>NC_073393.1:16299506-17677006 GCF_028641065.1 Leucoraja erinaceus | reverse complement strand
TGGAAGATGGATGTGTTGCTGCAGTTGCATGGAGCCTTGGTGAGGTCCATTTGCAATTGTGGTCTCCTTAATGAGAGGAAAGATGGAACAACATTTTACAGGACTGATTGCTGAGTTGTTATGTCTGACCTATGAGGAGGGATTGGGTAGTACATGCCTATGTTTACTAGAGTACCCAATAGTAAGACAGAATATCACCAAAACCTAGAAAGAGAATGATCCCAGACACTGGAGAGTCCAAAACAGGGTTACAGCATCATGATACAAGGGTATGAACCTGTATCCTAAGAATGTTCTTCACTAAAAGAGTAGTGAACCTGTGGAATTTGCTGCCATGCTTGAAGTTAGTGGAGGTTGTCATTAAAATATCCCAAAGGAATGGGATATATTTAATTGTTCCACGGGATCAAGATATTGTAGGCGGGAAGGTGCTGGTGGATGGCCAGTATGATCATATTGGGTGATGGAGCAGGTCCAAAAGACTATTGCCCCACTTCAGACCCTCCCCATCTGCTCATTAAAACCCAGCAGGGTGAAATGTCATTCCCTTCTACCTCATTCACTTGCAGAACTGCCCATTTAATCAATACAGCGCACCTCAACTTTCAATATGGGAAATAATTCTACAACACCAACCTTTGGAAAAATAAGTTTATTCCAAATTTCCCATTGGATTTCCGGGTCACTATCTGATATTGATATCTCTAGTTAGTCCCTTCACCATTCATGAAAACGTAACCTTTCACCTTCCCTGTCAAAAGCTATCACAATTTCAAAAGCTGCTATGATGGTATATGGATGGGAGAGCTTTGGAGGGATATGGTCCAGTCACAGGCAAGTGGGATCAGTTCAGTTAGGCAACTTGGTCGGCAGGGGTGAGTTGGGCTGAAGGGCCTGTTTAAGCAGGGTATAGCTCAATGACTTTAAGCCACCTCTCTGACTTTTCCCAAGAGAAATGAAAACCTTGGCTACTCGCTCAAGTAAGCGAAAAAGCAAAGGACAGAGGTGTTTTCTGATGAAAGTGTTATTTCACCAAGCTCCAAACATACATTGAGACCAAACTGGAACAGGTGATAAGAACTTGGATTGTATTCAGTTGGATGAATGACATATTGTTGCAGATGCACCAAACATTGATTGGGATATATTTGGAGAATTGCGTTTGCCACATTATAGATAAGACATGGTAATCACAGACAAAGCATACAGAAGAGATTCACCAGGATGTTCTCTGGAATCGAGAGTTATTGTTATAAGGAGAGGTTGGATCGGCTGGATTTAATTTTAAAAGCCTGTGGTTCTGACTCTTTATGCCTGTCATAATTTAAATATTTCTACCAGGTCTCCCCTCATCTTGCAGTGCTCCAGAAGAACAATCCGTTTGTCCACCCTCTCCTTATAGCTAATACCCTCTAATCCAGGCAGCATTTTGTTCTGCACGCAAAGCCTTCACACCCTTCCTACAATGGAGCAAGCAGAACTGCACACAATACTCCAAGTATGGCCAGAGTCTGATAAAACTGCAGCAGGACTTGCTGACTCTTATATTCAATGTCCTGCCCAATGAAAGCAAGCATGTCATATGGCTTATTTACCATGCTATCTACTTGTGTTGCTACTTTCAGGGAGCTAAGAACTTGGACCCTAAGATCCCTCTGTACATCAATGCTGTCAAGGGTCTTCTTATTAACTGTACACTTTCCCTTTACATTCAACCTCCCAGAGTACAACACCGCATACTTGCTCGGTTTAAACTCAATCTGCATTTTCCGCCGATATCTGTAAATAGTCTACATCACCTCTGTGTCATTTTGACAGTCTTCCTCACTGGCAACAATTCTCCAATTTTGGTGTTGTCTGCACCACCCATTTTCATCCGAATCGTAACGACAGAGATACATGCATAGATCCCCATGGAACACCACGGGTCACAGGCCTTCAGGCAAAATAACACCCTTCCACCACGATCCTGACTTCTATGCTTAAACCAGTTAGGGGAGTAAGATCATCCTGTGAACGGAAGGTTCGAGGCCCCCGACCGCTGGAGGACAAAGAAGGGAAGAGATTGAACTTTTTTCTTTAGCCTCCCATCACAGAGAGGAATGTGGAGGAGTCACTGTGATAAATGTTTATGTTAAAATGTATTTTGTGTGTTCTGTTGCTTTTTATTTGTATGACTGGCTTGGCAAATGAAATTCCTCATATTTTGCAAAATATACTTGGCTAATAAAGTATTGCATTGTGTTGTAAAATGTGTTGGGAAACCACAACTATTCTCAGTCAGTCCGAAACGAATTGCTTGAAATCAACAGAATTCTGCAGGGACAGACTTTCTCTCTGGATTGGAAGATTGAGTGCAGAAAATAAATTAAGTAAAATGAGGTGAAGGGAAGGGACCATTTTTCATTCCATTTGATGCTAGTGCAAGTTGTTGCAATTCAAGTGAATGGCTCTAATCATACCTATTGCTCTGGTATGTTTCATCTTGGTGCAGGAAAAGACATCTGATGATTCATACTAAACCTTGCCTTGCCTAGTTTTACCTCAATCTGCCTCTGGAGAGATTGACGGAACTCGATTACAAACGGCACACATACCCAGTTTAGGTCACAATATTAGTGTTACTCTCCTGGGTTGTCTGATCATAGAGCAGTGAGTCACTTCCCATAATAATACCCTTAGATGATTCCTGGGACTGGCAGACAGCATCTGGAGGTATCTGTGCCAAACGTACACTGCAGCAAATCTGTGTACAGTCATAGTGATAAGTGTGGAAACAAGCCCTTTGGACCAAATTGCCCATGTCGAACACATGTAATATTTCACTAGTCCCACCTACCTGTGTTTGGTTCATATCCCTCTAAATCCAGAACAATCCATCTACCTGTCTAATTGCTTCTTAAACATTGTGATAGTCCCTGCCTCAACTACCTCCACTGGCAGCTCGTTCCATACACCCACAACTCTTTGTGTGAAAAAGTTACCCCTCAGATTCCTATTAAATCTCATCCCCTTCACCTTAAACCTATGCCGACTGGGAAAAACTTAGCAGGCCAGACAGTATCTTTGGAGAGAAATGGATGGATGAGGAAGGGTCCAAACCCAAAATGTTGCCTGTCCATTTCCCCCCACAGATGCTGCTTGATCTGCTGAGTTCCTCCAGCATTTTATTATCTGCAGTTCTTTTTATCATTCTACACTCGTCAATGAGCAAGAGCCACTCACACACAAGCTTGTGCCGAACAGGTTGCAGGAAAACCAGAACTTGTACTGTACAAGGGGTGGAAAAAAAAAATGAGCACTAAACAAGAACCACTGGAGCCACAAAGGCATAAGAAACAGGACTTAATTTAAGCAGCAGCATTTGATGTATTTTACGATGCCTCAAGCATAGGTGAATATTTTGGTAGAGTTTGAAGAACCACTGTTGTGGATCTCTGTTCTAGACAGTTCAGAGATTCACATACTATCAAGGTTGAACGGTGCTGAGTGGGAGATGAAGACTGATCCACTGTCTGCAGATTTTTGCAGTGAAAACCCCTTGGCAAAAGCGATAGAAAAAACAGATTAATGGCACATTTCAGCAGCTGCTCTGCTGAATGTAAAGCAGTCTCCCGTTTCCTCTGGGTCATATTAAAGAATGTGTTCCTTGGCAGGGACCCTCTCCGCTAACTGATGGCTTTGTTCATTGTTTCCCTATGCTCCTGTGAAATGTTGTGACTGTTCAAAACTACAACACGAGGGAACAAAAGGAAGATAAAGTCAAGACAACAGGAGCTGGAACAGCCCAGTCGTAATGGACGCTGTCCAGCGATATCTAGAAGCACTTGAAAGTCTGAGAGTCTTTTCCCGAGTCCCATATTTGTCTTATATTCCACCTCTTTCCACTCCCACCTGCCCCCTTCCACCCAAATCCCTCCATCCAGTTTTACATTTCACTTCTCCTCCCTTTTCCATATTCAAACACCCTTTTGTCTCCTTTCCAGCTCTAGTCTTTGTCACTTACTCCACCCGTCTTCTTCTTGCACATGGCGCGCACAGCCTGAAGTTGCAAGACAACTTGTTCTGTTTGATCTTCTGTTTGTGCAAACCAGGTTAATTGCATTCGTCGAAACAGGGTGGACCACGAGAAGGTTGCAATCTCCAACCCCACTCCATCCATCAGCCAATTCTCCTGTCCTCCTCACCTGTATCTACCTATCTCTTGCCAGTCGCTGCATCGTCCACACTTCTCACTTCCAGCATTCTCCCCCCTACTCTGTCAGTCTGAAGGATCTCCACCTGAAATACTGTCTGAGCATTCTCTCCACAGATGCTGTCTGACCCACTGAGTCCCTCCAACACTTTGTTTTTCCCCCATTTACACTAATCCCATTTTATTTTTGAGACACTCCCATCAATTGCCCCAGATGCTACAACTCACTTACACACCTGGGGCATTGAAATAAAGTACCTGCCTCCAAATGCAAGCCTCAATGGCCCCACAATGTTCTTAATGTCAATCAAATACTTTTCAATGCATTTGTTGTTGGAATATGGCCACATGTTATGAATATGAATACGATAAGAACATGGAACATGTTTATGCACAACAAACTCCAGCAAACTGCACTCTGATCATGGACAAATAATCTCCTTTGGTAGAAACAATGAACTATAGATTCTGGTTTACACAAAGATGCAGAAGGGTCTAGATCTGAAATGTCATCTATCCATGTTACTCCAGAGATGCTGCCTCTGCACTTCAGCACTTGTTCTTTTAATCTCCTTTGGTAATGTACGTAAGTGAACAATGTTCATGACGACCCTTGGGACACTAACTTTGCTCCATTTCCAATGGTGCAATTGGATGGTTTTTGCCCACCTGAGAGAATAAATGTGGCTTTGATTTAACATTATGTGTCTTTGACACAGCAGCACCTTCGCTCAGTGCTCAGTGCAACATGGATTAGGTGCACGACGCTCAGGGGAGGGTCTGGGACAACAATGATCATACTCAACCCAGAGACATGCTAACCGACGTTGTGGCTGACAGTTAGAGCTGTCCGAGTCCTATTGTTGGTGCGGTAGCTAACTCACAGTCACAGGTAACATGGAGAGTATGTTTCAGAAAGGAAACAATTAGATCAATTTACTTCATGCTTACTGTTCACAAAAATGAAAGGATATCCTCAAAACCCGTTATACTTAGTATTCTTCACCATGTCAATTCAACCATCGCAATACTTTAACTAGGGCAACAAACAAACTCAGTAATAAGGTGCCTCAAATAAGCACTGCTTATTCCCATATACTTCACAGTTAACATTTTGCTGTTAATGTATGGATATTAATGATCACCTTTGATGGAGGGTGATTACAGGTTCAGGTCCATAAACTGGTTTGGGTTAAATTATAGATAATTCTACAATTCAAGTCAGAGGTTGAGGGGAGACCTGATTGAATTATATGAAATTGTAAGAGGCATAGATAGCGTAGAGAGTCGGAATCTTTTTTTCAAGGATGGAAATGTCAAAGACTAAGGGGTATAGATTTAAAATCAGGGGGAAGGTTTAAAGGAGATGCGCAGGGCAGGTTTTTTACGCAGAGAGTGGTGGGTGCCTGGTACGCGCTATCGATGGTGGCGGTTGAAGCAGTTAAGATAGTGGCTGGTGAACATGCAGGGAATGGAGAGATATGGAGCTCATGCATGCAGTCTAACTTGGTATAATATTTGGCCCAGACAGCGTGGGCTGAAGGGCTGTTGCTGTGCTGGCCTATTCAACGTGTTTATAACTACACTGGCATTAAAGAATTCCGTAGTAATTTGTCTCAGTGGATGTTATGTTGTTGCACAGTTGTGGCACAGGAAAGATTTTTGGTAATGTATTATATTAGCCCCAGTTGGTGTGTTTTATTAAAAGATTTGTGGAGTGGCTGAAGGATGTTATACAGCAAAGTAGTATCAGGCCGGTGAGTGGACTATGTAATAAATCAGACAGCTGATTGGAGTGAGCTGTGGAATACATCAGTACACAGGATGGAGTGTGTGAGATACAGGTTAGAACACTAGGTTGAATGGGCTGTGTAATAGATTACAACACAGATTGGAGTGGTCTGCATAATTGATTAGACCACAGGTTGGAGCAGTCCGAGTAGCAGTTTAGAATCCATGTTGTAGTGGTTTGTGTAATAGTTCAGAACATCGGGCAGCAGGATAATAATGTATGCTGTAATAGAGACAAAAAGCTGCAGTAACTCAGCGGGACAGGCAGCCTCTCTGGAGAGAAGGAATGGGTGACGTTTCGGGTCGAGACCTTCCTCCAACGTAACACCACTCATGTGTCTGGAACTGGGATACACAGTATGGACAATCCTCAAAACTAATGGGACACGGCTTGAGTAGGTTTTGTAATACAGCAGGTTAGTGTGCAGCTGGAGTGGGTGATGCAATGGCCCAGCGCACATCTGCAACCATTTATGCAAGGATTAGTGCACAACTGGAGCGCATTATGTAAAAGATTAACACTCTCGCTGCTTCACTCACAAAGTGCACAGTGGTTTGTAAAATGATGAGCTGCAATGATAGGATGGATAGTCAGTCTCTTTTCCCAGGTCGGAGGATCTGGAAGCAGAGGGCACAGGACACATACGATAGAGGGGACATTTAAAAGGGATCTGAGGGGTTAGAGTTTGGTGAATATCTAATGGAGCTCATGGAGGAGATGGTGGAGGCAGATACAATTGCAGTGTTTAATTGCCATTTGGACAAGCACTTAGATTAGAATGGCATTGAGGGATACTTGCCTCATGTTGGCAAATGGGATTAGTGTTGATAAGCCTTGTGGTTGACGTGGGCACGGTGCGATGAAAGGGTACTTTTCCATGTTGAATTACTTTATGATTCTATTAGATGGGTCGAAGGGCCGAATGGCCTCCGCCGGCACCTATTTTCTATGCTGGGTTCCTATTTCTCAGAGAATTTGTAGCTTTATTTTCTATCACAATCAATGGTGTCTATGTCGGCTGCAGGATTCAAGTCAAGAGAGTTAAGAGTGTTTTATTGTCATATGTCCCAGATAGAACAATGAAATTCTTACTTGCTGCAGCACAACAGAATATGTAAACATAACATAGTACGATATGACAAAGGAGAGAGAGAAAGGAAAAGCTCAGTGTGTATATATACACATACTCACAACATACCCATATACATATATTATATATATATATATATATATATATATATATACACACACTCAAAAAACAAAGTGCAATAATAATAATAATAATAATAATAATAATAATAATATTCTATTGTAGCTCAGAGCCTACATGAGGTTGTAGTGTTTAATAGACTGTAGGGAAGAAGCTGTTCCTGAACCTGGACGTTACAGTTTTCAAGCTTCTGTACCTTCTTCCCGATGGCAATGGTGAAATACGTGTGAGGCCAGGATGGTGTGGGTTTCTGATGATGTTGGCTGCCTTTTTGAGGCAGCGACTCCGATAAACTCCTTCGATGATGGGGAGGTCAGAGCCGGTGATGGACTGGGCAGTGTTCACAACTTTTTGCAGTCTTTTCCGCTCCCGGACATTCAAGTTGCCGAACCAGACAAT
The DNA here is from genome assembly GCF_028641065.1 of Leucoraja erinaceus. Taxonomy (NCBI): domain Eukaryota; kingdom Metazoa; phylum Chordata; class Chondrichthyes; order Rajiformes; family Rajidae; genus Leucoraja; species Leucoraja erinaceus. The sequence goes on along the minus strand of NC_073393.1, from coordinate 17,669,410 downwards.
ATGCTCTCTACTGTGCACTTGTAGAAGTTCAAGTGAATCCTCTTTGACATACTGAATCTCCGTAATCTTCTCAGGAAGTAGAGGCGCTGATGTGCTTTCCTTATAATTGCATCAGTGTGCTGGGTTCACCATGTCAGTGTGAATGTGAATCCCTGTGTCTTTCTCAAATGCTGACAGGAAACTGGCTCACAAGGTTCAGGCAACTGCACAGAACCCAATTGTCCAAAGGCAGCACTTTACAATTATGTTCTGACCTTTGAATACTCACAGTATATAACAATTAAGATCCAAACAAGTATCTGGCAGATAGCTGTGGAGATGTGGGTGCAGCACCTGCTTATATTTTGTTTATTCATATTTCAGGATCTGACCACACAGACGAGGCCAGTATTTAGCACCCATCCCTAATTACTCGTGAGAGGCGGTAATGTTCCACTTACAGTGGAGAAGCTGGCTTGGCTATTTTAGAATCAGTTGCCGAGCATGGGGCTGGGGACAGGCTGAATGAACCGGATGAGTTTTCACAATTCCACGCTGATCCTCATTACTAAGACTAAATTGTTGTTCCATATTGCAATTAATTAATTCAAATTCCAGTCGCCATGGTGTGGTTTGAACTTGTGATTGTGGATAAAGGCCCAGTAACTTCACCACCACATACTTCTGCACCCTGTCTGACAGGAGAGGGTTGAATAGCAGACTCTAAAACCAGTGCTGATCCCGTGAGCTTGCTACTTAACAAATCGGGTTACAATTACTCCCTCTGTGCATAAGAATGGAACTAAAATCTTCTAACAGGAGAACTTGGTGCTGAAGTGCTGCCAACAAATTGGCGTTGCTAGTAAGCTTAAAAACAGATGCCCCCAAAGACAAGGGGTCAGAAGAAAGGGGAAAAGAAGGGAACTAATGGGAAATGTTGGGCTCGTGGATGGGAGGTGAGCATATGGAGGGGAAGGAACAAAGAGACATAGAAACATAGAAACATAGAAAATAGGTGCAGGAGTAGGCCATTCGGCCCTTCGAGCCTGCACCGCCATTCAATATGATCATGGCTGATCATCCAACTCAGTATCCTGTACCTACCTTCTCTCCATACCCCCTGATGCCTTTAGCCACAAGGGCCACATCTAACTCCGTCTTAAATATAGCCAATGAACTGGCCTCAACTACCTTCTGTGGCAGAGAATTCCACAGATTCACCACTTTCTGTGTGAAAAATGTTTTTCTCATCTCGGTCCTAAAAGATTTCTCCCTTATCCTTAAACTGTGACCCCTTGTTCTGGACTTCCCCAACATCGGGAACAGTCTTCCTGCATCTAGCCTGTCCAACCCCTTAAGAATTTTGTAACTTTCTATAAGATCCCCCCTCAATCTTCTAAATTCTAGCGAGTACAAAGGTGATTAAGGTGGTTGGAGATGGTGGGAGAAATGTGTGCACACTAGAGTGGGGGTGGGGGCAGGGGAAAGACAGTGGGAGTTTGGGGGGAAATTAGAGAATTCAATGTTCATACCGTTGGGTTGTAAGCTTCCCAAGTTGGAAATGAGGTGCTGTTCTTCCAATTTGCATGCAACCTCACGCTGGTTATCGAGAAGGCCAAGGATAGAAGGGTCAGTATGGGAATGGTAAGGGGAATTAAAATAGGTAGCAAGCATGAAGTAAATGGCCCATTCTTTAACCATATTTTTCAGAGAGTATAAATAGATGTAAATATGTTTGAAATTTCGATGTAAGCTTAAAGAACATGGTTGAACATATTTTTTGAAAGGTATGGAAGTTTGAAATGTTTAACTGAGGAATGCCAGTTCATGCGTTCAAAATTAGGTATTTTTAGAGTCAAAGAGGGAGCTAGGGTTTAGTATTCATTAAAAACTGAACCTCACGTCATTCAACAAAAAGTAACATTGTTCCAATGAAATTAGTTTGCAAATAGGTTGTTCTCATCGGTCTATTTACCTCCACTGATTATACAAGAGAAAACTGTAACAATGAACATAGTGAAGGAGCCGAATATGCCCAGCTGTATATTCTGGACCGTATGTTTCACTATGTGTGTGCAGTCCATGTGTACTTGTCAACGTGTATATGTGTGTGAGAGATATATGGTAGTGTGGCCTGAGTTGGGAATGTGTGGGTTGGGTGCATATATTTGTTTAGTGTTGTGTACAGTTGCGTGCATGGGAATTGTATTAGGTGTGTATGAGCTGGGCGTGGGGGTATGTGAGCATGGTGTGAGTGTGTGTAAGTAGTGTGCATGAGTTCTGTCTGATTTTTCCCTTAACAAGGTGCTTTTATTGCATTACAACTCCAGAGTACCGCATAATTCAAAACTGACAGTGCAGTGTGCAAACATCAACTGTCCAATTACCACATTGTTATTGAAATGCACGACACACTAGAGGCCCCTAGATGACCAGCATTCACGGAGGCTTTGAAAATTCCCTTGGATACCATACTCCAGGCAAATGCAAGCACAGAAGTAGACCGGGGAGAGGGGCAGGCAGTCGACTCAGAAAGAACCCTCGACTGCCTGGGCCCTTGAATGGCCATCTAAGCCAGGCCAAGGAGCAAACCAACAGGGAGCTTCCCCGCACATCGTGTGTGACCAATGATCAGGAGTGTGGGCATGTGTATGTGTGTGAGTTGGATAGTGTGTGCGTTTGTGTGCATGTGCATGCTGAGAAAGGTACTGACAGATCTCTGACCCACTAGCTGATCTGCTCTTGCCACAGATACTGTCTGACCTGTAACATGCTTTTAGAAATTCTGGACTTTTGCCCCAGATTGCCTGCATTTACAGTCTGTATTTTTTTACTTTCAGCTCCAATGATTTTGCATCCAATGTACATTGTCTGACAGATCTAATAGCAGACATTCTGACATTCACCTCTGTCCACCCAGGGAGTCTGTCTGTGTTCCATTCTGAATTTGAATTCAACAAACTAGTCATTTTCTTCAAGAACCTAAGTTGTTAACCCTGCACATTCTGAATAACTAATTCAGAGTATTCAAACCTATAACTTAATGCAGTCCAAATTATCTATTTGATTCAATATTTAAATTTTTTTTTTTTGATTCTGCAATGGTGGATAGAATTGTATTCCATGAAGGGAAAATGGTAAGTTATTCAGTTTAAGATCTTATAACTTCTTGAGAAAAATAGATAACATGCATTTCACCACCTCATTTATTGTACTATAATTATCATCATAGAACTGAAAGGCACGATTATGCCCTCTGTGAGCTCCATAATATTCAGGATGGGAAACTGCTTTATGAAGTAACAAGGTGCGCAAATACCAAACAATTATCTTACGAGGTATAAAAAAAAGAACTGCAGACGCTAGGAATCTGCAAATCTGGAAAATGCAGGAAAAACTCAGCAGGTCCGTCAGCATCTGTGGTGAGACAGAAGCAGAGCTGATATCATTTCAGGTCTGATAAAGAGTCATTGACTAAACCGCTGACTCTGTTCCTGCATCCACACGACCTGAGTGTTTCCAACATTTCATTGTTCATCCCCGACAGATCTTGCTGTGCTGATTAATTCCGTGAAAAAGAAACACAAGCCATCCAGTCATGAATGAAAAACTCTATTCTGCACGTCTTGTGCTTGTGTGTGGTTTTGTCTATGTCTTGTGCTGGTTATGGTTTGATTCATGTATATATAGTATTATCTGATTTTATTGGATAGCTCGCAAACAAAAGCTTTTCACTGTATCCCCGGTACATGCGCCAATAATAAACCAACACCAAGAATGGGCAAAGATTGTTCTTTTCATGTTTTCCCCATTTTCCACACCAGCCTGTCTCCTCTGATGACGTTACTGATGTGCTGGCTAATGTCCTCACGGCTATTATACCATGGTGACATTGTGGCTATTATACTATGGTGACGTCCTGGTAGTGGTGGCTAGCTGCCTTACAGCTCAAGTGAACCTGGTTCAATGCTGGTCTCTGGTGCTGCTTATGTGGAGTTTACACGTCCTCTATTTGACTGTGTTGCTTTCCCGCCCGCGCTCTGGTTTCCTCCCAAATCCCAAAGATGCGGAGACAAATTAATTGCGGTAAAGTTATCATTAATATTAGTAAATAGCAGAAGGATGAAGGAGAGAGAAGGATAGCTCTGAGCTGCTGGGAAATAAGAAGGGGAATGAGACTGATAGGAATCTACCGGAAATGTGAAGGGTTGAGTGGCCTCACTCTTTGTTGCTGTAAGAATGAACCTGGACAAATATTTGTCACCTCAGATTAAGTGCCATTGGACCTCAGTACAGACAAATCCACAACCAGGAAGCAGTGCTTGGAACTGCAGTTTAATAATTTTCCCCTTCCTATTGTACAGGGGAAAGTGAGTTGGTTTGAACACCCCATTTTTATGGAATAATGTTCTATCTATTCAATATCAGTCATGGTTAATTTCACCATAAAGCAAAGACAAAATCTTGGACTTGCCACAGAAAAAATAAAGCACTCAGCTGTTGGAGTAGGAAACCTTGTTTGCTCACTGGTTTTTGCAGCGATCGGTCGAAATGTCTTTTAAATGTTGTTATAGTACCTGCATCAACTACCTCCTCTGGCAGCTCATTCCATATACCCACCACCCTCTGTGTGAAAAAAATTGCCCCTCAGGTTCCTATTGAATCTTTCAACTAAACCTATGTCCTGTGGTTCTTGTTTCCCCAACTCATGATCCTATACACCTCCATACGATCACCAACAGCCTCCTACTCTCCAAGAAATAAAGTCATGGCCTGCCCAACTCTCTCCCGATAACTCAGTCCCTCAAGTCTTGGCAACATCTTCGTAAATCTTCTCTGCACTTTTTCCATCTTAATGACATCCTTCCTATACAGGGTGACCACAACCGAATTCAATACTCTATAATAGTGTATAAAATCATGAGAGGACTAGATTGGGTAGATGCACAAAGTCTCTTCCCAGAGTAGGTGAATTGAGGATCAGAGGCCATAAGTTTGAGGTGAAGGGGAAAAGATTTAATAGGAATCTGAGGGGCAACTTTTTCACACAAATGGTGGTGGGTGTATGGAACAAGCTGCCAGAGGAGGTAGTTGAGCAGGGACTATCCCAACATTTAAGAAACAGTTAGACAGGTATATGGACCAAACTTGGCCAGGTGGGACTAGTATAGCTGGGACATGTTGGCCAGTGTGGGAAAGTTGGGCCGAAGAACCTGTTTCCACACTATGACTATGACTCTAAATGCAGCCTCACCAATGTATTGCACAAGTTAAACAAAACACCCCAACTTCTATACATCCTGGTATTAACCAGCATCATCGGTTCTTTGTTTCCATGTTCAATACCTTAACTGAGGAAGGCCAATGTACCAAAAACCTTCTGTGACACAGTTTCCAGGGAATGTACCTGTATTCCGAGATCCTTCACTGCTACAACACTCTGCAGGACCTTGCCATTCAATGTGAAGGCCATGCCCTAATTTCACTTCCCAAACTGTAACACCTGGCAGTCCATCAACTACAGTATTCCACACTCACTTTAGTCTGCTGGTCATGATCCTGCTGCAATTTTTGATAACCAGATGCAGTGTGTCAGTGAGAGAGAGAGATACAGTGAATCAGTGAGAGACATAAATTGAGCAGTATATGAGAGGGAAAGATGGAATATGTCAGTGAATGTGTCAGTGAAGGTCAGCGAGTGAGATGTGTCAATGAGGGAGAATTAAGTGTGTCAGTGTGTGTTAGAGAGAGGTGTGTCAGATGGAGAGAGTGTGTTGCGAAGGCAACTAGAAATTCAAGGGGCACACGCGAGGAGCAGGATGAATATAGAATATTAATATGTAGATCTTTCTCTGGCACACTCCATCTCTATCATACGGACACACCCCACCTCTCTTCCTCTTTCTCTAACTAACACACCATCTCCCTCTGCCTCACTGACACGCTACAGCTCCCTTTCAATGACACTACATCTCTCTCTCTGACACACTCCACACACTCTCTCTCTCTCTCTCTCTCTCTCGCTGACACTACATCTCTCTCTCTGACACACTCCACACACACTCTCTCTCTCTCTCTCTCTCTCTCTCACTGACACTACATATATCTCTCTCTCTCTCTCCGACACACTCCATCTCTCCCTGCCTCACTAACATACTCCAACTCTCTCACTGGCAAACTCCATTTCTCTTACACTCCTTACATTTCTCCAATAATCCTCTCTCTAGTCCTCTTTTTCTCAGCTGCATGGTATGAAATTTGACGTGCCCTAAATCCGCCTTTACTGGTGATTCCCTAATACTCCATTCACTGGTGGTCCCCTAATTCCCCATTCACTAGTGCTCTTCCCAAATACCACATTTACTGGTGATATCTCCAACACCCCATTTATTGGTGGTCTTCTGCAAGGACATCTACATTAATCTAAGCACCATCCTCCCCTGAATTCATCTACCTGCCACGTTTTGTTGCCCCTTCTCTTCGAGCTTTCTTCGCCTCCACTACAATCAGTCTGAAGGAGGATCCCATGCCGAAACATCACCTTTCCATGTTCTCCAGTGATGCTGCTTGGCCTGCTGAGTTACCCCAGTACTTTGTGTATTTTCTTGTAAGCCAGCATCTGCCGTTCCCTGTTTGTACAGGCGAATGGAGCTAGCTTACATTGGTCAGCTTTTAAAAACAAAAATATTCTCAATATGTGGGCTTTGTAGGCCGAGGCATCATTTTAAATTGGCATTAGCAAGTTGCCCTTCAGTGGGTGGTGGCGAACTGTCCCCTTGTACCACTGCAGTCTGTTAAACTCTGAGGAATAAAGTCCTAGCCTGCTCAATCTCTCCCTATCACTCTGTCCTGGAGTTTTGTCAATGTTCTCATAATCATCTCTTCATTCTTTCCAATTTAATGTCAGCTTTCCTATGGCAGAGTTTCCAAAATCTTGTACTACCTGGAACACAATGTCACAACTTCTATTCCCTAACCGATGAAGGTCAATGTTCCAAAATCCTTCATCACCACGCTGATCTGTGGAACTCTCTGCCACAGAAGGTAGTTGAGGCCGGTTCATTGGCTATATTTAAGAGGGAGATAGATGTGGCCCTTGTGGCAAAAGAATGGAGAGAATGCAGTTACAGGATACTGAGTTTGATGATCAGCCATAATCAGATTATTGAATGGCGGTGCAGGCTTGAAGGGCCGAATGGCCTACCCCTGCACCTATTTTCTACGTTTCTATGTTTCTATGATCCCTCTAACTCTACTTTCAGGCAACTATCTACTTGTTCTCTAGGTCTTTCTTTGTACACCACTTCCCATGTCACCACCTACCACTCTTGTATCCACATTTGGCAACTCCAATCCAGTTTCTGGTCAATGGTAACCAGCGGGATATTGATAGTGGGAATTTAGTGATGGTAATGACATTGATCAACAGGAAGTGCTTGCTGTATTGGTGATGGCCATTGTCTGGCCCTTGTACGGCAGACGTTACTTGCCATCTATATTGCCCAGGCCTGGATATTGTCCAGGTCTTGCTGCATTTGGATGTGGACACCTTCATTATCTGAGGAGTCGCGAATGGAGCTGAACGCTGTGCGATCATCAGTGAACACCCCTGCTTCTGCCCTAATGACTGAAGGAATGCTATTGATGAAGTAGCTGAAACTGGGTCTGGGCGCTTCCCTGACGATCTCCTGCGGACATGTCCTGGGATGATTGGGTGAGGTGGGCTAAATGGTCTGTCTCCATCCTCTTTCACACTGTGACTCTCAGACTAGGATGCAAAGACATTTCTTCCCCCAGAGAGTAATGAATTCACAAACTGTCACTGAATATTTTCAAGACCAGAGATTAATAAATATTAAGGAGATTGAGAGATATGGTGTTTGTGCTGGATAGTGGTACTAAAGTCAAACATCAGCCGTGACAAATTGCCTGATCCTGATTCTGTTTATTCTAACCAGTCAGGTTTCATATTTTACATTTTAATATCATGGCATTCAACGCTGTTTGATATCAACAGTCTATAAAAGTAACAGCATCTAAGAGGCAGGTTCCCATTATCGGCTTCCTTACTTATCAGATTCCAGCACTGGTAGTCTTTCTGTTGCTGCTTATCACTCTCTCGCAGTTGTCTCTACTTTCATCCTCCCCTCACCTGGCTCCATCTGCCTCATTTGTTTTTCCTGTTTTCTGTCTGTCTCCACCTATTAACCACCTGCCTCTGTCTCCCAACTCCACCCCATCCCCTCCCCTACCCATCCCCTCCTCTCCCCTCCCCTACCAATCTTCGGCCCACCAATCCCTTGTCATATGACAGTTCCCTCTCTGCTATCTTCCCCTTCCACTCTCCGCAGTCGCGATACAGAGTTTTACCATGAAACATTAACAATTTATTTCGCACCACAGAAGCTGCTCATCCCCCTGAGTTCCTCCAGTACATTGGAGACAAAAAGAACTTCAGATGCTGGCAAAAACATAAAAGTAACTGGAGTAACTCAGTGGGTCAGGCAGCATCTCTGGTGCACATGGATAGGTGATGTTTTGGGTCAGACCCTTCTTCGGACTGATTGTAGTATTGAAAAGCTGGAAAAGAGGAGGGGAGGACAAACTCTAGCAAATGACAGGTGGAGGGCAACTTTGACTGTCCAATGGCAATGGAGGGACGGTTTTGCTGAACACTTGTACTTGGTCCACCTAGGCCTGTTCGATGTCCCATTTGTATTCCTCTTCTCATTCCCATACTGACTTCTCTGTCAGTAAAGCCTCCTCCATTGCCAGGCATTAGCACATGCAAACTGGAGGAACAGTACCCCATATTCTGCTTGGGTAGCTTATAACCCAAAGTTATAAACACTGAATTCTCCAATTTTAGGTAAGCCTCTCTCAACCTCCCCACATTATTACCACTCTCTTTGTCGTGTTCCACCCCGGTACAAACCCATTTCTCCAATTATCACTGCCCCCCCCCCCCATCTTTCAACCAGTCCCCTTCCACCTATATCCTTGCTCTACATTTCGCTCCTATTCTCTCCTTGCCTGGCACCTTTTGTCTCCTAAAATAGCAGTCAGGGGATATAGGGAGAAGGCAGGAACGGGGTACTGATTGGGGATGATCAGCCATGATCACATTGAATGGCGGTGCTGGCTCGAAGGGCCAAATGGCCTACCCCTCCACCTATTGTCTATTATCTAATAGAGAGGAAGAAGCTGTTTCAGAGCCTGGTGGAGCACGTCTCCTGAGGAGGGGTGGGCAGTTAGTTACAGCCTGTTGCTCGCCCTCTGATATCGTGCCGGTTGGCTCCCTGCCTTTGTCAATTCCCCCCCCCCCCCTTACCTGTATCAACTGATCACTCATAAGGCTACCTCTTTTCCAGCTTTCTCCCCACTACCACAATCAGTCTGCTTCTACGCTGTCAACCTCTATAAATCTATGATTCATCGACATTATTAAATCCATCTGTAACCGTGAAGCTATGGTTGAACATGAGACTTCCTCTGGAGTCAGTGCATTCAGTTCTGGGAAGGATTTACTGGACGTGGATGAGGTGTTGCTTGCACTCATTGGAACTGCACCAGAGTTTAGAGGATAACATTCTGTGTAAAAATCTTGGCTTCCCTTGTGTTCAGAAGGTCAAAGGTCATTAAAGTTATAAAGAGATTTAATAATACTGATGGATCTTTCCCTCTGGCAGGGGAAATCTACACGACCAAGTCACAAGTCTAAAATTAGATGCAGGCAATGAAATCATGGCACACTTTTAACCTGTAGCATCATGGAATTGTCGAACTGTCTTTCCAGAAAACTATAGATAGTGAGGAGAAAACAGGATTAATGCAGGAATTAGTGGCGTTGGTGCGGATTTGGAAGGCCAAAGGACCTGTTTCCATGCAGCATCTTTCCTAAAATTATGCTCATAAATTTATGACCTCCTCTAATTCCCCATTTACTGGTGCCCTCCCCTAATTCCCCATTTATGGTGCCCTCCTCTAATTCCCCATTTACTGGTGCCCTACTGGTGCCCTCTAATTCCCCATTTACTGGTGCCCTCCCCTAATTCCCCATTTACTGGTGCCCTCCCCTAATTCCCCATTTACTGGTGCCCTCCCCTAATTGCCCATTTACTGGTGCCCTCCCCTAATTCCCCATTTACTGGTGCCCTCCCCTAATTCCCCATTTACTGGTGCTCCCTGCAGACAGCACCCGTAGTCAGGATCTAACCCTGGTCTCTGGCGCTGAAAGGCAGCAACTACCCCTGTACCATCATTTGACAATCTTCCACAGGAATAAGGGGAGGCCATTCAGCCCCCAAGGCTGTTCTTTAACCACTTGGACATCTTTGAGCAAACATTTAATGTTGCTCACTTACTCACCCACAAAGGAGCAGCCTGGGTCTCTGTCTGTATAACAGCCGCTGTGCCCTATCCCAAATGTCCATGTTGAATATCAGCATGTCAGCAAGTCATGGCTATTCTGAACATTTCTCTGTGGCTCAGAATAACAGTGCCATCCCTCAGGACCAGCCAGTCTGTCTGATGTCCTCAACTCTTTTCCTCGATAACTCTCAAAGTTTGCATTCGATCTCCTGAGTGTATTCTGAACCATTACATGATATTCCTGGAAATGGCACAGGATCTCACAATTGATGATATCAAATAGCAATGGTGATCAGACCTTCAAAGCAAAGTTCATCCTCACTTTATCTTCCCTTACAATCTAACCACAACTGTATTTCATTGGCGGGACAACCACGTATCATGAAAGGTGGGGGGTAGGGGGGGGGGGGGGAGTTATTTTAAGATTTTCAGGTTTACTTTATGAGTTAAGATTCATTTATTGCTGTTATACTGATTAGACAGTACAATATCTCTAGTAAAGTAATGTTAAATGTGGACAGACTGATCAATTGAGTCCAAGGGAGAGAATCCACTTGAGTGAACTCACTCCCTGAACTCACTCCCCTCCCCCCCCCCCCCCCCCCCCCCCCACACTATATCAAATTGAAATGATGGAGGCACTGTGCATTTGTCAACTTCTCCATGTTTTTACAGCGAACTCCCGGTAGTTTTGCAATTACTATTGGGAAAGCAACTTGGAAGCTGATATTTGAAATCACAGATATGGTGAAATTTATATCAAATGCCTGCTTGAGAACTGTATGTATAATGCCAAAAATGCATAAAGAAATGCATGATTGCAGTCTATTCTTGCTCCAAAGTACTTACCTTGACTCCATTTTGTCCCCTTACACTCATCTCTGGAACATCTAAAAGGACATCCATGTCATACTCTTATTTACTTCTGTCTTCAACACCATAAGTCCAACCATAGCCATAATCTCCAGTCCCCTGAACCTGCAGTAGGAGTCAGCATTTCCCCTCTGCCACTGGATCCTCAACTTTATGACTACAATGAATAAGGATAGGCAACATATATCCACTCCAGCGCTATAATTCTCAACACCTGCAACAACTGTCGGGTTGCATCATAGTTTGGTTTGGATCAGCTCTGCCCAAGATCTCAAGAAGTTGCAGAGTTGTAGCCCAGTCCAACACGGAGCAGGCTCCTCACCCTTGACTCCATCTGCAATTCACACTGCTTCGAGAAAGCAACCAATATTATCAAGGATCTTTTCCACCCAGTCATTCCCTTTCCCCCCGCTCCTGTCGGCTTAAGGTACAAAAGTTTTGAAACCCTAAGAGATGCATTATCTCCCCTTTCTTTACAGGGAGTGGTTGATACATAGAACCCACTCCCAGAGGAGGTAGTGGAATCAGATACAATTACCATGTTTTAGAGGTATATAGGCAGACACTTAAACAGGCAAGATACAGTCCTGGTGCGTGCAAATTAGATCAGTGTAAATGGACAAAAAGGTCATCATGGATGTAATTGAAGGGCTTGATTCTGTGCTATATGACTATGGCTTATTGCCTTCCCCTTTCCTGTTCATTCAGAATTCTCAAACACTCTGGCGAGATGAAGCAGTAATTAACATGAGCTTCTTTTGATTCACATTAATTTATTTGATGCTCATAATCTAGTCTTTTCTGTACTTGTGAGACTAAGTGCAGCTTGGAGACCGCATTCTGGAGTAACTATTCTCCACGAGGAATACCTGGTCATTGGCTACAAGACTGTTCTGTCTTCTTAACTCTTAGCATCCCACTTTGAGGCTCAACATAAAGCTGGTGGAACATTTCTTCTGCAAGAAACAGAAGCAGGAATAGGGCACCCAGTCCCTTGTGTCTGCTCTCATATTTTAACTCACATCGGGACTGAACTTTTACTTCAGTGTTACTTTGCTGCACTGAATGTATTGACTGCCTTGTTTGAGTTGCTGCTCTGCGGCCTCTTGGGCCCTATGTTGTGATCAGCTCTTACATCATCCTTTTTGTTGTTTGATTTCTCTGCCATCCATCCTATCACAGACCTTTGTCCTTCCTCCTGTTCTTCCATCCCCCAGCAAGCTCTGTCTTTTAAAACTTTCTCAATTCTATCTTTTTTCCAGTTCTGGTGTTAGGTCATCGACGTTTGCTCGATGCTGCCTAACGCGCTGTTACTCCAGTGTTTTGCACTAGATTCCAGCATCTGTAGCTCCTTGTGTCTCTCTATTCCTTCATTTAATCTTTTTTTCAGTACTTTAATCTTTAATCTTTGTTTGTCGTCTGACCCACTGAGTGTTTTCAGTATTTTCTCGCCTTAGAGACATAATTAGGCTACAGGTACTATATTGTCAGGGGAATTTAGAAGAATATCATTAAATTCCAACTAAGTTCAACAGTGATGTCTAACAAATAAATCAGATATTTGGTTTCCTATAATTTGCCACTAAGGAAAATGCCAAGCCCTTATACATATGAAATGTGCAGGAGTCGGCCTGTTTCTGGAAGGATAATGCTTTTGTGAAACTGGAGGAATTATCCATTATGATCGTCTGTTGGCCACACCTGGATCAATGGTTATGGTTCCTCATGGGTTGAGCGATGGCAAAGTCCAACTGCTATGAGCTGAAGCTCTCTGATGGGGACGGAAAGAGGGGATACAATCTTCTTCTGCAGCAGTCCCTTGGGATCTTTTGTCCATTGTGAGGTGGCCAGGTGAGGTCAATGTGAGAATCCTGCAGAAACCGTCCCCAGATGGGGCAGGTTGACGGGGACTACTGTTGGCCCTCTCGTGTGTTCCCAGTGCTTAAATACATACACACACGCATACACACACACAAAAGAAAGTGTGCACACACATACACACACAAAAGAAAGTGTGTGCACACACACACAACATGCACATGGAAGCGTGCAAGTGCACAAACATACAAACACACAAGCACACATGGCCATTGGACATCCAGAACTAAGCTATATATTTGCTTTGTTAAAGCTGTTTAACACCTCCTTCAGTTTACCCTGTGAGACTGGGCAAAGAGCTGTTGGTGCCTGCAGGGAAAGCTCACTCTGAACGTGACATTTGACTAAGAAAAATCTCCACTGGAGTCATCAATTTTTTTTAAAAATAGAAGCCGACACAACAGGATAGCAATTCCGTTAAACCCTATTAAACAGCATCTTAATTCCCAGCTTGGTATAAAGACAGCTGCATGGTTGTTATAGCAATGCTATCTAGGCTTCTAATCTACAGGGCCACAACGCATGTTATGAATTATGTTGCCGACAGATCCTGGCTTTTAGTAATACTGAATTAAAATATCTCCATACCTTTTAAACTTGCCACAGTAAAAATCTTAGCCTGAAGGAGGCAATGACACAGTTGCAAAATGGTGACGATGAGCATGGTGAGCTATACTGCTGTCTTGAATTACAGACACATTGTAAGGCATATTTGGATGTAATGTCAGCATGGGCAGTTTTTCAACCGAGAAGTTTCATCCTCTTTTGTAAAGTACTCTTCATTTCTGTACTTTTTAGAGCCATAGTAAAAGCAGCATGAATGCAGAAAGGGCTTCTGGGATACTGGAGACCATTGATTCTACAGAACTGCTGAAAAATTCTACCCAATTCACCATTGTAAAGTTCTCCAGATGGATTCCAATACAGAGCAAAGTAGAAGTCCAGATCATCTGTGCAAGCTTCACTGCTCTGTCCCGGCCCACTCTGCTCCATATTCCGTCCATCTGCATTTCACAGAGAGCTCCACATTTCATATATTATTGCAGCATTTGAACTACACTATGTTCAGCCCCATCCCTGATCTATTCACAGGCAGGAGGCAGGAGAGGAAGGGCCAGTGACAGCGGTGACAAAGCAGGGTGAGGAGGAGAACAGGTTGAGGGCAGAGAGAGAGAGAGAGAGAAGGGAGGGGAGGAGTGGAGGTGAAGAGAGGAAAGAGGAGAGGAGTGGATAAGCAGAGAGAGGAATGAGATGCGAAGAAGACGGAGACACAGTGAGGGGAGAGGAAGCAGAAAGAGAAGAGGGAAGTAGAGAGTGGAGGTAGTTCAATGAGGTATTACGAAGAAATCTTGCGGTTAAAGGTCAGGGGGGTAGCGGCCACAATATGAGAGATTTACAACTCCAAACTAAATTCTGGGTACCAGAAGACTGACTCCCTGTTTCAAAAAGGAAGATTAAAGGCAGGGAACTGTGAGCCAGTGAATTATCATTCAGTTAGCAAGATGCTGGTGTCAATAAGCAAAGAGAAGGAAACTAATGATTCAGGAACGTTGAATATAATCAAAGCTAATTAACATGGTTATATGAATTATATTTGTAAGTCATGCTTGGCAAATTTTCTCAAATTCTTTGAGAATATAACAGGATTTTTTGATAGAAGGGGAAGCTATAGATGTACTGTGGTTACATAAAAATGCTTTTGATATGGTGCCACATAAGAACTGGTGCAAACATAAGAGCCCAAGGTATTGGAGGAAAATGAGGTCGCCAGCTACCTCCTCCCATCCCGCCCATGTTGGGACACCGCCCCCTTCTCTTATTTTATCTGTCTCCTCCTAGTAAAGGTTCTCGTTGAGGCTTTCGACTTTCAGACTTCTGAAATCTCCTCCTTCTTCAGGAAGTGTTGATGGAGCCCTCAACTGCATCTCTTCCATCTCCTGAATGTCTGCTCTCAACCACCCTCCACCCCGACAGGATAGAGATTGCTTTTCCTGATCCACATCTTTCACCCGTATCCAGTACTTCATTCGTTGTCATGTTGGCCAGCTGCAGTGAACTCACCACCAGCCTCATCTTCCCCTCTCTGCAGGGAATATTCTCATTGTGATGCTGCATTTCACGCAACCCCTCCCGTCCAGTCCTCCATGCATCCCTGGCACTTCCCTCTGCAACTGCAGATCGAAGATAGACACCAAATGCTGGAGTAACTCAGCGGGACAGGCAGCATCTCTGGAGAGAAGGAATGGGTGATGTTTCCAGTCGAGACCCTTCTTCAGACTGATCCGACTGATGAAGGGTCTCATCCCCAAATGACACCCATTCCTTCTCTCCAGAGATGCTGCATGTCCCACTGAGTGACTCCAGCATTTTGTGTGTATCTTTGAGAGGAAGCAAGGATAGGAAAGGAAAGCAGACAGGTGAGGGGAAGGCAGAACGAGGAGAGGAGAGCTGAGAGGGAAGAGCAAAAAGGCTAACGTCTGAGGCAGGGATAAAATAAGTCAATTTAACTGCCACTTTTACAAAAGTAAGGATAATAATAGCCCTGAATGTCATGAATTAATTATTATATCTAAAAATGTACTGTACCATGCTGATAATTGAACGCACTGAGGCAAATGTGTTTCATTAGTTTGTATTATGGGAATCTGCTCAGAGCAGAGGCACATATTGGCCAGAACATCAGCTTACGTCAACACCTCTGCAGTGTTAACACAGAAAGATACACAAGGAAGGCACAGAAATAAAACCAGTGTCATTTTATGAAAGTATCCACTTGCTTGAAGGATCTGAGCAACATGAGTAAGCACCCTCTGTTATTAATGAACTGTAACTTTCAATGTTTCCAATCTTCCTGAGTAGAAGATCATGTAGCAGGGAAGATGACTAAAGATTGAATGGACTGTGATTCTACCTCATACAGACTTTGAAGGCCACAGCCTATGCGCCTTCACACACTCAGTTACTCTCAAGCGAGGATAATATTGCATGCCTCAATTATCCTCAATATCACATGGGGAGGGAGGGAGAAATATTACTTGGATTTCTCTTTCTCTCTGCCATAGAATCACCTCTCAGCTTCAGGGGAAGGTGAAGAGGTGAAGGTTACGGGTCCATCAAAATTCTTAGCACATTTGGTTGAGTTGGATGCAAACCCAATCAACTGCAGGAACAACTTTGGGTGGATCTGATCTCTAAGCTGGGATATGAGATGTGGGTTGACCACCTCAGTGGGTAGGGCAATGTCTGCCTTGAGGAGGGAGACCAGGAAGAAAGCGGGTGGAGACAAAGCGAAGAAGACAACATTGGAAGAGGTTGGACTCACCCTGCTCAAGCCGCAGGTCCCGCCAGCTGATTGCAGAGTGACATTGAAGACGATAGAGTTGCCGCCAGTCCAGGGCATCTCTGCCTCCTGGCTGGAGGCGGATACGTGGGGGGAAGCAGTCTGTGGGAAGAGAAAGATGGAGAAAACAACGTCAATCACAAAGCGAGCAGAATGCAAACCAACACACATGAGCGGCACAGTAACGCAGCGGTAAGGTCGCTGCCTTGCAGCGCCAGAGACCGGGTTCAATCCTGACTACGTCTGTACGGTTAATATGATCTCCCCGTGACCTGCATGGGTTTTCTCTGGGCGCCCTGGTTTCCTCCCACACTCCAAAGGCATTCAGGTTTGTAGGCTAATTACCTTGGTATAATTGTAAATAGTCTCTAATGCGTGTGGGGTAGTGTTAATGAGCGGTCAGTCGGAGCGGACTCAGTGGGCTGAAGGGCCTGTTTCCGCGCTGTATCTCTAAACTAAACTAAACTAAACAAAAAACACCAAACTGAGCGCAAGTGTTGTTGAAGAAAGACCGACAGTGCAGTCTCATTCTCCTCTGCCATTCTGGGAGGGAAATTAAAGGTTGTCTTTACATGATGGAGTACACCAGTAATTAGAATTCTCTCGCCAAAGGTCACGGTATGGCAAGAGATCAGAGATGGTAGTGGGATGTGGGATGTCTTCTCCTAACATTCCCTTCGCTGTCATCTCAATTCGAGATAAAGAATTGAATAGAAACTCATCTCCAAAGCAGTTTCTTAAACTGTGAGGTAACATTGCTATAGATCTATGTGTTGTACCGATGCTGTCTCACAGGAATCAGTAACCTAAAGTGAATATTATTTAAACTGACATCTCATGTGCCAAGGGAGTGCTGCAGCGTCAGACAGTTACTAATCTGAAGCCCTGTCTGTGTACTCCGAATCCCTCCACACTATTTAAAGAGCAAGACAGGGTTTTCCACGTTAGTCATGGTGAATGTTCCCGAACCATGGTTAATGAAACAAATTACACAACAATATAAGAATTAACATGTGCCGTATATTTCCTTGAATCCTACGGCCATGCTCATCCAATGTTGGGACCTTCCACAAACTAGTAACCATACTTCAAGATCATTATATTTTCCGTAAAGTACATTGGGGCATACCTAGTATGCCAAAGGTACAGGACAAATACTATCTTCTATTTTTACTGTGTAGGAAAGAACAGCACAAAATGCTGGAGTAACTCAGCGGGACAGGCAGCATCTCTGGAAAGAAGGAATGGGTGACTTTTCGGGTCGAGACTCTTCTTCAGACTGATGTCAGGGGAGTGGGCGGGACAGAGATAGAATGTAGTCTACATTTTATCAGAGATAGACATTCTGAGTTACTCCAGCATTTTGTGTCTACCTTTTATTCTTACTGCATCATGTTTTGTGTTCTGACATTTATTTGATCATTTCTTCTAAAGCTTAATATTTACCAAATGTCACTTCACTCCTTGGGGTGGGAGCTTTCTCCGGCATGATATTTTGCATCCCTTATTTCAAATGTAGAGTGGTGCAACTAGTAGACCTGATGCACCACTCAATGCACCAGCAACCTGGGTTCAATCCTGACCTTCAGGCTGTGTAGAGTTTGCAAGTTCTCTGTGTGAATATGTTGAATTCCCCGGGTGCTCCGGTTTTTGCCCACATTCCAAAGTATAGGTTAATTGACCACCATAAACAGACCTCAAGGGGATAGGTGAGTGGGGGAATTTGGGGTGAGTTGATCGGTATGCAGAGAGAATAAGGTTGGAAAACCTAATTGGGTGCTTGATTGTTGCCATGGACACCATGGGCCAAGAGACCTGTTTCCCTCAAGAATAACTCCATGACTCCATTTTCCTATTCCTTCCCGTCTCTTCAAAATGGTGATTATTCTGTCATGAATGACTTGCCCGGCTACATTAATTCCATTTGTCTGCATTTGGACCATATCCATCTACGACATGCCTGTTCATGTCCATCTAAATGCATCTTAAATATAGCAGCAAGTCAAAGATATCAATCACTCTCTGTGTAAAAGCCTGAGATAGACCCCCTTTAAACCTTTCACCTTAAAATTATGTTTTTGAGATCCCAACCATCAGAAAACAATTTCTGGCTACCTATCCTGTCTATGCCTCCCATAACCATATAATCTTATATCCTCAGCTTCCTTTGTTCCAGAGACCAGAACTACACACAATACTCCACGTGTAGTTTAACCATTATTTTGTAAATTTGCAACATAATGTCACAAGTTCCTATATTTGATGCTAATGAAGCCAAGCATGCCATGTGTCTTCTTCACCCTACCCATTTGTGTCGCCACTTTGAGGGGGCTCTGGACTTGAACCCCAAGGTTACTCTTGTTTATGAACATTTCGTGGTGCCGCACCATTTAGTATTTATCTCCTACCCCTACTTGACGTCTCAAAATGCATCACCTCATGTTTACTGTGATTAATTCCACCTCCTATTGCTCTGTTTAATTCTCCAACTGATCTGCATCAGGTAACTTTAGGCAATCTTCATCAATCTCAACAATGCCACAAATTCTCTGGAATCAACTTTGCAACTAAACAGGAGATTATTTTGTATACTGGTGTTCTCATATTTCATGACACTTCATATTGTATATCATTTCATATTGTAATTTCATATTATATGAATTTCATTGTTCTGTTCCGAGTGCATATGATAATTAAACACGCTTGATTATTGACTCCTACAAAAAATAAATTAAGTATCATGAATCTCTGGACATATTGACAACCTGGCAGAATAATCTGAACAAATGACTCTCATTCATACTGTACCCTCAATCAATAAACTACATTCACAGTATAATGATTGTCATTAGTCAGGCAAACTCAGAAGCTAACATGCAGCTAGAAAACTGCAATGATCAAAGCCCTGTGCTTTGATGTTGTTGGATAAGAACAAAATATTTTTCAGATCATTGAGAGAATGTCTCAACACCATGGAGCTATTTTAAAAACATAAGTGACACAATACTTTAATGATGAAGATTCTAGCAGTTTGTGCTAAATTTCCAGTGGTGTAGTGGCTCAGTAGACAATGTTGCCACCTCACAGCTCTAACAACCCAGGTTCGATTCTGACCTCTGATGCCCTCTGTGTTGAGTTTTCACTTTGTTTCTGTGACGTGGGCTTCCTCTGGGTGCTCCAATTTCCCAAAGAAGGGCAGCTTAATGGGTTAATTGGCCATGGTGAATTGTGGATGGGTGACTGGAGAATCAGTGGAGATTGATGCAAATGTAGGAGAGAATAGATTACAAGGAAATCAATGGGGAAATGGGATTGAAGGGAACTCAGAGAGCTAGTACAGACTCAATGGGCTGAATTGTGTATTTCTAATATTGTAAGGAAACATTAAAAAGATAACAACTGTAAATTAGATTATAACTAGGGGGGTTTTGAGTGTTTGATTTAAGAATATCATGGAAGGTTGAGAAATAAATTGATTAAGATGATAACGCAGGTTGAGAAGTAAGTGTTTGTTATGAGGAGAAATTAGACTCCATTCTTTTGGAGCAAAAACCATTAATTGACCATGGCAGAAATCTACAGATATATGAGCAAATCTGACGTGATGAATCTGAGGTAAAACTGGAACAGCTTGACAGTCAGACATTAGCTTAAAGTTCAAGACCATTAACAAAATCAATGGGAGGGGTTTGGAATTATTTTCATACCAAGGTTTGAAGTCATAAAATTGAAGCAGCTAAATCCACAAAGAGCTTTCAAAAGGAAAGTGCATAAACATTTGCACTATCAAAAAAAGAGAGAAAATAGACCAAGGCAATGAAACACAGTTGAGAACCTTTATTAAGTCTGAAAAACGGCAATTAAAATCACATTCAGAACATCACTGGATTGTACAGTATGTGTTCATTTAATCAAACAATCCAAATCTTTGTGATTACACTAATCTCCATTGAATACATACCTAAACTACCTAGCCTCTCTTGGCAGGACATCTCAGGATGTCTGGTGAATCTCTGGACTGTCTCCGATGCTACTATATCATATTTTATGTAAGGGGACCAATACTGTGTGTAGTATTCCAGGTGTGGCTTCACCAGCGACACCGTACAACTGGAACAAAAGCTCCCTGTTGTTGAACTCCAACCCCACATGCAATAAGGGCCTATACGGTGTGGCCTTCTTAAGAACTTGTTAGACCCATCTACTATGATTCACGCACGAGAACATCTAGATCCCTTCAAACTTCACTCACTTGCTTCTCTCATTTAGGAATAATCACCCTTTATTCCTCTAACTGAAGTGCATGACCATACTTCCCATTAGACCCCATTTGCCAGGTGTTAGCCCATCCTGGCTATCTCTCCATCCGATCCATCAAGTTAAACAGCCCATGAATCATTCTTCAACTGAGCCCGACAGGAATGGATTAAAATTCCGTTTAGAACACCGATAAGCAGTGGCCAGATTTGCTCAGTTGCAAGCTGGAACCTTGGTGAAGGATCGACAATTAACCACGGGGGCTGTGTATGATGTGGGAGTGCAGGTGAAATCAGCCAGATCCAGCTCCTCATTTGATACGTGACTACCAAGAATGTGGCTAGTTCTCCTGGTTTGTCTTCAAATCTCAAGGACAGACATCAGGTCGATTGAAGATGGTGAAAAAAACTCTGATTGCACATTAGTTAAGGAAATTTTAATATTGGGTAATACTGTCTAGATAGCAATAATTTGTTTGGGTAAGAAAGAGGCTATTTGTTTTCTAATTGGCTTGTAAGATGATGGTAGGTGAGAGAAACCGTGGTCAGAATGCAGAGGTGACCTAGTTAGAACTCAAAAAGAAAGTTGTGACAAAACAATGCAGACTGATCCAGCCTGAGAGGATCAGGTCAGCTGATATTTGGCTGTCTAGTTACAACTCATTTCCAAATGTCAGCTGGAAAAATGAGGACACTCGGGCAAAGTCTGGATGTATGGGGGGGAATGTGATTGAGTATTACTCGGCACAGATTCCCTGCCTCAGGAAGAAAGCGGAAAGGAATAAAAAACAAAATGATAAATCTGACTGCTCCATAACGTCTGCACCCCTAAGGACTTCTTGCGCACACGAGCAGGCACACACACAAGCACATTTGCTCACATATACATGTACATGCATAATGTGCATACATGTGTACACAGTACCCTCTCACTGTTGAGGGATAATTAAGAGAATGTATTTGAGAATAAAAACAAATGGTAAATCAAAATGGGAAATGAAAGGGCTTGGAGCAGCTGTGAAGCATCCTCCCTGTTTCCAGTGCTTATTGAGTGCTGCTGTAATAGAGCAGAGTTTAATTTAAAATAATGCTGTCAGGCCCACACAGAGCTGAGACCTGCAACTACTCCGAACACAGTAAGCCTATTCACAGAAGGAAATTTATTGACTTCCTCACAGACTGGCTCATTTTCCCTTTGGGGCTCATCCAAAACCAATCTCACTTTCTGTTCCTTTGTCACAGTTCAGCTGCACAAGTTGGTCTTTTGTGTCTTTTGCCACGGCAGTCAAGGACTGCTTCCCGGATAGTCAAACTTTAACGAGAGAAAAAGCTTGATCAAAAATAAAAAAGAGAACGGTGATGTACAATCTCCCCCCCCTACAGAGGTTCAGTGTGGCGTGGTGTAAGTGGGGGTAAAAGTCTGTTTAGGCTAACACTCTGCCTCATATTTGAAATTCTCTACGAAATCCGTGCATAATAAAAATGTTCAACTCTGAACACATCCTCCTCCAATTCTCCCCTCTCTCTTACAAGACCACCGTTAACTAGCCACCTTGAGAAGGAGGAGTGGGCAACTTATAATGGGGTGACTTATTGGGGCATTTAACTAGTCAGGGTGAGCAAGATTGAATTCCCCCACAATGACATGGGCATTGCATAAATAAATAAATAAATAAATAAATAGGTGTTTGCAATCTATTGCACTTTAGATCAACATCATGAAGACAAATTGATGTTATTATTAAATGAATGCAAAATCTACAGCATTCATTGTAGAATTTGATTTTTGGTAGTCTGAGCCTCAAGATTCCACGCTGGATGATTTAACATTTGCACTACAAACTGTACCCTTTCCTCAGTACTCTATAGGCTCTTACCCACTCACAACACCCACTAACTTTGTTAATCATTTGTAACCATGGGATGCCAACATTCTGCAAATGAAGAGCTGATAGTAACCACAGTTTACTGCTGGGTAACAATAGGGTCATACAACACAGAGCCAGGCCCTTCGAACATGCATGTCCATGCTGACCATCAATAATGCATCTATACTAATCTAAACAAACCCCATTACCAGGACTTGACCCACAGCTTTGGCAATTCAACTGTTGGTCCAGATACTTCCTAAATATTGTCATTAATCGATAATGTTTTATTATTAATGTTTCATGTTTTATGTGCCATTCCTAACTGTCGCTGTATGTCATGTTGTCACTTGCGGGGCGGAGCACCAAGGCAAATTCCTTGTATGTGAATACTTGGCCAATAAACTTATTAATTAATTAATTCATTCATTCATTGTCACGCTACCTCTCTCCACTGCATTCTCAGGTGTCACAAACGAGATTCGAACCATCCTCAACGTGAAACAATTCTTCCTCTCCTTGCCATTTCTCTGAAGTTATGCCCTCCGTTTTTGACAGTTCTGTTAATGAGAACAGTTTCTCACGATCTTCCCTTTTCTACTCTCCACACAATTTGTACACCTCTACCGGTTTCTTCCCCACCAAGAAAAACAAACGCAGTCTATCCTATTCAAGATGTATTCAAGAGAGAGTTAGGGCTAACGGTATCAAAGGATATGGGGAGAAAGCAGGAATAGGGTACTGATTTTGGATGATAAGCCATGATCATATTGTTTGGTGTGCAGTACTCAAATGGCTCGAAGGGCTGAAAGGCCTACTCCTGCACCTATTTTCTATGCTTCTAACCTGTCTCTCCTAATAACTGAAATGCTCCATCGCAGACAACTTCCTAGTGAATCCCATCTACATCCTTCCTGGTCCAACAATGTCCTTCCTATGGTGTTGCAGCCTGAATAACACTCAGTACTCCAGCTGTGGCCTAAGTAATGTTTCATAAAGTTGTGCAATAAAATCCCTGCTCTTATATTATAATAAAAGCAAGTTTCCCATATACTTACTTCACCACCTCATCTACCTGTGCTGACATCTTTAGGGACCTTTGGACTTACACACCATTCCCTTTGTTCCTCAGTATTCTATAGGCTCTTACCATTGATTGTGTAGCCTGCGATCCCACCTCTACCCCTCACCTAGCACTATCCTATCATCCGTGTCTCTTGGAGCCATTTGCACCATGCCCTTGACAGCTAAACAGACCTAATGTATCAGGCAAACAGACTCAGACATCTGCATGCTGTTTTGTAGTATTTTATAAACACCGACATACTAATATATAAAATATTAATAGTGCATTTGTATTGAGGCAGAAAAGTCTTTTAGATTCATGGCAATTTTTAAGAGATTTGACAGCCTGCATTATAAATTGCAACACAAAGACTGAACAGGTGGTGGGCGGTTGTAGTGCACAGTGAATGTGGAGAAGGCATCTTGCAACTCGGTTCCAGCCCCGTAAATCAGAAATAAAAACCGAAGATGCTGGAAGCACCCAGTAGGTCAGGTGGGATCTGTCCACGTTTCAGGTCAGAGACCCTTTGTCTGAACTGGGAAAGAGAAAAAACGGTTGCAGAGGAGATGGCGTTGGAATGGATAGAACACAGAATATCAATGATAGGGTGAGATCAAATGGATCAAGTAATGACATTTTCGAGCCTGCATGAATCCAGGATGCTGCACCAATGATGTACCAGGAATATAGTGATATGTATGTGAACCAGACTGTAAATTCCTAACAAGGAGTGGAGTTTCTTTGCAACAGCAAGGTTAGTTGTGGATTGATGGTCAACAGGGCATGGGAGGTTAATTTGCTCAAAGTGAGGAGGGGTGGTGAGCGGGGGGATTATGGAATTG
This sequence comes from Leucoraja erinaceus, assembly GCF_028641065.1. Taxonomy (NCBI): domain Eukaryota; kingdom Metazoa; phylum Chordata; class Chondrichthyes; order Rajiformes; family Rajidae; genus Leucoraja; species Leucoraja erinaceus. The sequence goes on along the minus strand of NC_073393.1, from coordinate 17,644,937 downwards.
GTGGAGGGGGTCAAAGACACTCAGCAGGTTCTGTGGAAAGCAGGGTGATGAATCAGTGGAATTCTTTGCCACAGAAGGCTGTGGGGGGCAGGTCAATGGATATTTTTAAGGCAGAGATAGATAGATTTTTGATTAGTACAGGTGTCAGGGGTTACGGGGAGAAGGCAGGAGAATGTGGTTAGGAGGGAGAGAGAGATCGGCCATGATTGGATGGTGGAGTAGACTTGATGGGCTGAATGGCCTAATTCTACTCCTATCCCTTATGAACTTATGAGGTAGCAGATGAAATAAAGAGTGACCATTTCTCCCTTCAATACATCACCTGACCTCGATAACACTCTTTGTTAAACGCTGCATTGTCTTATGGCAGCAATTGTGATTGTGCTCCATTGGAATCAGGAATGTGGATTGGAGTAAGGAGCTACGGACAGTGCGGATAGGCCCATGTCCTTCCCAGAAGTATCTGTACACAGTGCAGCTGCTGTAATTCTCTGGACTCGGCACACTGCCCCTGAATGTGGACATCATTCAGCCTATCCAGGCTCTTGCATTGATCCTGAGAACTCTTGTTGTTCTTCCACTACCAACAGAGGATTAAACTTTGTAATTCACAGAAGAGCTCTTGAAATCCACATGTGTCAGTTTATCAACTAGTTAGTTTAGTTTAGTTTAGATACAACACGGAAACAAGCCTTTCAGCCCACCGAGTCCATGCCGACCAGTGATCCCCGTACAGTTGCACTATCCTACACACACTAGGGACAATTTACATTTATAGCAAGCCAATTAAGTTACAAAACCTGTACGTCTTTGGAGTTTGCTGTGAAGCCAGAAATCCTGGAGAAAACCCACGCAGGTCACGGGGAGAACGTACAAATTCCATACAAACAAGCACCCATAGTCAGGATTGAACCCAGATCTCTGGGGCAGTATGGCGTCAACATTGCCTGAAACTTCCAGAAGCCCACCATCTGGCCAAATCCAATTAGCCAGAAGGCTGGTTACTTCCCAAAGAGGAAGGAAACGAGTTCCCCTCTCCTAGGGGGGACAACCAAGTGACGAGTTACCAATTGGCATATTGGGTCGTGTCAGCTGATCATCCAATGATCTGGGAACCAGTAGGCTTAGCACAGGTGTAACCTTCACCTGCATGCAAGGTGGCATTGACACAGGTGGGGGAAAAAGGTGACATCGACGACTTAGAATCCCGAACACCCAAATCCGTTGGTCCTCCAACAACTGCAGGTGGCAGCGGTAGAGCTGCTGCCTCAAGCACCAGAGACCCAGATTCAATCCTGACTACAGGTACTGTCTCGGCGGAGTTTGTACATTCTCCCTGTGACCGCGTGGGTTTTTCATCGAATGTTCCACTTTCCTCCCAAATTCCGAAGACGTGCAGGTTTGTAGGTTGATTGGCTTCTATAATTTACCCCTAGTGCGTAGGATGAGAAAGTGGGATAACATAGAACTAGTGTACGGGTGACATGGTGGGTCGAAGGGCATGTTTCCACGATGTATCCCTAAAAAAGATTCCTGAGGGCAGAATCTCTTTGCCATACCCCTTCTGCAGCTTTATCCTTTGTCACATCAGCCTTGCTTTAGCCACTGCAATCCTATCCCTACTTATACTGAAATCTCAAAGGGACTTCTATTAAAATATCCATAATATGCGGAATTAATAATGTTGCAGCAGTCAACCAACAGTCTTGGGCTCAGCTGAGTCTCCATTAAACCTGCACGTACTTGACCATGTCATTAAAAGCACAGGTGCAAGAAATGTCTCCGCTGAGCCCGCGCAAGTGTTAATTACACATCCCTATTCAATCTCACAGCAAAAGCCATCAATTGAGTAATCCACTTGGACTGCATTGACTGTCCACTGTCTTCATGCAAGCAGCATAGGAGTGTCAAGTACATGGAAGTGTGTGATCGAAAGTCTCATTATGTGCCAGGAGTTGCAGAAGCTCGTGAGCTGTTTTCTGATCGATGTAAGGTGAGTAATCAATCACCCTGCTTAAAACACATGCAAGATGTGACTGAATTTCCAAGCCTATATCAGTACCTGTCTGTGTACATCCCTTAAAGACACTATTTCATGCACACTTTCAAAGATACAAAACTCAAATTAATTCTTCAGACTCAAGAAGAGATTTTGGAGATTTAGGTGATTTCCAAAAAATGGCACAACCTGTCCAGTCCCATGTAAATCTAATTGACAGTAAAATAATTAATTTACACGTTAGAATTAGCTCTGTAGTATGGGGTTGCATTTTATTTCCCAGGAAGCACTGATGGAGCACTCCAAAACATTTTTCAATAATAGCCCAAAGCACTTCAAAGTCAATGAATTACTATTACTGTAAAGCGTTGCTACACAGGCGAAATTAACAGCCATTGTGCACATACAGTTGCACTGGCAATTTAATCTGTTTATGGCGGTGTTGGTTCGGAGTGAACTTGATCCTTTCCTCAAATATCCACAGTTACACGGTTGGCGTGAGGCAGCTGTGTAATGAGTGCAAATTTATTCTCCAGAGTTTAGAAAAATTAACGAATATCACAACAGAAAAAATATCACGCTGTCATCATTGTGATAACAATAAACTGAGGGGGCAAGTTAAGGTGGATGCGTGGAGGATGTTTCTCCTGGCGCAGGAGTCCGGAAACAAGGGTTACAGTCTCAGAATAAGGAAGTAGCCACTTAGGAGTGAGGAATTCCTTACTCAAAGCCAGTGAATCTTTGCAAAACTTTGCCCCGCTGAGCCCGCGCAAGTGTTAATTACACGTTGAGTTAGCTTGAGTTTATACAAAAATGGAGATCAACATATTCCTACTCCTGCCCACTGATGCCCAGTTAGGGTTTCAACAGGACCTCGTGATGAGGGTTCCAGACCTCATCGCAACCTTTGTCCAGATATGGACCAAAGAGCTGAAAGATCAGGTTTATGTAACTGCTCATGCTGCCAAGGTAACGTTACACCAAGCGTAACATTAACGAACCACGGGAAAACTGATGCCAGTGGAAACTGAGGGGGGGGAAACTTCAATGTTTGTAATTATACCTCTCACAAAGGAAGGTGGTTGTGGTTGCTGGACGTCAGCCATCCCATCCCCAGGACTCTCCTGAATGAGCTCCTCAGGACCAGTCAACTTTGGGCCAGTCATTTTCAGCTATCTCACAAGTCCTTTCCATCATAAGATCAGATATAGGGATGTTTGCCAATGACTGCATAATGGTCAATATCATTTGCAGTTCTTCAGCAAATGAAGCAGTCCATGCCTGCATACCACAGGATCTAGGCAATATCAGGACAAGGCCTGATTACCTGGAAATCCACAAAAATGTCAAGTGAATACTGCCTCCAACAGCCAAGATTCTGAAACTTTGCCTTGACATCAAACAGTATTATCATCATTGGGATCATAGAATTATGGAGCATCCTTTTATGATGATAGTGCTAGGATTTGAGGTCCTCGGCTATAGGGAGAGGTTGGGCAGGCTAGGCCTTTACTCCTTCCAGTGCAGAAGGCTGAGGGGTGATATACAGAGGTGTATAAGATCCTGAGGGGAATAGATAGGGTAAATGCACAGTCTTTTACCCAGAGTAAGGGAGTCATGAATCAGAGGATATAGGTTTAAGGTGCGAGGGGAAAGATTTAATAGGAACCTGAGGAGCAATTTTTTTCTCACTGTGAGGGTGGTGGATTTGTGGAACGAGCTGTCAGAGGAAGTAGTTGAGGCAGCTACTATAGCAACATTAAAAAAACACATTTGGACAGGAACATGGATTGGAAAGGTTTAGAGGGATATCGGCCAAACATGGGCAGGTGGGATTAACATAGATGGGGCATCTTGGTCAATATGGGCTAGTTGGGCCGAAGGGAATGTTTCTGTGTTGTATGACTCTAAACACAGCTAAGATGCACAGTCAAAGTATTTTTCCTGAGATGGTTGAGTGTGTGGTTAAACCAAGAGGGCACAGATTTAAGTTGAGAGGGGAGAAATGTAAAGATACTCTGAGGGGTGGATATATGGCATGAGCTGCCAGAGGAGGTGGTAGAAGTAGATACAATTACAACATTTAAATGATATTTGGATAGGTACTTAGATAGGAAAAGCACAGACGGGTACAGTCCTAATGCAGGCAAATGGGATTAGTGTTGAGAGGCATGACAGTTGACATAGACAGGGTGGGCTGAAGGGCCTATATCTGTGCTGTAGAATTCTACGATTTTAACGAGGATTAGTGTGAATGGGTGGTTGATGGTCAGTGCTGACTCAGCGAGCTAAAGGTCTCGTTTCCCTGTGCATCTCTATATGACTCCATTGCCATAAAGGAAGGAATGAGAGGAAGAAAAGCATAGATTTTTCAATGTGGATCTGAGGACAAGAGTTGGAAATAACACATACACACATTCATTGTGATAGCTTTTAAACTTCTCTGTTTACAATGCATACAATATTTAAAGCAGTTCCAGTGGGAATAGCAGTAAACATGCCAATATTAAATACATTACAGTGAAAACCTACAGCTCTCAGGCTGCAGTTTCTCTCAACACCTTATGAGCTTTGTGAAATTGGCCAAATGTCTGCCAATTATTTGATTTGTCGAACTGATTTAATTAACTGTGTAGAGGTTAGAAACAGGATTAAGAGACGGTCTGTCACCCGTTTATCAAATCCGCACATTTCAAAGGCTCACTGTTCCCGAACAGAAGACATGGAAACCAGTCTTCAAGTTACACAACTTAGAAACAGGCCATTCAGCAACACTGACCCATAGGTACCCATCCGTAATAATTCCATCTGGTGTTCTAGATCAGAAACAATAGCTGTTTCCCTTTCCACGGATGCTGTCTGACCTACTGAGAATTTTTTCCCCATCATTTTCTATTTTTATTATGGAAGTAAACTCAGTTCTCCTCTCACCTTCAACCTACGGCCTTTAGTTCTTTATTCCCCAACCCTGGGAAAAAAACTCTGTGCATTCACAGTATCTATTCCCCTCATGATTTTATACACCTCCATATGATCACCAATCAGCGCCTGCACTCCAAGGAGTATAGTCATATACTACAGCAACATAACATCCTAACTTCTATATTCAGACCCTTGACTGATGAAGCCCAGTTAACCATAAGCCTTCTTCACCACTGTATCTACTTGCAACGCCACTTTTGGGGATCAATGTACTTGCACTCCGAGATCCCTCTGCTCCACAGCACTCCATTCAGGGTGGAATGGTGGCATAGAGGGTGGCACGGTGGCGTAATGGTAGAGCTACTGCCTTACAGCGCCAGAGACCCGAGTTCGATCCTGACTACGGGTGCTGTCTGTACAGATTTTGTACGTTCTCAGTGTGACCTGCGTGGATTTTCTCTGAGAACCTTTGTTTCCTCACACTCTCCAAAGATGTACAGGCTTGTAAGAGAGACACAGCATGGAAAGCAGTCCTTCACCCCACCAAATGTGCACTGACCGTTAGCACTAACCTTTTCATTAATGCCTTTTTTGAAAATTCACTTCATATGGTCATGAATTGCTCCCAGATTCATCCACCTGCCTACACACAGTATTTTGGGGGTGTGGGAGGAAACCCTCATGGTCACGAGGAGAGTGTGCAAATTCCACACAGATCAGGATCTAACCCAATGCTCTACTATTTGAGCCACTTAGCAAAGCAAGAGAAGAACGTCCATTTTGCAGGCATGCATGGTGAGGTAGCATTTCTGAATGCATTCAAAGGTGACATAATATGAATTCAAGCTTAGCATATGGGAGATCCATTCATAAGTCCGATGACAGTAGTCAGCCAGTGAGAAGGCCACACGGTTTACATTTCACCACAACCATAGAAACATACAAAAATAGGTGCAGGGGTAGGCCATTCGGCCCTTCGAGCCAGCATGGCCATTCAATATGATCATGGCTGATCATCTAAAATCAGTACCCCGTCCCTGCTTTTTACCCATATCCCTTGATTCCGTTAGCCCTAAGACCTTTCCTAAGACCCCCCCCCCACTGTTTAGTTTAAACCATGGAGAAAGAGTGAAAAATCAGCCTCTTACTGCAAAGGCACCAGCTTGCAGAAATAAACACGTGGGAGGCTCAGCTGAGGTGAGGTGTCTGGAAATTCTTCACACTATGCGTTGGGGGATTGCGATGTTTTCCTGCATCAACCTTTCAAGTGCAGAAAACCTGCATGATTCACCCAGTCCCTGGTTTACCTTGCCACTGCACAGGGGAACCACAATGCGTGCTCACACACAGGAGACAATCCTCACACCAGACCTGTGTCCTCATTCCCTAAGTAAAACTGCATCACGCACGTCTGATTAGCGGAGTCCTTTCGTTCCCATCTCACTGGTAGCGGCCTTGCTGCTTGAAGGGCTACTTTTCATTTGTGGCAATGCTCCACACTCGGGCCCCGAGGATCCACAGGAGGTAAAGTTGTGGAGCATGAGGGTAGTTCAGGCCCATGTTGAGTTTATTGTCATTTGTACAAGTACAGTGAGGTACAGGTTCAATTATAGATCTTGCCGCAACATGGCAGGCTCATCGATGCAGACACTTCTCCAGGTACTGGTCTCCACGTGTCATCTCGCTGGTTGCACTGAACACGCAGAGACTGAAGGCATCACCATGATTCCATCCCTCAGGAAGTATTTCCGTATTTCGATACGACATAGGCTGAGGATCTTCAGCCCATCGAATTCATACAATCTCACAGAGTTTCCCTGTAATATATCCTGCCCATCATCCCATTAGATTCCCCTCAGTATCCTTCACTACTCATTGTGACAATGTACAGCAGCATTGGGAGGTGGGGGGAAGCTGGCTCATCCAGCAGATATCCCCACTGTCACAGGGACAATGTGCACACTCCACACAGACAGCACCCGGGATTGGTATTGAATCCAGGACTCCAGAGCTCTGAGGCAATAGCTCCCCTGGCTGGGCATGGTGTTTACTAAATGCACTGGGAGCCTGTTCCCATCTCTAGCTCTCCAAAGAGCAATGTATCCAGAGTCTAAGGTTTTTAATGTGAAGGTTAATGAGCAGACTCCTGTTTGTGGTCTGTTCTGCCCACGGAAGCAAAGGAGGACTCTATGTGGGGTAGAAGGGAGCTACATTAGGATAGAGTTAATGAACTGCACAGACAAGCAGGGAGCAAGTCTGCATCTGGATGGATTGTGCAGGCTTCCTGCATTTGCATGATCTATTCACAAAAGTTCAATCTACCCACCTCCTGCACTAAAGCATCACAGAATGTGAAGAATTTCTAACCATTTCACTTTGTTATCAAACCTCCGAGGTATTTTACCTTGTCTCTGAGTGCTGTCCAATGTCACGGCAACCAGAACTTGCTTTTCTCCTATTTCTTGAGGGTGGCGGAGCGATGGAAACTCACTGTGATTTGGTCACTGGACAATTATCACATTGCCTAGTAACCTTTCCTCCATCAGCCAGTGTTGAAAGGCTCTCCATTTCAATTTAACTGCACTCAATTTTCATGCGTACTATATAATCAGGCCACTCAATGTGAAGCCTATTATTTGAAACCTCATGTAAGTATCGCAAACACCAGCATCTGCTTCTAGATGGAGCAGGCCCAGGATGACTGGTCTCCTTTCACACTGTGGGAGACTCTGTTTAATGACACATGATAGATGATTGGAAAATTCTTCGCTCAGACAAAATAAACCATCTCAACAAGGGTCTACCTGCAGGTTAAATGGGCTAGTTTCTCCTGGCTCATTCCTGAATGGCACAAAAAGACATTGAGACTTGGAGGAGGGATAAGTGATGGTGCTTGACTGCCACTACCACTGCACCCAATCTCCCTGTCTTGGTTCTGTAGCTTAAGGGATTGCAGCAACATAAATGTCAGGCTAATGTAGATTACCATTCATAATGCTCTTGTAACACATCAGAATAAGTGGTTATTGAGTTTCCAACACTTAAGGAATGGATTGGTATTGCATCAAGATTCAAAGATACTTTATTATCACATGCATCTAGGTACAGTGAAATGCTTTGATTTGCATACAATCTGGTAAATTCATGCAGTAAGCCAGGTCCCCCATAGTCTTTTAGGGATTGGCCTGTTTTTGCTGTCAAAGGCTTATTATAGAAAACTGAAGGAAGTTTTCAGTGCTGCCCCAGCCCCCCTGTGTCTCTCTATTTGGAGGCAAGTGAGGGGAAACATCCAGATGCCCACAATGAATGTTAACCCAACCTTCCTCTTGGGCCACTCTTATTAACAATTATTTCCCCAACATAGTGAGAGATAGGTGGCCCTCTCCCTTCCACTATGCACCTGCTTTGGGCAAACTGAAATGGAAACGGTTTCCATTTAACCCAACATCCTCCTCCTTCTCCTGCAACATTGCACCCTTCCTTCTATAATATTCTAGGCTAGAGAGAGGGGTACATTGGGCAGACACACAGTCTCTTGCCCAGAGTATGGAAATCAACAACCAGAGGATTTTGGGGGGAGGGGGTGAAGATTTAATAGGAACCTGATGTAACTTTTAACACAAAGGGTGGCAAATGTATGGAACTAACTGCCAGAAGAGGTAGTTGAGACGGATACTATCAAACGTTTAAGAAACATTTAGAAAGGTATATGGATAGGACATGTTTAGAGGCATGTCGGCCAAACGCAGGAAGGTGGGGCTGGTGTAGATGGAACTGAAGGGCTGAAGGGCCTGTTTCCATGCTGTAAGACTCTATGACTCTACATTAATGAACCTATTTCTCCCATGACAAATGATAAATCTAGGTTATTCTCCTGACTTCCCCTTGCGTTTTCTTCCAATCTTGCTTTACGACTGGCTGAATAAATAAAACAAAGGAAAGTAAACTGGAGAAATGTACCAAAATTAAAAGTATTGGCGAATGTACTGAATGGTGTTTTTAATTATTCTTGAAAATCAGATAATGGGCAACAAATCAACGATAAAATCCTTGATCTAAATGGATTGCATCTGCACTTTTGAAAGGATGTGAAAATGAGATAACAAACATTTTTGAATACTCATACACACACCCCTTAGGAAAGGCATTGGTCCCAAAAAAAACGGCGGAGAACTAATGTCTTTTCTAGAGAAAAATCAGAGCATGTGAAGGAAGTAGTGAGATTGAGTGGAAGTTGGTTACAAACCACAAACCAGCGAATAATGTTTCTATCCTTTCCTCCCTCATACACATCGGACTCCTCCTTTAATGTATTTATGCTCTTCACGGTGCTGTGTGGTAGAACACCAAGGAAAATAAGTGTTAACATAGGGTGGGGGGAATGGAGTGATCTGGAGATACAGATATACAGAGCATTAAATACTGGTGATAGGCCATTTAGGATTGAGATGAGGAAACACTTTTTCACCCAGAGAATTTTGCATCTGTGGAATTCTCTGTCACAGAAGGCAGTGGAGGCCAATTCACTGGTACACAAAAATGCTGGAGAAACTCAGCGGGTGCAGCAGCATCTATGGAGCGAAGCAACATTTCGGGAAATCACTGGATGTTTTCAAGAAAGAATTAGATATAGCTCTTAGGGCTAACGGAATCAAGGGATATGGGAAGAAAGTAGGAATGGAGTACTGATTTAGGATGATCAGCCACGATCATATTGAATGGCGGTGCTGGCTCGAAGCAGGCTGGGACGCAATTCCTCGGAGCACAGGAGGATGAGAAGTGAGCTTATGGAAGTGTATAAAATCATGAAAGAAATAGATTGGGTAGACGCAGAGTCTCTTGCCCAGAGTAGGGGAAATCGAGAAACAGAGGACATAGGTTTAAGGTGAAGGGGGAATGATTTAATAGGAATCTGGGGGGGTAACTTTTTCACACAAAGAGTGGTGGGTGTATGGAACGAGCTACCAGAGGAGGTGATTGAGGCAGAGACTGTCACAACGTTTAAGAATCAATTAAACAGGTACATGGATTGGACAGGTTTGAGGGATATGGTCAAATACAGGCAGGTGGGACCAGTGTAGATGGGACATATTGGTCGGTGTGGGCAATTTGGAATTTGTGACCGACTATGAATGCGTTGATGTAAAATGGTTGCAGAAACTGGAAATCTGGAAACAGATGTAGCTGGAAATCTTAAGCAAGTCTCGCAGCATCTATAGAAAGGAAACAAAAAGAACGTTAAAATTAAACATTTGTTTCTCTTTCCAGAGATGCTTGCCAGACCTGCTGAATATTTCCAGAGCTCCCTGCGATGTGTTGGTGTGACGAGATGAATGTTGGGAGAAGGGCCGAATGGCCTACTCCTGCACCTAATTGTCTATTTCTATCGAGCATAAATAACCACATGACTATGCTGGGGCAGATGGCCCATTTCTATGCAGTAAATATAATGTAATGCTTGATAGAAATGATTCAAATACACTAATAAATCCAATGAGAATCTTCATATGTGGTGTTATCCCTCAGGCATTATCCTTTTCACAGTTATAAAATTATATTTTGTCATTTTGCTTTCAACCACTGTTTATTGTTTGGCTGACAGCAAAATGCAATTATTTTGCCTTTGGCTGTTGCCTTTAAGATGAATTGATACTGTGTGAAAAGTAAACCTTGCACTGCATATTAACACCATTCCTCCTCGTGTCTTAGAAGCTTGCACATGCTTTGGTCTTGTAATACAAACTGTTAACAAATTATTGATGGATCTCACAGAGGAGATGGCACTATGTTGATATAGATTTGACAGTACAAAAGGTCACTCAGTGCAGACAATCAAATCAGCTCCAAATGTAGCCATAACATTTGGTCGCTGCCACACCTCATCTGCAAATCTCTGTCCCTTCTCCAATATCTTTTTCATCCCATGTGAACGCAACAACTGGAAGTCACAGAGGCATAGCAAAGTGTGACAAGGAGTGGCATCGCAACAGATTCCATTAGAATATGAGGTGACAAGTGCAACTCCCGTGATTATACTTGGTTGTTTAAGAATCCTGCATTCAATAAAGCTCCTTTGCTGTAGTTAATGGCAACACAGGGAGAGTAGGGAAAGGGACATCCAGGTCAGAGGTGAGTGAAACAGGCAGAAACATAGAAATTAGGTGCAGGAGTAGGCCATTCGGCCCTTCGAGCCTGCACTGCCATTCAATATGATCATGGATGATCATCCAACTCAGTATCCTGTACCTGCCTTCTCTCCATACCCCCTGACCCCTTTAGCCACAAGGGCCACATCTAACTCCCTCTTAAATATAGCCAATGAACTGGCCTCAACTACCTTCTGTGGCAGAGAATTCCACAGATTCACCACTCGCTGTGCGAAAAATTATATTTAGGTGAGGATTGTGGGTTGGGATATCTCGGAGGGAGTGGCAAGGCATAGTTGGACCCAAAACAGAACTAGAAGCAAGGATGGAAAGGTGGCAACAAATGCTGTGATGATTTCTTAGCTATAAACAATATTCAGGGAGGATTGGTGGGACAGTCTCCCTGACCATACTCCAGATGAGGCTGGGTCCCTTTAACGATGCAGCTCTCTGGGTAAGACCCTTTCCATGAGTGAGTCTTAGTTGTGCAACTAAATTTTGTGAACAGACAATTTAATTTTTGAAGTCATTTCAGACCCACTCATGAAGAACATTGTCCTGTAGAGTAAGTGGGCTTTAGATTGAATCCTTTTTGCATAACGATGATTGAGGGAATTTTGTACTTGGAGTGTTGTTGTGGTCGTTACACTGCAGGAAGGATACAGTAGCATTATAAATAATGCAGATTAGATTCATCTGGAATGGAGAGCCATATGGAGAGATGGGACAGGCTGGGTTTATTCTCTCTGGCATGTAGGGTTGACCTTACAGAGGGTTATAAAATTATGTGGTGCATTGTTTAGAGACACCGCACGGAAACAGGCCCTTCGGCCCAACCAGTGATCCCCATACACTAACACTATCCTACACACACAAGGGACAATTTACATTGAAGATAGACACAAAAAGCTGGAGTAACTCAGTGGGACTGGCAGTTTCTCTGGAAAGAAGGAATGCAGGACGTTTTGGGTCGAGACCCTTCTTCAGAATAGAGGGTCTCAACACGATACATCACCCATTCCTTCTATATGGAGGCTTTTCTATTTTCAATGTGCAAATGTTTTATTATTGCTGTTTTATGTACAGGTTTTGGTGCTCCCCAAAAATGTCAGGAGATTGCAATTCACCTTGAAAATGTACAAATGCTATAACGGTTTCCACCACAGGCTTTCTGCTATTCCCTCTGGCTTAGGTAATTCAGTGGATTTGGGCACGGATCACAGTGTTTCCCAGTTATTTAACTGAAGAGGATACTGCCAATGGTTTGTCCTGTAGCAGAGTCCAGGAGAAAACAGATGAGTCGATGAGTATCAGAGGACATCACTCAATGCTGTGATTTGCTCTCCTGAGACTGGGATTATACACAGAGAACATTTGTTTTCACCTTGTCCAGGAAAGCGATTAAAAACCTCCAAACTGCATTGTTAACAATGTCCTTGAGGGAACAGCCTCCACTCCAACTAGCTCTGAGGCAGCCAGTCTGTTCAAGGAGGAGGTATTGATGGTATGGCAGCTTTCAGATGGAGTTTGATTGCGCGGGCCGGATCTGAGCTTTACACGCTGAGAAACAGAGAATACAAACTCTGAAATCTCCTTTTGCACCCACTTGTCACTCATGCATTGGCTTGTTCAAGGTATAATTTCAAGGAAAGCTGATGCCATGAAATGGAGGTCACTCTTTGGCAAACGCAGACTAGCTTCTTGATTAAAGTTTGTACACGAGTCTCCATTTTAGGAGTCAGACTCTTGTGCAAAAAAAACAGCTCTGAAACTTGAGTGTCAGGATGAGTTCCAAAACCTGGCATTAGTGGGGCTGTGTGTTGGATCGGAGGGCTCATAGGGATCGTGCATGATTCAGTTGTGGGTAATTGATTGAAATGTAGATCTATTACCTCAGCAGATGTGTAGGAAGAATCTGCCTACAGAAGTTTAAACTGAAGATAGGCACATAAAACTGGAGCAGGTCAGACAGCATCTCCGGAGAAAAGCATTGGGTGACGTTTCGCATCACGACCCTTCAGACTGAAGGAGGGTCTTGACATGAAGTGTCACCTATTCCTTTTATCTAGAGATGTTGTCTGGCCCGCTGTATTACCTGGGGAGATGTGAACTTGAGTGAAAAGGAATTACATAGGAAACAGTCACCCAAATGTAGGCTTTCAATCTTCAGAAGGAGGTGCTTATAGCAGACAGCTTTGGGAGAACTGATAGACAAGTCAAGTCAAGTCGGATTTATTCATCACGTGCACATAAAGTGCAGTGAAATGAACTTGCTAGCAGTGGTACCCCACCAAGTTCTGTCCTTACTAACTCAATTGAAATATCTGTTGTCAATCATATACCCTGCACTCCCGCAACACCTCCTATCCTCCCCCTACCTTGGTGTTGCCAATACAGGTGATGTCCTCCTTAAAAGAAAACAAATTAATTTTGTTTACTGGCTGAACCATTGTTACAGTGATAAAGATGCACACTCTATTTGCCATCCAAATGAAACTTTTTCACCATAGCAACAATGCTCATTTGAACTGTAAATTTAGGTAACAACATCAGCTTTGCAATGCCATTAGTTTCCTGATGAGTCAAAGCTCGAAAGGATAATCACAGTCTGGTGCCCTTAATTTTAAAATTAAAGCTCCAGGCAACTCCTTCGCTATTTCAACACCATTGTGGATGTAGTGATCTCAATGTCAAAGGAAAGCATGTAAAAAGCAAACCTCTGGGAAAAACAAATTGCCACAAACTATTAAATGACTCATTAGGGAGGGTCTTCAAAATAATCTTTAAATATTTCTCAGTGTTTAGAGTGAGGAAAACTTTGAACGTGGCAGAAGCACGTTGAGGACTGCAATGTCATCATGAGCTCACTGGGACTGAACTCTTCTCTTACTATTCCCTTGTATTTCGATTGTTTTTCCAACGACTAAATCTGGCTTGTAGAATCACAAAAAGATTCAACTTGGAAATAGGCACTTTGACCCATTGAATCCACCCAGACAGAATTGGATCACACTTGGAGCGACATATGGACAGGAAGGGCTTAGAGGGCTATGGGGCAATTGCAGGCAAATGGACTGAGCCCAGTTTGCCAACTTGGTAGACATGGACAAGGTGGGCCAAAGGGCCTGTTTCTGTGCTCAATGATTCTATGACTGACTATCACCAAAAAATTCTACATTAATTGGTTAATAGGGTGGCCACAGTGGCACAGCTGCAGAGTTGCTGCCTTACAGCGCTTGCAGCACCGGAGATCCAGGTTCGATCCTGACTACGGGTGCTGTCTATATGGCATTTCTACGTTCTCCCCGTGACCGCGTGGGTTTTCTCCGCGATCTTCGGTTTCCTCCCACATTCCAAAGACATACAGGTATGTAGGTTAATTGGCTTGGTCCCTAGTGTGTGTAAATTGTCCCTAGTGTGTGTAGGATTGTGTTAATGTGCGGGGATCGCTGGTGGTTGGGACTCGGAGGGCCGAAGGGCCTGTTTACGCGCTGTATCTCTAAACTAAACTCAAACTAAACAAAACTAAATTCCACTATACCCGCCATTTTTTGTTGTACCCTTATTCTCTTTAACTCCCCCTGGATGCTACCACTTACAGCGGTCAATTAACCTGCCAATCCTCACATGTATGGGAGGTGCAAGGAAACCAGGCATTCTCTGGAAGAAAGAGAAACTCCACACATACAACACCCAATGCTGGGATTGAACTCAGGTCTCTGGAGCTGTGAGGCAGTGGTTCTACCAGCTGCACCACTGTGCCACCTGTCCAGGACAACTGTCAGGAACTGTTTACGCAAAGCCACCCAAAGAATAAAGGCCTGTTATATCCCAGCTAAATCTCAGTGGAAACCCTTTGTTTTGTACCAACTGCAGGAGATCATGATTGGTCATAATCCTAGGCCAAAAAAAGGACAAATGAAAAGTAGAAATTCCGTCACTAAGGATGAACTCATTTCATTTATTTACTCTCTAGCACCTATGCTGTTGACCTTCAATGAAAATAAATCATTCCAGTATCTACTAACTCCTTGCATCTCCATGTTTCCATCCCACCCAGGTTCAGGTATATCTACTTTCTAACAACCATCAGGCTACTGATCTGACCTGCACGACACTAAACCCACCTCAGCAATGGAACACTACAGCCCACCTCTTGCACTACCATAGACTTGTGGCCTTGCACCACTGTCCTGTTGTTTTCTCTCCACAGCCTTGCAGGATTGACGTGTGATTTATGTAGAATTTATGATTGTTTATGATCTCTGAGTGGTGAATCTCTGGAATTCTCTGCCACAGAAGGTAGTTTAGGCCAGTTCATTGGCTATATTTAAGAGGGAGTTAGATGTGGCCCTTGTGGCTATAGGTATCAGGGGGTATGGAGAGAAGGCAGGTACAGGATACTGAGTTGGATGATCAGCTATGATCATATTGAATGGCGGTGCAGGTTCGAAGGGCCGAATGGCCTACTCCTGCACCTATTTTCTATGTTTCTATGTTTCTATATTATTGCAGGCAGGATTTTCACTGTACCCGTACCTCACTGTATGATGGCATTAAACTCAGCTTGACTTGACTTAACTTTTGGTTGACTTCACTTGGTCTTATGCTGGCTTGCATAAGCTTGCCATGCAACATCACATAGCTTTCTTCAAACTTCAGAATGAGATGAAATTAACACTCACCACATAATTGCAACGATTCAATCATCAGGAGCAATAACATAACCTAGATTTTTACAGCAACACTGATACTTATCTAGCGCCCCAAATAAGTAGGAACAATAAAAACTCCTGACGGATGTATTAAACAATGTACTTAGTTTTACAAAGCTGTTACTTTAATCTCACCATCCATGCACTTATAATTCTATACACGCTTCAGGCAATTGAACAAAGATGATGAAATCTTTCCCACAAAATGTTAAAATTAGCTACCAAAATTAACTATCAAAAATAACAGACCAAAAATCATATTTATATTTGACATGAATAATCAAGGCCCTCCTTTCATGGGTGGTGTGGAGCAAATGACTACAATCTGCACAATTTAATACAAAATATTTTTTTCTCTGCGAGGATATTTGTGAATTCTTTACATCTTGCAACAAAACGGAACCCAAAAAGCAATAAAATGGTTCATTTTTGTCACAGTCATATCTCTCAAACTATCAATTATAAATCAGGTTTACTATAAAGTAGAATTATTGAGAAGCAAGAAGGGAAAATATAACACATTTCATGGGAGAGAAGTCTGATAGGACTTGATTTCTTACCAGGGTCTTAAACCCATTTAAAGAACAATAGATAGCTTACAATTTTGACATTTCCCATAACTTAGAACATATTGGTGAAGAGAAGCTTAAATGTGAAACTGGATATCCATGAGCGTTTCCATTAAGTTTTAATATATCAGGTGCTTGACAAAGCAGAAACACACTGAAGAATCTTTCCTATGACATTCTGATTTTTATGCTCTGTACTAAGGGCACCTCACTGGCACAGAAATAGATTAAACTTCACAGCAAAAATATCCTGTTTTGAAGCAGCTTCGATGTCTGAGACAGGATACGTGAAGGTTAAGGTGTCTGATTGTGGACAGCAGGGTGATTGCTCCTGTTTTGTTTGTCTTTCTCAACACCTGAGGTGATTAGCCACATTGCTGACTACCATGTTTTCATGTAAAATCCCACCTGATGTCCCCAGACTGGAGTTATACTGGAGAATTCAGGCACAATATTGTTTTTTTTTTAAAGATGCCGTTGAAGGAGCAATCATGCTTAATATTTAAGGAGATTGGGATCAGACTGAAGCTTGAATTTATTTTAAAGTCTGCTCTTATTTGCCCCAATTACAGCTCATGTTCGTGGGATTGGTTGTCAGGGGCATGGGGTCAAGTCGTGAGGTTTTGGGACCTTAAACTGATGCTTATGTACATGTTGTGGTAATTGGTTGTGAGCCAACTGGGAGTTGCCAAGGCCTTCACCACTAGACTATTCAGGGAGAGCAGGGACCTTGGCCAGAACATTCGAAGACAAATTGTGAGACCAGTCTTGACTCAATGCCACAAATGGACTTTTTTGGGAAGTGAAGGAAAAAATACCTGGCTACTTAAAATGAAAAATGAACACATCTACACGGGACACAGACTAGAAAATATAATGTCAAAAATGATCTTCTTCATAGGTGCTCAGTCCCCACTGTTAGTTAAAGGAATAATGCATTAGGGAAAAAAAAAATAAAGAGGACCACAATGGGTAACTAACGAATAACTAACTAATAACTCAGCGGGTCAAGCAACATGTCTGTTTAAGACAACATGGATCGGTGACGTTTTGGGCTGGGACCTTTCTTCACACTCTACAGAACATGGATGGGCGACGTTTTGGATCGGATTGAAATCTACAAGGCTTGTAACAAAAAGTAGACAATGATGAGGAAAACTGACTGAGAATTTTGTGTAAGCACCATGATGAATTTTATCCTGAACTATCTGGCTGTGAGTGTATGGGGTCTGTCGGAGCTGTGTCAGAACAACAACTAGCCACAAGGCTGATGAGTAAGAAGAAGGGAAACTAGTTCCTGCTCCTGATACTGCCCAATATGGAGGTGTGAATGTTGTAAAATGGGGCAGCTCTACCAAGCTTCAGTCTTATCCCGGGTGCTGTGGAGTTTGCAGATTCTCCTTGCACATGCGTGGGTTTCCCCTGGGTGCTCCGGTTTCCTCCCATGGATTACGGTTCCTAAGGTTAATTGGCCATTGTAAATTGCCTCTACAATGCAGGTGAGTGGTAGAATCTGGAGGAAGATGAGGAGAATGTAGGAAACATTTTAAAAATGGGATGAATGTAGGATGAGCAAATGTTTCTGTGCTACACCTCCCTAAGACTCGATGACTCGAGTTGATTCACAAACGGTTACACTAAATCTTGCAGCAAAGAGATGGGTCGAGATGTTTTGTAGTGTTTAATAACCTCTCAAACGTGACTTCATCTCCCCACTTCAACATTGTGTCTGTACCTTTCTTTCTTGTGTACTCATTCAGTTTCTCCTTTCAGGCATCTGTAACAGTCACGTCGATTGCTCCATTTGGTGGTAAGTTCCAGCTTCTCACCAAACTATGAACAATGATAGTTCCTCTGAAATCCTCAATGGATTTACTGAAGTATTGCAGAGTTTGAACCTTAATATCAATTGAAACTACTTTGTTACTTCTCCTTCCACCAACCCTTCATAACGTTGAAATCCCCCTTTCCAACCCTGGATTTTCAAGGGAACCCTTGCCTACTTCATGCTGTGATGTTAGCTCCCGCAACAAGGTTCTTGCACTTGTAAAAGTGAGGTTTTTAGAAAGTGGTGGGGGTTCCCCCATTTGGGTTACTTTGGTCTGTCAACAGTAGCATTGGGTACAAAGAAATATTCATACTACAATTTTAGAAATTACTGAGCAAAAATCAAAGTCCTGGAGGAACTCAGTGGGTCAGGGTGTACTAGTGGAGGGAAATCTGACTGAATCAACCAATCTGAAACGTCACCTGTCCATTTCTCTCCACAGATGCTGCCTGACGTGCTGAGTTCCTCCAGCACTTTGTACTTTGCTCAAGATTCCATCATCTGCAGTGTCTTAATTTATAAATTACATTGAGTTCTCAAGTAATGACGTCGTTAAGGATGTTCATCTGTGAGAAACAAAGGAACAAGGAGTGTTGGTGTGGAGGGTGACACAGCCGGTAGCGTCGGGCTCACAGCTCCAGTGACCAGGGTTTGATCCTGATCTCTGTGTACAGTTTGTAGAGTTTGCATGCTCATCCGGTGACTGCATAAGTGCTCCCTGGTGATCCACATTCCTCCCAAGTCCCAAAGTCATGTTTGTTAGTAGATTAATTTGCCTTTGAATTGCTTCTGGTGTGCAGGTGCATGGGAGAGGCTGGATGGGAAGGTTGATGGGAATGTGGGGAGAATACAAATGGGATTTGTGCAATTGGGTGCCTGATTCCATGCGGCTTCATATGCAGCTTATGTAATATTGGATATGGAAGAATGGGAGCATGTGACAAACTGTTTCTGGATACTTCAACTAATTATTCACTGCAGAACCTATCAAGCTCAGGTCGAGTCAAGCCAAGTTTAGATGCACAAGTACGGTGAGGCACTGGCACCATGAAAACCACGCTTGCGGTAGCTTCACAATCTCACGCACTGGGACACACACGGCAAAACATATTACATATAAATTGTACATTAAATTTCTTTAAAGATACTGTGTAAAAAAAACAAGACATTAGTGCAAAAATAATTCGAAAAATAACAAGTCCACGATAACGCGAGAGGCGGTCCAGAGTGTTCTGTTGTCAAGGTCGCTGTGTCGATCAAGCCATTAGGAAATGCTACTTTACAGATTCATTTTCCTTCACTTGTTTGTTTAAATTGCAGGCGATATAGAAACATAGAAATTAGGTGCAGGAGCCCTTCGAGCCTACACCGCCATTCAATATGATCATGGCTGATCATCCAACTCAGTATCCTGTACCTGCCTTCTCTCTGTACCCCCTGATCCCTTTAGCCACAAGGGCCACATCTAACTCCATCTTAAATATA
This sequence comes from Leucoraja erinaceus, assembly GCF_028641065.1. Lineage (NCBI taxonomy): Eukaryota > Metazoa > Chordata > Chondrichthyes > Rajiformes > Rajidae > Leucoraja > Leucoraja erinaceus. The sequence goes on along the minus strand of NC_073393.1, from coordinate 17,625,273 downwards.
GCCAATGAACTGGCCTCAACTACCCTCTATGGCAGAGAATTCCAGAGATTCACCAATCTCTGTGTGAAAAAAGTTTTTCTCATCTCGGTCCTAAAAGGATTTCCCCCTTATCCTTAAACTGTGACCCCCTTGTTCTGGACTTCCCCAACATCGGGAACAATCTTCCTGCATCTAGCCTGTCCAACCCCTTAAGAATTTTGTAAGTTTCTATAAGATCCCCCCTTATATGGATATGGTAGAGTATGGTTAAAGTGAAGAATACCAAGACAATGCAGAATATAAGATGCTGCAGACACAGTGGCTTGTAAAGATGAGGGTTTTGAAAGTGGTGCAATTAGCCCCCATTTTCCGTATTGTGGACAATTCTAGCTTCCACACAATTTGATAGAAGCAGCAGATTGGGACTAAATCTGAATGCTCATCCAAAGGTTCAGCATGGATACAACTGGTTGATGGGCAGTCTTCTGCCTGGCTAGAAACTCAAGATTTTCCTCAAGATTCCAGCATCTGCAGTTCCTTGCATCTCCAATGAAACTTGCTGGGTAAAATGATTTGTGTGGAGAGGAAATTGGAACACTTCTTTCAAAGAGCCGATATAATGGACCCCACTCTGTGGCATCATTTCACAGTGGACATAGGTGCATGGTTTCCCCTCACCTTTGTGGGGTGGCTTTGAAATCTACCAGACTTCTGGATGCTGGGCATTGCTGGCGGCATGAAATGCAGCTTCACAGAAAGCATGGACAGCCAAGTGGCACACTGCCTCTTCATCAAGAGGAAAGGCCATATGGCCTTGGAGTCTCGGAAGGGAAACATTGGCCCAAGAGGGAAAAACACACTAAAGCACATTTCAATTGAAGGCCTATCTGCTGCCAAAACAAATTAAATCACAGCAATTAAGGGGCATTTCAGTCAAACACTTTTACATATGATTTCTGATCAAGCAATCCAGACTCCTGCCAACTTTGCAGAAAGAACAGCTTTGCTGGATGTTACTCATAACTCTGGAGATTCGGTATAGAATTATCTGCAGTAAAAGCGGGCCGTTAAGGAGTGAAACAATGGGGCAATGCAATGCTACTCTTCCAGCCTCTTTGGCTATTTCAGATGCTGCTTTAATGCAGAGTATTTCCATTCTTTTCTGAATACCATTAAATGGAATCAGTACTGATCCACATTCAGCAGGATGCTGCCTGAATTGGAGGATTTTAGTAATGGAGAGGGATTGGATAGGCTGGGCTTAGAAACAGAAAAATAGTTGCAGGAGTAGGCCATTCGGCCCTTCGAGCCAGCACAGTCATTCAATATGATCATGGTTGATCATCTAAAATTAGTACCCTGTTCCTGCTTCTTCCCCATATCCCTTGATTCCTTTAGCTAAATTAAAGGACAATTAAGGGGCATTTCAGTCAAACACTTTTACATATGAAGGTAGACACAAAATGCTGGAGAAACTCAGAGGGCGAGGCAGCATCTATGCAGAGGAATTGGTGATGTTCCGGATATCGACACGAAACATCACCAATTTCTTCTCTCCGTAGATGCTGACTTGCCGGCAGAGTTTCTCCAGCATTTTGTGTCTACCTTTACCAGATTTTACCAGTATCTGCAGTTCTTTCTTAAACTTTTACATATGATTTCAGATCAAGCAATATAGACTCCTGCTAGCTTTGTGACTGGTTTCCTTCAAAGTGAAGGAGGCTGTGGGCTGACTGGAACGTAGATCGCTATTTTTTTTTGCCACGGTAGGGGTATCAAAAACAAGAGAGCATAGGATGAAGGTAGGAATTTTAAGGAGGATTTGTGGAGTAAGTATTTACACAGATGGTGTTTGATATCCGGAATGTGCTGCCTGAAGACAAGGTGGAATCAGATGTAGTTACAATGTTTAAAAGGCAATTTAGACAGATACTCAATTAGGCAAGGCATAGGAAGATACTGTCATTTATGATGCTGTGATTATGGATGATCAGCCATGATCGTATTGAATGGTGGTGCTGGCTCGAAGGGCTAAATGGCCTACTCCTGCAACTATTTTCTACGTTTCTATGTAATAATGCAGGTAAGTGGTAATTGAGATTGGAGCAGATGGGCAAATGTCTCAGCATAGACATCGTGAGCCTAAGGACCCATTTCAGTGCTGTATGACATATTATACTTCATATATCTTGTATCTCGGTACATGTGACTCGCAGAACCAAAGAGGAAGCACGCCACCCTCAATCCCTGCAGGACTACCTCAGATGTCCTGCTGGAAACACACCTGGAGGAATGGACAGCACCTCATGCAAGATACATTGGCCTCGGGGATTGTTCACTTTAGTTTAGTTTAGAGATACAGGGTCCTCGGTCCACCGAGTTCACGCCAACCAGCGAACTCCGCACATTAACACCATCCTACACACACGTTCGGGACAATTTTTTTACACTTATACCAAACCAATTAAACTTCAAACATGTACATCTTTGGATTCCGGGTGGAAACCAAAGACCTCGGAGAAAACCCACGCGGTCACGTACGGAGAACGTACAAACTCCGTACAGACATCACCCGTAATCGGGATCGAACCCGGGTCTCTGGCGCTGCAAGTATTGTAAGGCAGCAACTCTACCGCTGTGCTACCATGCCGCTCATAGTATAGATTCACCTGGATTCAATTATAAGGAGAAACTAAGACCCTTATACATTAAGATCAATGGAATCTGATCAGAAGTTATGAGATGCAATGGGAAACAGATAGGGTAAGGTGAAAGTAAACATTTGTTATTAGTCAGTCTTTGGAACATAATCTCAAAAAAATACCCTCCAGTCTTCAGGTTAACAGATGTTTCTCGATATAGAAATGTTTGCAGTTGCCTTTATCAGATGGTAGTTGATTTTAAAGCAATGTTAGATCTAAGACTGATCGATTTTGGCAAAACTGAAAGACTAAGGTGATAAAGCCAAATAATGGAGTCAGGTCACAGGTCAGGTCACATGTCAATGCAGCAGGGATGTATGGCGATACCAACGTACAGGAGCACTACAGAGAGCAGTGGACTCAGTTTTGTCCATCACAGGCACAACCTTTTCCCACCTTCCAAAGCATCCACACGTGGCACTGCCTCAAAATAATGAATGTATCTGTCATTAAAGATTCCCACCATTTGGGCCATGCCTTCTTCTTACTGCCACCCTCAGGCAGGAGACACAGATGTCTGATGGCAGACACCAATATTTCAGGATCAGCTGCTCTACTACAATTATCAGGTATCTGCACAACCCTGATCCCACCTCGACAATGGAGCTCCTCGTCATTCCAATGGAGCTCCTCGTCATTCCAGAGCCGCTGTCTGAAGAAAGCACCCACAAAAGATTGGGTATTGGGTATCTTTAAAGCAGAGATGGAAAGGTTCTTTATTAGTAAAGATGTCAAAGATTACAGGGAGACGGCAAGAGAATGGGATTGAGAGGGAAAATTAGAACAGCCACGAACGAATGGCAGAGCAGACTCAATGGGCCGAATGGCCAAATTCTGCTCCAGTGTTTTATGATCTAATGTACAAAATCTTGAAAACATCTACCACTAGAATTCAGGATTAGCTTCTTCCCCACTGTTACCGGACTACAGAACGGATCTGTGATTAGATAGGGTGTAGTTCCGATCTCCCACCTACCTCATTGAAGAAGTTAAACATTTTTAGTCTGCATATTCTCTAACTGTAGTGCTAGAATGCTGCGGCACTGCACAGCACTCTGGTAGTTTTATTTGTATTACTTGTTGCACTTGTGTATGGCTTGATTGTACTCATGTATAGTATGATTTAGCTGTTTAGCAGGCAAACTTTTTTGCTGTATCTCAGTATGTGACAAAAATAAGTCGATACCAATACTAAATAACACGGATCCGCATTTGCACTACCATGGGCATTTTTTAAAATTGTGATTTGAACTGTCTTGTTTTTCTTGTAGTCATTTTCTTTTCACTCTCTTGTAGAATTTATATATAATTTATGTTTTCGTGTGTTTTAGAGTCGATGTGCTTGTGATGTCGCTGCAAGCAAGATTTTCATTGTACCTGTATCTCACTCACTACAATTGTCCCTGTGACAATAAACTCGACTTGACTCGAGAGGCTAAATAGTCACTCGTGTTCCTGTAGAAACGAGTGTCAAACTAGCAATCCACTGGCCCATTGTTCACCGACTCACAACCTGACCGGCTCAAAGCTGTAATTTAATCTAATTGTAGGGTACCAGCATGAGGCCAGACTGGCAGGGAAAGAAAGCATTAAAAAAAATGATCTGAAATATAACCACAAAACGCTGGGAACACTCAACAATTTCGGTCACATCTGCAGAGAGAGAAACAAACCCCCTCTGCCGGTTTAACCTCCTGTCCCAACTCTTCTGATCATCCCCTCTCTCATCACGAAGGATTATCCTCAGCGGAAGTCTCATCTTCAATATACGTCTCCCATCAATGAGTTGCGAGCTTGGACATGAGTTCTGAGGAAAGTCTCAGACCTGAAACACTGACAGTTTCTCTCTCCACAGATGCTGCCTTGACATTTTAATGCTGATCTATTCCTGCATTTTCTATTTTTGTATCAGACCAACAGTGAGACATGGAGTCTGAGGAAGGGTCTCGACCTGAAATGTCACCGATTCTTTCTCCCCAGAGATGCTGCCTGTCCCGATGAGTTACGCCAGCATTTTGTGTCAAACTTCAACAGTGAGACAGGATCGTTTGTTGAAGCAATTGGCCGGAGGGCTAGAATGGGAATGGGCAGTGGGTGATGAGTTAAGTAAAACATAGTTCAACACAATGTTTTTTGACTGATGGACTGGTGAATTAAACTTATCAGTAATGGTGCATTCAATTTCCCATGATGTGAGTATAAGAACCAGTGAGATTTTGTCTCTTTCATTTCCTTCCAATATATCTCATTCAAAATGTCGTCACTTCTAAATAATTATTTTCTCTTTCTGGATAAACTTGAAGTGCATAAATGTGACTGTATTGTACATTCTGGACCAGGCAGCATTTGTTTCTGTGGTGATGACACTTGGATCCAAGAATTGGATGAATTAATACCAGCCGACCATAAGCTGTCACCCTGTGTGAAAAGAAGTGAGCGTATTTCTTTTCACTGGTCTCCAGCAGAACAGAGCTTCACTTTTTCAGCATTTTAGCACAATTTCTCCCACGTGGCGTTTGAGATGCAGCGATCAAATGATTACGAGATGGATCAGCCGTTAAATGCAACTGCTCTGCGTGGTACTTTGTCATGCCGGTGGGCAGAGACGTTTAATATCTCGTTTACATTGAGCTCGGAAGGAGAGGCATCAGGGGAATTTCAATCGGCTTCAGCAATCCTGTGGCTGGGCAAACAAATGGTGTCTATCGTCTCTCTCGTCAGTTCCTTTCTCGTGACTTCTGTCAGGAGGTTTACCATGTGCAACATAGAAGGGGGCCGTTTTGATTCAATGAGCTCATGCCAGTTCACGGAGAAATCCTGTTCCCACGTTAAACTTCCTTGTAACCTATTCAGTTTAGTGTAGAGATACAGCACTGAATCAGGACGTCCGTCAAACGAGCCCACGCCGACCGGCGGTTCCCACACTCTAACACTATCCTACACGTTAGGGACAATTTACAATTTTTGCTGAAGCCAATTAACCTACAAATCTATACGTCTTTGAAGTGTGGGTGGAAACCAGAGCACCCAAGGAAAAGTCACGCGGTAACGAGGAGAACGTACAAGCTCTGTACAGACTGCACCCGTGGTCTGGATAGAACCTGGGTTTCTGGCGCTGTAAGCGCTGCAGCTCTAATGCTGTGCCACTGATTCCTCTCATGTTCCCATTTGGCCATTCGGCCCTTCGAGCCAGCACTGCCATTCAATATGATCATGGCTGATCTTCCAAAATCAGTACCCCATTCCTGCTTTCTCCCAATATCCCTACATTCCATGGCATAATACCAAGCCGCATGTCTTTTGAGATGTGTGGGAAAACCGAAGCCCACGTGGTCAGAGGGAGAATGTGCAGTCACACACACCGGAGATCAGGATTGAACCCGAGTCTCTGGAGCTGCGATACAGCGGCACCACTGTGCAGCTCAAACATCCACAGACCTCCATGTCAAAGCAGGCCGGAGGATCTGAGGACTTCTGATGGAACATTGCCCCCATTTTGTTGGATGAAGAAAATTAGAAATTAAATTGGGTGTGGACATTGAATATAGGAAGGATATTCCCAGAAAATGTGGAGTTCCGGTACAGGATTCACAGTTTAAGGATGAAGGGTAAGTTATTTAACACTGAGAGGAGGAGGAATTTCTTCTCACAGAGAAGGATGAACCTGTGGCATTGTCTTCTACATAAATTAATCATGAAGTACATTCATGAAAGAGTTGGATATTTTTCCTTCGGGAAAGAAGGATCAAATATGGGGAAAAGGCTGGAATAGTTTACCAAATTTAGGTGATTTCACAATCATATTGAATGGGAAAACAGGCTAAGACAGCTAGCCTCTCCTGTTCTTATATTCTATGTTTTTTTGTTCAAATGAGAGTGGAGCATCAACTTGCACAGCTGGTGGGAGTCAGATATTAGTGCTGTGTGCACCAAATAAAAACAAAATCAAGATATAAGAATGAAGCTGCATGCCTGCAAAACCAAGCGCCTGAGAAATTCTTTCATGTAGCACAATGCAAAGAAATCCAATTGATGTCCCACCACTAAACAGGATTAAGTACTTCAAAAGACAAAGATATACGCAGACGCTGGAAATCTGAGATAAAAACAAAAAACGGTGGAAATATTCAGCGGATCAGGCAGCATTGACCCACTCTAGAATTATTACCTGACCTGCTGAGTATTTCCAGCCTTTCCCATTGTCATGCTTGAGTGCCTACAGCGGAGTGTGTTAACCTTGCTGTGCGTCCACCATATGTGCATTTACACATAGCGGAGCCCACACAGAGCAGTGAGGCAGGGTGCCTCATGTGTTAGCAGAAGACTTTACACAGGACAGACTGACTGTCTTTCTTCTTAATGGGGACCACGTTGACCAGGTTGCTAGCTGCTTTGTGACTCCACCTATGGTCACGTCCCATTTTACACCATCTCTCTCCTGCCTCACCACAATGGCTGTGGGTTGCTTTTGGGTCTCATATCCCAATCCTGAACCCAACATTCCAAACCCCAGCAGCCAACTGTGACTCTGATCCCCACCCCCAGTTGATGGCAACCCTTTAAGATGTTATGGTCCTTATACCCTCTCCGTGGATTGAAACTCAGACCCTTTAACTAGAGTCATAAAGCTATACAGTACGGAAAAAGGCCCTTCAGCCCATCGCCATCCATGTCGGCCATGTTATCATTCTGGACTAGTCCCATTTGCTCACATTTAACCCACAGCCCTCTAAACCATTCCAATCTTTATACCTCGACAAATGTCTTTTGAGAGTTGTAATTATGTCTGCTTCGATAGCTTCCTCTGGAAGCTCATTCCAGATGCAGACTATCCTCTCTGTAAAAATGTTGCCCCTGAAGTCCCTCTGAAATCTCTCCCCTCTCACCTTAAGCATAAAGTTTCTAGTTTTCAGAATCCTCTACTCTCGGAAAAATGATGTGCTCTTATACATACACCTCTATAGGTATCTCTCAGCCCCCCCTATGCTCCAAATAAAATAGGCCAAGCCTATCCAATCGCTCTTTATAATGCTAGCCCTCAAATCCAGGGAACATTCTGGTGGATCTCTCTGCTCCCGTTCTAATTTAATGATATCCATCCTGTAGCTGGGTGACCAGAACTGCACATATTATTCTGTGTAACCTCCAAACTGCCCCCTGCCCCCCTCCATCTTCACCCACCACCAGGCCCTTAACTGCAACACCTCCCTTCCTCCGAGCGAACTAATCCTCTCCTGGAGCCACTGATGGTGCACGTTTGGTGCTTCCACAGGAAGCTTTGAGCTCAGACTCAAAGGAAAATTACTGTTTCAGATTAACACATGGCCCATTTTCACTGTCCTCTGACTGTATAGGCTGTAGTCACTCTGAGAAACGGAATTTAACTAATTTTGGGTCCTTTTTATACTTGCATGGATTTGTGCTTTTTTTAAATTCTTTTTGATTACAAACTCTGTTGCTCCTAATGCTGAACAGTCAAGATTTGGGGCCCTATTCCATCTATATCAGATTCATAGTTCCTTATAATATCGGAGGATGGAGGACATTTCAGACTATCTGTTTTGCCCTTCATTTTCCTTTCAACCTATTCTCCCCACTTTCCCCTCCATTTCTCCCCTCCCCCCTCCCCCACAGATTAGTGTGGTGCCACTCACCACACACTGGGTGGGTAATTCACAGTGACCGAATAACCCAGCACACCACACTGACTGCGGAAGGAGACTGGAGCACCCAAGGGAAATATGTGCAGTCACAGAGAGAATGTGTGCATTCCACAAAGACAACACCAGAGGTCAGGGTTGAACCTAGGTCACTGGAGTTCTGCGTCACTGAGGGAGCATTTGTTAAAAACACAGGTTACATTGGGAATCAGCAGCATAGTGAGGAGTCCAATAACAAGCCAAGGGAAATACTGTTATGGGACACCCATCATCGCACCGAACAGAAGCTGCCTGGAATGCAGTTATAACTGTGTTCCCAGCAATGCTTTGCATGGTTTTCTCCTTTGCAGCAGTGACTGGTTCTCAGGAGTCCTTTAACAGCACTGAGACAGTTTGTAACTTCTCCAGATCATGAACATTGCTTTATAAGGCCAACACGACATTGCAGCAGGTAGTGCCGCTCCCCAATTGATCCCGGGTCCAATGCTGCTGTTTGTGCAGGGTTTGCATGTTATCCTTGCCAATGCTGGCTTCTTGCTGCTGGTCTGGTTTTCTCCCACATTCCACAGACGTGCGTATTGGTAAGTTAATTGGCCGCTGTAAACCACCATTAGTTAAGAGCCGGTCCCACGAGCATGCGCCTGCATGCGGCAAGCGCGACCTAACGTGGTCACTTGAGCCGTACGGCCTCGCGGGGCCGGTCCCACTTCGATCGCCGGAGCCGTATGGAGTTGTGTGGAGCTCGTCCCGACATCGCGCGGGGCTCCGAAAAACTGACCATGTTCAAAAATTCCGCGCGGCAATGGCCTGCTGGCCCGCAGCCGCCTCGACGCCGTACATCACGCACGAACTTCCCGCGGACTTCGCTCGAACTTCATGTCACTCATTTGACCTCCGCGCGGCCCCCGCTTCTGTTTTGGTCGCGCTTGCCGCTTGGAGTCGCATGCTCGTGGGACAGGCCCTTTAGTCGGTGAGTGGGGTGAGTTGTTGGGCATTTAAGAGAGAGAATAAATTATAGGTATTCAGAGAAGTAAGCAGATAAAGTCAAACAGCATTGAAACCCTTTGGCCCAACTTTCCCACACCAACCAATATATCCCATCTACACTGGTCCCACTCACCTGCGTACGGCCCATATCCTTTTAAACCTGTCCTATCCATGTGCCTGTCCTATCCATGTGCCTGTCCTATCCATGTGCCTGTCCTATCCATGTTTCTTAAACGTTGCGATAATCCACACCTCAACTACCTGCTCCGGCAGCTCGTTCCATAGACCCACCAACCTTTCTGTGAAAAAGTCACTCTTCAGGTTCCTATTAAACCTTCCCCTCCTCATCTTGAACCTATGTCCTCTGGCTCTCGATTCCCCTACTCTGGACAAGAGACACTGTGTGTCTACCTAATCTATTTCTCTTATGATTTTGTACACTGTGTGGAACTTGCAGTGATGTAACTAATGTTCCCCTGGGAGTCAGGAAGGACTCAATAGACTGAATGGCCTCCTTCTGTGGCATTGGAAGTAAATGCAGAACCTTTTCTTTCTGTAGAATGATCGGTGAGAAGCTGGGAAGCAATGGTGGGCCTGCGAGTAAATGGCAGACTTCATGACAAGTTGAGCCCTTCATAGCCGCTGGATGTGCAGTTTTACCGTCTCCCCCTCCCCTCATAAAGTGACCGTGCATGAAATGGTGGTCTGGAAGTGATCGCACATGAGCCTGGAGACATTGAGAGGAGCACGCTGATTGCCTGACAACAGTGAGAAGACAGGCAAGAGAGGACTGCAAATTAAGCAGCAAATTTCACAGCACCAGGTGCCATCTTCCAGCTGGTCCTTAACCAAAGGTGTTAATGACTGTCAGCTCAACACATTGCACTCGGTAAATTTAACTGGCGCAGACCTTCAGCACCATTCACAAATTAGGACTCTCCGCACAGCCGGCTAGGATCCCCTACAACAGGCGGGGAAGATTTCTGTCACAACATTTGTAAACTTGTTGTTATTGTAATTTCCTTCAGCAATTGATTGTGCCGAATGCTTTTTGCCATTAAAATACGTACTGGTATTCAATTCAATTCAAAACACAGTCACCCTCTTTCCTCCACCAGCTTTTGATTATAGCATGAAGCAGTGTTATCTTGTCATGTGTGAGCCAAGTGCCACCAGCCCCAGCTACAATGACCGTAGTAAAGCATTGATGTAAATGTAATGCAGAAACCTACTCTGTATAGAACAATAGAGGACAGGAACAGGCCCTTGGGTCCAGAACGTCTATGCTTACTTACTTACCATGATGCCAATCCAAACTAATCTCATCGCCCATGCTTAATTTACTTGACCAGGATCACGAGAGGCTGCAGAGGTTGGTGGGCCTAACCCTGTTGAAAGTATTTACACGAGGCACGGTCTTCAGAACACAACATCTATCACCAGCGGTCCCCACCATTCTGGTAATAAATAAATCTTATTTATATAGCACATTTTTAGTCAACTTGCATTGACCCCAAAGTGCTTCACATAATTACATTACATTTACACACAGGCAAAGGTGGGTGAAGTGTCTTGCCCCAAGGACACAACGACAGTATGCACTCCAAGCGGGATTCGAACCGGCTACCTTCCGGTCGCCAGCCGAACACTTAGCCCATTTGTGCCATCTGTCGTAAGACATTTTTCTTGCTGCTACTGTCGGGACGGGGATACAGAAGCCTGAACTTGCACACCACCAAGTTTGAGAAGATATATTTCAGGTTCTTGAACAATCATCAGGTTCTTGAACCAAGCTGCTCTAATCCTACCACGGCAGTAGAACACTACAAACAACTGCTTGCATGACCACGCACTTGCTGTTCTGACTGAATTTTGCAGGTGGGTGTGTCTTGCCCAAGGACACAACGACAGTATGCACTCCATTTGAACCGGCTACCTTTTTGTTAGCCCATTGTGCTATCTGTCGCCTCCTTGCATGACCACGCACTTGCTATTCTGACTGAATTTTGCACTTGTGTCTTGCTCATGACAGTTTTTGTTCCTTTTACCGCCTTGTAGAATTTATGTGTAGTTTATGTATAATTTATGTTTTTGTGTGGTGACTGAGACTATGTGTCTATGATGCTAGCACAAGCAAGATTTTCATTGTACCTTACTTCTGCAAAAGGCAATAAAGTCGACGACTTGACTTGGTCATTTAAAGTCAGCCACAATGTCCAGTCAAGAGTTGCATAAAGGTGTCTGGGTAAGAAGGACACATTTCCTCACCTGAGGGACATTAGTAGTAATCCCGGAAGCACCTTGCAGGTGCTCACCTTATGTGTGAAGAACTTGCCCCGCACATCTCCCTTTGCCCCTTTAAAATTTGCCCCTCTTACCTGAAAGCTATGCCCTTTAGTATAACTTTTTTCCATCCTGGGAAAAAGGTTCTGACTATCTATCCTATCTTGGGTTGCCATATTTTTATATACTTCTATCAGGTCTCCATGCAACCTCTAGCTTTCTAGAGAAAACAATCCAAGTTTGTCCAAACTCTCCCTGTAGTTAATACCCCCTAATCCAGATATCATACTAGTAAACCTCATCTGCATCATTTCCAAAGCCTCCAAACACTTCCTGCAATCGGGTGACCAGTGCTGCAAGTAATACTCCAAATTCGGCCAAACCAAAGTCCAATAAACCTGCACCATGACTTCCTGTCTCTTATATTCAATACCTCGACCTATGATGGCAAGCATCCCATATACCTTATATACCACTCCATCTACTGGGAACTGCACCTTACTTCTGGGCTTTGAACTTTGAATAATGGTGCCAAAAATGGCGGTGCCTGCATGTGTAACATATACCAAATGAATTTTACTGTGCAGGTGCATATGTGAAAAATAAAGTATTATTGAACTATTGAATTTGTGTTGCCACAGTCGGGGAGTTATGGACTTGGACACAAGATCTATCTGTAAATCCATGCTGTTAAGGGTCATGCAATCAATGGTATGTTTTTAAGAAGGAACTGTAGATGCTGGAAAATCGAAGGTACACAAAAATGCTGGAGAAACTCAGCGGGTGCAGCAGCATCTATGGAACGAAGGAAATAGGCAACGTTTTGGGCTGAAACCCTTCTTCAGACATGGCATGTTTTCCTCCTTACATTGAACCTTCCAAAGTGCAACACCTCACACTTGCTCAGATTAAAGTCCCATCTGCAATTTCCCTGCCCATGTATGTAGCTGATCTATAATCCGACCTTCCTCACAGTCTGCGACCACATGTGCAAACTTACTAATCAATCTGTTTACATTTATGTTCAAGTCCCCAACCCAGATTATAGGTTCCAACAGTCTATCTCAGCACCTCATATTTCACTTGGGTAGTTTACATCCCAACTTTATGAAAATTTACTTCTCTAACTTCAGATAGCCTTTGCTTTCTCTCTCCATCCCCTTCCCCCTCCTAGTACTTCCACTAGTCTTACTGTCTCCAACCACATTCTTTGTCCTGCCACCTCCCCTGACATCAGTCTGAAGAAGGGTCTCTCAACCCGAAACGTCACCCATTCCTTCTCTCCAGGGATGCTGCCTGACCCGCTGAGTTACTCCAGCATTTTGTGTGTGTTTGTGTGTGTGTGTGTCTCTCTCTCTCTCTCTCTCTCTCTCTCTCTCTCTATATATATATACATATATATATATATATATACACATATACAAACAGCAGTAGTCCCAGCACAGTCCCCGCAAACACCAAAAGTCTGAATATTGTCCTTCCACTACAACCCTCTATCTTCTATTTGTAAAACAGTTCTGAATCCACATGACCAAGTCACTGGTAATCTCATGCCTCTTAATTTTCTGGATCAGTCTACAATTGGCAAATGCCTTAGTAAACTCCATGTAGACAATATCCACTATCCTCATCAATCACCTTCATCATCTTCTCAAAATACTCGTTCAAGTCCGTACGATTGTCCTGGATTAGTATTAGCTATTGGCAGAGATTGAAAAAAAATTGGATTATTTTCTATGAAGCAGGAGAGGGGGGGGGGGACCTGATAAAAATGTATAAAATTATAAAAGTGGTAGATAGGGTAGATTGCCAGAGTCTTTTCCCCCGGAGTGTAAATGTCAAATACTAGAGAGCACAATTTTAAGGCGAAAAGGGGAAAATTTAAAAGAGATTTACTTGGTAAATTGCTTACACAGGGATTAGTGGGTGCCTGGGACAAGCTGCCTGGGGAGTTGTGGAAACAGATACGAGAGCAACATTGAAGAGGCATTATGAACATGCAAGGAATGGAGAGATATACGTTATGGGCGGCAGATGCGATCAGTTTAATTTGGCATCATGGATAACACAGACATGTGGGCCGAAGGGCCTGTTCGTGTGGTGTACTGCTCTCCATACTACATCCAGTGACAATATCTTATAACAACATGTCTCCTACTCATGGAGTCCCCTTTATCTCGCAGGAGTTCAATTTCTATTTGCATTTTAAAATAATAATGTTTCAATTTCAACAATATAATAAACCTCCTGGCCAGATGCCGATGATGAAGTACATCTGCTAAATGCACTTAAGGTCATGTCATAAGTTATATGAGTAGAATTAGGCCATTCGGCTCATCTAGTCTACTCCACCATTCAATCATGGCTGATCTATCTCTCCCTCCTAACTCCATTCTCCTGCCTTCTTCCCATAACCGCTGACAACTGTTCCAATCTTAAATCTATCTATCTCTGCCTTAAAAATATCCACTGACCTGGCCTCCACAGCCTTCTGTGGCAAAGAATTCCACAGATTCACCACCCTCTGACTAACAAAACTTCTCCTCATCTTCTTCATGAAAGAATGTCCTTTAATTCTGAGGCTTTGACCTCTAGTCCTAGACTCTCCCATGAGTGGAAACACCCTATCCACATCCACTCTGTCCAAGCCTTTCACTATTCTGTATGTTTCAATGACGTCCCCCCTCAATCTTTCGAAACAACCAGCGAGTACAGGTCCAGTGCCGACAAACACTCACCATAGGTTAACCTATTCACTCCTGGGATCCTTCTTGTCAACCTCCTCTGGACCCTCTCCAGAGCCAGCACGTCCTTCCTCAGATATGGTTCCCCAAATTGCTCATTTCTCAGCAATCTAAGCCTAACTGCACCATCACTTTACCTGTCTACACTGCTAAACTGCCTGGTCATCCTGCAACCTCGAGGAGCTGCGTACTCTGATCTAAACCCGAAGTAACCCATTGAAGCAACAACCCTGTAGTTGATGTTATCTTTACTCTCGATCATTATCTCGGACAATTCAATTAAACTGCTCAAGCATATTCTGTCCTTTATCAATTGTCGTTGACTGTTCACCTTATTAACAACATGCACATTTGTCCTCTGCCGTGCAGGTTAAGCAGGCAACAGAGTAATTTATGTACACTTTATCCACCACTCAAATCTCACCCATAGATTTCAATGGGAGGGAACTGCAGAGGTGAACTTTAGCAAGCAGTCATTACCCGATCACATGTTTCCAACACAAGACAAATTTATACCCCAGAGGCCAACTAATAATAGAGATGAAATTAATTGCTCTATCACTTCTCCTAAGTACATTCGCCTTTCTGAATATGCCTTCTGCATTAGTTAGCTGGTTTATTGTTTGGCTTTGGTGGTCAGCTGCTTGGAGACAAACTGAATGATTCCAACTAAGACATCACCAAGGAGATTCAGAACTGAAGGGCAAGAAAGTTTGTTTATATACATTGAGGATTATACGTGATCATTACTGCAATGGTATAAAATAAAGGAACATTAATTTGTTGGTAGGGCTGCTCTTTTGCAGTTCCAGAGTTCTGGGTTCAATCCTGACCTCTGTCTGTTTGGAGTTTGCAAGTTCTCCTTTTGGCAGTTTCCTCCGGGTGCGGTCTCCATCCACATCCAAAAGATGTGCAGGTTGATAGGTTAATTGTTAACTACCCCTCGTGTGCAGGTGAGGGGTGGAATCTGGGGGTAGTTGATGGGAATGTGTGGGGAGAATAAAATAAGGGAGTCATGAATGATTCGTGTAAATGGTCGGTATATATTTAGTCTGTATCTGCACTGTTTCTATATGACTAAATGGATACCCTTCTTCCAGTGAATGATTAATTAATTGTGAACTTTTCTCATAACATCTATATTTCCTAAGTCTGGTATTTTAACTCATTTTCTGTTGCTGCTATTCAATTGTTAAACATATATTACTTATTTAGGCTGCCTGCATCTCATGAACATCAATCCAAAGTGACTGTGTAATGTTGCATGAGATTACAATTAATCTGTTATATAAATCAGTTTAGCTGTTAACCCTCAAGTCACTCAAATAAAATTAAGTTCCAGATGGCAGGACATAAAAGTTTACTTCTCGGAAACTGTAGAACAATTTTTGAAAGAGCACAGATCTCATCGAATCCTGAAAACTTCCAATATCTCTTAAACTGGTGACGCAGCTAAAGGAGCGAATTGAAAAATAATGCATAAAAAAGGCAGAAAGTGGAAGATAAAGTGCTTTCATAAAGATGTGAGCTTCAGTGATGGCTCTTGCAAGCAACAAAGGAAGAGATGTTTGTTCTTTTCAGGAAGAGAGATCCAATCAATGGATACACTGAAGCCGATTTGAGGTGCCCCCTGTAGTGCAGAGACTATACACTCACAGCCAGGAACATTGTTCATTTATCTTGTTCAGAATCAGCAATATCCTGCTTTTAGTGGGATTGCTCACTAGTGCTGCACTTTCCCTATTTCTTGTTTCATCTGGGCTGTGCTTGAAAACTGAAGGGAGGAAATAAAGAGGTTTTTTTTTTTGCCCTCTGTGGCCGAGCTGCTGGATACTCTTGGGTAGACAGTTCCAGAGCTTGCCCTAGAGGGAGTACAGAGAAGGTTCACCAGACTGATTCCTGGGATGTCAGGACTTTCATATGAAGAAAGACTGGATAGACTTGGCTTGTACTCGCTAGAATTTAGAAGATTGAGGGGGGATCTTATAGAAACTTACAAACTTCTTAAGGGGTTGGACAGGCTAGATGCAGGAAGATTGTTCCCGATGCTGGGGAAGTCCAGAACAAGTTTAAGAATAAAGGGGATATCTTTTAGGACTGAGATGAGAAAAACATTTTTTACATAGGGAGTGGTGAATCTTTGGAATTCTCTGCAACAGAATGTAGTTGAGGCCAGTTCATTGGTTATATTTAAGAGTTAGATGTGGCCCTTGTGGCTAAAGGGATCAGGAGGTATGGAGAGAAAGCAGGTACAGGATACTGAGTTGGATGATCAGCCATGATCATATTGAATGGCGGTGCAGGCTCGAAGGGCTGAATGGCCTACTCCTGCATCTATTTTCTATGTTTCTATGTTTTTATGAGTCAAGGCACACAATAGACTGGATGCTTTACTGTAGAAAACTGTAAAGTGCTAAATACATTGATGCTGCTCTACCACCTGCTGAAGTGAGCCACGTCAGAGGCAGTCCCTTGAGATCGAGAAACACTCGCTTCCCCTCCAGTTCAGTGGGATTCTGAGGTGACGGATGAGACCCACGTGGAATCTGCAGCCTCTTGTACAGTTGAGGGAGGAGCTACCTGAGGGGACAGGCAGCAGGAAACTCGGAGACTATTTGTGCATGCCCTTTGCATGTTCCTGCAGCGACCTTACATTCCCAATGCATTCCCGCATGCTCCATCCTCCATGACGAATGAAAGAGAATCTCATCTTTGCAAGGAGGCTTTGAGAATGTCTTTGAAGTATTGCCTCTCTCCTGCTGTGACAAGAGGTCAGAGCAGAATGCTTGTGTAGGGAGTTTGGTGTTGGGTGACGGACCATGTGTCCTGCCCATCAGGGCTGGCTGAGTTTGATTAAAGACGTAATGCTGGGCTTGTTAGTTTGGAAGAGGCTGCCGACATTGGATTCTCTTATCTTGCTAATGGATTTGAAGGTTGCCACAGTTGGTGGTATTTCTCAGTGTCTTATGGTACGTGCTGTAAATCGCCCAGATGTCAGAAGCATGCAGTTGGGGGTAAAGGTCACTGCTGCTCAATGAGCTGTATGCCAGGCTTGAGGTTTAGTTTAGTTTAAAGATACAGCTCGGAAACAGGCTCTTCAGCCCATTGAGTCTGCACCGACCAGCAATCCCCGTTACACCGCCACACACTACACACCAAGGACAATTTATATATATTTTTACCAATGCCAATAAACCTACAAACCTGTAGATGCTGGTTAAAACCGAAGATGGATACAAAAAGCTGGAGTAACTCAGCGGGACATATAGCTTCTCTGGAGAAGGAATGGGTAATGGATGCTGAAGAAGCGTCTCAACCTGAAACATCACCTATTCCTACTTTCCCGAGAAGCTGCCTGTCTCATTGAGTTACTCCTGCCCTTTGTGTCTATCTTCAACCTATAAACCTGTACGTCTTTGGAATGTGAGAGGAAACTGGAGCACCCAGAGCAAACCCGTGGTAAGAGCAGAATTAGGCCATTCGGACCATCAAGTCTACTCTGCCATTCAATCATGGCTGATCTCTCTTTCCCACTCAACCCCATTCTCCTGCCTACTTCCCGTAACCAGGACCTGACACCAGTACTAATCAAGAATCTATCTATCACTGCCTTAAATATATCCACTGATGGGCTCCACAGCCTTCTGTGGCAATGAATTCGACAGATTCATCCCTTCTTTACTAAAGAAATTCCTCCTCATCTTCTTCCTAAAGGAACATCCTTTTATTCTGAGGCTATGACTTCTTGTCCTAGATTCTCCCTCTATCCAGGTCTTTCACTATTCGGTAAGTTTGAATGAGGTGTCCCCTCATCCTTCTAAACTCCAGCGAGTAGAGATCCAGTGCCGTCAACACTCATCATATGTTAACCCACTCATTCCTGGGATAATTGTCATAAACCTCCTCTCGACCCTCTCCAGCACCAGCACCAGCACATCCTTCCTCAGATATGGGGCCCACATTTGCTCACAGTACTGCAAATGCAGGTTGAGGCCAACACAGATCAGCCATGATCACATTGAATGGCGGGGCATGCTCGAGGGGCCTGATGGCCCACTTTTGCTCTTATTTTCTTGTGTTCTTGCATTTCCAAAATTGAGAAACGACACTGAACAGAGCATGTTGAAGCTTCGAGTGACTGATGACGGATGATGTTTCTGAAGCAGGAAAGTGTGATGCAACATCAGCTGCTACTCCTCCAAACAAGTAATGGGCACCTTCAACTAGGTGTGCAGTTGTAGGCAGCACGGTGGCGCAGCGGTAGAAATGCTGCCTTACAGCAATTGCAGCACCAGAGACCCAGGTTCGATCCTGACTACGGGTGCTTGTCTGTACAGAGTTTGTACGTTCTCCCCCTGACCGCGTGGGTTTTCTCCAAAATCTTGTGGATTCCTCCCACACTCCAAAGACATTAGGTTTCTAGGTAAATATGCTTGATATGAATGTAAATTGTCCATAGGGTGTGTCGGGTAGTGCTATTGTGCAGGGATCACTGGTCAGTGTGGACTCGATGGGCCAAAGGGTCTGTTTCCACGCTGTATCTAAACTAAAAAAAACACGCTTGCAAGTACGATTATTATCCCATACTGCTCATAGAATGCAGAAAGACAACTTTTCTGCAATTAATCAACAAGAATGTCAGTTTTAAATTCATCGCTCTCAAAACTGCTATGACTTGCAAATGATTTTTCTGGGTTGGAGTCTGAAATGGCGTAAAAAAAAAGATTCAACTGGGATTTGGACAAAGATCCATGTGTTTATTTATTGATTTATAATGACTTCTGCAGCTGATGTTTTTTTAAAGCAGAGCTCACGTTGAAGAAGATGGATGAGAGTCCCGACAATGGCAATAATTAATAAGATGCCACCGCGAAGTTCATCAGAGACCCATTCTTCAGGCCGCCTGTGCTTGAAGGCTGGTCAATGGGGCACGGTTAGATACCGAGTGTGGCTCCCATCACTCTGTGCCTCAGTCACAGCAGCAGACCTCTGGCCTAAACAGGGCTGAGCATTAGAGTCACGAGTGATGCAGCACCAGGAAAATAGGCCATTCGCCCATCACGTCCATGCTGTCCATATTTTCCAACACTTGGCCCGTAGCCTTCTGGTCCCAGAGAGTTCCAATGCTTATCAAGAAACGTCTTAAATGCTGGCAGTCACTTTGCTTTCAATGCTCTCTTGGGCAATGTATTCCAGGTACTCTCCACTCTCTGGGTGAAAAAAGGACCCCTCAGATTCCCCTAAATCTATGGCCTCCAGTAATATCTTTCTCTGATAAATGGAAAGGTTCCCTGCAGTCTACCCTATCTACACCCCTCATAATTTAATGTATCTCAACTATGTCCTCTCAACATCTCCTCCACCCCAGGGAAGACAGACTGAGTATATGCAGTCTCTTCCTATAACTGAAACATTCCATCCAGGCAACATCCTGGTGAATCTCCTCTGTACCTTGCTGTTCAATTGTTCAACTTATTACACCTATTGCCCTCCAGGAAGAAATTGTTTTATATTTACTTAAATCAAATAGGTACAATGAGGTACAATGAGGAACCTAGAGGAAACCCACGCAGTCACACGGAAAACATGCAAACTCCACATAAACAGTGCCAGAGGTCAGGATGGAAGCAGGGTCACTGGAGGCAACTGTAGAAACCTACCTGAGGAACTCGGAGCGCAGCAATGCATTTCATACAGGAACCTTGCGGTTAAGGAGAAAGCATGGAGACGGTCCAGGGATCAAAGCTATTGGGGTACACCCCGCTTCCTCCTCTTCCAAGAGCCCTTTCTTTGTTTTGTTTAGTTTTTAGGTTAGAAATACGGGCCCTTTGGCCCGCCGAGTCCATGTTGACCTGCGATCTCCATACACTCACACTATTCTGCACACGCTAGGGATAATTATAAATTAGACCCAGCGAATTAACCTACAAACCTGTGCATCTTTCAAGTGTGGGAGGAAACTGGAGATCTTGGAGAAAACCCACACAGGTCACGAGGAGGTTGTACAAACTCCTTACTGACAAGCGCCCCTAGTCAGGATCAAATCTGCAAAGCAACAACTCTACCGCTGCGCCACCGTGCCGCCCTTTGTATCAGACCATCATGCTGATGGTTGAAATGCAGTTGAACGGAAGGTGGTAACCCAGTGGTACAGGGACAGCACAAGCAATGGCAATGAATGCAGCTGCCTCTTTCCTCAACATCACTGGAGCTGGGTCTAGCAGCATTCCCTGCTGCTTCTGTGTGACATTTATTTTGGCATTCCAGCCAATCATGCTGCTGCCATGTGGAATGTCTACTAATTTGCAGCTACTCTGAGGTAGTTTTATTGCTGGAAGCCCATGGAGACCATTTCATCTCGGGATTCTGAGGTTTGATCTAAACCATTCTCGTACCAATCGACGTGACTTGCTGCTGCTTTGCTGTTGGGCATAACAGGGGTAGTAGGGCACAGCGGTCTCCACTTCAGAATCAACATGGCCATGAGGAACATCAGCACCGTGTGTGGCACAACAGTGCAGCTGGTAGAGCCACTGCCTCACAGATCCAATGACCTGGTTTCTATCCTGACCTCGGGTGCTAACAGCGTGGAGTTTGCACGTTCTCCCAGTGACTGCGCGTGTTTCCTCGGGGTGCTCCAGTTTCCTCCCACATCCCAAAGATGTACAGGTTGTTTGGTGAATTGAGCTCTGCAAATTGTTGTTGGTGTGTAGGTGAGTGCTAGGGTCTGTGGAGAGTTGATGGGAATGTGAGAGAGAATTAAATAGAGAAGTAAATGCAGGTGGCCGGTAAATCAGAAAACTGGTGCTCAGTGAGGATTTGATGGGCCGAAAGGCCTGTTCTCTGCTGGCTGACTCCTTGCTGGTGCATGAACTCCTGTGATGATCCCAGGTCCAGCAAACTACAGTTTACGGAACAATTGTAGGGAAATGGGGTTAGTATAGACTAGGGCAATGTTTGCTGTGGATGGTTACACAAAAAAAAGCTGGAGAAACTCAGCGGGTGCAGCAGCATCTATGGAGCGAAGGAAATAGGCAACGTTTTGGGCCGAAACCCTTCTTCAGACTGTTCGGGGACGGGGGCGGGCGGGGACAAGAAAGGGAAAAGGAGGAGGAGCCCGAAGGCTGGGGGATGGGAGGAGACAGCAGGGGGGCTGAGGAAGTGGAGGAGACGGCAAGGACTAACAAAATTGGGAGAATTCGATGTTGTGGATGGGTTGGGCTGAAGGGCCTGTGTCTGTGCTGTACAACTCATTGCAAAATAGCAAAGAAGATGGATTATAATTCATCGAGAGCACAGGGGAAGGCACCACCATCCTCGAGACACACCGAATACAATTTATTACTTTTTCTCCCTTCAAATTCCTCTCCAAGTCCCATTTCAATGTGCCTTATCAGTGCAAGGAGCAAGTGCAGCCAATTACCGTGGAAACACAAACATCAGCAGTTTCTGTGTCCCCCGTCAGATCCTGTGTTGAAAGTAATTTAAATGCTCAGAGCCTGTGTGATTGAATTTTTTTGCTGCATAATTATGAACTGTATCAGCCAGGGGACAATCATGTGGAGCTGTGTAATCTGATATTTATCTCCAAACTTAAAGAAAGCGAGATGCTGCAGTGAATCTTTGAGTTCAGACTGCGTGAGTTTTATTTTTCTGAAGAGGATTCTCAGTGTGCTCGGAACAAGCAGTTTCCCCTGCGATTTATCCAGGGCTGTTCGCAGCATCGAACATGTTTTTTTCATTTCCTCTCATGCCTGCAGTGTACTGGTTACACTTCCCCAAAACCTCACTATCAGAACTGAACAAGGAGGAGGACACAAATGCAGGCTCAGACACAGGGCAGATCAGTCTTCAAAGTTTAATCGGTCCAAGTCAGTACATGGGTAAGCAAAACAGAGGCAACAGTACAATCAAGTATCATACACAACGAACTGGCAATGAGCACTAAAACACCAAAGGCTTAAATACAGACTAGCAGGGGATAACGAGACACAGGTGAAACACATCAGGGCGGGGCCAATAATCACATGAGGGTAAACGACCCGATAGGAAATGGGACCTGAAACAAGAGGAGATGTGAAACACCAAAATAAAACAAGAATGCACACTCTAATACTAAAAAACAATAAGAACCAGAAACTAGATCAAACCCGAGACCTGACAGTACCCCCCCCTCCACGGCCGGCTCCCGACGGCCCAGGATCTTCAGGATGTTGACGCCGATATTCCCTAATAAGTTCCGGGTCGCATATGTTGCGAGCCGGCACCCAAGACCGCTCCTCAGGTCCATAACCCTCCCAGTCCACGAGATACTGACAACCACGACCACGCCGGCGCATACCCAGCAACCGGCTGACCGTAAACACCGGACCCCCATCAAGGAACCGGGGGGGCGGAGGGGGTATAGAGGCAGGGACCAGAGGACTTTCCTTAAATGGCTTTAGTCGGGAGACATGGAAAGTAGGGTGGACCCTCATGGCACGGGGGAGTTTGAGACGAACCGCCACAGGATTGATGACCTTCGATATGGGGAAAGGACCAATAAAACGAGGAGCCAGCTTCCGAGATTCCACCCTCAGAGGTAAGTCTCGAGTGGAGAGCCACACCTTTTGGCCAGGCGAGTATACCGGAGCCGGCGTTCTTCCACGATCAGCCATCCTCTTGTAACGCGCAGAACTGCGCAACAGCATCTGACGAGCCCCATTCCAAACCTTGCGACAGCGACGGATGAGAGCCTGAGCGGAGGGCACACTGGACTCCTTCTCCACAGCAGGGAACAATGGCGGTTGATAACCATAGGCACACTGGAATGGAGAGAGACCAGAGGAGGAGCAAGGAAGTGTGTTGTGTGCATACTCCACCCAAATAAGGTGTTTGCTCCAAGTTGAAGGGTTCTGTGCCACCAAGCACCGTAGTCCTGTCTCCAGTTCCTGGTTAAGTCGTTCAGTCTGTCCATTGGATTCCGGGTGATAACCAGATGTAAGGCTGACCGTGGCGTCCAACAGAGAACAAAACTCCTTCCAAAACCTGGACACGAACTGAGGCCCCCGGTCAGACACAATGTCTCTGGGAAATCCATGAAGACGAAACACATGAGACAGCATGACCTCTGCCGTTTTCTTGGCAGAGGGAAGCTTGTGCAACGGAATGAAATGAACCATTTTAGAAAATCTGTCCACCACAGTCATGACTGAGGTGTTACCTTCAGAAGAGGGCAGGCCCGTGACAAAGTCCATGGAGATGTCTGACCAGGGGCGTGAGGGAACAGGCAGCGGATTCAGGAGGCCAAAGGCGGCCTGACGTGAAGTCTTGTTCCGAGCACAAATACTGCAGGCGGCGACGTACTCCTTAATCCCCCTCTCCATGGAAGGCCACCAAAACCTTTGTTTGGCCACAAACAGGGTTCGGCGGACACCGGGATGACAGGAGATCCGAGACGTATGAGCCCAGTGAATCACCTGTGAACGAAGAGACTCGGGAACAAACAGACGATTAGAAGGACACCCTAGCGGTGACTGAACCCCAGCAGTTGCCTCGGAAACTCTCTTCTCAATCTCCCAAGTAACTGCCCCAACAAAACAGGAAGCCGGCAGAATGGGAGTTGAAACCTTAGGGGACGGGTCAGGATCAAACTGTCTGGAGAGAGCATCAGGTTTGCCATTCTTGGCACCAGGGCGTCGTCAATGTATTTTTCCATGGAGAGCCGCTCAGGTGAAGACAAGGAGTAGAGATGACCCTTAGGAGGCGCTGCACCAGGCAGAAGGTCGATGCAGCAATCGTACGGTCTATGCGGCGGAAGAGATGTGGCCTTGGCCTTGTTGAACACCTCCTTAAGGTCTAAATAACATGAGGGAACCTTGGAGATATCAGGAAAATCCTCCTCCCTTGAACGGGGAGGCTGCTGGAGGGTGGACCTGGAAGATCCCAGCAAACTGCTCCTTGATGGATCCTTCATAGACTCAGGAGAAGAATCATGCAGATAGATGAGTTTACAGTTATTCCCCCAAGAAATTACTTCCCCGGTACCCCAGTTCATGTGAGGATTATGGTAGGACAGCCAAGGGAGCCCCAAAACCAGAGGATGAAGAGGACAGTCGAGGAGATGAAAACTGATGGTCTCAAGGTGATTACCTGCCATGATGAGTTGAACAGGTTGAGTTCGGTGAGTTACCCTGTACAGTAGGCGCCCATCCAGTGCACTAGCCTCCAGAGGACTTTGAAGCTGTTCACGTTCCAGTTCCAATTCATCAGCCAAGCGAATGTCCATGAAGTTATCATCTGCCCCAGAATCAACCAAAGCCTGCAGGGAGTGCCACTGGGAATGCACCAACAATTGTACCGTCGACAATTGACGAGAGGAATGGCTCATAGGAGTGGTACAACTCACCCATGTCCTCTCTTTCATTGGTGAGCCTTCTTTTACTGAACAGCTGTTCAACAAATGTCCCAGTTTACCACAGTAAAAACACCTCCCCTCCCTTAGGCGGCGCTGCCGTTCCTCCGGGCTGAGTTTGGCTCGTCCCACCTGCATGGGCTCCTCCGAAGAGACAGGTAGAACTGTGGACTGACTCGACTGGCCGAGAGGGAACAAGGCCCGACCGGAAGGCGAAGGGCGACGCTGCCGCCACGGCTGGGAGGAGGAACGAACTGCTGCCGATCTCCTCTCTCGCTCTCTTTCTCTGAGCCTAGCGTCAATCTGGACAGCCAGCGAAATCATAGACTCGAAGTCGGAAGGCAGGGTTAGTGGAGCCAATTGATCTTTGATAGCTTCAGACAATCCATTGCGAAAAGCATCCAACAAAGCAGCCTCATTCCATCCACTCTTAGCAGCAACAGTTCGAAAGTCAATAGCAAAATCCATAACTGAGCGATTACCTTGTTTCATGGAGACCAGGTTCTGTGAAGCCTCTCGGCCAGGATTGGAATGATCAAACGTGCGAGACAGAGCTTCCATGAACAGGACCGACGTCTGGCAAACAGGAGAATTCCGAGACCACTCCGCCGTGGCCCAAGCCTCCGCCCTACCCGACAGGTGCGTGATGATAAAGGCTACCTTTGAGCGTTCTGATGGAAAGGAAGCCGCTTGAAGTTCAAAATGCAGTCCACACTGAATCAAAAAAGGTCTACACTTCTCCGATTCCCCTAAGAAGTGTTCCGGTCTTGCCAGGTGGACGAATGGAGATGCTGCAGCAGCCGTGGCACTCGGAGCTCCTGGAGACCCAGACAAGGAAACAGACTCGGCAGGCACAGGAGCCGCAGCAGGAAACAAAGAATTCAGCCGAGTAACCAGGTGCTCAAACCGAGAACTTAAAGTGTTCACCTGTGAACCAATGTCCGCCTGGAACCCCTGCTGACGCTCACCGAGGTCCCGGAACCCGGCGACGATCGAAGTGAGTTGACCCGCATAACGCGAGATGCGCTCCTCTTGCTTCTGGAGCGCTGCACAAAAAGGATCAGAGCCCGCTGCGTCCATTGTTGGCCAGTTCGTAATATCAGAACTGAACAAGGAGGAGGACACAAATGCAGGCTCAGACACAGGGCAGATCAGTCTTCAAAGTTTAATCGGTCCAAGTCAGTACATGGGTAAGCAAAACAGAGGCAACAGTACAATCAAGTATCATACACAACGAACTGGCAATGAGCACTAAAACACCAAAGGCTTAAATACAGACTAGCAGGGGATAACGAGACACAGGTGAAACACATCAGGGCGGGGCCAATAATCACATGAGGGTAAACGACCTGATAGGAAATGGGACCTGAAACAAGAGGAAATGTGAAACACCAAAATAAAACAAGAATGCACACTCTAATACTAAAAAACAATAAGAACCAGAAACTAGATCAAACCCGAGACCTGACACTCACTCTTTCTAATGTACGGACTGTTTGGCTGTGAGAAGAATCACAAGTTTTCTTTCACTCCCAAGAAGACGAAGTCCAGGCATCCAAGTGTTGGATTGGAGGTGGATTTTGGCACGTTGGCACCACCACAGAGTACCACATGTGCTTTACAGGGCACTGCCACCATGGGACATGAGCCATTTGGATAGTTGAAGATGTCTCAAACATTCCCACTTGTCTACGATTAGACCTGGGACTGCAATTGCCTGAACCTACTGTGCTTTGACAATAGACAATAGACAATAGGTGCAGGAGTAGGCCATTCTGCCCTTCGAGCCAGCACCACCTCAGATTGATTGCTGTGCACTCTTGAATATTGCACTCTTGAACAATGGACAAAATATCCTTTACTGAGGGCAATAACTCTCAACTAACTGCTGTACTTGGTACAACAATGTAGTTGGGTACCTTTACAAGCATCACCCATTTAACAACAGATGAACAGAAAAAGGAGTAAATTCAGGTCACTTTGTGCCCCCATACCTGCCCTGCATTCAATGTGATCATGGCTGATCTACATTGGCCTCAACTTATCTTCTGTGCCAGGATCACCCTTAGTAAACAGTGTCAATGATCGTGTCCACGAGTCAGGGGTGCTGGATTTACTGCTCCTGCAGTGAGCTCACAGCGTTCAGCTAGGGGGTGATGATCTGAGTTCCCCAACCAGAAACTGTGATGTCCTTTCCCAAGTGAAGGCCATGATGCCTGTGTACAAGGCAGACGATCCCGAGCGGTACACAAGGTCTTGCGACAATCTTCGCATAGCCATCAAGAATGCCAAGAGACAATACTGGGGCAGACTTGAGTCCCGGTATAATTACTCGGACACCCATTGACTGTGGCTTGAATACTATCACTGGCTGCAAAGCAAAGTCTGGTGATAGTGCGGCCTTCACTGATGAACTATGCATCCTATGCTCGCGTTGAGCAGAAGACCAACATCTGTCCCATCAGACCCAAGTGTGCCTTTTCCCAGGGTCACTGTTTTGGTTCAAGATACAGCACAAACAGGCCCTTCGGCCCACCGAGTCCATACCGACCAGCAACCTCAGCAACACAGCAGCACTATCCAACACACTTGGGGCAATTTACCATTTTACTGAAGACAATTAACTTACAAACCTGCAAGTTTTTGGAATGTGTGAGGAGCACCTGGAGCAAACCCACGCAGGTAACGGGGAGAATGTGCAAACTCCGTATAAAAAGCACCTGGCGTTAGGATCGAATCCAGGTCTCCGGTTTTGTGAGGCCACAGCTCTACCATTGTGCCACCGTGCCACCCGTGTTGTAGAAATTAGATCGGCCTTCCTAAGGGCGAACCCACAAAAGACAACCAGCAGTCCCTGTCTGCGTCCTTCGGAATTACATGGACAACTGGTGGCAGTGTTCACGGATATCTTTAATCTCTCCCTCCTTCGTTCTGAGGTCCCCACCTGTTTTAAGAAAACCATTCTCACCCCAGTGCCAAAGAAGAACAAGATCTCATGCCTAGAAGACTACCATCCGGTGGACTTGACATTCACCATCATGAAGTGCTTCTGGAGGTGATATCACCAGCAAACTGTCCTAGACTAATCACATCAAAGCTGTGTCCAGGAAAGTGGAGCGGGCACATTCTCCCCGTGGCTGTGTAGATTTCCTCTGTGTACTCTAGTTTCAACCCACATCCCAAAGACGTGCAGGTCGATAGATGAATTAGCCTCTGTAAATTGGCCCAAGCATGTAGGTGAGCAGTAGAGTCTGTGAATGTGGGGAGGATCAGAAAATAGGATTAATGTAGGATTAAAATAAATGATGGTTAATGTTTGGTGCCTTCTTGATGGGCCAAATAGCATGTTTCCTTCCTGCATTTCTCTCTCATTCCATAACTATGACAAAATGGATCAGGGAGAACACTTTACTAAATTTTCCTCTGCATAGCTTGTGTGCCCTCTGTTGCTCTGTTTGTGTAATGACTTGCAATAAATTCTAATTGAACCTGGTAGTAAACAGATACATCTGAAGCATCCTGAAGAAGAAGTGGAGATCAAAGATATTATTCTCTTCGCTTGTGTCCAACACATGGGTACCTTTCTCCAGACAAAGCTCTGCCCAGTCCCATCTACATAGTCTTGGGGATGCATGGACCATTTGTTCTGCTGTACGTGGTGCTTCCGTAACCTGTTGGTTACCACTTTCGGCAGCTGTAAGCGTTCCCATCTGATCTCTACGGTAATGGGTTCCCCCGATATCTCTGGATCCTTTGCCGATCGCTAGCTGAAAACAAGTATTGAGGGCTGGCCTAATTTATTATGAGTTGGGCAGTGGATAGTATTCATCATTGAGCAAGAAGGGTCCCGACCCGAAATGTCAGTCTGATGAAAGGTCGCGACCCGAAATGCCAGTCCGATGAAGGGTCCCAACCCGAAATGCCACCTATCCATGTTCTTCAGAAATGGTGCCTGACCCGCTGAGTTACTCCAGCACTTTGTCCTTTTTCTCGCCATCATCGCTTCTGTTCGAGGCAACTTTGTATTCCCGCTTCATCACACAAAGTGGCAAAGAGTAATTTACTTTCCCATCCACAGTCATGACTTCATAAGGACACACAAGATGAAGGCAGGCATACCACACATCCTCTTTAACACCCCACTTTGCCACTTTCAGGGGACTATGAACTTGAATCCCAAGATCTGTCTGTACATCCATGCTGTTAAGTCTCTTGCTATTAACTGTATACATTCCCCTTTTAATTGACCTCCCAAACTATAACATTTCACATTTTCTTGGATTAAACCCCATCTGCCATTTCTGTCCTCGTGTCTGCAGTTGATCCATATCTGGCTGCATACTTAACAGCTCTCCTCTCTCCACCTCCAGTTATTTATTTGGGTGAAATCCCATTTTATTCTCCCCAGCTCTTGAACCAATCGTAGATTTCCACTAACAAGTGACACGGGCCAGAAAGAGAGAGGCTGCCCACAGTAGCGGTTGCCTGAAACATCTTCACGTTAACAACTGGCAAAAACGACAAAGTTATTGACTGCATGGTAAACATTTGCTCTAACTGGGCACAATGCTTTCCATATGCTGCCTGACCAGGTGAGTATTTTCTATCTTTAATGCTGATTTCCAGCGGTTTTGTTTCCACTTTTCAAGTGAGAGGATGTGAAGTCATGTCACCTGATCCTTAATTCAGGCCTTTAGCTTATTATCCTAAAGACATCGAACTCAGAAAGTTACCAACTCTTAAGAAGAGTTTCGACCTGAAATGCCGTCTGCTTATCTTCTTCCACAGATGCTACCTGACCTGCTGAGCTGCTCCAGCAGTTTTATTTATTCATCAACTCAGTTTGGTGTGCAACTTGGAAGCTGGGTTGAGGGCTCATCTCCATAGGGGCACTGCTTGATATAGTTTAGTGACTCACTGGGGAAGGAACAGAGCAGGCGGGGAGTGACAAATTTGGGCTGCCGACTACAAATCTGCCTCGACCTGTGGCCTAAATATTACAGACAGTGACGGCAGTCCCAAAATAGCAGTCCTTCAATCTGGATCCTTGTTCAAGTGATCAATGTCAATGAGCAAGTCAAGAGCAGCAATGTGTGTGGAATATTTAACTGCAGGGGCATTGCATTCCAAAAAACAGCCTGTGAGGGAAATCCCCACAGACTTGTGGGTTGGTAGGTTAATAATGGAACAATAATCTGCTACCCGGCCAGCTTGCTTAAACACGGAGAGCACGGTGGCATTCCTGGCAGAGCTGTTGCCTCACGGCACGAGAGACCCAGGTTCGGTTCTGATCCCCGGTGCTGTCTGATTGGAGTCTACACGTTCTCCCTTTGACTGTGTGGGTTTCCTCCAGATGCCCTGGTTTCCTCCCACATCCCAAAGATATGCAGGACAGTAGGTTAATATACCTCTGTAAAATGCCTCTAGCGTGCAGATGAGTGATAGAATCTGGAGTGTTTAAGAAGGAACTGCAGATGCTGGAAAATCGAAGGTGCACAAAAATGCTGGAGAAACTCAGCGGGTGCAGCAGAATCTATGGAGCGAAGGAGATAGGCAACGTTTCGGGCCGAAACCCTTCTTCAGGCTGATCCAGAATCTGGAGGATAGAATCTGGAGGTAGTTGATGGGAATGTGGGGAGAATGTGCTGTTATCAGGCAACTGAATCATCCAACCACAACCAGAGAGCAGTGCTGAACTACTATCTACCTCTTTGGTGACCCTCGGACTATCATTCATCGGACTTTGCTGGACTTGCCTTGCACTACATGTTATTCCCTCATCATATATCTGAACACTGTAAACAGTTCAATTGTAATCACGTTTTGTCTTTCTACTGACTGGTTAGCACGCAACAAAAGCTTTTCACTGTACCTCGATACACGTGACAATAAACGAAACTGAGAATAAGAAAAATGAGATTAGTGTAAATGCGTGTTTGATGGTAGGCATGGAGCCGATGGGCCAAAGGGCCTGTTTTGCTGCTGTGTCTCTCTGTGACTCTGTTACCTTGTTGATCCAGGAAGTGCCTCATCTCCTGTTCGGATGCTTAGTGGCCAACCCAGCGAATATTGCCACCTATCTGTCATCTCACAGATTACATCTGTTGTCATTCAGCAAACATTTAAAAGCCCATCTCAAAAGCCTTCATGTTGAGATAGCTACAAGATTAAAGAGGTCTTTAAAAATATTCATCGATTTATCTTGCTCGGGGGGGGGGGGGATGAATAAGTGAAGTGTATTTTCACAGAACCTCTTTACAGGCAGAACGTGATGACTATGCGCCCTCTGGTGGAGACTCAAAGATTGGCTGGTGTTATGGTGGCTGGTGCTCATTCTGCTTTTGCTCATTCATTTAGACAGATATAGGGTGATTTCACGAAAGGTCACTGGAGCGCAGATCCGCCCCCACGTGACCGAAAATTTGAAGTAGAGGACATGCTACACTTCCGGTACATGTTAGTGAATGGGAAAACACGCACTTTCACACCCGTTAAAAACATCGAAAACGGCCAGTTTTTGAGCTGCAATTTATTGTGCCAGTCAGGGTGACCGTGAGGCACAGCTACCTAAATTTACAGCCCCAAAAAAAGATAGAAACTAAGGTAAATTCAAGAGGGAACTGAAAGTGCCAATCCAGCGGAAGTGAACAGCGGACATTTGCCGTGGAGATTTAAAGGTCCAAAATATCGGGAATTATCGCGTTTGCTCGCTGAATTTCATCAAAAGTAAGGCATTATTGACTTTTTTATCTTTATTCATTTGTTATATGAGAAGTTTTAAAAGTTTTGCCTGTTATTCGATGATAAAGAAATAAATAAATAAGTAGTTTGGGTGAATGTGCATGTGCAGGCTTTAAACAAGAAACATTGAGAAATATATTTTGGAAAATAATAAAATGTCCTAATTTTGTCCAACTGACAGCTGACAATTATCCCATTCCTTAGCTTGCATCTGAGTAAAATTTATTTCAAAATGCATTGATAGTTTACCATTATTTAAATGGTAAATGTAGCTTCAGAAGCGTTTTCATTTTGCATGTTAAAACCCACCTGAGAACCATGGGCGATTTTGCAATTTTACTGAGGGATTTTTCACTTTTAAAACTTCTCATATAACAAATGAATAAAGATAAAAAAGTCAATAATGCCTTACTTTTGATGAAATTCAGCGAGCAAACGCGATAATTCCCGATATTTTGGACCTTTAAATCTCCACGGCAAATGTCCGCTGTTCACTTCCGCTGGATTGGCACCTTCAGCTCCCTCTTGAATTTACCTTAGTTTCTATCTTTTTTTTGGGCTGTAAATTTAGGTAGCTGTGCCTCACGGTCACCCCGACTGGCACAATAAATTGCAGCTCAAAAACTGGCCGTTTTCGATGTTTTTAACGGGTGTGAAAGTGCGTGTTTTCCCATTCACTAACATGTACCGGAAGTGTAGCATGTCCTCCACTTCAAATTTTCGGTCACGTGGGTGCGGATCTACGCTCCAGTGACCTTTCGTGAAATCACCCTATTCTGACAAACGGTGCTAACGATAATTTTTCTCACCTTTTTCTGGGGTTTTCCATCATTTTTTCATGAAAAATGTCAATGGTCCAAAGTAGAAAGGTTTAATTATGTCTACGGTGGCACAGTGGCGCAGTAGGTAGAGCTGCTGCCTCACAGAGGCCGAGACCTGGGTTCGATCCCGACCTCGGGTGGCATCTGTGGAATGTTTGCATGTTCTCCCTGTGACCGTATGGTTTTTCTCTGGGTATTCCAGTTTCCTCCCACATTCCAAAGACGTGTAGGTTTGCAGGTAAATTGGCAAATGTAAACTGCCCCTAGAGTGTGTAGGATGCAACTAGTGCATGAGTGATCGCTGGTCGGCACAGGCTCGGTGGGCCGAAGTGCCTGTTTGCACGCTGTATCTCAAAACTAAACTAAACTAAATCTTAATCTGAGATTGAGTGAGTTGAAATCATTTTTAAATAACATGCATAGGAATTTCACACCAATGTTAAAACAATGAAGGGAAGTGCAAGGTAGTTTAGGTCAAAGATATAGCATGGAATCAGGCTCTTTGGCACACCCAATCTGTGCCGTCATTCGTTCACCCATTCACACTAGTTCTATGTTATTCATACTTTCTCATCCACTCCCTACACACAAGGGATAATTTACTGAGGCCAATTGACCTAATAAATCTGCACATCAGGGTAACCATGGCACCTGGAGGAAACCCTCACGGTCACAGGGAGAATGTACAAACTCCACACAGACAGCACCCGAGGTCAGGATTGAACATTGGGTCTCTGATGTTGAGACATCAGCTCTACCAGCTGCGTCAGTGTGCTGCCTATGTGGAGTTTGCACGTTTTTCCTGTGACCATGTAGGCTTCCTCTGAGCGTCTGGTTTCCTTCCACAACTTGGTGGGTTAATTGGCTGCTGTAAATTGGCCCTGATGTGAGGTGAGAAGGACGGATGCAGGAAGATTATAATGGGATTCATGTAAATGGGTGCCCGTTGGCTGGCATGGAATCAGGGCTGAGGGCCAGTTTTTTTGTTGAATCTCTCTGGGAATTCACTTCCTTCAAGAGAGGTGGCAAAACCCAGAGTATTCTCACATGCTGGAGAAGTTGCCTCAGCCGACCAGTGACTGGAAATCCCTGGGTTTCTACATGTCTACCAAGTATCGGATCATCACAGGTCAGACAGCACAGAGCCATTACAGCATGGAAACAAGCTCTTCGGCCCAACTTACACACGTGTCGACCAAGATGTCCATCTAAGCTAGATCCTTCTTTCAGCATTTGACCCATATCCCTCTAGACCATTCCTGTCCACGTCCTGTAGCACTGGCATCCACCCCTGATTTTCCTACCAATCAGTGGCAACCAGTGCCACCTTTGTCGCTGCCGTGTGCTGGGGCAGCAGGTCGAAGGCCACAGATGCCAATAGGATCAACAACCTCATCAGGAAGGCTGGATCCATCCTGGGGGCGGAGTTGGAATCACTGGAGATGGTCTTGGAGGGGAGGATGCTCCTCAAACTGTGGAGCATCCTGGACAATCCAGCTCACCCCCTCCTTGACACACACTGGTCAACCTGAGGAGCACCTTCAGCAACAGACTGGTTCCAACAAGATGCAGCACAAAACGCCACAGGAGATCCTTTTTCCCTGTGGCTATCAAACTGTACAACTCCTCCCCCTTCTATCGTGGGGTAGACCTAGACTGACTCCCCCCCCCCCCCCCCCCCCCCATTTTTTGTACACTCCCCAATCCTTTCCACTCATCACTTTAATTTCATGTTCCATGTATTTGGGGATTTTATGACTGTTGGCAGTCCTGGGATAAATAAAGTTCTATTGTATTGAAGCATATCACATGTGTATTTTAAATGCTACTAGACTAGGTACGGACCCGTTGGGTTCTGTTCCCCCAACGCAATATTCCACCAAACTGCGCATGCGCGACTGCCGCGTTCAAAGTTGTGCCGTTGATGGCAGAAATTAAGTTAAAGTTAATAAAGTGAACAGGGGACCCGTGGAGGTGTTTGTAAAATGGAACAAAAGTTACCCATGGAGCCGTTGGGTTCCTGTTGTGAGGCCAGGCAAGTACAGGTGAAAGGAAAAAAGAAAAGCGTTCTGAAAATCTGCAAACGACGCACAAGAGAACCCTCCCCCAACTGCGCATGCGCGGATGGGGGCGCTGTTTTAAGTTAATTTAAATTTTAAATGTCAATAACTTGTAAAATATAACATCAATCTGAACAAAACTTGTTTCATTTATATCACAGGACAATGGTGAGTAAGTTGGGACAAAAATTGTAGCGTCCCTGTCACATGGGAGGCCTGGTCCCCCAACGCAATATTCCACCACTTAACCATAGCCCCACTGGAGGCCTGCTCCCCCAACGCAAGCCGTTCCCCCAACAAAATATTCCAGCACTCACCCATAGCCCCCAATTGTGCAGGGGCGACTCATTTCCCCTTAATCACCCTCCCTCATTAAACTTAAAAAGATAGAGATGGATGGATGGATGGATGGATGGATGGATGGATGGATGGATAGATCTATAGATTGATAGATCGACAGACAGACAGACAGACAGACAGACAGACAGACAGACAGACAGACAGACAGACAGACAGACAGACAGATGATGGAATCATGTTGACCAGATACCTGAGATAAATGGGATATGGAGTAAGATGTTTCGCTGTGTTGTACATTTGTGCCTTTTACCTGCCAAAGTGTCTACCTGGGCTCCTTCCACTTGTGACCCAGGTAGAGTTGGTCGACAGCAGTGACAGCCGTTCCTTGGAGAGGTTTGGTGTATTTGAGGATGAGGCACCACCCAGCAGCTCAGGCACTGGGAGAGGTAGAGGTGGTCATGGTAGTTTGCTTCAGAGGCATTATTTATATGGACTTCAGCAAGACTTTTGATAAGGTTCTGCATGCTAGACTGCTCTGGAATATTAGATAACATGGAATACAGGGAAAGCCAGCCGACTGCTTGAAGAATTGGCTTCATAGAAGGAAGCAGAGGGTGATGGTGGGAGGTTGTTTTTCAGACTGGAGGTCTGTGACTAGTATGAACCTCAGGGATCAGTGCTGGGCACATTGCTATTTGTAGTTAATATCGTCGACATCGCCAAATATCAAATAATGATGAGATGGAGTACAGGAAGGAGATTCAGAACCTCGTGACCTGGTGTCGTGATAACAATCTTTCTCTCAATGTCAGCAAGACAAAGGAGATAGTGTTCGACTTCAGGAAGTGAAGTGGTACACATACCCCGACTTTCATTGACGACGCCAAAGTAGAGATGGTTGAAAGATTCAAATTCCTAGAAGTAAATATCACCAACAACTTCTCCTGGAGCACCCATACTGAAGCAATGACCAAGAACTCACACCTATGCCTCTACTTTCTTAGAACATTTAAGATGTTCGGCAAGTCTCCAATACTTCTCACCAACTCCTCCAGATACACCGTTGAAAGCATTTTATCGAGATGCATCACAGCGTGGTTTAGGAACAGCTCCATCCAAGACAGCAAGAAATGTAGTCACAGTGGCGCAGCAGTAGAGTTGCTGCCTTACAGCGAATGCAGCGCCGGAGAACCGGGTTCGATCCCGGCTACGGGTGCTGTCTGTATGGAGTTTGCACGTTATCCCCGTGAGCTGCGTGGGTTTTCTCCGAGATCCTCCGTTTTCCTCCCACATTCCAAAGACATACAGGTTTGTAGGTTAATTGGCTTGGTAAATGTAAAAGCATTGTCCCTAGTGGGTGCAGGATAGTGTTAATGTGCGACGATCGCTGGTCGGCGCGGACCCGGTGGGTTGAAGGGCCTGTTTCCGCGCTGTATCTATAAACTAAACTAAACTAAAGGAGAGAGTGGGGTGGCTGAGTTCCCTTGAGCGGAGGAGGTTGGGATAGTGTATGATTAAGGTATAGATTTAGGGTAAGTACAGTGAGTTTTAAAGCAGATCTAATGCGTACTTTCATCACCCAGTGAGTGGTGAGTACCTGGAATACACTGTCAGAGAAGTGGTAGAAACAGATTCACTGACAGCATTCAGGACGTGTGTGGATAAGCACCAGAATTACCCAGGCATAGACAGTTGTGGGCCCAGGGCTGGAAGATGGGATTAATACAGGTGGGTGTGGCATGGTGGGCCGAATGGCCTGTTTCCATGCTGTGCAACTCTGAAATACACTCAAGGCACTTTCCTCAGCATTTTGGATTTACTAAAGTTTGTTTGACCCTTGCACAATCCGAGGAATTGCAGTGGGATCCAACTGAACCATGTGTTCAGGAATCAGTCCTAGATACTGAGTGTTGGGAGAGTCCGAGCTGCCCCATGAAGAGACTGGACCGCCCTCAGTCCCTTCGTTAGACAGTGAGGCCCAGACCAAAGATGACCCTCTGTTGGTCTGGGACCTGTGGAGTTCAGGCTGGACTCCAAGATTAGTCACCCTGAGCATCGCGCTGTGGGATCTGCTCTCTGACCCCACCCCTGCTGCACGTGGGAATGGAAACCCCACCAATCTGGGGGGGAATTCCTCGGTACACTGGGTAAATAAAATATGTCCACTTGTTCATGTCTAACTTTACTTTCAGGGCGTTTTAACATTAATTGTATCGAGCTTGGCTGGGTTTTGAGAGAAGGCCCCTTGTCAAAGGCTGGCAGGACATTCCAGGGATGGTGCTCAGCAAGTCTGCCTCAGGCCTACTTACATTCACCCTATCTATTCTCCTCATGATTTTATACATCTCTAAGTTCAACCCTCAACTCCTGCGCTCCAAGAAATAAAATCCGAGCCTGCCCGACCTCTCCTTATAACTCAGGCCTCAAGCCTGGCAACATCCTTGTAAATCTTCTCTGCGCTCTTTCTAGCTTAATGACATCCTCCCTGACCAACCAGCAAAAGGCCTCAACCTCCCCCTCCATGTCAGCATGGAGGATTAATGTAAATTAATGCTCGTTGGGCTGTTTCTCTGCTCTATCTCTGTGACTACTGGAGCTGATGAGGCAGTACTCTGAGTAACCTGCAGAGGGCGGTGCTGCCCACAAAACAGGAGCAACAAGCACTGCGGTCGACAAGACCCAAACCCCTGCCCAAAGAACATCACACGGTGAACAAGATCACCCAGAGAGTTGTGAATGTGGAATTATCTGCCACAGAAGGCGGTGGAGGCCAATTCACTGGATGTTTTCAAGAGAGAGTTGGCTATAGCTCTTAGGGCTATCGAAATTAAGATATATGGGGAGAAAGCAGGAACGGGGTACTGATTTTGGATGATCAGCCATGATCTTATTGAATGGCATTGCTGGCTCGAAGGGCCGAATGCCCTTCTCCTACACCTATTTTCTATGTTTCCATCATGATGATTGCTTTCCACTGTCACGTGATTTTTTTCCTTCAGATTCCTCAAGTGAAACAATCTTTGAGGAGTTACTGCCCTAGTTACTGAGTGGGAACATTAACCAAATACAGAGCCGTTTCACAGCAGCCGCCTGTGTCCATACTTTGCTCCTACTCTCTGATCCTGTTACATTTCCCCTCTTCCCAGATTCCGTCTTTCACTGTTTTGAGTATTCCTTGGAGTGCAGGAGGCTGAGGGGTACTGAACTTATAAAGGTGAATAAAATCACAGGGGAATAGAAAGGGTAAATGTTGAGTCATTTACTCAGAGTAGGGGAATCAAGGACCAGAAGACATCAAGAGCAGGGCTTGGGGGGGAATATGTTTTATTATAGATGTTTTATTATATACTATCTACTGTAGATCATATTGCATTTATGGACCTGTTCATCTGCAACAAGTAAGAACATCACTGTTCCTTGCCAGGAATTGTGACAATTAAACACTGGATGGACCCAAAAAAACTGGAGAAACTCAGCGGGTGCAGCAGCATCTATGGAGCGAAGGAAATAGGCAACGTTTCGGGCCGAAACCCTTCTTCAGATCTCCAGTCTGAAGAAGGGTTTTGGCCCGAAATGTTGCCTATTTCCTTCGCTCCATAGATGCTGCTGCACCCACTGAGATTCTCCAGCTTTTTTGTCTACCTTCGATTTTCCAGCATCTGTAGTTCCTGTAGTTCCTTCTTAAACACTGGATGGACCCGCTTGATTCTCGTTTTACTTCACACTGTCTGCAGTTCTTCAAATGACCAGGAGAGGGCAACACAGGACCACAAGTACAGGAGTGTTCTCAGCACCATGTTACCGAGGCACTAGGCATCTCTTGAACAGACAATGTGCGTGACAATGGATGATTGTATATTCAGAGGAATGTTTTGGCTAGTGGATAATCAATACAGCCATAGGAGCTACAGCACAGAAACACTCTGGCTCATCACATCCATGCCAACCTTTTTGCCCATCTACACTAATTCCTAAATTGCCTGCATTAGGACCATATCCTACCTATTTGTCTATTTAAGTGTCTGTTAAATTACCTCTTAAAAATAGTGATTATATGTGAGCTTTCTTCTGACAGAACATTCCTGATATCAACCATTCTCTGTGAAAAACACCCATCCCTCTAATCGCATCTAAACCCCAACATGTGCCCTCTTGTTTTTTATACCGCTACTGTGGGAAAAAGATTTTGTCTATCAACCCTTGGATCCCTTGTGCTTTAACCTTCTGGACCAGCTCACCATAAGAGACTGTAAAATCCATAGAGACAACCTCTTATCACCCAAACCTCAGCAATCTCCTTTGCAACACCCTCAAAAATCTCAATCAAATAAATGAGGCTGGGGTTTCCCCTCACAAAGCAATGATGACTATATCTCATCCATTCATAAGTTATAGGAGCAGAATTAGGTTGTTCGACCATCAAATATACTCCACCATTCAATAATGACTGATCTATCTTTCCCTCTCAACCCCATTCTCCTGCCTTCTCCCCTGAACCCCTGACACCCTTACTGCTCAAGAGTTTGTCAATCTCTGCCTTAAAAATATCTGTTGTCTTGGCCTTCACAGCCGTCTGTGGCAATGAATTCCACCTTATTCCAGCCTGTTCTGGCCTTTCCAAATGTACATAAAGCAAATCTATTACAAAATTCCCCAATACCCTCCCTCTCACTGATGTAAAGTTCACGGGCCTGTGGTAACCTGGATTATCCCTGCTGTCCTTCTTACACAAAGGAGCAACACTGCCTATCATCCGTTCCTCTGGCACCCATCTCACCCACGGCTAAAGAAGGTGCAAAGATCGGCATCAGGGTCCTTGTTTCCTTCCTTGTTTCCCATAGCAACCTGGGATAAATCTTATCCCAATTTGTTCAACACATTGAAGGATGGTAGTAAATCAAAATCCTACCAGTGAGTAATTAGAATGCAGCAGGGAAGAAATTCAAGGGTTGAATGGAGCAGGGTAAAAAAGTTGATCGACCCCACATCATCAGTGGGATGGCTGATAGTTTAGGTATTTGTCTCTCTGTCAGTGTCGGCTCCGGAACAGAGTGAATTCCATTTCACTCTCAACCATGAGAGAAAGCAAGTGGTATTTCCCATCGCGGTATTGTAAACTAGTGCTGACTATTTCCATACAGACAGTCCCCAGGTTACAACAGGGTCCTGTTCGTAGCCTGAACTCTTCGTAAGTGGGAAATGAACAGAAGCAGAATGTGTGGGGTAAGACCACAGACACAACTGGGCCAGTAGAGAGACTGACCGGGTGCGTGAAGCGTGGGTGCCAGCCCATCTCACTGACTCGACCAGTGAGCGAGTGATTCTGCTCAGCCCGACCCAGCTCTGCTCAGCCCGACCCAGCCCCAGATTCTTGTGGTTCGGGTGGTGTAAGAAGGTGGGTGGAAATGCCCCCTTCCCATTTGGCAGAAGTTGCCTACACCAGTAACACATCCATCACAGTGGGCTGCAAAAGGCACATTCCTATGCTTGGGGTGTCCGTGGGTCGGTCTGAGTGACTCGGGGGCATCTGTACGACATAGATGGAGGCCTCTGCCTCACTAATTTTCCCTGTCCCCTCTTCTTCTCAGATTCCCATTAACTCCCCCCAGATTCACCCACACACTGAGGGCAATTTACAGCAGCCAATTGACCGATCAACCCGCACGTCTTTGTGAAGTGGGAGGAAACCAAGCGGTCACTGGGGAGAGCGTGCAAACTCCACATTGACAGCATTGGCCTCCACTCACACTGCTTTCTCTGCAACATTATTCCACACGTGCGGAAAGGATTGGACTAGGGTTTCTTGTTTTTGTTATTCAATGTAATAGTGATTAATTGTGTTGAACCAGAGGTCTTCTGTTGTTAACACTATGCATCAGTGTTGGGAGAGTGATATTCCTTGCAACTGCAACATTTGTTGCTCTTCTTGAACAAGCCATATCGTCCTCTGATGTTCCGTCAAAGTGTGGAAGAATCACAAACACATGCAGATTGGTAGGTTAATGGGTCACTAAATTCCCTCAGAATGTAGGAGCGAGTGGTAGAGTGGGGGGGGGGGGGGGGGGGGGGGGGGGGGGGGGAGTTGAGTTGAAAATATACGGAGATAACATGGGTTTAATGTAGGATTGGTGTAAATGGGTGTTGATGGTCGGCATGGGCTCGGTGGGCCGAAGGGCCTGTTTTCTCAGGGCTTGAGGATTGACGGGTAGCAAACGTAACCTGACTTTTTAAGAAGGGAGGGAGAGAGAAAACGGGGAATTACAGACCAGTTAGGCTAACATCGGTAGTGGGGAAACTGCTAGAGTCAGTTATTAAAGATGGGATAGCAGCACATTTGGAAAGTGGTGAAATCATTGGACAAAGTCAGCATGGATTTACGAAAGGTAAATCATGTCTGACGAATCTTATAGAGTTTTTCGAGGATGTAACTAGTAGCGTGGATAGGGGAAAACCAGTGGATGTGGTGTATCTGGACTTCCAGAAGGCTTTCGACAAGGTCCCACATAAGAGATTAGTATACAAACTTAAAGCACACGGCATTGGGGGTTCAGTATTGATGTGGATAGAGAACTGGCTGGCAAACAGGAAACAAAGAGTAGGAGTAAACGGGTCCTTTTCACAATGGCAGGCAGTGACTAGTGGGGTACCGCAAGGCTCAGTGCTGGACCCCAGCTATTTACAATATATATTAATGATCTGGATGAGGGAATTGAAGGCAATATCTCCAAGTTTGCGGATGACACTAAGCTGGGGGGCAGTGTTAGCTGTGAGGAGGATGCTAGGAGACTGCAAGGTGACTTGGATAGGCTGGGTGAGTGGGCAAATGTTTGGCAGATGCAGTATAATGTGGATAAATGTGAGGTTATCCATTTTGGTGGCAAAAACAGGAAAGCAGACTATTATCTCAATGGTGGCCGACTAGGAAAAGGGGAGATGCAGTGAGACCTGGGTGTCATGGTACACCTGTCATTGAAAGTAGGCATGCAGGTGCAGCAGGCAGTAAAGAAAGCGAATGGTATGTTAGCTTTCATAGCAAAAGGATTTGAGTATAGGAGCAGGGAGGTTCTACTGCAGTTGTACAGGGTCTTGGTGAGACCACACCTGGAGTATTGCATACAGTTTTGGTCTCCAAATCTGAGGAAGGACATTATTGCCATAGAGGGAGTGCAGAGAAGGTTCACCAGACTGATTCCTGGGATGTCAGAACTGTCTTATGAAGAAAGACTGGATAGACTTGGTTTATACTCTCTAGAATTTAGGAGATTGAGAGGGGATCTTATAGAAACTTACAAGATTCTTAACGGGTTGGACAGGCTAGATGCAGGAAGATTGCACCCGATGTTGGGGAAGTCCAGGACAAGGGGTCACAGCTTAAGGATAAGGGGGAAATCCTTTAAAACCGAGATGAGAAGAACTTTTTTCACACAGAGAGTGGTGAATCTCTGGAACTCTCTGCCACAGAGGGTAGTTGAGGCCAGTTCATTGGCTATATTTAAGAGGGAGTTAGATGTGGCCCTTGTGGCTAAGGGGATCAGAGGGTATGGAGAGAAGGCAGGTGCAGGATACTGAGTTGGATGATCAGCCATGATCATATTGAATGGCGGTGCAGGCTTGAAGGGCCGAATTGCCTACTCCTGCACCTAATTTCTATGTTTCTATGTTTCATGCTGTATCTATGACTTTTATTCCTGCCTTATTATTGATCACCCCCTCTCCAAAGAAGATTGAAACCATAACCTTGATAAATAGCTTTCAAACACCTTTGTCAGATGAAATTATTGCAGCCTCAAAGGAAGGCATGAATGAAAGCAAAAATTATAGATGGATCACCCAGCTCCTGCTGAGAACAATCCTCTTCAATTACAGCCTTCGCAAGGTAATGCAAGAAGTGTCAGTACAGTTGACACAGAATTAAGGCATCAAGCCACTGAACTCATTCCACTAATTTTATTTTAGTGTAACAATTCAAGATTGTTGCCAGTGTGAATATTAATGTTTCCACTGATTCATTCAGGGCATAATCTGGGTACAAATGTAGGACATGCATCTTTGCTGTTAGATCCTTGCAACCTTCGGAAAATCCCTTGGAAATCTCCGTAGACGGAATATTAAGTACATTCACGCAAGTCAGCTAATGCAGTGTGGTAAATAGTTGACCAGTTACATAGAAAGACACGTCATGGAAACAGGTTATTCGGTCGATCAAAGTCTACACCGACCCATCATGTTGATGGGAATGTGAGAGAATAAAATGGGGCGAGTGTAGGATTACTGCAAGTGGATGTGTGGTCAGTGTGGACTGGATGGAGCTGAAGGACCTGTTTTGTTTAGTTTAGAGATACAGCATAGAAACAGGCCCTTTGGCCCACTGATCCCCGCACATTAACACTATCCGACACGCACTTGGGACAATTTACACATACATCAAGCCAATTAACCAACAAACCTGTACGTCTTTGGAGTGTGGGAGGAAACGGAAGATCTCGGAGAAAATCCACACGGTCATGGGGAGAACGTGCAAACTCCGTACAGACAGCACGCGTAGTTGGGATCGAACCCTGGTCTCCGGCGCTGCAAGGCAACAACTTCACAGCTGCGCCACCATGCCGTGCTTCCGTGCTATTTCTCTCCATCTCTAAAATAAAATTTGAATTCCAGTTGTAGCATTATCTGTTGAATGGATTCATCTCAGAGAGCTGGTTCAGTGCTGAAAGTGGACATGACCAGCAGCATTCAGTCGGATGATGGAGTAGAGGGGACAGGTGAGGGGAAGGGGTGGGGCAAACTCTCGCTCCTCCACCCCATCAGTCTGAAGAAGGATCTCAACCAAAGTTTCCCATCACAGATGCTGCCTGACCCAGCAATTTGTTTTTTGGCTCAGGATTCTAGCATCTGCAGTCTCCTGTGAATTCAATCAGATTGTGGTCCCACTGCAAATGTTGCTTGATGTTTAACACCTTGGGTGTTAGCACACACTAACTGCTGTGATAATGACTGGTTTCACATTGAAGTTTAATGGAGGGAACTTAATTCCAATCCTCTACTGTCCTGCAGAATAATTAAGATAGTTCAGTTTGGGTAGTGGGCGAGTTGTTGGAAACCACTCCAAGGGATACTATTCCTTTGACCTCTCTCACCGGGCAGGACAGGGGCAGGGGAACACCATGACCTGCCGGTTCCCTTCCAAATTGCATGCATCCTCTTACTTGGAAATATGTCTTCGGCCCTTCATTGTTGCTAGATCCAAATCCATGAACTCCTTCCACAACAGGACTGTGGGAGCACAGCAAGGAGGCAACTCGTTCCCAACTACTTAAGGGCAACTGGAGATGGGAAATAAATGCCGGCCTCACAAGTGACATCTCCATCCCGTACATATAGAGAGGAAACATTCACAGAGTGTTTTGTACTTAATATTAGTATTCCAAAG
Organism: Leucoraja erinaceus; assembly: GCF_028641065.1. Taxonomy (NCBI): domain Eukaryota; kingdom Metazoa; phylum Chordata; class Chondrichthyes; order Rajiformes; family Rajidae; genus Leucoraja; species Leucoraja erinaceus. Next base: position 17,581,173 of record NC_073393.1, on the reverse strand, counting down.
GTTACTCCCATCAATGGTTTAGGTTCATTCATCCTGAAATAGCGAGCTGGCAACATGTAATTTCCAATTATCGTCAAGTGTTAAATATAGTCATTGATCAAAATGAAATGAGGAGGTAGGATGGGGGTGTGGCTGTCAGTGAAGGTCAGGTCATTGTGCACTGAGACATGAACTCTGTTTGATTTCCGATGGGCTCATTTCCTTGATGAAATAGTTTTATGTGGCAGTCTTTTCTGTTCTGGGACCAGAATGGGGATGGATTTTTAACAGCATGCTGTGTTGAAAACCTCAAACTATTTAGAGATACAGCAGGGAGTCCTCACTGACCAGCGATCTCTGCACATTCACATTATCCTATACTAGAGACAATGTTTACATTTATAACAAGCCAATTAACCTACAAACCTGTACGTCTTTGAAGCGTGGGAGGAAACCGAAGTTTTCGGAGAAAACCCACGCAGGTCACGGGGGGAACATACAAACTGAGTACAGACAAGCACCCGTAGTCAGAATCGAACCAGGGTTTCTGGGGCTGTAAGTGCTGTAAGACAGCAACTCTACCGCTGCGCCAGTGAGCAGCGTAGGACCCAGGCTCACACGGAAAGGTTAAGACCAGTTAGCTCCTTGCCTTCATGCCTGGCTGTCTTTATGACAAGTTTAATTTATCCGTCCCACCTTCTTGTCAGGCTGCCAAATCGCCCACGTCACACTGGAAAGCATCTACCCACTTCCTTTTGATGGAATCCGTTCCAGATATTCACAAACCCTATTCCCAAACTCACACTTCTGACTCAAAATTTAAGATTTTGTCCCCGAATTCGAGACTTCTCCACCAGAGGTAATTGTTTCTCCACGGAAATCCAACAGGTTTTGGTGACCCCAAGATCCCGGGCCAACCGTTCACACATGACGCTCAGACCCCAAAGGAAGAGTCAACCCCATGAGATAGTAAAAGAGCTTCAGGAGTGTAAGATGTTAATGCTTTTTCATATATTGCACCAGCTCTCTCAGGCATTGCTGGAGTGAACCAAGTGGCTGAATTATTCATGCTCAATTCAGCAGAGGGAAAGTAAAGTGCCCTTACTCTGCGCCCTTCAAAGTACAGCCTGTCTTTGAAGGGCTCCCTTTGTTGTTACTGCGTGCATCTGCCCGGCAGCACTGTAGACTTATTAAAGACAATAAGGCTGATCAAGAGAAGATGCCAGATTGAATGAGACATTTCGATCTGGAGTCAGAGCCAACATTCTCATCCATTTCACGAGCAGAGAGTTGGGAGTTATAGAGTCACTCAACCTCCACTGGCCATCGATCAACCACCCAATTTACACCTTTGAAACGCTACATCTGTTCTACCTTTCCATTCGCTGCTGGCTGATCTGTATCCCACATCCATGTTCCAATTCTGTAATATTCCTGCACAACAAAGATATTGCAATCAAAGGCTTACAACTCATTTAACTCCAGATCCAACCGTTCCGGGGGAGTGCCGCTCCTGATTTTCATTACTCTCGCATGAAGAGGTCTTTTTCAACGTTGATCACCTGACATTTTAAGGTTAAGTCCCCTGATCCTGGACAACCCCGCCTCCCGCAATGGAAATTGTTACTCACTAAGCTTTGACCATCTCATAGCATAGAGTTACACAGCACAGAAACAGGCCTTTCAGCCCAACTTGTCCATACTGTCTAAAATAATTAATCCCATTTCCTTGGTTTGGCCCATATCTCTCAAAATTGCTCCTGTCAACCTACCGAGCCAAATACCTTTTAAATGTTGTAATTGTATCCTCCTCGTCTACCTTTATGTGGCAGCTGTGACAAACCAGCCCCTCACCTCTCCTTTAAATCTTTCTCCTCTCACCTTACACCTATGTTCTCTAGGTTTAGGCTCCCCTACCTTGGGAACAAAACTGTGACCGTTCATCTGATGCATGCCCATCATGGTTTCATAAAACTTCAATCAGGTTACCCCGCAGCCTCCTTCGCTCCTGGGAAAACAGTCCCAGTCTATCCACTATTTGCTTACAACACAAGCTTCCAGTCCCAGCAACATCCTGGAGCCTGGGCGGCACAGTGGCGTAGTGGTAGAGCTACAACCAGAGACCCAGGTTCTAACCTAACTATGGGTGCTTGTCTGTACGTTCTCCCCATGACCTGCGTGGCTTTTCTCCAAGATCTTTGGTTTCCTCCCACACTCTAAACACACGCATGTTTGTAGGTTAATTGGCCTATATATGAATGTAAAATTGTCCCTAGTATGTGTAGGATAATGTTACTGTGCGGGGATCGCTGGTCGGTGCGGATCCGGTGTGACGATGGGCCTGTTCTCGCGCTGTATCTATAAACTAAAACTAAAGCCACAAAAGGCAGCCCGGATGTTGGAATGACATCTCATTAGTAATGACCACATATTGTAGTACAGAAACTAGTGCATGGGTTTGAACAAATGCAAGCATTCTACTCTTACTCATAACTACCACTAGATGGCAGGCCCGGCACAATGCTTTACTCAACTTTTGAGTTTTCAGTGAAAACCTTCATTTTTGGAAAAAGCTAACTTTTGAAATAATATCCAATTACTTCAGAACAAACCTGGTTGGCCTCTTGAATTGAGGCCAATCTGAGTGTAGAAGGTTCTAAAGTGTAAAATATAAAGTGTAAATATAATTCACATTGCTTGTCATGTCATTCGGTCCACTGTGTCCAAGCCAACCCTTTACCAGAAAATCGTACTGGTCCCACCCTCAGTCCCCATCCCTACCTCGGTACTTACCAAGGTCACAATGGAACCTGCTTCCACCACATTTGCAGACAATGTGTTCCTTATTCCAGTGAATCACTGCATAATAAAAAGTTTCTTTCCAATGTCATCTTTAATTCTCATTCACTTAATTTTAATCATATGATGCCTGTACCTCAACTCCTGCATCAATGGTAACACCTCGCACTCTTCACTCGATTCTGTGAATCTCCTAATCTGAGGAAAGACATTCTTGCCATAGAGGGAGTATAGAGAAGGTTCACCAGACTGATTCCTGGGATTGCAGGACTTTCATATGAAGAAAGACTGGATAGACTCGGCTTGTACTCGCTGGAATTTAGAAGATTGAGGGGGGATCTAATAGAAACTTTAAAAATTCTTAAGGGGTTGGACAGGCTAGATGCAGGAATATTATTCCCGATGTTGGGGAAGTCCAGAACAAGGGGTCACAGTTTAAGGATAAAGGGGAAGTCTTTTAGGACCGAGATGAGAAAATCATTTTTTACACAGAGAGTGGTGAATCTCTGGAATTCTCTGCCACAGAATGTAGTTGAGGCCAGTTCATTGGCTATATTTAAGAGGGAGTTAGATGTGGCCCTTGTGGCTAAAGGGATCAGGGGTATGGTGAGAAGGCAGGTACAGGATACTGAGTTGGATGATCAGCCATGATCATATTGAATGGTGGTGCAGGCTCGAAGGGCCGAATGGCCTACTCCTGTACCTATTTTCTATGTTTCTATGATTCGGATCCTTCTCCATTTTACCTCAACGGCGGGGCAATCAGTGCAAGAGCAGGGAGGTTATGCTCTAACTTTATTAACCATTGGTCAGCCCTCAACTGGAGCACTGTGTGAAGATCTGTTTGCCACATTATAGGGAGATGGTGGAGAGGAGATTCAAAGGGAAGTTGCCCTGGGATGGAGTGCTTCAGTTATGATGAAAGATTGGAGAGACTGGGTATTGTTTCACTGGAGGTGAGGAGGTTAAGAAGGCTCACGAGGAAGTTTAGAAAATCATGAGAGATTTGGATCATCTGCAGACTCATCTGCAGGACCCATTTCCTCATTTCAGAGGTAGATAATACTGAGAACAAAGATATAGGGTAAGTGGCATAAAATTAGAGGGAACCTGAGAGGGATTTTACTCACCCAGTGTGATAAGTATCCTCGATACCCTATCTGAGAGAGTGGTGAAAGCAGAGTCATTGACATCATTCAAAAAGTGTTGAGACAAGCATTTGAATTGTCCTGACATCGAAGGCTCTGGGCTCAGTGCTAGAAGTGGGATTAACACAGAGGTGTGCCATATGATCAGTGCGGACGTGGTGGGCCAAATGGCCTGTTTCCATGCTGTGTGACTTTGAGAGATGTTCCAGCATCTGAAATGTTTCTTTTCAACTACTTTTTTTTTAATGGGAGTTTCCCCATACACCTCAGCAATGAAGCAACACATGAATCCACCCTGCACAATAAGCAGTTCACAAGCATACAGAAGTAAGTCGTGGTCCAAAAAGGTTCATAAAGCAGGAAGATATATGTATTTACTTTGGATCAAATCAATAGAAAAACCAATCAGACAGATATTCACAATATTATAATGCAATTCAACCAAGAGGAAACCTTTTCGATCTACATTAATGCGTCATTAGCAATTTAAAGCAGTGAAACACTGCTGTTCTGGATCAAAGTCCCTTGATTAATTCCTTGATCTACAGCCATCATTTGGTTTCTATTTAAAAATGCGATGAGTCAAGTCATGTCAAGTGGAGTTTATTGTCACATGCACAAGCACGTTGCTTGTACAGGTACAGTGAAAATCCAGCTGGAAGCAGCATCCCCAGAGACTACACACTGAACATAAATTATACCAAAATTATATAAGGCAGTGAAAATAAAAAAATATAAGACTTTAGCGCAGAACACAATTAGAGAGCAAGTCCATGGTAGTGCAAGGTGGCCTGTAGCATTCTGTTACCTCATGTGTTTATCATGCGTTTAACACCTTGTCCTGGTATGAGTATTGAAATAATGCAGCAATGTACTCTGAGAAGAGGTTGATTTCGCTCATGCTTCCCTCTAACATAATGGTAAATAATTGCACATCAATAGGCCTTTATTTTGTGACCTGTACCTCGGTTGAAAAGCTGCAGGTATTCGAGTCCCTGGACTGCATGGCCAATCTATCCGCTTTCTACCCTCTCTGCTAGGTAATGTAATCTGGGTAATCACAATTTGGCAGTGCTGCATCATTGCTGCATCATTGAACAGTCAGCAGGAGGAGTGATACCAGTTTAACAGCGCAAGTTATTCATCTAAAGTGGGTGATATTTGGCGCACTGTGCAGGTGAGGCCATTTTGGGACAGAGTTTCTCTCTCATCTACAGCGATAAAGAAGCTGCGGTTTTTCTCAAACAACAAGGGGCAATGTAAATTGAGGATGCAAAAAATGTAATTATCGAAAAGTTAGAGAGGGAGGGAGACAATATAAAAAAAGTGTCAGTGAGTTAAAAGTTGTCTATGAGAACTGGCAGGATATCTGTCAACATGAGCATGTGTTGGAAATGCAGAGATGATTTTGAATTGAGTTGGAACAGAGTTGGTGAAAGGAGTGAGGCAATGTGTTGACTACCTTATATAGCATTACGTCTGCAGTAAGATGTTGCAGATGTTCTACCAATCGGTTGTAGCCAGTGCCATCTTCTTCAGTGCCGTGTGCTGGGGCAGCAGGGCGAAGGCTAGGGATGCCAATAGGATCAGCAAACTCATCAGGATAGCTGGCTTTGTCCTGGGGGCAGAGTTGGATTCTTGGAGTGGTGGATGCTCCTCAAACTGCGGAGCGTCCTGGACAATACAGCTCCCCCCCCCCAACATGACAAACTGGTCAACCTGAGGAGTACTTTCAGCAACAGACTGGTTCCACCAAGATGCAGGACAGAATGCCACAGGAGATCCTTCTTCCCTGTGACTATCAAACATTACAATTCCTCCCCCTTCTGTCACGGGGTAGACTGAGACTGAGATTGCCCCCCCCCCCCCCCCCCCCCCCCACCTCCTCAATCTTTGCATATCGCCAAAGCCATACCACTCGTCTCTTTATTTTAATGTTTCATGTTTCATGTATTTTGTGTTTTTTATGACTAATGGCAAATTAATTTCTCTCCTGGGATAAATAAAGTTCTATCGTATTGTGGTGTATTAAGCATGGAAACTGGTCCTTCTGCCCACTGAGTTAATGCCAAAAATCAACCTCCCATTTACATTAAAACTATATTAATCCCATGTTTCAATCTCCCCACGTTCCAATTCCAGATTATCCCACACACCTACACACTAGGGGCTGTTTACATTGCACAATTATCTACCAAACTACATGTCTTTGGATGTGGGAAGAAATCAGAGCACAAGAAGGTCGCAGAGAGAACCTCAACATTCCAGACAGATAGCACCAATGGTCAGGATTAAACCTGGGTCGCTGAAGCTATGAGACAGCATACTGTGCTGAGTTATTGTGCTGCCCTGTTCTTGTATATGATTTGACTTGAGACAGTCAACTATACATTGTTAAAGGATGAAACATTGTGAAATATTGATGTTGAAAGGAAGTTAGATGGCCTAGCGTGTATATCACTGAAAGCTAACATGCAGGTGAGGCAAGCAATTAGGAAAATGGTTTGGCAGCTTTGTTAGTAAAGATGGTTTATTGGATGGTGATTAGATGGGGCTTTGGTGAGGCCATACCTGGAATATTGTATCCAGGTTTAGTCTCCTTACCTGAAGAAAGTCGACACTTGCAATAAAGAGAGTGTCATGAATAGTCGCTAGATTATTTTGCAGGGATGATAGGCTTGCTGTGTCTGTAGAGATTGAGCACACCGGAATTGTATTCTCTAGAGTTCAGAATAAGAGGAGATCTCAACTAAACTGGCAGAATTTTTACAGGACTTGACAGGATTGGTGTAGTTGTTTCCTTGGCAGAGGACTCTAGAACCAGGGGTCACGGTCTCCAAATAAAGGGTGGGTTTAGTTTAGGGGATGTGAGGAGAATTATTAACGCTGGTAAACTTCGGAGGCTCAGCAGTTGAATTAATTAAAAAACAGAGATCAATTTAATTTCTAGGTTTTAAGGGAATCAAAGGATGTGGATATAATGCAGGAAACTGAACTGAGGTAGAAGATCGGTCGTGATATTAATGAATAACAGTGTGGGCTGGAAGGGACAGTTGGCCTGCTCCTGCTCCCAATTATCACGGCCCCCCGTCTTACAAGGCAGAGCCAACAAGCCCTTTGGCAAACTCAAAATTAAAAAAAAAACATTTTTGAGGAGAAAATATAACATTGACATATTCATGATGCCTGAAGCAAAGCAATAGTTACTTATCAGGCTGAAAACAATCCCATCTCCACAATACACAATGAACCATTGTCTTTCTACTGCATCTTCGAGCTGTAAACAGCAGCAATGAGCCAATGTCACTCATGCTTAACAACATGGATAAAGATTGCAAACTATAAAGTTTGTTACACTGCAGCAGCGGCTACTCCAAGTTTGTTCTTTATATCTGCTTACTCTGTACTTTTCTCATCTCCCCACCCTATCAATTAAAGAGAACTGGACTTGTAGCCTTTAAATATTTAATTGAGTGAAAGGAAATATCATATTGCATTATAGAGCATGCATGAGTGGTAAATTGAACATTTGCATAAGTACTTAGCTTGAGGATTGAAGGCACAAGAGACTGCAGATGCTGGAATCTTGAGCAGGAATCAAAGTGCTATAGGAACTTGGCCGGTCAGGCAGATCTATGTAGGGAAATGGACAGATGACGTCAAAATGTCCTCTGCCCATATTCCTCCACAGATGCTACCTGACATGTTGCGGACATCTAGTAGTTTGTTTTTTTGCTGAAGATTTTGGAAATGTACAGTGGATTAATAATACAAGCCGAATACCACTCCTAGGGTCGGGAATTATTTATCACAGAGGCAAAACCGATGTAGATTCACTAGCTATGAGATCTGAACCATCGGTCAGTTCCACACAAACCAAGTACCAAGTCGTACCAGCTTCAATGTCGTCTTGTTTAGTCTCATTGTCTGTTACAACTTCTCACCTAACACAGCTAATCAGGACTACATTCTGTCAACAGGACTACATAGACCCACAGACGGAAACTCTGCAATTACTGTAGAAATACAACTGTGGTGTCGGTGTTAAATCATGTGGCATGTTCTTAAACCCAATGATGGCATATATCTACAAACCCCTCTACAAAAAGGGACACAAAATGCTGGAGAAACTCAGCAGAACAGGCTGCATCTCTGGATAGAAGGAATGGGTGACGTCAGATTGAAGAAGGTCTGAAGAAGGGTCTCGACTCGAAACGTCACTCATTTTGGTCTGAAGAAGGGTCTCAATAGACAATAGACGCAGTAGACCATTCGGCCCTTTGAGCTAGCACTGCCATGGCTTGATCATCCACAATCAGTACCTTCTTGCCTTCTCCCCATATCCCTTGACTCTGCTATCTTTAAGAGCTCTATCTAACTCTCTCTTGAAAAGCATGCAGAGAATTGGCCTCCACTTCCTTCTGAGGCAGAAAATTCCACAGATTCACACCTTATTCTTAAACTGTGGCACTTGGTTCTGGCCTCCCTCAACATCGGGAACATGTTTCCTGCCTCAAGCATGTCCAATCCATTAATAATCTTATATGTTGCAAAATGATCCCCTCTCATCTTTATGAATTTTCGGAAGTGGCGGCGCTGTGAAACGGCTGCGGCTCGCCTGCAGTCTGTCTGTTTTTACCTTTTTAGTGTTGTTTTTTTTGTCTTGTTCAGTTAAACTTTTGGTTATTAGGTTGTGTTATGTGTGGGGGGGGGGGGGGGGGGCTGAAACAGGGCTTTCTGTCTCTCCCTTCGGGGGAATGTGACTTTCTTGTCGTATCCCCCTCTCTTCCTCCGTCTGAACTGAGGCCTAATGGCGGAGCTGGCGGCCTCCAACCTGCGACCGACGTCGAGGCTCCGGAGGTAGAACCAGCCAGGACTTACCAACGCGAGGCTGGCCATCTTCGAGCTGTGGCGGCGTTCGGGCAGCGGCACGACTCGGCGCTCCGGTGAGGGCGGACGGCGCGGGGCTGAGACACTCCTGTAAGGACGGACCGGGTCCCGGGTCCTGGCTGGAAGGCGCTCCCGTGTGGGCGGCCTGGTGCGGGGCTGAGACGCTCCCGTGTGGGCGGCCCGGTGCGGGGCTGAGACGGTGCTCCGGTGGCTGAGGCGGCGTTCTGGCGGCGGCGACCTGAATCCGGGGCTCGGCCGCGGGCCAGTGGACGACATCGTCGGGAGCTCGCAGGTCACAGGCTGGTGCCTGTTTTCCGGAGCTCCCGTGGCAACAGCTGCGTCCGCTGGACTGGAGGGCGGCAGCTTCGACCACCCCCGAGCTGCCGAGCGTGAACCGCGGGACTGACTTACCATCGCCCGGTGGGATATCGCCTCAGCGCAGAGGGAGAAGAGGAGGGAAGAGACAGTAACCCTAAGACTTTTGCCTCCATCACAGTGAGGAGGTGCTTGGTGAACTCACTGTGGTGAATGTTAATTTGTGTTTATTGTGTGTTGTTTATTATTACATGTATGGCTGCAGGCAACAACATTTTGTTCAGACCAAAAGGTCTGAATGACAAATAAAGGATTCAATTCAATTAAATTAAATTCAATTCCAATGTATACAAGCCCAGTCGCTCCATTCTTTCAACATATGACAGTCCCGCCATCCAGGGATGTAACCTTGTGAACCTACGCTGCACTCCCTCAATAGCAAGAATGTCATTCCTCATATTTGGAGACCAAAACTGCACACAATACTCCAGGTGTGGTCTCACTTGGGCCCTGTACACCTGCAGAAGGACCTCTTTGCTCCTATACTTAACTCCTCTTGTTATGTTGGGTGACGTTTCGGGTCTCGACAAGAAACGTCACCCATTCCTTCTATCCAGAGATGCTGCCTGGGTGACGTTTCGGGTCTCGACAAGAAACGTCACCCATTCCTTCTATCCAGAGATGCTGCCTGGCTGTTCCGCTGAGTTACTCCAGCATTTTGTGTCTATCTTCTGTGTAAACCAGAATATGTAGTTCCCTCCTACCATCCCCAAAAAGTCTGTTGAAGCTGGTGAGTCAATTCAACCGTTGCAATGGTTACATTCTGTTTGGATAGAGTAAAAAAGGGTCATAAAACCTTGGTGGATAAATAGAGTTTAGATACAGATCAAGCATCTAATTAAATGGTTGGAGCCTGTGAATGGAATGCTCTTACTCCAGTGTTATTTATGCCCTACAAGTGCCTTAAATGCTCTTCTACAGCAAAGCCATTATAAAATGAAAGTAGCATTTGATCAGATTGCTTCCAACCAGAGGCAATATTTATTCAGGGTGGTTAATTTTGAAGCACCATTGTGTTATGATTACACCCTTCAAGTTAGGCTTTTGTCATTGTTAGCTAAAGCACTAGCTAACAATACTTTGCTCTCTGCTTTGTAAAAAGACAGAAGATAAACCTTTAAAGACCTCTGTCATTCTCACTGAAGAGAACGCGGAAGATCATTAACTACCAAGCAATTGATCCCCAAAGCTCCTTATCTTAAAGTCTGTGTGATGTATCAGTTGCAATGCACATTGTTCACAAATCAATGTCAAAGACCAAGAAAATCCTTTTGAGGCTCATTCTGATATATCCCTACACTGTTGACAGGTCACTTATTGAAGAAACATGCATTTTGCAGAATTCTCCAACAATCTGAAATGCACTAAGGATGATATTCTGTGGCAGTAAGTCTACGTGGCTGGCCAGCAGGTTAGAACTCCTGCTATCCTTAGGGAGGGTTTATTAAAGGGTGTTGTGAGGGGGAAGCCTTTGGGATGAGGCTCATAATCAGGCTCTTGTGCAAATATGTAGGACAGACTGCAAGAGATTGAAAGCGTTGCCATCTCAGAGGCCGGGAGGAACAGTGCTCACACTGCTGGTCATTTGGCAATGTCCTTGCACGGGCAGCAGATCCTGTTGCCCCACACCACCAGAACCAGAGATGCTCAGAGTGATGCAGCACAGCCACTGAGTGGTGAGTGGGAGCTGCACTGTCTGCTCCTCGCCTGCAAAATGGCGATGATGGAGTCATGGAGTCAAAGGGTGGTACAGCACGTAAACTGGCCTTTCGACCCATCACATCCATGCCTGCCTACCTTTACGCTCCTGCTGCACAAATCCCATCTGACCATACCCCACTGTGCCTTATATGCCTCTGTGCCTGTCTAAATATCTCTAAAGCTTAGCAATTGTATACGATCCTCCCACCTCCACTGCCAATACTTTACCGATAAAAGTCATTCGCAATGTAAAAAAATGTATCCTCTTTAAAACTCCTCTCACCTTAAACCTATGGCCTATTGTTTTGATAGCCCTACCATGAGAAAAAGATTTTGACCATCTACCCTATCTGTGCCTCTTATAATCGTATATACAGTGCTTCTCTCAGTTCACTCGTTAGCCTTCTTTTGTTAAGTAAACAGTTTGTAATGTTCGTTAAATTATTTGTTATGGTGGATTATCCAGACCAATGTAGGGGGGTGATTGGCAAAGCCCTGAAAGAATGAAAGACCAGATCGTGTTATAGTGACTGACTCACTATTACACTTTGATAAACATGCGCCTGTGAATTGAGACAAATGGTAGCAGTGCTTTGTCTATCTATCTGCAGTGGGCACATCTGCAGGGATTTCCTGCTAATCCCTGCGATTGATCTTCAACATCGAGAGGCAACTGATGCAGGGGGGGGGGGGGGGGGGGGGGGGGGGAAAGCGTGGTTTCGGTGCAAGCTTGGGGCAATTAGGTTGAAAGGAACAAAGGTATCACATTGCGGCTACAGCAGTATCCTTGTACTCCGTGCTGAAAGCAGACAAACCCTTTCAGTTACTCATGCTGCTCACACCTCTGCATGATCTAGGAGCTCAGTCAAACTGCCGAAGATTCCATTCACGTGTAGGAAGTAACTGCAGATGCTGGTTTCAACTGAAGATAGATGCAAAAAGCTGGAGTAACTCAACGGGTCGGGCAGCATCTCTGGAGAAAAACAACAGGTGACATTTTGGGTCGAGTGGCTGAAGAAGGGTCTTGACCTGAAACGTCACCTACGTCTTTTCTCCAGAGATGTTGCCTACCCCGCTGAGTTACTCCAGCTTTTTGTGTCTATCTTCGAAGAATCTATTTATCCAGCTAAGGACACAATGCCTGGGTCACTCAGCTTGACAGCAGTGTCAGTATGTCTAGCTGTGTGACTGGATACTGACTGAGTGTGCCAGTGTGTGACTGTACACTGTGTCAATGTATGACTGTACAATGAGTGTGTCAGTGTGTAACTGTACACTGTCTATGTATGTCAATATGTCAGTGAGGAGTGTGTCTGAGTCACTGTGGTGGATGTTCAATGTTAAAAGGTGTTTGTCTCCAAAATGGCACTGCTCTCTCTTTGAATTGTGTGTTGTTGATGTCCCTACTATTTTTTTTGTTTTGTTTTTGTTTTGTTCTGCTTATATGTTTTGTAATCTGTTTATTAAATTTTGTACGGCGTCCTTGAGAGTCTTTTAAAGGCGCCCATGAGTATAATGTAAAAAAAAAAAAAAAAAAAAAAAAAAAAAATGTGGGGACTGTACACTGTGTGAGTGTCCTGGTGTGGGGTTGTAAACTGCACCGTACTTACAAATCAAAAAATGTAATTAATTTTAATCCTTTTCTTTCCCTGCAGCCTTAATATCTTATTTAAATTAATGGACCAAGAAATCTTTTTAAATCTTGTTAAATTCCTAAAGTTGCTGCTGAGTTAGCTCCAATGTCTCTGAGCGGATAGACACACACAGCTTCCCCAACTAGCAGATATTTACATAGGCAACTGTTCCTGAAACCTAGCAAACTGTGCTTTATTACCAGTAGTCGTTCACGTGCCTTTTGATTCAGTCCTGTCCTCCTGCAGGCAAAACAGAACTTCTTGACAGAATTCTAACCAGGTACACTGCAGAAATTGGATTAAAGGCCAGAGGAAAGAGAGGTAGCATGTTTAGTGAGAAAGAATGGGTGCAAATTTTCACTAGAAAGCAAAGATTAGAATAGAAAATTCCACACAATGAGAAGACGAGTGTCTTCTTCAGTGAGGTTGGCTAAAAGATGCAGAGATATCCTTGAAAATCAATTTGGGCAGCACAATGGCACAGCTGGTAGTACCACTGCCCTTCAGTGCCTGGGACACAGGTTCAATTCTAATCTCAGCTGATGTCTGTGTGGAGTTTACACAACCTCCCTGTGACCAAGGAGGTTTCCTGTGGCTGCTCAAGTGTCCTCCCACATCTCAAGGCCGTGCAGGGGTTTAGTTTAATTGACTGCTATAAATTGCCAGCGGATACACAAAATTGCAGATGTTAGAATATTTGCAAAAAAAAACAACAATTTGCCAGGTCAGGCAGCATTTAGGAAGGGAATGGACAGATGTTTCAGGTCGGGACCATTTTTCAAACTGGAGAGAGTTCCTGACATGACTTGTTTGTCCATTCCATCCACAGATGCTGCCTGACCCTCCGAGTTCCTCCAGCACTGAGTGTTTTTGCTGTACATTGCCGGTAGTATACAGGTGAATGGCAGGATCTAGGTAGAATTGATGTGAATGTGGGGAGAATAAAATGGGATTAAGGGTAGGATTGGTGTAACGATAGCAGACCTAACACTGCACCAGTCCAGAGTAATCAGAGTCATACTTCAACCCAATGCATTCATGCTGACCAAGATGTTTCATCTGCATTAGTCCCATTAGCCCACGCCTGCCTTATAGCTCTCCTAAACATTTCCTATCCATGTACCTGTCGAAATGTCTTTTAAATACTATTCTTGTACCTGCCTCAACTACTTCATCTGGCAGCTCTTTCCAAGTACACACCACCGTCTGAATGAAAAAGTTGCCCTTCAGGTTCAAATAGAATCTTTCCCCCCTCACCTTAACCTATGTCTTCTAGTTATTGATTCCCCTATCTCAGGAAAAAGGCTATGCAGATTCACCCTACCTAATCCTCTCATGATTTTATACACCTCTATAAGAGCATCCCTCAGCCTCCTTCGCTCCAAGAAATAAAGCCCTGCCCTGCCCAACCTTTCCTTATAGCTCAGGCAGATGAAATCTTGGCAACATCCTTGTAAATCTTCTCTGCACTCTTTCCGGCTTAATATAATCTTTCCTATAGCAGGGTGATAAGATTGAACACCATACTCCAAGTGTGACCTCACCGATGCCTTGTACAACTGTAACACAATTCTATACTCAATATCCTGAATGGTGAACGCCAACAGACCAAATGTCAACTTCATTGCACTATGTTCTTGCAATGTTATTTTCAGGGAACTGTGTACTTGTACTGCAAGATCACTCTGCTCTACACAATTCCTCAGAGCCCTATCATTCACAGTGAAGGTCGTGCCCTGGTTTAACTTCCCAAAACACGATGCCTCGCGCTTATTGAACTCCATTTGTCATTCCTCAGCCCATTTTCCCATCTGATCTAGATCCCACTGTAATTTGTAATAACAATCTTCACTATCTAAGATACAAGCTATTTTAGTGTCATCTACAAAGTTACGAATCATACATTGTGCATTCTCATCTAAATCATTGATGTTGATGACAAACATCAATAGGCTCAGCACCGATCCCTGAGGCACACCACTAGTCACAGCCTCCAGTCCGAGAAACAATCCACTATAACCACCCTCTGCTTCCTACCATTATTCAGTTCCGTATTCAGTTAGCTAAATCGCCCTCGATCCCATGCAATCTAATCTTCCAGAGCAGCCTATCATGCAGAACCCTAGCATAGGCCTTGCTGTTTGCGGCCCTGCCCTTATTGATATTCTTGGTTGCTTCTTCAAAATACTATCACGTTCATTTGCACATGCCTGTCCAAGCTCTGAGTTTATCTGCCTCACAGATCGGGCCTCGAGCATTAAAATTAATGTTGTTTACTCCAATCACTTCACCTCACTCCCTACCTATGATCCTGCCTATCTGTCCAAGAGTTTGTGCCTCTATGGCTAGTGACCTTGCAATCCTTGGGATCAGAGCCATTCAGACTGCACTGGTTCTAAGTGACAAGCTAAGCAGCAGTGTGTGAAAGGCACTTGGTTTATATCGTTTTTTTAAATTTAGTTATAGAGATACAGCGTGGAAACAGGCCCTTCGGCCCACCGAGTCCACACCGACCAGCGATCCCCGCCCATCATCCTACACACACTGGGGACAATTTACACTTATACTAAGCAAATTAACCGCCAAACCAGCACGTCTTTGGGAGTGTGCGAGGAAACTGAAGAGCTTGGAGAAAACCCACAAAGGTCATGGGGAGAACTCCATGCAGACAAGCACTCGTAGTCAGGATCGAACCCGGGTCTCTGGAGCTGTAAGGCAGCAACTCCATCACCGTGCCGCTCTGTTTGGGGAATTGACCAGGCAAAATGGAGAATCAAGGTTCTACAATGTTCTTTCCTAGACAACAATAAGTGATGTTAGAAATAAGCAGTCGCACGGGGAGCTAGATGTGGCCCTTGTGGCCAAGGGGATCAGAGGGTATGGAGAGAAGGCAGGTACGGGATACTGAGTTGGATGATCAGCCATGATCATATTGAATGGCGGTGCAGGCTCGAAGGGCCGAATGGCCTACTCCTGCACCTAATTTCTATGTTTCTATGTTCCCAGTCCATGCAGCTAGTCAAATTGCAAATACCAATTAGTACTAATCAGTCACTAATATCGAACGGTCATTTTGGTGAGAATGCGTCAACGAGGTGCAGATATGTAACTGCTTTACTTGGAGCTATTTAACCACTGCAGAGGAGGAAGTTCTACTTTGCGGTCTGGCTAGATTTTAATGACAAAGAGGATTGGTCTTAGGTTTCATTCAACCTCATTCTTTTTTTTAAATAGTGAGAGGATGCCTTCTGTAGCCCTCCTTGTTTAGTCAAATGATTTAGGATTATAATAGGGACGGCTCAGTAAATTTAGCAAAGGTAAACAATGTGAAGAAAGAGATCTCTGCTCCCGAATGTTATTTTAATTCTCTTTCTCTGTGCAATCTACATTACCCAGACAAAGATGGGTGTGAGTCAACCTGCTCCTGGTCCGTTGCCAACATAAGTAATTGCTTCCTTTGGGACTGGAGTATATTTCTTTCTTTGTGACTTTCACAGGCTTGGCAGCTCTCCATGCACGGTTGGTCAGACAAGAATGCAAATTCCATGGTATGGGGAGTTGGAGGCAAAGAATCTTCCACGGAGAGGGTGCATCAATTTACTGCTCCATCAATTCAAGGTTTTTCTATTAGAGGAACAAACTCTTGATTCAGTATAGATGCAGGGCGGAAGAATTCGGCTACACAGTGGCAATGAAAAGGCACGATTAAAACAGTCAAAGGTTTTGTTAAAGGTACACAAAAATGCTGAAGAAACCCAGCGGATGCAGCAACATCTATGGAGCGAAGGAAATAGGCAACGTTTCGGGCCGAAACCCTTCTTCAAACCAACAATGGTAGAGGGGAAATCACCTTGAACCATAGCTTCCCCTCCCTCATTGATAACAAAGCTCTTGACTGCATCACATCCATTTCCGGTGCTTCTGCTCTTACTCCTCTCCCCTCCGAGGCAGAACAATGATAGAATTTCCTGGTCCTCACTTTCCACCCCAGCAGCCGCCCCATTCAACAGATAATTCTGCACAATTTTGCATCGCCTTCTAATAGACTTTATCACCAGACAGACTTTCTCCTTCCTTTGAGCTTTCTGCGGGACCGTTCCCTTTGTGACTCCCTAGTTCACGCAAGTCCCACACCCCAGATTTTTATGGCTTAAGTTTCCCTTACAACTAGAAGTTTCAACACTGGTCCTTTCACTGTTCCATTCCCTCCATCCGGGGAACCAAACAGATTTTGCAGGTGACAGAGTGATTCACTTACATTTCTTCCAGCCTAGTCTACAGTAGTCAGTGTTCATAACGTGATCTCCCCTACATTGGATAAACTGAACAGGGATAGGTGATCACTTGGACCCTCCATTCAATAGGCCATGAAGGCACTGACCTCCCTCTTACCTGCCACTCTAGTTCCCCATTCCACTCTCACTCTGACCATTGTGGCCCCTTGTATCGTGAAAACGGGGACCAACACAAGCTTGAGGAACAACACCTCATCTTCAACCTTGGTACTTTGCAGTCTTTGGGATTCAATTTCAAATTCTAGAATTTCAGGTTGTTTGACACAGCATGGCGTGAGATATTAGTTCAGCTTTTTTATTCATTTCATTTCTCATTTTTCTCTCTGACAGTGGAGGATGTGCCCAGCGTGACCCGTCTCACTTGCTGAGTATTTCCAGAATTCTTTTTGATTTAAAAATTCCAGGCCATTGCTGTGTTCTGTGTGTCAGTGCTGTTGATCCTCCCTGTACTGCCCTCATTCATCACACACATTTGGCGCACATTCCACCAAAGAAAGATTAACAAGCAACTTTCAGCCACTCTCAAGGGGGCATGTAAATTATTTGTGAGAACCTTGGTCCTCACTCAAATGCAGACATTCCCTCAGTCTCTTCACCCCTCCTTTCTCTGCTTTCTGAAAAGGTCATCAGTCTGCAGCACTGACAGATTGTCTCCACTGATGCTGACTGATCTGTCGAGCATTGCGGTTTCAAGCACCTGCAGTGTTTTGCTTTTCCATGACTACAATCTGTGATCACCCTCACTAATTTCTATTAATGCTTAAAAATATTTAACTGCAATCCAACAACTGGCTGCATAGCATCCTTCCCACTTCTAAAACCCCTGAGGCATTTTTCAGGAGTACAGTGAAAAATATCCCATAAAGAGCAAAATAGAGATATTAGGATATTGTAATAAATAGTTTTGTCAGAGAGGCAGATTTTAAGAAAGATCTTAAAGTAGGCACGGTGGCACATCGGTAGAGTTGCTGCCTTATAGCGCGGACAGCGGCAGAGACCCGGGTTCAATCCTTGCTACAGGTGCTGTCTGTACCGAGATTGCACCTTCTCCCTGTGACCTGCGTGGGGTTTTCGAGAACATCCTTTGCTACAGGTGCTAAAGTGTTAAAGAGGGAGATTGAGAATCAAAGGTTACACCTTCTCCAGGTGTGACCTGCGAAGGAAATAGGGGTTTCTTCGACTTCAGACCCTTCTTCTTCTGAAGAAGGGTTTCGGCCCGAAACGTTGCCTATTTCCTTCGCTCCATAGATGCTGCTGCACCCGCTGAGTTTCTCCAGCTTTTCTGTGTAACCCAGGTTTATCGGCTAGTTGGCTTGGTATAAATGTAAAAGCTGCCCCTGGTGGAGGGTAGAGCTAATGTGCGGGGATCGCTGGTCGGTGCGGACTCAATGGGCCTGTTTTCACGTTGCATCTCTACACTGAGTAAAAACAGAATAGAAACAGAAAGTGCTGAAATAGTCAAGAGGTTGGCAGCCCATGGATAGAAAAACAGGGTTAATGCTTCCCAATTCTGATGACAGGTCATTTACCAGTAAATGACCCCTGTTTCCTTTACCACAGATTCTGCCCGACCTGCTGAGTGCTTGCCGCATTTTTCGTTCTCCTGATTTTCAACATCTGCAGTTTTTGCTTGCAGATGGGTGGACAAGTTGAAGGAGAGATTTTAACAGCATTTCGGATGTAGGCAATCATTCATTTGGGTGGATAATGACCAAGTGCTGTCACCTGTGAAGTGACGATCGAAGAGAAACCAGGAGACAGTAATCTCAACTCACTGATCAGTTTAAAGACAAGGCTATTTCAACATGACACTAGTAGTTTATAATCCCCTGTAAATTCTCTAATGGAATTATTCCCAGTGCTAAATGAAAACAAGACTGTAATGGCTTCTTGGCAGTCAGTGCACACAAATATAGTTATACCTTTCTCATTGTATCACAGTTCCAGTGTTTTGTTTTGCTCTCTACTCTCCTCATTAATCTCCCTCTATCTGTACTCCTTCAAAGAGATTGACAATAATCAACAAAATTTCATTACCCTCTCTGAGAGGAAACCTAAAGTAGGTTAGGCAGCATCTGGGGACGGAATGGACTTTGTTCGGCATGGACTTGTAGGGCCGAGATGGCCTGTTTGCATGCTGTAATTGTTATATGGTTATATGGTTATATGGAAATGGACAGAAGATGTTTTGGGTCGGGACCCTTCTCCAGACTGATCTATTCCATCAGAATGATTACGAGTTCCTACCCAATATGCCGTCTGTTCACTTCCCTCCGCAGAAGCTCCCCGAATTCCTCCAGCAATTAGTATTTTGCTCGAGATCCCAGCATCTACAGTGCTGGATTCACCCATTGGGTCAGGCAGCATCTCCAAAAGCAAGGAGGGGTGATGTTTTGGGTTGAGACCCTTCAGACTGATGTGGTAGGTGCTGTTCCTCCAGGTTGCATGCTGTTCCTCCAGGACAGAGAGGTCAGTTTGGGTATGGGAAGAGTTGAAATGGGTAGCAACCTGGAGATCAAGTAGGCCTTGGAGGACCAAGCGCAAGTGTTCAGTAAAATGGTTGCCAAATCATTGCTTGGCATCACCGATGTACGGGAGGGCATATAGGGAACAGCTGATGGGATAGGAGATTAGAGGTCCGTGTACCTCCTCCCTCACCTCTGTTCAAGGGCACCAGCACCTGGAAAGACTGCTGGTGTCCTTGAACAGAGGTGAGGGAGGAGGTACACGGATGTACCCGGGGAGGGCGCAGTCAGGATTGGAAGGGATGAGTATCTGCCTATCAAAACCCCCACTCACACATATCCACCTATTACTTGCCAGACTTTGTCCTGCCTCTCATCTCTTCCAGCTTTCTTCTCCCCCCTCTACGATCAGTCTGAAGAAGGGTCCTGACCCCAAACGTCACCTCTCTATGTTCTTCAGAGATGCTGCCTGGCCCATGGAGTTACTCCAGCACTTTGTGACTTTTTTTTCTCAGATCATAAGAAAGAAATATCTGAAGGAAACCATCTTGAATTCTGTGCACCACATTTACACTTTAAATATTGACAGCACCAACCGATAGAGCAAGGTGAGAAGGTACATGGACGTACCTGGGGAGGGCGCAGTCAGGGTTGGAAGGGATGAGTATCTGCCTATCAAAACCCCCATGAGATGAGAAAAACATTTTTCACACAGAGAGTGCTGAATCTCTGGAACTCTCTGCCACAGAAGGTAGTTGAGGCCAGTTCATTGGCTATATTTAAGAGGGAGTTAGATGTGGCACTTGTGGCTAAAGGGATCAGGGGGTATGGAGAGAAGGCAGGTACGGGATACTGAGTTGGATGATCAGCCATGATCATATTGAATGGCGGTGCAGGCTCGAAGGGCTGAATAGCCTCTACTCCTCCACCTATGTTCTATGTTTCTATGTGCATGGATGCAATTTTCTGTGGACATCGGAAACCTACTGCATGTTTTGAATATAATTCAATAGGTGATGCAGTGGAGCAGCGAGGACAGTTGCTGCCTCACGTTGCCAGAGACCCAGGTTCAATCCTCACATCGGGATCTGTCCATGTGGTGGTCTCATCCAGTGCTCTCCAGTTTCCTCCCATGACCCAATGTTGTGTAGGTTGGTAGATTAATTGGATGAGGTAAATTGTCCCGGGTGTGAGTGATCGAGTGGTAGAATCTAGAGGGTGCTGGTGAGAATAAAATGGGATCCATGTAGGATTAGTGGGTGGTTGGTGGTCGATACGGACACTTTGGGCCAAAGGGTGTTTTGTGTGAAGTCGCACTGATTTAATGTATTAATACCATAAATGATCGAGACAGCTAACCTCTAAAAGATGCACTGTGTCAAATGCTGAGCCTTGCACAGAAACACAACACCAGTGCCAACACTAATGATGCTCCTCATTGTAAAGGATTGGTTCATGGATTTCAATGAATTCAAATGAGTGCCATCCAGAATAATGTATTTCTGAGCACATTTGGTGTTTACATTGAACATAATATCTTTTGGAACTGTTCTGTTTATGAATAATATTTGCTATTGGAGAAAATATTACAGTCATGTCACACCTTTCACATCTTTACCATTCCACACGTACAAAAGTAGACCATGCTTCTCTTTCAAAGCATGGTCACTGTGATTATGAAAATACACAAGCATTGAAAGCAAAACCTTGTCAAGGTATTCCTGCTGTAGTGGCTTATGCTGTTCCTGAAATTGTAGGAATCATTCATTATAAAACTATTGTGTTAAACAACAAGGAAAATCATTGTGTTTTGAAAGACAATCACTTCATTTTGTAATGGTTGTTCCTATGACTATTCCCAATTCTCCCCTTCAGGGATCAGTCCGCAGATAATCTAATGTCCCTGTGGAACATCACCCAGTAAGATGGCACCTGTACAGTAAATCGCCGTTCATTATTTTAACGTCAAACTAAGGCGGCACGGTGGCATAGCGGTAGAGCTACTGCCTTCCAGCACCAGAGACCAGGGTTCGATTTTGACTACGGGTGCTTGTCTGTACGTTCTCCCCATGACCTGTGCAGATTTTCTCCAAGTTCTTCGGTTTCCCACTACACTCTAACGACATACAGGTTTGTAGATTAATTGGCTTGGTATAAATGTAAAATTGACCCTAGTGTGTGTAGGATAGTGTTAATGTACTGGGATCGCTGGCCAGTGTAGACTCGGTGGGCTGAAGGGCCTGTATCTCCAAACTAAACTTAGCTAAGCATAATTTAAACCAGATTGTCCCAAATTTTCCATTGCTTGATGTGCCATAGAGATTTCTCACTTACAACAGCACAGAAGAGGCCATTCAGCCCACTGGGTCTAGCCATCCCGTCAGCCTATTCTTTCTTCCCTGCAACATTTCCTTCTTCCAAATTCCTGCCAACTCCCTAATCATTTCTTTGCCACTACACTGAGGTAATGGATAGCAGCCAATTAACCCAGCAGCAACTTTGGAAATCGCACAAGGTCACAGGAAGAACGTGCAAACTCCACACATTCAGCACTGGAGGTCAGGTCACTGGAATTGTGAGGCATCAGCTCTACCAGTTGCACCACTATTCTACCCACTGGCCTCCACTGTCCATTTCCTTCCACAGATGCTGAATTCTCTGATTTTCTTGCTGCTCTCCGTTTTGTTTGGCTACAGGTGCCATCATCTGCAGTCTCTTGTGTTTCTGAGCAGGTAGGGAAGTGTTAAGCCAGCTAGCCAACACAGTGGATGAAAATCAAGCAAGAACAATCAATGTTCGTTCCACTGGAGATCACAAAACCTGCAACTTCCCATGTTCCCATTAAATAGATTAAGCAGAACCTCATTAGTAGTGATTTAAATCAGTCAATGCCTTAGAAACTGACCTCTATAATAGAATGCCTACGCTTACCAATCAGATGATATTAAGTGTAGCACAAATGCTCACTTTGATAGTTTTCATAGCCTAGATGTACATTTTAGAAATAAATGCACATTTCTGGGGTGAACCTGACCTGGACACGTGTGCAAATTCAATAAACAGATTTCAAAGTGCAGCAACATCTCGAGGGGAAAATTATATTTTACCACGTGAAAAAGGCATTTGAATTCCACCTATGTACATCAACCAGCCTACAGGCTTACCTCTACTCAGCCCTGGGGAATGGCCTCTGGCTTTTTCCAGATGGAATAATACCCAGACTGGATAACCTGCTGCTGATTCCATCGATATTTCTACGGTGGTGCCAAGTGTACAGACTCACCCAGTGTTCTAAATAGATGAATGAAAGATCGCCAACCAGATGGACTCAATATCCTCTGTATTCTGGGTGTTTCCAGAGTCATGAAAATGTATTGCACACAAACAGGTCCGTCAAAGACCACCAAATCATCAAGCACTTATTTACACAAATCCTAGAGTAATTGCCCCATATTTTCATCAGCCTTAAGATTTGACATTCGGGCCTATTTACAGTGGCCTCTCAACATCCCTACCAGCATATATTCGGGATGTGGGAGGAAACCGGAGCACTAGAGAGAAACCCACGAGGTCGCATGGAGAACATGTACCCTCCCTGCACAAGCAACTGGACAAGCACTTGAATCACCAAGATATATACATTGGAGCTGCAGATCAAGTGCTGGCAAATGGGATTAATACAGATAAAAGTTTGCTGGTTGGCACAGACGGTGGACTGCAGGGCTTGTTTCTGACTTGCACGAGTTGATGAGACTCTGATCTATTTTACAAATAATGTTTGCCATTTGCAACCAAGGCAATTACGATTTTGATCTCCGGAACTGCAGCTCTCTGTGTGCTGATATTTTGAGGGAAATGTCAGACAGTTCACAGTAATGTCATTTTTATTTTTCAAACCTAAGGATATCCTATTGATATTTCTGACTCTTTCACATCAGCGCTGATCTACAGATGATGAAAGAGTACACAGCGCACCAAATCCTATTTTCCGAGTTTGTTGGATCACAAACCTGCATGTGCTCCCTCTGAGGATAATAGATGTCTACAACCTGCACTGTAGCCTGGAGACTGAACTCCTAAAAGTGAATTTATAAGAGTGCAGACACTGAGCAGCCTCACCAGATAAATCAGACTTTCATTGATTACCGAGCATGAAATAAAGTGGTGTCCGATCACCCCTTCTGTGCATAAAATGCAACATTTCGGCTAAGCAGAGACCTTTCCTTCTCACAAACCGCTGCCGGCTCTTGTTTAGCAGTCCAACGGAGCGAATGTCACGGCTAATTAACTGTGGGAGACCCGTCCCCCTGTTTACAGCTGATGTTCACACACACTAAATAGATACACTACAGTCGAATCAGCAAGTACTGCCTGTTCCGCTGAGTTGCTCCAGCTTTTTGTGTCAACAATGAGAAGTCATTCAGTGGTTCTGTACAGCAGAGGTCAGGAACTGACCATCCAAACGCTGGAATGTTAACAATCTCTCATTGAACTGCTGGCAGAGCTGAAAGCACAACTAGCAAAATAAGGGTCCAATAAGTTCAAAACAAATAATGCATTCCCGACTAGAGGAACGGAAGGATGGTAGCAGAAAAAGGTAGCAGAAGAGATTCACCAGGATGTTACCTAAGCTTGCGGATTTGGATTACAGGGAGAGGTGGGATAGGCTGGGACCTGTTTCTTTGAGGTTGAGGTAACCTTATTGAAGTGAACAAGATCATGAAGGGCACAGACAAAGTGAATGCTCAAAGTGTAGGTCCTCAGATTAGAGGATTATATAACTAGAAAGCATAGTCTTATGGTGAGGGAGAGAAATTTAAGCAGGACCGCAGGGTATAGGAGTTGACAAAAGAGATTGTAGAGATGGATACAATTAAGACTTTTAAAGGACATTTGGACAGAAATGATAGGGTTTTGAGAGCTATGGGCCAAATGCAGGCAGATGGGACTGGCCCAGAATATAAACTTGGTCAACAAGGATAAGTTGGGCCAAAAAGGCCTGTTTCTATGCTGTCTTCTTCTTCTTGCGAATGAAACATAAACCAAAGGAATAGTTAGATCTCAAGCCAGTTATTGAGCAGCCAGGTTGTTGTCTCTGCGTCAATGTCTGCCAGGCCCTGAGCTCCATTTGGTGGGTGGTAGAGCGGGCACCCAGAGACGACATGGTTGGCTGTCTGTTGTTCTACTCCGCATTCACAGGCTGTATAGCTCCATAACTCTATGTTTCAGTGACGGTGCTGCTAACACTCAGTTTGTCAGCATCTGTGGAGAGAGAACCTGTTCTCCTGTTTTAATGTGAAAAGCCAATAGTTGCACAGGAACTTTTGTGATGGAAAAAGACAACATCACTCAAATTCACCACTTCTGCGATTGAATATTTGTCCTGGCTCTTGTGTTGCTGAGATTCACAGCTCTGCTCCAGATGAATATCTCACAGAATTTTAAAGCACTGAACTGATGGTGCTGTCTGAAATGAGTCAGATCTGTACAATACCATCCAATATGTGAGAGCAATAGTGCTGCCTGAATTGATTCCCGTTATAGTCATGTTCCAAAGTGCATCTCTCTCTCTCTCTCTGTCTCAGTCTCTCTCTTTCTCCCTCTCTTTTTTTTTTTTTTTTTTTTTTTTCCAAAGACTTTATTCAACACATCAAATCATACAACAGATCAAGCCATACACATAAAGGACTTACATTATATCGTGTCATTATAGTACAACATTACAATCATTATTCACAATACTCTCAACCCCACGCGGTGACCAGCGCCCACGGAATACCTCCATAACCTTTCCCCTCTCGAGCTCGGAAGAGACAATAGCCCCCCTACCAAGAAGGGCATTCATAGCCTTCGTAATTACTCCCCTGGACATCTGGGGCCCAGTTTGAACCGAGATACCAAAGCTGTCCCAGTCCAAGTCAACATGATGCTCATGTTCAGATGGCCTCGCTTCCGCTGCTGATGTCGCTACTGCGTAGCTCTTCGCCCTCGGCCGAGCCCCCGCCATCGCCATCCGATATAGAGGCACAAACCAGCTCCCGGCACTCCAGCAGCTCAGCAATTCAAATCCCAGGGACAGTCACAGTCCAAAGCAATCCTCAAAAAGCAAAGTCCTCCAGCCGAACGTAGAAACTCCTCCAAATTCACTCCACTGCCGATAAAATCCTCGCCTTTTCTTGCTGACACCAAAAGCACCTTTTCGCATTTAGCCAGGCATCCGCACTATGCAAAATGACTTTAGGGCAGAGAATCAGTGCCAAAACCACGACAAAGACACCAAAAAAATCTCCATACCCTCGCTCTCCAGGCACTCTTGGCAGTCCGCCAAAGGCAGCCGCTCCCTCGACAATGTAGAGAAATCTCAGAGCTTTTCACACTCGTGGAGGCATTTTTGCAGCACAGAAAAGTTTCAACAGTTCAACCATAAATCAAACTATGAAGCCTCTCCGCCTTCGTCCGTTTTCCTTTTCCAAAAAACCTTGAAAGGCCACTTATAACCTCTCAGCCTCGGGAGCTGAGAAATACACAGCCTCTCTCTCTCTCTCTCTCTCTCTCTCTCTCTCTCTCTCGCTCTCTCTCTCTCTCTCCCGTGTCACAACATCATCGTTCCACACATCTGCTTAATGCACAGTACTCCTTGAATTGAAATAAACACACTTCAGCCCACCAGTTTCACCATATTCCTTAACCTCTTTCTGCCTGTCCTTCCTCTAAGACTAATGGCCCTGTCCCACTGTACGAATTCATTCAAATGCTCTCCCGAGTTTTAAAAAAATCAAACTCGTGGTAAGCACGTGTAATGAACGTAGTGGGTACGTCGGAGCTCGGGGACGTCTCCTAGCGGCTCGTAACGCTAACGGCAGGTACTCGGGAAGACTCGCTGACGGCAGGTAAGCTCGGGAAGACTCGTGAAGATTTTTCAACATGTTGAAAAATGGCCACGAGAGCCCCGAGTACTTACGAGCGGTCATTACTGTAAATCTCTGAGGTCGAATCAAGGCAAACCCGGGAAGAACTCTTGAATGAACTCGTACAGTGGGACAGGGCTATAATGGTCCTAATCTCTATCTTCCCACTGGTCAGGACTAATTTACCCATAGAACACCAAAGAGTGTGGTGGAAGGATGTTCTTCTGGTTGGAGGCTGGTGACCAGGGATCTGTGCTGGGACCTCTGTTTTTTGTGACTTGGATGTAAGTTTGCAGATTACATCAAAATTAGTGGAGTTGCACACAGTGTGGAAGGCTGTCAAAGGGAACAGCCAGATATATATCTGTTAAAGATATGGAGTAGAAATGGCAGATGGAGCCATTGGAGCAAGTGTACGGTCATGCACTTTGGAATGCTAACGATAAGGGGAAACTATACAGTTTACAGCATGGCCCTTAACAGCATAGATGTACAGAGGGATGTTGAGCCCATAGCTCTGTGAAAGTGGCAACATATGTAATGAAGGAATACAGTATGCTTGCCTTCATCAGTAGGGTAATTGAGTATAAGAGTCAGGAAGACATTTCGCAGCTTTGTAAAACTTTAGTTTGAGTATTAAATGCAGATCTGTTCCTCCCCATTACAGAGAGCACGTGGAAGATTCGGAGATTCGGAGATTCGAAGATTCGAAGATTCGGTGCAGAAGAGGTTTACCAGAATGCTGCCTGAATTATGTGCTATTAGGCATAAGGAGAGGTTAGATATTAGGAACTGAAGATGCTGGTTTAAACAAAAAGGCACAAAGTGCTGGAGTAACTCAGCGGGTCAGGCAGCATCTCTGGAATACATGGACGATGGTTCCTGACCCGAAACATTACCTATCCATGTTCTCCAGAGATGCTGGCTGACCCGCTGAGTTGTGTCTTTTTTAGGATACACTGATTATTTTCTCTTGAGCATTGAAGGATGTGCTGATGGAAGTATATAAAATTATAAGAGGCATAGGATAGGATAGGATAGGATAGGATAGGATAGGATAGGAGGCAAAAATTAGAAGGCATAACTTGAAGGGCATGAGGGAAACGTTTAAAGGAGATATGTGGGGCAAATGTTTTACACAGAGTGGTGAGTGCATGTAATGCATTGCCAGGGGTGGTGGTGGATGCAGAAATGATAGTGGCATTTAAGAGGCTTTTAGAGAGGCACATGAATATGCAGGGAATGAATGAATGAAAGACCATGAATCGCGTGCAGGCAGAGGAGATTCATTTTGCATCATGTCCAGCAGATACATTGTGGGCTGAAGGGCCTGCTCCTGTGCTGTACAGTTCTACCCAGTGAGATGATTCATCATCATGAGGCAGCCTATTGATCAATGCTTGATATTCCGAGATTTAAAAAATTGCTTTCAGTTTTAACATTTGTAATGCCCGATTGACTATTGCCTACAGCTGTTTACTGCAGTGCCTGACATCAGATATTAATTCATGAGGATGGCAAAACATAGGAAAATCGGCACTCCTGTTTAAAGCCTTTGCTTCCCTTTTCCTCTTTGCAGTTGAGTTGTTGCCTGACAAACAACTGATGAAATGCTCTATTTGGTTTCAAGATTCAAGATTCAATTTAATCATCACATGTGCCAATTAAGGTACAGGGGATCAAAATTGGAACAGCCATGTTATAACCGCCATAACTATCTGTTATGTTTGATACATGTATCGTGGATTTCTTTGATCTCAGTGCCAGGCGCCAGCAAATGTTTTAACTTACAACACAAAGTGCTGGAGTAACTCAGCGGGTCAGGCAGCATCTCTGGAGGACATGAATCAGGACCATGCTTCAGACTGATTGTCATCGACGTGGGGAAAGCTGGGATGGGACAAACCTGGCAAGTGGTAGGTGGTTACAGTTGATAGGAAGATGGGTGAACAAAGCCTAGAGATGAGAGGCAGGCAAAAGTGTGACAAAAGAGGACAAAAAGGAGACAGGGTGACAGAGAGAAGTGGAATGAGGAATGACAAGAGTCACGGAGGGAGGATGTGATGGGTGGGGGGCTGGAGAGAAGGAATGGGCGAAGTTTTGGGTCGTGACCTTCTTCAGACTGGTTAGGGATAAGGGACACGAGAGATATAGACAGTGATGTGGAGAGATAACGTACTATGAATGAAAGATATGCAATAAAGTAATGATGATAAAGGACATGCCATTATAAGCTGTTTGTAGGGTGAAAATGAGGAGCTAGTGCGAATTGGATTAGGGAGGGATAGAGAGTGAAAGAATGCCGGGGCTACCTGAAGTGAGAGAAATAAGATACTGGAATCTTTGCATCTATAAACGGCCACCAGACATAACAGACAACACATACTTATCCGGTATTTTTAATGTGATAAATTATCTCAAAACGTTCACGGGTGAACTATCCAACCAATCTTGACACTCCTAAATTATCCTCCCACAAGAGATACAGTTAATATTTTGCTTCATTTTTTTAGCAATGTGATAGTATTGTGCAATGCTTCAGGCATTGAGGACATGTAGCTAATTGGAATCCAGATTAAATTGCCTTTCTGCATTTACGAACTGCACTGCCTGGTGGTGTGTGTGTGTGTGTGTGTGTGTGTGTGTGTGTGTGTGTGTGTGTGTGTGTGTGTGTGTGTGTGTGTGTGTGTGTGTGTGTGTGTGTGTGTGCGTGTGTGCGTGCGTGTGTGTGTGGGGGGGGGGGGGGGCAGGGGGAGATACCTGTTACGTGGCTGAACCAACATGAATGACGTTTGTGTTTCCAAAGCATGGGGCACTGCAGAATGAGGCAGGTTTAACCACGACATCACTGGGCATGTCATGTACGGTTAAGGAGATGACAACTAGACTGACAATGCCTAGGCTGAGCTGCTGCGTGTGTACATACCTGCGTTTCATCTGTAGTCAGGATTGAACCCGGGTCTCTGGCGCTGCAAGCGCTGTTGAATTGCTACTGAACCGTCCATGTCCCCTCCCGAGTGCCCATCCTTGTCTGGGGGCGGCTGGAGATGTCCGGGGTGACCCTGGACTGACGGGACACAAGCCCGGAGCAGTGGCGGCCCCAGGCTTACAGCCAGCGCGGAGAAAAAGCGCTGACTCCAGCTCAACTCTGCTCCAACTCCCGAGGAACCCGTTCTCCAACAGGCCAGGGACCATCAGCTGCACCTCTTGCATTATCCAGTGGCTGTCAGTTAACCCCCTCGATGCCGGCGAAAGCCGAGCACCAGTCATCGACGGGGATACACACAAAATGCTGGAGTAACGCAGCGGGACAGGCAGCATCTTTGGAGAAAAGGAATAGGTGATGTTTCGGGTCGAGACCCTTCTCCAGAGATGTTGCCTAACCCGCTGAGTTACTGCGGCATTTTGCGTGCATCCCCGTTGATGACTGGTGCTCGGGGTTGGTGTCCCGTCAGTCCAGGGTCAGCCTGGACATCTCCTGCCGCCCCCGGAAAGGGTTGGGACACTCAGGAGGGGACGGGGGCGTTAATGAGACTCCGCTCACAAATCTGTCTCCTGGGGTTATGCATGGTTCACCCCTGTATAATAACCCTGTATAAGCCGGAAGGGCAGCCCAAGTGAGAATGGTACCCATACACCCAGGGACCGGACTGTGATTCATTAGATTGTCACTGCTGAGATTTCTGCATGGACCAGTGGAGAAGGACGAAATAGTGTCGCTAACTCCAGAAGCAATTCAACAACATAGCTAGCAGTGCCGGAGACTCGGTTCGATCCTGACTACGGATGAAACGCAGGTCTTTATACACGCAGCAGCTCAGCTGCAGAGAACTCTTTTCTCGAGTGGCCTATGACCTAGGCATGCGCAGTCGGAATACCGAACTCACTTATTCTGTCACACATTTTGTCACCTCTGCCAATGTGTTGTTTTTCCCATTCCCTTTGTCATTGGGCACTCAAAGTGTTTCACTTTTCGGTTGCCCCATAACATGTTACTCTGTTCCTGTCCGTCTCCTTCATTCTTTCATCACATGTTTTGCATGTCCCTCTTTATAATCAACATTCATCTAACATTGGTGTGTTTTGCCTAGCAAATATTAGCACCAAATAAAATGTAATTGAAGCACATCAGCCTCTGGGTTATTTATACTTATTAGCTCCTTACCTACAAAACTCCAACCCACTGCAATAGATTCTCATTTTAAAATGAAATGTAAAATTTGACAAATTTGACTAACTTTCTAACTGGTATTTACTTCTGAGAACTATAGCCAAGAATATGGCTTAGTTGTACAGAGAGGGTGGAGCAAGTCAAAAGAGCAATAGTTTTTATATTTTCTTGTGATGTAGAAAGAGGTCATTTGACCCATCGAGTTGATGCTGGCTCACTGAGCAACTCCAGCTGTCCTATTCACCCTCTCACGAAACAGTATGGCACAGTGACAGGCCCCTTCAACCACTTTGATAAATGATACCAAATTAAACTAATCATTTCTGTCTGTGCAAAATCCATATCCTGCCATTCCCGGCATATCCATGTGTCTAACTAAAATGCTACTAAACGCCACTATCATATCTGCAACCCTGGCAGTGCCTTTGACTTACTCACCACTCTCTGTGGAAAAAACTTGCTCAGCACATTTGCTTCAAACATTCCCCCTCTAACCTTAAAGCTATGCCCTATAATTATTGACATTTCCACATTGGGAGAATTTTGACTGTCTATCCCATCCCATCCTGGGCCCTCATAATTTTATAAATTTCTATCAGGTCTTCCCTCAGCCTCCAACGCTCCAGAGGAAAGAATCCAGGTTTGTTGAATTTCTTCCCTATAGCTAATACCCTTTAATCGAATGTGTCAGGAAGAACTGCAGATGCTGGTTTAAATCGAAGGTAGACACAAAATGCTGGAGTAACTCAGCAGGACAGGCAGCATCTCTGGAGAGAAGGAATGGATGATGTTGGGGTTGAGACCCTTCCTATGGTGGAGAGCATATTGACTGGTTGCACCGCAGCCTACTTCCGTAACTCGAATGCCCAAGAATGAAGAAGGCTGCCAAATGTGGGGGCCATTGATATTGACCTACCCACCTTCAAAGAAAACTATCGGAAACGTTGCCTCAAGAAAGTAGCTAATCTCCTCAAAGACCCACAACACATTGGCCACGCACTCTTGTCGCTGCTAACATTGGCGGAAAAGGTACAGGAGGCTAAAAACTGTTGCCATCATGTTCAGGAACAGCTCCTTACCATCAACTATCAAGTTCTTGAACTGCCCTGCACATCTCTACCCCGATCCTTCCTCAGCACCAAACTCTCTCTCGATGCGTGCAGCCTCATCTGCTGAGTGTTCCCGACATTTTCTATTTTTTATTTCTTGATTTGAGTTTACCAGAAAAAGAAGAAACACATGAGATTATGCAGAATGGGATGTTGAGAGAGCAACTGGAAGGGAAAAGATCACAATGAATACAAAGGATGTTCCCAAACCACCTAACGGATATAGTGAACTGAAGAAAGAAGCATAAAGACAGAACATTCTAGCCAAGAATGAACTGAACCAGAATCAGTATTGGGCAGACCATTGATTATGATGATAAACAACCTACATCGATGTGGTTTTACTCAATCCATCTTGCATCGACCTTTTACATCCTCATTATCCCAAATGGCAGACCCAGCTTGATTCGAGAACAATATAATCAACTGCCATGAGGTTAAAAGGACCAACTTGCAAAGTGCTGTTTGGAAATGCTAATATTCTATTTGAATGTGCCTTCACAATGTTAGCAGTGAGAAGAGTATGTGGGTCTTTGTATGGTGTCTTGGTGATATTAGTTTCCTTCTCAAGCACTTTGAGGTGCTTAAATGCCGATGTGCCAAAATGAGTCTTTAACAGGGAAGTGAGCATTGAAGTGTCGAGGTATTTCCACAAAGTGTTGAAATATAGTTTCACATCGTCTCCTTCATAATGAACGTGCAACACTGTTTGGCAAAATGGCCATTGCTGGTTAGGCTACAGGATTTTGAACTTTAAGGGCCTTATTATGATAGGTTAATATGGCACACCTGGACAGTCATATAGTATGGCATAGAAACGACCATTCAGCCCAACCTGTCCATGCTGACCATTAATGCTACTGATTTTGAGGAGGGCCCCGTGGCACTGTTGGAACTGCTGCCTCACAGTGTCAGACGCGGGTTCGATCCTGACCTCGGGTTCTGTCTGTGTGGTGTTTGCATGTTTCCCCTGTGAGCGCCTGGGTTTCCTCCGGGTGCTCCGGTTTCCTCCCACGTCCCAAAGATGTGCAGGTTTATAGGTTAATTTGCCTCGGAATATCGCCCGTATTGTGTAGGGAGT
The DNA here is from genome assembly GCF_028641065.1 of Leucoraja erinaceus. Lineage (NCBI taxonomy): Eukaryota > Metazoa > Chordata > Chondrichthyes > Rajiformes > Rajidae > Leucoraja > Leucoraja erinaceus. The sequence goes on along the minus strand of NC_073393.1, from coordinate 17,548,618 downwards.
GGATGAGAAAGTGGAATAACATAGACGTTATGTGACCGGGTGATCAATGGTCCGCATGGCCAGTTTCCATGCTGTAGCCCAAAACCAAACTAAATTCCCATTTGCTCTTATTAGGCACATATCACTCTACTCCCTTCCTATCCAAATGCCTGTGCAATGCCTTTTAAACATTGTAAATGTATCTGCTTCCACCATTTCCTCTGGCAGCTCATTACACATACCTACCACCCTGTACGTGAGAAAAGTAACCCTCCTCTTTGAAATTACTCCTGTTTCATCTTAAACCTGCGCTCTCTAGTTTTAGACTCGCCCACCAGAGATAATAAACTCTATCTATCTATCCCGCCTGTGACGCTCATAATTTAATAACCGTCTAGAAGGTCACCCCCTCAGCCTCCCACCTGCTGACGTGTGGCTGCAACCATTCTTGGGTGGAATGGCATCCACTGTAAATCATCCATGAACTGATGATGATTTTTATTTGACGGACACATGTGGGATGATGTTACTTTCTGGACAATGCACCACGAGGCATTGGTTAACATAGTGTGAGGGGCTAGGGACTGCCTGTCATTGATCAGTCCCAGGGCATTTCTGAATTGATAGTGTTGCCACGTCTGCGCCCACGTTCTGATCCCCGGCCACCCCTCTGCACCCACCCCCCCCCCCCCCCCCCCCCACACACACTCCATCTCCCCCCATTCCCCCTCCGTGCCTCCCCCCCTCCCCCTACCCCTGCCCCCTCCCAATCCTATCTTGAATTGTGTTCAGACCATCTGAATGGAGGATCACAATCACCCGGCATTTCTCCTCCTTGAATCACCCAGATCCATCGAATTGCTCTTTGTACGTTGTGGCCCTGACATTTGATGCAGCAATCAGTTCCAAAAGGCTCACTGCATGTTGTGTAATTGGAATGTAGCACCATTATAAAGACACCATAGTAATTCTCAGCCAAAGTGGCACAAATCTTCCAGTTCCAATCACCTCTTCCTCCCCAGATGACAAAGGAAATTCGACATATCCTCAATATCTCCATAGGCACCATGGAATGCATTTTAACCGAATGCATCACAGCTTGGACTGACACTAGCTCTGCCCAATACCAGAAGAAATTGCAGAGATTTGTGGACGTAAACCAGTCCATCATGCAAAATATCACTAGTCAATCTCTCATCCATCAACTCTACACTTCATGCTGCCTCGGGAAAGCTGCCAAGAAAATCAAGGACGATCACACCCTGGTCATTCTGTCTTCTCCCCATTCTGTTGGGCAGAGGATATATAAAAGCTTGGAAGCACATTCCAGCAGATTCAAGGGTAGCCTTTTCCCCGCGTTGTCAGCGTTTTCAACAGACCTCTCATCCGTGAAGGATATATTATCTTTTATAGCTCTTGCACTTATTTTCTGCATTTTATTTGTAGCTCTAACAGAACATTCTTCACTCTGTTTCCTTTCTTTTTGCACTACCCTGTAATTCTCATAAACGGTTTTGAGTTTCCCGGGGAGCCGTGCGCGCGGCGGGAGTGTCCCGGGATGCCGCGCGGGCCCGATCCACCTGCTGAACAACCGCGCCGCCGATGACCAGAACGATGACTGGAACGCACCCCGGCAGGCCCGACTCGCCCCACAGGTGCCCCAGAGGACTGCGGAGAAGCCGGGCAGTGAGGCCTGGCTGGGCCGAAGAGCCTCAGTGGAGGCAACGATGGAAGCCTCAGCGGAGGCGGTGGGTGCCTTGGTGTAAGTCTCAACGGGAACAGGAGCCCCGGCGGGGGTGGGGCCTCGGTGGTAACGGGAGCCTCGACGGCTGCGGGAATCTCGGCGGCGGTGGGGCCTTGCAATCGACCCACGATCAATGGTCGATGAGCGTGAGGGGGGGGGAGAAGACAATGGGACCCGGCGTGGGGGGACCGCCGTGAGGGACGGAGGGAGAACATACGGGGGACCCGGTGTGGGGGAGAACTCTAGCTTTAGAATCCTCTGGCCATGGGATATGTCTGTGTTTGTTCGTTTCTTTGTTCATTTGTGAAGGCATTGTGTACACGGCAGTCAGACACAAGTCCCTTGTATTTTTCTTTTTGTTTTTACTTTTTAATTTCATGTTTTTCGTGTCCCTTGTGTGTTGTGACTGTTGGCAGACTAATTTCCCTCTGGGAATGAATAAGGTTTTATCGAATCGTAATCATATATGAATGATTTACGCTGGATAACATGCAACACAAAGGTTTCCACTGTATCTCATTACATGAGACAACAATAAGCCAATACCAATACATAGATTGACACAGTTTGTAGTGTATCTTTTCAAACTTGTTCCATTCATCGAGGGTTAACATTTTCCTGTTTAAGTACATATCTAATTCTATCATGAAAGTTACCAATTAATCTGGCTCCCTCCCACACACACCATTTACAGAAATGTATTCAAGAATACATAACTCACAATGTACATGAACGAAAATCCCTATCTCACACCCTTGACTTTACAACGCTCTAATTACTCTCCTCATGTTGAAATCTCCCCAATCTCTTCTGTATAAAACAAAAGCTACAAATAAAATGATCTTCTCCTCCAAGGGGAAATATTAATGCCTCCATTATCTTGACGTTTGTGATCGAAGGCATATAATCCCCATCAGCTCTCCCTTTTATTTCAATCATCTAATATTCTGTGATGCATCATCATTAAGGAACGCATGATAAAAGGCAGTCATTTGGAACATATAAAAGTTCTCCCACAAAAAAATTGGAAAAAGTAGCGATGGTGATAGTTGCCTTTTGACTTTGCATAAAATTAATGACTTGATCCTCACGATTAAGTATTAAATTAATCCCCACTTCTTCCTACATGCAACCCCTCCCACCAAAAGTGCTTAGAATGTGAAACAGAAACTGCAAATACTGGAAACCTGAAAGAGAAATAGCAAAGGCTGAAGATACTAAATATTTCAGGTTGTGTAAAACGAGAGGCAGAGTCAACTTTTCATGGCAATGCCTCTTCATCGGGACATGGGAAAGTGAACAAGCAAGTGTGTTTTACATTGCAGAGAGGGGCAGAGAACAAATAAGCAGTCTGCTTACACATTGGCTTTTTAACTTCAATTAGATTTAACGGCCTTGACAAGACACTGATTCATTTTTAAATCAGAATATTATGTCAATATTATTCAGCGTCAAATTCTTTTTTTATAACATACCTCTTAAATGTTGTGGGAGTACCTACCTCAACCACCCACTCAGGTAGTGTGTTTCAGATTCAACCACCTGCTGGGTAAAATGTTCCTTTCTCAGATCTCGTCCAAACCTCTTTCCCTTTGCCCTGAACTTGTATCATCTAGTTTTATAGCATTTCTTTGAGGAATGTTTCCTCCTCTTTCTTCTGATCATAATATTGGACACATCGGTCAAGTCTTCCTCCGTCTCCTCTAATCCAATCTCTTAGGGACAGATACAGCACTGAAACTGGCCCTTCAGCCCAACTCATCCAAAGCCGACCAAGATGGTCTCTCTAACAGAGTTTCATTTGCATGAATTTGGCCTATATCTCACTAAACCTCTACTACCCATGTACCTATCCAAGTATCTTTCAAATGTTGTTATTGCACCTGCATCAACTACCTCCTCCGGCAATTCATTTTACCACCCACCTTTTGAGTGTAAAAGTTGCCCTTCAGGTTCCTATACAGTCTTTCCCCTCGCACCTTAAATCAATGTCCTCTGGGTCTTGAGTCCCCTTCCTATCTCATGAATCTATTCTCCCTTTGCAGCTTACTGACATCCTTCCTATAGCAGTGTGACCAAATCTGAACACAATACTCCAAACGCCATCTCTCCAATGTCTTATACAACTGTAATAGAGAGTTCCAACTTCTAAACTCAATACCCTGACTGATGAGGGCCAACGTACCAAAAGTCTTCTTTGTCACTCTATCTCTGATGCCACTTTCAGGGAACTGTGTACCTGTACTGCTAATCCCTCTGCTCTGCAACATTCCTCAGGGTCCCTGCGAAGATCCTGCCCTCGTTTGACTTCCCAAAATGTAACAACTCATATGTATTTGCATTAAACATAATTAGCCCAGCTTGCCGTAATGATCAAAATTCTGCTATAATATTTGATAACCATCTTCACAATTTATGATATAACCAACTTCACTGCTATGCTGTCACCTACCTTAGTGTCATCTGCAAAGTACACATTTTGTATTGTACATTCTCATTTAAATTATTGCTATAAACCACAAACCGCACTGAGTCGAGCACCGATCCCTGAGGCACGCCATTAGTCATAGGGACCAACATGCTCTGCTTCTTTACATGAAGCCAATTCTCTATCCAGTCATGCAGCTCTCCCTGGATCCCATGTGATCTAACATTCCAGGGCAGAATCTTATGAATGGCGTTGGTGAAGTCCATATAGACAATATCCACAGCTTTTCTTACTCGGCTTTTTTTGTAACTTCTTTAAAAAATGCAATCAAATTTGTGAGCCATAATCCCCCATGTATATGTTGTACATGTTGACTATCCATAATCAGCCTCTGCCTATCCAAATATATAAACATCTTATCCCTGAGGTTCCCTAAAAATCCTCTACAGTAACTCACCTACCACCGATGTTAGCCTTACTGGTCTACAGTTCCCAGGCTTTTCCTTGCAGCCCTTCTTAAATCATGGTACAACATTAGCCACGCTCCTGTCATCCAGTATCTCACCTGTGTCTAGCGATGATTCATATATCACTGCCAGAGCTCCAGCAATTTCCTCTCTAGCTTCCCGCAGTGTCCTCAGATATATCTGATCAGTCCTGGGAAATGTATCTACCTTCATGCACCTTAGCACGTCCAACATCTCTTCGATCATAATATGGACTGTCCTCAAGACATCTCCATTTCCTGTCCCAAGTTCCTGAGTCTTCATGTCTTTCTCCACAGTAAAAATAAAGGGGAAATACTTTTTGAAGACCTTGGTCATCTGCTGGTCACAGAAATGACCACTTTGGTTTCTGAGGCAGCCCATACTCTTCTAGTTACACTCTATACTTTAATGTACTAATTTTATATATTTGGTTTCTCCTTAATGTTATCTGCCCAACCTATAGCGTACCCTCCTGATTTCCTTCTTAAGTATGTTTCACAATCCTCTAAACTCCTCCAAGGTCCAAGGATAGACTTGACCCTAGCTACCTATACTTGGCCCATGCCTCTGTCTTTGTACTGACCAGAGCCTCAATTTCTCCTGTCATCCAGACTTCCTTACCTTGTGCATATGGTAATGTGCTAATTGACCATATTCAGAAGGAAGCAATGCAGTATCAAAATCATAGCAGCTCTCAGTAGAAAATTTCATCAGTCCCAGTCCTTCTGATATATTTTTTCCTAAAGCTCTTGCATGCTCTACCAAAGGCCTTTGATAGCTTTGCTACTGATCTTCACAAAGAGGTAAATTGCTGTGGCCAATTAACCCACCAGCACATCTTTGGGATGTAGGAGGAAAGCAGAAACACACGTGGTCACAGGGAGTACTTGCAAACTCCACACAGACAGCACTGGAGGTCAGGGTTGAACCCGTGATTCCTGATCTGTGAGGCAGCACGTTGACCACTGCCCCACCATAAAAAATGAGATCATAACTTATTTTAGTCTGTGTTCATTTGATTATTGTGGGGTACCATTTGATATGTAATGCCTCTAAGCTCTGCTGACAATACTTCAGATTTGATTTTGTCAAGGTATGTCTGATCAGCTATTTCATTCGCAGTTCTACTTTATGAATTTTGATATAGGCAACTTGGGTTGGGAATCTGACTTCAGAACATATTATATTTTGAGACTACAGACATTTTGTAATCTGCAGTTCATCTTTGATTTCTTCAAATGGGGTCAGATCCCATAATACATGGATGCTGATATGCACATCACAATTGACTTTCTATTTTACATCCATCCTGGGGAATTGTTTAAAGGTGCAGAATTGAAACAGATCATGTATCTCATCGACTGCACCAATTGGCGGTCACGGTGGCGCAGCGGTACAGTTGCTGCCTTACAGCGAATGCAGCGCCGGAGACCCAGGTTCGATCCCAACTACGGGTACTGTCTGTATGGAGTTTGAACGTTCTCCCCGTGACCTGCGTGAGTTTTCTCCGAGATCTTCGGTTTCCTCCCGCACTCCAAAGACGTACAGGTTTGTAGGTTAATTGGCTTGGTAAATGTGGGTGTAGGATAGTGTTAATGTGCGGGGATCGCTGGTCGCGCGGACCCGGTGGGCCGAAGGGCCTGTTTCCGCTCTGTATCACCAAACAAAACTAAACTAAATTACCTACACGGGAGATACTCTCCCATGCCCTCAAAAAATCCTTTTAATCTTTCTCTTAAAAGAACAATCCAAGAGCTTCTGAATGATGCTGTATGCTCTCGTACAACAACCATAATCAGAAACACCTTCATTTCAACAACCTAGTATGTAAAGGAACTGCTTTGTAAACTCACTTGAATTTTTTTCTTTGATAAACTAACATTGTGTCGAGCTGTTGCCATGTCTGCCACGGGTAGATTATTAACAACTCATCAGAACCAAAGACCTCTCGTGTATCCCACCCTCTTTGTCCTCCCCTTCAGGATAGGAAATTACTCAATTGCCAAGTCATAACTGCATCTGATCCCTGGAACATCTGAGTCAGACAGACCACACTCAGTAAAACTATATCATGCACATTCCACTAAGAAAACTTAAACAATATCAAGCACGTTACACTAAACAAACTAAACTACATGAAACAGTTTAAATGTATTACAACACCATACCCAATTTCAGAACTTCATGAATGATGCCTTCATGATTTATGAATTCTATTCCCCTTTCATTTTCCAAATAAATATGCCCACAAACCTTCTTCCATGAATGGAACGGCCCACTACTCCAATATAAATCCTATGTACATTCACCCATTCCTCGCCCATTTACACCTCCTTCCTGTCCCTCTCGACTTCTCCTTCGTCCATTCTCATTCCCTTCATTCCTTATCCTAATTCTCTCTGACAGTAGAGAATCCCAAAGATCCACAACCATCTTAGTGAAGACATTTCTGTGTACTTCAGTTGCAAGTTACTAGTCTCATATTTTTGTTTCAAAAATACAGATTTGGACAAAAACAATTTTCCCATCGAACCACAAGCACAACATGAGAAAACATTCTGTCTATCTCTACGATATTCTAAAGGTAGCGCCCCAAAGACATACAGTGCCCTCCATAATGTTTGGGACAAAGTCCCATCATTTATTTGTTTCCCTCTGTACTCCACAATGTGAGATTTGTAAAAATCTCACGTGGTTAAAGTGCACATTGTCAGATATTAATAAATCTGACAAAGTGCACTTTAATCACCTAATCTTTTCTATTACAAATCTCAAATTGTGGAGTATAGAGGGAACTAAATAAATGATGCGTCTTTGTCCCAAACATTATGGAGGGCACTGTATCTACTTTCGAACTCTCAGGATGGTGTAAACAAACTCTTTAAATATAGGTTTAAATTTATTATTGTCAAATGCACCAAGATACAGTAAAAAGCTTTGTTTTGCATGCAATCCTAGCAGATCAGACATTATCATACATAGATGCAATCAGTTCAACCTCAATTAGAAAAAGCAACAATGAGGATAAAGTGTGCAGAATATCGTTCTCAGCACTGTTGCGCATCAATTTCTTTGACAAAGTCCAATATCCTGAATGGGGTTGAGGTGAAGCATAACAGTGCCCTAGTTTATAGAAGGAATTCCAGTCAGAAGCCTTATAGTGGAGGTTAAGGGGCTGTTCCTTGGTCTAGGGCGAATGCCTGGTTTCAAGCCTCTGTACCTTCTGCTGGACAAGAGCAGGGAGAAGAAGGAATGACTGAGATGGGACATGTGTTTGATTATGTTAACCGCTCTCCTGAGGCAATGTGAAGTGTAGATGGAGTCTACCAGTGCAATTTTTTGCAGTCTCGGGCAGAGCTATTTCCAAACCAAGCTGTGATACAACTTGACAGTTTGCTTTCTATGTTATTTTGAAGGTCGAGCTAGATAGATTGAAGGCGAGCAAGGGGGATAGGTTAACTAGGTGGGGTGGAAGGAGGGAGCTGACGTTACAATTAGATCGGCTATGTAGAATAGAAACATAGAAACATAGAAATTAGGTGCAGGAGTAGGCCATTCGGCCCTTCGAGCCTGCACCGCCATTCAATATGATCATGGCTGATCATCCAATGTAGGTTCAGTGGATCAAGCGGCCTCCTCCTGTGCCTAATTTGATGGTTTGCATCAATGTATGTACTGTACTTGGGAACCAAATTAGTAACATGTTGGTACAGACCGTAAAGTGCTCTGCATCCTGATGAAACTGGAAAAGCATAGAGTTTGTAATCTCTTTCCCACCTGAAAAATATTGTGCCATATGCACATGAGCATTCACTTCAATAAACAAGCAGCACCAACTGAGAGGCTGTGATTCAACTTCTTAAAACCACTGAGTACATGCAAGCCAATATTTTAGTTTGAACAGACTGCACTCCAGACGTGTTTAACCAAGGCTGCATCTGGCACTTGCAATGAGGATGAATCACATTAACAAAAGTTGGAATGCAAAGTCAATTATTTTGTGAGTGTAAAATAACTTTCAATACAAATATAGAATAATGGTTAGATCAAAACTATGAGAGGTGCTGGAAATTATCAGTGACTATTAGTGACTGTCATATACTTCTGTTGTGGCACCATATGTTGCTACTTATGATGATGGTGACGAGTCCATCGCCTATTGCCATAAGGTGCTATGGCGCCTGCTTGGTGGAATAGGACAGGACAACCCGTAAAGAAGCAAACGGCCTGTGTTTACTTGACATGAACCAGTGATTACAGAGCTTACCAACTGGCTGCCCAGAGCAAACTGACCCTCATTTGTTTGGGATATGCTAACATGTTTGCTGCAGTATCTTCACTCCAACCATCTGGGCAGTTGTGTGCACCTGAGGATTGGGAATAACTAAGCAGTCAGAGCTACTGACAGTAGCAGTTGACATTGATCATTTCCAGGTCCGGGTGGACACAAAAAGCTGGAGTAACTCAGCGGGAAGGACAGGCAGCATCTCTGGAGAGAAGGAATGGGTGCCGTTTCGGGTCGAGACTGTTTTTCAGACTGAGAGTCAGAGGGAAAGGAAACTGGAGATATGGAAGGGTACAGACACATCAAAGCAGACGGTGATCAAGGACATGTAGAATGGTCCATTGTTGGCTGAGGGGAAGGTGAGCAAGTGGCGTACAAACAGTAAAATTAATCAAGAGGACAGTGAAACTAGTCGGAGAACTAGGGTGGGGGGAAGGACGGAGAGAGAGGGAAAGCAAAGCTTACTTGAAAAGTTAGATAAATCAATATTCATACCCCTGGGATGTAAGCTGCTGTTATATGAGAATTTTGCCCGAACAGTCGGTGACCCATAGCGCTGTGGCCGGTAGCGCTTTGTTTAAATTCCCACGCGCTAACCTGACAACGCTCTGTTTAAACCTTTGCACGCCAAACTAGCAGTGCTCTGTGTATTACCTTTGCCCAAGTCTGTATTGCTGTGTGTATTGCTTTATGCGCCAGTCAGTAAACTGATAGCACTTTGTTTGTAAAGGGGGGGGGGGGTCCTTGATCCTTTCAAGAGATACTTTCAAGAGAGAGTTAGATAGAGCTCTTAGTGATAGCGGAGTTAAGGGATATGGAAAGAAGGCAGGAACGGGGTACTGATTGTGGATGGTCACATTGAATAGCGGTGCTGGCTCGAAGGGCCGAATGGCCCACTCCTGCACCTATTATTTATTGTCTATTCTTTTTGTTCTCTCTCTTGCCAATAAATCTGATGAGTTCATGTATGAGAGGGGTTCACCGACGGGCTGAGAGAGAGAGAGAGGTGTGCTGCTGTAAAACGAACCCCACGCATACTGAGACAAGTATTGGTTTTGCCCTCTCTTGCCAATAAAACTGATTTGCAACGAAACAGACGAGTGAGCCTTTTTTTGTTCCACTAGTCAGATCCTTGAAGCTGTTCCCTTGCAACAGCTGTCCAAGCAAAATATGAAGTTTCAGATTGAACAAATGTACGGATTAGAGTCATGTCGCAAAATGTATCATCAAAGTGTACTGCCTTTCAAAATGGTTTGTTCTTTTAAAATTGGTGAAAGGATTAATCATTTCACCATGTTATCAGATGCATTTTGGCTGAATAGGATTTCAGTGCGAGAGTTGGTGTTTGGAAAGAGAATAAGAATAATAAGAGGCTCAGTATTGGGCAAGGGAATGTGTGTAATTCGATACCTCCACTAGCACTGTGATTTTGCCATGCTTTTACGAATGCCCAACAATACTGATTACATTGACAGAAGAGAAATCCCTCTACAAATCATCTCTATTGGACCAAGTAGATGAAAAGTGGTTATAAACAAATAACTTAATTGACTAATTCATCAAGCGAAAGCTTTTCCTTAAGGTGTGGGAAACTTGGTTTTGCTTCGGATTAATATTCAGCTTCCACCATGGTGTTTTTTCCATAGGTGGAGGGCAACCATTGCCTCTTCCTGCAGTACTTTCTGGTTCGCTCAGAGTGGCACTAACACAAGGTTACACAATGCTCCATGTTACACAAGGATGGCACCAACAAAATCATCCAGTGGATGAAGTGCGGACAATGGGAAAAGCTTTGTCTAGCTGCTGGACATATGCAGCAAATTCAAATAGATAATAAACCCAATAATAAAGTTAGGAAATGCTGGAAACACTCAGCAGGTCAGGCAGAATCAGCGGGAAGGAAATCAGTTAATATTTTTGGCTGAAGAAAATGTTCTATCTATAACAGCTCTGATGAATAGCCTTTGACATGAAACATTAACGATTTCCTTTTCCACAGATGCTGTCTGACCCGCTGAATGCTTCCAGCATTTTCTGATTTTATTTCCAATTTCCAGCATTGGGACGTTCTATGATTTTTATTTTTAGATGAACTCATCTTCGATATGAGTCTGAAAAATGGTATACATTCTATTCATTATTCAATAACACAGTTACAAGCTCTTCCCCAGTGAATTATTTGGCAACACCTTAACTCACTCCTTCTTCCCGGCAATACTCAGTCTTACCAATGTACCATTTAGCATTACAAACAACAATAACATGACATCGCCACTCCTTCACTCTCTGTGATGTCTGATCCATTGGGCCATGATCCTTTATCTTCTTCCATAGATTGATAACATACACAGTGCAATGCCCGATCATATACAAACCTGGTAAGCTGTGTGCTCTCAGATAAGCTCGCCAACTAAATAGCAATCCTGTACACTCAATGATAATGTATGTACATGCAATGCAGCTATAATACATCACCTCATCATGCCATGAGCAACACACAGAGATATTTATTCCATCCACCCTCAAGTCAAGTATAATCTCACTGGAATAGCAGACTACTCCAGCAACCCTGTACACTCAATGACAATGCATGTATAGTCAATCACCGCATCATGCCACGATTAACACTGAGAGATATTTATTCAATCCACCCTTATGTCAATTACAAAGAGCTTCTCCTCAGTGAGTGACTGCTTGGTGCTACACATTTGCCAATCTTCCTACACTACTACAGAGATCCATTATTTACTTCTTGTAGGGATCAACAATGACTCCCTGGATGTGTATTTTACCCTAGCTAACCAGGGTCAAAAATACTACCAGCATTGTCTCTTCAAGCCCTGTAGTAGTCTACTGCTTCTGATGTGCAACACTCATGGCCAATGTGGTTTTCCTGAGTCCTAATTAACAATGTTCTCACAACCTGGGCTATTGGCTGGTCACCAGCAGAAGAAAGAAATAAGAGGGACTTGTAACATCAGCTGGTGATCTGGCCATCAAGTAGGTGGCTTGCTGAAGCAATTTCACATACATGCTGCAAACAAGGAATGATTTCAATATTGTGGTTCTAGGCAATATCTTTGTACTCCACAGTTCACAAATATTTGTTTCTGTCATCACCTCATTACCAGAATACAGGGATAGCAACTAATGTTGAAGCCACAGCACACTCATTTCAGCAGCATGCGTTTATACTTTAAACTCAGCTTTGATCACACTTAACAAATGGAAGGGGAAAGTGAGCATGTTCAAATAGGATAATAGCCAAACAGCATGAAATGATTGAGAAGCAAGACTCCAACGCTAACCCAATTGCAAATCACATTCAATCACCATTAATTCCACTCAACAGATTGTAACCCAATGCACAACTGGAAACTTTCAGGTGATTACGTTTCCTGTAATCCCCTCCTTCCACGAAGCTTTGTGTTGCTACTTACCCAACGGCTGCCCGGCCACTATCCTGTTGTGCTCCCCCGCCACTGCTGTTCTGGCATTCCGTTCAAACACGTACTGCACAAACGCGTATCCTTTGTGCACTGAGCACCCCACTATCTTGCCGTACTTCCCAAAGATGGCCTCCACATCTGCCTTCTTCACAATGGCTGTATTTAGGTTACCAATGAAGACTCTGGAGTTGATGGACTTGGGGTCATTTTTATTGGTCACATTACTGGTCATTGACTTACTTGTCATTTTCCTTTAGAAGGAACCTGCAAAAGTATAAACGAATGTTTACCATGTAAGTAGAGAGTGAAGTGTGCAGCCTGTAGCAAAGTTATATTATATATATTTTTCTGTGATTATGGACACGCGCTCATTAAGCCGAGGAATGGAGTGATGGGTAAAGGCATGTACTTGTTCATTTGCTCACAGTGGCATTGACCAGAGCAGGACTGTTCAGCTGAGCAATATTGATTTCCTTCCCCAACCTGAACTCAAAGTGTTCTGAGGAAGGGAATGACAAATGGAGGTTGTCGCAAATCCCAATTAGGATGAGCGATAGCAAAATGATCAATTCCGTTCAGCCTGCATTGGAGGAACCGTTGGAGCGTGGGTGTAGTCCATTAGCTCTCCATAGGATTAGGGACTTGGTGCAGGTCAATTCACTTACCCATGTAAATTACCAATGACACAGGTGACAACAAAACATCTTTCTGTAAAAAGCAATTGTGCTCAGCTAATTTGTACAAAGTGCACTCCAAATAGCTGAGATTTGGTCAACTGAAATTGAGAGTTGCTGGTTATTGTTACAACAACCGAGTCTCAGCCCCATTTACATCTTTGACAATGATCATCGACAATCTTTGCCAAATGGATGTGTCATTCCCCCCTCCGCCCTTCTGGAAATGTTACCTTTATTGAATCTTTATTTTTTTGCTAAGAGCTGTGTCAGTGGCGAGGGTGATGAGAATCAGCAATGGTTTCAGTAGAAATAAAAACACAAAGTGTTGGAAACATTCAATAGTCCAGGCAGCATCAATGAAGAGAGAGACAGAGTTCATGTTTCAGGTTAATAATCTATCATCAGTTCAAACACTGAAGCATTAACTCTGGTTGACTCTCCACAGGTGCTGCCAGACCTGTTGAACATTTCCAGAGCATTTTGGTTTATAATTCAGGTTTCATTTGGACAGGCACATTATCAGGCAAGGATTGGAAGAATATAGACCATGGGCAGGCTGATGGGATGAGTTTAATTTAGCATTATGGCCAGCACTGACACCGTAGGCCAAAGGGCTTGTTTCTTTGCTGGTCTATGTTTTATTTCCAGCATCTGCATTTTTTTTTTGCCTTTTATTAACAGGATATTTCATGCCCATAATGATACTAAATGATGAAACATAATAATTAAGCAATAGAGGAATCCCAAAGAATGGACCACTGTCTCTCTATTTTTTAACACTTAAGACAGTTTGGCAGAATATGCTTTCTTTTTAGTTCCAAATAACTGCACTACATTCCATTATCAGCTGCAAGGTGAAAAGAAACATTGATCATTGTACTTCATTTCATGAAAACACAGAAGTTATTTGGAAAAATTGTGAAGCCTTGTTTAGCACTCCAGAGCAAATATCACTGAATTAGCAGAGGTCACCAACTTAGCCCTGGAAGCAAATGTCACAATATTGTCATCTTTATCTACCTGTAATATGACAGTGTTTTGACGGGCTTGTTTAAGTACAATGTCACTCTACGCTGCTCATTGAACGTGCTTCATTATCTCAGTTCAACAGCTCCAGGTCTTTTTTCCTGCTTTTCTTATATCTCTTGGTGCCTACCCAGTTCCCACAGAATTTCTATTAAAAAAATGTTGCTTGATCTCTTCTGATGCAAAGGTTGGATCAATTGGCCCAACATTTGAATGAACGTTTATCATCTGGACTTCATTTCAATTGGCATAATTTCAACTCTGGGGACATATTCTCCTATTTCTGCATTCTCATTTTAGGAGGAGATCTCAGTAACCATTCATCCTGTCCCATCCTGTTCATTATGTACTACCTCCTGTAACCTGTCTGGCTCCCGGTTTATCAATCCTGGTGAACTAGTGTCAGGTATTCTATTCAAGATTGAACATAATAACATCTCACCAGCCCTCCTGATGATTACTTTATTCTTTCAAACTTCTTGTGGGGGTCACATTAGCTTTATCAAGTGGCTCCTTGCACCTGAGAGTTGACTTTTAATAATTTATTAACAAACTCCCCATCTCCTTCCCTCATATTTCTAACACAAAAACAACCCGCATTTAAATACCATCATGTTGCCAACATTTCAGGTGCATTAATACAGCAAAACCTTCCAGGAAAAAAATCATACATACACTCGAGGACAGAGTTTAGTTTTGTTTAGAGATACAGTCTGTGTCCTTGGAAACAGGCACTTCGGCACACCAAGTCCACGATGACTGTCGATCTCCCGTTCACACTAGTTTTGTTATCCCATTTTCGCATTCACTCCCTACACACGAAGGGGTAATTTTTACAGAGGCCAATTAACCTACAAACCCGCACGTTTTTTTGGAGTGTAGGAGGCAAATTGAGCATCTGGAGGAAACTTACGTGATCAGAGGGAGAACGTGCAGTGTACATACAAAGCACCTGAGATCGGGATCGAACCTGGCTTTCTGGAACTGCAAGGAATCTGCTCTATCAGCTGTGCCACTGTGCGTCCCTTTTTAAATTTAAATTTTATTTTTATTTCCAGAACAGACAGTGGGTAATAGAGATGTAGGAGGTGATGGAGATGAGGGTGATGGGCAAAGAAGAGAGAAGGAGGTGAACATAGAAATAGAACTTCAAAACTGGAGCTTTGTTGAATCATGAGACAAAGTAAATGGGTCTGGGTATAAGGACACGGCAACTGATCTGAAGCAAAGGGTGGGAGATGGGATTCCACTACTCACTATAATGTTGGCTGAAATCAATCTTGAGATGGCAAAAATACAGATAAGAGTTTCAATTATATGGTCTCCAAGGCTGACATTGTTATAGAAGTGGACATGGAACAAGTAGAAGTTACAAAAGCAAGAATGTTTTTAAAACCATCCCTATTCTATGTATGTTTAAGAAGAAACTGCAGATGCTCGAAAATCGAAGGTAGACAAAAATGCTGGAGAAACTCAGTGGGTGAGGCAGCATCTATGCACCGAAGGAAATAGGCAACATTTCGGGCTGAAACCCTTCTTCATACTGATGTCAGGCTGGGGGGGGGGGTGAAGAAGAAAGGAAGAGGAGGAGCCAGTGGGCAGTGGGAGAGCTCAGAAGGGGAGGAAAAGCGAAGGACTACCTGAAATTAGAGAAGTAAATGTTCATACCGCTGGGGTGCAAACTGCCCAAGTGAAATTTGAGGTGCTGCTCCACCAATTGTGGTCCTCACTCTGGCCATGGAGGAGGCTGAGGACAGAAAGGTCAGATTCGGAATGGGAGGGGGAGTTGAAGTGCTGAGCCACCGGGAGATCAGGTTGGTTATTGCGAACCGAGCGGAGGTGTTCGGCAAAGCGATCGCCAAGCCTACGCTTTGTCTCACCGATGTAGAGCGTCTGACATCTAGAACAGCGGATGCAATAGATGAGGTTGGAGGAGGTGCAGGTGAATCTCTGCCGCACCTGGAAAGACTGCTTGGGTCCTTGAATTGAGTCAAGGGGGGAGGTAAAGCGACAAGTATAGCATTTTGTGCGGTTGCAAGGGAAAGCGCCCGGAGAGGGGGTGGTTCAGGTGGGAAGGGACGAATTGACAAGAGAGTTACGGAGGGAGCCTATTCTATGTATGTTATTTATTGAAGTTAAGGTTGATGCTGTTACCTAAAATGTTCAATTTGAGTTTTCTTTCCTGTGTGCTTTCTGCAGTGTCCTTGGTTCAAGAGCTGTTCCTACCAGACACATTGCTCTGTTGGAAAACCAGCAACCAGATAATACACTAGGCTCTAAGTGTTTTTCCAGCCAAATAAGATCTGGTCTGGCCCCCAAATGGCTGGTAGTCAAGCAGCTTGCTGCAATAAACACACATTGAATTGGTTGCAGAGCTAGTAGAAATGGAAAGGATGTTTGTATCAAACATCTGATTCAACCACGTTTCCCGTTTGCAAACTGAGCAATCAGTCAGCAATAAATAATCATTTCTAAAGATGCACCATAGAGAGCATCCTATCCTGCTTAGTTTGACAAGTACTCTGCTCAAGACCACACAATACCACAAACAGTGGCGGACTGGCCCGGGTGTCAGCTTGCCCGATGGCAAGTGGGCCCCTGATGACGTGGGCCCCCTTTGTCTCCTGGCAACCAATATTTTTAGACCCAGTCCACCACTGACCACAAAGAGTTGTGGATGCCGTTAATTCCATCTGTATATTACTAAGCTATACTAATCAATAATAATCATAATAAATAAAATTAATCTAAGCAACCAGCATAATCAAGGACTACTCACACCTTGGTCATTCTCTCTTCTCCTCTCTAACCATCAGGTAGAAGGCACAAAAGCTTGAAAGTTTTACTACCAGATTTCAGAGCAGCTTCCTCTCGCCATTATCAGATTGTTGAACAGACCTCTCATATGCTAAGGCTATATTCATGACCTTCCAATCTACCTTCTTATGGCCCTTACACTTTTATTTTAACTTCACATTCTCTGTAGTTGTAACAATATTTTGCACTGTTTCTCTTCACTTTTGCACTACATGATATATGGTATGGTCTGCCTGAATAGCAGGCAAAATAAAGATTTGCGCTGAATCTCGGCACACATGACAACACTAAACCAATGCTCATAATGTGAGCAAAAGGTCTTTCAGTAATTATACCCGAGGAGATCCTTAAGATGGTTTCAACCCTAATCATGTTCCAATCGCCACATGTCTCTCCTCTAATTATCCCGTTTTGAATAAATATGGGGTAGTTCTGCCACATGAACTTGATTCTGCCACATGAACTTGAACCTAGCCCAGACCATTGCACTCAACTGTGGGGATGCCTGGGGCTTAATACCCTTGTCGTTACACAAACAACTCCAGAGATGGAGAATGGAAGTTTACAATGGCAGGGAACACTGAAAGCAGAATGTTCTTCTATTTGTGATGTCCGCAGGTATTTGTTCCTCTAAAGGTTCAGCCAGGGAGCTGTTTCCCAGCAGCATCCATGTCTGAGTGTTGTGGTTTCCCAAACACTACATTATTAAATGGTCTGCAGAAGTATTTCGGCCCGAAACTTTGCCTATTTCCTTCACTCCATAGATGCTGCTGCACCCGCTGAGTTTCTCCAGCATTTTTGTCTACCTTCGATTTTCCAGTATCTGCAGTTCCTTCTTTAACTTTACTAAATGGTCCTTCACCTGAATCGTTAACGCTGTTTCTCTCCCTGTGGATTCTGCTTGACATCTTGAATGCTTCCTGCAGATTTTGTTTCCGATTTATGATGCAGTATTTTTTATTTTCATTTGTATTAGCCTGCTTCAGCCTGAGGACGCTGAAACAAAATGGGGCAATTGTGGCTTTTATGATGCAGACTAATTCATTGGAACCAAGGGACTTGCTAATAATCCATGCCTCACCAGCTCCCCTATCTGTTGGAGGTTTTTTGGGTGACTTGGGCAGTGAGAGCTTGGATTGGCACGAGGATACAAGTGAAAACCTTCACTGACTGAAGGGATGGGTGTCCCACTACGGACTTCTTGTGAGGTATCCTGAGAAGTATCCACATCCAATGGAGGGACAAGTTCTGTGTGCGGACATTTTCAGATAGGCTTGCAGTGAAAGGGACGGTGGCACTTTGGTTTTGCAGTGCGCCTTAACAGGGGTGGTATACTTCATCCAATCCAGAGCAGCATACCTTGATATTGGGTATTTAACACTGGAAAACCACATCCAGTGGCGGGACGAGTGTCCCTGTGTGTTTATTCCCAGATAGACTTGCGGTGAAAGGGAAAGCTGGCACTTTGGTTTTCCAGTTCACCCAAACTGAGGTAATGCTTGCCTCGGCAGGAAGGCTCGTACTTGTCAGGAGTGACGGCAGTAACCGGCGGCTCAGCTTCAGGGATTTGACCCAGGAATCTGAGTCCCTGTCTGCCCCCTCTTTGGTCTGTGTTACAGGTCCCTGATACTCTTCAGGGAAGAGCAGACAGGTTCCGCCCCATGTCCTGCAAAGATCTCCTCAAACCATCGCGGAAGTATTGTAGGTTCTGGTTCTGTTGTGAGCAGGACTGAGCTGCACTTAAAATGGAAAACAACAATGACAGTTCAAATGCCTTTGGGTCTGTGAGGTAATTCTTTCATGCTTTGCTGTCAGGGAACATCTGCCTAACATGCTCATATTTTTGCAATGATAAAGTCAATGTGCAGGTGAGTGAAACTGCCAACATCAGTCAAACAAGTTAGTTTGTTCAACGGTGGAAAAAAGAACAATTGTTAACAAATTGGCTCTTTTTTAGCTCTGAAAATCTCTTGAACAAAGTGTCTGCTAGCCACCCACAACAAGATACCATGTTGTTCAGTGCATTAGTTTAACACAAGATTAACTTGCTGGAGGTTTAATGGGCATCATACAGAGTTTTACAGTAAGAGCACGTACCATAACATTCAGGCGGAGCGGAATATATTTATGTGTAGGAAGGAACTGCATATATTTACACTGAAGATAGACACAAAATGCTGGAGTAACTCGACAGAACAGGCAGCATTTCTGGAGAGAAGGAATGGATGACGTTTCGGATCGAGACACTGAAGAAGGGTCTCGATAAGAAACCTCACCCATTCCTTCTCTCCAGAGAAGCTCCCTGTCCCATTGAGTTTCTCCAGCATTTTGTGTCTATCTGAAAAGTATTGATAATCTCTTTCAACACTTTGGGCAAGGTGTCCTCTGCTGTCACTTCATCTCCTCTCACTGCACACACCATCAAAATTACAGCTCTGCGTTTCAAGATAGCCATGTTATGTGATGGTTGCACTGTACATGCTCAAACCACCCTCAGAACTTAATCCTTTCATCCTTCCTATCCAGAATTAAGTTGAGATGTGTTTCCAAACGTTCCAAAAGATCCTTACTCCATGTTAGTCTCATGTGGGCTTCACTATTCCGATGCTTGCTTGGAGAGGTGGAAAGGGCAGGAGGAGGGTGAGGGGGAGTAAAAGCAGAGCTTCTGAGGAACAGGGCAACACACAGGGTCTGCCGAAAGGAATGGGGATTCGCAGCCCATGTTATTTTGTTATAGTTATATAGATTTATTGACATTTGATCTGTTCAATTAATTTAATCAATCTCTGTAAAGCACTTTGGTTCAAATACTGGTTTTGTTGAAAAGTGCTATATAAATAAAGATTATTATTATTATTATAGTAACCACCGGGTCACAAGTCATTGTATAACTTGGCTACTGTACTGGTGGGGACGGGTCTGTTACTGTGTAACACTGAGGTACAGTACTAGTAGGGATGGGTCTGTTCCACTATAACACTGGGGTACAATACTGGTGTGATGATCTGTCACTACATAATACTGGAGTACAGTGTAGATTGGAACAAGTCTGTCATTGTATAACAAGACCCCAGTACTGGTGGGAATGGGTCTGCTACTGTACAACACCGGGGTACAGAACTGGTAGGGATGGGTCTGTCGCTGTATAACTCTATAACATTGGGTACAGTACAGGTGGTGACGAGTCTGCAGTGTAACACTGGAGTACAATACTGGTATGAGCTGGTTAATCACTGTATAACACTGTATAACATTGCATACAGTACAGGTAACAGTGGGTCTGTCACTGAACAATACGGCTGATAAGGCAAGGCTCATTCAATGAATACCATGCACTTTTAAATGTACAGTGCTTTCAATAAGTAGCTTTGGTAATGGGTACATTTTGTATTGTATTTTGTGCTTTCTCTTTCACTAGTATGATATTATTTCATACAGTGGAATTTTATACCATGATCATTTCATTCAATTTCAAATGAGGATACCCAAGTTTTTAGTATGTCCTAGCAGTTCATGCTTGATCCAACAGGTAGGGGTGGGAATCCAGCTTCTCGACAAGTCTTGGGGGAAAAAAAGCAGGTCTGCCTGTCTCTCCTCAATAATTCTTTTTCATGAGTGGCAAGAATGAATTTTAGAGCAACAATGGTGAATAAGCAGAAGGAATGGAGATCAAATGTGCTTGATAGTTTGGTGAGTGAGGAGGTTGGTTTTCATGCTTGGTTTTTATTTATTCATTCACAGGACACGGGAGCACATCCAACATTTATGGTCCACCCATAATTGCCCCCTGAATGAAATATGGAGTTGAGCTATTTCAGAGGGAGCTTCATACTGAACAACATAGGAGTCATAAATAGATGGGATGGGTGCATAATAATGTCATGATTTACAGCATGTATTGCAGCAACTCACCAGGGCCTTTTGGCATCAGCTTCCATGATGTGGCCATCAGAGTGATAAAACATGCCTGGCAGCGTATCATGGAAGCTGGCAGGTTCTTCTCAAAACCACCCACCATTGTGTGACAGGGAGGGTTATGGTCACTGTACTATTAGCCAATAGCCTGCACTAATAATCCACAGACCAGCCATAATTCAAATCCCACCCATAATATAAATCAATGTAGCATTACAGAGCTTGAGACAAGCTAGTTGTTGCTAACGATGGCCATAAAACAGCCAGATCAATGTAGTTCACACATGGAATCATGCAACAGGACAACAGGTGCTTTGGTCCACCGAGCCCGTGCTGACTGTCAACTACCTGTTTGCTCCGATCCTGGATGTATTTCAATTGTGATTATGTACAATAGCTCTTGCTTCTCATCTTTAACTGGAAGTTAGGGCACCACTCACCAGTTCATCAACTTTTTCACACAGAGGGTTGTGAATCTGTGGAATTCTCTGCCTCAGAAGGCAGTGGAGGCTAATTCTCTGGAAGCTTTCAAGAGAGATTTAGATAGAGTTCTTAAAGATAGCGGAGTCAGGGGATATGGCGAGAAGGCAGGAACGGGGTACTGATTGTGGATGATCAGCCATGATCACAGTGAATGGTGGTGCTGGCTCAAAGGGCCGAATGGCCTACTCCTGCACCTATTGTCTATTGTTTATCAGAGACTGTGCTTTGAGGAAATCAGCAGCTGGCAGCCTTTGCTTGACTGATATTTGATTGAATTCAAAGTGATATTTCAGCTGATGGCATCAATGGTGACAACATTTACAGCACCCCCCTTCCCCCACCCCCCACCCCATCATAACAATCCTACACCCCCTCCAACCCTTCTGATCTCATTTCCCAGACCAGAAAACGAGACCATTCACTATTTTGTATATTACTTCCTAATTAAGTTACTTATTGCCAAGTCTGTCCAACATGCAGATTCAAGAGCAAGCCTGCAGGTCTAATATATCATATCTGAATTGAAACAGTTAATTTGCCTTATCAGTACTAGATTGAGTTTAATTAGCAGGAGACTATAACCCAACTGCTACAAGATCCATTAAAGGTCTAATCATGTAATGGGAAATTCAATAAAAAAGCAGCAGTCTTCGCTTAATAAATCAATTACCCAACCAATTTATTACAAAGTTCCCACAAACACAATTAAACAGTGGGGTGGGAAATCTTCAAATTACTGACCTTGCAAAGGAATTGTGCAAATCATTGCACGGTAAATCGAAGATGGTGGCTTGCTCTATTTTCTGTACTTATGATTGATCCATTTTCGGTTGTGATAGCCGTTACCAAAGATTCATTCCATATTACTGATGACCCAGGTGAGCATCTACTCCAAATAAGTGCCGCTGCCTCGCTCTTAATAAAACCAACCCACAGCTTTGATTAACCTTACTTTTCACTTCTCATCTGAGAACCATTTCTGTAGTTTGAGCAATGCAAATGACTTTTTGAAAACTTTGTAGATATTTCCAATAGGCCCACATATTTGTAAATATAAACAGCTCGCTACCTCCTTTGCCACACCAGGGTCTCTTGGTGCGTAGGAAGGAATTGCAGATGCTGGTTTACACCAAAGATAGACACAAAATGCTGGAGTAACTCAGTGGGTCAAACAGCATCAGTTTGAAGAAGGGTCTCGATCCTAAACATCACCTGTTCCTTTCTCCAGAGATGTTGCCTGACCTGCTGAGTTAGCCCAGCATTTTGTGCCTCCTGATGTCCAACACTTATTTTGTTGATCATGTGTTATTTGTCCATTATAAGCTCTATTTATTGCATTGATGGTGTGATGGAATGTTTGAATCAGATACTTAGTATAATGCCAGCTCTGTTGGCAGTCTCAACCGAGGGAAAACATTGCTGCACTAGCTTCAAGCCAAGGATGTTATGCTTGGTTGCACAGTGATGGCTCTAGTCTGACACTCTTCCAGATTGTTAGTAAATTGATATATTGTTCTGCCATGAGAGAGGAGAAAAATGTCACTTGTCTGATGGTTTTCCTGTACCTTTTAACCAAGGATAACATTGGAAGTCGAGCTCACGCGTGTGTATGGGGCCAATGAAGAAGGGACTCGACCCGAAACGTCACTCATTCCTTCTCTCCAGAGATGCTGCCTATCCCGCTGAGTTACTCCAGCCTTCTGTGTCTATCTTCAGTTTAAACCAGCATCTGCAGTTTCTTCCCACGCACTCTTTAGTATAAAAAACTGAATATTATAAGTAGGGTAATTTGTATAAAATGACACTTGTAGTCGGGTTTCACTGCTATTTGCTGCACACTATATTTGTATTGGTGCTGACTGTCTCTTCATGAATCTTGTCATTCACTGGTAGATCAGCACAACTAGACCGTGGAGAATGTACGCGCCTCCATGGAGCACAGTTAACCCAAACCTGCCTGAATCATCTCCTGGAGGAAGGATTCTACATTAACATTCACTCAGTTGGAATTATTGCAGGAATTATTGCCCATCCCCACGTTTCCCTCAAATCTGGCCAGGCACTCTTCAATCAAACAGTCTTTTGCTCAGTGTGCTTGGTTGATGTATCTGCAACTATCAGTGCTTCTTTCAGCTACTTATTGTTCATCCCCTTGTGGAAATAAATTGCCTTGGCATGTAACCAATTCCAGGATTGTATTAACTAATACATAAACCATCTGAATCCCTTGATTGGATTCAATACTTCCAACACAACACGGAAATAAGCGATTAGAGCCCCAACACCAGCTCTTGGCAGAGCAATTCAATGTCCCCCGCTCGAAGGGCCGAATGGCCTACTCCTGCACCTAATTTCTATGTTTCTATGATGCTAATTTAAATGGCACAGGCCTACACTGCACAGGCCTATATCCCTCCATTCCCTGCTTGTTCATGTGTATATCTAAATGCTTCTGAAACATCACCATTGTAACTGTTTGCACCACTTTCCCTGGTAGCATATTCTAAGGTCAGTAGGTATTCTCCTAGAATCTGCCCTCAGCCATTCGGATATGGAAGAAAAATCGAGCACATAGTACAGTTCAGCACAGGAATAGGCTATTCCTATTAGGCTGCAACAATGCCTGTGCAGAACATGATGCTAATTTAAATGGCACATCTACCTGCACAGGCCTATATCCCTCCATTCCCTGCTTGTTCATGAAAGCCGTGTATATCTAAATGCTTCTGAAACATCACCATTGTAACTGTTTGCACCACTTTCCCTGGTAGCATATTCTAAGCACTCAGTTCTCTCTGTGTATAAATCCTACTTTGTATATCTCCTTTAAAAGTTTCCCCTCTTACCTTAATCTTATGCCCGCTGGTCAGTAACATTTCCACCCGAGGAAAATTGTTCTGAGTGTCTATCTTGTCTGTGTCATCATTTTATCCAATTCCTCGCAGGTCGCTGCTCAGCGTCCAACACTCCAGAGAAAACAGTCCAATTTGTCCAACTTCTCCTCATGGCTAATACTTTTTAATCCAGGCAACATCCTGGTTAACCTCTTCTGTACCCTCGCCAAAGCCTCTATATCTGTACTATGATTAAACACCTAAAACTGCATACAATACTCCAAGTGTGGCCTAGCTAAAGTTTTACACAGTTGCAACATGACTTCCTGATTCTTATATTCAACACCCCGACAAATGAAGGCCATATGACTATTTACCATCCTTATCACTTACGTTGCTCCTATGAGTAGGCACAACAAATGCAAGTAGGCATATATTTAAAGTGAGAGGAAGGATTTTAATATCGGATCCTTTAGAAAAGATTTTTTGCACGAGTGGTTGATATCTGGAAAGTGCTGCAAAAGCAAGTGATGAAAACAGTCAATTATTAAATTTAAGAAGCATTTAGGCAGTCACTTAAACGGACAAGGCATTGTGGGGCATGGGCAAATAGGATTAGTGCAGATGGCCAAAAAGGTTGGTACATCTGACGTGGGCTGAAGGGCCTGTAATTGTGCTGTACAACTCTATGGCACCTGGGGAAAATCTACAGGGTCACAGGGAGAACATGCAAACTCAATATGGAAAGCACCAGAAATCAGGGTTGAACTCCAGGAAACCACGAGGCAGTAATGATTACTGCTGTGCCACTGCACTGCTCCTTCATTCACTTGGGGGAAATTTCAGGTAAATTATGGTCAATTCTGTGTCCATTGGAATATCTGGACCATTAAAGGGATTTAAAGTCAAGTTGTGGAAAAAGAAAACTCAACATTTACAAGAAAATTCCTTGTGATTTATAAAAATGCGATTGAACAAGAATATCTGGTCAACCTTTTCAAATATGGTCTCCAAGTCAAAAGTAACAGAAACTGAGTCTGAGACAAGGTTCTTGCTCAAGGAGAAACTGAATAACTACCTTGTGGTGTAGTGAGTGAAGTAGTGGGGAATCTATTGGTCAGGGTAAACCACACTTTCATCATCAGTATTCAGCAGCAATTAAATACAAGACTTAGAGCATGTACAGCAATGACTTGGAGGCACCCAGCACAGAAACAGGCTCTTTGGCTCAACTGGCTATGCTGACCAAGATGTCCATCTACACTAGTCCCACCTTCCTGCATTTGACCCATATCTCTCCAAACCTTTCCTATCCATGTACCTGTCCAAATGTATTTTAGATGCTGTTATAGTGCCTGCCTTAACCATCTCCTCTGGCAGCATGTTCCACATACCCATCACCCTATGTGTGAAAAGGTTGCTCCTCTGGATCTTTCCCCACACACTTTAAATCTATGTCCTTTTCTTCTTGATCACCCTAGTCTGAGTAAAAGTGTGCATTCACCATATCTATTCCCGTCAGGATTTTACACACCTCTATAAAATCACCCCAAAGCCTCCTGCGCTCCAAGGAATAAAGTCCTAGCCTGCCCAGCCTCCCCGTATAGCTCAGGTTGTCAAGTTCTGATAACATCCTCATAAATCTTTTCTCCACTCTTTCCAGCTTAACAATATCCTTTCTATAGCAAGGTGACAAACTGATGCCAATACTCCAAATGCAGCTTCACCAACATCTTGTACAACTTGATACAGGATTCCCAGGACCCTTAATGCCAGTTGCTGTCAGTCCAGCAATTGAAATCTAATCATAACAAGCATCGCCAAGCCTTTGGGTACAGAAGATGTATGAGTAAGACGGGGAAGTGGACAAGGTGGAAATCGACCTTAACCTTATTCAACGGTGCAGCCGGCTTAAGGTGATCCATTCCTTCTCCTGTATCCACCACCTTGCCACACAGTGAGTTCCAAATCCCCCAGCATATTCAATAACTAACATAACTCCACGACTCCTCAGTACTGTCCATTCTATGAGGAGATAATGTTTTTTTCCTTTTTAAGGCCTCTCACAATTTTATACAGTTAGCTTAAATATCACGTCCCCACTCTGTCATTCCTCAACCTAGATACCCCAGCCCTGGCAATATCCTGCTATGTCTCGTTGATTCTGCAGCTATGTTAATTAAGCAGTGGCACTGAATATTACAGAATGTATGAAATCTGGGAGCATCACTGGTTTACAGGCTGCAGAAATCCAGAGCATTAGCACAGTGAGAGGTGCCCCTTATGTACATCTCACACATTTCACTCCCAGGGCACAGACAGCTGTGATATTTTCAGCATGCTCTTTGCGTTATTATTCTCAGCCTTATGCCCCGAGATGACAGAGGTTCAGTACTCATTACTTTTCCAATCCCTCAGTTGAAAGGATCGCCAAAAAACCTGGTGTGGAGCCAGCACAAAAAATGGAATGTGCAATGATCAGCAGTTTGCAACCAGGCATCGTGCCCATGCCACATGGTCTTGGGCACCAGAGGTCTACAAGTGCCCACTCAGTGCATTCATCACTCTATGCCATGGACTGGAATTATCCCACAGAACCCTGTATCAAATCCTCATGTTTTATAACCTGCTGCTGTCCTCCTAGATTATCTTTCTACATTGCATCAATGACTGGGTCACTTCATTCACTTGCTTAGCATTGAACCACCATAGCCTCTACTGATACTGGCCTCCCACAATGCTTCTTGGTCTCATTCGCGGTTTTCACTTCCAACACAAATCTACCTCCCTTCTATTGATTCCATTTTTATCTCACGCTGCCTCGGCAAGGCCAACAGCATAATCATAGACAAGTCGCACCCTGGCCACTCCTTCTTCTCCCCTCTCCCATCAGGCAAAAGGTATAGAAAAGTGAAAACGCACACCTCCAGATTCAGGGACAGTTTCTCCCCAGCTGTTATCAGGCAACTGAATCACCCTACCACAACCAGAGAGCAATGCTGAACTACGGTCTACCTCATTGGTGACCCTCAGACTATCCTTAATCGGACTTTGCTGGCTTTACCTTGCACTAAACGTTATTCCTTTATCACATAAATGGCTCGATTGTAATCATGTATTGTCTTTCTGCTGACTGGATAGCACGCAACAAAAGATTTTCACTGTACCTCAGTATACGTGATAATAAACAATAAACTAAACACTATCCAGTCGGGCATCACGCAGAGCAGTGCAGAAACACAGCGGATTGTGCTGTTGCATCGCGGTTCCAGGGACTCATGGCCAATCTTAACCTCTGGGGCTGTGTGTGGTGCGTGGAGTGTGTCTACACTCCCTGTGCACATATTCCCTGTAGGTTAAATGGCCATTGTGAGTTGTCCCAGGTGTAGGTGGATGACGGAGATTGTTGATTTGCCATGAGAACTGGATTAAACTTGATAGGGAGGTTTCCAAGTTGTGAGAGACATGGGAAGTATAACATATGAAAGAGATATTCAGAATTGTGATTTTTTTTTACAGCCAGCCATGTTAAGTCTGGGCTTTTCCAGCTATCAAAGGTTTCCAGAGGAGATTCATGGTGGGGCTTGCTCTGGCTCACCAAGTCAGCCCACTGTAGTCCTGGAGGCCATAGACAATAGGCAATCAAAGCAGGAATTTATCCCAAAGACTTTCAACAGTGTTCAGATCTAGAAAGGGCATGTGTGGTCCTTACATCAAAGGTCAGCGGCTGGCATGGGCGGTGGTAGCAGGGCACTGGCATCAAGGGCAAGACAAAGAAGAAAAATTGCACAATGACGTGTTCAATTGTCCAATGACTGAAAGGGGTGACTGAAGCAGAGTCAGTCAATAACCATTTGAAATGGATAAATACTTGTGAAGGCTGTAATTACTGGGCAATAGGAATGGAACAGACCTAAGGCCCGATTAACATGTTGGATAGCTTTCAAAGAACCAGAACTGGCATAACTGGACAATTGGTCATGTGTAATTTACAATTACACAAGTCTGGTGCGAGTGTCTGGTATTTGTCCAATGTTCATGCCTGTGTGAGTCCACATCTCATCTCCCTAAATCCACTTTGTGCTGCATTGATAATAATAATAATAATATATTTTATTGTCATTGCACATAAGCGCAACGAGATTTGGTATGCAGCTTCCATCCGATGTCATAACTTAAATAACTAATAAAATTTAGATTTAGATACCCCGAGAACATGGTTTGTAAAAAGAACATTTCAACAGTAAAATAGTCAAAACAGTTCAAACAGACTAAAGTGCAGATGTGTCTGTGTGATGTGACCATCCGAGGGAGACAGTCCATGGGGGGTGGGGGCACTCAGCAGGGCCGGTTCAGAGCTGCTATAGCTCTGGGAATGAAGCTATTCCTGAGTCTGGAGGTTCGGGCGTAGAAGGCGTAGAAGATCTGTGATTCCAACACATCTCACAACATTTTTGAGCATTAATATCATCCATTCTATTTTCCCAATTATGACACTTTCACCTTAATTTAAAATTTTAACAATCTATGTTAATCCACCCATGTTCCACTTGCAACACAAAATTCACGCAGTATATTGTGTGACAGGAGTGTAACAGCAGATTGCGGAATTATCATTAAATGATACAAAACTACATAAGTTGCAATTCCAACTGGATACTGGAGTGTACACGTTTCCCTGTAGTCCAAAATAGCACACACGGATCAGGCCCAAAGACTGGGTAACATCTGCCTTCTTCATATAATGTCACTGGAAATGCTTCAGCACATCACATGCCATCTGCTGAGCTGTTTGCATGCAAATATTGTTCTATTTGCTTGTGTAGAGTAAGCTTCATTAATGGGAATAAGCTCTGCATTTATTTCTTGAACTTCATTTGCCAATTTAATCAGTTGGAAATGCAAAGCAACAAGCTATAGCTGTGTAGGAAAGAACTGCAGGTGCTGGTTTAAATCGAAGGTAGACTCAAAATGCTGGGTGATGTTTCGGGTCGAGACCCTTCTTCAGACTATAGCTACAGCTGCCTGTGTATTATGTCTTTTGTGCAGTGCTGGTACATGGTATCTGTCCACTGTTTATATCTGTGTGATTCCATGCCTGTCTGTCCATTCTGTGTTATGCCGTTCCGTGATTCATCACAGTTTATACCATTTGTGGTTTTCATTGTGCCTTCACAATTTTCTGCTATATTCCAGATTTAAAAATATTATCTACTGTTATTCTATCCATACAAATTAGAATTTACAAGATATAATAATAAACTGAATTCAATACCGGAACGTATAATATGCATTGACAGTGCATCTTTATTTATATTCAATGTCGAGGCAGATGCCTTTCCTTTTTATTGGCTGATAAATTTTGTTTTTCCGAGATACTGTTCCCATTTCAGCTACTTTATAGAGTCATAGCTCTATAGCACTGAAACAGGCCTTTTGGCCACTTTGTCAATGTCGATAGAATAACATGCTGGATTAGTCCCATTCGCCTGCAGTTTGCTCATAGCCCACTGGAGTCATAGCCATGCAGTCATACATCAGAGAAACATGACCTTCATCCCAACTCGTCCATGCCAACTAAGATGCCCCATCTAAGCTTGTCCTATTTGCCCGCGCTTGGCCCATTTCACCCTCGACCTTTCCTATCCATGTACTTGTCCAAATGTATTTTAAATGTCGTTGTAGTACGTCCTGAACTTCCTCCTCTGGCAGCTCGTTTCATACATACATCCCCCACCCTCTGATTGAAAAGGTTTCTCCACTAGCAGCTGTGTTCTTAAGAAGGCATAGTGTCTGATTACTGCGGAGAGATTACATGGAAAGAATATTCGTTTCCAAAACTGATTTTTTGGCCTAGACAGTTTTTTTTTGCTTCTTAATTTCCAAAGTAACTCTCAGGTGGTTTTCTAGTTAATCTAGTAATCAAAATAACATTATAATCAATTTAGCCAGTGTTATACAAATAGTGTCCCCTAATTTATCGATCGCATTATATCCAATTTGCGTTATGGAAACAAATTATTGGAGAATTACCTATACAAACCCTGAACACAACAGACCCATGTCGCTTGTTTTTGAGCGTTCTGAAGATAAGGCAAGAGCTATCCATTTAGTTTTGCTCGCATTTTACTCACTGCCTAAGGGACTTAAAATAAATCTTGGTATGATGTCCCCTAGTTGTATTAAGGATATGTGTAAGGAGTGGGAGCAAGTTGGGCAGTGCCTACCCACCCCGCTCACTAACAATTAATATGTAGACAAAAATGCTTGAGAAACTCAGCGTGGTCAGTCAGTCTGAAGAAGGGTCTCAATCCGAAACGTCACCTAATCCTTCGCTCCATAGATGCTGTCTTACCCGCTGAGTTTCTCCAGCATTTTTGTCTACCTTCGATTTTTCCAGCATCTGCAGTTCTTTCTTAAACAATTAACTTGTGATCATGGTCACGTGCACACTGAGAGAATTGTACTGCCCCAGAACATGCAGTTCAGCTCATGCCACTGGATGCTGTGATGGCACGACCTTACAATCAGTCGCTTTGCACAGGTGTATGTGCACATAAAGATACTCTGCATACATACATGATGTACATGTACAAAGACGTACTCCATCACAACCTACTACTCTGCCTAATCTTCACTTCTGCCATTATCTCAGCATGTTCTGAACAATCAGCGCACATATAAAACACATTCTATCCTCTACCCAATGGGACATGCTATTCACGTCATGATAATCACTGCATGTGTGCATGTGCACGCACACACCCCACACAGAGATATAACCGCACTACATTGCTAATCACAAATGAGTAAGTCACAAAGATACACTTTTCCTAAAGATTGAAATGAACGACATTCCATGCTCACTCAACAGCCTGATTCAGCTGTTTATCAACACTCCACTTTTGTACTGCAACCGATTACTGTCACATACTCTTCCTTCCACTCCTTTCCAATATACAGCATGTAAGCATCCATCCTTTCAGAGAATCATACATAACAAAACTGGTCAGCTCACAAAATCCATGCCAATCATCAAGCACCCATTTACACCAACTCTACACTGATGCAGGTCTCAACTCAACATATTGACTATCCTTTTTCCTCCACAGATGCTGCTTGACCCACTGATTCCTCCAGCAGTTTGTATTTTTTTGCCATACTGGTTCCATTTAATTCTTCCCACATCCCCATCAACTCTTTCCAGGTTCGATCTTACCTACACACCTTGAATAAGGGATATGGGACCTGGATTTTGGTCACACTGTCACAGGACCAATGTTGTTACGTTGAAAAGGGTGCTGAGAAAATTTGTGAGGATGTTGCCAGAACTCGAGGGTCTGAACTATAGGGAGAGGTTGAGCAGGCTAGGACTTTATTACTTTGAGTGCAGGAAGATGAGGGGTGATCTTATGGAGGTGTATAAGATCATGAGAAGCGAAGATAGGGTAAATGCAGTTTTTTACCCAAAGTGGGGGAATCAAGAACTAGAGGACATAGGTTTAAGGGGAGGGGGAAAGATTTAATAAGAACCCGAGGAGCAACTTATTTTATACAAAGGGTGGAAGGTATATGGAACGAGCTGCCATAGAATATAATTAAGGCACTTCAAAAAAAAATTGATCAGTTACATGGCTAGGATAGGTTTATAAGGATAAATGTTGTCAGGTGGGACTAATGTAGATGGGACGTATTGTTCAGTGTGGGCAAATTGGCCCAAGGAGGCTGTTTCAACACTGAATGACTTTATGACGATGAAATTGGAGCACCTGGAGGAAACTCACAAGTGCAAACTCCACCCAAAACAGGACCTGGGATTAAGATTAAACCCAGGCCGCTCGAGCTGTAAGATACCAGCTTTACTACCTGTATTACTAGGACTCAACATATTGTGATTATGTTGGTGAATCCATGTTCGAAGCGTACCGTGGCCCTTTCCCCAAACTCGACCTCCGCTACATCGACGACTGCATTGGTGCTACCTCCTGCACCCATGCAGAACTCACTGACGTCATCCATTTCACCCACTAACTTCGACATTTTCACCACCTCCAACGGGCTCCCACCACTGGCCACATCTTCCCATCTCCTCGCCTTTCTACAGAGACCGCTCCCTCTGTAACTCCCTGGTCAATTCTTCCCTTCCCACCGATTCGTCCCTTCCCTTCCTTGGTACTTTCTCTTGCAACCACAAGAAATACTACACTTGTCGCTTTACCACCCCCCTTGACTCCATCCAAGGACCTAAACAGTCTTTCCAGATGTGGCAGAGGTTCACCTGCACCTCCTCCAAACTCATCTATTGCATCCGCTGCCCTCTGTGTCAGCTGCTTTACATCGGTGAGACCAAGCGTAACCTGATCTCCCGGTGGCTCAGCACTTCAACTCCCCCTCCCATTCCGAATCTGACCTTTCTGTCTTGGGCCTCCTCCATGGCCAGAGTGAGTCCCACCGTACATTGGAGGAGCAGCACCTCATATTTCGCTTTACTTCTCCAATTTCAGGTAGTCCTTGCTTTCTCCCTCTTTCCCCTCCCCTTCCCAGCTCTCCCACAGCCCACCTCCGACTCTTCCTTTCTTCTTCCCACCCCCCCCCCCCCCCCCCCACATCAGTCTGAAGAAGGGTCTCGACCCGAAACGTCACCTATTCCTTCGCTCCATAGATGCTGCCTCACCCACTGAGTTGCTCAGTGCATTTTTATCTACCATCGATTTTTCCAGCATCTGCAGTTCCTTCTTAAACATTTGGTATAATATGTAGTATTTTACAGAAGAGTTGTTAGTTGTTTAAAATAAACATTTAAAAATCAAAGCAGTATGCTATATGTAAATGTGCACATTTACACTAAGTACTATAGGAATTGCAGACATAAAAAGAAAGCTGAGGTTGTTTTTGATTTATTTTGGAAAAAATCATTATAACAAAATATTTTAAAAGCATTTCTGTTGTGTTACAACAGAACAAAATAAGAAATGTCCCTGGAGGCAATGAAGGTGCTCTGTGATGGCAGCTTGTTCAAGCAATTCCTGTTCTCTGCAGAGTCCATCTCACCTGCCTTCAGGTCTGACTGATATGCTGCGGAGTTCACAGTTACTTGCTTTGAAGCAGGGAACAACCTCTCCCATTAATTAATGCCTTCTCTGTGCCTGTTTCTGTCCCAACCAGCCGTGTGCAACGGCCACAAATATAAGCATTGAAAAAATGAGCACGATTGAACAACAGGGAAACCCCATTGCTTTGGCTTCATTGCAGATAATGAAGACAGTTACATTTTGACTTGAGTTCAGCCAGTTGCTCAATCTGCATTATACAGACCAAAGTTTTATCACAGCTTGTCAAAAATGGTTCCAGCAAAACCTATTTAATGAAAATATATCTATATTACTAAATCTCTGATCGTGACCGCTTTTGGCTGACTGTGCTGCGATTTCCGAGAGAGCGCCGCCACCTACGGCCGTCATTTTTGGCCACCTTGCTCAGAGCCCCCCTCCGCCGTATGAGTGCGGAGGATTTTTTCCGTCAATGAAAAATGAGAGAGATATTAATGTTTTTACAAAATTACCCATTCTCTCTGCTGCCCCCGCTGACGGCAGGGGGAGGGATTATGAAACCAGAAAGTGTTGTGCCTCACTCAGTCTCTGCCAGACCAGGAAGCGAAGGGTCACGGCTCTCTGAGCTGCGAATAACACTGAACGCACGTCTACTCCACGGTGAGTCCCCTCGATGCGGCTGTAAAGTGGCTGCAGCCCTTTTTAAAAAGTTTGTGTTCACAAAATGAATTTTGGTTGTTGGGTGTCTGCAGTCCAATTGTTAGCCTCGCCTTTTTAACAAGTTTGTGGTCACAAAATGAATTTTGGTTGTCGGGTGGCTGCAGCCCAATTGTTTGCCTTGGCTTGGCTTTTAAAATCATTGCAACAGTTGGATGCCTGTCCAAGCATCCATATGGCCCACAATGTCTATACTCGCCCTCTGGAAACCAGTACCTTCAGCCCGCAGCACCCATACTAGCGCAACAGACAGCCCCCCCTCCCCACTGGCGAGCAGTATTAGAATTGGTGGAGGGGAGGAATATTGCGTTGGTGACCAGCCCTCCCGTGTGATGCTGGGACCCAACGGGTCCCACTTAATCTAGTATATATATATATTAATGATGGAAAGCTGCAATAAGAAATGGGATATGCTGGAAACATTTGGCAGGTCAGAAGGCACCTATAGCGTCTGAAGCAGTTAAGGGCCTGTCCCACGAGCATGCGACTGCATGCGGCAAGCGCGACCTAACGTGGTCGCTTGAACCGTACGGCCTCGCGGGGCCGGTCCCACTTCGATCACCGGAGCCATATGGAGTTGTGAGGAGCTGGTCCCGACATCGCGCGGGGCTCCGAAAAACTGACAGTGTTCAAAAATTCCGCGCGGCAACGGCCTGCCGGCCCGCAGCCGCATTGAGGCCGTACGCACCGCTTCGACGCCGTACGCAGCGTCTTGATGGCGTACGCCTAACGCGAACTTCCCGCGGACTTCGCTCGAACTTCACGTCAACTCGTACGGGATCACTCGACCTTCGCGCGGCCCCCGCTTCCGGTTTGGTCGCATGCTCGTGGGACAGGCCCTTTAATGTTTCATTGTCCAGGACCCTTCATCATATTTGAGAAAGAGAGAAAGAAGATTAGTTTTCAGTAGTGGCGAAGGCAGGGGATGGGGTTAGTGGGTGATTGATAGCACAAATGGAATATCTGCAATAGGGGGAGACCAAAAGGAATCAATGTAGCAGCAGCAGAAGCAGTAAGGATCATTGGGATGTTCTATCAGTGTGATGCATTACTAATAGCAAGACTGTGGGAGATATCAGGAGATAACAAAGCAGCTGTACAAATAGAAAAATAAAAACAGAGGCAAGCTTATGATAGTCAGTCTGTCATCAGAACTGGCCATTCCTGACTGTTATCATTTTGGATCAATTTTTCCATTTGCACGTTTGTAGGTTCATTGGCATCAGTAAAAATTGCAAGTGGTCCTTAGTGCCTTCGCGTGTAGCACAGTTAGTTTAGTTTAATGGCACATGTACCGAAGTGAAAAGCTTTTGTTGTGTGCGATCCAGTTAGCAGAAAGACAATACATGATGGTACACAAAAATGCTGGAGAAACTCAGTGGGTGCAGCAGCATCTATGGAGCAAAGGAGATAGGCAACGTTTCGGCCCGAAACGTTGCCTATCTCCTTCGCTCCATAGATGCTGCTGCACCCGCTGAGTTTCTTCAGCATTTTTGTGTACCTTCGATTTTCCAGCATTTCCTTGCAGTTCCTTCTTAGACAATACATGATTATGATTACAAGTGTACCGGATGATGCTGGTCGGCTGTGACTCAGTGGGCTGAAGGGCCTGTTTCCACATTGTATCTCTTAAGTCTAAAAATGCTGCCTGACCTGCTGTTCCCTGCATTTTCCAATTGTATTATTGTCAATTAGCTTACGTTTCTACACTATGCCCTGGACCCAGCACATTGAAACAATCACAAAGAAAGCTCGCCCACATCTCCACCTGTTCTGAAGTTTATATCGACAAATACACGATTGAACTTCCAACGGGAGTGCAGTCGAGAATATACTGACATTGCATCACAGCCTGGTTCGGTAACTTGAACACCCAGGAATGAAGGGGACTGAAGAAAGTGATAGCTATTGCCCGGACAATCTCATGTACTGACTGCTCTATTTAAAGGATCTACAGGAGATGCTGAGTCATGAAGACAGCAAATATTATCAGAGACCTCACACCAACCTGGACATGCTCTTGTCATGCTACTACCATCAAGAAGAAGGTACAGACCCTGAAAATCATGGCCTCTGGGATCAAGACAACGTAATTCTCAGCAACTGTCAGACTATTGAACAATGCAAAACACCAAGCACTAGTGTACCTTTGAGTATAGGAGCAGGGAGGTTCTACTGCAGTTGTACAGGGTCTTGGTGAGACCACACCTGGAGTATTACGCACAGTTTTGGTATCCAAATCTGAGGAAAGACATTCTTGCCATAGAGGGAGTACAGAGATGGTTCACCAGACTGATTCATGGGATGTCAGATCTTATAGAAACTTACAAAATTCTTAAGGGGTTGGACAGCTAGTTGCAGGAAGATTGTTCCCGATGTTTGGGAAGTCCAGGACAAGGGGTCACAGTTTAAGGATAAAGGGGAAATCCTTTAGGACTAAGATGAGAAAAACATTTTTCACACAGAGAGTGGTGAATCTCTGGAACTCTCTGCCACAGAAGGTAGTTGATGCCAGTTCATTGGCTATATTTAAGAGGGAGTTAGATGTGGCCCTTGTGGCTAAAGGGATCAGGGGGCATGGAGAGAAGGCAGGTACAGGATACTGAGTTGGATGATCAGCCATGATCATATTGAATGGCGGTGCAGGCTCGAAGGGCCAAATGGCCTACTCCTGCACCTATTTTCTATGTTTCTATGTACCTCTGCAACTATGATCTACTGTGGACTTTATTTTTGGTTGCACTACATCAGTTTTGCACTATCATAGTTATTATGGACTGTTGCGGTTACTGATTGTTAATTTATTGTATTACTGATTATTGTATATTAATTTGTGTTCTTGTATTAATGGGCCTGCAAAGCTGCAGCAAGTAAGAATTTAATTGTTCCTTTGCTGCAACATATGACCATGAAGCAGTCTTGCCTTGACTGATTAACTACCTGCCCTTTGCAAGCATCACGGAATGGTTCCTGCTGATCTACCTTGTTATTCATTTTTATCTCCCTTTCCCTGGTGAAAGCTTCTAAGTTTTTGTTTTTCATTTGTGTGTGCCTCTGTGCATTTCCTTCTTTCCTTGCAGGGGATTTTAACGCGACCGGTGCGCAAATTCAAATTTGGGGAATCCCAGTCACCTGCCAATCCTTTCGTTCAGAGAAGAGATGGGTGACATTTTCAAGTGCAGGCTTCACTGGATGAACCATCTACACGTCACACAGACAAATCTTACAGAGAATGCAACTGAAAACCAGGCTTATTACATTTCTGAAGGAGACATAATTTGTAGTTTGACAGCTCTGTACTAGTTTTCATCAATTTTACATGCACCACACTCAATAACACATTCCAATAGGCTGTGATGAGATGTTTACTTTAATCTCACAGGGTTTTGTGCACTTGTAGAATGTCTTTAATATAATCCCCATTGTTGTTGAGGACAGATTAGCTATTTAGTCATT
The DNA here is from genome assembly GCF_028641065.1 of Leucoraja erinaceus. Taxonomy (NCBI): domain Eukaryota; kingdom Metazoa; phylum Chordata; class Chondrichthyes; order Rajiformes; family Rajidae; genus Leucoraja; species Leucoraja erinaceus. The sequence goes on along the minus strand of NC_073393.1, from coordinate 17,511,270 downwards.
CAACTGTTAACATCACTGTGTGTTTGCTAAACTCAATATTGTCATTGTGCACTGACTACATTTAGTCCTTGGCTTGTTCTATTAAACATGTCTATTTTGTTTAGGGATTACAAATCATTGCATAATCCTCCATATGGATGATTTGTTTGTTTCTCTCTGCAAATTGAGACCTAAAACATTTATTAGACCAATCTATTTCATCAATCTATTTCTGTTATAACCTTGAAAAAAAAAAGCTCAAATGTGTGTGGGCGAACAATGAGGCAGAAGGAAAAAAAGTGACATTTAGTTGTTAGGTGGATTCTTAATTTATCAAATCTGAGCTACACATTTGATGTGGGTTGGGAAAGAAGGGTCTTTTATACCCTTCTGGTATAATACATAACTATGCTGGTAATCTGCTATTGTGATGGACACTAATTACACAAGGTACTGGAGGAAACAATGAGTTTTTCACACAGTACACCACATTTATCCGCTGGTCTGTTCAGCCTTGCTTAACTGTTGTAAATTGTGCAATTCCCCACACCCACCAATCTGTAATGACTAACAATCTAATTTGGCACACTAACAGCAACTCACCCCGTTGTTAAAATTTGCACTGAATAAATAATTGGCTCAATCATATTGTGCCAACAAACAACCTGGAGGCAATCTTGAATTGTTTCACTGAGCCCTGACTGCTACCACTCACTGCCTGTAACATGGGATTGGAGAATTGCTGCGGGATAGGATGACTGGACTTACTCGTGGAGTCATAGAGTATTACTACACGGAAGCAGACCTTGTGGCCCAACTTGTTCATGATGACCTACAAGCCCATGTAACCTCAGCCCATTTGCGTGTGACTGATTCCACTGAATCTATCCTATCCATGGACCTGTCCAAATGATCTTTAAATGTTGTTATTGTACCTGCCTCAACCACTTCCTCCGCAGCTCATTCCATTTATGTATTTTTGTGAAAAAGTTGCCTCTCAGGTTCCTACTAAATCTTTCTCCTCTCACCTTAAACCTATACCCTCTAGTTTTTTTCTAACTCCCCTTCCCCCCTCCCGAAGGACTGTGTGCTTATCTATGCCCATCAGAATGTTATACAGTCTATAAGGTCACCCTTCAGTCACCTACGCTCCAAGAAATAAAGCCCTATCCTGCCCAACCTCTCCCATAATTTGTGCAGGTTCCCACCCTCTTTACTGGCAGAAGTTGGGCCCACACATCACCTCCCCAGTGCAGGCCATCCCCAGGGAAAGTACGGGCTCTGTTTTTACAGTGGCCATCAGTTGATTCTTTCCACAAATTGGGAAATACACAAACATCACTCTATTTTGTAACCATATCTCCATGGTATTGTGTTTGGGATTGAAAGCATATCTGACTAATTTGAAAGATTGATTACAAAGAGTGGCGAGAAAGAAAACTATTCGTAGGAACAGATGTGATTTTGAAGGATTCTGTACTTAATAGTTTTATAAGTGCTTGTTTATATCTAGGGGTTCATGTGTTTGTAATCTGGGATGGCCAATATGTGATTTTGGAGAAAACCTGAAATTTTCTGTGGCATAATTATGAATTCTTCTTTGAAAGGGAAGTGATGTACAAGTTGCCAGTAATCTACAAAGCCAAGCCAAACACCTTGGCAGATATGAACTGCTGTTTCTTATTAATATTTCCATCAACAGGTTGCTATGTGGATCCCACTGGCATTATTAAGGTTTGGGAAATCTTTTATAACCTCACATAAACTACAGGGAGTTTGAGAACTTCATGTCAGCATAATAGCAATTGGTTCTTATAATGGTGTACTCCTGCTGCTGAATGTTTGTAAAGTCATTAAAAACGAGACTGGGAACATCTGAAGACAATGGACAATGGAAATAGTTCCACTTGCAACATGTTGGATAACAGAACAATTCAGGTGAATGCATTATGTGTTTAATCAGAGGCTGCTATGTTTCAGAGCAGGACAAGCAGTGCTGGTGACAAAGAATCCAGCATTCAATTGATCACCACCCTCAATGGAAAGAAACATTAAATTAATGTTTTAGATCTTCTGTACAAATGGCACACAAAGCCTTTTCTGAAGTGTGAGATACACATGTGAAAAGAATCACCGTGTTACCTATTACACTGTGACTTCAGCTGAGCACAGAAATGCAGCTCGAGCTTCATCTGACAGGATTCAAAGGCACGGCAGCAGAAAACAATTTTTCATACGCTTCCCACAGAGGTAGCTCGTGGCTGGGATTAATAACTAGAACAGTTGCACATTGTGCTTTCAGTTAACTTCAATACATCAGCTAGGTTGATCATTTGGCTGTGGGGCCATTGAATGCAGCTCAAGAAATGAATTTTGGGAGTGTTGAGAGTAAACATGTGAAGCAATACGGGAAGTACCTGGGGATTCTACCCAGACACGTCCAAGTCTGGAGTTCCCTGAAAGTGGGACACAGATTGACTGGGTGCTCATAATAATAATAATAATAAGTTTATTTATATAGCACATTAATAGTCAATTTTCATTGACCCCAAAGTGCTTTACATAATTTAAAAATCAGTTCCATACAAAGCATAAAGATGGGTTAACAAAATAATAAAATGCATAAACAGGACACAACATGTGTGGTGGAAGGCACAAAAAAATTTTGGCCGTCGTCCTCCTCCCCCCCCCCCCCCCCCCCCCCCCCCCCGTGGACAAGACCAGAGTCCAGAGTCCAGTCCAGGATCGGTCTTTCCTCACCGGCTTCAAGATTGTGTAGGCCGCAGGCCGGCGGTTGAGATTTAAAGTCCCCGCCGCAGCCAGAAGCACCGTAGACTGCAGGGCCTTTACATGTTTCCACAGAGTGATACAGTGTGGAAACATGCCCTTCGGCCCAACTTGCCCACACCGGCCAACATGTCCCAGCTACACTAGTCCCACCTGCCTGCATTTGGTCCATATCCCCCCCAAACCTGTTCCATCCATGTACCTGTCTAACAGTTTCTTAAATGTTGGGATAGTCCCTGCCTCACCTACTCCTCTGACAGCTTGTCCCATACATCCACCACCCCTGTGTGAAAATGTTACCCCTCAGATTCCTATAAAATTGTTTCCCATTGCTCTTAAACCACTGCCCTCTGGTCCTCGATTCACCAACTCTGGGCACGAGACTGTGCATCTAACCTCTACTGAAGAAGGTGCTGAAGAAGGTATATGGTATGCTCACCTTCAGAAATTGGGACAATGAATATAAGAATGTGGACATTATGTTGCAACTGAATGAGTGAATCTGATTCGGTGACCTGATAAAAGCATATTGGATTATGAGAGGCAAAGACTGGAGAGATAGTCAGAATTCTATTGGTGACTGAATAAAAGGATCAAGATACAACAGCAAATTTCTTATGGTTCTCTGCCAAATGTATGTGTGTGTTCTGCTGTGTATGACTTACAGTATGCATGTTTCGAGTCATAGAGTGATACAATGTGGAAACGAAAGATCATAGAATGGAGCAAGATAGTCCACTCAACGAAAAACCCATCGTAGGTGATGGGTAATCTTTAGCGCAATTTCTGTAACCAGCTTCCGTCTCCGCTCAAGTATCTTTGCTTTGGTCATGGCGTCTTCATATTGCTATTATTTTACCAAATACCACACAAATCGTCGTTTTTTTTTGGTCCCTCCTCTAGTGTAAAACCTCACATTTGCAGGAGTGGTCTATCTTGCTCTGCTCTATGATCTTTGGTGGTAACATCGGCCAACATGTCCCTGCTACACTAATCCCATCTGCCTGCGTTTGGTCCATATCCCTCCAAACCTGTCCTATCCATGTAATTGTCTAGTGTTTCTGTGTGCTCAGAATGTATTTGAGTGTATGTACAATATATGTGCTTCAAATGTGTCTGTGTATGCGCTGCTTATGCAGTCAGAATGTGTCCGTCTGTGCAAAGTTTGTGTAACACAGACTAGTCACAATCCCCGTGGACCTCCTGCCATTAAAGCATATGCTCGCACTGTCAAGACCCTGTGGTATATGTTGTGCAATGGTCACCAGACATCCTGACACACAGGCATCTTCCACATCTCCAAGCTAAGGCCAAGGCAAGTAATCCTTGCCCTTTGCCTTAAAGTGCCTGAAAAGAAATGAAGCAAAGCCTCTTGGAAAGTGCATTGACCTTCAGGCCAAACCTTCTAATGTGGTACATGGATTGTTGGCAGGCCAACGCGCATTTGTTAATCCTGCCTATTTATCAGAAGAACATAAGAAATAAGAACAGTGCAGCATCTATTCCATCATTTGAGATCACAGCTAATCTTTCACCTACACCTTCAGTGCCACTTTCCAGCAGCAACCCTTATCCTACAATTCCCTTAACGTGATCATGATCAATCTATCGTATTGGTTATGAACGAACTCGGTGACTGAACTCTTGGGGTACAGAACGCGTGAGATTCACTGTTCTCCGAGTGAAGACATATCATCTCAGTTGGAAGCAGCCGCCCTCTTATACTGAAATCATGTTCAAGTATTTGGATTTGTCATTCTGAGAAAATATTGTTCCTGCAACTAGCCTGTCTAGTCCTTTAGAATTTTGTAAGTTACCTAAAATTGGATCTTCATTGTTCATACTGTTGGGTTGTAAAGGGCTTGTCCCACTTTCATGACCTATTTCACGACCTTTTTTACTCGTGGACATTTTTCATCAGGCTAGAAAAAGGCCCCGACTTACTTGATGCCACGAGTACCTACGACTAGCATCACAACCTACCTACAACCTACCTACAACCTACCTACGACCTCCTACGACCTCGTGACGACCATGCTGCGGGTAGGAGTCAAGGGCAAACTCTACAGAGGTTGTGAATTAGGTCGTGAAAGTGGGACAGGCCCTTAAACGACACAAGCTACACAAATGGAGGTGCTGCCCCATTGGCAGAGTGTATGGCCTCACCTTGCCAATGGAGGCCCAGGACCAAAAGTAGATCTGAAAATAGGAAGAGGAGTTAAATTGGTGAGCAAACGAGAGATCTAGCAGGCCTTGGCAGACCAAACATCAACTAGACTAGTCCCTGGCCACCTGGAAGGGCTGCTAGGTTCCCTAGATGGATGTGTGGAAAGATGTGTAGGGACGGGTGTTACATCTCCAGCAGTTGCAGGGAAAACTGCCTGGGGGGGAAGGGATGGTTTGGATGGGAATGGATGATTGAACTGAGTTGTGGAGGTAGTGGTCTCTGTGGAAAGCGGGGATAAGAAGATGTGAGTAATGATGGAATCACGTTGAATGTGATTAAAAAAGTCGAAGAATGATGTGTTGGATGCCGAGGATAGTGGGGTGAAAGGTAAGGACCAAGAAACTTGTTCTGTTTCGGCAGAGGAGGTATGAAAGCAAAAATTTGAGATACATTGGAGGCACGGGTTAGGGATATATCTACAACACCAGGGGGAAAGTCTATTATACGACAGAAATATGCTATCTTGGATGTCCTAACGTGGAAAGCTTCATCTTGTAGCTGAGATGGGCATTGAGAGTCGGGGATGGCGCCCTTGCAACTGGCAGCATGGGAGGAGGTCTAGCCTTATTGAAAGGTCAGTTCGTGATCTGTCCTCTCTGTTGGAGACAGAGAGATTGAGAAAACATTAAATAACAACATCCACTTGAATCGTTGGGATATTTTATCCAACGAATGCCCTCACACAATGCTACAGACTCTCAATCCTTCAATGGACTGTCATCTCAGATTCCCAAATAATGCTTAAACCTCTGACATTCTGACAAATGCAAGAATAATACTCAGCGAGCAAAGCTGACACTAATCCACAATTTTTGAAGCTAAGGAACTTATTCCCTCCAAATCACCTCCCTTGCTTCAAGCCACAAATGGCTCAGATCAAACAACTATACCTGTTACAATGACAGGAGATCTGAAACCATGGTAACTCCCTTGATCCACTGCCTCTAAACATTCTGGAGCATAAGCAGGGCCAAATAATAACAGGGAGCGCAACTGACCATCAGCAAGCAATCATTCAGCCAAAATTTCAATTCAATGAATTGAGTCCCTTCCAATATACCTAGGAATTTCTTCTCATCTCTGTGCTGAATGACAGATCCATTACTTTGGGTTGTGGTTCCTGGTTTCCCAGCCAGGGGTAATGTCATTTTGCATCTACCCTGACATAGTCCTTAATGCTGCATAGTTCGATGAAATCACCTGTCATTCTTCTAAACTCGAGGGATTCAGGTCTAGGAATCATAGGAATCTTTTGGAGGAACTTTTGCTGGAAAAACATTCTATTAAGGCTCGGTGGCATAGCCTGCAGTGCAGTTGCCTCACAGCTGCAGCGACACAGGTTGGATCCTGACCTCTGATGCTGTCTGTGAGGAGTGTGCATGTTCAGCTTGTGACTGAGTTTCCCCTTGGTGCTCTGGTTTCCAACCTCATCCCAATGACGCTGAATGGTAGGTTAATTGATCACTCAAAATTGGTAAGTGTAGGTGAGTGGCAGGTGGTCAAATTAGGGTGGCAAGTGAGAGGGAATAGGTTGCAGGGAATTAATTGATGGCAATGAGATCGATGGATTGTTTTTGATAGCAGGCCACCACTTCTGCCGGAGAGACATGTGTAGGCCAACTGTAAATCAGAAGATGTTATGCAAAGGCAGTGGGATGTGACGAGGAAGAAATAACCGTGACACCTTCCACAACCCCTGCTTTGCCAGGAGCAATGATCTCTGTGGCAGCTCGCACCATGATCTCAAGCTCTTTCTCTTGTCTACAGGCACAGTAGTGTCTGTCTCAGTCTGCTCTTGCTGCCGGTGTTGCTGCGTCATTTACTTTCTCAACAGAGCGTTAATGTGTAGACCTTTTGTATGCCTGGGAGCGTGTGTAAGGCATGAGGTGCGTATTGGAGCAGGGTTTTTGTGCGCGTGGTAGACAATGAGAGTGGTGACGAGACTAATCGAGACTGTTGTTAGTTGAAGGTAGGGTGGACGGAGCAATGCGCAGCTTAATTCTGCAGTTATTGAGAGTTGTAATTTGTTGATCACACTCACTGATCGCGACGCTGTTTCAGAGATCGTTAAATCTATTTCAGTACACACAGCAGTACAGTATTGGCCAATTATGTCTGACCCAAACATGATGCCAAATTAAACTAATCCCTACTGTTTATGTGTGCTCCATATCCGTCTAATCCCTGCATATTCATGTATCGATCTAAAAGTTTCTTAAATATCGCTATCGTATCTGCTTCCACCCCAACCCCTGGCAGCGTGTTGCAGGCACCCACCCCCCTTTGTTTAAAAACTTGCCCCACTGATCTCCTTTAAACTTTCTCCCTCTGACCTTCGGGCGATGCCATCTAGTCTTTTACATTAAAGGTTCTGACTGGCTACCTTATCTTGACCTAATTTTTTAACCCTCAATCAGGTTTCCTCTCAGCCACCAACGCTCCAGACAATACAATCCAAGTTCACCCAACCTCTTCTCATTTAATGCCCTGTAATCCAGACTGTTCTGCACCCTCTCCAAAGCCTCCATAACCTTCCTGTGCTGCGATGGCCAGAACTGCACAAAAGAAAGTACTGCGGCTAAATCAATGGGTACTGGGCCTGGCGTTGATCTCGAATGCATCTTCCTTCCCATAAGTCAGTTTTGACTCTGCCATCCTTCCTGGGCCCCTGAAAATGGGATGAGCTCTCTCATGTTCTCCCACTCTTGCAGTGACTTTTATCGCACGACATTGGAGATCCGGGGGTTCCCATTCCCGTGTCGGGTTTCACACCAAAATAAAAAGAGAAAATGCTAGTACTCAGCAAGTCCGGCTGCATCTGTGGGAAGAGTAGCAGAGCTAATGTTTCAGGTAGGATACCCTTCATCACCTTACACTGTAGCTCCCATTCTTGGTTATAGAGTCGTACAGCACGGAAACAGGCCCTTTGGCTCAATGTGCCCATGGCAACCAAGATGCCCCATTTACACTGATCACACCTGCCAGCAAACTACCTGCCTGTTGGTTGGCAGAGGTCATCTCTTTGGAAAGTAAACAGCCATGATCCCAATTATCACAGGTGCAGTTAGGGTACCTGAAATCACTATGGTTTTGTCTATTAACATGATAAATACTGCAATATTGTTGATAAACTGAATACATGAGATGAACATTACCAGCAGATGGACACAGTTTTGGGATAAAGAGCCGCAGACCTGTCCATTCACTGCCATTTTAACCAAGTTCTATGTCATGGTCACAGGGCCGCCAATCTCTTTCCCAGTTCCGCAAAGAGCTTATTGTTTAGTTCAGTTTAGTTTAGAAATATAGCGTGGAAACAGACCCTTCAGCCCACTGAGTCCGCGCCAACCAGCGATCCCCGTACACTAACACTATCCCACACACACGAGGAGATCATTTACGATTTTACTATGCCAATTAATCTACAAACCTGAATACCTTTGGGATGCGGGAGGAAATCGGACGGGTGAATTTACAAACTCCATACAAACATGCCTGTAGTCAGGGTCAAACCCGAATCTCTGGCGCTGTAAGGCAACAACTCTACCACTGTGCCACCCTTGTTGCTCATTGCTGAAGTCACCATCCTTATTTTTTCTATTAGTTGAGAACCATAACTTGCAGCTCTTAACCTGAGGAATTCCCAAAAAACTGATTCAGAGATTTTATTTTAGTTTTGTACAAGCACATCCCAACCATTCAACACATTTATATCAGGACGAAATCACCATCCTTAGATTTATTCTTGCACCAATACCAAGGGGGTCCTTCTAATATTTCTCATTCGTTCCTGAGCGAGAATGAAAGGAACTGACACTTACAAAAAGCTCTCAAGCTGTTTCCATCCTAAGCTTTCTTGTCTTTATTTGTTTTATCCAATTCTCTGTGTTTGCTGCGGTTTTACAGTATTTCTGAACTGAGGAATCCTTTGTGAAATAGCCAGATGCGGACCTATCCTTCTTGTAAACATCAGTATAGTCATTCAATTCACTGCATCTTACCTCTGACCGCCTTCATCTTCATATCTTGCAGAGAAAAGCATGGGCAAAAAGCAATGGCGCGCGCGCGCACACACACACACACACACACACACACACACACACACACACACACACACACACACACACACACACACACAAACAAACACACACACACACACACCAAGGTGCGTTTTCCTCAGGAAATAATGACATTTATTCTGCAATAGTTAAAAATAAATATTGCATTGCATTTTAAATATTGCATTGATTTTAAATTTCAATTAATTACAGAGATGTAGTGGGGACTACTGCTACCTTACATTTTCAGCAACTAGGGTTGTTCTTGATGTTTGGTGCTATCTCTGAGGAGTTTGCGGGTTCTCCCTGTGACCATACGGGTTTCCTCAAAGTGTTGTGATTTCAAGTCCCAAATACATGAGGGTAGATAGGTTAATTTGCCGATATAAAATTTCCCTTGTGTAGGAATGTCAAGGTAGAGATAATGGGCATGGGAAACAAAAATGAGTGAGGGAATAGAATTGGTGTGGGTGTTCTGGGAGCCACCTTAGACTCAATAGGTTGACCCGTCTCCTGTGTTTGGATGAAATACAAACTCCAACTTAGATTGGTGCAAGGTGGAAAGAACCTCATACTTTGATTGGGGGGAAAAAAGGGATTCGTCCATATTATGAAAAGTAATCTTGCAGGTTAATAAAACCATGAAGATCGCTGAAAGAAAAATTGATGGGGTTCATTTACAGAATGAAACAGAAAGCAAATAAGTGAAGCTAACCAAGTGTAGACCACCGGTGAAAATCTAAAAACTACACCTGATTCGATCAACGAAGAACAGTTCAGTTCTGATCTCCATTTAACAGAAAGGATAAAGAACCATTTGCAGGGAAAAAAATTACCAATTGGGTAAGATTGAACAGCTCACTTCTCCGATGGAGATTGCAAATCTGATAAAAATTTGTGGCAGTGGAAGGGCCTAACAATAGACATCCTGATGACCATTCCACTTGCTGCAAAAATAGAACCACAGGCAATGAAGGTTGACTACTAAACTATCCAGAAAAGGATTTAGGAAGAAGGTCATGTCATGTGGAATGATCAGAGCATTGAACGGGCACCTACAGAGACTAGGCAAGGTGAATAGCATGGATGCTGTTCTGAAGATATTTGCTATCGAATGAGAGAGGACTAGAACAATATGTCACACAGTCATAGAGTAATCCAAGATGGAGACAAGTCCTTTGGTACACTAAAGCTGCACAAATTTTTATACACTCATTTTCACAGCTCATTATATCCTAACCCTTTTTATTCTCCCCATATTCCCATCAATGAGGGATGAATGAGTGTAGGGCAGTGAGTGTTGGCTCTGTGGATTTTAGGTAGTCCTTCCTTTGATAGGCTGATCAAGATTAAGATGCATGGGATCCACATGATTTGGTTGTTTGGATTCAGAACTGGTTTTGTTATAGAAGACAAAGGTTGTGGTGTAAGCATATTATTGTGGCTGGTGGTCTGTGAACATTAGAGTTCTGCAAGGATCTGTGCTGGGACCTCTGTTGTTTGTGATATATTTGAATGACTTTGATGTTTGGGTAGATGGGTTGGCATGGAAGTTTATGAACGACATCAAATTTGGTGGAATTGTGGACAGTGCGGAAGTCTGTCAAAGTTCATATGGGATATAGATCTGCTGCAGAAATGTGAGCTGTTGCACTTTGGGAAGTTGGATGCAAGTAGAAACTATACAGTTAACGGTATTAATGTCAAAGATTAGAGGGCATAACTTTAAGGAGAGAGGGGCAAAGTTGAAAACAGAATTGCAGGGCAAGTTTTTTTATACACTGAGAGAAGAAACCAGGGTACATGGGCAAAACATGCAGTTACAGGGAGAACGTGCAAACTCCACATAGGCAGCTCTGGACGTCAGGATTGAACCTGGGTCTCTGGAGCAGCTTTATTAGCTGCACCACTGTGGTGCCGCAGGGGTGATACAGAGGACTGGGAGGAGGTTTATATGGACGCCATATACAAACATTAAAACAACTGGACTGAATAGTCCATTTTGAGCTGCAAACAACTTTTCCATAACTATGTAAAAATGAAAGATTTTGAAAGTGGTTATTCATAAAGTAATCCTCATTGACTATATAAACATGACACTTCAGTTGGAGGAATAGAACACCACGTTTTATTCCACTTGAATAAGCGACCTGTATAATCCACTTGTCGAAAGATATCTTATTCATTTGAGGGGTAAACATTGTAAACAGGCACTCATATTATCTTTGATGCCAACTCGGTTCTCATCAGTTCAGGGCTGTTGATCAGCTGAACAAGCCAGGCAGGATTAATTTAAACAATCATACACCATGCCAAAACTCAAAGAGATTGCAATACTGTATTCACAAGGATAGCAAAACCCAGAAATGAAAGAGGGTTAGGAGGAGGAGGAGGAGGGAGTACATGAAAATTATTAAATGAAGTGTTTGCAACTCTGGTTCAATTATCATTGATGCTGCCCTCGGCTCCGGTTGAAGTCACGGTTTAATTTTTGTCTCGATACTTGAGCACATAGTTTACATTACTTAGGAGAATGAGGAGGCACTGCACGATCAGAGATTCCCTCTCTTGAACGAGACAAGGGCCTTTCTGCTGATTCAAATAAGGGTTATGGAACACAAAGCACATTTCCAAGTAAGACAAGGTATGGGGTTACTCCTGGCCAACAATTATAAATATATAACAATTACAGAACGGAAACAGGACATCTCGCCCGACAAGTCCGTGCCGAACACTTATTTTCCCCTAGTCCCATCTACCTGCACTCAGACCATAACCCTCCATTCCTTTCCCATCCATATACCTATCCAATTTATTTTTAAATGATAAAATCAAACCTGCCTCCACCACTTCCACTGGAAGATCATTCCACACAGCTACCACTCTCTGAGTAAAGAAGTTCCCCCTCATGTTATCCCTATTCTTTAACCAACACAAATAAATCAGATTGTAGGCCACAGTTCAAAATGGTTTGGAACTTCTTGAGATCATCGACAGCATGAGAGAAACAAAAATGCGTTAAATTTTTTCAAAGGGACAGATTTTTGTTGTTTTCTATATCTCACATGTCACATCAAGTAAGCTGTGGTACTCTCAATCAATTGATTCTCACCATTCACCATTGCAGCCCCCCCCCCCCCCCACCCCCCCCCAGCCCAGCGAGCCATTATTTCTAGACATTTTCTTAATGTTTTAATTTCAGTGCAAATCTAAAGTGCAAATCCCGTGCCCAGGTTCTGCCAGAATACCAATAAAATTCCCTCATTTTGTTTCTGCTATTTCTTCATTTCAGGAGGCTGATCCTGATATTTCAATTCAGACTATTGATAAAAAAAGAAAATCCTGCTTTCAGCACTGTACCAACAGCAGTATGTGGCATAGATCATTAATCTTCACAGAATAAGTATTTCAAGAGTGATGTTGAAGCAAATGATTACTTTCGAAAGGTCAGTGAAGATGTTTAACTCTCCTTTCTGAACTAGTTATGTTCTTATTTGTTTATATAATGTGCCTTAAACACAAACTAAGAAGAGTCAATCAAAAGAAATAAAGAACTGCGGATGCTCATAAATACGCAATGGACCAAGTGTAGACTTGCTACTGTTTCACTGAACATTTGCGCTTGGTCCGTCAAGGCCTACTGGGTCTCTCAGTTGTAAACCATTTGTAATGATTCTCAGCCAGTGGCACCTAATAGACTGGGTGACAACCAAGAATAGTTTGGTGACTACTGGAGAGACGGTTGACGGCACGGAGAGACGACACCCTGGACAGGCTGGGTTAGCACCGCAGTCTGTGTCTTTCATGAGAAAGACACCCAATAAAGCTACGGAAAGGTCTAATGGACCACCGTGGCCTAAAAATCCATCAGGCGAGAATGAAATGCTTGGGAGGAGAAAGAGGTGCAGGGCACAGGCCTTGAACCTGGTGAGACGCAGGAGGTTCCCGGCCAGGACTCACCCCACAGAGTCCAGTCCCTCCATGCACTAGAACCTTCCAACCCCTGCAGAGTAGTTATTAAGATGGCTGATCCGTGGGCGGTTGCTGCTGGGATGCAAGTCGGGGCCTGATCAACCCCGGCTGGGTCGCCTGGGCGAGGGTGTCTGATATTGTGAGACCCGAAACACCCAATGACCCCAGGTCACATCACTGAGGATGCGTCCCAGCGCTTCTAGAAGATGTATATTTTTCACATAGAGATACAATGTGGAAATAGGCCCTTCAGCCCATCGAGTCTATGCAATCATCAATCATGCCAATCTTGCACAAATCTAAAATCCATAAATCTAGAATTCTCCTCGCGTTCTCATCAACTACTCCCAGATTCTGTCACTCACCTACACACTATGGACACTCTGATTCTCCCACGTCACCTACACACTAAGGGTTAATTGCCTTACTAACGAGTGTTTGGGAAGTCTAAAGAAGGGTCTCGACCCGAAACATCACCCACATAAATTCCAAGATAGGGAATTTTTAATCTGCATCTCAGATATTTTGCCAGCGATTGTGAATTCCGTAAGGGTGAATTTCCCTTGCCCGAACCGCTATAATACTAGTGTTCAAGAAGGAACTGCAGATGCTGGAAGATCGAAGGTACACAAAAATGCTGGAGAAACTCAGCGGGTGCAGCAGCATCTATGGAGCGAAGGAAATAGGCGACGTTTCGAGCCGAAACCCTTCTTCATTTTTGTGTACCTCCGCTATAATACGAGGGTCGCCTACAAGGATTGCCGAGCCACAGTTTGGCCTCCCTCATGTGTTATACCCAGTCATACAATTAACTCAAGGTGTGAGGTGGATGTAAGCTGTATTTAATCATCTTATTGGACTTGCATTTATTTCCCTCATGCCTCATAGCCCTTGAAAAATGTCTGCAAATTCCTTAGAATTGAGTCAAATTAGAGATAAAAGATAATACGTCATGCAAAAGCTGCTCAAATAATCCAGGCTGCCGTGGGTCATCTATTCCTGGAGCAGTCAATCAGCGCACAATGTCATGGTCCACTGCACTAATCATATTAATCTCAAATAAAGCACATGAGAAAACATAGTGGCACAGCAAGTTAATATGCCAACCTATCACCTCTGCAATTGCTTTGTGTACCGGGTAAATGTGACAGCCTGCCAACTGATGGGGCAGTGGATTAACTTACCAGCTCGTCAGCTCTGTGAATGGAGAGTAGTTATTGCACCAACCTATTAGCTCTCTGATCGGGTAGAGTAGTGTCTTGTACACCAGCCAGCCACCTGAGTGAAGGGCTGGGGCAATGGGTTTATTGTATTACCTTCCATCTCTGTGAATGGGTAGAGCAGGGGGTTCATGCACCAATCTGTAATTCTGTGAATGGAACTGGTAATGTAGCAGTCTGCTTGCTCAGTGAATAGGTGGGGTAGTGAGTTAATGTACCTGTCTGTACTCTGGGGAGAGTTAGAAAGGCTGGATTAATTTACCGGTGTGCACTCTGTGAACAGCTGATGCAAAAGACCCATGTACCAATATCCCAACTGGTAAAACAGAGGGTTAATATACCAGGCAACCAGCTCTTTAAATGAGTACGATATTCTATATACTAGCCTGTCTTGCTTAGAGTCCACACTAAGGAAGTGTATGCTTTGAGATGAATGGAGTTATGCATGGCTGCTCACCAATTGGCTGGATGAACAGTATGGGTGCATTAGATCATAAAAATCACACAACCAAAGCATCAGCATTCCAGCACTGACACCTCAGTCCACAGAAATACGCCACAAAATATGATCATTTAACATAGACAAACATCCATAGATTCATGTTTTGGAAGGAACTGCAGATGCTGGTTTACTCCGAAGAGGCACACAAAATGCTGGAGTAACTCAGCGGGACAGAGAGCATCTCTGAAGAGAAGGAATAGGTGATGTTTCGGGTCGAAACCCTTCTTCAGAACAGTTTTCGAGTCTCAACCCGAAACGGCACCAATAGCTTCTCTCCAGAGATGCTGCCTGTCCCGCTGAGTTACCGCAGCATTTTGTATCTATGCTTAGATTCATACGCAGTTTTTAATTTACTAAAACCAGAAAGGGTCATCACGCCACTGTGGTCACCAGCACGGCACCAAATCCATCATGGCCAATAGTGAAAAGCAAAGAGCCGATCCAGAATCACATTTTCAGGAAGCACATGATAACGATAAAGATTAAAGTGATTTTATCTTTCCAGCGCAGAAAAAAACCGAACAAATAAATAACCCTTTGTGTCATATAACATAATGCAGTTGATATTTGCCCCATCTGGGTTGTAATTCCTTTTCCACAGTGTCCTATTCTGCTGTCAACCATTCATCTTAATCTCATCCAGTTCCCACTCTCTTCCACTCTAGCTGCTTCTCATTCAGTAACTCTCCCGTTTCCTTCCATGCTTTTCATTTTGCTCGTTCTTGCTTTCCCGCACATTCCAAGCTACAGTTCTCAGTCATCCTGGGACACAAAGTGCTGGAGGAACTCGGCAGGTCAGGTAGCATCTCTGGAGAACGAGGCCAGGTGACACTTCGGGTTGCGACCCTTCTTCAGACTGATTGTACGAGGGGGGAGAAGAAAGCTGGAAAAGGGGAGAGGGTGGGCAAGGCGTGAGAGGCAATAGGTCGACACAGGCGAGGGGGATATTTGTTTGACAGGAAGACGGTTGGAACAATAGGTGTGGAACAGGTTTGAAGAGTTGCGAATTGTTAAGCCAGGGGGAGGAAAGTAGCAGAAGAGGGGGGGTGGTGGAATGGAGGAATAGGTGAGAGTCCTGGTAGGGCCAAGGGTAGGAAAGGGGTGTGGGGGGGGAGGGGCGGTGAAGAGGAGGGGTTGGGGGGTGGAGGGTGGAGGGAAGGAAGGGGGATTAGTTAGAGGTTACTTAAAATTGTAGTATTCAATGTTCATACCACTGGGGTGTGAGCCACCCAAGTGTAATACGAGGTGTTGTTCCTCCAGTTTGCGTGTGGCCTCACTCTGACAATGGATGGCGCCCAGGGTAGAAAGGTCAGTGTGGGAATGGGAAGGGGTATCAAAATGGGGGGTAACCGGGAGATCCAGTGGGCCTTGGTGAGCCGAGCACATGTTCAGTGAAAGGGTCAACGCTTAGTCCTTTGGTGTATTAACCAGCACCTGCAGTTCTTTGCTTCTATCCATTGACTTTCCATAGTTTGTGTAGAGAAAAGCACATTATATAAACAAATAAGAACGTAACTAGATCAGAAAGAAGATTATCTGAACATCTTCACTGACCTTTCAAATTAATCATTTGCTTCAACATCATTCTTGAGCTACGTATTCTGGGCAGGCTCACTGATCTATGCCAAATACTGCTGTTTGTACAGCGCTGAAAGCTGGATTTTCTTTTCGGGTGGAGACTCTACTGCAGACTGATTGTAGGGGGGAAAGGAGCAGAAAGCTAGACAAGGGGAGAGGGAAGACAAAGTGGGGCAGGTAACAGGTCAACATAGATGACGGGAACCTTTTGACAGGCAGATGGCTGGAACAAAGGCCAGAGATAAGAATAGTAGGTATAAAACAGGTTTAAAAAGCTACAGATTGTGAAACTGGATGGATTGAAGTAGCAGAGGGGTGGGGGGTGGATGGAGGGAGAAACAGGTGGGAGTCTGGGTGGGGCCCGGGAGAGAGAGAGGGAGAGGGAGAGGAGGGAGAGAGAGAGAGAGAGAGGGAGAGAGGGAGAGAGGGAGAGAGGAGAGAGAGGAGAGGGGGAG
Source organism: Leucoraja erinaceus (assembly GCF_028641065.1). Classification (NCBI taxonomy): domain Eukaryota; kingdom Metazoa; phylum Chordata; class Chondrichthyes; order Rajiformes; family Rajidae; genus Leucoraja; species Leucoraja erinaceus. The sequence continues at coordinate 17,494,492 of NC_073393.1, read as the reverse complement.
AGGGGGGGGGGGGGGGGGGAGAGAGAGAGATGTAACCTAAAATTGGAGAATGTCAATGATCATACCATTGGGCTGTAAGCTGCCCATGCAGTATATGAGGTGCTGTTCCTCCAGTTTGCATGTAGCCTCACCCTGGCAATGGAGGAAGCCCAGGCCTGAAAGGTCAGTGTGGGAAGCGGAGTTAAAATAGTTAGAAACCAGCAGATCCTGTCTTTTGTTACACACGCTCTATTTCTCCCTGATTCCAGGTTTATTAAAGGCAGGGCTTCGAGCAGAAACCTGCCAAACGCCCTCGTCATTCATTCATCTCTCTTGCTCCTTCTCCTTCACTAAATGGGATGCCAGCACATTTGCAAACAACACTGATAATCTGATGTAAACTATTTGTCTTGCACCTGAACACAGTGACAAATCACACTTGCCTGGCTCCCTAATGCCCTCCCGCTTCACAGCAGGTATCCGCCTTCCCTCTTCATATCCCGCTTTCAGAGCAGCGCTGGAGGGAATTCTTCCTTTGAGCGCAGAGCACACAGTGTAGCTCATAGCACATCAACATGCCCCACACCAGAAGACCATTTCAAGAACACTTCCCTCTTTGGGACCAGCAATAAAGGATTCTGAACAAACAGAATCTATGCTCACATTTACATACTAATAATATTCTGACACGGGTACAAAAAGCGCTCGACTTTACATGGCATTCGGACAACATCCAGTTAGTCAAAGGAACAAAATAGACTGCTCTGGCTCCACTTACACAAACGGCGGGTTTAACCCTGAAATCACTGGAGTCTTTCGCTCCTCTTGCAAGTGTTCAGACGGTCATTTCAGGGGAATCTTAATCTGCTGTGTTTGCCAAGTGTCATCATAGCTAGGTCTTGAGACAACTGGCATTGATCCACACGGAAAATGCTCCCTCTCATTTTCCTTACCTAATCTTTTAAAATAAATAAAATCTTCCGGTGCTGGGAATCTGAAATAAAAACAGAAAATGCTGTACATAGCCAGCTGGCCAATTGCTTATCGATTTAGTTCTCCTTCTCGATCCCAATCTGGTCTGAGGTCTCTCCTGCATTGTTCTAACAGAGCCCAAGGCAGGCTTGAGGAATACCACATTGCCTTCTGCCTGGGCAGTTTGCAGCACATGGGACTCAATATCAAATGCACCAATTTCAGACGACTCACCTTCCCTGCTTATATCTGGACTGGCCTATTCTGTAGTAGAAATATTCATAGAAACATAGAAAATAGGTGCAGGAGTGGGCCATTTGGCCCTTGGAGCCAGCACCGCCGTTCAATATGATCATGGCTAATCATCAAAAATCAGTACCCTGTTCCAACTTTGTCCCCATACCGCACCAATTCTGGCCTCTTCCTTCGTTGTCTCCAACCCTTTCACATCCTTTCTCCAATTTAAAATTATCTTTTTCTTTCCCTTTCTTTAATTTGACCTAAAACTTTAACTCAATTTCTCTTTTCATGGAAGATAGATACAAAATGCTATAATAACTCAGTGGGCCAGGCAGCATCTCTGCAGAAAAGGAAGAGGTGACGTTTTGGGTCAAAACCATACTTCAGACTTCAGTCCTCTTTTCATGGACTGAGTGTTTCTGCTATTTTATGTTTTCGAGTCCTTGAAATAAATAGCGCTGGCCGGTGATCTGGTAGGAAATGAGGTTGAAGAATCAGAGGGTTTATTAGGTGACCAAACTCTGCAAGATTAGCAATGTAGTTGGGAGGCATTGGTTGGGGAGGGGAAGGGTAGAGATGAGCTGGATAAATGATGGATTTCCTGTATGGTGTATCACTCTTTTGGTGATAGTAATAACCTCAGAGTGGAGACTGGATTCCACATGTGCAACCTACTGTGATTGTTTTAATATCAACATTCCAACGGTTGATGGCAGCTCTACAAAAATAGCTTCATGCTCAGAGTTCCTTGCGTTTTAATTGTCAAAGTGTGTGTTTTTAATACTTAACATTTGAAAAGAGGATGGAAGAGGGATGTTTCCAGGACTCAGGACTGCTTTCCGGTTGTGATGTTCTGGATGTTGATTTTCTAGAGGTGTTGCAACATGGTTAATGCAGACCTAGTCTAGTTCATTTCTGTGCTTACATCAGTTGTGGAATTGTTATGCCTGCATTTGAGGCCACAGACTCTTTCTATAGTTTACTTGAATTACAGACTGAACAAGTATTAAGGACCACAGACTTCTTCCACTAGGAATGACACGGCAGAAGAGAAGAAGTTGCCCATCACCCACAGTAACTTTTCCTGCCCTCTACCACTGGAGCACTGTGGCTGTATTGTACACCATCTGAAAAATGTACTTCTCTTACTCATCTCGACTACTCCGACAGGGTAACATGGTGGCACAATGTTTGTGTTGCTGCAATATAGTGTCAGAGATCCGGGTTCGAACCTGACTATGGGTGCTTGTCTGTACGGAACTGTTATGTTCTCCCCATCTGCTTGGGTTTTCTCCAGAAGCTCCGGTTACCTCCCACACTACAAAGACCTACGGGTTTGTAGGTTAATTGGCTTTGGTAGAATTGTAAATTGTCCCTAGTGTGTGTAGGATAGTGTAAGTGTGCAGGGATTGCCGGTCGGCACGGATTTTGTGGTAAGAAGTGCCTGTATCTCTAAACTAAACTAAGACTGCATATCCCAGATCCATGATTCTCTACCAGCAAGAAGGGCCGGGCAGCAGTCACATGGAAACACTGCCATGTGTACATTCCTCTCCAGTTCACACACCTTCCTTACTTGGAAACATTTTGTCATTTCTTTACTGCCGCTGTCCAATTCCTGGAACTCTCTGCCTGACAGAACTGTAAGAAGACAAACACCAGAAGGACTGCAATGAAAATGACTCACCACCACTTTCTCTAGAGAGCAGCAAGAAATACTGGCCTCGCGAACAAAGCCCAGATCATGAAAACAAAACATGTTACCCGCTTGACGTGGGTGTAAATCAGAGCACCCATGCAGGGGATGGGGGAGGACTCATGGGGAGAATGTGCAAACTCCACAAAGACAGCGCAGGAATTCAGGATCAAACCTGACTCATTGGAGCTATGAGGATTCTCCTGCCTGTATACTCTAAATAATATTCAACAAATTTCTTCATCAGTTTATATCCTTGGTCATTTGTCAGAATATCAGTCTTCCACCAACTGAAGACCAAGATGACAGCTGTTGAAAAATTCCAGTCAGTTGATGTGTAAGATAGGTCTTTCAGTGTGACCTGCAAGTTATATGACATTCTCCCAATTATTAGGCATGAATGGGGTAGGGAGAGGTAGATTTTCATTTAACCGTCCTGTAAAATAGATGGGTGAACAATAATTGTTAATTGTCTAGTGAGTGTGTAATGAAAGAATGGCTTAATCAAAGGCTAAGGACGAGGATGAGGTTTAATTATATGCATTTGATGCAGCAATGTTGTAATTGAGTGCCTTACCCCGGCGGGAAGCAATAGAATATAGCAGAACAAGAGCAGGATATGCTAAGTTTTATAAGTCAACTGTTAGAATAAATGAAAATTGCAGTCTCCCAAATAAAGTTTCCACAACATACAAGAGGAAAGAAACCCCTGCTGAGTTTTAGAGCGGTGTGCACTATAACTTAATGGAGTGAGTCACGAACTGGAATCTATTGAAGGTAAAGTATAATTTCACTTGACAGCAAATTGAAATTGTGATTATTATCTGTGACTTCTGGGTGAGAAACGGCAATTGTCTGTAATGTAGGTACAGCTTTATGAAGTGATTTTCAGGGGCAAGGAGAAGATCACAGGAAGCTTTTTGAATATTCTGTCATTGGAGGATCAGTGTGCATTGCAGGTGAGTCCAGAGATCTCCTGCCACCAATTACCAGGTTCATCCACATGACATTCGTGCTGAGATATCAGATTTCTAAAAATCTGCTCTTGCGATTTTGGATACCACTGTGTCTCAGATAAGACAATAAACAGTTGATAGTCCTTGTAAAGATCCAATGAGACCTACAAATTAGATAAGAGATTTCGCACTTCTCCTGACAATATTCAACCTGTAATTAACCACTTAAACAGATTAACCTGCCATCTCTTCCTGGCCATTTGTGTGGGAACATACTATGTGCGAATTGGCTCCTGCATCACCCCCCATATACCTCCTCCCTCGCCTCCATTCATAGACCCCAGTGGGTCCTTCCAAGTGAGACAAAAGTTCACGTGCACGTCCTATAACCTCATCTACTACATCGGTAGTCCCGGTGTGGCCTCCCTGTTCATCAGCGAGACCAAGCGTAGACTCAGTGACCGTTTTGCCGAATACTTGCAGTTGGTCCACCAAGACCTATTGGATCTCTTAACTCCTCTTCCCATTCCCATACTGACCTTTCTTACAACCCAGTGGTATGAATATTGATTTCTCTAACTTCAAGTAATCCCTGCATTCCCTCTCTCTCCATCCCTCCCCTACCCAAATCGCCCCACTGGAGTGACCCGCAATTACCATGGTGAAAGGCACCTCAGCTTTAGTCTGCAAGTGTACCGGTGGGCACCATGCTCTCTACAGCAGGGGTAAGTCTGAAAGAATGGGAAGAGGTCAACAAGGAGAAACAAACATAATCCATCAGGAACTGGCAAAATTGTCCATAAAATTCCAAGAAGCTTCATGTAAAACACATGCTATTGAAACTCTGCAGGAAATATGTATTTAACTATAATACCATTTAAAAGGGATGAAGGTTTTCATAGCAACGTCAGATCTGTGGCCCACACAAAGAGTAATTGATATCATTTGTCAATCGTACAATCCTTGAGGAACTTAGAGACTCTGCAATAACCTTCCAAAGAACAAGTTGAGAGTACAGGCTGAGTGGTAGAGTGCTGTCCTGTGATTGTTGAACCATAGCTACCTGTTTTCTCCTCTGAATCCCCGACATTATTCTTGTAGAAACATATCAAATTCTTAAGGGATTGGACAGGCTAGATGCAGGAACAATGTTCCCGATGTTGGGGGAGTCCAGAACCAGGGGTAACCAGGTTTAAGAAGGGTATGCTTTTTAGGAATGACATGAGGATAAACATTTTCACCCAGACAATTGTGAATCTGTGGAATTCTCAGCCACTGAAGGCAGAGGCCAATTCACTGGATGTTTTCAAGAGAGAGTTAGATTTAGCTCTTTGAACTAAAGGAATCAAGCAAGGGATATGGGGAGAAAGCAAGAACGGGGTACTGATTTTAGATGCTCAGCCATGATCATATTGAATGGCGGTGCTGGCTCAAAGGGCCGAATGGCCTACTCCTGCACCTGTTTTCTATGTTTCTATGTGACTGTCAATAACATTTTACTCATCAATAAGTAAGTAACATTCATGGTCCATCCAAGTTTCATTAGTAGTCATCAATCAGCCTTTAACATTGTTGAATGTCAGAATCATTAAATCCACTCACCAGCATTTCAAAATCTCAGACTTTTCCCCATGAAAACATTTTCATAATGATGATGATCAAACATAAAATAGAATTACATTTTCTTAATGACAATAGACGGCTTCACTAAATTGAGTAATCCATGCTTCTAAAACCAACAGGCAGTGCGCAGAGCGACATGCAGTCATCTAATTTATTTTATATCCTGAGGTGTAACGTAATCACACATTTGTGATGGAACGATATTTTACAGCAGTAAATGTAAGGCTGACACAAGGTAAGCAGAATATTGCGGGTCTGAAGCTAGTTTGTCCAGGTGGCGAAGCAAGATATTCAGCCTCTGGTTAAGGTGAACAGCAGCCAGAAGACGACAAAAAACACACAAAGGGCAGTGAGAAACAGTAGTGAAAGCTGATAATAAACGCTAGAAATGTGTAGGAAGGAACTGCAGATGCTGGTTTACATTGAAGATGGACACAAAATGCTGGAGTAACTCAGCAGGGCAGGCAGCATCTCTGGATAGAAGGAATGAGTGACGGTTCGGGCCGAGACCCTTCTTCAGACTTGGGTGTCGTTTCGGGTCGAGACTTCAGTACTTTTCAGTAACTCTTCAGTAGAGTTTGGCTTTAAAAGAACAGTCCTTCAGCGACAAAGACAGCAGTTAGGAAGTGGTGAGCTGGTGATTCTCCAGGCGAAACCAGTGTATTGACCACAGACTGCAGTCAGGAAGGGAGGGACTGGTCAATTACCAGAAATTACCAGCAGACTGACTGCTGAAATAAATGTGAGCATGCAAGGTCATGCTCAAATATTATAAAGAGAATACATTGTAGGTTGAGGTGCCTGCCTTTATGTAAAGCATTGCAATCTTCCTAACTCATGTAATGGTAGATTATCCCTGGGAAAGATATTCGGGGCTCTTTGTCATGTATTAAACATAAGGTTGGTCTTTGGTATATCTGATGGTAGTTCAGAGTCCGTTTATTGCAAACAAAGGTAGGCTTGGATGAGATACTTGTCTGACATGTTCCTTGATGAGTTGGTTAAGTCACACCATTCAGGGAAAGAATATAAGAAGGTTTACCGTGCCAAAGACGTACTGACGTTGACCTTCAAGAGCACAATCTATTGAAGGCAAAGGGTGGGGGAAGGGAATTCTATTTCCAAGCATTATAATCCTTTAACCGACTGAGAACAAAATCAACCCTTTTATTTTCCAAGTTTAAAGATAAGATAAGCATGGTTGATTTAAGAAGCAGCAGTTTCTTATCATAATCATAGCAACCAGAAAATAGAACCACATAAAATGTATGAGACAGCAGGTTATAACCACTAGAATAGATAAGTGTGAAATAGTTTGGTTTACAAAACTTGCAGGTCTTTAACAAGCTGCACACAAGAGATTATCTAGCAAAATTAGAGCAGAGTACTTGGGTAACATTCGGGACTGGATTGAGAATTAGTCAACAGTTAAAGAAGAAAAGCTGACCATTTTTGTGTTGGCAGACAGTGATTACTGAGGTGCCTCAGGGCACAATCGTTAATAAATTGTATTCATAATTTCAATTAGGAGATCAGGCGTGGCACAGTGGCGTAACAGTAGAGTTGTTGCCTTGTGGTATCAGAGACCCGGGTTTGACCCTGACCTTGGGTGCTATTTGCATGGCATTTGCACATTCTTCCTGTGATGCGTGGATGTTCTCCAGGGTGTTCCAGTTGTCCCCCACATTCCAAAGATGTGCGGTTTTGTACATTAATTGGCTTCTGTAAATTGTCCCTAGTATGCCAGATAGAACTAGTGTACAGGTGATCATTGGTCAGCATAGACTTGAAGGGCAGAAGGACCTGTTTCCATGCTGTACATCTAAACTAAATTAAATCAGGTGCCATATATCCAAGTTTGGTGATAACACCAATTTACAATGCTGGTGTGGGGAGGATACAGGGAGGTATTATTTAGGGGGTAGAGAAGCTAATTTGATGGGCAAAGACATAGCAGATAGAAGGTAATAAAGCAAAATGTGAGCTCAGCCAACAAAATAACAAGAACATAGTTAAAAGTTATTGCAGTTGAGAGAAACCTGCATTCCATTATATCACTAAAGGTTCATTAAATAATTGAAAGGGCAATCAGTGTGTTGCGTTGTACTGCAGTTCTGAGGGAAACAATGGAGACATCTTGCTCTATTTCTATCGAGCCATGGTGAGAATGCATCTGGAATAGTGTGTACAGGTCTAGACTCCCTACCTGAGGAAACATACACCAGCGATAGAGGGGAGAGCAGCAAAGGTTTATCAGATTGATTCTGGAGATGGGATGTTTGGCTTATAGGAATAAATTAAGTGGCCAAAATCTGTACTCTCCCGAGTAAAGATTGACTAATGAGCAGAAACCAGTCAGGATAAATAAATCATTTTCAAATTGGCAATCAATAATTGATGGAGCACCACAGAGATCACAAGTGCAGGCTCAACTATTTACAATCTAGTTTACTGTGCTGGGTGAAAGGATTGAGTGTGCTGTAGCCAGATCTGTTGACGATGCACAAAGAGGTGGGTGAGCAAGTTGTTGGAGGCCAGGTGTGTTAGAATGATCTTATTTAACCCAGATGTGCATCTTCAGCTCTATGTGTTTCAAGAGTCACCGAGATTACAGCATGCTAAATATACTATGAAGGAATACACACTGCTGTGCAATGTTTACATTCATACAGATGTTGAGCATAAATGGGAAGTGTAACATCCATTAGACAACATTATTATTTAGATAACTCCATCCCTCACTGTTAGACAACACACACATTTACAACCAACAGGCCAAGCTTGCATTCGGATCTGTTCGCCAATGTCCCCTCTGTATTCAACAGATAATACTTGCACTCTATCTGATATGGCATATATCCCCATATAGATACTGTATATATGTGGAGGTACTGGATATAAGTGTACTCTATCTGATATAGGCCCATATCTGAAGCACAAAACCCGCATCTCTTTCTGAGACACAGCCACATTTGCATCCCATAGGTAATGCGTGCACCCCTCTCTGATACACCATATCCACCCCCAAATCAGATGGACTATACCTGCATCCCTCTCTGACAAATAGTCACGTCTGGATCTGTAGCTGACAAATTGATATATTTTAACCTAATGGACATTGTTTGTGGCACTATTCATCTGACATTCCATTTGCATAGTAAATAAAGAGATTTATTTGAATCCAATAGATGATATTTACACTTATAATCAGGCTGAAAATCAAATCGTAAATCTTCTTGAGAGTAATTTACATTTTATGATGAAATATGTTACCTCTATTACAACCGCACTAGCTGTGATTCAGCAAGAACTGGCATTAAATTAGCAGGTTTGCAGAGACAAGATGAGAACCCACAGCTGTTATGAAAAGTGATGGTTCTTTACTGAAACAGGTTCACAGCTAGGCTTTCACACAAACCCACTGATGACCACATACCTTGTTGTTCCTGTCTATTAACCTTCTATCTGCAGGCAAGGCAGTGATATCCTCGTACATGTCCTCTGGAGCAGAACGTGTGTGCGGCCACTCTCCGAGGAGCTGTTTCCCCTGCCCCTGCCTGCTGTGTTCCACTTATGCCCAGCGACTCCCCACTGGTTGATCACACACCTGAGTTGTGCCTGTAGGAGCAGCTGGCCCTGGGGGTCAGGCTGATGACCTGAACATCACTCTCTTGTGCTCAGCAGCTGGGCAGAAACTCTCTGCCGTCTAACAGTAGCACAAGGATGGGGAGATGTACACTTAGTCCAACTGCATGTTATGATACGATACGATAGAATGTTATTTACCCCAGGAGGGACATTGATCTGCCAACCGTCATAGAAACACAAAATACATGAAACATGAAATTAAAGTGACGAGTGGAAAGGGCAGGGATGTGCAAAGATTGGGGAGGGGAGTCACTCAGAAACTCAGTTTGAAACTCAGAAGAGATAGTGGGATAATTTGAAGTGGAGTATGAGAAAGATTACATTGGCGTTCATCATTTGCCACATTATAGTCACATAGAGTCATAATTCACTGAGTCTGCACCCATCATCAGCCACCCATTTACACCAATCCCATATTAATCCCCTTTTGTTCTCTCCACATTCCCATCAACTCCCCTCAGATGTGACCACCACAAGGACATCCACATCATCAGAAGGAGAGTGTGTATGGCTGTCGTGCAATACACCAGGGTATCACGCCTGACATGCATGTCCAGTCCGCTGCTGTGGAAACTGCAAGATGCAAGCATGCAGCTTGGGTTAGAACAATAAGTCAGACACAACTCGTATGGCTAACAGAATCCAGGGATATGGGGAGAAAGCAGGAACAGGGTACTGATTCTGGATGATCAGCCATGATCATATTGAATGGCAGTGCTGGCTCGAAGGGTTGAATGGCCTACTCATGCACCTATTTTCTAAGTTTCTATGTAACACATGGGTGAGGTTGGGGTGAGGCAGTATGAAAAGGCAATAGAATCATAGAATCATTAGACTCAGCGGGACAGGCAACATTCTGGAGAGAATGGGTGATGTTTCGGGTTGACCCTTCTTCAGACGGATTTCAGAAAAAGGGTCTCGACGCGAAACGTCACCCATTCCTTCTCTCCAGAGTTACTGCAGTCCCGCTGAGTTACTGCAGCATTTTGTGTAAACCTTCATCTGCAGTTCCTTCCTACTCATAGGATCATAGTGTTGTGCAACACAGGGTCCTTTCAGCCCGCTCAACAATGCCAAACGCTGAACTATTTAAAACTAATTTTTTCCCCTAACAATAGGCAAATGATAATGGTATTGGTTTAGGTTTATTATTGTTACATGCACAGAGATATGGAAAAATTGAGCCAACAACAGACACATGACTTAGAGTAAGAATGGCCAGTTCTGAAGTTGTCAGAAGTTGGAATGGTCGACACTGAACTCGGTGACTGTTCAAACAAGTTCAGTGGCAGACCGATTCATTTTCCAATTTAGCCTTGACTCCTCTTTTCAGAAGCTACCCCTCTATCTCTAATGAGACCTGTGGATTTTCAGCTGGCATTGGTGATATGCACTCCAGAGAGATGGGCTCTGAAAGAGACCAACCTTAATGTCATTGACTGCTTGGCAGAGTAAAGAGATGAATGATCTTCTACATTCTTGCAAGCTCTTCAGTGTATGCACGGTCAGGCAACCACTGGCTCTGCAAAATACCCAGCTATAAAAGATGCAAATCAGGTTTAATGTTAATTCCAAAGTTTAACTGGCTCTCTGTTTAATAACCTTTGATGAGTGATGACATATATATTTTCTCAATGTATCTTAATGCCTGTAGCAACCTCCTGCTTTCAATTTTTTGAACAGTCACCCCTCTCTGCAGCTCCTGAAATCACTGAGGCAACATCGAATGAATTGATTATAATTTGGGTCACTGCTTTCATCCTAGGGTCACTTTGTTTCTGCATGAATGTTATTCAGTGGAGCTGGGTTGCTGTCATAGTGAAGGAACATGCATTATTCAGGATAGGGAATGAAATAATCTCCAGATGATTCAATTTCAGTACCAAAATGAGCCTATAAAATAGGTAAGTACTTACAATACTAATGCAAAATATTGAGACCTTGACGTGTGAGAGGTCAGAGATAAATTAGAAGCTTTCCATCACAAATTCCTGTGTCAAGTACTGTAGGTGCTGTAAAGAGAGACTACTTTGCTAATGAGCAAGGACAGAGGAAGACACTACAACTGAGAGAAAGTGCCAACAGCTGCGGTGATTTGGACACTAAAATCACAAAGTATTGCAGTCAGATGAGGACATGGAATAAATGAGTAAAACCTTCCATGTGCTGTTAATGCATAGAATGCAAAAAAAAACATTCAACAAGGTAGCTAATATCAAGAAATGACCATTGTCCAAGACAGTTGTCATTGATTTAACATTTCCTTAAGCATACTCTGGCGACTCATTATCTGTTCCTTTTGTTATTGTCCTCAATAATAATGGTTCGCGCCGACATAGATACGTAGACAATAGGTGCAGGAGTAGGCCATTCGGCCCTTTGACCCAGCACCACCATTCAATGTGATCATTGCTGATCATCCACAATCAGTACCCCGTTCCTGCCGTCTGCCCATATCCATTATTCCGCCAGCCCTAAAAGCTCTATCTAACTCTCTTTTGAATGTATCTGAGGCAGAGAATTCCACAAATTCACAACTCTCTAGGTGAAAAGGTTTTTCCTCATCTCAGTTCTAAATGGTCTACCCCTTATTCTTCAACTGTGGCCCCTGGTTCTGGACTCCCCCAACATCGGGAACACATTTCCTGCATCTAGCGTGTCCAATCCCTTCATAATATTATATATTTCTATAAGATCCCCTCTCATTCTCCTAAATTACAGTGAATACAAGCCCGGTCACTCCATCCTTTCATCATATGACAGTCCCGCCATCCTGGAAATTAACTTTGTGAACCAATGTTACACTCCCTCAATAGCTAGAATGTCCTTCCACAAATTAGGTGACCAAAACTGCACACAATACTCCAGGTGTGGTCTCGCCAGGCCCCTGTACAACCGCAGAAGGACCTCTTTGCTCCTATACTCAACTCCTCTCGTTATGAAGGCCAACATGCCATTAGCTTTCTTCAATGCCTGGCATCTTCTTGGCATCTTGCTTTTAATTATTATTTACAGGACTCAATGGATGCGGGATTTGAACAATAGAGTGGTTCTAAGATTAAAGGTCAACTGTGATCTTATTGAATGGGGGAACGGGATTGAGGGACTGAATGGCCTCCTCCTACTTCCATAACTTCTGGTTTTAAGGGCTCTGTCCTTAACACGTCTCTTTTTCTTGGATGTTATTCTTCTCTGTGTAAATAATTGATAGTCTAGAAGAGCACAAGAAACCACTGGACTCCGTACTTTTCTGGGATTCTTCATAGGGATATTGAAATGTCGAGTTTCACTGCACCTTAATTGGTATGTGACAGACCTTTGAAACACTGTTTTATTGTCGTATCTTCTGTTTTACTGCTAATCTGCCAGTGCTTAAAATGGATGATAGTCACAAAATGCTGGAGTAACTCAGTGGGACAGGCAGCATCTCTGAAGAGAAGAAATGGGTGACGTTTTGAGTCGAAACTCTTCTTCAGACTGATGATTTGTTTTAGTGTTGGTGTACTGTTCACCTGCTTTTGGTCTGTGTACACTTTCTGCCCCCTTACTTTTAATTCATTTCCAAGATCTGGGCATTGTTGGCAAGGCCAACGTTTATTACCCATTTCTAATAGCCCTTAATATGGTGGTGGTGGGGCAATTTCTCCAATCCTGCAGTCCGTCTGGTATTGGGCAGGGAGTTCCAGGACTTAGGCCCGGTGACGATGAACATTGATAGACTTGGGTGCCACTGAAGAGTTTAACCTGGTGGTACAGCTGCTGCCCTTCCCTTCTTGGTAATAGAAATGATGGGGTTAGGAGATTTTGTTCAATTAGCCTTAGAGTTGCACAAGTCAGAAACAGGCCCTTCAGTCCACCACAACCATGTCAACCATCAAGTACACATATATAGTAATTACATTTGCTGGCAGTTAGCCTGTAGCCTGCTATGCCTTGGCAATTTAATTGTTTGATCAAGTGCATTTTGTAGATAGTGCTCATGACAGCCACCTGTTCTGCTGGTGGAAGGGTTACAGACAGGATGTAAAATTACAGACTTTGTCTTGGATGGTGTCGGGCTTCTTGAGCTTTATTGGAGCTGCACACGTGGATTAGAAAATAGAGAGGAGAGTAGAGAGTACTGAATAGTTAGAATCATACAACATGGAAACAAGCCCTTCGGCCAAAATTGGACATGTTGACCAAGATGCCCCATCTACACTAGTCCAACCTGCCCGTGTGTTTGGTCCATATTCCTCTAAACTATTCCAATCCATCTACCTGTCCTAATGTCTTTTAAATGTCGCCCTCCTCTGGCAGTTCATTTCATAAACCCACCACCCTCTGTGTGAAAAGGTTGCCCCTGATATCTACATAGCATTCTTTATTTATGCCTCGTAGATAGTGTAAAGGCTTTGAGTTGCCAAGAGTCAATAATGTTTTTTGTCATATGTCCCGGATAGAACCATGAACTTCTTGTTACGAATTTCTTGTCAGCGAATACTCAACTTCTGACCTGCTCTTGTGTTTATGTGGAGATAGACATAAAATGCTGGAGTAATTCAACTCAGCGGGACATGCACCATCTCTGGAGACCCATCTCGACCCAAATCGGCACCCAGTGGCGGACTGGGTCTAAAAATATTGGTTGCCGGGAGACAAAGGGGGCCCACTTCATCAGGGGCCCACTTGCCAGCGGGCAAGCTGACACCCTGGCCAGTCCGCCACTGTTGGCACTCATTCCTTCTCTCCAGAGATGCAACCTGAGTTACTCCAGCATTTTGTGTCTATCTTCGGTTTAAACTAGCATCTGCAGCTCCTTCTTACCCTTGTGTATATGTGGTTGGTCAGAATGAGTTTCTGGTTAATGATAAACACTGGATATTGATGGTGTTGGACACAGCCTTGTTAAAGTTATTGAACATTAAGGATTTAAACTTTATCTTGTTAGAGATGATCATTGTCTGGCGCTCTTGGCAAGACCATGCTAAATGCTGTCTAGACCTTGCTGCCTGCAGGCATGGACTGTGTCATTTGCTGAGGAGGCACACATGAGAGTTGAGCATTGTGCAATCAGCATCGAACATCTAACCTTGTGTTGCAAATAATTTCAGAGAACTAGGGGGTGTCATTTTCTGGTAATCACAAACTATTCAGAAGACAAAAGAGACTGCAGACGCTAGACTGCTCGAATCTAGAACAAAAAATAGAATGCTGCATGTGGGTTAAGCAGCGTCTGTGGAGGCAAAATGTGTAGATGTAAGGGAGGGGAGGACAATATATAGCAGTGGGAGGGAAAGTGGACAGATAGAGACGGGTAGCTCGCGGGGGGAACCGGCTGGAGAGGGAATGATGGGCAGAAAATAAAGGTGGATGTGCATGGAAGGAGAACATCGGGGATTGGTGTTAACTGAAAACCCTGGCTGAGGCAAGGCACACACAAGGGTATCATGATTCAACGAGGCAGAAGTGTACCCAAGGGCCGAACGGATAAAACAAATGCTTGTCTCTGATATCCAGTTCCAGTGTGGGTTATTGGTATGGGAAGTGCCTGAGCAACGAGCTGATACCGGGGATAAATCACATTCTTGCCGCAGTGTAGTGTGAGGTTTACCCAAAATTTAACCTCTCCTGTACCCGAACAGGTGAGTGAGAAAGACAAGCAGAAGAAGTGAGAGGTTACGTATGTAACAGGAAGTTCCAGCCTCCCGGCATTTCCTTCACCTTGAAACACTTAACTGTCTTGAAATAAATAAAAAAGGTATTAAAGGAAATAAAAGGAGAAGACTGCTGAGCAGCCGAAGAGATGAATCAGATCAGATATCTATAAGGAGGTGAACAACTCAATCAACTGAAATGCTGCAGCAAGTAACTGCACTTTAAATCGCCACTAGGCTTGCAAGCAATTTTATCTAATCAATATGCAAAGACACTGCTCATACTAATAGGCAATAGTGTCCCAGTCTACTTCAATGATGTCTCCTGGATTCAGAGAGGGTAATAAAGTTTGACATGTCTTAAAAAATGTTGTGCTATCATTTGCAGCTCTTATTTTGCAAGATTGCGGTAATGTTCTTGCAGTGATACTTGATCACGATTCATTTCAGAAGCCTCGTGAATATAGTCAGAAGCCATTCAGCTACTTAAAAAAAAGATGAATTTCTATGAGCTTGATGTTTTTACAGCCTGCCGAGACTCCGCTGGGCAAATGAGCTGCATCTATTCCGCTTTCCAAAATATTTACCTATTTGCCTTAAAATTTAAAAAAAACCCTCACCATATCATCGATAATTCTGGAGACTACATCTCTTTTACAATTCGGGTATGCTTTCATTTTTTTCCCCCTCCTGAGTTCCTGAGTTATAGAAACCAGGAGAAATAGAACAGAGAAACAGGCTCTTCAGTCCACTGAGTCCACATCTATTTATACCAATCCTACAATAGTCCTAGTTTTTTAATTCTTCTCACATTTCCATTAACTGCCTCCAGAATCTATCACTCACCAGCACACTAAGGGCAATGTACAGCAGCTCTGTTGATGACAACAAGTTTGTGTTCTCCCCCTCACTTTCTATCTCTTTCACCTTGCTGACGTCAAGGGTTAGGCTGGTGTCCTGGTGCAATGGCACACGATTCTCAATCTCTTTCCTGACCTTTGTCTCATCATTGATGATGTTCTGGCTGGCAACAGTCGGAACACTGGCAAACTTATAGATTGAGATGACATTGTACTTGGCCATACAGTCATGGTGTGCAGGAAGCCAAGCAAGGGACCCACCTCCAGTTTAAATTCCATTTGGAATGTTTTGGAGGACCAAGAAGCCAAGAAACCAAGAACCAAGGGACTGAGCACACAATCCTGAATGACACCAGTGTTGAGGGTCAGTGTGGAAGAAATGCTATGATCAATATTAGCTGAATGAAATCAGACTGTGAGGAAATCCAGAAGCCATTTGGAGATGGAGCAATCTCTAGCCTTTGTCCACCCATCTGCCAATCAACATCTCCACCCCCCCCCCTCACCTACATCTTTTGGATGCCCCGGTTTCCTATCATATCCCAAAGACGTGTCAGTTTGTAGGTAAATGGCTTCTGTAAAATGGCCCCGGTGAGCAGGGAGTAAGTGGGTGTGCATTGAATTAATGTGCACAGGTGATCGATGATCAGCATTGACTCTGTGAGCCTCAGGGCATGTTTTCATTCTATGCCTTTTCAATTAATCAATTCATTTTCTGGCTAAAATAGTTCAAGATTTCATCAACTGAGACTCAAATAAATTGGTATCTCAACCAAATTAATTGTCAAAGTACTGGTAATGATCTGAAGCATGTAATTGGGCCTGTGGCCATGTATTTCGGTGCTGCAGTTACTAACTGGCTTGCAATTTCCTTGTGAATCCAAACTGCATGCACACTGAATGGGGACAGAATAGAAAGTCGGTGATGTCAATTCTTATGCAGCATTCCTGTCCTGACACACTGGGCACTAAATCAGCAAGGGAAATCTAGCATTTAGAAGCAGGATCCCTATACACCTGTCTCATGTAAATAGACTCTCAATGAATTTCAGCTTTTCTGATAACCCACCAGAAGTAGAGATGTCTAACATGAGAATATGAGTAATAGAATCAGGAGTAGACCATTCATACCTGTTACTTTATCCAATAAGATCAATGTTGATCATTTACCTCACTGCTCTTTTCTTGCACTAGCCCCAAATCCATTCATTACCTCAATTTTTACAAAAAAAAATGAATTAATCTTACATAGAACAGTACACCACCAGAACAGGCCCTTCGACCCACAATGTCTGTGGCAAACATGGTGCCAAAATAATCTGTTATCTTCATGCATCTATTCCATATCCTTCTGCTTATCTGTATGACTATGCAAACATCCCCCAAATGCCACTATCGTGTGTGCCTCAACAACAAGCTCAAAAAGTTGCCCCGCACATCTACTTTAAACTTCTATCGTGAAAGGTCAAACCCTTACATTGAGTCTGTCATTCTTCATTCTGGACAGTCTGTCAGGAGAAGCAATATCCCTGCATCTTCCCCGTAAGAGCTTTACATGTGTGAATTAAGTCACCTCCGTACTCTCCACATCAGGGCAATTTCCACTACCCCAGGAATCAAGCCTCCATTGAACTTCATCTCTGTGCTTAAAAGTCACTCCATACACCTCCTCTAAACTTTGCCCTTCTCACCTTAAAGCTATGCCCTCGAGTATTTGATTTTTAAATCCTGGGATAAAGGTTCTCGCTGTCCACGCTATCTATGCCTCTCATAATTTGATATGGTGAGTGACTGGAAGGTGCTGCTAGGGAGGGTGGTTCAGGCACATACGATAATTTGATATACTTCTATCAGCAACCTCCACCTTCACCGTCTCTTATAAATATTTAAACACTTATTTTTTTCTTCAGATTTTCCTGCCACATTGTGTCGTGACACCTTGCTAACCCACCTTTCTTTATATTCAGCAGATACAGCGCACTCAGTCCCTTTGTGAAAGTCGGTAATATTGATTACAAATAGTTGAGGCTACATTACTGATCCCTGTGGAACCCTGTGGTTACTGATTGCCAGTCTGAAAATCCAGACTGTTTTCTATTAATTAGCCAATCTGAACTCAGGAGAGCTCGGACCCAGGCTGCTTAACAACTTCCCATCCAAGAAACATGCCTGGAATTAGTTTGATAAATCGTCGCTGGGCTTTCTCTGTAACAAGATGATGGTTATAGGTAATGAGACAAGACCCACACACAATATTTCAGATGTGGTCTCACCAGGGCACTATATAATTAGAGTAAGATATCTTTACTCTTACACTTCAGTCCTTTTGCAATGAAGGCCAACGCAGTTCTTAAGCATTTCTTTTCTTGCTATCTTAATTCCCTGTTGTAGCTGCAAGGACGCCAGCACCCTCTGAACACAAGCATATTTCAATCTATTATAACGTACACAATGCTCCACTTTTCAAAGAGAAATATGCTGAGGGTATGCTTGGAAGAGGGAACGTATATGGGCTGCCTGAGAGTGGGCTAATTGCTTTTGCTTGAGGAATGAATGCTTTGATAGCCATCTCCAGAAGGAGGAGAAGAGGATCTGAAGAGCAGGTCCGGCTAGCAAGGGAGAATGAAGAGAAGGTTCAAGTCGAGGTTATTGTCATATGCATAAGTGTGGTGAGGTACAGGTAGAATGAAAATCTTGCTTGCAGCAGCATCAAGGCACATAGACTCAGGCAACACATAAAAACTATTTATACTTAAATTATACCCAAGTTACACACAAAAATGAAAAGAAAAATGATTGTGCAAAAACAAGACATTAGAGCAAAGTGTAATTTAAAAACCAGTCCAAGGCAGTGCAAGAGAAAGTCTGTAACTGCCCATTGCTGATGTAGGATTAAGGTTGTCATAAGGGATAGGAGTAGAATTAGGCCATTCGGCCCATCATCTACTCCGCCATTCAATTAAGGTTGTTCAGGTCGGTTCAAGAATCTAATGGTTGTAGGAAGGTAGCGGTTCCTGAACCTGAAGGCAGCATGGTCCAGATGGTAGAGATTCTTGATGAAAGATGCCACCTTCTTGAGGCAGTGTCTCGTGTAGATGCTTTCAATGATATTCCGGCTGAGTCCGCTTGATCCTACTCGGGACAAAGGCCCCGCATCCATCTTTCAAAAGACCAATGTCTGAGGGAAGGGGGGTTCTAATATTCTCTGAGGAGGTAGGCATATACACGCCAGCATGTTCCACTAGGTGAGGTACAGTGAGGGAAGTCCATCTTTCACTCTGCCAGTGCAATCAATGTCACATCAGCCCTAAGCTTTCTGGGCCCAGCTCCTTCCAGCCAGAGCTGGAGACATGAGAAATGTCTCCCAAAAGCTGCCCACACTTGCATTAGTGAGTTGTGCTGATTGTGGGCTCACATTGAGACTAATGAGTGACGTTAATGCTAAATTGTCTGACCTTCCAACCACCTGGATGTTAGATTGTGGAAGCAGAAATTTCAGAAGCCCCCAGATGAGCAGATGAAGAACCGTGACCGTCAGGGGTACAAAACAGGAGAGTGGAAATGGGGTTGCCTCAAATCCACTTAATTGGCCTTCTTTGGCACAGTGGCATTGCCTCCCAAATCCTGAGGCCTGGGTTCAATCCTGACCTAGGGTGTAGTCTATGTGAAATTTGCACATTCTCCTGTAGCCATGCGAGTTCCAGAAACTGGCTCCAGTCTCCACCCACATTTCAAAGACAGGCAGGTTGGCAGGTTAATGGGCCACTGTGAATTGCCCCTAGCATGGATGGGAGGATCTGGGGCAGCTGATTACTATGCCATTCCTGCGCAAACTTCTCTGTAACTTATTCTGTAGTGTGCGGCGATGGGATGACTATCATCAACTCAATAGGCCGAATGGATGTCATACTTCTACATCATAAGGAAACATGACTCTAAGATGTGTCAAACGGCTGCTCTCTGTACTATGAGTCTCCACACCTCCATAAGAGAGAGAGAGCGTGAGTGTGAGTGTGTGTGTCTACAATTGATTGACATTACCTTTTCAAGTAATGAATGCCAGCAACCAATGATAGATGTTTCCCAGTAAGAATCTATAATCAATAACATCTATTTACCTTGTTTCTTCCCTACATATCTTGATGTCTGCATTCTCCAGAAACGCGACCAGTTATTCATACAGCAGTTACTGTATTGCAGTAGATTTCAAACCTGCTGCTTTTTTCCATACAGAGGCTGGTTGCAATTCGTAGCACGCTGCCTGTGGATATAGTGGAGGAAGGTAGTCTCACAATAGTTTAGATACATCTGGATGAATTGTCAGGACCTTGTCCAAGTGGACCAAGATGTTAACAGAATTAGTACTGGTACTGGTTGGTCCACATGGATATTGTGGGCTGAAGGGCCTGCTTCTATAACTCTACATATGACATAGGTTAATATTATGGATCAGTCATGCCAAGAAACAAGCAGCCTGGTTTTATTCTCCATCGTTCAGCTCAGTTTAGTTTAGTTTATTGCCATGTGTACCGAGGTACGGTGAAAAGCTTTTGTTGAAACCCACTGGAGATGAACACTGTTCTTCAGTTTCAGTCACAACAACAGTTTTTACATACTGGCGGAGCAGATGAAATGTGTAGGAAGGAGCTGCAGATGCTGATGATCTGCCTAACTGTTCCAGATTATTACATGTATGATTGACATTTACAAGGACAGGGTGGAAGTTGGACAGATATAAAATAGCAATCACAAGCATCACTGGGCAAAGAATACCAATTGAAAATTGAGTTGGTTTAAGCTGTCAAACATCCAGTGGAGAATTAATTTTGGGAATGAACACCATCAACTTGTACGGATGGAATAGTGAAATAAGAAACAGTAATGTGGCAGCAAATTAACCAGAAATGGTGGAGGACGGAGAATGGGAGATAAATGTACTCGTGTCATTTCCGAATAATTTCCTTTACAAAGATAGAGAGCACCTTTGAAGATCGCTGTGGCAATACATGGGGCTATGGAAATTGTACAGTTTTCAAACCGTACAATTGAACAATAAACAGTAAACAACTGAAGAAATGAATAGTGAGTTAATTGTGGTTTTAATCATATTGTTAAAAGATAATTGAATATCAACATTTTTGAATGATTGAATGAAGCTCCTACGATGCATTTGAAAACTCTGATCCCTCGTTTGGTTTGCTCAGGCCTACTTTTGCAACAACCTCCTGTTCTGAGAACATCAGACCTCTCTCAGTTTTCCCTCAATTCCGGATGGCATGAACGTTGAATTGCGTCCGGATGGCATGAACATTGAATTCTCCCAGTTTTGCTAGCCCTTGCTGTCTCCTCCCCTTCCTTAACCCTCGAGCTGTCTCCTCCCATCCCCCCGCCCTCGGGCTCCTCCTCCTCCCTTTTTCCTTCCTTCTCCCCCCCACCCCCCATCAGTCTGAAGAAGGGTTTCGGCCCGAAACGTCGCCTATTTCCTTCGCTCCATAGATGCTGTTGCACCCGCTGAGTTTCTCCAGCATTTTTGTGTACCTTCCCTCAATTCCAGCCCCTCTTATATCTTGGAGTTGTGTGACTGGTGCAACAATGCCTGCAAGATAGTTAACTAACTGTTCCTACATTATCTGGCATTTGGAGGTTGTACAGGGGTGGCAGTGCTTGGTTGCAACTTCCAGAAATTAGTCACTGTTTCCGTTTACCCTGAGTGTAACAATGGCTCTGTGAGTAAATAAGCTGTGAAGATAGAGACAGAGACAATTGAAAGTGGAGGAAGGAACTGCAGATGCTGGTTTACACCGAAGATAGACTTAAAATGCTGTTGTACCTCAGCGGGCAGGTGTCATCTCTGGATGGAGGGAATGGGTGACATTTCAAGTCGAGTCTGAAAAAGGGTCTAGACCACACATTCCAGGATGTTGTGTGTAACTTCAGAGACAGATGCATGTCAGCCACCAACATGTAACCATTGGGGTAACTTTTTCCACACAGAGGTGGTACATATATAGAAAGAATTGCCAGAAGAAGAGGTTGATGCAGGTACAATAACAACATTAAAATGATTTGGGCAGGTACGTGGAGAGGAAAGATTTTGAGGGATTTGGGTCAAATGCATGTAAATGAGATCGGCATGGGAAATCTGGACCAAAGTGTCTGTTTTTGGGTTGTATCATTCCATGCAGCCTCACATCTTCAGCAATCTAGGCTCATTGCTGACCTCGTGTTCCACCTGTGATCACGTGGGTTTCCTCTAAGTGCTCCGGTTTCCCCCACCTCCCAAAGACCTATGGATTGGTAGATTAACTGGCTGTTGTTGATTGCCCTTAGTGTGTAGGCGAGTATTAGATTCTAGGGCAAGTTGATGAGAATATAGGGAGAATAAAATGTGATTAGCTTGAAGGCACTGCAAGCATTACCCTGGTTCACCCTCCTACCAGCCCTTGCTCCTCGGGTCCGATGTCTCCAGCTCCCTCCCGATCCGACAAGCCTTTGAGCGGGCTACCGGCACAAGGGCCCATTCCTGTGCCGTATCTCTACGTGCGGTAACCCTATAAAACCAGAAACCCTCAGGGGTCTCAGGTTAAAGTTTAGACTACCTGTTTGGTTGCAGTTTAGAAATACGACCAGCAATTCAAAAACCCAATGTGGTGTGTTGTTTTTGCTGCGGTGTGCAATGTAGCACTTTAAAAAGACTTGTTAATTTGTGGGAGTCATCAATAACTCCCGACGTAAATTGCCTCCCTCCCACAAATCTATGCCCTGCTTCACTCGTAAAGCAGAATGTGGTGGCAGTCCACTAGAGAAATACAGCCGGACGTCAGATTCAGTTCACTGTATATCAGGGAAACCAGTCTGGAACCTGCAGGCTATGTTGTCAGGTTTATGACTACAGTTATTCTTCGAAATAAAGTGTTTATGTCATACTTCAGTGCAACAAGAATGCAAATAGAGGAGGGGACGAGCAAAGAAAGTTGCTTTCTTCCAACCAATGAAATAAATGTAATTATGAAACGGTAGAGTCTCACACCACAGATACAAGCCCTTCACCCCACATTGTCCTTGCTGACTATTAGAAACACATCATCACAAATCCTATTTACCTGCACTTGGTAAATCAGCCTTCGTGATTCAAGTGCTCAACTAGACGCAGGAATAACTAATGGCACTAAAGGCAGATAGGTTTCCAGGACCCTAAGGCATTCACCTATTTTATTCTCCCCACAGTTTTGTGTAAGCTCCACACAGCCAGGACCCCAAGGCTGGGATTGAACTGAGTAGCGTGGCAGCAGCACTACCGTGGTACTATTTACAGAAATCATCATTGACTGACAGGTATATTGTGAGAGGGGGTGGGGGGGTCAGTTGGAGCAGAACATAATTGTGCTCCTCAAGGTACAGGATATCAAAGGTGACATCCCTAGTACCGAGTCCACAGGCAGTACTCCAGCAGTTCAGAGCTATAATCTTTAATATTGTTGAAACCCCTGGACAATGCAGATAGGACTGTGCACAATCAAAACAGCATTGGATGTCAGGATTGAACCTGGCTCTCTGCAACAGGGAGGCAGCAGTACTAACTGCTGCTCCATTATGCTGTCCACCCCGGCTCGTAATTTTTGTGAAATTTTGAAGTGAAGCAGTACGTAAACACTGTCATGAGGGGACCAATATTTTATGTGTACAAAGTATTGCACCCATTACAGTCCAAATTATACGATACATAAAAATGTGATTAGCCCTGTCTGCAATTTCAAACCATTGCAGAAATAGAGGAGCTTCGACATGGAAGGATTAATGAAGACCAGTGAATAAAGGTAGGGGGAGTGGGATAATACATTGTCGTAAGTGTGGATCATGATTTAAAATTGGTGAGTGAGAGAACGAGACAGAGATTGCGAGAGTGAGAAAAATCAGAGGAGATGGCGACCTCAAGGGGAGGTTGGTGAGGGAGGAAACATAGAAACATCGAAAAATAGGTGCAGGAGTAGGACATTTGGCCCTTCGAGCCAACGCCGCCATTCAACATGATCATGACTGATCATCCAAAATCAGTACACCATTCTTGCTTTTTCCCCATATCCCTTGATTCCATTAGCACCAAGAACTAAATCTAACTCTCTGTTGAAAACATCTCGTGAATTGGCCTCCACTGCCTTCTGAGGCTGAGAATTCCACAGATTCACAACTCGCTGGGTGAAAAAGTTTTTCCTCATCTCAGTCCTAAATGGCCTATCCCTTATCCTTAAACTGTGACCCCTGGTTCTGGACTCCCCAACATCAGGAACATTTTTGACATTTGGACAAGGCTTGTCCAATCCTTTAAGCATTTTATATGTTTCTATAAGATTCCCTCTCATCCTTCTAAATTTCATCATATGTCAGTCCAGCCATCACGGGAATTAACCTGGTAAACCTACGCTGCGCTCCCTCAATAGCAATAATGTCCTTCCTCAAATTAGGAGACCAAAATTGCACACAATACTCCAGGTGCGGTCCCACCAGGGCCCTGTACAAGTGCAGTTGGACCTCCTTGCTTCTAAACTCAAATCCTCTCGCATTGAAGGCCAACATAGCTCTACAAATTTTGACCACCTAACACCATTGTCCTGTGTTGTAATGTATCCATTTTTGTTCAGATAAATGGTATATATCAAGTCAAGTCAAGTCAAGAGAGTTTATTATCAAGTGTCCCAGATAGGACAATGAAATTCTTGCTTGCTGCAGCACAACAGAATATTGTAGGCATAAATACAGAACAGATCAGTGTGTCTATATACCATAGACCATGTATATACACATAAATAAACAGATAAAGTGTAATAGGCTGTTATAGTTCAGAGTTTGTATGATGTTGTGTTTAATAGCCTGATGGCTGTGGGGAAGTAGCTATTCCTGAACCTGGGTGTACCAGATTTTAGGTTGCTTTGGGGGACTAGGCCACCCGTGTGATAAGGACCCAATGGGTCCCACTTTAGTTAAAACTAAAATTAACCAAGCAGCCTGAGGCTCGATTCAAATTATCAGTCCTCACCTAAAGCTTAGAATGCATGATCCCACAAGGCAAGAAAATGGAATATCTTACACGTGTGCATATTCATCTTGTTCCATGGTAACCACATATTTATGTTTGAATTGGAAATGAAGTTCTTGTGGAAGAATAAGGTTTCTGGCAGCACTTCAATCAGGTTCCTATCCCAACTGCATCATAAAACATGCGAGAACATTCAACTGAATTATTAGTGGATTGAAATAAATAAAGTGAACATGAGCCAACAGCATCAACTTAAGAAGTGGTTTGATATGTATTTCAATTTGTTTTGACTTTCCAAAATTCACACTGCTTCTGCACATTAATGTCCTCATTTTGTCAACAGTCTCTTTTCTCTCCTGTGATGGAAGTGTTTGCCTTCAGCATTTTACCTTAATCAAGTGTCAGAGAGGTAGTCTAGCCGTGGGGCATAGTGATGCAGCTGCTACAATATTGGACTAACAAACCAGAGGACAAGAGTTCAAATCCCTGTTGCTGGAGGTAGAAAATGTTGTTATTAAAACTGGCATCAAGATAAAGTGACCATGTAGCTGTAAGGTCGTCATAAAAGTCCACATGGTTCTGCCTAGTATTGCAGAAATACAAGCCGTCATTCCACCGGATTTGGGGACATTAGTTAGGTGTAACATGGCTGGTGATGACAGCATTGTGCGAGCAACTTTGCACAGAGATAGCAGTGGTTAAAGGCAGAGCCCGTCACCTCTCTCCTGGGAAAACGGTGATGTGGGGTCAATGTTGCTCAGGCCAATGATACTAAAGCATCAAGCATGAAATACACAGTAAAAGGAAATAAAACACCAAGTGCCTCACGTTTACAATATCATTCCTTAGTTCCTGGCTCTTGGCTTTTCTACCCCTCTTGCTTTTGTAAGTGTACTGACTATTTCTCACCCTTCTCACATTTATGTTATTCATGAAAACTAACCTCTTTCACCAAGCCTCTGGGTATCTGGCTATTTCTATGCCGTTCTCTTCAAGTTTCCATCAGGTAGCAATCGTATTAAACATTTGATTATTTGAGAGTTGCAGTATGCACCTTGCATCTCCATAGAGTCCTTGCACTTACATAGGCCCGTACAGCATGAAACAGGCCCTTAGGCCCAATTCATGCATACGACCAAGATGCCCATCTAAGCTACCCCCATTTGCCCAGGCTTGATCCATATCCCTCTAATCTTTCCATATACTTGTCCAAATGTTTTTCAAAAGCTGTCATTGTACCTGCGTTAACCACTTCCTCTGGCAGTTCATTCCATATATGCACTGCTCCCTGTCTGAAAAAGATGCCCCTCAAGCTTCCCATATTTGCCCTTCACCTTAAATCTATGCCTTCTGGTTCTTGATTTCCCAAACCCTGAGAAAGAAATTGTGCATTCAGTCTATCTATTCCTCACATGATTCTGTGCACCTCGATGAGATCGCCCCTTAGTCTCTTATGCTCCACGGGCTAAAGTCCTAGCCTGCCCGACCTCTCATCAGAGCTCAGCCACTCAAGTCCTGGCAACATCCTCGTAAATCTTCTTTGCACTCCTTCCAGCATAGAAACATAGAAAATAGGTTCAGAAGGAGGCCATTCGGCCCTTTGAGCCAGCACCACCGTTCAACATGATCATGGCTGATCATTCAAAATCACTACCCCATTCCTGCTTTCTCTCCATATCCCTTTATTCCATTAGGCCTAAGAGCTAAATCTAACTCTCTAGCTTATGACATCCTTCTAACAGCAGGGTGACGAAATCTGAACACAATACTCCAAGTGCGGCCTCACGCTAACAGGTTATCTTCTTCACTTTCTGAATTGTTACTTTGATGTATTCATCATTTATTGTATCATTTCTCTCATCTGTTTATCTCTGTGATCTCAAATGTGAAAATGACTTACATCATTCTATTCCTTCCACAATCTTATGTTCTCAAAAATTAAAGCTCCATAACATGATGCATAACCCGAATGTTTATTTTCCCTCATGACACAGGAGGCCATTCGCTCCGTTACGTCAATGCCAGTTCTCAAACAGGTCGATAAGGCCATGCTAATCCCATTAATTTTCCTGTGACTTACTCTCTCTTGCTCATCCATCAGTTCCTCTCTAATTCTCCTGCCACTCGATAACGTACCAGAGGCAATTTACAGCAGCTAATTCATCTACCAATCAGCACATTATTGGGATGTGGGAGGAAACCCATGTGAGTAGCCACACTGCACCCGGGGGTAGGATTGAATCTCGGTTGCTGGAGCTGTGAGGCAGCTGTTCTACTAGCTGTGCTAGTTTGCCACAGCGATCATTATGAGTCTTGATCATACATTGCCTCATAAGATATCTACCTTCACTCATGTTTGAAAAATGAGTGATGCATTAGCCTAGTGGTGAAGTTTGGGGACTTGCAGTCAGTGGTCTGTACAAGGGAGACACATAGATATAGAGTCATACAAGGAAACATGTTGGTTTGTTCATCCATGGCCATACCATCCAAGCTAGTCCCCTTAGCCAGTGTTTGGCCCACATCCCTCCAAACCTTTCCTATCCAAGTGCCTATTCAAATATTATTTACTGATTATTGTTGTGCCTGCCTCAACTATTGGCAGCTCGTTCTAAATACCTATCATCCGTATGAAAACTTTGCCGCACCTAGCGAATATTTCATTTTCACCTTAAACCTATGCCCTCTGCTTCTTGATTCCCCAATTTGGGATAAAGACTTCATCCTATCATTCCCCTCATGTCTTTATAAACCTCTATAAAATCATCCTTCATCCTTCTGCACGCAAAGGAATAAAGTCCTCGTCTGTCCAACCTCTCCCTATAACTCAGCTCCTCGAGTCCAGGTAACATCCTCATAAATCTTCTCTGCACTCTTTCCAGCTAAAAAGCCACTTTTCAAAAACAGGGTAACCAAAACCAAATAGATTACTCCAAGTTGATCTAACCAACGTCTTGTACAACTATAACATGAAGTTCAAACTTCTATCCCGTCCACCATCGGCTCTGACCTTCGTTCCATCGAGGGGGTTTATCGCAGTCGCTGCTTCAAAAAGGCTGGCAGTATCATCAAAGACCCACACCATCCTGGCCACACACTCATCTCCCTGCTACCTTCAGGTAGAAGGTACAGGAGCCTGAAGACTGCATCAACCAGGTTCAGGAATAGCTACTTCCCCACAGCCATCAGGCTATTAAACCTGGCTCGGACAAAACTCTGATTATTAATAACCCATTATCTGTTATTTGCACGTTATCAGTTTATTTATTCATGTGTGTATATATTTATATTAAGGTATATGGACACACTGATCTGTTTTGTAGTAAATGCCTACTATGTTCTGTGTGCTGAAGCAGAGCAAGAATGTCATTGTCCTATCAGGGACACATGACAATAAACTCACTTGAACTTGAACTATACTTAATTCCCTGACTGCATGCCAACCTGCCAAAAGCATTCTTCACCACGATATCTCCCTGAGATGCACTTTCAGAAAACTATGTACTTGTACCGCAGCAAGTCAGGTGAAGAATTTAATATCAGGCAACTAAATCAATCTTGAAACTATTTTAAAATAAAAGCTAATGTCAGGATCACCAACCATGAAGCTATCATAAAGATCGATCTGGTCCACTAATGGTCTTCATGGGAAGAAATTTGCTGTCACTAATTAGTCCGCCTATTCGCAACTTCAAACCCACCCATGCTTAGTATAGGAGCAGTTAAAGATGAACAATAAACATTGGCATTGCCAGTGAAGTGCATTTCCACAGCAATTTATTTTTTTAATGTGTCAGAGAAACTTAAAATAATTAATTCTGTGCACTGCATGATGTTGTGAATTATATATCATGTTTAATTTTCATAGCTAGATCCTAAATTGGAATCCAACTTTGAGGGCATGAATTACATCTCTTTTGGTTCAGGGAGTTATATCGAATCAAAACAGACTAGCTTCCTGTTGTTGGGAACTACCAAGGCAAAAAGAAGGCCTTAATATGACATTGATTGATAATTCTACTGATGGCTTGAGAAAAATATTAAGAGCCACAATAAAAGGGTTATTCAAGCTAGTATGAAGTTGGTATCACAGATCATTAGATTCTGATACATTGCCCCAAAACTAAATGAACTGTGCAATAGTCTTAACATAGCTCATGCAATAACCTTTATTATTCTTAGTCAGCATGCACCAGCCTTGAAAAATAATTTACCTTTCAGCCATTAATATTTGAAACCAAATCTGTGCTGATCAGGTGCCTACTGATTGACCTTATGTTGACAGCCTTTGCATGCAAAACTGTTTGAAATTCTCATTCCTTCTGATCTTAATGTTGCAATCCCAAGGCTGCAGAAACTATTATTAATTTTCCTGTATCTCCAAAGCAAAATGAATGAGGAACCTTCCAGTTTACATGGCCAATTCACTTCTTTTCATTGACCATGAAGTTCTTTTGCTGACATGCATCTTTATTCAACTTGTGAATCTGTTGAGTGAAACTCATTTTTATGCTTTTCTTTTCCAGTATCACTAAACGTGTAAAGCTCCTAATTACTCATGGGATTGTTCACTCTGTCATTATTGAGACCCAGTCGGTCACAGCAAAGGAATTAATTGGTTGCCCTGACTATAAGTTGAAGTTCCATTCCATACCAAAGACTAGTTCTCCTTTTCAAGAAATGATTGCAACAAATATTATTTGCTTTCATTGGGACTGCACAGTTTCAAGTGCAATGTTTAGAACAATGCACCATTGGATAGTAATTACTCTTACTCCCTGTATATCCTGAGGCATAGGGTCCATTCTAAAACTAGATCTACTGCTGATTCATTCAGACCAAGGCTAATAACAAATAGTTCATCACTACAAGTGGTTAGTGTTACAAAATCTACTACACTGGTAGAATTAAATCCTTGTTCATCTAGGTCCCCTCGGAAACCAGTGTTCATCTCTGTGTGTAGAGCTTCAGAAGATAGGCAAGGTCCTTAATGAGTATTTCGCCCCTGTTCAAGGAGGTGCTGCATTCAGACCTGAAGAAGAGTCTCGACCCAAACCATCGCCCATTCCTTCTCTCCAGAGATGCTGACTGTCCCGATGAGTTACTCCAGCATTTTGTGTCCATCTTGGAAGGAAGGAGAGGGCGATGTGGGAGGTTGTTTTTCCGACTGGAGATGTGCCTCAGGGATCGGTGCTGAGCCCATTGCTATTTGTGGTTTACATTGCTGTTTGTGGTATTGTCGATTGTGAAGATGGTTATCAAAAATTACATCGCAGGATTTTGATCAGTTGGAGAAGTAGGCTGAGGAATGCTTAATGGAGTTTAATGCAGATACGTGCCAAGTGATGCATTTTGTGAAGTCAAACCAGGACAGGGCCTTCACAGTGAATGGCAGGGCTCCAGGGAATGTCATAGAGCAGGGAATTGCGATCTCCTGGTTGCCAAACATTTTAACTCCCCTTCCCACAGTTGTACAGAGCCCTAGTGAGACCACACCTGGAGTATAGTGTGCAGTTTTGGTCCCCTAATTTGAGGAAGGACATTCTTGCTATTGAGGGAGTGCAGCTTAGGTTAATTCCGGGGATGGTGGGACTGTCATTTGCTGAGAGAATGGAGCAGCTGGGCTTGTACACTCTGGAGTTTAGAAGGATGAGAGGCAATCTCACTGAAACATATAAGATTGTTAAGGGCTTGGACACGCTAGAGGCAGGAAACATGTTCCCGATGTTGGGGGAGTCCAGAACCAGGGGCCACAGTTTAAGAATAAGGAGTAAGCCATTTAGAACGGAGACGAAGAAACACTTTTTCTCACAGAGAGTTGTGAGTCTGTGGAATTCTCTGCCTGAGGGTGGTGGAGGCGGGTTCTGTGGATGCTTTCAAGAGAGAGCTAGATAGGACTCTTAAAAATAGGGGAGTCAGGGGATAGGGGGAGAAGGCAGGAACGGGGTACTGATTGGGGATGATCAGCCATGATCACATTAAATGGCGGTGCTGGCTCGAAGGGCCAAATGGCCTACTCCTGCACCTATTGTCTATTGTCCCATACTGACCTTCTGTCCTGGGCCTCCTCCACTGTCAGAGCGAGGCCACATGCAAATTGGAGGAACAGCACCTCATATTTCGCCTGGGCAGCTTACAACCCAACCGTATGAATGTCAATTTCTCTAATTTCAAGTAACCTCTGCATTTCCTCCCTGCCCCCCTCCACCACCCGTCATCCTACTAGTTCCACTGTTCGCATCCCTGTATCCCTTCATTATCACTTCCTCCCCCGCCAGCAATGGGCCATTAGGGACTCCACTGTTCTTTGGTCATCTGTTGCCAGCCATGCTTTGTTCTGGCATTTTCTTACCTCCAATTCCCTCCCCTCTACTTTCAGACTGAAGAAGCTCCCCGACCCGAAACATCACCCATCCTTTTTCTTCAGAGATGCTGCCTGGCCCACTGAGTTACTCCTGCACTTTGTGTCTATCTTCGGCATCTACTAGCATCTGCAGTTTCATTCAACACACTATACTGTTGTATGTTCCACATGTATTTATATTCCATTTCACATTTTAACATTTCAAAGCACTTTATAAAACCAATTACTTCCTTTGGCATGTTATATATGTCATTTAGGCAAATGCCAAATTATGTTTAATGATTTAAAATTTAGTTAACACAAGAGTAAAGTCGTGTCATTTGTGGAGGAAAGCTGTTACTATGAACACCCTCTCCAATTTCAAAATAATTTTTTCTTGTCCACCTAATACTAAACATTAACTGTTCAAGAAGGAACTGCAGATGCTGGAAGATCGAAGGTACACAAAAATGCTGGAGAAATTCAGCGGGTGCAGCAGCATCCATGGAGCGAAGGACCACCACCCGTACCACCACCCCCTCCCCGGGCACTTTCCGTTGCAACCGCAAGAAATGCAACACCTGTCCCTTCACCTCCCCCCTCAACTCCATTCAAGGACCCAAGCAGTCGTTCCAGGTGCGACAAAGGTTCACCTGTATCTCCTCCAACCTCATCTACTGCATCCGCTGCTCTAGATGTCAGCTGATTTACATCGGGGAGACGAAGCGGAGGTTGGGCGATCGTTTCGCCGAACACCTCCGCTCAGTCCGCAATAACCTACCTGAACTCCCGGTGGCTCAGCACTTCAACTCCCCCTCCCATTCCCAATCCGACCTCTCTGTCCTGAGTCTCCTCCATTACCAGAGTGAGCAACACCGGAAATTGGAGGAACAGCTCCGCCTGGGTTGCTTGCATCCGGATGGCATGAACGTTGAATTCTGTCAGTTTTGCTAGCTCTTGCTGTCTCCTCCCCTTCCTTAACCCTTGAGCTCCTCCTTCTCCCTTTTTCCTTCCTTCTCCCCCCCGAAACTTCGCCTATTTCCTTCGCTCCATAGATGCTGCTGCACCCGCTGAGTTTCTCCAGCATTTTTGTGTATCTACTAATCATTAACTGCTTGATGTTTCCTGCAAGCGCAACATTGATATGATGTGTAGTCCGGACACTTTGAGGGGCTTAACCTCACAACTCCTCACCAGAGATAAGGGTATCGCCTATTGGACTGTTAGTGCATAAATTGTTTCAAATTAAAGTTAAGAATGCCGAAAATACTCAATGGGTCAATCAGCATTTGTGGAAAAAGAGGCAGAATTAACATTTCAGGTTGATAACCTCATGATGAAAACCTTATGAGTTACCTGTAATATTAATTCACTTTCCCTCTCCAAAGATGCCTCCTGACCTGCTGAGTTTTTCCAATCTTCTTTGCCTTTTTTTGTTCCAGATTTTTATGATCTGAAGATTTTTGCTTTTCAATACAAATTATTTAGACCATCAATACTTGATTATCTTTGTTTATGTTGTTGCTGACTAGAACAACTGTACTAAGTGCAGACCCAGAAACATTTAGGCCACTGAAAGGTCACAGCAGATGCTATGAAAACCGTATAAAATACCAGACGTAAGATGTGAATTCGATCCACGCAATGATGAACACACATAGGATATCCCTACAGACATAGGTGCAATTTACAATTGCCTATGTAACCTTGTAACCTGTCATGATATGTTAGCCGGTCAGTACTTTGGCGTGATAACGTGCACAATGTGCCCCCCGTCCACTCCTGCCCGAGATTAGCATAGATGAAGAACAACGTAAATCGCAGAACTTGGAGGAGAGGCACATTCTTACTCTCTGCATTCATCATCAGCTGTCAGTACAAGGTACAAGTTGTTTTATTTCCTCCCAGCATAGACTGGATATGGCAAAGGTACTTTCTGGAGGAGATCTTACTCATCAAGGGTGACCGCAGACTCTCAAACTCCCATTGCACAGAATTAACTTGTATCACAAAGGTAGGCACAAGATGCTGGAGTAACCCAAGCGGGTGATGCAGCATCTCTGGAGAGAAGCAATGGCCGGCGTTTCGGGTCTGGACAGCATTTATTCCAGCATTTTGTGTCTACCTTCGATTTAAACCAGCATCTGCAGTTCTTTCTTACATAACTTGTTTCACATTTGCTCTGTCACTGAACAAAGTGTTTAACTTGAAGAAAATAAACTTGAATGCAGAACGTTATGTCCCTTGCTCTCACAAGTAATATTCAGCACAAACACCAAGATACAAGTTCTGAGGGAAGGGAAACGTTCATTGGCTCTGTGCTGCTCTACTGATGAATTATAAGTTTTATTGAGGGGCTGAAGTGCAAGAAAGTACGGCTTAGTACACTACATGTTCAGCCTTGCTCGCATTGCACACTGTGAGTATTTGCTGCCATTATGAAGCATGCCAAAGAAAAGTTAATCACTGTATCTGAATCTGGGCAACAGAGGTGTTGGGGGTGGCAGGTTGTGGGAATGTTGGGGAAACAGAGATGGCATTTCATGGGGAAGGAGTTACCAAAACTACAAGGGTTGAGTCAGGGCATTGAGAGGGAGATGGGGGCAGGGCAGGGCTGCTGCTTTACCATTCTACACCCCTCCCCAAAGGCTCAGGAGCAGTAAAGAGACTGCAGTCCATTCAGCAAGACTCTATTGCAATGACTTCATTGCAAAAGCACCCTAAGATACGTCAGAGGTTGTCTTTAAGAAAGGCGGAGAGGAAGGAAAGAGGAGATGAGAAAGGGCTTCTCAAAGTTTTCGTCAGAGAGATGTGCCTCAGGAAGAGAGATGGAGAATCGAATGGTTTTAGGATAGCAATTCCACAGAATTGCCCAAGTAAATAAGCATATTGTCAACTTTGTTAAAGAGAATGGAAGAGGGGCAGACAAAACAGCATTAGAAGAATGGATTGCTCATATGACTAGAGAAAGTTAGGGCAGACCTTGATAGGGCCATTAAGGGATTGATAGATCGGCAACATTGGGAAATTACTACTGGTCACTGAGGGCAATGGTGAGGGTGTGAGGACAAGTTCCTGCATTATTGTTGAACAGTCACCTCCGCTAAAGTAACCAGATGGGAAACGCGAATATTTAGAGCAAAGGCTTTCTTTGCCACACGATGGAATTGAAGGCTTTTGTGTTTTCCACACTCATATAGAAACTACTATCTCTACTACATCTCTACAGATCCCTGATCAGCCTTTCATTTATTTTCCTCCAAGGATCCTCCAAAGGTGCCCCCTCCAATGTGGTGACTGTTGCCCTGGCACCAGTACACCCTCTCTCACTCGCTGGTAGATCTTCCCCAAAGTGGACCCGTTTATTCAGCCACTGAGCTCCACTCCTGGGCACAAACTCTTCCGGGAAGACTTTTCAGACATTACGAGTGACTAACTTGAAGGAGGCTCAGGATTGCTCATTCTAGCACATTGTGTGTGTGGAGTCTGGTCTTAATAGCCTTTGATTCACCAGGTCTTTCACACATGCATGTATTTCGTGTTAACAAGCTATTTGTAGCCATTTTAACAGTATACTTGACAATTTGCAGATAGGCCAGAATTTTCTGACCAGTGAGAAAAGTTATGTCTCTTCTGGGGTGAATGGAATTTTGTTAAACTCATCAAATGGTTAAATCTCAACTGTAGAAGGAATTGATTTCACTATTCCAGGAAGAGCAACTGATATGCATTGAATGTAATTGTCAATTTTAGTTTCTATATTTTTCTTCCTGCATTTAGAAATATTTAATAAAATGTAACCTATTGACAGGATTTCCCTCCTTCTTTGCAGAGAGACATGGTCCTAACTGTTGCACTTCTCCATGTTCAAAGTAGCTAAGGTCAGGTTGTGACCATCCTACTAGTCTCCTTTTAGCTCAGGTGAATTGGTGGGGACAAAGACAGGGAGCAGAACTCTAACGTAAAATTAGAAGGTAAAGCTAACCTTGATCGCATGCCAGAAGAACCTCCTACAGCCTTGTGAGTGGTCCAATTTGCAAGCAGTCTTCAAATTGCAGGAGTTTCTCTCAGCATTCCAGTTGTCAATTAGTGATGTGGAACAGTTTGTCTGATTTCAAGAGTACCTTAGCGACAGAATAAATGCTGCAATAAAAACAGAGAATGCCGAGTTCCAATCTGCTCCAAGCTCTAAAACCTCCTCCTCCATCTCTTTCCACTGCAGGTGATGGTGCATTTTCCATTCTCCTTCCTCTTTATTTCTATAAAAGAGGGATTGGCTTGTACAATTTAACCTTTTCCAAAGCAGCCACTATTCCAGCGCATGAGTGCACCTTGCAACATGAAGCCTGCATTCAACTTAAATCAAAGCAATGCACGAGAGACAGAGGACGTTCCATGCTTACGTTAACTCCTTAGGACATCCATAATGTCCCACAATAATCTGCACGCAGCAGTGAAAAATGTAATACGTGTACAGGCCGATTATTACTGCGCTGCTGCCTGCTTCTGGGGAGAGAACATTATTGGCAAAGGAAATGAATACCAGAGCCATATTTGAGAGAGGTTATTGTGGTTGCTATGCATCACTCATCCATCAGACAGAATATGAATGATATTTTCCTTCAGTTATTAGTTTGCATCTGCTGTCATAGGACCACGTGGGCTCCACACCACACAAACTGCATGTTCTATGTCAGGGCTTTGTGTTCATGTAATCAATCTCAACATCAATCTTCAGGCTTCAATACCCCTTCCAATCGATTGTTTAGTTTAGTATAGAGAAACAGCGCAGAAACAGGCCCTTCTGCCCACCGGGTCCACACCGACCAGCGATAACCACGTATTAACACTATCCTGCACACACTTTTACATTTACTAAGCCAATTAACCTACAAACCTGTGCATCTTTGGAGTGTGGGAGGAAACCGAAGATCTCGGAGAAAACCCACGCAGGTCACGGGGAGAACGTACAAACTCCGTACAGACAACACCCGTAGTCGGGATCGAACCCGGGTCTCCGGCGCTGCATTCGCTGTAAGGCAGCAACTCTATTGCTGCAGCAACTTTACCGCTGTGCCACCGTGCCGCCAAGCCATTTAGGCGTTGTCTAGCCTTTCCATTTACAGAGAAGATTAATATTGAGACTTGTTGCTGAGAATTGTCTCCCCCCCAATGTAAATCTATAACTGAACTGGGAATCGCCGGATATTCTGTAAGTATATCAGGAGAAAATGGGCAACCAGCGAAAGAATTGTGGCCAAAGGAATAACCAGGGGGAAGTGGGTGAGGGCCAAAATAAATACTCTTCATCTGTATTCACCAAGGAGGGTGTGGAAGATGTTGAGTTCAGGAGGGATGTGTTCATCATCTGAAGCATCTCAGTATTAAAGATGGGGAGGTGCTAGATGTTATGGAATGCACGACTGTTGATAAATCCCAGGGTCCAGATGAGATCTATCCCAGGAATGCTACAGGAAGCAAGGAAAAAGATCGTAATAGAGATAGTTCCATCTTCATTAACCACAGATGAGGTGCCAGAAGACCAGAGCATAGCTATTGTTGCCTCCTTATGAATTAAGCGTATCAAGGATAGTCCAGGTAACTGTAGGGCAGTGGGTCTTATTTCAAAGGTAGGAAAATGATTGTAGAAAAGTCTAAGGGATAGGATTTCTGTTCATCTGGAAAGGCATGGTCCGATCAGGGAGAGATAAAGCACGGCTGTAGAACATAGAACAGTACAGCACAAGAACAGGTCATTTAGCCCACAATGTCTGTGCTGAATATGATCCCAATACCATATTTTATCTCCCTGCACATAATCAATATCCCTCCATTCCCTGCATATCCATAATGCCTATCTAAAAATCTCTTAAATGCTACTGTCATATCTGCCTCAACCACCACTCCTGGTTGAGTCCCAGGCATCAACACCCACTATGTAAAAAGTTGCCCAGCACATCTCCTTTAAATTTTGCTAAATACGGCTAAGGCTTGACCTTAAAGAAGATGCAAAATGTGTAGATAGGGTTGATAGATAGAATCATTTTCCCATAGTGAGGATATCAATAACAAAAAGGCATAATCTTAAAGTGATTGATGGAGTCTTAAAGTCGATTTGAGGGTAGTTTTGTTACAGAGTTGTTGATATCTGGAACTTGTTATCAGAGGAGATGATGGAATCAGAAAAAAAAGTACACGTTTAAGAGGGCATTTGGACAGGCATAAAAGGACATGGACCTTCTGTAGACAAATGGTAGTAGCATAGATGGGCAAAAAGGTTGGCATGGATACGATGGGCCAAAGTGCATGTTTCTGTGCTGCAGGAGGCCATGACTACAGTTATTGATCACTGCAGAAATGCATTGCAAATGAGCAACTCAAGGAATAGCAAATAGCATCTGGAGCAACAAACAATAGCTGGAAGAACTCAATAGATCACAAACAATCACAATCACAATAATACTTTATTAGCCAAGTATGTTTTGCAACATACGAGGAATTTCATTTGCCAAGTCAGTCATACAAATTAAAAGCAACGGAACACACAAAACACAT
Organism: Leucoraja erinaceus; assembly: GCF_028641065.1. Lineage (NCBI taxonomy): Eukaryota > Metazoa > Chordata > Chondrichthyes > Rajiformes > Rajidae > Leucoraja > Leucoraja erinaceus. Next base: position 17,456,950 of record NC_073393.1, on the reverse strand, counting down.
TTTAACATAAACATCCATCACAGAGACTCCTCCACATTCCTCACTGTGATGGAAGGCAAAAAAAAAGTTCAATCTCTTCCCTTTGCTCCCTCGCCTTGAGCCCTCTGTTGATGGGATGATCTTGACTCCCATAGCCGGCGGTGGGTCCTCAGCGACGAGGTGATCAGCTCCTGCATCAGGGGGGATGTCAGCTCCCCCACGCCGTACAATCGAACCCGGCGCTGGGGTTGGTCAAACCTTCCGCAACATTGGTGCTCCCAACATCCACGGCCTCTCCCGAGATTGCGAGCTCCCGATGTACACTCCGCTGGTGCGTGGTTGGAGCGATCCCAGGCAAGGGATCGACTCCAATGTTAAGTCCACGCCTCCGCGGTGGAGCCCAAGGTCAGTCCGAGGAGGTTTCCAGCTCCATCGATGGTGGGCTGCAGTGCGATCCAAAAATTAATCACATCTCTGGTAAGATAAGAAACCCCCTCCCCCCACATAAAACAAATCGGAGAACATTTACACAAACTTTTAACACACACTAAAAATTAAAAAAAAGACGAAAAAACAGACAGACTGTTGGCAGATTACCAATCGTGTAGTTTGTTTGATGCTCCAAGTTCCAGCATCCACACTCTCTTTTGTGAGCAGTTGGCATTGTGTTTATCTGGTGAAAATATCATTCCTGCCTCAGGGATTATTCAACACACCAGGCCTCTTCAACAGCGACCTCTCAGTCACAATGTCCTGACACTATGACTTGGGCTGTGCAGGCCAAACACTTGTCAAATGTTGCATTGGTGTCAATTTACGAGCTACGTTGCCTTGATTGTGATTTGCAAATGAGACCAAGCCCAGAAACACACTTTCAACATTGTACCTAAGAAATGGTAAGTCACAAAATATTCATCATAAATTCTGTGATTAACCCTTTATCCATAACCCAACACAACAACACCTCAGGGGTCACTTGTAAAGAATGCAATCGTTCAGCAGCACTTCAGAATAATGAAGAAATGCTAAGTCCAGAACCAAACTTGTTCAAAGAATTGCATTACATTTGTAGAACGGGCACACATGTCTGGTGCTGCTGTACAGCTGGTTGCGTTGGTTGTAAAACTATCACATGATCACTGTCATTGTCTATCTAAGGCTGTCCAAGAGAAGGGTGGAATGGTGGCGCAGTGGTAGAGTTGCTGCTTTACAGCGCTTGCAGTGCCAGAGTTTGATCCCGACTATGGGCGCTGCATGTACAGAGTTAGTATGTTCTCCCTGTGACCGCGTGGGTTTTCTCCAAGATCTTCGGTTTCCTCCTACACTCCAAAGACATAGAGGTTTGTAGGTCAATTGGTCTGGCATAAATGTAAATTATCCCAAGTGTGTGTAGGACGGTGTTAATGTCGGGTGATCGCTGGTGGGCCGAAGGGCCTGTTTCCACGCCGTATCTCTGATCTAAAAATTAAACTAAATAATTTGGGGAATGTTGTGATGAAACAAACTTCTGCACATTGTCAGACATAGAACATTCTCAGAAAGTACCACAGACATGCAATGAACAAGGCCCTGTCATATGATGACATAAATGCCCCTCTCTCCTTGAGTTGATGGCAAAACTCTTCCTTAAGCACCAATGTCACTTGCCATGATCTGGTCCACCCTCTGAATAGGGAATCCCAGGTTTTAACCTTTCCTTGGAAAACCTGCTCCACCTTGAACTGTTCAGGAAAGGCCCAATACACCACAAATCCGTCAGCAACTTCGAGATTTCCGTGCATGCAGAGTTTAATGCAAACATTCTGCCTTTGCAGGAAAGAACGGGCTGAACCACCATAATGTGTGCAATTAAATGAAATCAACTGACATTGCATGAATTTAAGCTGCTTGCAATCTGGGGTAGAAGATTGCAACCTTTACGTGGTCCGCCTTGTTTCAACGAATGCCATCAACCTGGCATTCACAATCAAATAAGATCAAATAGAACAACTTGTCCTACAGCTTTAGGCTGTGCACGCCGTATGCAAGAAGAAGAAGCTTGCAATCAAGTCCTGTTGCAAAATCCCACTAAAAACTTAACCTTTGTTAAAGCCATAATTATCATGGAGCAAATTTACGAGCTCTGAATTACTAATTTAATGATTGCATTTGCAATCCTTTCACATTAATCTTTCAAAAATAGTTTTCATTACTGATCTGATTGTTTACATGCAAAATTTAAACTTTTCCTATAATCCTCCCAATCTGTAATATTCCAATCTTTGTTTACAAAGGTGAATTACAATTTTCTTCCAGGTATGCTCTGAGATTGTTTTACTATGAAGGGATGATCAGCCAACATGGACATTACTACTGCTGGATGTCTGAGCTCCCCTGTGAGTTGATGCTTGATGGCAGCGAGCTCTTAGAAAGAGGAAGCTTTTGCCACGCAGATTGTTTGCCCCAGCTAGTGCGCTGGGAACTTGCATGCAAAACACCATCCCAGTGAGTTGTCAACTATATTCAGTGCCTGCATAATTTCAGCCAAGGCTGAATTTTGATTACTTATTCCTGGAGTTGCCTTTGGTTATTCAGAGAACTTGGAGTCTCCCTGGGGTAATTGCTTCGTCTTTCATCTTACCGCCTTTGACGTCAAAGCAAATCAATATTACAGCAACAAAGCCATTAAATTGCCAGAAATTGGCTTATCACCATAACATGAACTGTCAATTAAAAAAAAACATACAGCACAAAAAGGACTGAATCCGCACTGACCATCAATGCATCTATTTACACAATTCACATTGTATTTATTTTTACTCTCCTCACTTTCTCACCACTTTTTCACAGATTTGTGTCTTACACATGTCCAGTTAGGGGCGGCACAGCACCAGAAATCCGGGTTTGATCCTGATACAGGTGCTGTCTGTATAGGGTTTATACATTCACTCTGTGACCACGTGGCCTTTCTCCGGGTGCTTCGGTTTCTTCCCACTCTCCAAAGACGTACAGGTTTTTCGGTTAATTGGCTTCAGTAAAATTGTAAATTGTCCAGAGTGTGTGTAGGATAGTGTAAGTGTGCGGGGATCGCTGGTCGGTGCAGACTCGGTGGGCCAAAGTGCCTGTTTCTGCACTGTATCTCTAAACTAAACTAAAATTATACCATCAACGTACAGTAAATGGTGGTCCTACCAACCCACGCGGTTTTTAGGACATGGCAGGAAACTGGAACAATTTGAGGAAACCCACAAGACCACTGGGAGAACGTGCAAACTCCACACAGATGGTCAGTATGAAACATCAGTCGCTGGAGCACCATCTCCACCACTTGTGCCACTGTGCTCACTATAAAACAATTAAGAAATAATTTTACGTAAAATTAAAACTATAATTTGTACTTGCCAGAGAATTTCCTTGATGTAAACAGACAATATCATACATCAACCCCAAATATGTTCAGAAAAGCCTGAAAGAACAGTAAATAATGCAAAGGAGCAAGAGGATTATGGTAAGGCACAATTAAGATTGTGGGTTCAATGGCACAGGAATCTGTCATCCTTAGTTTCATGTACGCACCCATGCTTCATTTTCCTGGTCGTGCCATCTATACATTTGTAGAAGGCTCCGCTCCTTCAATGTCTGCAGTAAGATGCTGCAGGTGCTCTACCAATGGGTAGTAGCCAGTGCCATTTTCTTCGCCGCCGTGTGCTGGGGCAATAGGGAGAAGGCTGTACAGCCTCAAACTGCGGAGCATCCCGGCCAATACAACTCACCCCCTCCATGACACACTGATCAACCTGAGGAGTACCTTCAGCAACAGGCTGGTTCCAGCAAGATGCAGGACAGAACGCCACAGGAGATCCTTCTTCCCTGTGGCTATCAAACTGTACAACTCCTTCCTCTTCTGTCGTGGGGTAGACTGAAACTGACCCCCCCCCCCCCCCCCCCGTCCCCAAAATCTTTGCACACCCCTAATCCTTTCCACTTGTCACTTTAATTTCATGTTTCATGTATTTTGGGTTTTTATGACTGTTAGCAGGTCAATTTCTCTCCTGGGATAAATAAAGTTCTATCGTATTGTAGCATATCATATGTGTAGAGAAGGCATGCTAACCAATATCTCCCAGATCAAACAGTGCTCCAGATGTAGACAAATACTGCACAATCAACTGGTGCTTAAGCTCATTCGTAAGCCTTCCATTACTCTGAATTCATAATGATCCTCGGGCTGCGGACTTGGGGACATAGAATGAAGGTGATTGGCAAAGCACACCAAAATAGGGAGAATAAAAATGGGATTAACGTAGTGGTTACAGTAAATGAGTGGCTGATGGTCGCTGGGAACTCTGTAGGCCAAATGGCCTGATTCCATGTTGTATCTCTCCATAGCTCTATTATAGGTTCACACAGTGAGAGGTTGGGGTCTGGGAGCTGCATAAGTAACTGAGAGGAAATTATTCATAAGGCTATGAGGGGAGGGTAAGGAAGTGGGATGAGCTGGATTATTGTTGCATCAAACTGGTAAAGGCTTGATGGACCAAATAGCCTCGTTCTGTGCTGTAACCAGATTCTGTGGAAATTAAATCTAATTTTTTTGGACTAAGGTCATTTCTAATCATCAGCTGATTGATAAACCTAAGGTTTTTTTTATCGACAATATCAAATTTGCTCCAGTTCCCCTGCCACACAACCAACTCCTGTTTTCTGCCATTGCTTCCATGGGATCTCTGCCAGACTCCAGGTGGAATACTGGAATTTCTATGAAGGACACTTAATTTGTTAAGAGCTTATCTGCAGATTGCACCACACAACAGAAACAAATTAATTCTTCAGGTTATTCCCCAGTCGTGAGATTTACGCAACAGCAGTTAGCATGAATATCCTCCACAAAATGTCATTCTCCGAGACCTCTGGGCAATTAAAGGATGCAGTTCACAAAGCAGAGTAGGGCGGCATTTCCAAAGTTAAAAAGACATTCAGAAGTCTTGAAATCTTGTGCTCTTAATTAAGAGCAGTAACTTCACAATATGCCTGTCAAAACATTGCAAATCATTACTGTTGCCTCTTCCTTCCAGCAACGGCAGATGTCATTGTGACACAATTAACGCTCTCCCTTTCCATGTCTGTATGCTGAACATATTTTCATGAAAGAAGTTTGCTGAAGAAGAATCTTGACCTGAAACGTCACCTATCCATGTTCTCCAGAGATGCTGCCTGACCTGTTGAGATACTCCAGCACTTGGTGTTCTTTTGCTATGTTGATGGTCCTCCTGCTTGTAATTCCAGAGTATAAGCTATCCTTGTGTTGAAAAACCTCAACTGCTGGCATCCCCTACATATAGAAAGGTTCCCAAAATATTAAAATTCAGAAGTCTGAGATACACACATATGTTTGTTCTTACAAACAGCAGAATTAGAATGAAGAGAAGAATTAAAATGAACCTTCCAAGTCAATGAAATGTTATCTAGTTAAAAGCCTTGACATTTCAAACCTTCACTGTTACTCTCTCCATAGATGCTACCCAACAGTATCTAAAATGCAGGCATCCCAAAACGTTAGAGGTTTACTCGAATATCTTCTGTCCACATTGTTTGAATGTATATCGCCCAGTATGTCTTTGAATATTTTTAAGGCAGAGAGGGATAGTTTGTGTCTGCAACTGGCCTGAAAAAGTATAACTTCTTTCTATAGCCTTGTGCTCCATTAAAAAGAGCTGATTTCCATGCAGTGTACAAGAGTAAACAGGAATTTATTTTCAAACTCAATGTACCACTAAATTCTATCAGTGACAGATTACAAAAACAAAACAATAAAATTGAATTTATCCGTACCATATCAAAAAGCTGAATTGAAAATGAATTGAAGTGAAAATAATGCCCCATAAACTAACGATGTCTGCTCTATTCAAGTCAAACCGAATCAAAATTTAGATATAAACAACTTACATCAATATTGAATGTGGCAAATCATTTTTATGCAGAGTTGCTGAATTGGATCGGAGGAAAGGATGACAAAGGCAGACTCGTGAAACTCTCCCAAGGATACAACAGATGATGGATATAAAAAGTGGAAATGAGGAATAGAATTTGTCCAACAGCCATTTATTTTTGTTCCTGAAAAATCTGATTGTTCACAGCTCCAATTTAAGCAGGCGGGAGATTCTGAGAGTTGCTAACATTCAGCAGTCAATGGGATGGACAGCAGGCAGAACCAGGGACCGAGTTGCTGCCAACAATTTCAAAACCAGACGCTGAATGCCTTGATTAGTATAGTGTTGAAACATTCCAGCTTATGAAAAGTCAGAAATGAATTAATGGATGTTTTTTTTCCATCATCAAAGAGGACTTCATTTCTGCAAATGAGATGTCAGCCATAAATTTCTCATTAGAACTTTTATCTTGTAGTGCTTCCTTGATAACTTCAGGCATCATGTCCATCACGTGCTACTTCCCGGCAGTTCTCCTCCTACCCTGTCACATTCTAAACAACATCATTTTTTTCCAGTATATCCACAATATATTAGGCAATTCATCTCCCCCCTGTACAAAATGGCAGCTAGAGCACTTGCATCTATTCTCGTGTTCCTCCACCAGGTTGAGCAACACCAGCTACTCTGTTGTATGTTTTTTCCTGCAACACCAACACACTGGGTAATGCCAGCCATTGTTCTATACTACTTCCACATGAAGCAATGCCAACTGCTTTGCAGAACCTCTTCTGCACGATACAGTACCAGCTACACTCCTGTAAAACCACACTGGATATCACCAGCTTATCTCCTATACTACTGGCCAATACTAGATGGTGCTCTCCAGTAACTCTTCCAAATTGGGCAATGCTTCCACTTCCATGTATTTACTCACAGGGCTCATTGCAAGATGAGGTGGAGTGACCATTGAGCTGTTTTTTTTAATCTCCTACGAGTAGGAAAGGGATGAAGTCCACTGTCCAAGTGAGTAAAGCTAGAGGACTGGACATGGCCCATTCATGGTCAGAACCAATCTGGGCAGTGCACAAACCCTTTATGTGTTGTGCACATGTGGTTGTCCCTTATTAATCCATCACCACTAAATTCAATAAAGAGAGTTAAACAACATATTTCTATGACCTCCCCACCATGGGAAGGATCACAGGAATCGCTGCCTCAAAAAAGGTAGGCAGTATCATCAGAGCTCCACACTACCCTGGCCAAGCTCTCACTTCACCCCTGCCATCGGGAAGAAGGTACAGGAGCCTGAACACTGTAACATCCAGGTTCAGGAGCAGCTTCTTCCTGACAGGCTATTAAATATAATTTTAACTATCAGGCTATTAAATGTAATTTTTCCCATTTCTGTACATATGACAATAAAAAGCTCTTGGTGCTTTGACTTTTGAACTACAGAGATGTGTGGGGGGAGGCTTTGTATTTTGTCTTTGCATTATTATAATTTGTTTGTATTTTATATGTACACTGAACATTTTTATTATTTACTATGGTGTTTACACAGTATTATGTTTACATATCTGGTGTGCTGCTACAAGTAAGAATTTTATTGTTCTGTTTCGGGATACATGACAATATTCTGGGGGCAGAACAGCATAAAAGATTAATCAGTCAACTCGTCTCTCACTAGCACCTCCATTAATTAATCCAAATCTTGTGTTCGAGTTGGCTGTCAAAATGGTTCACGGAGACCTTGTCATTTTTGGTTTACTTTCAGCCAATTAGCAAAGTGTCAAGCTTTTGGCAAGACCTATCCTTTGATATAAAACTTTGCACATACCACATTACCTCCAAGATGTGTGGCTCATCACTGATTATATACATCAAAGTAAACAATGGGGAAATATTGTAAATCCCAGGAGGATCAAAACTCCCCTGGACATAATGGTTTTTGAACAGGGGCTTTCAGAATAATAATTGAGGGGTCTGAAGTTCCTCTAGTCTAACCTTCTTAAGTTATTTATTCAGGAACTGCCCTTTGAGACATTTATTTGTTTGATCACTGAGTGTGGACAGCATTAGCAATGCCAGCACTTAATGTCCATCTTTACTTGCCGCTGAAATAAGTGACAGCTAACATCCAACCAGGTTGGTTGGTTGGTTTAGAGTCACGCATGGGTTAGGATAACGAGGGCAGATCTCCTTCCTTGAAAGACATGAGTGAAAGAGACGAGTTTTTAACCACAATCCAGTAGTTTAAAAGAAAAACTGATTTATTTAATTACCTGAATTTAAATTCCACGGCTGATGCAGGCGTTTGAACTCGTATCTCTGGATCAATAACCCAGGGCGCTGGCCACAGGTACTGTAACTTTATGATAATGCTATTGTAGCACTCGGAACACAAACGTTAAATGTTATTCCAATTTTATTTAATACTTAGATCCCATGGTGAGATTCAAACCCATATCTTTGCATCAATGAGCAGGAAAGAACTGCAGATGTTGGTTTAAATCGAAGGTAGGCACAAAATGCTGGAGCAACCCTGGCAGCATCTCTGGAGAGCAGGAATGGGTGACGTTTTGGGTCGAGACCCTCCTGCTGCCTGTCCCGCTGAGTTACTCCAGCATTTTGTGGCTATCTTTGTATCAATGATCCATTTGTATACATTTTGGGTTCGCCATGTAGAAATTACAGCTGTGTTTATACACAGTCCGCCCCATTTCAGGGCACCATAATGTTTGGCTCATGGTTTCACAGGTGTTTGTAATTGCTCAGGTGTGTTTAATTGCCTCCTCAATGCAGGTATAAGAGAATTCTCAGCACCTAGTCTATCCTACAGTCTTTCCATCATCTTTGGAAACTTTGATTGCTGTTTATCAACATGAGGACCAAACTTATGCCAACAAAAGTAAAATAAGCCATTATGAGACCAAGAAACAAGAATAAAACTGTTAGAGACATCAGCCAGACCTTAGGCTTACCAAAATCAACTGTTTGAAACATTATTAAGAAGAAAGAGAGCACTGGTGAGCTTACTAATCGCAAAGCGACTGGCAGGCCAAGGTTGACCTCCACAGCTGATGACAGAAGAATTCTCTCTATAATAAAGAAAAATCCCCAAACACCTGTCCAATAAATCAGAAATGTTCTTCAGGAGTCAAGTGTTGATTTGTCAAAGACCACTGTCCGCAGAAGACTTCATGAACGGAAATACAGAGACTACACTGCAAGATGCAGTAGACATAAAAATAGGATGGCCAGGTTACTGTTTGCCAAAAAGCACTTAAAAGAGCAACCACAGTTCTGGAAAAAGGTCTTGTGGACAGATGGAATGAAGATGAACTTATGTCAGAGTGATGGCAAGAGCAAATAATGGAGGAGAGAAGGAACTGCCCAAGATCCAAAGCATACCACTTCATCTGTTAAACACGGAGGTGGGGGTTGTTATAGCCAGGGCATGTATGGCTGCTGAAGGCACTGGCTCACTAATCTTCATTGATGATACAACTGCTGATGGTAGTAACATAATGAATTCCGAAGTATATAGACACATCCTATCTGCTCAAGTTCAAACAAATGCCTCAAAACACATTGGCCGGTGGTTCATTCTACAGCAAGCCAATGATCCCAAACATACTGCTAAAGCAACACAGGAGGTTTTCAAAGCTAAAACCTGGTCAATTCTTGAGTGGACAATCATCCAATCTGAACCAAATTGAGCATGACTACTGAAGAGAAAACTGAAGGGGACTAGCCCCCAAAACAAGCATAAGTTAAAGATGGCTGCAATACAGGCCTGGCAAAGCTTCACCAGAGAAGACACCCAGCAACTGGTGATGTCCATGAATTGCAGACTTCAAGCAGTCATAGCATGCAAAGGATATGCAACAAAATACTAAAGATGACTACTTTCATTTACATGACATTGCTGTGTCCCAAACATTATGGTACCCTGAAATGGGGGTGGGGTGGCTATGTATAAACACTGCTGTAATTTCTACATGGTGCAACCAAAATGTATAAAAATGTCCTTTATTAAAAACTGACATTGTGGACTTTAACCATATGTGATTTTTTTGTATTACAAATCTCAAATTGGAATGTTTGATCCCAATGCTGGATGTCCTAGGTATTCTCTACCACAACACCACTGGCCCCCAAAAACACATAATTTGTAATGATTTTGTATAATAAAAATGCCTCTGCCCAGAGACTGAAGTTATCAGCATACCTGTGAGGTATTCTTTAAAAGGCTATGGAAATTAGCTGGCATTCTGTTCGCAAAAGCAAGGATAATTTACATTCAAACAAGAAAATGGGGAAAGCTAATTTCCGCTGTTCCCTGATGGAGCAGGCCTGTCAGTGCACAGACAGACTACATCAAAAACAGCCCACAAGCTATTAACCCACAGCCTGCTAAACAAGGAAATAAATGTACCCAGACATCACCATTAGAATGAACATCCTCAATGATCAGCAGGTGAGTTAGCACACTGACCTTTCACTTTCAGAGGTTCGGCTTAAATCCACCCACCATCCTGAAGTAGAAGCTGCGACTCCCTCTCTCTCAGGTACAAGAAGTGATTGTTTGCCAGTAACATTTTGCCTATTGTGCTGCCCATGCGTGCTTGGAAGCCACAGACGCACAGCATGCCATTTTCTGTCAAATTATTTCAACAACTGCACACACCACTGTGTACCTCCCCAGTACTAAAGCATCTTGACAACAGCACAAAGGTATATTTTTGAAAACTTTTTGTTTTAAAGATTGCTCGGATGAGGGATGATGGATCAGATTTTTTTTCTTACGCACTGGCTTGGGGTCAAGGTGACTTGCTTCCACTCCATTCCTGTGGGTTCGGAGGTGACTGATACAATACAACTTTATTTATCCCAGGAGGGATATTGATCTGCCAACAGTCATAAAAGCACAAAATACATGAAACATGAAATTAAAGTGACGAGTGGAAAGGATTGGGGATGTGCAAAGATTAGGGGGTGGGTGTGAGGAAGTCAACCCCAAGACAGAAGGGGGAGGAGATGTATAGTTTGATAGCCACAGGGAAGAAGGATCGCCTGTGGCATTCTGTCCTGCTTCTTGATGAGACCAACCTGGGACTTGCAGACTCTTGCACACATGGGTCAGGAGGAGCCTGACGTTGGAGTTTGTAAGACAATGTACTGTTTCTCCTGGTCATTCTGGGTACGAGCAGGATGTGCCTGGTCCATGCCAACAGGCTCTCAATCTCACCAACACACTCCCACTGTCACAACTTTCACAAACTCAGACAGTGTAAACTGTTGCAGCCCAGGACAGCTACAATAGCCAAGAGGACTATTTTAAGCCTCACTTCACATGGCGCAGTTACCGATGTGGGGAGCAGAATATTTATTTTAATTGCACAATAACTTTTAGACTATAGAGAAACATTATTACTATACTATAATCGGGGCATAAGCTATAACAAAGGTGGCGAAATTAAATAACAAAGTATTGCAGGTTTTGTACAACTAGTTAGATTACCAGGCATATAAATTTCAGTGAAGATAGACACAAATTGTTGGAGTAACTCAGCGGGTCAGGCAGCATCACTGGAGAGAAGGAATGGGTGACGTTTCAGGTCGAGACCCTTCTTCAGATTAATTTCAGCATTAGCTGGTCGCTACTGATTGCATTCTCTACTGAAGGCTGTCAGTCATGGTTCCAAGCTTCATCACAAATATCGGGCATTTCTTCAGTGCTGCCATTCCAGTGTCATACCTAGAGATTGATGCCTGGTTGGAGGTGGTGCTTCTTGAGCACAATGCATTGCCGTCTTGCTTAATTTTTTCCTTTGATCAGAAGACTATATTGGAAAAGGAGCTAACAACTCACCAAACCATGGAGCAGTTATAAAACCGTTTTCTCTGCACTCACACAATCTCCATGGTTAGTACCAGAACTCTGTGTGCTTGAATCCACATGCACAGTAATAAGCACTACAACCTCAGCTAAACTGCACTGGCTACACGTCTGGAGCAAGGTATCTCCATCCAAAACAATCAAACCACAATGGCTTGCTGTAGTAGAACCTGCCCCTCACGATAAAAATAAGATGATCACAAATCTCTGTGTAATCCAGTGAGAAGCCACGTCATCTCAGTGGTTCCAAGGATCGCAGGTCATGCATCCTGAGGGCATTGCTGGTGACAAGGATTGCCCCACGCCTGGCTGGAACACACATCAAATCGCTGTTCCAGATGTCAACTTCTGTACTTCGACGAGACTCAGCGCAGGCTCGGCGATCGTTTCGCTGAACACCTCCGCTCAGTCCGCCTTAACCTACCTGATCTCCCGGTTGCCCAGCACTTTAACTGCCCCTCCCATTTCCAATCTGACCTTTCTGTCCTGGGCCTCCTCCGTTGTCAGAGTGAGGCCCAGCGCAAATTGGAGGAACAGCATCTCATATTTCACTTGGGTAGCTTACACCCCAGCGATATGAACATTGACTTCTCTAACTTCAAATAGCCCTTGCCTTCCTTCCCTGTCTCCATCCCCTCCCTCTTCCCAGTTTCCCCACCAGTCTACTGCCTCTGACTACATTCTATCTCTATCCCGCTCACTCTCCTGACATCAGTCTGTGGGGTCTCAACCCGAAACATCACCCATTCCTTCTCTCCTTCGTATCGAGTCCACATACAAGATTAGAAGTTGTTCAGCCAGAGCTGAACACACTTCTCGGCATCTGCACAGTGGTGTCTGTCTTGCGTTTCTTTTGCGTGATGGTGGAAAGATTGGCGGAAAGGCCGCAACGAGAACGCTCTCTCCTTGACCCCCCCTCCTCTCCTGAAATTCTGCCTGTCCTGATGAGTTACTCCAGCACTTTGTGTCTACCTTCAAATTGCCGAGACTTGTGGCTATAATCTAGTCCACCACACAAACCAGCCTCCCACTCAGCAACTCCATCTACACTTCACGTTGCCTTCATGAAGCCTAATTAGGCCTTTGTTATGTTCTCAGTGTCATACAACACTGAAACAGGAAGAACCGGCCATCACATCAATGTTGGTCATCAAGTATCTATTTGTACTAATTCCATTTACCAGTATCTATGCCATTCTAGTTTGGGCTCATCTACATACTTAAATGCTGAGAGAATACCTGCATCCACCACCCACTCAGGCAGGAGTTCCAGACTTCAACCACCCTCTGGGTGAAAATGTATTTTCCTCAGAGTAGGTTCCCCATTTCCTTATTATGCTCCTATGTTCCTTTCACAATCCCCCTCATTTGGCTGTTAAATGGAACAACTAGATTCATACACTTGACTCAACAACTTGAGTCACAGAGAACAGACTCATTCATAGCATCCAAGATGCCCATCTAAGTTTGACCTATTTGCCCGCATTTGACCCATATCATTCTAAAACTTTCTGTCCATGTAACTGAAGCAAGGCAATACAATATAATAACCGCAGGAGATGCAACACCTGTCCCTTTACCTCCCCCCTCGACTCCATCCAAGGACCTAAACAGTCTTTCCAGGTGAGGCAGAGGTTCACTTGCACCCCCTCCAACATCATCTACTGTATCTGCTGTACCAGGTGTCAACTTCTCCACATCGGCACTTTGTGTTTTTTCTAATCAAATCAGCATCTGCAGTTCATTGCGTCTAGAAATACCTCACATTGAGAAGGAGAAAAATCAGTAAAAATATGAAAACATTGTATTTGCTCATCGTTGGCTGACTCAGTTGAGTGAATAAGCTGCGGCAGAGGCAGTCAGGAATAGCCACGAGACCTTTTCTCCGAGCATCACTACCATCCAGTAGCGACAATAACTTCAGTTAATCCTATTAAGCTCTCATCAATTCAAACAGTAGCAGCAACTTAATACACAATTCATAGAAAAGCTCCATTTCATTCTAATATTCAAGTTAATCCTCTCAGGTATTACAAGCATGCTCATCTCAAATAACAATCCAGCAGAATTGGTTATCATACATTTTTCCTATTACAAAGTGTAATTTTCTTTGCAGTGTGTGGACAATTATCACAGCGGGAATTATCTACCCCCTACCCCGTGATATTCTGAAGTCTAAAATACATTTTCCTTAGAAACACAACACAAAGATGTGAACGGATTGAATCAAAGTACAGTTACACTAATCAATGGGCAATACTTCAACATCATTGTTAAATGGTGAAAATAAATGAGTTGGAGTTAACATTGATTCCTTAGTTGATATAATATTCCTTAATATCTGGAAATTCATAACACAATGTCAATCTGTCAAATGCAAGAATTAAATAGCATTTCATGTCCTGGATTGAAAGAGGTTTTGCTCATCCTTGAATGGGCTAATGGCAGAATGCAATAAAATCTGGATTCTAAAAAGCTCATTTCACATAAATAAGCCTCAAAGTGCTTTTCAAGGGCATTGCCAGCTTAAACATATTACCGAGTGACACGGAGAGATCACCAAATGCTTGGTCAAACACTGGACTGATTTTGGGAGACAACTCAAAAGGCAACTGTAGACACAGCCTCCACTGATGGAGTGATTAATATTATGGATACTTAAGGTGACACAAGAAGCAAATTAAAATCTTGGTGGGTTGCAAAACTGGAAGTAGTTACAGAGGTGGCAACTTTACGGCTGTGGAAGAATTTGCAAGCAATTATAAGAATTCAAAAATGGAACAGGGAACGTGTGTAGATTCCTGGTGCCGGGTGACAGGCTCTAAAGTCACTAGCACACCATTCCTTACACTTGTCTGATGGTTAACAATTGGATAACATTATCCTGCTTACTTGTGTCTCCAACAACATACCTTTGCTTGCAATGCAAATATATGGAGCTGTGCAACAAGGTTATCTTATGATATAACTTTAACACTAGGTCCCGTTCCACGTAAGCATGTTGAAAATTACGACAATGGAAGGTTTAGTTACGAGAGCTAAAAATAGACTGAGTTTATTCCTACTGGAATGAAGGAGGCCGAGTGGTGACTTTAGAGAAACTCAGAAAATAATGAGGGGTGTAGACAGGACAGGTTTTATCATTCCCAGAACATGGGTATTTATATCTAGAGGGCTCAGGTTTAAGGAGAAAGGTGTAAGGTTTAAGGAGAAAGGAAATCTGAATGGTTATTTTCCCACTGAGCATGGCGAATATCAAAGATCCTATAGCAAAGCAAGATAGCCTACTCCTGCTAAATGCAATGGACTGACCTGTAGTACGCTATGGAGGGGATCATGGGCATTTTCCACGCCCATTTTAGCAACCTGAGCCTACCTAACCCGACCCGACTCGCACTGTAATCAATGTTGCGGGGCAACAGTTTGTGTGGGTCAGATTCATAAATCTGTCAGTTCAAACTTCTTGTCAAGAATAAAATTTGATTCTGGTAATTGTCTTTTTTAATGTTTTTTAAATCATTTCTTTTTAAATGGCTCACAAGCAGTGTTTGAGTTGATTTTGTAGTAACCGGAACCGACCCGACTCGCAGGGTGATTGATGGGGGGGGACTTTTTGTGCGTGATATAGGGTTAGATTCATAATTCTGTTAGTTCATAATTCTGTTGATTCTTGTTAAAGAATAAAATGTTTATAAACACACATACATGAAAATTATATAAATGTATATAACACACACAATTATATTTCTTCTAATCCAATAATGAACTTTATTTCAGACTAGACAAGGGACATTAAATAAGAAACATTGTAAATAAGAAACATTGTCTTGGGGCACTCTCTCTCCCCGCTGCCCCGCACTCTCTCTCCCCGCTGCCCCGGACCCCGCCCCGGGCCCCGCACTCTCTCTCCCCGCTGCCCCGGGCCCCGCACTCTCTCTCCCCGCTGCCCCTGCCCCGCACTCTCTCTCCCCGCTGCCCCGGGCCCCGCACTCCCTCTCCCCGCTGCCCCGGGCCCCGCACTCTCTCTCCCCGCTGCCCCGGGCCCCGCACTCCCTCTCCCCGCTGCCCCGGACCCCGCACTCTCTCTCCTCGCTGCGGATCCAATCTTTGGCCGGAAGCAAGAAGGCGGGAGCAAGAAAGCGGAACAAGATGGCGGACCAAGATGGCAGAGTCAGGTTGCTAAAATGTGTCCTATAATCACCCATGAATCCGCCCATGAGCGTACCTCACGTTTGCGTGAGAGTAATCCATCTTGCTTCGCTATAAGATCTTTGGCAAATATAGTCAGAGGAGATAGTAAAGGCTGGCACAATTACTAAATTCAAAAGGCGTTTGGATAGGTACTTGGATAGGAAAGGGTTTAGAGGGATAGGGGATGAATGTAGGCAAAAAGGATTAACGTTGATAGGCAAAACAGTTGGCATGAACGAGGTGGGCAAATATTCTGTGGGATTCTCTGACATGAAAAGCTGCTGGTACAATTATCCCACCACAAGAACTCTTCACGTATCAGCATCCATTTGCTGATCGTGTAATAAGAACACGCAATTCCTAGAATACATGGCTGAAAGTAAAGCCATGAATTTGTGATGATGGAGATTCTGGCAGTGCCCATGGTAATAAAAACATAGAAACATAGAAAATAGGTGCAGGAGGCGGCCATTCGGCCCTTCGAGCCAGCGCCGCCATTCATTGTGATCATGGCTGATCGTCCCCCATCAATAACCCGTGCCTGCCTTCTCCCCATATTCCTTGACTCAACTAGCTCTTAGAGCTCTATCTAACTCTCTCTTAAATCCATCCAGTGGTTTGGCCTCCGCTGCCCTCTGTGGCAGGGAATTCCATAAATTCACAACTCTGTGGGTGAAAACGTTTTTTCTCACCTCAGTCTTAAATGACCTCCCCTTTCTTCTAAGACTGTGGCCCCTGGTTCTGGACTCGCCCAACATTGGGAACATTTTTCCTGCATCTAGCTTGTCCAATCCTTTTATAATTTTATATGTTTCTATAAGATCCCCCATCATCCTTCTAAACTCCAGTGAATACAAGCCTATTCTTTTCAATCTTTCCTCATATGACAGTCCCACCATCCCAGGGATCAATCTCGTGAACCTACGCTGCACTGCCTCAATCACAAGGATGCAATGGTCAATGGTTAATCTCTTCAAGCAACACTGAAAGCATCAGTGTGAATAGTCCCCACAAGAGCCTGTTAGCATCAAACATCTAACGGCTTCATAATGTACCTGAACAAACAAATACTCCATTCACTTGAGATGAACATATGCCCTAAATTGGAAAATGAGCAGGCTTAGGTCACCTGGTCTCTCAAGCCTGCCGCACAATTCAATTATGGTTGTGCTGTTCTAGGTCTCACCTCCATTACTATTTCAGCTCCCCACAGCCTTCAATTCCCTAATTTTTCAATAAACATCAACCTTTAGTTTAACTATTTTATGAGTGGCTTAGGCAGGGTAGATGGTGAACATCTATTTGTTATGATAGGGGTATATAAAAAGACGGAAAGGGTTTTAAGATGAGAGAGGGAGAGTTTTAACTGGAATCCGAGGAATTTATCTTTAAACACAGTGTAGTTAATATCTGGAAAATGCTGCCAGAAGTGGTCGTAGAATCATATTTACTGCTTTTAACAGACATTTGGACAGAAAATAAGCAAGGCTTTGAAGGATACCATCTGTATGCGGCAAAGGAGATTAGTTTGAATGGGGGAAAAAGGTCGTCATGGACAAGATAGCCCAGAGGGTCCTTTACAACTCTGGCTACTTAATAATGAACAATGAACAGCCGATGGGCCTGTTTCCATACTGTATGACTCTACAACTGGCCCATATACTATTGAGAATGGGCCTTATACTGCAGGGAGTAGGATACATTTGATTTTTGCACATACTCAACTTGGCACAGGTCGAGATTCACACCATGCACAGACTGGCATAGACTGAACACAGACTGGGATGCACTCTGAGCAAGAACTGGTGCTCAGTCCCAGGACACGTTGGTGAGCACAGCCTGCTGCGCCCAGGCTAACATGCTGCTCACTGGCTAATCTCTGCGGCTGCCGAGGCTGATTTAAATGAGTCTGGCTGAGGGGGATGGGAAGCTGTGCACAGATTTGGAAGGGAGAAAAGCCAAACTTGAAATAGAAGGTAATACATTAGTTAGTGTTTGGTCAGCAGAACAAAGAGAGGTTGATAAAAAGCAAGAAAGGGAGTCTGTTGTTAATAAAATATACCTACACACGAGGAATATAGCGAAGATGGCAGATGATATGTTGCAGTAATGACTTCTTTATGACTGAAAGATTGTATCAGGTAAAATTTCCAGTGAGTCTCTACAAGGCTTAGTACTCAGTCCCCTGTGTCTGTGCTGAACATGATGCCAAATTAAACTAATCCCGCCTGCCTGAACATGATCCATATCCTTCCATCCCTGCATATTCATGTGTCGGTCTAAATACCTCTTAAATGCAACTGCTTCTCCCACCTCCCATGGCAGAATTCCAGGTCAGTTATAACATTGTTCCAGTTAAGGGCCCGTCCCGCTGTACGATGTAATTCAAGAGTTCTCCCGAGTTTTCCCCTGATTCGAACTCGGAGAATGTCCGTAGCGGGTCCTTAGGAGTTCGTGGATGTCTCGTAGCGGCTTGTATGAGTAAAAAGTAACAATTTATTTCATCACGAGTATTTTTCACAGTGTTGAAAAAAACGTCACGAGTTTACCGGATTTCCTGAGTACCTACCGTTACCCGTACGAGCCACTACGAGACATCCACGAACTCCCACTGACCCGCTACGGATATTCTCCGAGTTCAAATAAGGAGAAAACTCAGGAGAACTCTTAAATTACCTCGTACAGTGGGGCAGGCCATTACCTCTAGCACTTGGGGCTAAAGAAATCAAGGGATATGGTAAAAAAAAGCAGGAACGGTGTACTGATTTTAGATGATCTGCCATGATCATATTGAATGGCCTACTCTTGCACCTATTTTCTATGTTTCTAAGTTTCTATGCATCCGCCGCTCTTGGTGTAAAAATACTTATCCCCCCCATGCCTCATATAAACTTTCTAATTTCTCCAACACTCCAGAGATAACCATCCAAGTTTGTTCAATCTCTCCTTATAACTAATACCCTCTAATGCAGCCAGCATCCTGGTAAATCTCTTCTTCACTCCTCCAAAGTCTTCACATCATTTCTGTAATGCAACCAGAACTGCACACAATGGTCCCGATATGGCCTCACCAAAGTTTTATACAACTGCAATATGATTTATCGACTTTTATACTCAATGCCACAACCGACAAAGGCATGCATGCCACACACATTCTTTACCATCCTGGGTCAGGCAGCATCTGTGGGAAGAGAAACAGTTGATGGTTCAGGTCAGAGAGCCAGTGGATAAAACCAGAGAACATAGATAGAGGGTAAGAGACAAGAGATCTACAGAGGATCAGAGGAGGACCTTAATAATCCAGAGAGTGGCATGTTCTGCCAGAGAGAGTGGTGGAAGCAGAATCTCTGACATTGTTTAAGAAGTGTCTTGATTGTACTTCCAGATAACTTTGACTGTAACGTCCAGGTGCAGGAGCAGCTTCTTCCAACAACCATCAGGCTAATAACTACAACCTCTTACAAAGTTCGGAACATAGACTTCCAGGGGATTGTTTTTGTGTCTTTGCACTATAATTGTTTGTTTGATTTTTTTTATACACTGAACTTATTTGTTGGTTATTATGGTGTTTGCAGAGTACTATATTTACATATTGTGCATTCAAGTAACAATTTCATTATTCCGTTTTGGGACAAATGACAATAAAACACTCTTGACACTCTCTCTTGTCTTAAGTTGCCTAGGGCCAGAAGGCACTGGCCAAAAGCTGAAAAATGGAATTAATGCAGATGAGTTCCCGTTGGTCATTGTGGGCTGAATGGCCTGTTTCCATGCTGTATGACTCTATGACACCAGATGCACAGAGTCTCTAGCCCAGAGTAGGTGAATCGAGGAACAGAGGATTTAGGTTTAAGATGAAGGGGAAAATATTTAATAGGAATCAGAGAGGTAACTTTTTCACAAAAAAGGGTGGTGGGTGTATGGAACAACCTGTCAGAGGAGGTAGTTGAGGCAGGGACTATCCCTACATTTAAGAAGCAGTTAGACAGTTACATGGATAGGACAGGTTTGGAGGGAAATGGACCAAATGCTGGCAGGTGGGACTAGTGAAGCTGGGACATGTTGGCCAGTGTGGGCAAGTTGGGCCGAAGGGCCTGCTTCCACACTGTATCATTCTATGACTCTATGACTTCATAGCAAAAGGATTTGAGTATAGGAGCAGGGAGGTTCTACTGCAGTTGTACAGGGTCTTGGTGAGACCACACCTGGAGTATTGCGTATAGTTTTGGTCTCCTAATCTGAGGAAAGACATTCTTGCCATAGAGGGAGTACAGAGAAGGTTCACCAGACTGATTCCCGGGATGTCAGGACTTTCATATGAAAAAAGGCTGGATAGACTCGGTTTGTATTCGCTAGAATTTAGAAGATTGAGGGGGGATCTTATAGAAACTTTTACAAAATTCTTAAGGGGTTGGACAGGCTAGATGCAGGCAGATTGTTCCCGATGTTGGGGAAGTCCAGGACAAGGGGTCACAGCTTAAGGATAAGGGGGAAATCTTTTAGGACCGTGATGAGGAAAACGTTTTTCACACAGAGAGTGGTGAATCTCTGGAATTCTCTGCTGCAGAAGGTAGTTGAGGCTAGTTCATTGGCTATATTTAAGAGGGAGTTAGATGTGGCCCTTGTGGCTAAAGAGATCAGGGGGTATGGAGAGAAGGCAGGTACAGAATACTGAGTTGGATGATCAGCCATGATCATATTGAATGGCGGTGCAGGCTCGAAGGGCCGAATGGCCTACTCCTGTACCTAATTTCTATGTTTCTATGTTTCTAACAGATTAGACAAATGGGATAACTTTGGCAAGGCAAGGACAGGGTTGCCATGGTGAAACACAGTTTATAAAGCGCTGTGAGGTGTTGGGCGGCTGGGCAGTACAGAGAGATCACTCACTGTTGGGATGTGGGGGTCAGGTTGTACCTTGCCTGTCATAGTACGCACAGATAATTACTGGGAAATACCCAGATGAGGACAGCTGAACTCTCCCTCCCTGTTTGTTTAGCTGCACAGTTCTTCCTGGTTCACGGTAACAAGCACAGCAGCAGCCATTGGCACATTACTACGTACAGCCGGGTATATGGCCTATTGAGCACTGACAGGGCTACTCTCTACGGAGCCTGGCATTCACCCTCGGACGGGCTGGTGCATACTTTCAGCACAGACGAACACAAACACTGCTGAACCCAGAATGGCAAAGGCAAATCTCAGCAAACTAAATATTTCTGCGGAGAGAGTGACACAATTCAGCACATACTGACATTCAACACACTGAACTGTCACACTCCCTACTGGCCACTGACTGGTGCAAACCTTCCTGTGCTCAAGCTGACACAAACCATGAGACACAACCTGGCACACACCCCAGTGTGTACAGACTAGTATATAGAAATATAGAAAAATGAGTGCAGGAGTAAGCCATTCAGCCCTTCGAGGCAGCACCGCCATTCAATATGATCATGGCTGATCATCTAAAATTAGTACCCTGTTCCTGCTTTTCCCCCCATATCCCTTTAGTCCTAAGAGCTAAATCTAAAGTGCCTGTCCCACTTGGCAATTTTTTCGGTGACTGTCAGCATCATTGACTGACGTATAAGGTCACCGCAAAATTTGCGGTGCGATGACGTACTGACTCGTGGTGTTTTTTCAAGTGTCGCAACATTTTTTTTGTCGCCGCTGGATTTTGAAATGAATGTGGGGTAGATTGGCTCCCACTTCCCCTCCCCCCCTCCTCCTTCCCCAATCTTTGCGCATCCCCAACCCTGGACTTTCTACGCTTTAATTTCATGTTTCATGTATCTTGTTCTGTTTTGTGAACGCTGACAGACCAATTTCCCTCCTGGGGTAAATAAAGTTCCATCATATCCACTCGCACTGTTATCAAGATTACATTGATAACAATTATTTTGCGTGTCATCCACGCAGATCATACCATACCTGAAAACATCAGGTAGTACAAAAGAGAAAATAAACATCATATTTTGTTACAGCTACAGAGAAATTAAAAAAAAAATGCAAGGATTGCATCAAGGTAGACTGGAAGGTTACGAAGTCATCCTTTATGTTCAAGAGTCTAACAACTGTGAGAAGAAGCTTTTCCTGAACCTAGTGGTAGGTACTTTCAAGTTTTTGTATCTTTTGCTCGACAGAAGAGAGGGAAGAAGAGAAAATGACTGTGGTACCAGTGGCCGATTATGTTAGGTGCTTTCCCGAGGCAGCATGGGGTACAGTTGATAGAAATTGGAGGCTGGTTTGTGTGAAGGATACAGCTGCATTCACAACTCTGCAATTTCTTGTGGTCTTGGGCAGAGCAATTGTCACATCAAGTTATGATGTGTCCCAATAGGATGCTTTCAATGGTCCATCTGTACAAGATGGTAAGAGTTGTTGGAGGCTTGCCAAATCTCCTTAGTCTTCTGAGTAAGCAGAGGCATTAGTTTGCTTTCTTGGCTGGAGCATCAGACTCGCATACACAATAACCAAAAGCTGGCATAAACCCTGTCAATCAAAAACAGGCATTACCCTTATCCCCAGTGATCACGCACTAAAATAACCCGCAGAAAGCACAGATTTTCACAAACCCTGTTGAGTATGGATTGCTATAAATAGTTCAGAAAATGGACTGGCATAAATCCTCCTGATCACAGAAAGATATACAAACCAGCACACTTTATTACCCCAAATGCTGCACACCCTACTGAGCACAGATAAACTCATACATCCTAAGACCAGATGGGGACAGATTGCGAGTGCAGAATGGCATGCAGTCTGAGCACAGGGTATTATAATCCCAGCTAAGCACAAAACGCATGCCCTTAACACGCAATAGAGCACTCTCATAGCCACACACTCAACTGAGCACGGGAATTTGAGCAGGGTACGGAGCATGGATTTGTCCAAATAAATTGGTGAATAAACTTAACTGTGCTGCTCAAGCCCAAGGATACCTTGATGTTGCAGAAGCCAAGTCGCCTCACCATGAATCCAAAGGCACATGAGACTACGGATGATGTAGTTTCATGGGGCCAAATACACACTGCCGGAGTAATTTTTATGTGGAGGCAAAGGAATGGTTGGTGTTTTATGGTCAAGACCCTGCATCCAGAGATTTGATTTGAGGTCCTGCAGCAGTTCAACCAATAATCTGTAATTGTCTTTTAACAAAAAAAATGCAATAGATTTGATGACCACAAAAATTACTGGATGGTTCTGAACATCGGAAAGAAATCTGATGTTCACGCCCATCTTTGACTTTTGACTCAACGAATGTGCACTGTTCTGGTCACTGCACTGTTGGAAGGATGTGATTGCACTGGAGAAAGTGCAGAGGATATTTGCCAAGATGTTGCCTGGATTGGAAGACCAAGATATGGGGAAAGATTGGATAAGGCAGACGACTTTTCTCTGGATGAAAGAGGCTGAAGAGTGTTCTGATGGAGATATGTAAAATGACGAGTCATAAACTGGGCAGATGTAGTCAAAATCTTTCTACTCATGGTAGAATTACCAAAAACAAGCGGGCATAAGTTAAAGAGGTGAGGAAATATATAAGAAGGGATTTATTATTGGTTTATATCTGGAACTCGCTGCCAGGGAAGGTGGTAGAAATGAGATACAAATACTACATTGAACAGACATTTGGACATGCACTAGCAAAGGACTGACATAGACGGATACAATCTCATGCAAGCAATTGGGATCAGTGAACATGGCAAAAAGATCAGCATGGATGAGGTGGGCCAAAGGAACTGTTTCTATGCTGTAGATCTCCATGACTGTGAACATGGTGACTGACAATAATTGCTGGACAGGAATCCCGGAAAAGAAAAAAAATTACTTTAAAAAATAAATATTTTTACAGCCAGCTTGAATTGAAAATCAATCCATGTTTTTCAGAGAGTCTTTTCCATTGTTAAGATCCTCCCTGTGAAAGAACCATGGCTTAAGATTATAGTTCTATATGGTACTCGACGATACCACACAACATAATTTTAAGAGACTGGCGAGGCACCTTAGCATAATTAATTGTTTTCTACAGTACAGTGACTTGAATTTCCTCCCTTTCAAGGAACCGGTACATACTTAAAGATGGCAATGCAATTGAACTCGAGAAGGCTGGTAAATCGCTTTCTTGCTCCTTGTGAAGATGCTTCTGCAGGGAGCTGAGTGGGAATTAGAAGACTTTGATCCAATGGGTATGAAGAAATAGTGATTTACCTCCAACTCAGGGTGGTGTGTGACTTGGAGAAATTTGTAGGGTTTAACAAAACACTCTGCTGGAGGAACCCAGCATGTCGATTGCCATCTGTGAGGGAGAAAATTATTGTTGGTGTTTTGGGTCACATACTCTGTATCAGAACCCTGCACATAGGGGCAGTGTTCCCTGGCATCGGCTATTGTTCCCCTTCTCAGTGGTAGAGGTTGTTGATTTGGGATGTATTGCTGGAGTAGCATAGATGAATAATGCAGTGCCGACTTGTAGGATGGGCCGATCTGTGCACGCCGCTGAGGACGTCCCGCAGCCCCAATGTCAGACTTTTAACACCCCGGCGTGCGGTCCTGAACATCGGGCCGCCCGTAGCGGCAACTGCGGAGGCTTGGGGAGGCCCTGACCACAGGGAACAGTGGAGGAAGAGACTGACTTTGGTGCCTTCCCACACAGTGGGAAACATTGATTCTGCTGTGTGGGGATGTTTTATGTTAAACCCTATAGTGTGTTGTGTCCTGTTGATTTTTATTGTATGGCTGTATGGTAATTCATTTCACTGTCATCAGGCAGTTTGTTGTAGATGGGGTGCAGCGATCAAATGGGCTGATACCCCTGGATGGTGTGCCGATCAGATGGAGACATTGGATCCTAGCCTATCTTCATACACACAAAACAAGCATGCAGCCTCCCTCACCCCTCGCCACAAGGGTACATTTCTCAGCTCTGCTTGTGAGCCAACATACGGGTTGGAAGACGGAAGAGGTCCTTGGGGAATGAAAGAACGGATGCAGGATACTACTGATATTGGTAATATTATTGTCATGTGTACCAAGATACTGTGGAAAAACGTCATTCTGTGCGTTATCCAGGCAAATCATTCCATACACAGGCACAAACTTGCCATACACAAGTACAGCAAGCATGGCAAAGAGAAAGGAAACAGAGTGCACAATATAATGGGCAGCTCCAGAGATAGTGCAAATAAAAGAAAGTAGATCAGGATAATGAGAATACATCCTTGCAGGCAAAACATTGCATAAAAATCTTTGAACACTTTTGATGATACTTTAAAAAAATGTAACAGGACAAAGGTGATATTTGGCCAACAGCCCAATTGTGCCCAGTGTATTCATTTTCCAAAGCTTCACGTACACAAAATAAACATACAGCCTTCGTTATGAGCAGCACAAGGGATACCTTTCCCACGCTGCAAAGCCTGAAGAGAACCCTGCTTGCATTAGGATGGACAAGTACAGTCCATGACATTGAGTGTGTCAGGGTGAGGGGAGGGGGGGTGAGTCATGTGGCATGACCTCCAAGGCAATATCGCCAAGCAGAGTGGATGACACACTAAGTTTTTCAGTCTATCTTGGTAAATGAATACCGACAAACGGCATTAACCAGCACGACCAACAACCGATGTGCAGAAGTTCACAACTGACCTGCTGTCCATACACATATTCATCTTGCGTTCACAAAACAACATTTGCTTCTGAAATACCTCCTTCTCTCTCATAATTTCCATTTAAAATGTTGCTGGTATATAAATGTTCTTTTCTGCAGCACATTTTAAAATAATCCCATTTAAATAAATGAGATGCAGAACCCATTCTCCGGCTGAGGTGGAAATATTTGCATAATTATAGAAATGTCGCAGCAATAATCAGAGCATCTAACTCTCTGGGCCAGGACAACTCCGGGCTATGTGCAGAATTAATCCAACAGCGACTGTAACATAATCTCAGTAAGGCATGAAATGAAGAGAAGGGGCACTGCAGAAGGAGCAGATTCATCTTCAGAACTTAAACCTAAGCCTTGTTGGCAGATGGGAACATTTTGCTTGAAATCAGGGCAATTCTTTCATGACCTTAGAAAACTGTAAACTCTCATAGAAACATAGAAACACAGAAAATAGGTGCAGGAGTAGGCCATTCGGCCTTTCGAGCCTGCACCACCATTCAATATGATCATGGCTGATCATCCAACTCAGTATCCTGTACCTGCCTTCTCTCCAAACCCCCTGATACCTTTAGCCACAAGGGCCACAAGGGTTCAATGCGAGTCATGTTCTTGCCACCACTGTCACTGGTTTTAAAATAAGGAAAAATATGTCAGTTCGACCCGCAGAACTAGTCACGCCCCAAGATTGAATTAATAGGATTTACTCACAGGGACAGACCATTGAGTGACGTCTACCACAAACCCACTGACTTCCACAGTTATTCACACTAAGGTGGAATGATTATCCACACTAATGGTTAAATTCTCACTACATTTCCATCCACCTTACATCTTAAAGGCGCTATCCCCAACTATCAATTTCTCCGAATCTGCTGCATATCCAAGATGAGGTTATCCATTCTAGGACATCAGTAAATGAATCATATCTGTCATAGATAGATCCTCACCTGCCTCTCTCCTCTGTGTCCCATAGTTTTGCTCTCACTCCCACCAGGTGGAGCAAGGACAGAGTTCTCCTGGTCATCACCTTTCACACATCAACCACTGCATTCAACACATCATTCTCCCACATTTCCGTCACCTCCAACATGATCCCATCACTAATCACATCTTCCCATCTCCACCCCTTTCCGCCTTCTTCCGATACCCCCCCTTTCCGCAACTCCTTGGTTCACTCAACCCTTCCCACCCAACCACCCCTCCCCAGATACTTTCCCCTATACAGGATATGTAACACCTGTCCCTATACCTCCTGCCTCACCTCCATCCAGCAGTCCTTCCAGTCAGAGGTTCACGTGCAGCTCATCCAACCTCATATACGGAATCCTGTGTTTCTGACATGGCCTTTTGGACGAGACCATGCATAGACTTGTCGAACACTACCGCTCAGTCCACCAAGGTCCACTGGAACTGTCGGTTGCTAACCAGTCAACTCCTTTCCCCATTCACATATTGACCTAGCCGTTCTCCTCCATTGCTGAAGTGAGGGCAAACGCAAATTCGAGGAACAGCACCTTATATTGAGCTCGTGTAGCTTACAACCAACGGTATGATCATTAAAGTTTAGGAAACTACCATCCCTCTCCCGTACCTGGACATGCACCTATTTCTTCTCTATCCCTCCCCATCCATCTACATTCCATCCCTGAGGTTCATCCCTGGATGTAGCAGAGGTCCTGGATGACCGAAGAGTGGCCAATGTTGTTCTTTTGTTTGAGAAAGGAAGTAGAGAGAATCCAGGGAACCGTAGGCCAGTGAGCCTCAAATCAGTGAGAGGGAAACTATTGGATAGAATGCTTCGAGTTAGGATTTACTCCCATTTGGAAGGAACTAATTAGGGAAAGCAAGCACAGCTTTGTATGCAACAGGTTGTGTCTCACTAACTTGATTTGATTTTTCTGAGATGACAAATGAAAGTAGGATGGTGGATGTTGTATACACAGGGCTCTCACTTAACTTTTTTTCTCTGTTTCCAGCCGGGCAACCTAGGCAGCTTTTTAAGTTGCCAAATTACTGTTTAGGCGGTCATTTAAGACGGCATGCATGATGCGTGCAATAATGTGCTCGGACAAAGTGCTTAATTGCCAGTCGGAATTATGCTCAATGAAGCACTCACATATTATTTCTGCTTCAAATAAAGTCACAAACTAAACATATTCACCAATCAAGACATGATATATACCACAATGACATGCAGCAAAATTATAATAAAGTATCTCAACTCTTTTTACACGCTGCAATGAATGCAATTTCTATTATTTCTTTCCACTTCCAAACACAAATGTGGTTGGATTATTTAGCGTATGATCAACCTCGGTGAGACCAAGCGCAGGCTTGGCGATCGCTTCGCACAACACCTCCACTCAGTTCGCAATAACCAACCTGATCTCCCAGTGGCTCAACACTTCAACTCCCCTTCCCATTCCGAATCTGACCTTTCTGTCCTGAGCCTTCTCCATGACAGAGTGAGGCCCACCGCAAATTGGAGGAATAGCACCTCATATTTTGCTTGGGTAGCTTACACCCCAGCGGTATGAACATTGGCTTCTCAAATTTCAGGTAGTCCTTGCTTTCTCCCTCTTTCCCCTCCTATTCCTAGCTCTCCCACAGCCCACTGTCTCTGCCTCTTCCTTTGTTTTTCCTGCCCCCACCCCTGGACACCAGTCTGAAAAAGGGTCTCAACCTGAAACGTCGCCTATTCCTTCGCTCCATAGAGCTTGCATCCACACGCTTGCAGGGAGAATGTGCAAATTCAACACAGACAGTGCCCGAGGACAGGATCGAACACAGATCTCTGGTGTGTGAGGCAGCAAGTCTACCAGCTGTGCCACTATATTTTATTTTCCAACACACAAAAAATTGTACGGCGATAACTTTAGTTATTAAAAAAAAAAGAAACTAGCCATTTTTAGTCTTAAATCTCTCAGTGACACTACGTCCCCCTTTAAAGCTACTGTATGTTTTAATTCAGTTCAAGACTATGGGGCAGTACATTGGCCATAAAGTTGCTGCCTAAAAAGCCAGAGACCTGGAATTGATCTTGAACATGGGTGCTGCCTGTATGGAGTTTGCTCCTTTTTCCTTTGATCACATGGGTTTTCTCCAGGTGCTCTTGTTTCCTTCCACATTCCAAAGATGTGCAGGAACCTTTTTCAGACCCAATCCAAAACGTTATATTTTGCTTTTGTCCAGAGATTCTGTCTGACCTGTTGAGTTACTCCAGCTTTTAGTGTCTATCTTCAGTTTAAACCAGCATCTGCAGTTCCTCCCTACACAAACGATACTATACGATAGAACTTCATTAATCCCAGGAGGGAAATTGTGTGTGTGTGTGTGGGTATATATATTATATATATACACACACACACACACACACACACATAGTTATATATTCATATATAAATATACACCGTTTTGTTTTCTCGTTTATAACATTGTTTCCAGAGTACTATGTTTATATATTCTGTTGTGCTGCTGCAAGTAAGGATTTCATTGTTCTAACTGGGACGTGAAAGAATAAAACACTCTTGACTCTTGACTTACGTCGCTAATGTGTGGGATAGAACTAGTGTATGGGTGATCGGTGGTCGGCGTGGATGCGGTGGGCTGAAGGGCCTGTTTCCACGCTGTATCTTTAAATTAAACTAAAAACACTAAAACCAGAGGGAGTCTAAAGAAGGGTCTCTACCCAAAATGTCACCCAATTTCTTCTATCCAGAGATGCTGGCTGCTCCATAGAGTTGCCCCGCACAATTAAAGCATGGAATAGTCTTCACCCTATTACCGTAGTTGCCCAACCAGACGCAACTAAATTTAAAGTAGCTCTTTTTTCCCCAAGAACCCTTTTTTGCTTAAGTCAAGAGTCAAGAGTCAAGAGAGTTTTATTGTCATGTGTCCCAGATAGGACATTGAAATTCTTGCTTGCTGCAGCACAATAAAATATGTAAACATGATACAGAACAGGAGATAAAAGTTCACTGTGTCTATATACCATAGACCATATACCATATATATATATATATATATATATATATATATACACACACAATAAATAAACAGATAAAGTGCAATAGACTGTTATTATTCAGAGTTTGGTGATGGACCCTCCAACACCTCCAGTTTAAATTCAATTTGGAATATTTTTGGAGGACCAGGAAACCAAGAAGCAAGAGTTACTCCAGGGAGTTACTCCAGCTCCAGGGAGTGATTCTGCGTTGGTTTTCAGCGGTCACGGCGAGGCGGCAACTGGACAGCAATGGCAGCCAGATCTCCCACAATGCAAAGGAAGGGAGAAAGTGCCTGGTGCCGATCAGTTGCCGTGGCAGTGCACATGTGCAGGGCGGCCGGTGATGTGCTGGCCATGGTTGTGCGCATGTCCAGGCTGTGGCTGTGAGCATGTGCAAGGCGGCCAGCTGTGCTGGCAGATGAGGAGTGGCCGGAGAGCGGAGACCCGGTGGCCCGGAGACGGATAGCGGGTGGAGATGGAGAGTGACAGGGGGAGAGATAGAGAGGGGGGCCCGCTCTGAGTTGAACGGCAAGTGTCCTGGGTGCTTGCCAAGCCGGGCAAATGGTACGGCTTTTAAGTTGCCTGGCGCGACTTTAGATGGCCATTGGCACCCGGGCAACTGTTAATTTCGAGCCCTGTATACATGGATTTTAGTAAGGCATTTGATAAGGTCTCTTGCGCTAGGTTGATCCAGAAGATTAAAAATGTGCAGGATTCATGTTGACTTGCTCACATGGATTCAGATTTGGCTTATTCATACAAGATAAAGGGTTGTGGTGGTCAGTGGGTATTCTGGCTCGATGTCCGTGACCTGTGGAGTTCCGCAGCATGTTTGCTATTATATATAAATGACCTAGACCTGAATGTAGATGGATTGGTGAGTAGGTTTGCTGATGACACAAATATTTGGGGAGTTGCAGACAGTGTGGAATGCTGTCAACGGGATATCGATCAGCTGCAGAAATGGGCGGGGAAATGACAGATGGAGTTAAACCCGAGCAAGTGTGAGCTGTTGCACATTGGGAGGTTGAATGCAAGGAGTTAATAGCAAGAACTTTACCGGCATTGATGTGCAGAGGGAACTTGGAGTCCAAGTTCATAGCTTACTAAATGTGGCAGGCCAAGTAGATAGGGAGGTAAAGAAGGTACAGGGTATGCTTGCCTTCATTGCAATGGGCACTGAATATAAGGGTAAGTCATAATGCAGCTTTGTAAGCCACATTTAAAATATTGCGTATAATTCTGATCGTTCCATTACAAGAAACAAGTGGAGGCTTTGGAGAGGGTACAAAGGAGGTTCACAGGAAGTTAGATGCAAAGGCATCTAACTTTGTGCGTGGCACTATCTGCAACGTTCATACACAACATATGGATCAACTGAAGGAAGGACCTCGATCCAAAATGCCACCTGTCTATTTCCTTCCACAAATGCTGCGTGAATTGCTGTGCTTCTCTAGCACTTTGTTTTTGCTTAGATTCCAGCATCTGCTCTTGCATCTACATGCTTCAAACGTTTCTTAGTTTGACAACATTAGACATCTACTTACTTAGATTGTAGAAGGGTCTCGACCCGAAACGTCGCCCATTCCTTCTCTCCACAGCTGCTGCCTGAGTTACTCCAGCATATTGCGCCTACCTTCTCCTTAGTAGCGATGAGTGGTCCAAATCCAGCACAAACAGCTTTGAACTTCTCCATATCACTGTATCCTCAGTGCCTCATTTAATCATTCCCATCAAGTTTAGAATGTACTTCTTTCAAACAGAAGAAATTATACTGGGTTGTCAATGAGCAGACATGAATCTTAGATACCCAAATCATGGCTCATTTCCTAACTTTGCCTGTCCAAAACTGGGCTGCAAGCTGTAATTATTAGCTACAAATATTAATTCTGCAATATGCTTTCTACCCTGATAAAAGAGAAATGGCTGCACAGTAAATTCACACTTAACTGTCTGAGCATGTGTTGGAAGGATGAATGCCCTTGTAATCATTTGCATGCAAGTTAAATTATTGTATTCAATTAATCATAAACAGGATAACGAATGAGCCCAAACATGTGACAAACTAGTTCAAGCACTTCTTGAGTGACTGATCATATGCTGAGCTCAAATGCTTATATTTTGAATTGCATATTAATGCACTATACCAAGATTTAGACTAGATTTTGAATAACCGCCCAATAAAAAGTGCTGTGCAACCTGACTTCAAAACATTAATCATGCCTCAGAAACCTTCAGAAAGGTTCCTCAAACTACTGTTCACATCAGCTTCGCTCTTTGGTAAGTGACGATCATTTTCATAACCATATTAGACTTCATTCCTTTTGATTATGTATTCGCAAGAGTCATTTAGGACGGAGCTACTAAGCTTTCAGTAATCCCCTCTCTTCTCTTTATGCCCCCCCCCCCCCCCCCCCCCCCACCACCTCTTAAATAAAAATGTTGTCCCAGAATTAAGCATGTGGGCAATGATAGGGCACAAATAAGTATGCACAGGGGCACAAAGGTGGCATAGCAACCAATCGTTTGGTAATTGCAAGGCTAGACTAATAGCCCAGAGGCCCAAGTTCAAATTCCAGCACATCAGCTGTGGAATTGAAATTTAGATCTAACATTTTATTGAAAGTAAAACACTTAAATAATGGTGACCACATATCAATTGGATTATTATATAGACCCATTTGGATTGTTATATAGACCCAATGGTTCACTCCTTGGACAGGACTATGCCATCTTTCCTTAGTTGCATCTAAATGGGACTCCAATATGTCTTCTGCATGATCAATAAAAACAGTAAAATGCAAGAAACAGACAACAGGTCAGAAGGAATTTATGGAGAGAAAAACAGTCAACATTTAAGGTCTGGCAACAGATGAATAGTTCTTGACCCAAAATATGAACTCTGTTTCTCTCTTCACATTGGCTGCCTGGTCTGCTCAATGTTCCAGCATTTCCCATTTTCATTTCACATTATAAGCACCTGCAGTTTTTTTTACAAAATTCACAATAACCAAACAGGAAATGGATAATAAACCCAGGCCTTGCCAGCAACACCCAAATCCACAAAAATAAATTAAAACAAGACAGTTATTTCTGTAAAGTTAGTTTTGCAGATAAGTATAAAAATAGTCACGACCAACAGATACAAAATCTAACCCTAGACATTGTGCTTCATTTCTCTCACTGAATGCCACAGCATATTTCACGAACATTTTCTGATATCAATGAACTTCTGCTGGTGTTGATACTCACTTTTCCTGCTCTGTTTAATATCAATGTTCAATAACTTGAAACATCACACCATGAAAAAGAGTATAGATTTCCTGCTTGAAGACTCGCTGAGGTTTTTCTGCTGGAGATTCGTGGTCAGATTTCGAGATAATGTTAATAGAGCACCAAGATTTGAGAATCCTGCTCATTTGCCAGGCATGAACGAGTGCTTTGAAATAAATAAGATCCCTTTGGAGTTGGAAACATCTGAATCATCCACTCCGGAGATATTGATAAATATATATATCAGCAGGCAGGCTTGCAAGAATTAAAAAATAAATAAATTTAAGTTGCTGGGTCCATGCAAGATTTAGACACAAATATCTGTATGTGAAAAGGAAAAAATGAATATATTATGAATTATCTGCGCAGTCAGTATTGAATTCAAGTGATATGGATATACATCAGCTGGAAAGAATCAAATAAACAGAGAAAAGCCGCAGGGGTAAAAAAAAAAATTGAAGAATTAAATAATGAAACTAGCTGAAGCCAGAAACAATCTATTATAAATACATGAACCTTTGAGAATTAAGTAAAAGGAAGTGTAAATCATGAAAGCAAGTAGAAATAGCTGGGGTCTGAAAAGCAAAATCAATAAATACAAAATAAGGGTTGCAATGAAAATGTTGCAATTTATAGGGGAAATCTGGATTGGAGTTCAATTGGAGCAGGACTAAGTGGGGACAGAGAGAGTGAGAGAAAGGGCACGAGAGAGCTGGAAGCCCAAGGAGCAGGGCCAGATGAGAACAGACAGAGAGAGCAAGCAGGAAAGAATGAGCGAGAGCAAGGGAGCGAGCTGCCTTAGATTTCACTGGTTAGAGGTCATCAAGTGGGAGACGAAGAAGCAGGATAAAGGTTTGTTGCGAAGCCCAGTCACATCATGTTGAGAGTGCAGTGAGTGTAACCAGTTTAGTTTACAGATACAATACGGAAACAGGCCCTTCGTCACACCGAGTCTGCGCCGACCAGCAATCCCCGTACACTAGCGCTATCCTACACACTAGGGACAATTTAAAATCTTTACCGAAGATAATTAACCTGCAAACCTGTATATCTTTGGAGTGTGGGTGGAAACTGGAGCACCTGGAGAAATCAAAAGCAGTAACAGGGAGAACGTACAAACTCTGTACAAACAGCACCCACAGTCAGGATTGATCCCGGGTCTCGAGCGCTGTAAGGCTGCAACTCCATTGATGCACCACCATTCATTATTCAATGACTAACAGGAAGAAAGCTGAAATATATGAAGGACCCACAAAAACTGATCCAATCCAGCAGCTGCAATGCTATTTCCTGTAAGAACCATAAAGACTGTGGGAAACATGCTCACGTGCTAACCTTGGAAGTCTTGGAGTAGGGAACTGTCCAAAAGTGGGTAAAAGAAAAACAAATATAAAATAAGAATTGTAGCAGATCCAATACCTACCAAAGTGTGTTGGGAGTGGGCCACTAATGGAGAGAATGGGGAGAGAGAAGCTGAACGTTATAAGATGCAAATGATTACATCAATTGCCCACAAATTGGCAGCAGTATACAGAGGTTTAGATGTGGCTGATGAATTAGTGTGATAAAGCGAGGTCTTATTCCACGCAATGGTTACAACTGGCCCTGCAGCAGAAAGGATCTGCAATTTCTGCACAATCTCCAACTGAACAGCAGCATTGGGACAAGGTCCTGCTGGCAATGATAAATAGACTGTCACAATAACTTACAATGAGGAAGAGAGGGGAAGGGCCCAGGGCAAAAAAGGTGGCCTAAGTAATCAGTCTAACAAAAAAAATAATGGAAATGGAGCAATGGTCAGAACTTGTGCTTCAGGCAATCAGGTAAAGGGAAAACATAACCGATATAAAGCGTTTAAATCAGTAGAGAGAAATAGGAACTAGACAAACGTAGAGCAGGATGAAAACTGGGCACTGGCCCAAAGAAACATTGTTTGTATTGGAGCAAAATAAGGTGGGGAGAATAGGGTGATGGATTCATTGGAAGGTAGGATCCAGGCAGACCACAAGTATTGTTCCCCTTATGAATGCATTGAAAAACTTTTGCGCAGTTAAGTTTCATCATCCCGATTGTATAGGACAGCGCATTTGTTCACGTTATTGTTCAAAAAAGCAAAAGTCCCATTTTGTACCTGTGCAATTTTTTTCAAAGAGTAAACAATAAATACTGCTGTCTTTGCTTCAGTGCAAGTAACCATCACTTACACATACTTGCATTGAAATCCAGACAAATGTTGGTGTCGCAGAGAAATTAGAAGCAGAAGTGAATTAAAGACACCTTCCAAACAAGTACCAAATTATACTTCTTGCTCCAATGTTTATGCTTCTAATGTACCAGCCTACCGGGGAGAAACACCTTTCAAGTTGTCTTCTGACACTGATGCCATCAACTATTTTTTACCGAGGAAAAGTGCAAAAGGTTATTGTAAGAAGTTGCATGTGGTGTAATGAATATTATAGTACGTACCTGAGAAGTTACAAAGGCAGAAGGTTATTAAAAATGATCCGAGACCAGTAAATAAGCTTGTGGAGACTGCTGTGCTTCTAACAGCTCCTACACTGTTGATGAAACATTGCGGAACAAAGTATTGCATCGTCCATTAACAAGGCGAGCAGACAGAGCAAAGACTTTTGGGGATTTTGTGATGTCTAAGAGCTCTCGGCTGATGCCTCCTGTCAAATGTCCTCTTCCATTACCTGGATGCTGAATCCTGAGAATAAACCATTTCAGGACCATTTTAGTGAGGCTAGCAACTGACAGAACAGTTGTGATGATTAACTGTAATTGGAAAATTGCACACTCTGATCTGACAAACAGCTCAATCACATTCTTGCGGTAACTCCATCAAATGGAAACCTGGGGGTGGAGATTCGTTCTTGCTCACATGCACTAAACCCGTGATGTCGCAGCTCATATTTCCTTACCACAGAGGAGGAGGCCATTCAGCCCATTGAATCCATGCTGCCTGTCAGAACAAACCCATCTGTCCCATTCCCTTGTTTATGCATCCTCTCACACACCAGCTCCCCCTGATTCTTCTGCCGCTCACCTGCACAAGACATGATTAACCTACCAACCCATTTGCCTTTGGTACATGGGAGGAAACTGTAGCAGCCAAAGGAAACCCACGAGGATCACACTGCTGATATACCAACCACCCCCTTAAATGCGTGCCCCATTTTTCTAAGGCTCAGGGCGTTAAAATCTGGTCTTTCGTATTTAAATCATTTTAACACTGCAGTTTTAAGGTTTGGATGTGTCGTTATATTCCCAATGAGTGGGCAGATCCGTTGCTGAAATATGGTTTTCATCAGTTTCAAAGAGCTGCAACAACTGACCCGATTCTGTCAACAGTCTCACAATTAAAGTACATTTACCCAACTTTCATGCTACACAAGATGCAGCTGAATGAATATCTTTGATGAGCAACAACAAACCAAAGAGTCTTGTTTGATCATCTTTGCAACGTCAGCAGTGCAACTCAAACTTGGTCTGCTTCCCAAGTTATCAGCCTCTGATCTTCTGAAGGATAACCATAATGATCTGCACCTTTAGATTCAAGATAGATGTATCTAATCTACAGAGACTGATGACAGATTCACTATACATGTCATCGTCATTGCTTTTTTTTTCAGGATAAAAATTAAAAAGGGGTCCAATTTTATTGCTCAAGTTTATAACGTCTCTTCAGTTGTAAGAAAAGGTATCATGTTTTGATTTTGCCAATGCTTGTAACCTGAACCACTCTTACTTACTTAAATCATCTGTTGTTTTGCAGGACTGCGGTGGATTGTAACATCAAACTAAATATTGCAAAACCCTGTATGGACGTGTGCAACAAGACCATTAATATCTCTTGGGGTTGAGAGGTATTTACATTTTGCAATAGGATGACACTGCAAGGCTCTGATATTACAAAATAGTCAATCATGAAGAATTCAAACACAATATCTAACGAGCTCTCATTAAGATGTGCATTGAATGCAACTGAAAATCTTTGACTTTGGCCCGATTCCCAGCTTGTTTGCAATTTTTAAACGGTCTGTTATAAAGCCACAAAGAGTGAAACAGAGCACACTAAATAGGTATTTTCAGGATAATCTAACAAAGGATTGTGATCACTCAGAAACGGTAGTGGCACAGCTGTTGTCTCAAAGCACCGTATTGATCATAACCTCGGGTGCTACTTGTATGGAGTTTGCATGTTCTCACAGTGACCATGTGGGTTTCCTCCGAACACTTCAGTGTCCTCCCACATCCCAAAGACGTGCAGGTTTCTAGATTCATTGGCCTCTGTAAATTGCCCCTAGTGTATAGCCAGTGGTGAAAAAGTAGGATATCGTGGAATTAGTGTGAATGGGTGATCAATGGTCGGCATGAACCCCGTGGGCCGAAGGGCCTGTTTCTGTGTTGTGTCTCTGAATTAAACTAAAACACAACAAGGAAGGAACACTCATCTGGCAGAAAGTGAGACTGCCCAATGCTATTTTGCGGTGGAAAAAGAAATGAAAAGATGTCAAGTGCAACACATTAGCATTGGGACATGTGGGAGATGTTTCAGAAATGTAGAAGGGACAGTGTCTTATCTTATAATAGCACAGACGTAATGATTTAGCATTTCAGGCCCATGTCATTT
The DNA here is from genome assembly GCF_028641065.1 of Leucoraja erinaceus. Classification (NCBI taxonomy): domain Eukaryota; kingdom Metazoa; phylum Chordata; class Chondrichthyes; order Rajiformes; family Rajidae; genus Leucoraja; species Leucoraja erinaceus. Next base: position 17,419,390 of record NC_073393.1, on the reverse strand, counting down.
CCTAGGAGAGCAATCCTCTTCCCTCTGTCCTTATTTTCTTAGACCCCTTCAACGTATTCTCTCAATCCATGCCGTCAATTTTGTTTGGATTCTATTTTCCATTCATATGCACGACAAGGTAGTTTACCACGGCCAATTAACCTACCGGCACAGATTTAGGATGGGGGATGAAACATAAGCACCTCTGGGGAAGCCCACATGGATGCAGGTTATGTTCAAATTATCCCACTCCAGATGAGCAAAAGCCACCACTGAAGACAAGGGAATGCTACTTTGCTGTAGAGATTAAACCAAGGCCCTATAATGTTCCCTCGGGTGGATGCAAACTACTTCGTGTAGCTATTTTGAAGAGACGCAGAGGTAATTGTCAGGGAATTATATTGGATCTATGAGATAAATCCTTATATCCTATTTTTAAAACATCGTTGGGTAACAAAAATCCCTCAATCACCAATTTAAAAATTAACCCGACGTCAAAAATTAGCCTGACAACTGGGGCAGGACGGTGGGGCAGCAGTAGAGTTGCTGCCTTACACCCCTAGAAGTGCCAGAGACCCGGGTTTGATCCTGACTACAGGTGCTTGTTTGAACGTTCTTCCCGTGACCTGCGTGGGATTTCTCCGAGATCTTTAGTTTCTTCCCACTCTCCAAAGACTTACAGGTTTGTAGGTTAATTGGCTTGGTATAAATGTAAATTGTTCCTAGTGTGTGTAGGATAGTGTTAATGTGCGGGGATCGCTGGCCAGCGTGGATACAGTTGGCTGAAGCGCCTGTTTCCGCGCTGTATCTCTAAAAAAATATAGCCATTTGCAGAATTCTAAATCTCTACCATTCTGAGACCACTGAAGTGCTCTCAAACTATAACACTGAAAGGCTCGACTTTAATGATCCCAATCTCAGATTCTACAATCAGTAGAAATAGTTTCTCCTAATCAGTTCCACCTAATAACCTGGGAAACTCAATCACATAACTTCTTAACCTTCCAACCCCTACTTTGTGTAACCACCCCTTGTAATTTAACAATTTGAGACCAGATATCAAATTGGCAACTACAAATGCACTCTCTCCGAATCTTACTTTGTATTCTTTCATCTACCTGAAATTACAATTTTGACAATGAAGTTTTGCATGTTCCAGAAAAGCGATTTTTGATCTTGCCGAGTTCTGTCCACAATCAGGAAATATTGGCCACTACTCGAAATGCAATCAATGTGCCAAATGTGGCAGCCTCTGTGTTCGCTTCTAACAGTTTTGCAGCACCGCAGGACACCTTCTGGAACCGAGCGGCATTTTGTGCATGAATACATGAAATTATGACTCCTCACGTTCAGACTTTCAGCACTATCACACTCGGCTCTTGCAGTCTCCAATCTGCCAGGCTGCAAGCGTGGAACTCCATGCTGGACGAGCAGAAATTTCCTCATACTAAACACTGAGAGAACTGGTAACAACATCGGGTCCCAACCCATCGATGGAGGTGGCATCCCTCACCCACAGCCTGGGCATTGTTGGAAACCAAAATGGGCATTTACACAGATATGCCGTAGAATTAATTTAATCGGGATGCATCACAGCATGGTTTGGGAACAGCTCTATTCAAGACCGTAAGAAATTGCAGAGAGTTGTGGACGTAGCCCAGACTATCATACAACCCAACCTCCCTACCGTTGACTCCATCTACACTTCACGCTGCCTCCGCAAGGCAACCAGAAGTAGAGAAAACTACTTTCTAGGGTTTATCTGTTTAAATTAACCAGATTTACCAGATTTTAGATTGATTTCTATCATTGATCAGACGAATCTGGATGTTGGCAGAAATAGGGCATCACAATGGGAGCAGCACAGTGGCACAATCGGTAGAGTCACTGCCACCCAGGTCCAGCAAACCAGGTTCAATCCTGACCCTGGGTGTTGTCTGTTTTCACCCACATCCCAAAGAAGGGTGGGTAAACTGCCCACAGACTGTAGGCGAGTGGTAGAATCAGGGGAGAGTAAATGGGAATGAGGGGAGAATAAAATTGGAATGACCATAAATAGATGTCTGATGGTCATTATGAAATGAAGGGGGTGCTTCTGTGCAGTATGACTCATTCATGGACAATGTCTAATGGGCTGTTGGCCAACATGCTGTAACCCAATCACAGTAACAACTTGAGGGCACAATCAGTGAGACCAGCAACAGTGGAATTTGAAACTTTCACACGTACAGAAACCATTTGTGAAGGAAGATATTTTTGCCTAAAACCAAGAATTCCCAAAGTCTGCATAAGTTCGCTGAGTCCGACATATTTGTATTACAAGTATATTTAAATGTAAATTATGTGAGCAAAACTAATTGCATTTTCTTTCACACAAAAGAGAAAATAAGCCAAAAAAGAATTAATTCAAGTAGCACTCTGATTCATTTCACATGCTGTGCATTTGCAAGCAAATCAAAAATAAGTCAACACATTCTGAGAAGGACATTGCATATTCCAACTAGAAAATTTATGCTCCATCTGTTTCCAACCACATGCTCACTGATGGAACTTCCTCTGCCCGCTCCCTCATCCAAAAACACCAAGTGCAGTCTCCGCTCCAGGAAGAACTCTTTCCTCAGCCCCACCACAAATTCAGTCCTAAATTTGCAAGACTGGCTACCAAGTCCTACCAACTGGCTAGTGTTAAGGGCAATACAACAGTAGAGGCAACCAGTTTTCTCTCCAAACAAATGCAATCTCCACTCATCCTTCTCCCCTCCCGTTTACCCATAAACCTGTGTTTTTGGTTGCTTTTCTAGAATTTAACCTGGTCCATTTCGAGAGTTAAGGGCCTGTTCCACTTGGGCGTCATTAGCGCGTCATTTACAGAATGTGTTGACTTATGTTGACTATCGTCTAGCAGAACGACAGTCGCGCGCCTAGTGCTCTCGAAAGCCCTGCTTCTTTTGGGAGCCTTTTGCGATGTCATTCGTATTTAGTCCAATCTCCGTGGCAAAGATTTTGCCAGTGAAAAAATTTCAAAACTACACACGCTTTGTACCCGGGTGGTCACGTGCTACGGTGCTCATATGACGCGCAAATGGAGCGCCGGCGGCGTACGGGCAGCGCATGGTTACGGACGTTGACGCACAGTGACGCATAATAAATTAGCATAGGCAGTGTTCGTGCGTCACCGTGCGTAACCGTGCGTCACCACGCGCTACACGTACACCGTCAGTGCATTAGCGTACGCCATCAGTACGTCAGCGTGCGCAAGGGATACGTCACGCAGGTATCGCGCGAGGATCTTGAGCATTCCAAAATCCTGGGGCGCCGCACGTTACCATGCGTCACTCCATACGCCACCACGCGTCACCACGCGTCACGTGCACGTCACCACGCACCAGCCAAATTTTAGGATGTCTTGTAAATGACGTGCAAATAACGCCCAAGTGGGACAGGTCCTTTACTATTGAATCTTTTTGTTCTCAGGGATGTTGTCTGGCCCACTGAGCAACTGCAATTTCTTGTGTCTCATTTCCAATCACCATTTTCCCAGTCAGTGACAATAGATTGGATTCTGAGTGAAATAGATGAACAGCTCACTGCTGCAGAGACACTGTAGTTCTGGAAAACTTTGGTTCCGGGTGCACCTTGGCTCTGTATCAGAACATGCTGCATCTGGCCTTAAATTGAAACCATGAACCACAAAATATCCTTTCATACAAAAGGATTACCATGTTTATTTTACCTCCCCACCCCCCAAGAGATAACTTTAAATCCATTACAATTACTTCTGACACTTAAAATTAACATTATGTTAAACCACTTGATATTAGTTATCTTACAAAATGAAATGAAAATGCTAATTTTGGATTGTAATCCCCTATGTTCCCTGACAGAGCTCAGTTTTAGCATTAGGATATGATTCGTAATTACAACGATTGGGAAGGACATGCAAGAGAAATAGATTGTATAGTCATAGATATTATACAGCATGGAAACAGGGCCTTCAGTCCAATTACCCCATGCTGACCAACAAAATTATTATATTTTTAAACATTGACCTTACCCAAACTCACCCACATTTCCATTTAATGTCCCCAGAATCTACCATCCACCTACACACAGTGGCTAATTAACCTGTCATCAGCATAGTTTTGGGTTGTGGGAGGAGAGTTTAGTTTAGTTTTGTTTGGTTTATTGTCACATGTACCGAAGTACAGTGAAAAGCTTTTGTTGTGTGATAACCAGTCAGCGGAAAGCCACGCAGTCACAGGGAGAACGTGCAAACTCCACACCGACAGGACCCAAAATCAGGAACATACCTCGGTGTCTGGCACTCTAGTGCACTGGCTCAGCTAGCAATGTCACCAAACTATTTGTTTAAAATTTGAGAATTTTGAAAGTGAGCGACAGGGGCGAAAAACCCCCACCAGGTTAACCTGCCTGGGCTTGCTGGAAATATGGCCAGCGCGGAGAAGCAGCGCTGATGTCCCGTCAGTCCAGACAGGGCCGTTAGCTAACCCGGTGAGACAGGCAGTTGAGCTGCATTTAGCGCTGGATTGAGCCTCCGAAGCCTCGCACGCGGCCGCCAAAAATAGTGTCCCTCCTGTCCCCTCCATGTTTTGATAGTGAGTTCCGTTCTTGTGCCAAGGCAAATTTCAACTTTGACCAGCCAGTATATAAACCAGGGAGACAATAAGGGATATTGCAGACTGACTAAATGTAATGATAATAATGCCAGGAACAGCCAATGCTGAACACTGTCAAGAATGATGAGACAGGTTCAAATGGGGGCGAGCAAATTGTACGTTAAAAAAAACTGGAACATTTAGAAACAAATTCACTGCAAAAATCACCTTGGAAATATTTCAAAGAAAAACAAATACTTTCAGGATAACAGATCTGTTAAAGAGAGACATGTGGAGTGACTACCTAATATCTAATTCTTCTTCGCTGCCAGTATTATTTAATTGCCCACACAGCAATAGGCTATTTCTGAAAGCACAGAATGTAGGGGTGTGGAGGAATTAGTTTTGCGTCAGATGCAAGAATATTGAAGTGAGTTAATTCTTTGGCTCAGTCAGTATTGAGCCTGCAGCAGATTTTACCAAAGCTATACAAATCTTACATTAGTGCAGCAATGCTCTAAACTATGTGAAGTTTTCTCAGACTCCCTGTGACCATGTGGGTTTACGCCGGATAGCCCAGTTTCCTCCCACACCCCAAAGACATGCTGGTAGATTAATTGGCTATTGTAAATTTACCCCTTAGTGTTAATGGATGGCAAAATGTGTGTTGATGGACACATGATAGAGAGAGAATAAGTTGCAAGGATGAAGGGGCATAAGGGAAGGAGGAATGGGACTGATGAGTTTGCTATTTTGGGGACACCATGGACTCGATAGGCTGAATGGTCTCCTTCTGTGTCACAATAAATAAGAACTGCCATAGTAAATTACCCAGAGGGGCCAATAAATCGTGCCTTGCCAAAATATCCACCCTCCCAGAATCTTTTAAATAATTGTGGAGGTGCTGGGAGAGTGTACTGGGAGAGACTTAGTAAAAAACCTATTCCCATCACCACATTGTCCACATGCATCACCTTTCATGCTGCTAACATCCCTTGTGTTTAGCGCAAGGTCAGCGAGGACTTGCTTAATGTGCAGTTGAATCAATACGACCCAGTAAAATTGATGGATCGGCTAACAATGCACCAAGTTAGGTACTGGAACTTGCAAAGGACGTTAACCAACTTGGATGCTAAATGTAGAACTAAACAGAATTCTGATTGCACAAAATTTGCTTCTGGGAGTTCCCTCAGAACCAATGTTGTGGTGTATCTCCACAGTTGTGAATTTGAGGTACACCAGGTCTATCACTCGCCATGTGGTGGGTCAGCCCAAGGCCACCCTCTCATCAGCAAAATGTGCAACCAGTAATAATTGAGACCATGGGTTTTCCCCCCGGCAAACTCCAGAAGCAAGTTCAGCACTTGGAGAGTGGACACAGAATGTACTTTCACAGCACAAATAAACCATGGATACTAACCAAATGTGCCTAACTTGTGGTTTACCAGCCAGAAGGGTATTCAATGCCAAACAGATCTTGTTCAGAGAAGATAACATCTTAATTTAGTTAATTTAGGGTGGCTTGGTGTCGCAGCGATAGGGTTGCTGCCTTGCTGCACACGAAACCTGGGTACGATCCTGACCATTGGTGCTGTCTGTATGGAGTTTGTATGCTCTCCCTGTGACCTGCGTGAGTTATCTCTGGGAGCTCTGATTTCCTCCCACACTCCAAAGATGTACAGGTTTGTAGGCTAATTGGCTTGGTAAAATTGTAAATTACCCTAGATTACCGGAGCTTTAATGTAATCTGTAAGAATATTAATATCAATAAATGTCAATATCAATACTGTCAATACACTCCTTCCATAATGTATCAAATATATAACTTTACCAAAAAAAAACATTTTTGGGCAGCACATGAAAAATACATTTTCCTCTTTTTAAAAATGGCAAGTTTTCCTGTACAGGTTCTCTCAACTGGGACCGGTAAAAACTACCGACAAATCCAGTTCAATAAAATCACTGATTTAAAAGCGCCAGATTCAAGAGAGCCCTCGCGTCGTTCGTCCTGCATAGGAAGAAAATAAACGTTTGTGATTGAAAAAAACTCCCAAACTATAGTTTACAGAAGTCCTCCATGGTTTTATACAGTACCAAAAAAGTTGCTATTCCAAACACAATCGCGACTGGTAAATGAAAGTCATGTTGTTGGGTACCTACCAAACTGGAGGTAAAAATAAAGACAGCTCTTTAACTAGAAACACGGATTTTATAAGGCAGCAAGGAAGGTGTTCCTGTCAGCAGAATGCCAACCTGTACCGAGGGCAGGGGTTCAGCAGCTCAGCCGTCAGTTGATGCACCTGCCCAGAGTCACTGCGTGGAGAAGCTGCTCCTCAGGCCGCACGCTCCCGGGCACGTCCCGCGGGCGAGGGCGGGGTGTCATTCGCTGCTGAGGGGCTTCCCTGACTGCCCACGTCTCACATATGGTACCGGCACACACACATGACTATAGGGAGGTTGCACGGCAGCCGGGTCACGACCCATGACCCGTGCTGTTGCTACGCTACTCCAAGTGGATTACACGCGATGAACTGCAGGTAGGCACTTGTTTCCAGCGTCGCGGGCCCGTTAAAACCCGCCGAAAATATCAATTTTTGCACTGTTAATAATTATGGAAATCGGGATAAGCGTGTGAGACATTTAGCCTACTTCAGAATTCCAAAAGTGAGGAGAAATGACGGAAGTTAGAAGCGAGAGCTGAAGGGACAACAACAGCCAGAGTGCTTGGTGAACATTGGCCGTTTGCTCACTGCATTTCATCAACTAAGGCATTATTTGTGTTTTTTCTTGATTCCTTTGGCATCTAAAAAGTTTCAGAAGTGATAAAGAGTGATTTAGTCTACAGAGTGATTTAGGCCATTTGGAAAAATGGGCTGAAAGATGGCAGATGGAGTTTAATGCTGATAAATGTGAGGTGCTACACCTTGGCAGGACAAATCAAAATAGGACGTACATGGTAAATGGTAGGGAATTGAAGAATACAGTTGAACAGAGGGATCTGGGAATAACCGTGCATAGTTCCTTGAAGGTGGAATCTCATATAGATAGGGTGGTAAAGAAAGCTTTTGGTATGCTAGCCTTTATAAATCAGAGCATTGAGTATAGAAGCTGGGATGTAATGTTAAAATTGTACAAGGCATTGGTGAGACCAAATCTGGAGTATGGTGTACAATTTTGGTCGCCCAATTATAGGAAGGATGTCAACAAAATAGAGAGAGTACAGAGGAGATTTACTAGAATGTTGCCTGGGTTTCAACAACTAAGTTACAGAGATAGGTTGAATAAGTTAGGTCTTTATTCTCTGGAGCGCAGAAGGTTAAGGGGGGCCTTGATAGAGGTCTTTAAAAATGATAAGAGGGATAGACAGAGTTGATGTGGACAAGCTTTTCCCTTTGAGAATAGGGAAGATTCAAACAAGAGGACATGACTTCAGAATTACGGGACAGAAGTTTAGGGGTAATATGAGGGGGATCTTCTTTACTCAGAGAGTGGTGGCGGTGTGGAATGAGCTCCCAGTGGAAGTGGTGGAGGCAGGTTCGTTGGTATAATTTAAAAATAAATTGGATAGGCATATGGATGAGAAGGGAATGGAGGGTTATGGTATGAGTGCAGGCAGTTGGGACTAAGGGAAAAAAAGTTGTTCGGCACGGACTTGTAGGGCCGAGATGGCCTGTTTCCGTGCTGTAATATGGTTATATGGTTATAAATCTGGCTGTAAATTTTTTAAATTGCCCATGGTTCTCGTGGGTTTTTACATATAAAATGAAAACGCATCTGAAGAAAAATTTTACAGCCAGATTTATCACTTCTGAGACTTTTTAGATACCAAAGGAATCAAGAAAAAACACAAATAATGCCTTACTTGATGAAATGCAGTGAGCAAACGCGATAATTCCCAATATTTTCAATTCCGATATCTGCACAGCCAATGTTTACCAAGCACTTTAGCTGCTGTAGTCCCTTCAGCTCTCGCTTCTCTTTACCTTCATTTCGCTTCACTTTTGGAATTCTGAAGTTGGGTACATGTCTCTCACGGTTACCCCAACTTCCACAATTTTTTACAGCGCAAAAATTCAACATTTTGACGGTTTTTAAACAGGTAGGAAAGTAGGCGTTTCTAGCATTAATAACATGTACCGGAAGTTACGTATGTCCTCCAGATGGATTGAGCGGCTCCGTGCGTCAAGCCCTATGACCCAGTGACCTTACATGACCTCCTCTCTTCCCCGTACGACTGGACCGTCCACTCGCCTTTGTTGCATAAACCCGGCCTTGTTTACACCGCAGTTTAACCCCATTAAAGTTTTAAAACCCGGGATCTGTGAATAACCCTTCATTCCCGACCAACTCCCACCACTCCCTCTCTCCCAACGCCAGCACAATTAAACGGGTTCCTTCATCAAGCGACCAACCTGTTGGCCAAAGGGACTAGGTGCATGTTTCAGCAGAAAGAGCGAGGTGGAATATAGACACTGCAGGCAAGTCGTAGCACAGGTTTAGACCACAGGCTGCTGGCCGGTTGGAAGTCAGTGGCGACGTTTGAGGCACAAGATTACAGGCAAGGAGGGACCACGTCAGGTATGTCGATGAGAAAGTAACTATCTCAACTAATGCCAAACCAGTCAATAAACCTTCGGAGAAACGGAGACAAAGGTGCAAATAGGGACTGAGGTGCAAACACATCTTCATAGAGTCATGGGACATGGAAACAGACGCTTCAGCCCAAATTACCAAGCAGAATAAGATGCCCATTTAAATAGTCCATTTGCTTGCGTTTGGCCCATATCCCTCTAAAGCTTTCCTATCCTCACTTTAAATGTTGTTATAGTACCCCTCAGCCACTTTCTCAGGCAGCTCATTCCCTGTGAAAAAGTTGCACCTCAGGTTTCTATTAAATCTTTCTCTTTTCATCTTGCCCTCTAGTTATTAATTCTCCAACGCTGGGAAACAAGACTTATGCCTCTCATCATGTTATAGGCCTGAGGTATGGACGGTGCTACTGAGCTGAGTTTGGACTCCCATAGCCATATCTACAACTTGTAGGAAGTGAGTGGAGTTAAAGAAGATGCTGCTCAATGCAAGAACATCTTGGCCAACAACATCAAGGACGATGTCGCAGGGGAACTGTTTGGATTTCTGTTCAAGGAGGAAAAAAAGTACCTTCCTGATGTGGCAAAATCCATCCCTTTGAAAGCATCACCAAACAGTTGTTAGCCATCCTCAATTGATGGAGATGGGGAGTGTTTTAACTAAATTGGGGGAAAAACTGATGACAGCATTATTGAGCAGCAACGAGAGAAGAGTAAATTGGGAGAAGTTGTTCCTGGGTAAGTCCACATCTGACAAGTGGGAGATACACAAATTACTGGAATAACTCAACGGGTCTTTGAGAATTAGAATCTCAAGCCAACTGTCGTTATACAATTAACTTTTAACTTCATTTCAAGCCATGAAATATTTTATGCAATATGCATATCTCAGTTTTCTCTCTATCCCAGCTATTGCATGTTGCTGTTTCTTTCTGTCAAGCATTGCTATAGCAACTTAGTTTCTTACACAGACTGCAGCCTCTCACAAAATGACCTCAGTAATCCACTTACATTAAACAGACAAAATAATTGAAAAGTGCTGGTAATATTTAATAGGACTGGCTGAAAAGGTTCTCAAACTAACTCATTATCTATGGTTCTCTTCCCACAGATGTTGCCTGACCTGCTGAGTGTTTCCAAGCATTTTCTTTTATAATCCCCTTTACATTTTTCATTTTACCATTCTACAATGAAATCTAACTGCCCTCATTATTATACTTTAACACCAAAGGATGTATATATTAAAAAAACAGTGGGATGTATAAAAGATGACTGTTTCACCTTAACCTATTTCATATGTATTGCAGGAGACTGGATTAAACGCCGCTGTATATTTGAATTTTGTAGCCAGCATTTTTCATTGCAAAATTACTTTACATTACATTACACTTTACATTAGCTTCTATCTTAAACAAAAATCATGTCCAATTAAAGAATAACATAGTGCTTGTTGGTTTTGTTTTGGGACTACACAGAGTGGCATGCAAGATATTAAAGCCATTTTATGGAAACAGCTGAAGCCAAGTGGTGAGTGAAATACCCATGACATAAGATGTAACTATATCTGCTTGGGCCAGTAAGCAGAGTCGCCATGCTCTGGTCCCAGCTATCGACAGCTGCACCATAGATAGTATCCTATCCACATACATCACAGTTTGGTTTGGCAACTGCTCCTCCCTGGACTGTAAGAAATGCAGAGTTGTGAATGCAGCCTAGTCCATCACACAAATCAGCCTCCCCCCCCCACAACAACCCTCCTTCCCCTCCCATCGATTCCATCTACACGCCTCTCTGCTTTGGGAACGCAGCCAACATATTCACGGGCTGCCTACGGTGCGATCATTCCCTCTTCTCCCCTCTCCGATCAGCAGGAGATGCAAACGCTAGAAAGCTTGTACTACAAGATTCAAGAATAGCTGTTTTCACAGACCTCTCATGGACTAAGGATGAATTATTGATCTCTAATCTAACTCATTGCAGCTATTTTATAGATATGTATTTTTATATTCGCACTTTGTTCTGCAGTTGTAATGGAATTTTCTGCACACTGTTGATTTTATGTTTTGCACGACCTGATGTACACATGTGTAGTATGAGATCCCTGGAAAACTTGCAGGATTTACACTGTATCTCGGAAAATAATAATCCAATACCCAAAACTGAGAATTACACTCTCAGCCAAAAGAGAATGAAACTACCTTGTACTTCGTTCCTATTATTTGGTGCCAAGTAACTAGCCATTATTTCATGAACGGAAGAGACCAATTCCCTCTCAAGATGGGGAGAGAGAATTCTCAAGGGAAGCAAATTTTCGTCAACATTGGGTGACAATGGCAAGTGAGAGCACCATGTTTATCTAATGGGATCTCTTGTTTCAGAAGTTGGCAGGTGGGCCAAGGAATGGCATGGGCGAGTACCAAACATCCATGTAAATGAGTCATGCCCAGCTGAAGAGTTCATAGTCAACGTTAATGACATCCACTATACTTTCCTCAAAGGAAGAGCCAATATCATTTAGCCAGCCAATATATATGAAACGTTGTACAATGTCTGATGGCATAGGATCAGGAACTATGGTCCAGAATGTCTGTGCCAACCATGATCCTACCACATCAGAATTTGCAGTGGTTTACAACAAAATTCTGGCCCATTCACAACATTTGTTGGTATTTTGTGCTTTTTACAACATATTGACCCATTATGCCCAAAAGGGAGGTTATTCCAGCCCTCAGAACAATCCAATTGGTGCCATTTCTTGATTTATTCTCCTGTAAGCCACTCTCTCACACGTGGTTTTCAACACTTCCCAGTTCCTTCTTACACAATTAACCATCCTCCATGTCGATGGGATATGGGAGGAACCCTGAGCTTCGGGAGGAAATCCATGCAGTCAGGAGAACATGCAAACTCCACACAGAGAGTTCTGGAGGTCATGATTGAACATGGGTTGCTGGAGCTGTGAGGCAGCATCACTACCAGCTGCACCACTGTGCCACCATTACAATACTCAGATTCATCGATAGATTCAGCATGAAACCAAACCATACAACAGCTTTAACCACCCATTACACTAATTCTACATTTATCCTTTTTTTTTCAATTCTCCTCCCATGCACGCAGATTCCGCCACTGATCTGCACATCAGAGGCAATTTACAGCAGTCATTTAATCCACAAACCCACGTGGTCCTTTGGTTGTGGGAGAAAACTTGAACACCCGGAGAAAATCCATGGATCACAGGGAGAACTCCACACAGGCTGCACTTGTAAACTGCAACATTTGAATTTAATTATTCTTATAAATCAATTTGATGTGTTCAAATTGAGGCAGTGAGTGCAAAAACATTTTAATACTGGTTGGATGTCTTGAAATTGATTTGCTTTTCAATTTTTAATAATATTTTCAATTTTAAAATGAAATCTCAATACAGCGATAACTGCAATACATGTAGCTTGCTCGCTGCTGAGTGCTGATCCTACCTATCCAGGCAATTATAATAAATCATCAAATGGAAGAACCTAGCACCTGGGATCCCACTTGCTTTAAGAAATTGAAAACGATTGTTAGATTATGCACTTGAAGCAACTTTCCTCTCATGCTATGTTAAAGATTAACTTTCATTCATTCTGCCTCAGGGTAGCTCAAAACTCAGTCTTGTAGAACTTCCCACCTCTTTTTCCATAATTGCATACCACAATTGGCAAAATGTTGTCCATTTTCAAGTATGCTTGCTTAACAACAACACGTGCAAATATAATATTACCACCAATTTACAATTCTCTAATTCAACACATACTCTCAGAAATATCTTTGTTCTTTGCAGTTTGATCAGTCCACTTCCTCAAACAATTTCCCAATGGAAGTACCAATCTCATTCAGTCTCCCACATCTGAATGTTAAACAATTGGTGCCTGGTGTTCTATCAATGTGTGGTTTTCATTTATTCCTTTTTAAGTAAGGAATTTTAATATTTTATCACAAACTATTTTTAATAGTTTTTAAACAGTTTAAAACGTTAAAAACCATTTCAATAGATTTTAATAATTTAAATGCTTAATAGTTTATTTCTTTATCAGGAATCTTATTTTGATCATCTCCTATTTTGAAGAAGAGAATAGAAGATCGGTTTAATACCCAAGGACAAGGCGACAAAGCCCTTCTGGGATTGCGAAGAATAGCTCACAAATTAGGTCAGAACACGGATAGGAAGGACAGTAGCTTTCCTAATTGTTTCCACTGGGCCTTGTTACGAGAGAATGTCTGCCCATCTCAAACAAGCTTGGTGGTGCTTGAACAGTTTGGCCTGGATTCCATGGATGAGAAAGCACGGACCACCCAGTCTGGCGGCACGTTGACACTAATCAGTACCACCAATCAATGGGGTTTGGATCATAGTCTGGGACTCAGCAGAAACGTGAACCGTCCTGCAATATTCTCCTTATAAACAGTTCAAGACGTGGCTTCTGACTGGTGTCCAGATGAGATGGTGGACAGAGACTTGAACTGTCTGCTAATTTACAGGGACGTTCCTTACCAGTGGTGTGGACACCCACCAACATCGTGCAGAGAAGATGAACTTCCTCTTTACTCGTCTTGTTCGGGTGACCCAATTTCTTGCAGCTCCCTGGTTTAATTGGATTATTTATGGCTGCCTTCTCCTAATTATTTCCCGCAGGTGTCACTGGGGATAAGGCCCGCACTTATCTTGCATTCCAAACTTCATCTGAGAAAGTGGAATGAGCTGAATCTTCAATCACTGGAGTCTGTGTGTCACTGCTGTGACCTCAGTATTGTTCGACATTGATCCAGTAACAATTAAGGATATTCCCAAGCCAGGCAGTGAGAGAACCCTTGATTAGCTGCTGGAGTGTTTTTTTTTGTAGTCTGTGTCTACTACAGTCAGATTGTTGATGGTGAAGGGAGGGGATTAGGCAGTATATGGGATACTAATCAAGCCCTGGTGTTGAGAGTTATTGATGTTGTTCTCAAACAGGGCACCATATCTGAGGAAGGATGTGCTGGCGTTGAAGTGGATTCAGAGGAGGTTTTCGAAAATGATCCCATGAATGATTGGTTTAACATATGATGAGTGTTTGACAACACTGGACCTGTACTCGCTGCTGTTTAGAAGGATGAGGGGATATTTCATTGAAACTTATTCAATAGTGAAAGGCCTGGATTGTGTGGATGTGGAGAAGATGTTTCCTCTAGTGGGAGAGCCTAGGACCAGAGGCCATAGCCTCAGAATAAAAAGGACGTACTTTTCGAAAGGAGATTAAGAAGAATTTCTTTGGGCAGAGGGTGGTGAATCTGGAATTCATTGCCACAGATGGCTGGGGAGGCGGTCAATAGATAGTTTTAAGGTGGGGATTGACAGATTCCTGATTAGTAAGGGGGTCAGAGGTTATGTGGAGAAGCAAGTAGAATGGGGTTGAGAGAAAAATAGATCAACCATAATTGATTGGCCTAATACTGCTCCTATAATGTATGAACAAATGGAGAGAATTCCAATACACCAAGATGTGCCTTGGAGACACCCACAGGCAGTGATTCACCACAGAATACCAAACATTTCATGTTAATGTTATATTTATACGGCTTAGGAACTTAACAATTCGTTGTGAATTTATTCAGAGGTAATGCAGAGATTCTGTATTTATAACCATCAATAACACTCAATCTCCCCATCACCCTTCACCTATCTTTACCTCCTCCTTCAACTGTTTCTCAAATTATCCCCAATATCTCTCTTCCCAACTCTCCCCACCATCACCACTGCCCAAGCTCATCGAGGAACGTGGGACAGCAAGCAAGTTAGCATTTAAATGAAGTGAGATGACAAAATGGTGTAAGATCTGGCATTGTAGAACATGTAACATAAAAGGTTAGTATAAAGGTACGGCAAGGAAGGTGAGTGTTGATCTTTATTGCAATGGGTACGAAGTAACAAAATGGTGCAGCATTACATACAAGACCAAACGTGAATTATCACATTCACTTTTGGTCTCCATAAAGTCAAGGATGTCTACAACACATAAATAGGTCCTTCAGCCCACCATGTATTTTTTAGAGATACAGTGCAGAAACAGACCCTTCGACCAACCGAGTCTGCACCGACCAACGATCCCCGCATATTAACACTATCCGACACTAAGGACAATTTTTACATTCAGACCAAGCCAATTAACCTACAAACCTGTATGTCTTGGGAGTGTGGGAGGAAACTGAAGTCCTTAGAGCAAACTCACGCAGGTCACAGGAAGAACGTACAAACTCCGGACAGACAAGCACCCGTAGCCAGGATCGAACCTGGGTCTCTGGAACTGTAAGCGCTGGAGGGCAGCAACTCTACCGCTGCGCCACAGTGCCACCCATGCCTTGTCTCTCTTTGCTGACCATCAAGTACCCATCTATCCATACTAATCTAATTCACCACTACATGGTCCACAGCCTTGGTGCTCCTCTTGTTGCTTCTTAGCTGTTGTGACCATACCCGTCTCCACCATCATCTCATGTTACAGATGGCAATAAATCAGACAAATCCCCTCTAAACATCTCACCACGCAACCCGTGCCATCTAGTCTTAGACACCTCGTCATGGGGAAAGTTTCCTATCTTCCCCATCCAGGCTTCTCATGATTTTGTATTCCTTTATCAGGCCCACCACAGCCTGCTCTGCTCCAAGTCAAACCCAGCCACTCCTAATAACTGAAACATTCCAACACAGACAACATCCTGGTGAATTTGCAGGACACGCAGCATTTCTGGAGAGAAGGAATGGGTGACGTTTCAGGTCGAGACCATTCTTCAGACTGAAGAAGGGTCTTGACCCGAAACGTCACCCATTCCTTCTCTCCAGAGATGCTGCCTGTCCCGCTGAGTTACTCCAGCATTTTTTGTCTATCTTTGATTTAAACCAGCATCTGCAGTTCTTTCCTACACATCCTGGTGAATCTCCTCTACATCGTCTCCAACATTATTAAAGACGGAGTAGAGACTGGATTTACGGGATTGATTCCTGGGATGAAAAGGCTGACATGAAGGGAGATTGAGGAGGTTGATCAAATACACAGCGGCGTTTAGAAGAATGTGGGGTGATCTTACTGAAGCATACGAGTTTATGAAGGGAATAGACAGTGGATGCTGAAAGGATGTTTCCCCTATTAGTTGTGTTGGGGTGGGGGGGGGGGGGGGGGGGGGGGGGGAGGGGGGGGGGGAAAAGGGGGGAGAGGGGGGGGGGTATATTTAATTGACCCCAGAGATGTGGAATCTTTGAATATATTCAAGTTGAGTTTGACAGTATTGGATCACCCATGATCTTACTGAATGGTGAAACAAGCTTGAGAGACCTATTGGCCAGATCCTGCTTCCGTTTAGATTCTAAACCAGATTTAAACCTAGGGCAAAGCATGAAGCTGAAGCATCTATTAGGAGCTCCAGGATTTAATGAGCACTGCAACATGGCTGATGATTTTGGGGCTTCCTTGACCACAACAACCACCTAAGCAGAGCAATAACATGGCCAGCATCTCATTGCTACTTTTAGATGTACAAGACTTCAGCCAACTGCACAACATGGGGGCTGCATGGGAAATTGGGGAAGGCAGAGGGATATTAGCCAACTTGGAAGGCAAATAAAATAACTGAATAATAAGAGAGCAAGCTGTTGATGGCAACAATAGGAGGAAGGAAAAAGTGCAACGTGCAATGTCAAAGTAGTACATGAGCAAACTAACTGGAGGAAGAGGAGGGTGGAATATTATAAAGGTGGGGTAAATTGCAAAATTGCAAAATTGCAAAGGAAAAACACGTGGGTGCAAAATAAAACGTTAATGGGTCGAAGGTGTTATTTTTTCCATTGTGCTTTTTCTCCATGCATTGGTCATGTTTATTCTTGCTGATATGACCAGTTACACCCTCTGTATGCTGTGCCCCAGGAACCTTTACAAGTGGAGGGAGATGTTTTAAGTAACACTTATAAATTGCACCTGTCGCATCAGCTGCTGTGATAAATACAGCTGTGACACTTTTAGCAACAGCAATGCCTTTCAGGGCATGTTCAAATAGAACAGGGTTAAATAGAGTTTTATAATGGCAATTACCATTTGAGGATTTTATCACGGGACACATCAGCCCATGGCAGCCAATGTACTGAAACTAATAATATACAATAGTTATTTCACAGTTATGGCTTCAACCCACTGAGTGGTGCTAACCATCAAACACCCATTTCAAGTCAAGTCAAGAGAGTTTATTGTCATGTGTCCCAGATAGGACAATGAAATTCTACATTTTTAATCCTACATTAATTCCACTTTTAATTCTCCCTACATTTTCATCAGTTGCTCCCAGATTCCACTTCTTACATATACAACGGCCAGCTAACCTACCATGTGTAGGAAAGAACTGCAGATGCTGGTTTAAATCGAAGGTAGACACAAAAAGCTGGAGTGACTCAGCAGGTCAGGCAGCATCTCTGCAGAGAAGAAATGGGTGACGTTTCGTTTCGAGACGTCATCCATTCTCTACCTGAAACATCACCCATTCCTTCTCTCCAGAGATGCTGCCTGACCTGCCGAGTTACTCCAGCTTTTTGTGTCTACCAACTAACCTACCATATGTGTTTAGAATGTGGGAGGAAACCGGGGAACCCAGAGGTAAGCCATGCGGTCACATAGAGTACGTGCAAAATGCACAAGGGCAGGACCCAAGGTCCAGATTGAGCCCAGGTCACTGGGGTATGAGGCAGTGGCTCCACCATTTGCTCCAACGTGCTGTCTCACTGGGATACAGCATGATAGTGTCAAACTCCCAGGAATGTTGGCGTTGTAATTTAAACTCTCTCCCAACTCTCATCCTTCAGATAAGGCACAACTAATACAAAAGTGAGGAATTTTTATAAAGCCTCACATGGACAGTATGAAACTCCCCAACATGGAGATGTTGATCAATCAAATTTAGACACAGTGGGGCACTGCAACTCCATGTGCTAATGGAACTCCCTCCCACAGGAATGCTGGAGATGAACGGTGGAATTTAATTGGGGAGTTCTATGAGCACAAGAGGGAGAAGGGAGTGAGAGATTTAAAGATAAATTGGGAGGGGGCCTAAAGGACAGTGTGATCTGGTTGCGCCACATGGTCTATTTTCTGGTCAGTATATCCTTGTTCCATAAGTAAATGGCTCGAGGTCTTGCCATATCTATGAGGGGTGCTTGTCAGAACCACCACCCAGGAATCTTGTCTGGACGGCAGGGCCGGATTTAGATGAAGAGAGGCCCTAAGCTGTTCCACTTGTGAGGCCCACTCCGCGTTGGTTTTCAGCACTGGCGGCGAGACAGCCATGGCGGCCAAATCTCCCACAATTCAAAGCGAAGGGAGAAAGTGACCAGCGCCGACCAGTTGCCGTTGCAGTGTGCATCCGCAGGGCGGGCCGATCATGTGCTGGCCGTGGTTGTGCGCATGTGCAAGGCGGTTTGCCGTGCCGGCGGATGAGGAGTGAGTGGAGCCCGGCGGCCCGGACACGGATAGTGGGGGGAGATGGAGAGAGAGAGAGAGAGAGAGAGAGAGTTGAATGGTAGCTGTCCTGCCTTGGCCAGAGGTCCCCTAGACCTCAAGGCCCTTGTCTAGCTTATAGGTAAATCCGGCCCTCCTGGATGGTAATTCAGAGTCCGCCAACCTGTTACTCATCACAGCTTCAAGTCTGAGTTATTATGACAAGGCTTACAAGTCCTGTCGATATAAAAAATTCAGGAAAAACCAATTATAGGACCAAACGGACAATAGAATGCTGAAACTTTCAGGCTCAGTGTGGAACAGGTGTTTGCTCCATTTCAAAGGGTTTCAATCAAGGTTACAATCAGTTCAGCCGGGATCTTATTAAATGCGAGACCACGTTTCCTAACATGGATGTTCCATTTTTCAAATTGTCTTCCTGCTTTGAGTGGAGCAGGATCTGTTATTGTCTTCTCATGTGTAGGAAGGAGCTGCCAACGCTGGTTTAAACCGAAGATAGATACAAAAAGCTGGAGTAACTCTGCGGGACAGGCAGCAAAAGACAAAGGACAAAGGACATTTATTGTCACGTACACCAAACGGTGCAGTGAAATGCGAGTTACCATGCAGCACACAAATAAGATAAACGCAACACTTTAGAATTTAACATAGAACATATAAAACATCCCCCCACGGCAGAATCAACGTTTCCCACTGTGAGGGAAGGCACCAAAGTTCAGTCCTCGTCCTCAGTTCACCCGTGATCGGGGCCTATTGAGGCCTCCACGGTCACCGCTACGGGCCCGATGTTTCAGGCCGTCGAACACTCTCAGCGGCATGGAGCCTCCGAATCGGCCGCTTCCTACCGGAGACCACGGCTTCCGAAGTCCACAGGCCGAGCCTGGAATTCACATGAAACGAGTGTTGCCTTGCCTTGCATTGAGATGCCTTGCCTTACATTGTTTAAGCGCCAAAGATTTTTTTTGCTGCTGATAGCTTCCTTAAAACATACCTAAATTAAGCATATAAATAGAATTTTAATTTTAAAGTTATTTTTGTCTGAGTGAAACCATTGCCCCTCAGTTTCCTATTAAATCTTGTCCCTCTTACCTTAAACCTATGGTTCTTAATTCCCTGGAGAGAGAGACTACAAAAAGTAGTAAACACTGCCCAGTCCATCATTGGCTTTGACCTTCCATCGAGGGGATTTATAGCAGTCGCTGCCTCAAAAAGGCTGGCAGTATCATCAAAGACCCACACCATCCTGGCCACACACTCATCTCCCTGCTACCTTCAGGTAGAAGGTACAGGAGCCTGAAGACTGCAACGACCAGGTTCAGGAATAGCTACTTCCCCACAGCCATCAGGCTATTAAACCTGGCTCGGACAAAACTCTGAACATTAATAACCCATTATCTGTTATTTGCACTTTATCAGTTTATTTATTCATGTGTTTTGTAGTCAATGCCTACTATGTTCTGTTGTGCTGAAGCAAAGCAAGAATGTCATTGTCCTATCAGTGACACATGACAATAAACTCACTTGAACTTGAACTCTTCTCTGGGTAAAAGACTGTGTGTTCACCCTGTCTATTTTCCTTATAATTTTATACACCTTTTGTGGACTGTTGTGTGAATGAATTTCCATGCCTCGAACGGGCACAGATTTGAACCAAGAGCCCCACATCATAGTTTATTTCAAGGATAAAAATGACAGGGAAGCAAAGATAAATACAGAATTGCATTGCCATCCGTGGCTGACAATTAGTTTGGGTTGTTGGGAAATTAGTACATCAGACAAAAAAAAAAACTTTTTAAAATTAAAATTCTATTTTGCATGCTCAATTTAGGTATGATTTAAGGAAGCTATCAATTAAACCAGCAGCAAAAAAAAAAATCCCTTCACAGTTTAAACAATCACGGATACACTTTTCTATTCCAATCCACACTCTTCCAATTTAAAAATAGCGATGACACAGGACAAGGCTCCTGGAACTCTTTTGGCCCGTTTTTCACCTTTCGCGATAAGCAGCAACTCACAAAGGCGCATTCCTCGCAGGTGAAAGTCACCCTCTGGGAACTTACCTCAGTCATGTGTGAGTGACTACTGCTAAACGCAGCAGGCAATTCATTAACGGGTGAAATCACGTGCTGAGGTTCCACCACTTGCAAAGGATGTGTTCACAAAGGGAAGACAAAACACACTGCATCGGAGAACAAGGTGCAAATCAAGATTTCGTAAAGAACCAAATTAAATTTGGAGAATGCAGAGAACTCTGGGGGAGGTAAAAGTGAATGAATGATCCGAGGTTGGTTTCTTAACATATTCTTCAGGTTCCAAAACCAGCAAGGATTGAGAGTGGGATGTCAAGTTCACTTGGAAATTGATCAGTTAGGCAGCACAAGCACATTACAACAAGACGTTTAGTGAATAAAGCTGGATTCAATTTAAACTCAGGCTAATAAATTGTAAAGGGTGCAAATTCACTACACAATCCAATCCCTATTTCTCAGCTTGCATTGCCACCAAAATTTTGTGTTGGTATACCTTGAACAAAAATTTAAAAGCATAAATGTATCTTGGATACAATGAACAAAATAGACCCCTCTCAGTATCAAAAGCCGAACCAATCTGTACATTCATTTTGCATTTTGTTTTTCTGTGAACGATGAGAACATCATTAGAAGCGTTCAGAGGAGGAGGTGGAAGAAGACTGCATGCGGTCCCTGGAGCTTCTTCTAGAATCCATTAAGATCATTCTCAATGGATTCTTTCTTTCTGACGCCCACAAATCTGTCCGACTATTAATTATTTTTCACCACCATTTAGAGGGACAACAGCAGGGAATTGCTTGGAATATTAAAAACACCTCTTGTGTTTACATGATTAATCATCTTTCCCATCATTAGTATATTGTATGAGCTTCCCATCATGAGCCATCAAAAGCAGACTTGTTGAAAACCTGTGTATTCCACTATTCTGTCACCAACATAATATTTGTTGGATCCTTTCTAAATATGGGACATAAATAGATGACGACGTCATTCAGAGAATGTGGACTTCGCAGGCTGAACCAGATTTAATTCCTATTCCTAGTTGCCCATGAGAAAGAGGTGATAAGCTACCTTTTAGAACCACTGTAGGACTTGAGATGCGAGTACATTCACAATGCTGTTAAGGAGGGAGGTCTAGGATTTTGATCCAGTGATGGTGATATATTCCCAGGTATGGATGTGCGTGAGGAATCCTGGAGGGCAACTTCCAGGTGGTAATATTCCATGTTTTGGTTGCCCATCCTCCTAGTTGCAATGTGTCAGATTTAGGTTCTGTCTAAGGAGTCCGATACAGACATTCTCTCTACTTCTCTAAAATAAATCTGCCAGGAGATTTCAAGCAGCTGCAAGACTAATGGAGCTGTCATAGTTGGGGATTTCAACTTTCCCAATATAGACTGGGACTCCCAGTGAGTCGAGGGTGGAATTTATCAAACGTGTTTAGGAAAATCTGCGCAGGCAATATGTAGAGGCCACCATAAGGGAGAGGGCATAGTTTGACCTACTCTTAGGAAATTGAGAAGGACAGAAAATGAAGTGTCGGTGGGCGAACCGTTTGGGACCAGCAACAACAGTTATATCAGCTTTAAAATACTTATACATAAGAACAAGGCAGACCTACAAGTTAAAGTTCTGAATAGATGCAAGGCCAACATTGATGGTATTAGATAGGAACTATGGGTTGTTCGTGGGCAAATGGACATCCAGAAATTGGGTTGCTTTTAAAAGAACGACGTTGAGAGTTTAAGACATGCATGTTCTTATTAGAGTGAAGGGCTATGCAGATGGGAGTAAGAAAGCCTGGATGACGAGAGAAATTGAGGCACTTGCCAGGAAAAACCTGGTGTGGGCCAGGCATAGGCAGTTTGTATCTAGTGTTCATCAAAGAAAAGGGGTAACTGGAGAGAACAGGTCCACTCAGAAAACAAAGCGATTATCTATGTGTGGAACTACAGGAGATGGGCAAGGTCATCAACATATATTTATACTCTGTTTTTACTGGGTAGGTAATGGAGATGTCTTGAGGACAGCCCGTATAATGGTGAGAGAGGTGAAGGAGGTGCAGCAAATCCTCTGGATGACTCTGACTCCAATTAGCAGGAACTAAAAAAAGTGCTAGAATTGTGACCTAAAAACAGAGTTTGTGGCAGCAGATGTTGCCAGGTTGAGTTAGATTTACATCTCTACTTACTGAATAACAACATCATAAAGACACAAGTCCCAATCATGGCCCATTCACTAAAGGCAGCATAGAGTAATTCCATTACATCTGTTCTCCACTTCAATGTTTGGTTACAAGGTATACATCTGCTTTCAGGATACAAGTGAGACTCACATGTGATGTTGTGTTCTGTCATTCACGTTACCCAAGTGGGAATTCTTGCTCCTAGATATCCATTCAGCAATATCAACTGGGCAAATGCAAGCATGAACGTCAGGCCAGGAAAAGATTTGCTTTTGTTATAACACGTCCCTTTGCACACCAAGTACAGCACAACTGTGATAATCCACCCTCTGACTATTTGGATATCCTGGTGCTTCAGCCGCTTGTTCACTAGTTGACATTTGTTGGGCTCCCCGTCAACTCACCTGATTCTATGCAACAGCTTAAAAAAAAGTTAATAATGTATTAATAGGAATAACATCCAATAGTTCAGAAAATCCACTGGTCCAGCACTAACAAGGTCCCAAGCATGCTGAATTATCAGTCAATAATATTCAGGCTGGAGGGTGGGTCATGGAAATAAAATGGACTCCCCAATCAGAGTCACATTCAATTGGGGTAAAAAGATGTTCCAAACAAATGAATTATAATGAACAAATGCCACAAGAAGCAACACCTTTGCTCAGTGCTGCCTTCAGGGCTAATTACAAATGGATTTGGAATGAGCTTCCCTGCGCTAAACTGCATTAATGACAAGACAGAACAGTTTTGGACAAAACATCACAGAAAATCACGTTGCAGAAAGCAGCTAACTAATTTGACATGCAATTTTACAACAATCTGTAAAGTAAAATCAATACAGTGCTGCTTTATGGAATCTCAGTACAAGCTCCAGGAAATGTGGATTAAGATGCGCATAGGACCTTCTGAATAGATGTTTCATTTTGTATGATTAAATCAATTTAATAAACATTTGTTTTCGATTGAAAATGTTAGCATTTGTTGAAAAGATACTGGAGAGATTAACGTACATTTTGTAAATTCAATATTCCCATTATCCTTGCACAGAGCTGTAAACAGCACTTGGCACATAAGAACACGGAGTATATAAACCATTATGGTCCAGTCTTTCACGGCCACTCTCAGCCCATTAGCCTCACTCACTGTGCCACCTTGGAGAGTGATCAATTTAAACTTTCTAATTATGAGGTTTGAGGGGTTGGAAACGAGATGAAGGCAGGGAATTACAACCAAGACCAATGCAGGAAACGAGATGAAGGCAGGGAATTATAATGAGTTATTCACAAATTCTCCCGAGTTTTCAAACTCGCAGAATGTTCGTAACGAATCTGCAGGAGTCCGGGGATATATCGTAGCGGCTCGTTATGCCAGCCGTAGGTACTCGGGGCACCAAGTAAGTCGGGTCATTTTTTCAGCCTGATGAAAAATGTCCACGGGTAAAAATAATAGCCCCAAGTACCTACGGCTTACACCCAGGATTCTTGCCCCAAACATTGAAGGGTTGTTTTTATGTAGCAACATTAAATATTTGCTCGATGTTAGTGGAGGGGTGCAGTGTGTGATGAAATATTTTATGAAATACGATTCTAAAAACAAGGTGGTGATATGGCCCACTGGTCAATGCCAGCTCTCAGAGCGATTCCATCAATACATTCATCCATCCAAATCTTGATTAGTAAGGGTGTCGGGAGTTATGGGGCGAAGGCAGGAGAATGGGGGCTGAGAAGGAAAGATATAATTCTTCTATCTATGAGACGGAAAGATAGATTCCTTCTCCGCGATGGAATGGCAGAGTGGACTTCAGGGGCCTAGAACTTATGAATCCCACATGGTTCTCTCCCCCCCCCCCCCCCCCCCCAATTGCTCGATTATCCTATCACTTCTCTACACTAGGTAAAAATTCCCCCCAGCCAATTAACCTACCCAACCAATACATCTTTGCCATGTGGGAGAAATTCAAAGCACGTGGTGGAAACACACATATAAACTTCCTGACATACTGACAGCATGCAAGGACAGGAGTGAACCACTGGAGCTGTGAGGAGCATTGCTAACTCTGCACCACTGTGCTGCCCTGCTGCTAAATACCATTCAATGTGCTCGTGGGAGGATGGAGGTAGGAGGTGGAACAGAACAAGTCAGAAAAAATGTGTGGTGAGGTACTTTAACCCTCTGCCTTTAAAGTTCTTCAAAGGACCCAAATTGACAGCTTCAACCCCTTTTACAATCCAGTTTTTTTTAGTTCCCTACATTAGCTGAGCCAATAGTATAGCACATCTTCACCAATAATAGGCTGTCAGATACTGATGAAAAGTGCTTTTAGTACCTATTTTATTTCCTTTTAGTTTATGAATAAGTGCATCTAGAAATTCATGCTCAGTAATATGGCAGCTCTAATCTTCACTCGTAAAACATTACTTATGGAAATTATACACGCTGCGTTCATTTTGTGATGGGCTGTTTTAAAAACCATCTAACTTTCTGTCAAACCTAACAGCCTTCTAAGAGCACTTTAGTAAAGCAATGTATTCTTTACTTCAAACAGTACTTTTATCCCACAATAAAGATGTTTGAGACGCTCCTGACCCTGCAAAATATCTTGTGACATAATTGTTAAATATCACAGCATATTTTACTCATGTATCACATTTAGTTTTTTTTATTTTACTCGTGGCAGGACTGTGTGTTGGCGTTTACTCATCGAGTGTTCCAGTCTCCCAACTGTGGAGCACTAGGTAATTTGGTGAGGGGATTAGCATTTACAGGATGACCAATCCATCTAGCTGCACCACACTAAACTCTGCATTGGGACACAAAGTTTACCCATCTTATCTAATGTCTGCATAAAAAAAATCTCTACACACATGATTACATTCATTTATTCCTCCAAATCTGATATCTTAACCATCAGAATGGCATTGGGTGCTGCCTCACCAATGCCCCATGTCTGACAATAGTTTGTACTTCCTTCAGAGTTACACTGGTGCACTACCATGAACATGTCTATCTATCTCTTCTCCGTCACACACCCTAAGCCACCAGGTCGGATTCTTAGCTTTAGCTGATTACAGTTCATTTATCTTGAATGAATTAATAAGTGTAATTATGGGCTAATAATGGGGAAAAAAGCTTATACTTAAATTCTGGAAGAACGCTCCTATACCAACATTAAATATGTGGATTTCAAATATGTTTGAAACATTACACCTGGAAGATACGAGACTCCTCCTTGCAGGCAAATCAGACCATTTCCAAAAGACGTGGTCTGCATTTATCGACTTACTACACGAATAAGGTGCATCAGTATTCAAAACAGAAATGGTGTCAGGATCTGGTAAAGGGGGAGGAAAAATATGAAGTTGGTATATCCCTTTTGCGAGGTTTTTATAATAGAGCTTTGTTTTTTTCCTTTTTCCTCCTTTCTTTTCTAGGGTCTATTTCTTAATTCTTATCTCTAACCAATGGGCCTTTTTTTTCTCTCTCATTGATCACTCTTTTACACAAACACAACTTTCAACTTTCTCTCACTTTCTCTACTTTCTTTATCTATATCTTTCCTTAAAGCTTAAAAAATGAAGGGGTACAATAAATGTAATAAGATATATCTGGCTTGTACTATTGTAATAAATAAAAATATTAAAAAAAAAGAATTAACAAGTGTATTGGCCAAGTATGTTCACATACAAAGAATTTTAGTTCTGAAAGCTTTCCACACTCATGTGGCCACTTTTTAAAACTTTGGTGATGCTGCATTTGGAGTATTATGGACAATATTCATTGCCTATTACAGGAAGGATGGGGACATTTTGGAGAGTGTAGTGCAGGTTGGTTCAAGAACATAATGGTTGGGTGTGGTAGCTGTTCCTGAACTTGGTGGTGTGCTTCTATACCTACTGCATGATGGTAGCAACAAGAGGAATGGTGTGGTAGTGGGGATTATCGATGATAGATACCGCTTTCTTGAGGCAACTTTTGATGGAGTGGAGGGCCGAGCCCTACTGGCAGTTCTGTACTACAGTTTTTACCCACTCGCCAAAACTTGCCCTCTCCTGTTCTGATTTTACATGTTCTTCAACATATAGAATATGAAACATCTTCCAAAGTCTGCAAAGGTTATTGTGTGAGAAATGGCAGCTACACAGGAGCTGTACCTTATCCTGTCTTCGTCTTCTTCACCACATAAACTTGGTAACACTTGGATTCTTCTTTAGGACTTAGAGCCTCGGTCTCTTTCTGCACTTCAGACTTTGTGCACCTCTCCATTAATATCTTTATTTCATAAATAGTTTATTTTGGTGCAGAGGTGCCAGTCTGAATGTGGGCTGTTCCAGGCGTCCTGTGGTGATAAATGCCAGAGAACAAAATATGAGGTGCAACTCACTTTGGGGAATTTAGGATTGTTGAGAAATCATCATGCATATTTACTTGTAAAAAAAATGCATGTTAGACAACAAGGAAAATGGTTGTATCTGGTGTATTATTGAGTGGTGGGTGCCAATGTAAATTCAAATAAACACATTAAAAAAAACAAAATTAGTTTCCGTCACTGGAACCACAAACCCACTGGATTGTTATAAAACCATCTGTTTCATTAATATTCTTCAGGAAAAGATATTTGCTATCCTGAATTTGTCCAGTCTATGACTCCAGACACATAAATATGGCTGATTTTAAACTATCTCTTGAGTTGTGGGGCTATTAGGAATGGGCAATGAGTGCTGGCATCTCCCACATAATCCTACGAGTGAATAAATAAAAAGAAACACAGCAGAGTGAGGAGTCTGTTGACACAGATGAGACACAAATGCATTTGTATCTTTCTCTTCTGGAGCTACAGGTCTCTGTTCAGCATGGGGA
Organism: Leucoraja erinaceus; assembly: GCF_028641065.1. Taxonomy (NCBI): domain Eukaryota; kingdom Metazoa; phylum Chordata; class Chondrichthyes; order Rajiformes; family Rajidae; genus Leucoraja; species Leucoraja erinaceus. The sequence continues at coordinate 17,391,616 of NC_073393.1, read as the reverse complement.
CAACTAATCATTGAGTATATTATGCCTTTCCTGGCTGCTGAATCAAGTTAATCCTGTCCCTGGCTATCATCAGAAATTCCCAGCCAAATAACATTTTCTAAAGTCTAGTCCCTTTCAGCGTGGGATCTGTATCAACATTAGTGGCCCAAGCTATACATTCTGATTTCAACTGATGTTTGCATTGAAGTTAACAACTTGTCAGTTCCTGCTATTGGCAATACACTGATTGATAGCCACTGATGTGTTTTGGACATCATATAACCTTTTACATTTCAGAGCAAGAAAATTCCCCAATGAAGGACGTTTGGGTAAAAAGACATCTTCTGGAATTATAAATTCATGCCGGCTCTGATTCACGACAAGAGATTTAATGAAAACTGGCATGACCTCCCATAAGACTCATTTTCATCAATTAGCAGTGCAAGACCCTCGTCCTGGAATCTATAAAGTTCTTCAACTGGATCATCACCTTCCTTGGAATTGAGAAAGAACTGGGAAATTGGAGTTTGAGGCAAAATTCAAGAATAAGAGTAGGATCCCTTCCCAGGCTGGGAGTGACAATAATTTGTGGTTTGGTGTTTGACGTTACTTGGAAATTCAACTGTGCATCATTAGATCTCAAATCATGGACAGAATCATCTGATTTGAGAACCAAGTAGTTTTAAGGTGCATGTTGAGAGTGAAAATTCGGTTCGTGCCAACTTTGCCTCATTAGCCAACTTGTTGTGTTTTACTAAAACTGAAAATGTTCAGGTATTGGCTGTAGTGTTCTCAAAAGAGTATATTTATACAATTGTGAATTCCATGTTTGATAGCAGTAAATGATAGCATGGATCGCAGGTATAGAGTAGATGAGGAAAACCTTTTCACATGATTGGTGTATCAAAAGCTAAGAGGACGTAGGTTTAAGGTGTAGGAAGGAGTTTTGAATCAGATCTGAGACGTATTTGTTTTACACACAGAGTGTGATTGTTAGCTGGAAAACACTTCCAAGGGAGGTTCTGGAATATTGTGCAATCATTCTGTTCAAGAGGCATTTAGACGCACAAACAGACAAGGCATTGGAAGGAGTGTTCAAGAAGGAACTGCAGATGCTGGGCAATGGAAGGATATGGTTCTCATGTGTTCAAATAGGTCAACATGAAGGTAATGGGTTGTATTTTTGTATCTTTATTGTCATTTCCTGAGTATTCACATACCCAGAGAAAACAAAAAAAACGTTGCTCAACCAGTGTCCATTCAGTGTGCATTAAAAAATAAATAGAAATAAAAATACATATATCATGAACAAATTAACACTCTACTAAACATCAACAGGCGTTCCGATCGGCAGCGGCACGACAGTGGCTCTGCTGCAGTGTGTCCAGGTTGGTGGTTGGTGCGCGATACTTTGGCAGGGGGAAAAGTCTGTTTATCAGTCTTATAGCTTGCGGCTTGAAGGGCTCATTTCTGTGCTGTGACATTCTCTGACTCAATTTAGCAGAATACCCTTATCGTTCTACAGCTAAAACAATCTTTTTAGTAGCATGCAATTCGTGATTACCATTTGAGGCTAAATACAGTGTACCAGGGATTAAAGATTCATCTAACTCATCAAAGAACCTGATCCACTCACAACTGATGAGATAAAGCTGTAGACCCATAGACGTATACAGCATGGAAATAGGCCTTTTGGCCCAACATCCTTGCTTACAATTTGCCTACCCGAGCGAGTCCCACGTGCCTGCATTCGGCCCATATCCTTCTAAACCTTTCATATCCATGTCTCTGTTCAATTGCCAGATATTAATTTGGAATTTCAAACATTGGAATTGTACTCACCTCTACCACTTCCTCTGGCAGTTCATTCCATACTCAGCACCCTCTGTGTGAAAAGGTTGCCCCATAACTCCCCCTTTGCATCTTTCACTTTTAACCTTAAATCTAGGCCCTTTCTTTTTAGACTCTACTCTCCTGGGGAAAAGAGCGCAACCATTCACCTTATCCAAACCCCTTATGATTGTATATACCTCTATAAGGTCACCCCTCAACAGCTACAAGAAAAAAGGCCCTAGTCTGTCCAGTTTCTCCTCATAACTCAAGCCTCCCAGTCCTGTTATCATCCTTGTGAATCTTTTCTACCCTTTTTTACAGCTGAATGACATTCTTCCTATGGTCTCGCGACCACAACTACTCACAATAGTCCAAATTTGGTCTTGCCCATGTCCTGTACAATTGGAACACAATATTTCAACTCTTGTACTCAGTGCCTTGACTGACGAACACAAGAACGCCAGATCCCGCCTTCACTACCTTGTCTACCTGGGTTGTCATTTTCAGGGAACTATGGCCTCGTACCCCGAGGACTCTCTGTTCTATAACACTCTTTGGGGACCTGCAACTGATTGTGCAATTGGTTTAACTTACCAAAATACAAATCTTTGCACTTCCTTGAGTTAAATGCAATCTGTTAACAACTGGTTCACATTCACAGTTGATCTAGATCATGTTGTAATCTTAGAAAAACAACTTTATTGACTATTATACCACCATTTTGGTGTCGTACAGAAATGTCCTAACTATGCCAATTTCAGTCTCAGTCAAATCATTATCAGACAAAGGTTCCATTGTGTAAAGCGGAAACCCTTTGTTGCTACTGTTGAGTTATTCAATGGATGGTAGTCACAAAATGCTGGGGTAACTCAGCGGGTCAGGCAGCATCTCTGGAGAGAAGGAATGGGTGACATTTTGGGTTGAGACCCTTCTTCAGACAAGTTAATATGTTAATAAACATGACTTCCCTGAGCTTTACTACTTGAACTATAAAGGTACAGGCCACTTACAGAAGGAGCAAGGACAATTCATTAACTCCACAATACCCTTCAATGTACATCAATCAAAATTGGAATCATTCAAGCTTTGCAGCCAACTGATTGACAACTTACTTTGATGACAGCTATTGATTTAGCTAAATGCAGATGGAATGACAAGGGAGAGTAGGGGCGGAAATGTGGGGGTAAATGGAGTCAACAATAATCAAAGCAGTGAGTCTGTCACAGCCATGGAGATATACATTGTGGAAACAGGTCATTTGGCCCAACTCATCCACTAGTTCCACGCCTTTGGCTGGCTCACATCCCTCCAAAACACTTCCCATGAGTGTATATGGCTGAAACTTGCCTTATTTAAAGCATTGAGCTCTGCATTGGAGACACAAATACCATCAACAAAGTTGTTCATCGTTTGTACATGAGGTATAAATACGTCTGATGTCAGTGAGATTAATGCTTTCTCATCGCCAACCGTAATCCCTTGAATGGAGTAACTTCACCCTCTTCTGTCCCCCAATACTGTCCAGTATTGCACTATGGTCTCTTCAGGGGCACACCCTTCACTTTCTATTGAAACAATAGGTGTCTCCTTGTTCACCCCTCTGAAAATGCAGATTGTTTGATGTGGCCTCTCACACAGAAGCATCAATGTACAATACAGCCACTACTCTGGGCAATAGACTCTGTACAATACAGCCCAAACTCTAAAGGATACCTTTCTATTTGCAGTGCATAAAATGGAAGTTCTGAATTGATCGCTGTATCCGGGTTTGGAACAGACACAAAACTAGGACATTTTCCTAAGAGTACATCGCCATTAACATGGAGAATATCATATTTTGTTTGGGAATTATATTTCTATGAGAACTTTTTTGTGGTGTAATTATTCAGTTGATGCTTGAGAACGTGTGTGACAGTACAAGGAGCTCCTGTTTGTTGGAATTTAATGAACACTAAAGGGAATAAGGCTCAATAAATCTCAAGCTCTCGACCTGGTGTTGAAGCATATTATCTGGCACTGGGTTTTTTTTTAAAAAACACAATCAAACACCACTTAGACGAAAACCTGGCCAGTTTTCAAAGACTATTCATCATTCCTCCTTCAATTCTGCCATCCATCTTTCTTTCCACAATAAACTTCAAAGCGCACTTATCAAAATTGTAAGATAATTGATAGGCAGATCAACACATGGGTGGAAGTGCTTCAATGACTTAGAAAAAAGAAATTATATATGATAGTGGCAGTTCTTGAATGGCCTATCACCTCAAGGGTTGAAGAAATTAAAAACAATTAGGACTTTATTCCTTGAAGTGCAGGAGGATGAGGGGGATCTTATAGGTGTACAAGATCATGAGGGGAATAGATAGGGTAAACGTACAGAATCTTTTACCCAGAGTAGTGGAATCAAGAACCAGATGACATTAGGTTTAAGTGAAGGGGGAAAAGATTTAATAGGAACCTGGGGGCAACCGTTTCACACAGAGGGTGGTGGATATATGGAACGATCTGATTGAGAAAGGTGAGCAGGTTCCAAATACCTTCAGTGGCTCAGAATTTCCTGACGATTTAGAGTTGCTCCATTATTTCAGGTGGAGGAGACAATTGCTAAACATTTGTGGATTGTGTGCTTGCACACAGTGAAGTGATACAATGTTTTTTTGTCGATGTTTGTCGAGAGCATCTGCATGATAGAGGACTCTGTGATATAAAGGCTGTTCCCAGGGACACATGGAAAGACAAACAACAAATACTGCGGCAAGATCATCAATTGGAAGATAGAAGCACTTTGGTCTGCCTGAAAATTGTCGGTCTTTCCGTGGGAGGAGGTGTCTTTAGAAGCAAATCCTATCCACTGGCACATTCTGGACTGCAGGATTCATGCTGAAGGATTCAGTGAACCATAGAACCAAGATCTCTGTGGGGAAGAACTGCGGCAGTAGGCCCTGTCGTCATCTGAAGTGGCTGAGTCCTGAGTAACACCCTGTCAAATACTAATAAAGAGAAAAGATGTGTTGGATAATGCAACGATTATTCTGTTCAGTATTGGTCACCTTGCTATAGGAAAGATGTTGTTAAGGTGAATTACGAGGATGTTGCCAGGACTCAAGGGCCCGAGCTATAGGGAGAGGTTGAACAACTAGGACTTTATTCCTTGGAGCGCAGGAGGATGAGAGGTAATCTTATAGAGGTGTGTAAGATCATAAGAGGAATAGATAAGGCAAATTTAAGGTGAGAGGGGAAAGATTTAATAGGAACCCTGAGAGGCAACTTATTCCACACAATGGGTGGGTGGAACGAACAATCTGCCAGAGGAGGTAGTTGAGGCAGTTACTATCACAACATTTAAAAGGCATTTGTACTGGTGCATAGATAGGAATGGTTTAGGATAGGATATGCAAACAGGTGGGCCTACTGCGTATGGGCAGGGATACTTTGTAACTATGTCAGCACCGTAGGTGGCCGCTATTCGAAAAGCTTGGGTATGCAAGCAATGAATATTACTGTGCCTCGTCACATGTGACAATAAAGCATTCCATTCCGTTCCAACTAATTACCTGACATCCCCTTGTTCATGATCTTCTGGTTCATGAAGCAGTGACATTAACCGGGGTGACACTAACACTCAGCAGGCAGACTGTGCTCATCAGCAGGTTATTTCCTGTTTGGGGAAGCATGCAATGGGACCTTACAAGGGTCATTACACTTTTGCTTGCTTTCCTTGTATTATACACATAAAAGGATTAACATATGGATCATGGGGCCAACATTTTGAAGTTTGAGGATGAATGGAAACTTTACAATATTGTAAATAATGAAATTTGGAGTAGGCTGTAGGGAGACTGGTGAAATCGACAGTGGCAGAAACTATTTAATGCCCAGTAAGTGTGACGTAATGGAGTTGCAGGGAAGCAGCACTTGGAGGTAGGCTAATCTAAACAGTGTGTATCTGCGGAGCTGAATAACCGAGGGACTGGGTTGGACATTTATACAACATGGTGAATAAATTCAAAGGTTGGTCTTGAATGCAAGGGACTTTGAAAATCCAGGCAGTGAAAAATGCAATCAGGTGTACATGTGTGTGCGCCCCACGTAAATGGTGTGTATATGTGACTTATGTATATGTTTAGATGTCTGTGCATACTTGTGTGTGTGTGTGTGTGTGTGATTTATGTATATGTTTAGATGTCTGTGCATGTATGTGTGCGTGCACGCATGGGGTTTGGTGTGTGTGTGTATGTGTGGCTGGTATATGATAAGTAGGGGTGTCCAATAAATTACACACAAATGCACCTGTGCATGAGACCATCAACAACAGACTGGTCCCGCCAAGTTGCAGTACAGAACGCCACAGGAGATCCTTCTTCCCTGTGGCTATCAAACTGTACAAGTCCTCCCCCTTCTGCCGTGGGGAAGACTAACCCCCCTCCGCCCCCCCCCCCCCCCCCCCCCCCACCCCCCCCCCTACCCAATCTTTGCACACCCCCAATCCTTTCCACTCGTCACTTTAATTTCATGTTTCATGTATTTTGTGTTTTATGACTGTGGGCAGATCAATTTCCCTCCTGCGATCAATAAAGTTCTATCGTCTCGTATCGTATCGTAAAGGGCCCCATCACAGATGATTAATTTGACATTCCTGAAAGTGGTCACGCTAACCTTTAATAATAAATGCTTTGACCCCAACAGGCATCCCAGTAAATTGACCCTCAATGACTAGTCTGTGAGGTCATGGGGGACAGAAGGTGAAGGAGAAGAATTGATTGCATCTGGCAAGTGTGACACATTGAATGGCTGTCTTCCCTGCTGTAGGGTGCAATGACTTTAAGTTTCCATTCAGCAGTGACTGTATACATTAGAGAAGAATGGGAGCTGGTGGTCACTGTCGGCCTTGTGGAAGGTGACGTGTAGGGCTGCGGATGAGTGAGTTCCCTGTACAGTATAGTGATTTCACCAGCTGAACAAACGTGCAAGTATTCGGCTGAGAAAGGGGAGGATGGTAACTACATCACAGAGCAGTGTGTGGATTTTCTCTTTGGAGAGCAAAAAAAAATGCACTGATTTATCATGTGGCACGGTGTCGTTATTTCAAAGCTAGATCTCAATCACACAATCAACACTGGATACAAGTGGCGTTCCCACTGTATTATACGTCCCGGGGCAGTCCGTGGAGGCAGCAGCAGCCTGCCCTTGCTGAGAAAGGCGTCGAGGCGTGTTGCCAGGTCACAGCGGGCTCCTGGAGGATGCCTTGCTGACCTCCAACCGGTGACAGAGCATGAAGTGGAAACAATGGTCATATTTGGCTCTCATGCTGCCCTCCTCACAGCTAGGGATTGGAACTAATAGCTCCTGGTCACATGCAGCATTTCTTTGCAAAGGAGGTTTGCCAAGACGGCCAAGTGGCATAGCGGTAGAGTTACACATGCTTACAGCACCAGAGACCCCAGTTTGATCCAAACTACGGGGGCTGGCTGTACGGAGTTTGCACATTCTCCCTGTGACTGCTCCGGTTTCCTCCAACACTCCAAATGTGTACATGTTTGTAGGCTAATTGGATAGTACTAGTGTATGGGAGTGGTCGCTGGTCAACATGGATTCAGTGGGCTGAAGGGCCTGTTTCCTTGCTTATCTCTCAAGTCCAAGAGGATTACCAGAATGATGAATGGATTAAAGGGTATTCACTATGAGGAGGTGTTGGACGGACTTGGATTGTTTCCTCTGGAACATCGAAGGCTACGGGGAGACCCAAGACAAACATAAGTACATCCATAAAATAATGCAAGCCATAAATGAGTAGTCAAAACTTTTCTCAGGATAGAAATATCAGTGATTAGAGGGGATTAGTTAAAATCAGAGAGGGTAAATTCAGTGGAGATGCGTTAGAAAACATGTTTGGCAATAGAGCTTAGGTGCCTGGAATGTGCTGCCAGAGGTGGTGTGAGAAGCAGATACGATAGTGGTGTTTAATAGGCTTTTAGATACTTTAAGTACATGGTTATGCAAGGAATGGAGGGAAATGGATTACATGCTCGCAGAAGAGATTAGTTTAACTTGGCATCATATTAAGCACAGACATCAGAGGCTGAATGGTGTGTTCTTGTGCAGCGCTGTTCAATGTAACACATTGACCTTAAAGCCAATTAAATTTCACGTCTACCATCCCATAGCATTTAATTCATTGGTTCAGTTATCCAACACATTTAAAAAGAGGTTATCTGTTCATGTTTTTCACTGCTTGTGATGCACACATCACTTGCCACCATCCAACAAGGATAAGCTTTCTAAACCCATTACACACTGTGAAATATTTCGGGATGTGCCTTGGACACAAATGCAGTCTGGTAATGTAAAGCTAAATCGAGCCACTGGAAGAACTCAGTAGATCAGGCAACATCTGTGAAGGCAAGGTCTCGATCCAAAACGTCAACTATTCCACTGCATCCACAGATGCCGTCTGACCCACAAAATCTTCCAGCAGCTCATCTCTGTACCAGATTCTAGCACCTGCAGTCTCCTGTGTCTCTGTGCAATGCAAATATTTTCTTATTGGTAGGTTGTTTTGAGATACTTCATGCAGTTGAATGGCATCTCCGCATCGCTTGAAGCGCGTTTTCCTTTGCAATAAAACAATATCACAAACACTCCTCAAGAGACCCGTCGGGGAAGTGCAGAGGTTCATAAATCTGCTTGGATAAGCTTTATCACGGGGCCTGGGTTTGACAATACATGGAAATAAGGTCGTACAGTGTCAATTTGTTCTGAAAACGCACTTAAGATGTCTCTCAAACTTCACTGTTTACTTGTCTACTCCCCATTTAATTAACTGGATGTTACTAATTGTTTGTCTCATTGCTGACGCAGTTGCCTGGTGTCTAAAAACAATTTTTCAGTTGGTGCAGGGAAATCAAGTTCTTTTCATGGTTCTGAACATGCCACAGTATTGTCTGCTGTTGGCTGGAAGGAGATTGCAGACAGCCACATTAAGTTATGACTGGGCATCAATTCCTGCTTGCTTCATTTTCATGCTTCCATCCTCAGCAACTCTTGCTTCATTTCATTCCACACAGAGTCGGACTGAAATCTCACGATTACAGATATCCAGGGCTGCTCAAACATGGATCTCATAACTCTACACCATCATCACCCCTTTCCAATGGAATCATTACTCTTCTAGGAAGGATACACAGATTTGATTTATTCTTCATCTTATTGATGTGTGAAAATGGAATTGACCAAAATAATTGAAGTTCATATGATCAGTTCATACGTTCATAAATTCTAGGAGCAGAATAAGGCCATTCGGCCCATCAAGTCTATTCCGCCATCCAATTATGGCTGGCCTATCTTCCCCCTCAACCCCACTCTCCTGCCTTCTCACCATAACCCCTGATACCCATGCTAATGAAGAATCTGTGAATCTCCGCCTTAGAAATATCTATTGACGGCCTCCACAGCCTTCTGTGGCAATTAATTCCGTAGATTCACCAAATGTATCAATTTCAACTCTGACTAAAAATGTATAGATTTAAGGAGCATGATTTCTTATCATAATCAAAGAACGTGTGACTGGGGTACCATTTGTGCCTTAAACACAATTACCCTGGAGAATGTAATTTTCACTAACTGAAAATGAGTGGACAACACATTTATTACATTCCCTCTGAAATGTTGACTGAATCTATCCCTTGCAACTAACAATGGAAAAACATTTTAAGAAAATGTATGAAAAACTGAAAAAGATTTAGGGGATCTGTCCATTATAGTAAAAAAATCTAAATAATGTTGGCAATTATCAGTAAGGCCGAATAGACACAAAGTTATAGTTTCTGATCAATAATAGCAGCAGAGAATACACAAATTACAGTGCAAGATAAGCTGTCCAAATAACTGTGTTAAAGCAGCCAATGTTTTGTTGCCATTCGCTGCTAGTTTGCAATATAATCCACTGTAATGTTACTAAACATGGAAGTAAGGAATTGGCCATTTAAGTATATTCTTTCCACATACCTTGCATCATCTGTTCTGTTACAGATTTTTCTCAAAGCTCTTCAGTCCCAGAAGGAGATTTCTCTAGCGTTTCATCCTATTGGACATAAAAGGGGTTGAAATATCCAGCTGACACTTTCCAAAGGATAAAACAAAAATCAATCACATTTCCGTGCACCTGTTCTCCGAAGTAGGAGCGCGAGACACTCGTCTTCAGTTGCAGAGCAACAGATGCAGTTGGCGAGGGAGCACAAACAAAATAGGCTCCCCCTGCTTTTGTGTAAGTTTTTTACTCAGCTATCTGTGGCGACGAGTTCTTGGCAAAAGAAATTCCTCCCCATCTCCTTTCTTTTTTTTTCACTTAACTTTTGATTGATTTTTAAGAGATATATACAAAACCGTGCAACACCATCACCATAAATAAAACAAAATAAGAAAAACAGCAATCAAAATAAAAAAATAAGTAGATAGGGGGAAAAAAAAAAAGTAAATAAATAAAAAGTTGTAATAAGACTGTGTGGTTCACTTACCAAATTTAAAAAAGAAAAAAACATTACATTGATTAGTTATCCGGAGATAATTCAATATTCATACAAACATACCATCTAGTTCTATATAACACAATCTTCCCATATCTAGCTCGGCATTTATCTAATTGGTGTCATGGCTCAAATAAACGGTCCATTTTTCCCAGATCTTCTCAAATGAATTATCCTCCACTCCCCATCTCCTTTCTAAAGGGACATCCTTTTATTCCGAGGCTACGGCCTCTGATGCAGCGACATGTGACAAGTGCAGGAAACTTAGCAAGCGTTGTGGATACGGACCCTCTCTCAACTATTACTTCTTCCAGTGGGTTAATGACCAGGCCAGGGGAAGGGCAAGACTAACCGCATCCCAGGGCCCTGCTGCCTATTATCCATTTGCAAAACACAAAACAGGGAAATTACTTCTAATTTAATTGTTGTGGCTACTGGTGTGTTGGTCACAATGCCCAAATGCATTGAATGCAGATCCCTGCTGCTGCACCTTTCATATTCAGTTATTCTGTGCAGTGAGGAAGGAGGAACTGTCCTTGAAACGGTTCCATGTTAATTTAACCATTACATTTCATAGCTGTATACTGTCATTTTCTAAATCATTTTAATTAAAAGACCACCAAGTCCATTGAATTTCTTTCTCATAATGTTCTCTTAAGTCCTCCTCTACCTCTCTCAAAGACAGGCTTATAGCTCCATGGGGAGCCGTAGCTCTGGAGACCATCACCTACTCATGTTATGCATCCCATCAGTGACTTGATAGATTAATAATTGAAAACACACACACACACACACACACACACATACACACAAGAGAGAGCAATGAACAGAACTCTGCACAATTTGTTTCTCCATAATTAAGTCATGCATCTTGTTTCTCCCTCAAGGTTCTTGAGCTAGTCATCAATATTCTAAACATGCATATCTTATCCCTTTAGTAGACCCTTCACACTGGATGGTGGAGAGAGACAGAGAGAGAGAGAAACAAACACAACATTCTCAGTAAAAAACAAATTTGCTTCCTCCCAAAACACCGTACCACTGACCACATTTATACCCTCCACACTCTCATTGAAAAACATGTACACCAAGCGAAAAATGGGAAAATATTTGCCTGTTTTATTGACTTTGAGAAAGCATTTGACTCTATTTGGCATGAAGGGCTCTATTACAAACTCCTCGGCTGTGGTATTGGAGGAAAGGTATATGACCTTATCAAATCAATGTATCTGAATAATAAATGTGGCGTTAAAATTGGGGACAAACGCACTGATCTCTTCGCCCAGAGAAGAGGCGTCCGACAAGGCTGCAATCTGAGCCCGACACTGTTTAATGTATATATCAACGATTTGGGAGTAAAGTTGGACTAGAGCACAGAGCCGGGCCTCTGTCTTCTGGACGGAGAGGTAAAATCCCTGTTTTATGCGGATGACTTGGTTCTGCTGTCCCCCACAGAACAGGAACTGCAGCAACAGTTGGACCTACTTGATGAGTACTGCCAAAATTGGGCCCTGGCAGTAAATCTAAAGAAAACCAACATCATGATTTTTCAGAAAAGACCCAGATGTCAGGAAGATAAATACAAAGTTACTCTCAATGGTGCTGTTACCGAACACACTATGAGCTATACTTACCTTGGTCTAACTGTTTCAGCATCAGGGAGCTTCAATACGCAGTGAATGCACTAAAAGAGAAAGCTCGAAGAGCTCTGTATGCAATAAAAAGAAGATTCTACAACATCCAAATTCCAATTAAAATCTGGCTTAAAATATTTGACTGTAATCCAGCCTATTGCGCTATATGGTAGTGAAGTATGGGGTCCGCTCAGTCACCATAGTTATAGTAAATGGGAAAAACATACAACGGAGGCCCTGCATGCGGAATTTTGTCGGAACATCCTCCGTATCCAAAGGAAAACACCAACAAACGCATGTAGGGCGGAACTAGGCAGATACCCACTGATAATAAATATCCAGAAAAGAGCACTAAATTTTTGGAATCACCTTAAATCTAGCCCCCCAGATACCCTCCAGTTTAAAGCCCTTCAAACACAAGAGGGGAACCCAGAAAAGAGTTCCCTGTGTCAGTTGGTACTGAGACTAACTACCCCTATTCAGTTAAACCCTATCCAGTTAAACCCTGACCGGCCTCAGATCAATACTGACCCCCAATCACCAGTTAGAGTGAACCAAATTATCAAACAATGTAAAGAAACGTATTTGGAACATTGGGATAAAGAAACCAAAAGCCAAAGCAGATTAGAATGTTACTGTGCCCTAAAAAGTGATTATAAATTGGCAGACTATCTCTCAACTGTTAGAGACATAATGCAGAGACAGGCCCTCACCAAATACAGGTTAAGTGACCACTATTTGGCAGTTGAAAAAGGAAAACAGAAGAGATTCTGGCAACCAAGAGAAAACAGAATATATGCGGCCACTGTTCGACAGATGAGGTTGAAACAGAGGTGACTTCCTCCTAAAATGCAAAAAAATTGACAAAACAAGGAAAGCATACTTTGACAAACTCAGTGTGGCAACCCCTGATTTTAAAGAACTAGAGATACATCAAAACTAAGAATAATCCTTGGCGAAGGAAATACGGCACATCTTGGTGCACAATACGTAACAGCATGCCATAACCTGAGAGACGGTGAATGATCAACATGCACATATGTACGCACACACTAATTGACATTAACTGACACTAAGAAATTAATATTGAATTGCTAAACTTGCTATTGTGTTGTACTGCTTACAGCAGCAAGAACGTGTAGCAATCAATAAAGGGCTATAGGCCTATTGCGAATTTATGTACAGGGACATATCTATTCATGCACTGCATACTTGTATTTATACCTATGCATTTTAAATATGTATGTCATGTTTTATATAACAATGTATTTTTATCATGCCAATAAAGTTTTTTAATTGAAATTGAATTGAATTGAGAAAGAGAGAGAGAGAGACGGGGATGGGGAGAGAGAGAGAGAGAGAGAGGGAGAGAGAGAGAGAGAGAGAGAGAGAGAGAGAGACGGGGAGAGAGAGAGACGGGGAGAGAGAGAGAGAGAGCAGAGGAGAGAGAGAGAGAGACGGGAGAGAGGGGAGAGAGAGAGAGAGAGAGAGAGAGAGAGAGAGAGAGAGAGAGGGGAGAGAGAGAGAGGGAGAGAGAGAGAGAGAGAGAGAGAGAGAGAGAGAGAGAGAGAGAGAGAGAGAGTGGGGGAGAGAGAGAGAGAGAGAGAGAGCGAGGGTAAACGTGAGGGGGAGAAATGAGAAGGGGAAGATGGGGAGCCAATAGGGAGGCAAGGATGGGGAGGATTGAGAAGAGAGTTAATGATACTGAGCGATTGGTGAGGAGAGTGAGCAAGATAGAGATAGTTGGGAGAAAGAGGGACAGTGAGAAGAGAGAATTGTAAAGACCAATTAATACTAATGAAGGAAATGCAAGGAGATAAGGACAGAAACAGACATCAGCAAAGGTATATAGTGATATATTGACTTTTCAAAACTACGGAAGATATAATGTGAGGGCCATGAGTATTAGAGGATCTAAGAATAGTTGAAAGTTGTTTACAAGCAAAATTATTTTGAGACTATTTGCACAAATCATTGAGAGTTTGTGTTATAGAGTCATAGAGTCATTCAGGACTGAAACAGGCCCCTCAGCCCAGCTTCACCATCCACACTGGTCGCACCTGGCTGCATTTGGCCCATATCCCCCTCAACCTTTCCTATCCATGGACCTGTCCAAATGTCTTTTAAATGTTGTGATAGTTTCTGCCTCAACAACATCTTCTGGCACCTTGTTCCATGTAGCCACCACCCCCTGTATGAAAACATTTAAAAGACATTTGGACAGGTCCATGGATAGGAAAGGTTGAGGGGGATATGATTCCTCAGATTCCCTCAGATTCCTGTTAAATCTTTCCCCTCTCACCTTAAACTTATGTCCTGCGATGGGGGCACCTTGGTCGGCATGGGCAAGCAAGGCCGAACGTTGATTCCCCTACTCTGGGTAAAATGTGTATCTACCCTATCTATTCCACTCAAGATCTTATACACCTCTATAAGATCATCTCTCATATTTCCTTGCGCTGAAGAATATAGTCCAAGCCTGCCCAACCTCTCCATATAGTTCAGACCAAAACTGATCACAAATCTCCAACTGTGGCCTCACCAGCGCCTTGTATAGCAGTAACAAAATATCCCAACTTCTACACTCAAACTCCTGACTGATGAAGGACAATGTGCCGAAAGCCATCTTGACCACCTTATCGACCTGTGACGCCACTTTCAAGGAACTATGTACCTGCACTCCTCGTTCCTCTGCTCTGCAACACTCCCCAGAACCTTGCTTATATACTGTGAAGGCCCTGCCCTGGCTCGGCTTCCCAAAATGCAACACCTCACATTTATCTGCATTCAACCCCATTAACCATTCCTCTGACCACATGACCAACTGATCAAGATCCTGCTTGATCTACTGTATGGCTGAAACCTTTGATTACTATCTTTGCTATCTACAATATTATCCACTTTAAAGTCATCTGCAAACTTACTAACAATCCCTTCTACTTTCTCATCCAAATCATGGACATAAACACATACAGCAGTGGGCACATCTCCAATCCTTGAGGCACACCACTAGTCACACGCTTCCAGTCTGAAAAACGACCTTCCACCATCACTCTCTGCTTCCTTCCATGAAGCCAATTCTCTATCCAGTCAGCTAGCTCTCCCTGGATCCCAAGCGATCTAACATTCCAGAGCAGCCAACCATGTAGAACCTTGTCAAATGCAAATGTTCAAGGAAGGCATGATGGCACATCGTTAAAGTTGCTGCCTCACAGTGCCAGAGATCCGGGTTCGATCCCGACTACGGTTGTTTGTCTGCGTGGGTTTTCCCCAGCAGCTCCGGCTTCCTCCCAAAGACATACAGGTATGTTGGTTAATTATCGTGGTAATATTGTAAATTGTCACCAGTGTGTGTGTAGGGTAGTGTTAATATGCGGGGATCGCTGGTCGGCGCGGACGCGGTGGGCCGAAGGGCCGGTTTATGCGCTGTATCTTTAAACTAAGTGGAAAAAATAAAAGAAGAAAACTAGTGGGGAACAGGAAGATGAGAACAAGGTGACAAATCCTGCAAAGGTAGAGTTATTGGCTAAAGTTTACAGTTGATATTTTAATAAAGCTATTGCTGATGCTTGAGCAGTTTTATTACTGTAGTTTCAGCTTACAACGTTGCAGCTGAAAGCTTCTGGAATCAATCACCCAGGGTGACAAGTTTCTCCGCTAAGATGTGGATGGGCAACGCTCCTAAATATTGATGATTAATTTTCTGATACTGTAACAATGCAGCATCTACACCTGTTCTACTTTCCTACCCTATGTAAAAGCTAAAATAATTTCATTCCGTTGGGAAAAGCAAGCAGCAGTTAGAAAGGGATGTAATTAAATATAGACACAAAATGCTGGAGTAACTCAGCGGGACAGGCGGCATCTCTGGAGAGAAGGAATGGGTGACGTTTCAGGTCGAGACCCTTCTTTAGGCTGAGAGTCAGGGGAGAGGGAGATGGAGATATGGAAGGGTAAGGTGTGAAAACACAAATCAAAGAGGACGATGAAGGAAATGTTGAATGGTACAGGGTTAGCTGAGGGGAAGGTGACAACGAGGCATACAATCAGAAATATTTATCAGGAGGACAGTGGAACTAGTTAGAGAACTAGGATAGGGGAAGGATGGAGTGAGAGAGGGAAAGCGAGGGTTAGTTGAAGTTAGTGAAATCAAGAGTCACACCACTGAGTTGAAAACTGCCCAAGCGAAATATGAGGTGCTATTCCTCCAATTTGTGTTGGATTAAATAAATTGTCCATTATTTCTTCACACCGATTCAGCAATCAAAACATAATTGTGTTTAAACCAAGTATGGTTTACGTTCCAGAAAGGCAAACATGTATTTGTAATGTTCAGGTCTACTTCACCTTCAGTATTGTTTTAAGCTGGCTCAATTCTACTCTGTTCCTGCCTTTGCCTCGAAGTGCACAATGTCAATCTAACTCACGCATCAGCTTCAGAGCACCACATCCACTTTAGGTTCATCATAAATTGAACCTTCGATTTAAGTCTTAACTTTGGGGGAAAGTGGCAAAAAAGGGAAGAGTACAAATGTCCAGAACCAGGGGCCACAGTTTAAGAATAAGGGGTAAGCCATTTAGAACGGAGACGAGGAAACACTTCTTCTCACAAAGAAGGTACACAAAAATGCTGGAGAAACTCAGCGGGTGCAGCAGCATCTATGGAGCGAAGGAGATAGGCAACGTTTCGGGCCGAAACCCTTCTTGTGAGTGTGTGGAATTCTCTGCCTCAGAGGGTGATGGAGGCCGGTTCTCTGGATGCTTTCAAGAGAGAGCTGGATAGAGCTCTTAAAAATAGCAGAGTCAGGGGATATGGGGAGAAGGCAGGAACGGGGTACTGATTGGGGATGATCAGCCATGATCACATTGAATGGCGGTGCTGGCTCGAAGGGCCGAATGGCCTCCTCTTGCACCTATTGTCTATTGTTTTGTCAAACGTTTACACTCCGTCCACCAAAGGTGTCTGGATCTGCCGGTTTCAAACCATTTTATTTCCCCTTCCCATTCCTGTACTGACCCCCTTCTCTCCCCTGTGACCACCCCCCTCCTGGATGCAGACCCATTTCTCCCATTATCCCGCCCGCTTTCTCCTGTCCTTTTTCACTGTATCCAATCCCTGGCCTGTCATTTCATATCTCTTATCACTGTATCTCACACAAAATGTTGTCCCCTTTTCACCTCTGGCCTTTCTCCACCTATCTGCCAATCAACCCCCTCACACGTATCCACCTATCACTTGCCTGGCTTTGTCCTGTCCCACCTCTACTCCAGCTTTCTCCTCCTTTCTACATTCAGTCTGAAGAAAGGTCCTGACCCTAAACATCACATCCACATTCTCTAGAGATGCTATCTGACCTGCTGAGTTCCTCCAGCACTTTGTGTACATTAGCTCATTCTAACTGCTGCCGTTCCTTATGTCTACAAAGTTTGCAATGCCTACACCCTGACTATACTAACCTGGCAGAGTCTACCTACCTTCTTGATGTAGGAGGGAATCCAAATAAGAATCCCAAGGCTAATTTCTGGGATGAGAGGATTGTTCTATCAAGCAAGACTAGATAGTTTGTGTCTACATTTCCTGGAGTTTAGATGAATCAGAGGTGACCTTACTCAAACATATGAGAAAGTAAGCAGGCCTGACAGGGTAAAGGTTGAGATGTTTTCACCCATGGGATAGATGTACAAGGTGCTGGTCTTTAATGTTGAGCTGCATGGGAACTTCTTTTCTCAGAAGGGGTGTGAATCCCTTCAATTCTCTGCCCCCGAGGGCGGTGGAGGGCGGATCATCACATATATTAAAGGAGGAAATAGGTAAATATTTGAAAGATCGAAGAATTGAAGGTTTTGTGCCACTGGCATAGAAGGAGGCCATCATAGATCAGCCATGATCATAGTGAATGGCAGGGCAGGCTTGAGGGGCCGAGTGGCCTACTCCTGCTTCTACTTTCTGTAATAGCTAGACTAGGATGTCTGGTTGCCTCCTGCCAACTGCCCCTGCTACAGGGGAAAGGTTTGGCCTGTTCAGTTCAGCAGATTGTGGCCCAGGGATATTGCAGCAACCCGAGTCTGGGCAGCACTCACTGCACTGTCCATACCCACCAATGGATCCTGTTCAGTTCCACCGTCTGTATAACTTGTTATCACCTATCCCCCAGCCAACAATGAAGCATTGTGGGCTCCACATTTCCTTGATCATCGTTGCTTTCTGCATATCTTCCATTCATTTTCCCTAAGTACCATCTACATCTCTCATTCCCCTTTACCCTGACTCTCAGCCTGAAGGGGCTCGACCCAAAACATCACCCATTCCTTTTCTCCAGAGATGCTGCCTGACCCGCTGAGTGACTCCAGTTTTTGCGTCAGCATCTGCAATTCCTCCCTACACAATGAAGAAAGCCCCGCGGTTAATATTCTAAACTGGCCAGAGGACACAACTTCCTTCTCCCGGCCTTCAAACTCTCAACACTTGCTTCACTCTGGAACACAGCATTTTGGTCGACATTGCCACTCTGAATTTGAAGTCAGAAATTATTCAGACATAGTTACTCTTGCTTTACATCTTGAAATACATTACACAAGCCAAAGTCGACTTGTATTGTTTGAAATATCTGAAAGTGACATGTTGCTGGGGGAATATAGCAAGGTGGATTGCTTTTAACCAAAACAGGAATGATTTAAGCTCTTGGTAATAACAGGCACAGTAGTACTGGAAGCAGGGAATGCTCTAATCTTGCAGAATAAGATTCACTAATTCAAACTGAAGGTCAAGCCAGCACTAATCCTCCTGAACCATCTGCCACCAAATGCTCAGCAAAGCCAGCAACAAACCACATGCTATACCAAGCTCCATTCATACACAAGAAATAAAAATGCGCCACATTCTTATAATAAAATGTTGATATAAAGTGTTTATAATAAAGTGTTTTTAAAAATCTTCCCGACCAAAAATTCAATTTGTGAGATTTTCCATATACTCAAGATGCCAATATTCACCCTAATGTGGTATTAGATATGGCCATTAGGGATATCCAACAGATATAAAACACAGCAACATTTCCCAAACACCTCTTGAATTTTTCATTATGTACTTACTCAACTCTTATTATGTTTACTGTTAAAGTAAGTGTCTCTTCCCTTCCCACATCCATTTATTTCACACAGTGCTCCTCAATGGTTTGGTCACCATCAATGTCAGGGAGTTTGTTCTATTAGGTGTTTCTGCTACAGGAAACCCTTTCTGAATTGAAGATAACATGTTTAGCAACCCATGGCCATGTGCCTGTTGGGAACGGATGTCATTCAGGGTAGATGGGACACAAAATGCTGGAGTAACTCAGCGGGGCAGGCAGCACCTCTGGTGAAAAGGAATAGGTGACGTTTCGGGTCGGGACCCTTCTTCAGACTGCGAGTCAGGGGAGAGGGAAACTAGAGATCAGAACAAATGCAGAACAAATCAGAGCAGGCACAGATGACCAAAGAAAGGTGGAGCCCACAATGGTCCATTCCTTTTCTCCAGAGATACTGCCTCACCCATTGTTGCTTCAGCATTCTGTGTCTACCTTTGATGTAAACCAGCATCTGCACCTCCTTCCTACTCATTTGGAGGTTAATTCTGATTTCTTGTGCAGCTTAAATCATTCACACTTCTTTGAAATTCACCCACAGCTGATTCCAAGAAACCAGTAGAAAATGTACTATTCGGCCATTCACCAAGTAAATTGAAAGCATGTTGCAGTATTATAGAATAACATCCGATAGACGGGAAAATCGGCTGATCTGCACCATCGACATCACAAGCATGCTGGATTAATTAGTTTTACATTAATAACAGGGAAGTAGGAAGGGAACGTTCAGTAGCTGAACCTGCAGACGTAGGTGGAAGGTATGTTGCGAGGAGAATGCAAACAGTTTACAGGAAGATTTTGGAACAAGGATGCTGGTTTACAAAAAAAAATACACACAAATTGCTGGAATAACGCAGCATCCCTGAAGAACGTGGACAGGTGGCGTTTCGTGGTGGGACACTTCTTCACATTGTGGTGGGGGGGGGGGGGTGAAAACCAGAAGAGAGGACATGGCAGGACAAAGAGTGGCAGGTAATCAGTGAACACAGGTGACGGGTAAGTGAATAAGCAAATTGTTGGACAAAGGCCAGAGATGGAGAAAAAAAAGGTATCAGACAAAAGGTTGAAGAGTTACGAATTGTGAAGCCAGTGGAAGGAATGTAGGTGATGGGGTTAGGGAAGGGGATAACCTGCCCCTTATTCTTAAACTGTGGCCCCTGGTTCTGGACTCCCCCAACATCAGGAACATGTGTCCTGCCTCTAGCGTGCCCAAGCACTTAATAATGTTATACGTTTCAATAAGATTCCCTCTCATCCTTCTAAACTCCAGAGTACACTCCGCTCCATTCTCCCAGAATATGACAGTTCTGCCATCCCGGGAATTAATCTTGTAAACCTACGCAGCACTCCCTCAAAAGCAAGAATATCCTTCCTCACCTGGCCTTGTAATCACAAAGAAAGCTAATTTAGAAAGCCTTTACTTAGAAGTTTGAAAAGATTCAGCATGTTGCTGAATACGCTATTGAACTTTTACAGGTGTATAGTAGAGAGCATGTTGATTGGTTTCATTGTGGATAGGTTTGGCATTTTGAATGCTCAAGAATGAGGCAGGCTGCAGAAAGTGGTGAACAATGCCCACTCCATCAAATGGATCAAATAGTGAATAGAATAGTGAAAGGCTTGGATAGAATGGATGTGAAGAGGATGTTTCCACTAGTGGGTGAGTCTAGGACTAGAGGTCATAGCCAGAATTAAAGGATGATCTTTTAGGAAGGAGATGAGGATAATTTGTTTAGTCAGAGGGTGGTGAATCTGTGGAATTCTTTGTCACAGAAAGCTGTGGAGGATATATTTAAGGCAGAGATAGATGGATTCTTGATTAGTACAGGCATCAGAGGTTTTGGGGAGAAGGCAGGAGAATGGGGTTAGGAGGGAGAGATAGCTCAGCCATGATTGAATGGCAGAGTAGATTTGATGGGCCAAGTGGCCTAATTCTACCTCTATCTCTATTATCTAATGTTTTACAGGAAGCATTGTCTCAAGGTGGCTGCTAATATAACCAATACCATCCTGGCTATCCTCTCATCTCACCGCTATTTAGCCATTTAGAACGGAGACAAGGAAACACTTTTTCACACAGTGAGTTGCGAGTCTGTGGAATTCTCTGCCTCAGTGGAGGCCGGTTCTCAGGATATTTTCAATAGAGTGCTGGATAGGGCTCTTAAAGATAGCGGAGTCAGGGTATATGGAGAGAAGGCAGGAACGGGGTGCTGATTGTGGATGATCAGCCATGATCACATTGAATGGCAATGCTGGCACAAAGGGCCTACTCCTGCACCTATTGTCTATTGTACAGGAGTGAGTACCCCGTTACCTCCAGGTTCAAGAGTAGGCTCTTCCCATCAAATATCAGGTTCTTGAAACACTCTGCTTAATCCGATCTCAGCATCAAACTACAATGTTACATACTTTGACTTGCGCTATCATGGTCTGGTGTACCAAGAATAACTGATAAGTTGTTGAATATTTATTTGTGGTGTTGCATTTAAACCTGCAGTTCGGTTTTCTGGTCTCAGTATACATGGCTTTTATTTATTTAACTATGTATGTACTTATTTATTAATCTATTCAGTCAATTTTTCCAATAATAATTAACCACTCGAGCAAAACACAATGTACTAGACGGACTCAATGGGCCGGGCAGCATCTGCAGGGGGAAGGGACACACAATGGTCAGATCAGGACCCTTCTCCAGACTCGGTTGTCTCCAATTAAATACTTTTCATTTTCCACTCTTGATCTTGATCCCCTTGATCTCGATCTTTACCTCACGAGAAGAAAATAACTTCCCATTATCTTTGCATTGCTAAAGAGTTTAAGGGTTGTGCATTTGAGCAAACAAATTAGGAACTGGAGGAAGCCACTTAAGGTTTAACTAAGGTTTATTATTATTATTATATACACTGAGATACAATGAGAAGCTTTGTTTGCGTGTCATACAGTTATACTGCACGGATACAGGCCCTTCAGCCCAGCTTGTCTATGCCAACAAAGATACCCCATCTGCACCCGTCCCACCTGCCCACGTTTGGCCCGTATGCCTCTAAACCATTCTTATCCATGTACCTTTCCAAATGTCTTTTAAATGTTGCGATAGTCTTTGCATCAACTACCTCCTCTGGGAGCTCATTCTATTTACCCAACACCTTTGGTGGAAAAAACTGCCCCTCAAATCCCCATTCAATCCTTCTCCTCTCACTTTAAACCTATGTCCTCTGGGTCTTATATCCCTTTCTCTTGTAAAAGACTGTGCATCTACCCTATCTACTCCCATCTTGATCTTATACACCTCTCTAAGATCACCCCCACATCCTTCTACACTCCAAGTAGTACCGTCCTGGCCTGTCCAACCTTTCTCTATAACTCAGGGGCTCACGTCCAGGCAACATCCTCGTAAATCTTCTCTGCACTCTTTCCAGCTCTTGCAAACTCAGATAATATACTATGCATGGAAAAAATTAAGCCAAGCTCATTTACAACAGGGAGAGTGAAGAGAAACATACGGAGAGCAGAATATGGTCCAGAGAAAAGGGTCAAATGTCTGCAATGAGGTAGGTTGGAGAATCAGGACTATACACTAGCTTATGGAAGGACCATTCTGAAGCCTGATAAGAGCGGAAGAAGCCGTTCCTGAGTCTGGAGCTGTGCACTGTCAATGGGGAGGATGATGTATTACCGAGATAGGACCCCAGGCCTTTGGTTATATTGCCAGCTGTCCTGAGGCAGTGTGAAGTGTAGATAGAGTCAATGATGGGGAGTCTGGTCTATGTGATGGACTGGGATATATCTACAACTCTGCTATCTTTTGTCATCTTGGGCAGAGCAATTTCCAAATCAAGCTGTGTATAGTGCCTCTACAGAAGTTTGTAAGAGTCTTTGGATTCATGCTGAATTTTCACAGCCTCCCGCAGAAATAGAGGCATTGGTGTGCAATCTTGTAGTCGCTTCAATATGGTTATGAGCTAAGATTGTCATTAGATTTTGGATTAAAATAAAACAAAAACCCACTTCATTCGAAAAGCTAAATTTGTTGTACTGTGTACCGAATGCTGGTGAGGTAGCATTTGGAGTGGTGTGTTTAGTTTTGGTTATCCTGCTACAGTAAGAATGTCAGTAAGCTGGAGAGAGTGCAAAGCAGGTTCATGAGGATGTTGCCAGGAGAGGCCTGAGCTACAGGTTTTTCCACACAGAGGGTGATGGGTGCGTGGAACAAGCTGCGGAAGAACTAAAACAAGTTTTAAAAGACGTTTAGACAGGTACATGGTTAGGAAAGGTTTAATGAGAAATGGGATAAACATGGGCAGGTGGGATCAGTGCGGATGAGGCATTTTAATCTTAATGGACCGAAGAACCTAATTCTTGGACTATTTAAGATCAGCAAAATATACCAACGTCTTTTGCATTTTGGACATCGCTAGTTTACTGAGGTATCACGTGGCGAGATAAAATACCTACCTAAAAATCCAGTGTCAACTACGGTACGGAGTTCTCACTGAGAGAGAAATGCATCTCTAGAGAGCAGAATGAAATGAGAATTAGGCTGCCGACAACAGATGATATACGAGGCAGGACATAAACAAGATTGACAAGACACAGTTAAGAGACTGCAGATTAAAGTAATTAGTCAGGAAGAGGAGAATTTAATTCAGTATGAACCAGGAAACAAAACGTGATCGATAATAAGGAAGAAAGAGTGCTTGAGCATGCAATTGTGCTTCCTTACTAAAATGCGTTAGGTGCCGGCAATCTGCAGCACACAGCTCCCTGCTGCTCCCTCACACACTTTATCAAAAGCCTGTTGTAATAATTCCTCCTGACAATGCTCTTTCCTCATTTACAAATTTACTTTTAACAGACTGTGGCAACAGCTAACACCTTATCATACTATCGATCCCATTTCGGGACAAGTACTTGGACACGCTCCACTGAGATGCGCTTTGCATTTCAACTAGCTGTTTGTTCGATAAGCTGACACTCCGCACTGCTTCCCTAGGCTGGATAATGACAGCGCAGTTCTGAGTGACTGGAGTCGACACTGCAAATGACTCTGTTGTTACAGTGCTGACACAGATAGAGTGGAGCATTTCATTAAATTGCCTCAGCCAGCCTGCACTCCAGCACCAGGCACTGTGGACTTGCGAGTTGGCGATGGAGAACCAAGGGCAACCAGTGAATTCTCGAGAATCCTCTCACCAACGTGGGAAGCCACTGCCAATGAGGTTGCAATCTTTTGGAGAAACAAGGAACTGCAGATGCTGGTTTACTAAAAAAAATGACTGCTGAAGTAATTCAGCAGGTCAGGCAGCACTGGAGAATGTGGGTCGGTGATGTCTTGGGTTGGGATTGTAGTGGAGGGGGTAGGGTTCATTGGCTTGATTGTAGTGAAGTGGGAGGCAGGATCAGTGCTTGGCAGGTAATAGGGTGGGGACAAGGATTGGCTGAGGCGATGGGTAACATTCAGGGAGGGAAAGGGGGAGGGGAGGGGGAGGGATAGGTGATTGAAGTGTGTGAATTTGAAGCCGGAGGAGGGAGGCAGGGGGAGGGAAGGGGGAAACATGGGTCGATTAGAAGGAATTTTAGGGAAACCATTCGATTATCCAATTTTAGGTAACCATTAACAACCACCCACTCCGCTTCCCCCGACCCCCTTCCCTGTGCCCCACCTATTTCTCACCTCCCTCTACATTCCTTCCTTTGGGTTCACAATTTGCAACTATTCAATCCTATTCAATCACTCTTTCTGTTTTATCATGTCTGGCCTATGTCCACCCATCAGCCTATAATAAACACCCCTCATCAATAACCTGTCACACGTTGTCCTGTCCCTCCATTCGTCCAGCTTTCAACCCCCCCTCCCTTGTCTGAATAAGGGTCCCGACCCAAAAAGTCACCAATCCACGTTCTCCAGAGATGCTGTCTGACCCGCTGAGTTACTCCAGCATTTGCATCTATTTTTAGGTTGCAATATTATCCCTTGTCCTTTTGAAGGACGCCTTCGAGTTTCCAGTCACAGAATCATAGAATCATGGTCCTTCAGCCCATCGAATTCAGATTTAGTTTAGAGATACAGTGCGGAAACAGGCCCTTCGGCCCACCGGGTCCGCGCCGACCAGCAATCCCAGCACATTGACACGATCCTACACACACTAGGGACAATTTCTACATCCACCAAGCCAATTAACCTACAAACCTGTATGTCTTTGGCTTGAGGGAGGAAACCAAAGATCAGGTCACGGGGAGAGCGTACAATCTCCATATAGACAACACCCGTAGTCGGGATCGAGCACGGGTCTCCTGCGTTTCATTCGCTGTAAGGCAGCAACTCTACTACTGCCCCACCGTTACTAACAAGCACCTGTTTGCAGTAATCCTACACGATCACATTTTATTCACCCCACATTCCCATCAATTCCCATCAGATTCTACTACTTGCCAACACGAGGCTATTCACATGTGCAATTAACCTGCCAACCTGCACTTGTTCAGTATGTGGGAGGCCCTACCACTCATCCTCACACTAGGGACAATTTACCCTTGGGCTATTACGGCTAATTAATCTACCAAGTCCCTTGCCTTTGCAATAATGTATTGTGCACCTTGTATTTTTGCTGCAGTCTTTCAAAAATATTATGCATAATGTAAGTATTATTTATATTTCTGAGTATTTTCAAGGTCTATGATGCTGGTGCATGCAAGAGTTTTCATTGCAGCTATGCCTCGCCATGCCTGTGCAAAGGACAATAAACTCGACCTGACGATGTGGGAGGACACACTCTCTGACACTGGGAGAATGTTGAAACTCCACGCACAGCAACGGAGATCAGGATTGAACGTGGGGGAGGGGGCAGCTGCTCCACTGTGCTGACCCATTCTGCAGACAACATACTCATCAGCACCAACTGGACGCTGGCAATGCTGAGAGCATGTGTGTCCCGATCCATCCAAACACTTGAATTAACATCCAACCTGTAACTCCCTCCAGGGATATGCATCACATCATACATAAACTATCTTGAACTCCAACATAGATACTAATCTGTACCTAAATTCAGAATACCAGTGATTCATATATCAAACCACATGGGAAAACCAGCATTAGATCACTCAGAAGTGTCTATTATTCCCCTTACAAATTATTTGAACATTTGCATGATATTACAGTCTGCTACCTCATTCCCAGATAGTTAGTTTGGTTTATTGTCATATGTACCGAGGTACAGTGAAAAGCTTTTGTTGTGTGCTAACCAGTCAGCAGAAAGACAAAACATGATTACAATCGACCCATTTACAGTGTATAGATACATCAGGGAATAACGTTTCGTGCTCGGTAAAGCCAGCATAGTCCGATCAAGGATAATCCGAGGGTCACCAAAGAGGTAGATATATTCAAGATTCTCCTTAAATACATTTGGTATTGGCTTATTATTGCCATGAGTAACAAGATACAGTAAATAACTTTGTTGTGTGTGTTAACCAGGCAAATCATACCCTACACTAGTAAGGGTAGGATAGGGCTGAAGCCCAGTGTTTAGCCATTGGAATGTATTTTTTTTTATCATTCTAATAGAATGATTTTCCAACTCCAGTGGTAATTAATCTTAGTTTTCTTTACATATTTTTAGGATGTTCAAAAAGTTGAATAAAATAAACACTTAAGAAATGAGTTAATTTATGTTTTTTTGCCCATGTGACAAAATAAATTATATATAAAATTAAACACAAGGGAGAATAAAATGAAAATCACCAAAAAACATAAGAAACTTTAGTTGAGGGTGAATGAAAATTTGTGATAAAAACTCAAGGGTGAATGGCACTGAAATAGTTTAAGAAGCATTGGTCTAGACTTATCAAAACCATGCATTTTCACTTGCCACCTGACAGTGCAAACTTGAGTTGCAGCATTCCCTTGTATTGGGATAGTCACTGTTTTTTACCAGTATTTAATTTGCTGGGAACTGCTTTACAATGTATCAAGGTCACAGGATACTTCTTGAATTCATTTACATTATGTATTGACATACACAACCTCGAAGCTGAAACTATTTGCTGCAGTGCTTCCTGGAGTTTGCATGTTCTCCCAGTGAGTGGATGGGTTTTCCCTGGTTGCCCCAGTTTCCTCTCCCATCCCAAAGACATTAGATTAAACGGCCACTGCAAATTCCACCCAACGTAAATAAGTAGGCAAGGAATCCGATGAAGGCACTGAAGGACGCAGATAATGGAGGGAATACAGGGCTGAAGGAAATAAGGAGTAGGGTCTGATGGGTCTGCTCTGCTGGTGCTGGCATGGACAGGATGGGTTGAATGGCCTCCTCCCGTATCACAATAGGTATCTAACCAGAATGAAACTTGCAAACCGACTTGCAATGGGCCAATTCCTGGAGCATTAAAGTTCAACTTACAATGTGTGGGTTTGCAACAAGAATACAGGAAAGCAAATTCACTTTTCCATAGCTTCAGGATTATATTACTTCAAATGCAAGATTTGGAGAAGGCAAAAATAGGTTTCAATGTAGATTAAGAATCACCGGGCCGAGAAGGGAAATGAGGCTATTGAAAACCACTTGCTTTATTGAAAGCACAGGCACTGGAGCAGAGAAGGCTAATAAAAGATTAACTTGAGACTTTTAAAATTGCAGAGAGCTTTGTAGAGTAGAGAGCGTGTGGATGGGGATTCTGCAACAAGAGGTCAGTACAAAGAGGGATTATTTGTAATATCTTCACAGAGAGCTCGCTTATCAAAGAATACTTTGCCAAAAGAATCATTCAGGTGTAGACAATTACATCTTTTAAATTGAAAAAAAAAAGTTTTTTTTAATATAAAGAGCGTCAAAGCATAGGAAGTTTCTATCCAATTTTGGGGATGAAGGTTTACAGAGAGGATTGGGATTAGCTTTGCACAAGTAGTTTCTCTTTGGTCTGTTAACACACATGGATTTTTATTTTAATAATAAAATCAATTAATCATGCAACACCAATAAATGCCCCCCATCCTCCTTCTCCTCCTCCCACCCTCCATGTAATTATAGGAAGCGGGATCCTTAGCTTAAATGTTTTCCCATTGGTTTGCTGACCGCCTTAACATAGTACAGTACAGCACAGGAACAGGCCCTTTGGCCCACAATGTCTATGCCGACTGTGGTGCCAATTCAAACTGCACATCTGCCTGCTCATGGAGGCTTGGGTTGGGATCGTAAGGGGCACTAATAGCACAAAAGGGTTCCAGCTGTAGCCAATTTTGTTCAACCCAAGCTATCTGACAGTTTCCGAGCACGATAAACTGTTGATCACAGCTCATCCTCAAATTTGGTTTCCAAAATTGCACACAATACTCCAGGAGTGGTCTCATTAGGGCCCTGTACAATTACAGAAGGACCTCTTTTCTCCCAAGACAGCAATCCCACTTATCTCCCATGACAGCAATCCCATAGGTTGGATTCCCTTCTACTTTACTTCCCTGTACCATCACCATTTATTCTCTCACACAAGTCCATCAACTCCATTCTTTGTTCATGAACCAACACAATGGGGCTGCTTCCAGCATGCAATGTGGGAGAGAACCAAAGCACGAAGAGGAAATGTATCTGGTCACGGAGTGTATATGCCAACACTGCACAGACAGGACCAAAGTCAAATTTGAACCCAAGTCTCTGGAGCTGAGACAATATGAAGAGTTTAAAAGAAGTATGGGAGGAGGGTTCTGTTGGACTAAAACATCGGCAAGAACCATTGACTCAAGTCTTCTTATTCAATAATGTGCATTCAAAATTTTGG
The DNA here is from genome assembly GCF_028641065.1 of Leucoraja erinaceus. Taxonomy (NCBI): domain Eukaryota; kingdom Metazoa; phylum Chordata; class Chondrichthyes; order Rajiformes; family Rajidae; genus Leucoraja; species Leucoraja erinaceus. Next base: position 17,362,750 of record NC_073393.1, on the reverse strand, counting down.
TCTTCATCATTCCTCTCCTAAAATATATGACCTTATGTTGAATAAAGCTCCCCAGATAATCAGGAGAACAGTCAACTCTCTCCATGGCACCTCAACATCACGAGGTTGCAGTGCAGTTCAGAGGAAGTGCGAGAGGAGTGTATAATTACAAGGTTTAGAAGCATTTGGACAGATTCAGGGATAGAAAATGTTTTAAGGGACACTGGACAAATGGGTTTAGTTCAGGTGGGCATTTTGGTCGGCATGGACAAGTTAAGGGCCTGTCCCACTTTCACGACCTAATTTACGACCTTTTTTACTCGTGGACATTTTTCATCATGCTAGAAAAAACGGCCCGACCTACTTGATGCCACGAGTACCTACGACCTGCATCACGGCCTGCTACGACCTCGTGACGACCATGTTGCAAGTAGGAGTCAAGGGCAAACTCGGCAGAGGTCGTGACTTAAGTCGTGAAAGTGGGACAGGGCCTTTAGATGTACTCCATCCCCCACTCTGCTTGGCTTCAGGACGACAGATAGCACAATGGGCTAAGAGTTCGGCTGGCGACCGGAAGGTAGCCGGTTCAAATCCCGCTTGGAGTGCATACTGTCGTTGTGTCCTTGGGCAAGACACTTCACCCACCTTTGCCTGTAATGGAATGTTACGGCGGCAGGCGCGGGCACACCGCGACGCCCTGTGTCTCCCTTTCAAGGGAGATGCTAAAAATGCATTTCGTTGTCTCTGTACTGTACACTGACAATGACAATAAATTGAATCATTTCATTTCATTTCCTACGGAGGCAATCCAGAACGCCGAGTGCTTCCGGCATTTACTGGTGTTGTTTTAGGTTTCTAGCATCTGCATTTCTTTTTTTGTTTTGTTTTTTAAATCAATTGCCAAGTCAGTCAAATGTTAATTTAAATCTCGTCTTAGAAAGGACACAATAGTCTCAGGTTAACTAATGGTACAGTGTTTAATGGTACAGTTCTATTTCAGTGGCAAGGGGGCTTCAAACATTGGCATAACATAACAATCCAAACACTTGCAATTAGAACCCAATGTAATGCAATCAAAATACTGGAGAATTTACTGGAGAATCTTGCAGCAAAAATATATCTAATTTTAAGAGAAAGTCATAGAAATTGGGCCAAAGTTAACTTCATTTTGTACTGCTGCCCAAAGCACATGTTTGACCCCAAATTTCTTCTAAGATCAAGACTAGAACTTGGCCTACTGGATATAATGAGGATTAAGAATTCAGAACAGTCTGCCAGGACTAGAAATGGGTGAAATATTAGGATTGAAAGGTTTAAAGGACATTCTCAAACCAAGATTGTCACATAAGACACATCAGCTGTTGAAAGGATGAGAAACAAAGGGGCCAGAGATGCTAATGGTAAATCTACACCGATCAACAAGTATTTCAATAAGTATTTAACACTGCATTAAATCAATATAAACCTAAACGACAATAGAAATTCTTGCTGTGCGGATAAGAAAGCTTAGTCAACATTTCAGGAAAGGTTCAGTATGAAGTTAAATCTAGCGCTTTTGACAAATCTAAGGAGTAGAAAAATCAAATAGAGAAAGTTACAATGATCAGAGAGAACCAAGAGTATAAGGAGGCGGAGAGTGGGGCAACGATGACAGGGGTTTCAATGGGCAGGAAAGGCAGTTCATGAGGATTGCAAACGTAACCCCACACTTTTTAAGAAGGGAGGGAGAGAGAAAATGGGGAATTACAGACCAGTTAGTCTAACATCGGTAGCGGGGAAACTGCTAGAGTCAGTTATTAAAGATGGGATAGCAGCACATTTGGAAAGTGGTGAAATCATTGGACAAAGTCAGCATGGATTTACGAAAGGTAAATCATGTCTGACGAATCTTATAGAATTTTTAGAGGGTGTAACTAGTAGCGTGGATAGGGGAGAACCAGTGGATGTGGTGTATCTGGACTTCCAGAAGGCTTTCGACAAGGTCCCACATAACAGATTAGTATACAAACTTAAAGCACACGGCATTGGGGTTTCAGTATTGATGTGGATATAGAACTGTTTGGCAAAAAAGAAGCAAAGAATAGAAGTAAACGGGTCCTTTTCACAATGGCGGGCAGTGACTAGTGGGGTACCGCAAGGCTCAGTGCTGGGACCCCAGCTATTTACAATATATATTAATGATCTGGATGAGGGAATTGAAGGCAATATCTCCAAGTTTGCGGATGACACTAAGCTGGGGGGCAGTGTTAGCTGTGAGGAGGATGCTAGGAGACTGCAAGGTGACTTGGATAGGCTGGGTGAGTGGGCAAATGTTTGGCAGATGCAGTATAATGTGGATAAATGTGAGGTTATTCATTTTGGTGGCGAAAACAGGAAAGCAGACTATTATCTAAATGGTGGCCGATTAGGAAAAGGGGAGATGCAGCAAGACCTGGGTGTCATGGTACACCAGTCATTGAAAGTAGGCATGCAGGTGCAGCACGCAGTGAAGAAAGCGAATGGTATGTTAGCTTTCATAGCAAAAGGATTTGAGTATAGGAGCAGGGAGGTTCTACTGCAGTTGTACAGGGTCTTGGTGAGACCACATCTGGAGTATTGCATACAGTTTTGGTCTCCAAATCTGAGGAAGGAGATTATTGCCATAGAGGGAGTGCAGAGAAGGTTCACCAGACTGATTCCTGGGATGTCAGGACTGTCTTATGAAGAAAGACTGGATAGACTGGTCCAGAACTGGTCCAGAACGCAGCCGCCCGACTCATTACCCTCACCAAATCCTGGCATCACATCACTCCAGTCCTCAAGCAACTTCACTGGCTTCCCATCTTCCACCGGATCAACTACAAAATCCTGATCCTCACCTACAAAGCCCTCCACCATCTGCCCCCCCCCCATACGTCACTGACCTCCTCTCCCCCTACCAACCCTCATGGTCCCTCAGATCCACATCAGCCGGTCTCCTCTCCATCCACAAGTCCAACCTCCGCAGTTTTGGGGACAGAGCCATCTCCAGGGCAGCTCCCAGGCTCTGGAACTCCCTCCCCCAACTGATCCGCAATTCTGTGTCCCTCACCATCTTCCAGTCCCTCCTCAAGACTCATCTCTTCGCCTCTGCCTATCCTTAGCCCCACGTCCCCCTCCCATTTCATCTGTGCATTAATTGCCTCATATTGTGTTTTGTATTGAATTCTGTCTTTACTTTGTGTACTAGTCATGTCTCTACTATTTATTTAATTCCCCTTACATGTTTTTCCTCTACCTGCTAAATTTTTGTAAGGTGCCCTTGAGACTCTTGAAAGGCGCCCATAAATAAAATGTATTATTATTATTATTATAGACTTGGTTTATACTCTCTAGAATTTAGGAAATTGAGAGGGGATCTTATAGAAACTTACAAAATTCTTAAGGGGTTGGACAGGCTAGATGCAGGAAGATTGTTCCCGATGTTGGGGAAGTCCAGGACAAGGGGTCACAGCTTAAGGATAAGGGGGAAATCCTTTAAAACCAAGATGAGAAAAACTTTTTTTTCACACAGAGAGTGGTGAATCTCTGGAACTCTCTGCCACAGAGGGTAGTTGAGGCCAGTTCATTGGCTATATTTAAGAGGGAGTTAGATGTGGCTCTTGTGGCTAAGGGGATCAGAGGGTATGGAGAGAAGGCAGGTACGGGATACTGAGTTGGATGATGAGCCATGATCATATTGAATGGCGGTGCAGGCTCGAAGGGCCGAATGGCCTACTCCTGCACCTAATTTCTATGTTTCTATCTATTGCCATAGAATGACCAAGATGGCATCGAAAATAACTTGCTTACATCGAGAGCGTTCAATTCTAGGCTCTCGAGCTCTCTCAAGTTCAAATTACATTTATTGCCACATGCACCAATTGATACGGTGAGATTTGAGTTACCATACAGCCATGAATAAAAAGAACACAATTTACGATAGGATTTAACATGAATATCCCACACAGCGGAATCAACGTTTCCCAATGTGAGGGAAAGCAATACAGTTCAGTCATCTTCCTCTCTTCAATTGTTTCCAGTTTCTACCAGGTCCTCCAGCTTCCTTCCATATCCTGAAGATGGTTGGTTAACTGGGCCTTGTTAATCTCCTCTGAGCAATGGAATCTAAGTGAACCAAAGAGGAAATTGATTGATGCACAAGAGAAAGTATGTGGGAATGAGAGAGAATGAGGGAATGGGACAAAAAGCTCTACCTGAAGACAGCACAGACCCAATGGCCTGAATAATGTTGTTGACAATAAAACCAAACCTCAAACTATCCTCATTCAACATGATCAGCAACAAACTTGCCATTCAGGTCACTGGCAGCAGTCTAGATCTAGCTCCCGGCACTGTAAACTATCCATATGGATCAAATGCAACAGCAGTAAATGCTGGTGTTTTTTTGGGTTGCATGTTAGAGTGCCTCAATGGGCACTTCCATCAGTAGGTCAACAAAGTGAGATTCTGAGTGTCCAGCAGATGAAACAACCAGCAATTGCAGTCCATCAGGCAATGCAGCAACCAGCTGGTTAACGGCATGTGTCTGCCCGGGAAGAACAATGCTCCAGAGGCTAACCTCCTATCGACTGCAGTCTATGCAAGTTGGAGGTCGAGGCTCACCGATGTGGCTCAGCCTGGGCTCTCCCACGTCCCTCTCAATGTGTGCAGCAGTCTCGGCTCAGTGCCTGCCGTCGGGGCTACATGCATGTAGTAGTGCAGAGGGAATCCCAAACTCCAGAGGCTTTTCTGTTCCCTCTGCTCCCTCAACCTCCCTTCAATCAACAGCCAACAAACAAGCCCTTTGGTTGATCTGGCCCAGCTCACGAGTCTGCATGTACCCCACACACTATCCCTGTATATCATTGGTGGTGCCGAGTGTTGGAGGAACATTTCTGATGAATCAAAAGTGGGTAGCTGTTCTGTCACTGACCATGCTGAGGAGGGCCCTGGCTTGCACTGACAGTGTGTACAGACATGGTGGACACCTGGGTAGGCCTTTGTGTTCAGGGATAGACACTCATCCCAGACAAGGTTGGGTGACAAGAGACTGTCCAATGTGCTCATGAAGAGCTGCGGACCCAAATTATTGAGAATCTTTATCCACAAATGCTACCGAACCGGCTGTATTTTTCCCCCCACCATTTTCTGCTCCTATCTCCATTGTTCACACTGATAAGGTTGAGTGCGGGGCAGCATAGTGGCGCAGTTAGTAGGGGCACTGCCTTGAAGCACAGGTCGTCTGGGTTCAACCTGACCTCGGGTGCTGTCTGTGTGGAGTTTGCACGTTCTCAAAGTGGTGTGCAGTTGGTGAATTAATTGGCCACTGTAAAAATTTCCCTCACTTGTAGGTGGCTCTGGAGTGGTGAGAATGTGGGGAGAATAAAACATGGGGTGAGTGTAAATGGGTTGTTGATGGCCATCATCGACATGGTGGGCAGAAGGTCCCTTTTCATGCCATAGGACTGCATTGGGGTCAGGACAGAAGGGATCCATGTTGCCCAGAACTTCATAATTGCTGTGGATTACTGGTGGGATGTGGGTGCCCCGCAGTGTGACACTGAGCGTGCTGCAAGTCTGGGAATGCCCCAGAGAACCTGCCCCTCCTGCAGTTCATCAGATAGACCAGGGGCTAAAGTACAGCTTGTGAATGGAGAGTCGGGTGCCACACCTTCTGCTGAGAAATAGCCTGATGTTGGGCAAGCTAACATCAATCCTGAATACAGTTGTTGAAGAGGGAGATGCCATCACAGTGACTTTGACAACAGAGGCTTGCTTCAGACTGGTCAATGCTAAACAGCTAAAACTCTATTCTCACAATGGACCATTGGCCTCACTTACTACAATACTCCTATATATCTCCTAACAACATAAGAGAAATTTCAGCCCATTGGGTCCATGCTTTCAACCCGAGGTCAGGATTGAATCCTGGTCTCTGGCTCTTATCTGGCAGCAACACAAACTATGATGCAACTTTGCCAAGATTAATTCAGGACTCGGAGGTGATATCCTGTGGCTATGTATCCTCTAGTATCAAATCATTTTCTCAAGCACATAGTTCATCTTAAGATGGATTATTGGTATAGGTTTATTATTGTCAAATGTACCAAGATACAGAGAAAAACATGCAGTGCAAAAGAGAAAATAAACAGCGCTGAATACAATGTCACAGCTGCAGAGAGAGTGCAGATAATATGGGAAAAGGTCCCCAATTAAGTAGATTTGGCAATCAGGATTTGATCCATATGAGAGCACATGAGAGATCTGTTCAAGAGTGATAACAGCATGGAAGGCTGTCGTGAAGTTAGTGTTACGTGCTTTTGAGGTTTTTGCATCATTTGCCCACTGGGAGAGGAGTGAAGGAAGAATGACCGGGATGTGAGTGGTTGATTACATTGGCTGCTTCCCCGATTCACCATCAAATATAACGTCAATGGGATGGGGGGGGGGAGGGCCAAGACTGGTTTGAGTGATGGACTGGGCTGTGTCCACAACACTGCAATTTCTTGTGGTCTTGGAAAGAGCAGTTGCCAAACCAGAAGAGTTTGAACTCATTCTGCCACGAACTGGTGGGACAATAGACAATAGGTGCAGGAGTAGGCCATTCGGCCCTTCGAGCCAGCACCGCCATTCAATGCGATCATGGCTGATCATCCTCAATCAGTAACCCGTTCCTGCCTTCTCCCCATATCCCCTGACTCTGCTATCTTTAAGAGCCCTGTCTAAAAAGTATCCAGAGAACCGGCCTCCATCGCCCTCTGAGGCAAAGAATTCAACAGACTCACAACTCTTGTGAGAAAAAGTGTTTCCTCGTCTCCGTTCCAAATGGCTTACTCCTTATTCTTAAACTGTGGCCCCTGGTTCTGGACTCCCCCAACATCGGGAACACATTTCCTGCCTCTAGCGTGTCCAAACCCTTAATAATCTTATATGTTTCAATAAGAATCCCTCTCATCCTTCTAAACTCCAGAGTGTACAAGCCCAACCGCTCCATTCTCTCAGCATATGACAATCCCGCCATCCCTGGAATTTACCTTGTAAACCTACGCTGCACTCCCTCAATAGCAAGAATGTCCTTCCTCAAATTAGGTGACCAAAATTAGGGGATATGAGTCTGCGCACTCCACCAACGTAGCTCACTGGGAACGGTAGAGAAAGCAGGGGGCTTGTCATCCGTTGGTTAATCAGCGCCCATCCCAGAGGCAGGGGAAGAGTCACATCACCTCCCCTTCCACCCTCTGGTCTCAACAATGGAGATGTGAATGGACTGGGGAAGATGGGGCAGCATGGTGGTGCAGGTAGCAGAGTCACTGTCTCACAGCTCCAGTGATGCAGAATCAATCCTGACCTCTCATGCAGTCTGTGAGGAGTTTGCACATTCTCCCTCTGACCATTTGGATTTTTTTCCTGGTGCTCTGGTTTCCTCCCACATCCCACATCCATGCAATTTGGTAGATTAATTGGCTGCTGTAAATTGCCGTGGCATGTTGGCAAGTAGCAGGAAAGTGCATGCAAGTGTGGGGAGAATCAAATAATGGTGGATTCATGTAGGATTGGTGTAAATGGGTAAGCGGTGGTCAGCATGGATTCAGTGTGTTGAGGGACCTGTTTTTGTGCTGAATCTCCTTATGACCCTGCAGCGATGATACAGTACAAATATATGAAATGCAAAGAGCGCAGCCTACCAGGGAAAGGGTCTTGCTTCAGTGCATTTTTAAACAATGCTTTGCAAGTACAAAATCTCAGTAAAATAAAAAATGCTGGAGCAATATTAAATCACTGCGCTTTATTGTTTCCTTTAATTTGATGCTTCAGTAAGCGCATCTTAATTGTTAAGTACTTGCTCTTGAAGCTTTCTCCTAAACTCCCAAAGTATTCACTTTCTCTCTCTGGTGGAGAGCAAGAATATTTTACATTTGCACTCTTTAATTGAAATATCGACATGTGATCAGTAACTCAGCGAGTCTGTGCGCAAGCAATATTTCCCAGCCCCGGCTCGTTTTAACAGGTACACTGGCGTCATTGTGAAAGAGAACAAGCAGATGAGAGCATGTGATAAAAGGGGAAGGGAGGTGGAGGAGGAACAGGAGGAGCAAGGGAGGATTCAAGGATCAGAGGAGGTGGCAGGTAGCATGGAACATTACTTGTACATGCACAGTGTATACATGGAGAAGGGATCAGAGATGGGAGGGAAAGCAAAGCTGCAGGAGGGATGGGACAGCAGGTACCTACAGAAGTCATGGATACAGGGTTCGAGGGGGGTAGCATTTTTGTGTGGGAGAAAATTGGAAGATATGAGTGAGAGTAGTGGCATGAGGAGGGGAAATATAGCAAGTGTTCAAGGCTAGTGTTTAAGGCCAGTGTTGCAAGTGGTAGACTGAAGTCAGGCAAGGAGAGAGACAGTCTGAAGATCTAGCGATGTGTGTGTGTGTGGGTGGGTGTCACGGTACTCCTGCAGGAAAGCTCTCACAGTGATACAGATGGGAAGTGGACCAAAGCACCAGAGTAGCAAATGGAATGGGAGCGAGAGAGTTGGAGGCCCAAGCCCAAATGACATCTCTGCAGGTGGCCCCCTGTAAATAGAGATGCAAAAGGTGAGAGAATAGGGAGATTTATGAAATGAGTGGAGCGATTGAATTACAAATAAACAGCAGAGTGTTTGAAGTGTGTGGAAACTTGGATTGAAATGAAAAAGACAATGGAGAATGTACTCCATGGGTCAGGCAGTTGCTGTAGAGAACAGGGAGGTGTTAACATTTCACTTTTGGCACTTGCATGGCACGGTCCTGATCATGACAGATTGGGAAATGATCACATTAAAACGATGTCTCTGCATCATTCTGCAACATCATTCTAAGATATGGAAATGTTGCATCTATGACAATCATGGTATATCTATGTATTTAGTTCAAGTCACATCACAGGCAAGAACATTTTACAGCAGGAATAGAGGTGCAAGATATACAATCAGCCATAAAACAGGCGATAGAGGGAAATAATACCCGGCTTTAAAAAGAAAAAAGGCAGTTCCAGGAAAGTCTGCATTGTAGAGTAGAAGGTGCAGGGTTTTAGAAAGGAACTTGCGCAGAATTGGGAAGTTGGATGACCAGGAGCGAGGACTGCATGGGAAGCCAGAATCCAGGCAACAGTTGTTCTGTGGGTGGAGGCTAGTTGTAGGGTGTGGTGATAGGAAGGGAGGCAAACTGGGTTAGCGAGGCACACGTTGCAATATGGTTTGTATTATGTTAATGTTTGCAGGGATTTGGGAGGTGATCAGAAATACACTGCAATAGTTCAGTCTGCAAATAGCAATAGACAATGGGTGCAGGAATAGGCCATTCAGCCCTTCGAGCCAGCACCACAATTCACTGTGATCATGACTGATCACAGCAAAATCATCAATGATATTTTTAAGACAACCTAACATGTTAGTCAATATTTCTCCACAATATGCTCACATTCAGACTATTTCGTTGCACCATGGAATTTCACTCAGCATCACTTTATTAAATTTTAAGGGATCATAACTTATCTTTTTTGCCTCTGGTCTTTAAATTCACTCCAAGTCTTTTGCTTTCAATTTGGTGTGCACGTTCCACCCTTGTGGTGAAGCTCGGCATCATTCTAATTGTAGCACATCTAAAATTATACCGACTTCAGTATTAAAAATAAAATAGAATAACATCTCTGCTAAAATATCAGCGAATGATTAAGTGTTGGCACGTCAAGTCTCAATCTGGTCTTGCTGATTTCTCACACAGAACCCAAAAAAAATCTTAAGAGCTGCCAACAGCAGTCAATATGTATATACCAAGGATGAAATGCCATTGAACGGAAGTGTTTCCTCTGTTTCTCTTGCCATCAATGCAGCCTGACCTGCACAGTTTCTCCCGCATTCCCTACATTTATCCAAATCCAAATAGTACATGTTGAAGAAATCCCTGCCAGAATTACCAGTCGCAGAGGTGTTGGGGGGGGTGGGGGGGGGGGGGGGGGGGGGGGGGGAAGGGGGGAAAGGGGGGAGGCAGTTGTGAAAACACTAGAGGGGAGGGGGGAGGTGGAAGATGGGTGACTGGGACAATGCCAGTGATGAGAAGGGGCAATGCATTGGAGTAACGTAGCATTAACCTATATATCCGACTATGTAACAAAGTGAGTGGAAACACAATTAAATATTCAGAAGGATATAGATATTTTAAGATGTATGAATGTTCGTTTCACAGGCAATTTAGTACTTTGGTGACTTTTTTTTAAAACACAAGGGGAATAGATGGCGTATCACTGCAGCCATCACATTGCAATTGACATTTTACTGCCTATCGCATAACCAAAAAGATCAGCTCACCCATGACCATGCTGCAATTTCTATTTGTTTAAACTAGATCTGATCACCGTTATTTGAAGTAATAATGAATTAGAAATATGGAAGTCTGACATCAAGCCGCGTGCAAACCTGCAAATAAGGATTTATTAATAGATTTTGCCAGTGTCAGGCAGCTGTACATCCCTTTGGACCACAATGTCTGTGCTGAGCAGGATGTCAAGTTAAGCCAAGCTCAATTGCCTTCACATGGTCCATATCCCTCCATGTCCATGGTAAAACATAGAATGATTCTCACTTTCATACTGCCAGTTGCTCCGAAATCCAATGATGGAGACTGCATATGGCCACACTGGGTTCATGACACCAGATCCTTTCACAATGTCTTTGCACGGCCTCCAACATTGTAAAGCACTCTGGAATTCAGTGACGGTGGAAGGCGTTACACTTTGAGTCTACTTACTCCCTCCCCAACTGTGTGATGCCCGCCACTCATTAAGACCACTCACAGCGGGATAGGGAGGAGAAGTGGTGGAGCTGGAAAGCTCACACAAGCACATGGCTGCCACAAGCATCCTGATTTTGCACAGTTGTTTTCTTTTCACTGCCTTGTATAATTTATGTTTGTGTGTTGTCTGAGTTTACGTCCCTGTGACGCTGCTGTGCTTGGGCATATGACAACTCAACTTGGCAACAGTTAGTAGAAAAAAAATAGAAATTTGTAAAACTGGGGCAAAGTACAAATACAGTTTGCTGAAAAATCGTGACAACTGAAATGGTGGAAGAGCATAAAGGGGGGGGGGGGGGGACAGGAAGAGAGAAGTTTATTTCTCTTTAATTCATAAACCATTTTGCCCTTCTATCTCGTCTTGTTACAGAGCCCTTGATCACACGCCCAGTGTTTGATTGCCTATCATTCATACCAAGACTGAGGTGAACACTAGCATGCATCAGGAGTCCTCATAGTCAATATCAGATCCAGCTCTCAATTAATCATCTACACACAGGGTCTCTGCCATGAAGCAGTGATCATCTAACAGAATGCTGCCTTCAGGAGCTAATTTTCCTTCGTCAGTCTGCACGTCTGATAAGAAACCAAATGCTCCCCTATGATGAAGAGGAATCATTTCAGAACAAAGCAACAGACACCTAGGAGGAAACTGCACCGTTACTGAGTTATTGGAACAAATACATTTTTATTGATAAAGTGATAAGGTGCTGAAATTCTCAGGCAATAATTATAATTCTACCACATGCCCTTTTAAATAAAATACATGCCTGAGGAGATTCAAGGATCTGAAAATTACTGAACACAAAATATGAGTCTCTTTTCAAACATAGTGGTTTCAAGGGCAGTAAAACAATTCTGCCTGTTCTTTGAAGGCACAAGAAACTGCAGATGCTGGAATCTGGACCGGCAAACAATCTGCTGGAGGAACTCAGCAGAAGAAACAGCATCTGTGGAGGCAAATGGGTGATTCGACACTTTGGTCAAGACCCAAGTGTGCTCTTCCCTTCTCTCAACCTGGGCTTTATACATCATGGAATCTGTGCTGGATTGGTCCTGTTGACTGGCTACGAGGATGCCACAGTGGCATAGATGGCAGAACTGCTGCCACACAATGACAGTGGTCTGGGTTCAATCCCCAACCTGGGGTTTATTTTGTGCACCATGTGCCTGCTCAGCAGTCCCATACCCTCTTCATATTTCTCTGCAACCTATCTATCACATGATGACTTGATCAACTCCACTAAGATTCTTTTTGCCACTTACCTTCACTTGGGGCAGCTTATAGTGGTCAATTAACCAAATCTTAGGGACTTGGGAGGATATCAGAGCACCCCGGGGAAACCTCGCATGGTCTCAGGGAGAGTATGTAGGCTCCACATGGACAATGCCTGAGGTTAGGGTTGAATTCAGGTCCCTGGAACTATGAGGAAGCAGCATAACCACTGTGCCATCCCCAATACCATTTGTTTCAAATGGGCTAATTGTTGGAACTCATTATAAGGGACTGTCTGCATTCAATTGGAATGATAGATTAATCAAGGCCAGTAAATACAGAATGTTCTTTCCAATTAACTTGGATGAATTTTTCAATGGGTTTATGAAATATCTGTTGAAGTGGATTAAAAAAACAATGTATGCAAGACTTTCAATAGGTCCCACTTGGCATGCTGGTCCAAATAAAAATCAGCCTCATGTTTGAGTGCAAATTGAACCCCAAACTCTTAGTGACAGGAAATAAAGAATAAGGTTAATGGGGACTTTGCATGTGAGCAGTGGGGATTCACAGGGTTCAATACTCAGTCATTTGTGTCTCATAATATAATTATTTTGACATAAACTTAGGGGTCATGATAAATAACTTTGCAGATGACAAACAAATTGGGCCTGTGGTTGATAATGAGGGGGGAAGCATTGGAGATAAGGATGGCTTGGCAACTTGGGCACAATTGTGCAAATGGAATGTAATTCTGAAAATGAGAGGTGAAGCATTTGGAGAGAGTAAGGGAATGTACAACATGTGGGAGAACACTGAGCAGAGTGGAGAGGAGGAACATAGGAAATGGAGTGTGAAGTGGCCCAGCCTGTGAATGTGGAGTAGAACTTTCCAAAACAAAATTCTACTTTCCAAAACAAAATGCAGACACTCCCAAATGCCTGACAAGAGACTGCACTTGTGGTGTTAAAAGCAAATGCAAGACTTTCATTTGTACTCTTTGGAATATTTCCTGTAGAATGAACCAAAACAAAATTCTTCAAAACCGTGCGAGTGTATAAAACTCTACTGTTTAAACTTTAGGGCCATTTGGACTACACAAGGCAGAAGCCTGAAAACTTAATTAATCGTAATAAATGCCTTGTAATATGACTGCCCCCAAAACGTTGAGAAATCAAATCCTAGATCACTAAAATGTGTGTATTCAGTGTTCAAATTAATTAAAATTCCTCTTTAACAAGCTGGAGTCCCCATAATTGTCCCCATGAATTCGAACCTTTGGTATGAAAACATCAGGCTACATGGAGTTTCAGTTCTACATAGTCTGATATGTTTGTTCAACTACAGAATAAGTAAGGCGGGAAATGTATGTAACTGTGCACAATAATATTTGCCATAACACTTACAGCGCTACTTTGAACAACTAATTGCTCCCATACTTCCTTTAAATTTACTTGGTTCATTGGAAAACTTATCATAGTACTCTGAATTGGTTTTTTAAAGTGTGCCAAGGAGTATTAGTAGAAATAATATCCATGACCAGGCCAAACCACCCAAGGTCCCGAGTCATTGGATTATTGGAGTTACCAATATCCCCGACTTCTGACCTTCAATTTTCTCCCTGGTTCATTAAACTCGTGGTTCTACGAAGATTCTGCTCTTTCCACAAATTGCTTTTAAAGATGTCAAGAGAGTGAGAGCAAGACTTAAATGGTTCCCTGAAGTCATTCATTGATGATTCAAAACATAAAGACAGGTTCAGATGGAATCATTGAGAGAGCCTGTACGAGGTCATGAGAACGGCAGCACGCCATCTTCTAAATCCCGGCAGCTTCATTGATAACCTCACACCACAAGCAATGCACAAAGTTCTTTACACTTAAACAGAGGAACAAACAATTGCGTTCAAGGTGATGGGCACATGGAAAGAGTGAGCATAAGTCATCAGTTCCATCACCACCATATTTTCAGGCCCAAACCAATTACAAGCAAAGGTCCAAATACAGAGGGACAAAACAGGAGGCAACTTCAGGAAAACCTCTGTTCCAATTAATAAAGTCTTGCCCAGTCATTACACTGTTGGATGGGCTATCCCACCTTTTCATTTTCCTCCATCATCAGGGGACATTTGGCCGGTTTCAACTATATTGCTTTCAGGGTAACTTAGCCGGGAACATGCAAACGTGTTGGAAGTTCACCGGGTACACGATGTGGAAAGTCTTGGGCAATCAGCTGGTTTTGTGCACATGCTCGACTGGGAAGAGCTACATCACTAATAGTTTGGACTGTGAAAGATTGCTTCAGTTGGAGAATGTCCATCCTGTCAATCCACGGACCAAGGGAACCATTGCAGTAATGTGGGATGAGTGAAGTCACAACTGAGGATAAATCAGTGAGCAAATGGGAAACGAGGTAGACCCAATGAACACAATATCTATAATAAGCAGCAAAACATGCTGAATGTCAAAACATTCCTGTTAAACTTGAATAGCTGGTAAATGAGGTGCAAAATGTAGCATTAGGAAATTACTGACAATTACTGCTTTTGAAATGTAAGAAATTAGCAGTGCCCAGGTTTCTGAACCCATCCTTTCTCAAGCCCATAAATGCATATAATCACTTGCAGAATTAGCAGCTCTCTTTGTGTGTATTTAGAGTAAAGGCATGATTAAAATGAGGAATGACTCACTTCATTTCAGGAAATATCAGCACTTTTGTAAACTGGCAAGACATTTTTTTGGCCACTTCCCTTGGACGGCCAGGATGAAATTAATTGCAGGCATTGAACAGGGCAAGCTTTAATTACACTTGAGGTAGTCAACTGGATAGATTTGTTGTGTACGTTATATGCTCCGAGCATAAATATAAAAATCCATTTTAAAAATTAGCATTTAAATATTATTCACCGACTAAATTCATAATTTTACCCCTTTGGTGAGCTCCGATTATTTTTGACTACATCAAACAAGCAATACATTTCAGCTCACTATCAGGGCACTGAATGCTGATGGGAGATTATCACCTTCCCGCAGGTTACGAACCTTCGACATGGACAACCTCTGCATATGAATTAAATCCCATATTAAACTCAAAATTCATAAGTCTGAAGTACATACAGACATCTGTTCCCATGAATGTCAGACCTGGTTTTAACTTTTTAGACCCAGTAACTAGTATCTAGTTTTAACAAGTAACAGAACCGGCGATAGAAGAGTCGGTTAGGTGGTGCCACAACAAGAAACTTGTTCAATGAGGTTAATTACACTCAATAACACAAGGTCACTGACGGTCAATACTAATCTCACTCAACATGAACAAAACTAATCTGGGAGACCACTTGTCAGTTTTTGTTGGTCGGTTGGTGATGGAAAAAGCTATGGGCCTGTCCCACTTCAGCGACTTTTTAGGCGACTGCAGGAAACTGCGGTCGCCACATGGTCGCCACATGTTCGCGGGTGGTTGCCGGGGAGTCGCCTTCGTGGTCGTGAGAAGTTCCCGCATTCTGGGAAACTAGTCGCGGCCTCATTATGGTCACCGCAACTTTTTCAACAAGTTGAAAAATTAGCGGCGACCAGCATGAAGCCGCCATGGAGAGTAGCGAGAATTCTCGTGCCGTAGGTGGGTCGCCAGGAGGTCCTAATGGGTTGCCAGGAGGTCGAAGGTTCTCGTAGGTTGTAGCCGATGCTAACCAATGAATTTCATTGACTCGTTGGGAAAAAAAACCCATAAACAGCAGTTTTCAGAACCAAGGGTAACCGACCGGTAATGTTAATATCCACCGGGCTTCACAGCCGCGTATCTCTGGCTTCTTAAAAGTTGTCGCCACTCCTTCTCCTCCCCTCTTTTAAAGGACTTACTTAACCCTTCCCGTACACTGTGCTTTCACCGTCTTAATTACAGCGCCAACCTACCTGTTCATCGCGGTGTGTGCCTGTATCACCGTGACTGGCTGACTCTCTCCCTCCCTCCCTCCAAGTGGGACAAGTCCATTAGCAGCCTCAAATCTTGTACATCATGGATGACCTATCCTGGGTCCAGCACATATATTTAATTACAAAGAAGCTGTATCAGTGTCCCTATTTTTACATATATATTTAAAATGATTAAATATATTTCTAAATATTCCAACAAACATTTATAGATGTATTGTAGAAAGTATCCTAACAGATTGTATTATGGTCTGGTTTGGCAATTCCAATGCACAAATTACATGAGGCTTCAAAGAGTGGAGGACTCAGCTCTGGTCTATCATGGTCACAGCTATCCCCACCATTAAAAGCATCTATATGAAGCACTGCCTCAAGTAGGTGACATCTATCATCTGGGATCCCCACCTTCTGGGCCATGCCTGCTGCTAACTACTATCACTGGGCAGGAGAACAAAAGCCTGAAGACCCACGCCACCAGGCTCAGGAAAAGCTACTTTCCCCACAGGCATCAGGTTCTAAAACCAACCTGCACAACCCTATTCCCACCTTGACCAGAGACGACAATGACCCACCCTGCACTGCCGTGGACTTGTTAGAAAGCCATAAGAGATAGAAAATAGGTGCAGGAGTAGGCCATTCGGCCCTTCGAGCCTGCACCGCCATTCAATATGATCATGGCTGATCATCCAACTCTGCCCTCTCTCCATACCCCTGATCCCTTTAGCCACAAGGGCCACATCCAACTCCCTCTTAAATATAGCCAATGAACTGGCCTCAACTACTATCTGTGGCAGAGAATTCCACAGATTCACCACTCTCTGTGTGTGAAAAAAAATGTTTTTCTCATCTCGGTCCTAAAAGATTTCCCCCTTATCCTTAAACTGTGTGTGGCCCCTTGTTCTGGACTTCCCCAACATCGGGAACAATCTTCTTGCATCTAGCCTGTCCAACCCCTTAAGAATTTTGTAAGTTTCTATAAGATCCCCCCTCAATCTTCTAAATTCCAGCGAGTACAAGCCGAGTCTATCCAGTCTTTTGTCATATGAAACTCCTGCCACCCCAGGAATCAGTCTGGTGAACCTTCTCTGTACTCCCTCTATGGCAAGAAAGTCTTTCCTCAGATTAGGAGGCCAAAACTGTACGCAATACTCCAGGTGTGGTCTCACCAAGACCCTGTACAACTGCAGTAGAACCTCCCTGCTCTTATACTCAAATCCTTTTGCTATGAATGCTAACATACCATTCGCTTTCTTCACTGCCTGCTGCATCTGCATGCCTACTTTCAATGACTGGTGTACTATGACACTCGGGTATCGTTGCATCTCCCCTTTTCCTAATCGGCCACCATTCAGATAATAGTCTACTTTCCTGTTCTTGCCACCAAAGTGGATAACCTTACATTTATCCACATTATATTGCATCTGCCATGCATTTTCCCACTTACCCAGCCTATCCAAGTCACCTTGCAGCCTCCTAGCATCCTCCTCACAGCTAACACTGCCCCCCAGCTTAGTGTCATCCGCAAACTTGGAGATGTTGCATTCAATTCCCTCATCCAAATCATTAATATATATTGTAAATAGCTGGGGTCCCAGAACTGAGCCTTGCGGTACCCCACTAGTCACTGCCTGCCATTGTGAAAAGGACCTGTTTACTCCTACTCTTTGCTTCCTGTTTGCCAGCCAGTTCTCTATCCACATCAATACTGAACCCCCAATACCATGTGCTTTAAGTTTGTATAATAATCTCTTATGTGGGACCTTGTCGAAATCCTTCTGAAAGTCCAGATATGACACAACCACTGGTTCTCCCTTATCCACTCTACTAGTTACATCCTCGAAAAATTCTATAAGATTCATCAGACATGATTTACCTTTCATAAATCCATGCTGACTTTGTCCAATGATTTCACCACTTTCCAAATGTGCTGCTATTCCCTTCTTTAATAACTGACTCTAGCAGTTTCCCCACTACCGATGTTAGACTAACTGGTCTGTAATTTCCCGTTTTCTCTCTCCCTCCCTTTTTAAAAAGTGGGGTTACATTAGCTACACTCCAATCCTCAGGAACTACTCCAGAATCTAAAGAGTTCTTAAAAATTATCACTAATGCATCCACTATTTCTGGGGCTACTTCCTTAAGCACTCTGGGATGCAGCATATCTGGCCCTGGGGATTTATCGGCCTTTAATCCATTCAATTTACCTAACACCACTTCCCGACTAACCTGGATTTCACTCCAATCATTTACCAATCACTTTCACTGCAAGTCCCCTAGTTCTTGACCTCCCAATCAGGAGGAACAAACGCTCCATCTACCTTGTTTTATTCACTCCACGACTTTAACCACCACCTCTGATCTCCTTCCAAACCTCCTCTGATCCAAAGAGACCAACCCCATTTTCTCTACCTTGCCCGCACAAGTCGATCAATGGAATCATTTTGGCAAATCTCTTCTGCACCCTTTCCAAAGTCTTCAGATCGTGCCTAAAACGTGGTATCCAGAAGTGGACAAAGAGTTGTAACTGAACTAATGCTTTATAAAAGTTCATCATGACCTCCTTGCAGATTTATTCCATACGAGCATTTATATGGGTTTTATAGACGGAGTTGTGGCTGGACAATGTCAGGATTGTTTGGGAGAATGAGTGCATAATAGATAAGTCATACTTAGTTGGTCATATCTACGTGCAGGTGGAAAGCGGATGGCTAACCACCAGGAAAGCAAGTAGGCAGAGAGTGCTGGAATCCCTCCCCTGTGGTCATTCCCCTCTCGGACAAGTATACCCTTTTGGATACTGTGTGGGGGAAGACCTATCAGAGGAGCAGCTGTCACGTTTGTGACACTGGGCCTGGCTCGGAGGCATTGAGGTGAAGGGTGGGGATCAGAAGGGACTATAGTGAGTCCCTTAGGGGGACCAACAGTAGATTCTACGGCAGCAAGGGGATTCCAGGATGGGGTGTTGCTTCCCTGGTGCCAGGGTCCAGGATATCTTGGAATGGCTGCAGAACATTCTCAATGGAGGCGCTGAGCAGACAGAAGTTGTGCATATTGGCACAAATGACAACTCTAGGAAAAATGATTAAATCCTGCAGATTGAATACAGGGAGACAGTAAAAGGTTAAAAAGCAGAATTTCCAGGGTAGTAATCTCAGGATTACTGCTAGATGGTAGCGGGGGTAGGAATAGGAAGATAACTTGGGGGGCTGAGGAGTTGGTGCAGTAGATAGGCATATGGGGTTTTGGGCCAATTGAAGCTTTTCTGCGGCAGAGGTGGCCTGTACAAGAGGGATAGATTGCACCTGAAAAGGAGGGAAACTACTATCCTGGCAGGCTGATTTGTTAGTGCCATTCAGGATGGTTTAATCTAAATTAGGAGGGGTGTGGAGCTCACTTCAGTAGCAAGGCAGATGGGAGGCTGGACGTCGGTAGAGAAGGAAATTGCAGCGTTCAGTAGTCAATACAGGCAGGAGCATGGCAGGGAGGGAGAGAAAATCATTGCATTAAATTTCATTTATGCTCAATGCCTGATGGGCAAGGTGGCCGAACTCGGAGCATGAATAGGTATGTGCGAGTGGGACGTTATAACTATTACAGAAACCCAGCTAGGGAAGGACAGGACAATAGACAATAGGTGCAGGAGTAGGCCATTCGGCCCTTCAAGCCAGCACCGCCATTCAGTATGATCATGGCTGATCATCCACAATCAGTATCCCGTTCCTGCCTTCTCCCCATATCCCCCGACTCCACTATCTTTAAGAGCCCCATCAAGTCCTCTCTTGAAAGTATCCAGAGAACGGGCTTCCACCGCCCTCTGAGGCAGAGAATTCCACAGGCAATGTGTTAGAATACAGTTGTGAGAGATGACAGAGGTGGGGGTAAAGCGGAAGGTCAGTTGCATTGCTGATTAAGAACATCATGAGTAGTTCAAGATGACATTATTGAAGGATCATCCAATGAGTCTATATTGATGATAGACCTCAGTTTTGGGTGGAGCTGTGGAATATAAATGAGAACATTACCTTGCTGGGATTGTACTAAAGGTACTTAAGTAGTCAATGGGAAGAAGAGCAACAAATATGCTGGAGATTGCAGATAGCCTTTTTTCTAGGGCTGTAATAATAGAGGATTTTAACTTTCCGATATAAACTTACAAACCTGTATGTCTTTGGAGTGTAGGAGGAAACCAGAGCACCCAGGCAAAACCCACGCAGTCACAGGGAGAATGTACAAACTCCGTACAGACAGAAGCCATAATCAGGATCAAACACTGGTCTCTGTTGCAGTTAGGCAGCAACTCTACCGCTGCACCACCATTCTGATGAAGGGTGTACAACCTGAAACATTGCCGGTTTCACCTCACATAGATGCAGCCTGACCTGCCGCTTATTTCAAGCATTTTTCAGTTTTAATTTTAGATTTCCACCATCTGCAGCTTTTTCTTTAGTTCTCAGATCTAATTCCTGAGTGCATGTTAGGATTTATCATCCAGTTTTCAAAAGGAAGAAATAAAGCCTTGAAGGATTAATCTGTGCCCAGATAGTTGGCCAAAGCAAAGGCCACTGCGGAATAAAACCTGTCGGTAGTTCCACACGAGTGTGTGAGGAATATCAAACCTATTGATTGTGTGCCTCTGTACAATTTTGCTCCAGATTACATTCTGTGTCAGAGCAGTACATCACATCCCCAAAGCTGTCTCCCAACTGTGATTTTAAATACAACATGATGCCCTAAGTTTGCTTCTACAGTCTTAGGAAGCAGGCAATTATGACTGGTGTACGGAGCCAAAGATTGAAAGAGAGATTTGTTGGTGCACGCGGGTATGGCACAGAAAACATCACGAGGTCCACTGGCAGGTCATCTGTTTAGGGGCCTTCCTTGGTTAAGCGGCAGGAACAAGACACAAGATAGACACAAAAAGCTGGAGTAACTCAGCGGGACAAGTTAGAGTAACTCAGTGGGACCAAGACTGTAATTTTATATAAAGAACAAAACATACAACATCAAATACGAATGGAAGAATTAGGGGTGGGAGTAGGTCACTCCTGCACTTTTTTAATAAAATCATGATTGATTTTATAGCAACCACCACTCTGCACACCCATCTATTTTTCACCCCCTTGCTCATATAGAATCTGTCCACCTCTGCCTCAAAAGATATTCAGTGACTGCTCCCCCAACCCTTTGAGGAAGTTTTTCAAACACCCGTGGCCTTTACAGAGAAAAACATAGTTTCAGCAGTGTCTTGAATTAGTGATCCCTTCTTTTTTTTTTTTTAAACAGTGACTCCCATTTCAAGACACTCATACAAGAGGAACGTGATAGAATTTAACTGCAAATTAATGCACATATAACTGTAAGCCTTAAACGAAAAGGAGATGGAATTTGGAAAAGTACCAGCCTTCCTCATCGTTGCGAGATAAAGAGCAAGTATAATAATAACTATTATCTCTTTATAGTTGTACGTGACCATCATATGGAAAACTCGTGTTTGACAAATGTGTGATCCAGGAAGTCTGACAAATTGAAACTGCACTACAAGGGGCAAGGTTTTGTATGCCTTTTATCTGAAACCTTCAATCTCACTGACGCTTGCGTCTGTCACAGCTCAGGCAAGGAGTGTGTCATCGTTCTATCTGCATTCATTACATTTTGTAATCACGTACAAGCAACAAATTGCAGCCACAAATGGAATCCTGCCACTGGCCGAAACAAGACATTCTCAGAGAGAGAAAAAAAAAAGTGGCAAGAAACCAATTAACTTTCCTCATCAAACACCTCCTACCATTGGCAGGGAGGAGAAAAGGAACATATTTTATTTAATAAAAAAATCACAATTTAAAAGTAAAATCTCCCAGCAGTTGCCTCAGGTAGAAGTCGTCAAAATTAAACTGCTGAAAAAAGGCTACATCTTGATTAGAGTCTGAAGGGAGGTGATGTTTGACACATGTACTCTGTGTAAAGATTTTTGCTCGTTTCCTGGCGTGACAATTTTGCTTGGAGATTGGCTTTTTGACATCTCTCATTGTTGCTGAACATACTGTATCTCAACCCCAGATGTGGTGTCAGAGTGATGCAGCCCTTCCACCCAACTTGCCCACACCGTCCAATATGTCCCTGCTACATTAGTCCCACCTGCCTGCGTTTGGCCCACAGCCCTCCCATCCATGTACCTGTCTAATTGTTTCTAAAACATTGCAATAGTTCCTGCTTCAACTACTTCCTCTGGCAGCTCGTTCCATATACCCACCACCCTGTGTGAATAAGTTACTCCTCAAATTCCTATTAAATCTTTTCCCCTTCACTTTAAACCCATATCCTCTGGCCCTCGAATCCCCTACTCTGGGTAAGAGGCTGTGTGTCTACCCGATCTCTTCCTCTCACGATATTATACACCTCTAGAAGATCACCCCTCATCCAAGCAATAGAGTCCCAGCCTGCTCAACCTTTCCCTTAGACCCTCTAGTCCTGGCAACATCCTCATAAATCTTCTCTGTACCCTTTCCAGCTTGACATCTTTCCCATTACAAGGTGCCCAGAACTGAACACAATACTCCACATGTGGCCTCATGAATGTCTTATCGCACAAATATTGCAACTGTCCCCCAAACCTTTCCCCTGTGGTGACTTCCCCGTATTTTCCTCCTCCTCTTAGGTGGTTCCATGGGATGAAGAATGACTTGGTTCTGGAGTGGCTGACAAGGTCAATGTGTGAGTCATGGACTCTGCCGTATATGTGATAGGAAGTCCAGAAGGGATAGGTGGGGGATAGATCCTTCCACTAACTAAATTGGGTTCCTCTGTCCTTTCAAGAAGGCAGTCACGGTTATTACCTCCCTGCAGTCTCTTGGTACACCTTGCTCTTCATGGGGGAAGGAGGCTGTGTATTTGTGGCTGAAGTTCCTCTCTGCCAAGTTTGGGAATTTCAGCAGTGATACCATCTGCTGCTGAGCCCTTGTTGCTCTCTTGTTGGCATATGGCCTTTGTGACTTCTGGTCCATCAGGGTTCATAGCATGGCAGCACATGCGAGTTTGTTCGGAAAGAGGTCAAGGGCACTCATGTCACAGTCAGAGCCATGGTTGAGGATTTGTTTTTAAGCTGTCATTCCCTACAGCATATGGTATCTCCTTACATGCTAGAAATATGGCATTTCAGTTCATTGTCCATATCATAGATTCATCATAAACTCTGCAGTTAATAACTGTAGTCTTAAATCAGCCATACAAAATAGAGGATGTGATGTCAGGTTAATAGATGGTGAAAACACAGGATGTTTTTTGCAGCAGCAGAAATAAAAGCACACATTAATTCCATCTGAACTCACAGCTTAATGTGTCCTTATTAACTTGGTATCATGTTCAACACAGTCGGTCACGGTGATGCAGCAGAGCAAATGCAGCGCTGGAGACCTGGGTTTGATCCTGACTACGAGTACTGTCTGAACCGAGTTTGTACGTTCTTCCCGTGACCTGCGTGGTTTTTCACCAAGATCTTCGGTTTTCTCCCACACTCCAAAGACGTACAGGTTTGTAGGTTAATTGGCTTGGTAAATGTAAAAATTGGTAAATGTAAAAATGTAAAAATAGGTGAATGTTAATGTGCGGGGATCACTGGTCGGCGTAGACCTAGTGGACCGAAGGGCCTGTTTCCGCGCTGCATCTCTAAACTTAACTAAACAGACATCAAGGGTCATTTTTCTAATGTTCAAAGTAATATTTGGGAACATCAAAGCAAAAAGATTTCCGAGATTATAAATGTTAAATGTTGCATTTTGGGCAATACTGTAACACCTCATTATATAGCGGACCATGGGGGAGGTGGATGGTGTCCATTATTGCCGATTGTCCATTGTAACAGAGTAAGGAATTATTATTGTATAAGTAGTCGAAACACACAACTGCAGTGGCCAGTTAATACACAAAAGGACACAACCTGCTGGAGAAACTCAGTAGATCAGGCTGCATCTCTGCAGAACATGGGTAGGTGATGTGACTCTTCAGATGCTTAGAACTGGGCCTGGAACCCAGGTGAGTTGATGCCCGGCCTGTGGGTGGCCAAGGACAAGGCGAGGATCGGCAGAGTTAATGGTTGTGGTCCGTGGGACGGAATACAGGCAAGGGTCAGAGGTGGTGGTGATTGGCGTGGCTTGGAAGCTGTGTGGGCCGGCAGTGGCAGCAGCAGGCCCGGCCTGGTAGCGGCACAAGCTGGGGGCGGCCAGCCCTGCGAGCGGTCAAGGAGGAGGCACGAGCCAGGGGCAGCACTGCAGGTGGTCGGGAGGCAGCAAAGCTGAGGATGCCCTGGTAATCGGTAAATCCATCTACTATTACCAAAATCCCATCTAGAGGTCCATTAAAACAAGGGTTTACTGTATTTCCGCCTTTGAGCACAGAGACTTCTTCTTCTTGGTATGGCGTGCACAGCCTAAAGTTGTAGGATAACTCATTCTATTTGATCTTATTTGATTGTGCATGCCAGGTTGATTGCATTCGTCGAAACAGGGCGGACCACGTGGAGGTTGCAATCCCCCACCCCCAGCACTGAGGCTGAGTGGCTGTATGAGGCGATGTATGGTCTGATCGTGGAGTTAGTGTGCGGGTCAAGGTGTCGGTGGAACGAGTCGCTGGAGGCCCAGCAACCAGCAGTAGAGGACACTGACAATATCGCCAGGCCAGGCCGAACCCTACAACATCAACCCAGTGCCACCGCCAGAGTAAAGGGCTTTATAGCCAAGTTAAGTCACTAACTTTTTATTTTAAACAACTCTGAACTTAAAGGGTATAAGATGGTACCAGAATGGTGACATCTCTTTTACACTGCTTTGGTGTAATCTACAACCTTTACTCTACTCTCTTGTTCTGAAGCTTGATTGTACATGTGTAGTACGATTGCTACTGAACTGCATGCAAGAAAAGAATTTCACTGTAACTATCTATGTGACAAAATTGCTTTTGACAAATTCACCACAAATGAGCAAGCAAGTGTATCTTAATGTGATAATACCAGCACAAGGAGGAGGGAACTAATAACTCTGCCCATTGTATGGAACAATGGAGATTGTCCAGGGAGATGCACATTCACTAGATTCACTACAAAAGCAGAAATCAACCCAACCATCAGACAAATGCATTCAAGTTGAAACTTAAAATGGCACTTATTTACTTGTTGGAAATTACAGTGCCCTCCATAATGTTTGGGACATAGACCCATCATTTAGTTATTTGCCTCTTTTCTCCACAATTTGAAATTTGTAATAGAAAAATAATCACATGCGATTCAAATGCACATAGTCAGATTTTATTAAAGGGTATTTTTATACAGCTTGTTTTCACCATGTAGAAATTCCAGCTGTGTTTATACATAGTCCCTCCGTTTCAGGGCGCCACAATGTTTGGGATACATGGCTTCACAGGTGTTTGTAATTGCTCAGGTGTGTTTAATTGCCTCTTTAATGCAGGTATCAGAGAGCTTTCAGCACCTAGTCTTTCCTCCAGTTTTTCCATAACCTTTGGAAACTTTTATTGCTGTTTATCAACATGAGGACCAAAGTTGTGCCAAAGAAAGTCAAATAAGCCATTATGAGACTGAGAAACAAGAATAAAACTGTTAGAGACATCAGCCAAACGTTAGGCTTACCAAAATCAACTGTTTGGAACATCATTAAGAAGAAAGAGAGCACTGGTAAGCTTACTAATCACAAAGGGACTTGCAGGCCAAGGAAGACATCCACAGCTGATGACAGAAGAATTCTCTCTATAATAAAGAAAAATCCCCAAACACCTGTCCAACAGATCAGTACCACTTTTCAAGTTGGGTGTGGATTTGTCAATGACCACTGTCCGCAGAAGATTTCCTGAACAGAAATACAGAGAACTCCACTGCAAGATGCAAACCACTGGTTAGCCGCAAAAATAGGATGGCCGGGTTACAGTTTGCCAAGAAATATTTAAAAGAGCAACCACAGTTCTGGAAAAAGGTCTTGTGGACAGATGAGATGAGACGAAGATTAACTTGTATCAGAATGATGGCAAGAGCAAAGTATGGAGGCGAGAAGGAACTGCCCAAAATCCAAAGCATACCACCTCATCTGTGAAACACGGTGGTGGGGGTGTTATGGCCTGGGCATGTATGGCTGCTGAAGGTACTGGCTCACTGATCTTCATTGATGATACCACTGCTGATGGCAGTAGCATAATTAATTCTGAAGTGTATGACACATCCTATCTGCAAGTTCAAACAAATGCCTCAAAATACCCTTTAATAAAATCTAAACAAAGTGATTTCCAATTACCTAGGTTCTGCTTGAACGCCTGTGATCCAAATAGGCCTAGCCGACTGGATAGAGAATTGGCTTTATGGAAGGAAGCAGAGGGTGATGGTGGGAGTTTGTTTTTCAGGCTGGAAGCCTGTGACCAGTCATGTGCTTCAGGAATCGGTGCAGAACCTTTTGTGTTTGGTTTATACAAATGATTTGGATGAGAATGTACAAGTCATGATTGAAATTTTAGAGATAGGTTTGTCAATCAAGGTGCTCAAGTCTTTGAGTAAAGAAGTTCTTGAGTAAAGAACTGTTTGCCTGTTCCACTAACTAGGTATGTTACAAAACCACCTGAATCGCCATTGGGAATCTGGCCACAGCCAGGTCCGCGATTTTGGCGCTGTTTGGAGGGGGCGGGTTTAAAACGCGATTTTTACTAGGCTGTACTAATCGCAGATGTTCAACCTAGTAAATCATTAACGAAAAATCGCTGCAAGACCCGGTCGCAAAAGGTATTATTAGTTTTATAGGCCTCGATAATATAGTTATAATAGTTTAAAATTACTCTCTGATTCCGCAACATCTCGCAGCCCCAGGGTTTTATAAAGCAAACAATTAAAGGTATGTACCTTATTTTTACATTAAATGGGGCATATATATAACCCTATATATCAAGTTATCTATAGCGAGTAGTTCATTTTGGGCTTTTTATATCCCGCAGTATTTTTCTCGGCATTTGAGGGCACTAATCCAGCGCGCTGTCAACGTTCTAAACCAGCGCGTTCACAGAAACCCACTAGAAAGCCGATTTAAATGGGCATTTATTTACAGCAATTGAACACTAAATTCCTTCCATTTGGCCTATAAATTAATGTAAATTAGATATAAAAATCATGTTATATTGTGAATTATTTGTGAATAATCTTTGGACACTTAGGCTATTTAAAAATGTTAATCTTTCCTTAAGAAATGGGCCTTTGATTATCCAAGATCACAGCTTTTTTGTAATGTCCATTGAAAATCAATAGGGAACAAGATGCTAATTTCCGAGTATGAAAATGGCCATAACTTTTTTAATACTTGAGATATGAAAGTGAATTTGGTGTCAAATTAAACTTATTGTTATGCTTTATCTGATGGGATAAATTGCAGACTTGATTTTTAAAATCTCAAAATTTTGTAACATTGCTACACTAACGTGACGTTTCAGCGACTGTTTGACCTTCAAGCTGGAGGGCACTCGCCTGAAAAACCACGAACTGGATCAAAAGTCAGCGATGAAACCGCGAGCTGGAATGACACCACACACACACACACACACAGCAAAGGCAGGGGGCCAGGGAAAGCGGGGGAGCAGGAAGGTAAAAGACAGCTGGCACAATGTACGGTAAGTCCTTTAGAGAGAGGGGGAGAGAAAGAGTGGAGACACTTTTACGAAGCCAGACAAATTATAATAAAGTTTAGCGGGCATTTAACATTACCGGTCGGTTTTCCTTGGTTCTGAAAACTCCAATGAGCCAGTTAAAATGCCCAGTCAGCAAAGGAGATTGCCTACGGCTACCTCGACTGCCTAGCGACCCCACTCCACTGCACTATTCCTTCAAAAGAACCATGCAGACCAATTTTTACTTGCGGAAAGTTTTTCAACATGCTGAAAAAAATTTCCTCTACCAAACTGAGGCCGCGAGTATGCGGGAACTTCCCTCGAGCATGAAGGAGAGTTCCAGTGACCTCCTAGGGCCACGTGTCGACCATGCTGCGAGTTTGAGTTGAGCGCAAACTCTTCTAAACTCGCAAATTAGGTTGCCGCAGTGGGACAGGAGTTAGGAGGTTGTGTTACAGTTGTACAAGACGTTGATGAGGTCACATATCGAGTATAGTGTTCAGTTTTTGTCACCCTGTTAGAGAAGAGATGTTGAGAAGCTAAAAATCGTGCAGAGAACATTCACATGGATGTTGCCAGGATTCGTAGGGCCTGAGCTATAGCAAGAGGTTGAACAGGCGACGACATTATTCCTTGGAGTGCTGGAGGATGAGGGGTGATCTTATAGAGGTGCATAAGATTATGAGGGGATTATCGAGGGTAAATGCACAGTCTTTTACCTGAAGTAGGTGAATGAAGAACCAGAGGACATAGCTATAAGGTGAGGGTCTCGACCCAAAACGTCACATATTCCTTCTCTCCAGAGATGCTGCCTGTCCTGCTGAGTTACTCTAGCATTTTGTGTCTATCTTAGGTATACGGTGTGGGTGGAATGATTTATTTGTAACCCGAGGAACAGCTTTTTTTATTGACACAAGTGGTGGGTGTACGGAATGAGCTACCAACGGAGGTAGTTGCGGCAGATACTATCACAATGTTTAAAAGCCATTCAGACAGGCGCATGGATAGGGTAGGTTTTGAATGATATTGGCAAAACGCAGGCAGGCGGGACTAGTGTAGATGGGGCATAATGGTTGGTGTGAGCGAGTTGTGCTGAAGGGCCTGTTTCCACACTGTATGACTTTACACCTCTAAGTAATATCAGAGAGTGATTAAATTTATGTTTGGAGCTAAATTGCTGCGTATATTTTTATCACCGTCCTATTTTGAACTGAGTGTAGCATTCTGCTCTGGAGAAAAGCAGACTGCTGGTTGATTTTTCAAGTCGAAATCTCTAATGAAAATATCCACACTGCTAGTGTCTCTTTGGCAATTCCTGATTTCCTTCCTGGGGGGGGGGGGGGGGGGGGGGGGGGGGGGGGGGGGGGGGGGGGGGGGGGGGGGGGGGGGGGGAGGGGCTCCAGCTTCTTGGAAACATCAGGTTGCCAAAGATTTAAAATTTGGGATCTTCAATTGCCGTCAAAGACTGATCCATTAACTTGCACCGGAATGATGTCTGATGAGTGCAGAGGGGAGGAATGGGAGGTGCGAGGATAGGAATTCCATCAAAATCTAATTTGGGATTTGCTGGGTGCTCTCGGGAGTTCTCCACTTCCTGTATCACTGACATAGATAAATGTAAGGAAGGAGCTGACAATGCGGACACAGATTAGGAAATAGGAAATCATTTTGCTAACAGCCTGGCAGAAGAAAAAAAAAAATGATGGATGCTTAATCCTCTGGCAGAAGCAGGAAAAGGTCATAAGGAATAGGAGTAGAATTAGGCCATTCAGCCCATCGAGTCTTCTCCACCATTCAATCATGGCTGATCTATCTCTCCCTCCTAACGACACTCTCCTGCCTTCTCCCATATTCATTCAATACATTTGTTACATTCAGTAACATTTTGCAGTCTACACATGTATGGACATCAGTGGTTGTCCCTACTCTTGTACGATCAGTTTGGGATAATAAAGAGCTGGAATTACAATTACTACCAGGGCAGCACTACACTGCATGTCAACAACTAATCTTCTCTTCTTGTAGCAAGATCAATTAGAATCTAATGAAGACTAACGAGCTGGACAGCAGAGGAGACTAAAATTGTGCTTCAGACACAATGGCAGGGAACATTGCCACTGCAATCTTGAATGCAGTTGGAAGATCAGGCAGCTTAGGGTGGCATGAACATAGAATGATCCAGTATTTAGATGTTCAGTGTGCATTCAATCATAGCCTTGCATACAGATAACTTAGTGAGCTTAAAGACTAAGCAGTTTCTAAACTTGGCGATGGAAGTTTGATAGGTTTGAGATATTTACACAAGGAGCCCTTACCGCCAATTTTCAGGCCTCTAAGGTGGAAATAACAATCTCGTCTTCAAACAAGTTAAGATAAGCAGCCTTTCCACTTTAATTCCGAACTGGTCGGTTCTAGTGCGAGAGCAGGAATGCTGGGAGGATGGAAGATAGCCGTTCCAAGTTGACTACCTCTCATGGTGTAGGTGCGGGGAGGAGAGAGAGTGTCAGCATGAACCGGATCTATTCCTCTCCCCATGAACGCAGCTTGGCCCACTGCGCACATCGAAATTGGATGTTCACGTTTCCAGCATCAGCAGTTTTAATTTTTGCTATTAAATCCCACGTAGTTGATCCAACTCTGTTCCTCTCTCTACAGACCCTGCCCGATCTTTTGACTTCCCCAACATACTCCTTTGAGATTACCAACAACAGCTGGGTTGTACGTTATTACGTGCACTGCAATAAAATGAAAACCTCTGGTTTGCGCGCCATCCAGGCAAATGGTGCAATACACGATTTACCACTACTATTAAACTTTACACGAGAACAAAAGGTAGTAAAAGGAGAACGGGAACAGCATGCAGAATATGGCTGCAGAGAAAATGCAGATGTAAAAGTACATAGGCTGCTACAAGGTAGGCTGGAAGATCTGAATACATCTTTAGTATGTGACAAGTCCGTTCAAGAGTCTGATAACAGTGGAGAAGAAGCCCTTCTTGAATCTGCTGGTACTTGCTTTCAGAATGTTGCACCATTTAGCAGTGAAGACTTATGGAGAGAGAATGAGACGGCTGCAACCAGTGAGAACAACCGCCCCATTTTAGCCATTAGGGAATTTCTTCAATCGGGTGAAATACTATTAGGCATCCAAGGACCAGACGTACTCCTTTGTTTGTGTACTGTGTACTAATGTTGTAAAGTCTGAGAAAGGGTGACATGCCCAGCCGGCTGCAATGTACAACTGCAAGCAAAAGGGAGAAACGCCAAGATGAAAACCTAAAGTTGCTAGAAGGCAAGTGAAGAAAACAGGTGGAATTTGCTATGTACACATGGAACCATTTGTGTTATAATGCTTTGTACAACACAATGGCATCCAACGGCTGCCTTTATTACCAAAACATCGACACGCTGATTCAAGTAAACCTACAACAAAGGCATAAAAAACTGATTGTCACTGTGTCATTTCATTCTTCAGGTCTCACAATAGATGCTTCATTTATTACAGGCCCATTAAATCAATATATTAGTCACTTGGGGGAGGCAGGGGGAGGGGTGGTGCCAGCATTCAGCTACATGACCTTGTACATTTTCACCCAATTTAACATCAATAAGATGCATAGTGCAAGATTTCATTCAGTATTAGTAACTGGACAATTAGGCCGTTTGGAAACCAAACAATTTTCTTTCAGATAAAATAGATTTTTTCCCCCAATGATTACCCTTTAAGTCCAAGAGCGGTAATGTGGTGAATTCTGCTTTGGCATTGTGCCCACCCCTGGGGTCCTGCCAAGCACTTATTGTCTGATCTTCTGTCTACGCACTTTCTGTATTGAACCCATCTGCTACTATCTAGTCAGCAATCAATAAATGTATTGCAACAGTCACTATAATATTCGACTTCTTTTGTTACTATCTTTTCTCAATACACAGTGTCACTTACCACAGATCCAGCCAGCTTATCTGTAGCTTTGGTAAACAGTCCATTCATCGTTACCACATTAGGTGATGGACCACTCTTAGCTGCTTAAACAACATTCTTCAATGGGCAATTCTCCAGATCTTTATGGGTCTTTTCAGGTGGCACAGTGTAGTAGCAGTAGAGTTGCTGCCTCACAGCGCCAGAGACCCGGGTTCAATCCTGACTATGGATGGTGCCTGTATGGAGTTTGTATATTCTCCCTGCGACTGCGTGAGTTTTCTCTGGGTGCGCCGGTTTCCTCCAACATTCCAAATACATGCAGGTTTGTAGATTAATTGGCTTTTGTAAATTGCCCCCGAGGTGTAGGATTCTGGGATAACATGGAACCAGATTATGGGTGATTGATATGGGGTCAGCGTGGACTTGGTGGGCTGAAGGGCCCGCTTCCATGCTGTATCCCTAAATTTTGTGCCTGAATTTTGTGCCTGAAGTTAACCAATCTCACCTGGAGCAAAGTTGACTATCATTCCCAGGAAAGGAAATGGAAACTGAAGCACCAACACTCATTCATTAGGCAGCTACTGGGATACACCGCCAGTGTGGAGGAGACTTACATAATGTAGGGGGGGTGGGGGGTAGAATGCAATGGGAGTTTATGCAAATACAGAGAGGGTAAAATTGGATCAGTTTAGGGCATTGCTTTTTTTTTGTAGCCAAAAATATGCTGCACGCACCTTTAATAAACACATGTCATGTGCTGGAAAATAAAATAATGATGTTTAACTTTTTAAATGGGTCGGTATTGTTACAAAATAAACTGGTTTAGGGTGAGTTTAAGTGGGTGATTGAGTTGAAGCTGGTGTGGTCTTGTTGGGCTGCAGGGCCAGTTTCTGCGTTGTATGATTTCGACTATTTCCAGCTCAAAATTTAAACTTTACCTCCAGCAATAGATTCATTTTGAAAACAAAATCAGCGTCTTCTCTTCTCAAGCTTCCATTGTTCAGAAATGAACTTTCTTTCACCTCACTTCATCACTATCACATTAAAAATTCGACACAATTGCTTGTTGGTGATTAGGGAGCATTGGCAGCGCAGAAACCCAGCAAAGCCGAAACAATAAATACAAAGTTCCATCAGATCAGAAGAGGAAAAGGAAGAATAGAAGAGCCATCAATACTAGAAAGCTGACCTGGAAGTGACTGAAGGGGACATCACCCTTTTTAAAGTAGCTTTGGTATTTTATTAATGCTTCTGAAGCTCCATCAAGATAAATATAGATTATTGATTCCTTGCTTACTCTATTTTCAGGGAAATGTCCAAATGAATGGGGGTTCTGCTCTGAACTCCAGCTCCAAATACTTGCATTGCAAATCCCCATCGGAATGCACCATAATGCTCTGAAAATAAAGCCAACTTCCTTCATAACTCAACTCATCTGACACCCTGTTCTTACAGGACATTTTTAGCTGCCTTTCCCACCTATGCATTCTGCTGCACCAATTCTTACATCATTTGTACATCCACAAGATGCTTCCTTTCATCAAAAGAATTACAGGGCTGCAGATGAAAACATACCAGAATAATATCCTGAGATAATTGAAACGGAGGAAAGAATTTAAAGAAATAATTAGATATGGAATTTTGGATCCTTCGTGTCCAGTCCTCATTAACGTGCAACGTGTTTATCATCAAGACACAGATTGCTCACGCTTATTCTGATAGGAATTACAATGAGGCGGCTGCTCTGTGAAGAAATTAAAGGCAGCACAAACCCAGGGGCTTTAATCGATCGTTTGAGTAAATTAAGAAAATATGCAACGCAAGAATAAAGCCAGAATGCTTCCAGTGAAATGTTTTCTGTGAAATCCAAGAGAAAGATCAAAACGGTAATAGTGATGCACTAGGTGCTCACCAATTACCTGTTATTCCTTCATCTCCCCTCCCCCCTCCCCTCCCCCCTCGGGGAGAAGATACAGAAACTTGAATCGTATGTACCACCAGATTCAGGAATAGCTTCTTCTGTTAGGAGACTTCTGAACGGTTCCCTCATTAGCGAAGGGTGTAGTCCCAGTCTCCCAAACTACCTCACTGCGGCTCCTGCGTTTAAGTTTTAGTTGCACTCTCTCTGTTACTATAACGTTGCAAAACTATACTCTGCATCCAGTATTTTTCTCTGTGTGACCCAGTTGTTCTTGCGAACGGTTTGACAATCATGTTTAGCATGATTTAACTGGATGGCATGCAAAGATTTTCACCGTATATGGGCAGACGTTACAGAAAAAAGCCAATACCAATAGCATCAGAATGAAAGAGGAAGGCTCAGACATATCATGAATTACATGCCACATGCCAGCGTGAACTGAAGAGCAGATCATTTCCTGGTCCCATTTCTAGAACTGGTGGAGTACAGATCAAGGAAGTGATCAGGAAATCAAAAAGAATGCAAATGTTCCATAAAATATAAAATCTGATTCATTATTCATATGAAAAGCTGCAGACTTTGAAGCCCAACTCTGATCAGGGTTCCCCGCATCTTTCTTTGGCACTTGCATGCCGGGAGGAGGCACAGAGATTCTTTATTGTGATGCTTCTGCCAAGTAGTCAGATGCAGAGTATCTGCTCTTAGATTGACCACAAAGGTTAGAGTCAGAGGAGACGGTGAAGGCTACCCCACTGTTACCATCAGGATGGTGCACTGATCAACTTCAGAGCAAACATCTCCAGCTGGATATTTCTAGAGCAATGCCAGCAACATCAAACTGGGAACTGCAGTGTGAGGCAGCTTAACGTACCTCCTACAGTCACAGGACTTGTGCTGAAGGGCACCAAATTCTTCAAACACTCACATGATCCTATTTGTCATCTATTATGCAAGATGCAAACTAAAGCACATTTGACCTCAGTATCTGGAGATATAAAGAGTCCCCTCGTGCTCTTCTGCCTCAACTTATACTTAAGTATACCCTTATTTTCAATCTTAACTGGACCTCAAAAGACACACAGCTTTCCACAAATACTCTGAACTGAACCCATTGTCCGATAGCCATATCTGTCCAGTTGCATTTGAATGTGATGCAACAACTTGGACAAGTTTCAAACCATTGTCCTTTCCAGCTTTAGAAATGAAACAAATATTGCGAGCTGGGATTTCTTCTCTTTTAGGAAAAACCACCTGATGCTGGAATTCTGAAATTAACAAACAGATGCTGCTGGAAATACTCAGCAAGTCAGGGCACATCTTTGGAGAGAGAGATAAAGAGTTAGTGATTCACTTTGTCTGTTTTGAGGGGTCCACTATTAATAGTTATACAGCACAGAAACAGATAATTTAGGCTAACTCGTCCTTGCCAGCCAAGATGGCCTAACCCATTTACCTTGAGCATCCCAGGGTACTCAAGGAGGTGGTACTAGAAATCGTGGATGCATTGGTGATAATTTTTCAATCTTTTATAGATTTGGATCAGTTCCTGGGCATTGGAGGATAGCTAATGTTATCTCACTTTTCAAGAAAGGAGGGAGAGAAAGCAGGGAATTATAGACCAGTTAGCCTGACATCCATGGTGGGGAAGATGCTGGAGCTGATTATCAAAGATGCATTTGGATAGCAGTGAGAGGATCAGTCCAAGCCAGCGTGGATTTACAAAGGGGAAATCATGCATGACAAATCTTCTGGAATTTTTTGAGGATGTAGCAAGTAACATGGACAAGGGAGAGCCAGTGGATGTAGTGTACCTGGACTTTCAAAAAATTCTTTGATAAGCACATGGTATTGGTGGTAGAGTATTGACATGGATGGAAAATTGGTTGGAGACAGAAGAGTAGGGATTAACGGGTCCCTTTCAGAATGGCAGGCAGTGACTAATGGGGTGCCGCAAGGCTTGGTGCTGGGACCGCAGCTTTTTACAATGTACATTAATGATTTAGATGAAGGAATTAAAAGTAACATTAGCAATTTTGCAGATGACACAAAGCTGGGTGGCAGTGTGAACTGTGAAGAGGGTGCAATGAGGATGCAGGCCAATTTGGTTGGGTGAGTGGGCAGATGCGTGGCAGATGCAGTATAATGTAGATAAATGTGAGGTTATCCACTTTGGAGGCAAGAACAGGAAGGCAGATTATTATTTGAATTGTGTCAGATTGGGAAAAGGGGAATTACAACAAGAACGGCGTGTCCTTGTACTGCGTGTCCGTGTCACTGAAAGTAAGCATACAGGTACAACAGGCAGTGAAGAAAGCTAATGGCATGTTGGCCTTCAAAATGAGAGGAGTGGAGTACAGGAGTAAAGGGGTCCTTCTGCAATTGGTGAGACCACAACTGGAGTATTATGCGCAGTTTTGGTACCATAATACGAGGAAGGACATACTTGATATTGACAGAGTGCAGTGTAGGTTCACAAGGTTAATTCCCGGGATGGCGGGACTGTCATATGATGAACGAATAGAGCGACTGGGCTTGTATTCACTGAAATTTAGATGGATGAGAGGGGATCTGATAGTAAAATATAAAATTATTAAGGGATTGGACACGCAATATGCAGGAATCATGTTCCCGATGTTAAGGGCCTTTTAGGAATAAGGGGTAGGGCATTTAGAACCGAGATGAGGAAAAACTTTTTCACACAGATAGTTGTGAATTTGTGGAGGCCGATTCATTAAGCTCTTAAGGCTAGCGGAATCATGGGATGTGGGGAGAAGGCAGAAACGGGGTACTGATTGTGGATGATCAGCCATGTTCACATTGAATGGCGGTGTTGGCTTGAAGGGCCGAATGCGCTACTCCTATATAACCATATAACCATATAACAATTACAGCACGGAAACAGGCCATCTCGGCCCTACAAGTCCGTGCCGAACAACTTTTTTTCCCTTAGTCCCACCTGCCTGCACTCATACCATAACCCTCCATTCCCTTCTCATCCATATGCCTATCCAATTTATTTTTAAATGATACCAACGAACCTGCCTCCACCACTTCCACTGGAAGCTCATTCCACATCGCTACCACTCTCTGAGTAAAGAAGTTCCCCCTCATGTTACCCCTAAACTTCTGTCCCTTAAATCTGAAGTCATGTCCTCTTGTTTGAATCTTCCCTATTCTCGAAGGAAAAAGCTTGTCCACATCAACTCTGTCTATCCCTCTCATCATTTTAAAGACCTCTATCAAGTCCCCCCTTAACCTTCTGCGCTCCAGAGAATAAATACCTAACTTATTCAACCTTTCCCTGTAACTTAGAGAAACCCAGGCAACATTCTAGTAAATCTCCTCTGTACTGTCTCTATTTTGTTGTCCTATAATTGGGCGACCAAAATTGTACACCATACTCCAGATTTGGTCTCACCAATGCCTTGTACAATTTTAACATTACATCCCAGCTTCTATACTCCTGCACCAATTGTCTATGTATCTAACTTAATTTGCCATTCCTTAGCCCACCTGCCAAGCTGATCAAGATCCCATAGTCATTCTCACTAACCATCTTCACTGTCTTCGATACCCCGGACGTTAGTGTTGTATGCAAATTTGCTAGACATGCTTTGTACATTCTCATTTATTGATTAAAACCACAATTATAAACAAAGCCAGATACTCTCTGAGTGTTTTCAAAGTCAGTCTGGAGATAAGAGATCGATTGTAAGCACTTCAGAGGCCATGGGACTGATGAAAATTGCAGACAATGTAAAAAGTAATAAAAACAATGAACTTCAATTGGCTGGGAAGTAATTATTATAATAGAGTAATGCAATGAGGGTTTGTTGTCCTTTTGGTGAAAGTGCTCCTACAGAGATCTTGGAGAATTAGACCCGGTGACAATAGGGAAATAATGATTTTAAAAAAAAGATGTTGTTTGACTTGGGAATGGGGATGAGACAGGTGACCTGCAGGTGATGGGGTTGCCTTGTGCTTGCCTCCACTTTCTTTCTTGGCAGTAGAGGGCATGCCGTTGGAATAGCCCAAGTGAGCAATTGCAATACACTGTAAATGCTGCACAATGCAGCCACTGTGTATTAGTGGTGGAGGGAGTTAATGTTCACTCTACAGATGCTGTCTCGCAGATTGTTTAGTTCTGGATGGTGCCGAGTTTCAGGAGAGTTGGAACTGCACTCGTTCAGCCAAAGGGAGAATATTTCATCACACTCCCGACTTGGCCACGTCAATCAAAGACATTGGATGAGCTTCAGATTGACAATGATTACACTTTACACATCACAGGTGTTATCTTAGCAGGGTCTCAGTCAGCACTGTGCCGCAAAGGTCCAAAGACCCTGTGGTAGCGGGATTAGCACCAGGTCAACCTGGGCCAGATTTCCCCAGCAAACTCCGAAGGCAGCTCCGAAAGTGATGTAACCTGGCATGCTTCAGATATCCAAACTCAACTCCTGCCGGGAACCATTCAATTAAAAATCCATAATGATGCATATTGATCTAGAAAAAGTCTTCTCATTTCACTCAGTTAGCTCATCTCCAATAGTGTCGCATTCTTTCATCCAAACTCCTGAATTTACTTAGTCAAGGGATATGGGGGAAAAAGCAGGAATGGGGTACTAATTTTGGATGACCAGCCATGATCACATTGAATGGCGGCGCTGGCTTGAAGGGCTGAATGGCCTACTCCTACACCTATTTTCTATGTTTCTATGTTTCTAGTAGCTTGCATGTAATAAAACTTGGCAGCATCATTCATAAGACCTTGTAACCATATCTGACATTGTGCCTCATCAGGAGATATCAATACAGTCCAAAACATTTGTGAATCAGTATGATAGGTTTTTACAGGGTGTATTAAGAAAGCTGAAGTGAGACATGGGTTTCCATGCTGCATCACTCTGGCTCCAACTGTGCAGAGCTAGTGGAACAATTCAAATCAAACAGAATTAGAAGAGTGGAGATATCTCAGGCTTTAGGGCAAAATAATCTTTCAAAGAGGAGTAAAGCAATAGAAGGGTTCAAAAGGATAAGTATTTTCAAGAAGCACAGCCACTATGGTTGGTCAGTCATCGAGTGATGGGTTCACAGGATTTGGCAAGTGGGCTCAGTTTAGAGAGAGATGGATGTTGGAGAGGAACTGAGTTAGTATTTGATGGAAGTGGAAAATTGATTAGAGAGAATCAAATTGGCACTAGTAAGATGATGGAAAGTGTGGAGAGAGAAGGGAGGTTGTGGATTGACCTTAACGTGCAATTCTGGAGAAGCTAAGGGCTTTAAAGTAGAGGGGATGCAATGAAGACAGATTTAGAAGAGGGAATAGCAGCTGTGATGGGAGGACAGTTCACAACATCTAATATGAGAGCAATGGAGGAATTTTGAATAGCTAGCCATTTAATTGGAAGAATATTGAGGGAATACGAGGTGGGTTTCTTGGGATGATGACTTCAGAGAGGAAGGTCATGTCATCAAAGCAGGATGTGGTGGTGGGGAGGGAGATTAAAAAAAAATATATATATAGAGATGCAGGTCAGGGTTAAGCAAGACTAGTCTTCAACTGGTATTTAAAATGGAGATTCAGTTGGTTAGTAACAACTCATCACCGACAGTGGTGAAAGCTGTAGAATTTTGACAGGTTTGACAACAAGGCATGTTTGAAAGATCAAGGAATTGAGGGCTGGGGAACTATCACAAAGGAAATTAAGCAACTTAGTCAGGGTCAGGTTGAAAGGCGGACTGGTTTAAGGAAGCCAGTGGCCCATTCCTGTTTCAATCTTCTGGTGTTCTTGTGCTAGTGTTTTACAAATTGCTAGAGGAAGATACTAATGAAGATGGGCGAGGCCAAAATAATCCAAAGTTACAGCCCTTTCCCTATAATATACTACTCCATACCACCCCGGGCCGCAGTGTTTGAACCGGCACGTTTGCGGGGTTCGGTGAGCTGCGGGACTGTTTGTACCATCGCCCGGTGGGGAATTGCCTCAGCGCAGAGGGAGAAGAGGGAAGAGACTGCAGCCCTAAGATTTTTGCCTCCACCACAGTGAGGAGGTGTTTGGAGGACTCACTGTGGTGGATGTTAATTTGTGTTTAGTGTTGTTTATTATTGTATCATTGTATGTATGACTGCAGGCACGAAATTCCGTTCAGACCGTAAGGTCTGAATGACAATAAAGGAAATTCAATTCAATTCAATGACGCTAAAATTAACACTAAAAGTGGAGCCAAATGGAGGTCGAAGTTAGAGAGATCTTTGGCCACAAATGATTCTGCCTATGAGATGAAAGGTAGAGCTAGCAGGGGAATTGAAAAATGGGGCAGAACATCCAATTGTGGATATTGCAAAGTTAAGCATAATCTTCCAACCTTCCTTAGAAATACAACAGGGGCCAGAGGATTGAAAATGGTTTTACACAATGGTTTAAAAGGGAGAGATGATTAACCAGACAATTAAGTATAAGTCAACCTAATGTCAGTTAGTTCTTAACTGGAAGCTTGGAAAATTGGGATAATGATCAAATCAGCAAATTCCCATGCATTAATGTTGGTGTCAATAGACAAAGTGAATTATCACTGATGCAGATCATGAATCCAAGCACAGATCAGAGAAAGATTTCTGTTTATCATTTCTCCCTGCTGAGCCTTGGGCTAGTGCCGTTCCTTCACTGGTAACCAGCTACATAACAGAGATGAAGCAAGTCTTTATCAACATGAGAAATGATAAGCACTATTACGTGACACCAACTCCAAGTGCGCATATTATTACTGCAGTTGTAATTGTCTCATCATTAGTGAATGTAAGGAAATAAAATAATAATTTAAACCTATTAAAGGTCAGTCATTATGGTGAATCAGTCCTGTGATGACATGAAATATAAATGCATCCATCAAAAAGGTTTGTGCTCAAAGCTGACAGCTAAACTCCAACTAGGTTTGACTGACTTTCTGCAACCAACTATTTCTACTGTCATGTGATATAGGCCAGCAATTTATTGGACAACTTAATGGACTGGTAAAACTTCAAAATGAATTACTAAGAGATTGCCCTTATATCGTGTCAAGAATTATCAATTCAACGTAAAACTCCCATTTGAAAGCATTCCCACTGATTAGATGGAATGCTAATCGGTAAAGATTTACAATTTAGACCTTTACAACTGGCAGAAGAGACCATCAAATAAAGTATTTTAATCTACATTGCAGAGGCCAATAGTCTATTTCCAAGGGGCGACGGCAAACTCCGGGAGCTGAATCATATACAATTCTTGGGAATAAACTGGTTTGATGACAACTTGGAGAGAGAAGCATTGGTAATGTTAAAGGCTAATGACCTCTCATCAGAACCAGGAAAAAAGGAACACCACCTTTTTCCAAGTTGCAGAGAAGGGGGGAGCCTGCAAGTGGAATGAGAACAAGGGGAATGTTGTGGGGAGTAGATCAATAACGACTCGTTAATTGTATTCAAAACTATTGTGAGGTGAATGCCGGTGAGAGATGAAAAAACATGCTGGAACTGTGAGATCCAGAACAAATTACTTGAAATCTGAAATAAAAAGAATGCCTAAAAAGAGTGTAAAAGAGAAAAAGAAAACTGATTAGTATAATGGTTGGATGACCATAGAAACAGGAGCAGGTCATTGGACCTATTTTATTTTTTCCGCAGCACCCTTTCCAACACAGTCCCCACATCTCAACTTGGAATCAGATTGCATTGCACAGAAGTGGCCCTTTTGGCATGTCATCCATGCAGACTGTGATATCTATATACACTCATCCCATGTGCATGCATTGGGCCTCAATCCTTCTATGTCTATCCAATTCAAGTCCCTATCCAAGAGCCTTTTGAACATTGTAATCATGCCTGCCACCTCTTCTCTGGCAGCTTGTTTTGGAAAACCACTGTCTTCTGTGTGGAAAAATACTAGATGGTGGGAAGGGATATGGTGAAAGGATAGGAGGAGCATCTCCTGTGATTGCAACGGGAGGACTGTGGTCATTGGTGGAATAAGGAGGTTGGAAGTCACGATGGTGGGGGGGGGCGGGAGAAACAATTCCTTTGCAATTCTGCAAGGGAGGGGAAGATGGGGAGGTGGCATCTCATGAAACATTGCACCTGTTGGAAGGGACAGGACCTCGTGCAGCATCACCTCCAAGTTCAAGGAAAACCTCATCCCAGCAACCACCAGGCTTTTGAATTACACTGCACAATCCTAAACCTTCCTCAGCACCAAATTACAATGGATCTTGTAGAAGGTTGCACCATTTGATTGGTTATATTATGGTCTGGTTACCTAATGTAACCAAAATATATTGTATTATTGCTTATGGCATGTCTATTTGTTGCATTAATGAACCTGCAAGGCTGCTACAAGTAAGAATTTAATCATTCCAGTCCCAGTGCAAATGACAAGTAAACGCTCCTGACTGGACTCATTATGTTGGATGGCTTGAACACGGAGGGGCGAGGAGAGAAAGATATTTGCATTTTACATCCACTTCCCCCAAATATGTACCCATCCACGCAAAAACAAAATTTAGCACGTCAAACCTGTAAGATGGCTTGTTACCCCCCATCACAATGTATGTCACCAAAGTGGCTTTGGGGAGTGCCAAACTATGTATTGCCTTCAGTAGGGCAATTATTTTCTACCAGCTTGAGAATAAGAAACGTGTGCAGAGGGGAGACAGAGGAGAGGAGCAGAGACAACAATTTTTGAAAAGCATTTACAAGGAGCTTTCACCGACTGTTGAAAAGCATTTATAAATATTCAATCTTGCCACTCAGGCATCTGGTTGCTGGCAGCACACACAAAGCTACCCATATGCAACCTGTCATCAGTCGAGGTCAAAATAAAATTATTGAAAGTGGGGGAAAAAAAAAAACATGTTTATCAAACTGACTAAAGAAAAATTGCTGCAGGTTAGGGGAGAGACAAGCTGCAAGATGGTGCTGACACTTTATCAGACAGTTTGCAGCTCATGCCGGCAGCAATCTCCATCCAATCCGCAGCTACTGTACTCTCCCCAGGCACACAGAAAAGACGTGCGTGGGGAGATATAGCCTGACTCGCCCACCAACTCACCTCAATTACAGCTGGCAATTAATTTTCAACACTGATTATAAACCACGTTTCTTCAGGCCCCACCTTAAAGGAAAATAGATGCTTCCTTCAACATTAATAAGTCGAAGGCAGCATCCATTTTACTGATTATTCTTCCATGGAAGTACAAAAATAAAATGCTTATTTGTTGCC
The DNA here is from genome assembly GCF_028641065.1 of Leucoraja erinaceus. Taxonomy (NCBI): domain Eukaryota; kingdom Metazoa; phylum Chordata; class Chondrichthyes; order Rajiformes; family Rajidae; genus Leucoraja; species Leucoraja erinaceus. The sequence goes on along the minus strand of NC_073393.1, from coordinate 17,320,064 downwards.
TTCAGTCGGGCAATTATTTTCTACCAGCTTGAGAATAAGAAACCTGCACAGAGGGGAGACGGATTGATCAGCAGAAGAAAAATCCTTGTGTGTGTTTTCAACTGAGCTTACGTGGTTCTGCTGAAATTACCTCTGTTCACCGACCTGGGAAGGGAATGGCTACTTATGGATGGATATAAATCTCAGTGGCTCCCTGATCATCTGCATTTTGGCAAGTTTTCTATAATTGGACACGCTGCATCACATATTGTATGGGGTAGGCACTGTTCTAGGCAAGACCATGTCCAGTTCCCTGCCATACACTTTGATCCCAAATTACCCAACACTTTTCACTTTCAGATCTTTACCAAAGTATAAGCTCATTCATCATAATAATGTTTCCAAATGAATTATAAAATAAAAAAAAAAAATTCTTCCATTCCTCTTATAAGCTTGGCAACATCGACTAGAGAGGATGGGACAGTCTGCCTTTCATTTCAGTTCCATTAATATGGGGCCATTGACAATTACTATATCCCATGTACAGACACAGCATCTGCTGCTGCTGCTGCTTCACAGAACCAGAAGCCATCCCAGAACCAGGCAGATACCACTTGGTATTAAATAACAGCAGAGAGAAGTACATTGGCAGGGCAAAGAGATTGGATGCACACTTCATCTACAAATAAACTAGACCAGATGTCAAGGTGTTGACGTGGAAACAATGCAGCATTGGTGCAGTGCTCCAAGTCAGGCAAAGCTGATTGTGATGTTACCCCATTGTCCACGGTTTCCATTATTTCCACTGCCTTACAAATGGTGGAAAGGCCTTGCATAGTCCCTCACGATATGATATGATCGAACTTTATTTATCCCAGGAGAGAAATTGATCTGCCAAGTCATAAAACACAAAATGTAATTAAAGTGACGAGTGGAAAGGATTGGGGATGTTCAAAGATTGGGGGGGGGGGGGGGGGGGGGGGGGGGGGGGGGGGGGGGGGGGGGGGGGGGGGAGGGGGAGGGGGACTCAGTCTGCCTCACGACAGAAAGTGGAGGAGTTGTACAGTTTGATAACCACAGGGAAGAAGGATCTCCTGTGGCGTTTTGTACTGTATCTTTCTGGAACCCGTCTGTTGCTGAAGGTACTCCTCAGGTTGATCATGGAGGGGGTGAGCTGTAATATCCAATATGTTCTGCAGTTTGAGGAGCATTCTCCCCTCTAATACCGCCTCCCAGGAATCCAACTCTGCCTCCAGGACAGAGCCAGCCTCCCTGATGATTCCTCACTGTAAGATATGGGCTGTTCACTTGCTCTTGCAGCCGCAGTTTTGTCTGTTTGAACCTATCGAGTGCTTGGCCAGTGATGGCCAACCACCCACGCCCCACAGGATACTAGGGGTCGGACAATGCCACTGGACATTAATGGTAGGTGGTTAGATATCCTCTCGTAGCAATCTCTGCAGGATATATCTGTAGTGCATTACCAAGGCTGGATGGTTGCAGAGTGAAGGGAATTTGCTGCCCTCAAATCTAGAAAGTGATGCAATGTGTAGAATTCCAGCTAAAATGTTGCAAGGTTCAGCTCATGAGAACAGAGATACAGATACGTCATTTGTTGGTTTGATCTCGCCTTCTCTGGCCAACTTTTGTTATTGACTGTCCGTGGACTTCAATGTTTCCCATTCTATGTGTGCACCTTTGCCTGAGAAAATGGTATAACAGAGTCAAACATGATTGTTAGTTAAAAGTGCTTTGAAAGAGGCAAAAGACCAGTTTGCTTAAACAGATCAGATTACCTCAATAGGAGGTTATCTTAACTTGAATGCAGCGGGTGTGGAGACGTTTGGAATACAAACCCAATGTGAACACAGTGCCATTGAAATTGCTTTCTCACTTGAATCACATTGTAGCAAAGTAACTCCATGGCAACTACTGAGATGGAGTCTGGCCACATGGAACGCAAATCAAACTAGACTGGTAACGTATTAACATGTCAGAATGGAAAGGTGTTAGAGGTGCAGCTTTATTTGCTGATGTTTGAAGAAAAGGGCTGTGCAGAACTCAGTATTTAATCAAAGAGGAAGTTGCAAGTTGCAATTATTAATACTAATACCAAGACAGCTTTACCAAGAGGTTAAGACCTCAGAGCAACCAAGGTACTACAATGGGAAAGGGTGACTTGATCAGTTGCCTGGGAGGTGTGCCTCATTGGATTGATTCTGGGACTATTGTGAGCATACATTAGATTCAACTCTGAGCATAATGGAGTAAAGAGAAAGGTATCAGTGTCAAGTGTTATATGGTCTCTTTACGATACGATTATCTCTTAGAATCTCTTAAAATCAAATCGAGGTATTTCAGCACAGAGTAAAGAATTCTACTTTTTACTCATCATTCACCAAAAACCTAAGTCAGGGCTTCCGCCGATGCACAGCGCTACCATCTATGTGTAAGCTTGCTGCTTTGAAGGCATTCCAGATAACAGTAGGTTTAGTGGGCTGGTCACTGACTATCTTGAGCAACGCCATTCTGCAGAAGTTGCTTTCGGTTTGCTGGCCCTTCTCCTATCAGAAACCTTTCTTTTTACTTGCTTTTAGTAGCTCCAACTTGACTTTCATTTAAGAACAAATTTTAAACAGATGGTGCACCAATTCCCATCTGAATGCTTAGCATCTGCAATATTGAACTGAGCTCCTTTCAGTTAAGCTAAGGATTCATAGTCCTCGTCTGTTGGCCCCAACACAATATCCAGGAAGCAAGAATAGATCACTCAACTCCTTACTTACTGCACCCACATACTATCCTTCTGCCAATTATATGCTGAGACACACACAGATCCCCCTTCATTATTGAGTGCTGCAACCTTACAAAATTTAGTGCGTTATGAAAACAACTATTTTTTTCCAATATTAAACATGATTTCCAGATCTTTTCACTCACTCCTTCCATAGCCACCTTAAATCCTCTTCATAATTTACTTGCCCAACCATTCATAAGGTTTACACTGTTACTCCTTCAATCGAATGACCAGAATCCGCAAACAAAATGTTTTTCATCATTGAATGCGTCTTATTCTCCAAACTTTTCCCCATTTGGCTCAACAACTGTTTATTTCTGTCTGTCGCCATCATTTTTGATTTTCTTTGGTACAACCTGGCCCGCTGCATACAAATCACACCCCCAACATTAACAGCACACTGCACAGACAAAGCTACTTAATCGGACCTTCATGGCTACATTAGGTCAGACATTGTTCCACCCATCTCCAGTTCTGACAAGAGGGCCCATCTCGGAAATCAGGAGGTGGTCAAACTGCAGAGCATCCTGGACTATACAGCTCACCCCCTCCATGACATACTGCTCAACCTGCGGAGTACCTTCAGCAACAGGCTGGTTCCAGCAAGATGCAGGACAGAAAGCCACAGGAGATCTTTCTTCCCTGCGGCTATCAAACTGTACAACTCCTCCCCCTTCCGGTCATGGGGTAGACTGAGACTGACAAGCCCCCCTCCCCCCCACAAAATCTTTTCACATCCCCTAATCCTTTCCACTCATCACTTTAATTTCATGTTTCATGTATTTTGTGTTTTTATGACTGTTTATGATCAACTTCCCTCCTGGGGTAAATAAAGTTCTATTGTATCGCATCGTAAATGTTAGCTTTTTCACTTTCCACAGATGCTACCCGTCCTGCTGAGTGTTCCCACATAACATTATTATATCGTTTTAACATCCCTTTCCACTTCACCCACATTGGTTCGCCGCCAGTTGACCCATTTTGTGCATTTATTTGTTCCTCACCTTTTTCCATAAATATTCTAAGCTTGATTATACACTAAATATCAGTGCTCCATTCAAAGCTCTGATTCTTGCAATAAATGAGGCAGCAATTTTTGGTTCCCAAACGCAATTAAACCTGTTGGATATGCAGGGAATGGAGGGATATTGATCGTGTGGAGGCAACATTCTTTCAGAAAGGAGGCGAGGATAAATTTCTTTAGTCAGAGGGTGGTGAATCTGTGGAATTCTTTGCCACAGAAGGCTGTGGAGGCCGAGTCAGCAGATATTTTTAAGGCAGAGATAGGTAGATTCTTGATTAGTACAGGCGTTATGGGGAGATGGTAGAAGAATGGTTAACATGGGAAGATAGATCAGCCATGATTGAATGATGGAGCAGACTTGATGGGCCTAATGGCCTAATTCTACTCCTATCACTTTTGACCTTATGATATTTGGACAAATATATGGATAAGAAAAGTTTGGAGGAATATGGACCAAACGCAAGCAGGTGGGACCAATGTAGATTGACCATCTTGGTCGGCATTGGTAAGCTGGACCAAAGGGCCCGTTTCCATGCTCTATGACTATGCTAATTGCTGCATGAACAGCAAAATTAATGTCGATCGTTTGCAAATTTTCAGAGAATTTACAGTAATATCGACAACCACTCGCTCGGTCTGTCACTAGAGTAATGCAGCAGCAGTTTGTACCATCGACAGAATGCACTGCAACCACTCACCAATAATCCTTAGATAACATCTTCCAAACCCATGAGCTCTCCAAGCCCAAAGGACAAGGGCAGCAAATGTATGAGGTACCACCACATGGAGGTTGCGCTCTAAGCCACACACCATCCTGGCTGGGAAACACATCGCTGATCCTTTACCATCGCAGGGAACTCCTTTCCACAAAACATTGTGCGTGGCTTCACATCTCACGGACCGTGGCGGTTCAAGTAGCAGCTCATCACCATCTTTCTCAAGAGCAACACGAGTTATAGTGAATGGCAATTAAATGCTGACTCAGCCGGCAAAGCCCACTTGCCTTGAATGAATAAAAAGACATGCTGCTGTTCAGTCACTGCAAAGAACAAATTACCATCTTGGTTCTGGATATTATCTAATTTCCTTGATAAAAGCAAAGTTAAAAAAAAAATCAATTTGGAAGATATCAGGGATGAGAAATGAATCACATTTTCCATATTTTCTGAATAACATTTTTCACTAGCCGGAGTACAGAGAAGCTGCAGAAAATTTAATTCATCCCACCCAACGGTGTTCCCATACTGGCAGCAATAATAACAGGTTATTATTTAGTTTAGAGATACAGCGCGGAAACACTTGCACAATTCTATACAGGAGAGACAATTTACAATCTTTACCGAAGCCAATTAATATACAAACCTCTATGTCGTTGGAGTGTGGCAGGCAACCAGAGCACCCAGAGAAAACTCACGCGGTCACAGGGAGAACGTACAAACTCCGTACAGATAGCACCAACAGTCAGGATCGAACCCAGATCGAACGCAGCTCTACTGCTGCACCACTGTGCCACCATACTTGTCCATTGATTATACACACTTCTGTTCCAGAAACTTACACTTATGACCGTACAACCCTGCCCAAACACCAGGTACAAACCTAACCTATACAGAATTCCCATTCACATATCCTTACGACCAGGTCGAAGCTTTTACAGGTGGTTCAATAACTATTTGACACCTTATTTGTAACCCATTAACCATGGCCTACATAAGCCTTAGCTCATCAATATTGGGTCCAATTTACTAGATTATATTTGCTCCCATGCATAGGTGTAACAAACTCTGGATTGCTCCTCATTAGTCAAAAAGGCACAACAGAGGATGTACTTCCTGCGGCAGCTGAGGAAGCACAATCTGCCACAGGCAATAATGGTCCAATTCTACATGGCCATCGTAGAGTCTGTCCTCACCTTCTCCATCATGGTCTGGTTTGACTCAGCCACCAAGCACGACACCTGGAGGCTGCAGCGAATCGTCCGATCAGCTGAGAAGGTTATTGGCTGCAACCTTCCCTCCATTGACGAAGGGCCAGGAAGCGAGCGGGTAAGATCATCTCTGACCCTCTCACCATGGCCATAAACTCTTTGAATCACTTCCCTTTGGAAGGCGACTCCGGACTGTCAAAGCCGCCACAGCCAGACATAAAAACAGCTTTGTTCCTCACAAGTAATAGCTCTACTCAATAACCAAAAATCTGTAGCCTCCATTTGCTCTGGTATTTTATTTAATTCACATGTTTAATCAATAATGTTTTATTATTAATGTTTTATGTATCATTCCTAACTGTACCTGTATGTCATGTTGTCACTTGTGGGCGGAGCATCAAGACAAATTCCTTGTATGTGAATACTTGGTCAATAAACTTATTCATTCCTTCTAGAGATTGTCAAAATACAAGCAATAACCCATCATTGCTTTGCTCTGCAACTTTAAAAAAATTACAAAGCAGCAAGCTTTCAACTAATCATCTTCAATTAGATCCCAAGGTCAAAGGAAAATCAGCCTAATCTATTTCATGATCCATTTCCAATATTTACATTTACTAGCCCAAGATACCTTGGTTTGTGCTGAGAATGTTAAGTATCTGATGAAAGCAAATTAGTCGTCATCGCTAAACTAAATAATGTTCAGTTGCAGAATGGACTGCAGCCAAAATTCTTAGTAACAGATCTGTATGCAACAGCAGCGTGGTAGTATTGCAATACATGTTCAGACCAAAGGGTTTGAAAATCCTGGAGAAAGTAATTTAAAAATTTAATATTTCAGAGGCTGGAAATCTACAAACAATGTAAAGAGTTAGAAACTCACAATGTCAGGTAACATCTGTGGATATAAAGAGTTAATACTTTTGGTCACATGAACACTTTCAATTAATTGTACACAAGATATTAGTTCTTCAAAATTAGTGAAATATTTGCTTTTGAGGTCAATGCAATTTCACAATCCAGTTTGAATAATTTCAGATGCCAAATGTTGCTTAAGATGCATTGCAGCCCATAAAACTAAAGCTTACTAATGTCATTATACAATTAAGATCCAAGTGTAGATTGGTGTGATGTGCGACAAGATTGTGCAGGGTGATGAATAAGAGAATTTGCAACTGCTGACCGTTTAAAGTCTCAAATAAAACAACAACTGAGGCTCCAATTGCAAGTTGCAGACAGACAGAACACATCTCCCCTCTTCCTTCCCCCTAATTTGATTGGGGAACTCCAATGAGCCCAGTTCATATATGGGTGAACCGTGGAGAAACATTCATTCACCTCCACCACTCTTCAAGAGCAGCTCAGAATGGGCATTAAATGTTGACCCAGTAATCGGTGCATCAATTTGGAAAGTGAAAAACAACTCTTGAAGCATCTTTCACCTGAAACATTAATGGGCCTGTCCCACTTGGGCGATTTTTCACGCGACTGCCGGCAACTGTCAAGTGGTAGCCGGTTGCTGACACCCCGGCGACACACACACGGCTCTCCATGGCGGCTTTATTGTGGTCGCCGACAAGAATGAAGCCGTGACTATTTCCGAGAATGCGGGAATGACTCAGGACCATGAACGCGACTCCCTGGCAACCACCCGCGAACACGTGGTACACACACACACACACGGCGGCTTTATTCTGGTCGCCGCTATTTTTTTATTAGCGGCGACAAGAATGAAGCCGTGACTAGTTCCGAGAATGCGGGAACTACTCAGAACCATGAAGGCAACTCCCCGGCAACCACCCGCGAACATGTGGCAACCGCATAGTCTCCTGTAGTCACCTAAAAAGTCACCTAAGTGGGACAAGCACATAACTCTTTCTCTTTCCACAAATGCTGCACGAGCTACTGAGTGTTTCCACCATATTGCTTTTTATTTATTCTTTTTAATCCAGATTTCCAGCCTTTTTATTTTGATTTTCCAAGATCAATTCCTTTCCCTCAGGTGAACACCAATCGTCAGTTTGGAACAACATTCACTACCAGACATAGAAAGTTTGGATTTTTATGGCATCCCAGTGTGGTATCAGCATCATAAAGCACAGCCATAAAGCCTTCCACTTACCTTGTTCATCCACTAATTACCCATCTATGGCACAGGTCGTCCCTGCGTTACGACAGGGCTCTGTAACCCTCCGACAACCCTTCATAACCCGAACAACTCAAGATGGAAGTGCAACCTCAAACCAATTTTCCACAGTATATGCTACCGTTTCCAATGTTAATAGATAGCCTGGAGCAGAATTTTAAATCTCATAAAGCTGATATTAACAAATTTAGCCCAAGCCCATCTTCGGCTAATGATGATTTAAAAAAAAAAAAGATTTTACAGCTGATGAGCATTGGAATGCTATTGATGGTTTTAAAAAGGTTACTGCTACTGACCTGGATGATCTGTAGGTCTCACAAAATGGACATCGATGTGTTCACTGGAATGTATTTCTCCTGTGTTTGAAGTGGCCACAGTCCAGCTGGTGACAAGCAGCACCCTTGTAACCCTGCAATAGCTGGCTTAGACACCCCGCTGGACCCCAAACACTCACATGTATGAACGGTACAGAAATTGGTCGTCCATAAACTGGAGATTTGTAATCCGACTTATCTGTTGCAGTAATCCACTAAACCTGCTGCAGCAGCTGCACAAGGCAGCTGAATGTCCGTATCCTTCCATGCCTTCGCAATTCAAGTGCTCGATCAGATTAGCTGTTCATGTTGCAAGAGTATTTAGGTCTTCAGCACCCGAACAGGCAGAGTTTTACAGACTCTAGCCACTCACTCACTGGGTGGGAAAAAAAAAAGAAAAAGAAAAAAAAAGAAAAAATTCTTCCTTAGCTTTCTTCCAAATCTCTTCCAACTCCCTGCAACTTACCCTAAAGGGCGTGTCCCACTTGGGCGCCATTTGCGCGTTGTGAAACCCAAAATCCTGGGATGCCGCGCACGAAATCAACTCCGACCTCGATAAAAACTTGGACCTACTGCAGTTCGCCTACCGCCACAACAGATCAATGGTGGATGCGATCTCACTAGCTCTCCACTCAGCTCTGGACCACTTGGACAACAAAAACTCATATGTCAGGCTGTTATTCATTGATTACAACTCGGCATTTAATACATTCATCCCCTCCAAGCTGGTTACCAAACTCACAGAACTGGGTCTCACATGACTGCGTAGCCAGTCACAGTGCGAACTCCATCATCAAGTTCGTTGTTAAATAAAGATGAAAAAAAACATTCGCCATACGGATTTTTTTAACGAAACTTACATGGTTTTGTACATGGAATACAGGCGCTGTACAGCTATCAGACACAAACGATGTGTTAACGACTGTAGCACTTGTGTTAACAAGTCGTTATCCAATGCGTCATCAATGCATGGATCCGCATTCCTCAGTAAATGTGTAATTGTGTTTTAGAAGTAGTATTAATGACGCTGCGTTCCTTTGAATACAATTCACGCGGCGTCATTAACACTTCTTCAAAACATAATTACATTTTACTGAGGAATGTAGATTGATGCATTAATGACACATTGAATTTCTTAAAACTCACCATCATGAGCAAAGATCTTATAGCTCCGCTATAAGATCTTTGATCATGAGTGAGTACTTCTTCTTCGTCTGCAGCAGATTAGTCATTCAATTTACCTACCAACCCACGTTGTGTCTCTCCCTCTCTCTCCCGTGCGCTCTATCTCTCCGTGCGCTCTATCTCTCTCTCTCCCCCGTTCCCCACCTCTCTCTCTTGCTCTCTCGGCATTCCCGGAATCATTGACGTTTTGCGGTAGACTAAAATGCTGGAGAAACTTAGCGGGCGAGGCAGCATCTATGTAGTGAAGGAAATATGCAACATTTTGGGTCGAAACCCTTCTTCAGACCCGGCTATTACCTTCGCTCCACAGACGCTGCCTTACACCCACTGAGTTTCTCCAGCGTTTTTGTCTACCTTCGATTTTCCAGCATCTAGTTCTTTTTTCGACATTTTGCGGTGATGGCTGCATCTGCGCTTCCTTTCTGTTGGGGGGGGAGGGGGGAAGGGGGGAGAGAGAGTCCTGGCCCATGGTAGCTCCTGATAAGTGATATGTTCCCTCTGCGGGTGCTGCCTTGCCCGCTGAGTTCCTCCAACACACTGTGTTTTTTGTTTGGCTCTGAAGTTGAAGGTGGACCCCCTTGTCTACCTTCAACTCCCTGTGGTGGCTCAGCGGGATGGCAGGGGCTCTGGGGAGAGGGTTGTGTTTCTGGTCGAGACCCTTCTTCAGACAATCACAAGTACTCTCACCGACGAGAGTTCAGTTCAGTCTGAAGAAGCTTCTTCTCTCCAGCGTCGCTGCGATGCCTGTCCCGCTGAGCTACTCCAGCTTTTGTCTATCTTCAATTCCCGAGTTAGATAAAATTGCAGACTTGACTTTTAATATCTCAACGTTTTGTAACATTGCTGGAAAATGTACCTGCATCTTGGAGGCCGAAAGTTAGGTCGTTATCTCTCAGTACAGCAACATCAAGAACGACGTTGCTGTACTGAGGTATAGGGTGATTTCACTAAAGGTCACTGGAGCGTAACCAAGTCTCAATGGAGGACACTCCACATGTTAGTGATAGCAAATGACGGCAAAGCGCTGTTCATTTTCAATGCGGTGGCACCTTCTCCCACAGAATTTACCTTACTTGCTAGTTTTTTTTACTGGCATCTAGGTAGCTGTGCCTCCGACCACCCCTCCTTCTCAGTACGCTGCAGCTCACAACCTCGCCGTCTTCTATGTTTTTAACGGGTGGGCAAATGCGTTTTTTCCCATCCTCTAACATGTACCGAACCCTCGAGTGTCCTCCACTTGAGAATTTTGGTCACGTGGGTGCGGATCTACGCTCCAGTGACCTTTAGTGAAATCACCCTATAGCCAAGTCTATCCCACATTGCTAGCAGCCGATGGGAAGCGGCCACAATGCGGTGGCTCCCACAGCGGTGAGTGAGTGTTACTGGCATGAACCCGACCCCCTCCATCTCAACGCTCATTCCCTCGTCGCAACTTTACCCCTGGCTAGACTCCCCACACGCTGTGAAAGGAACTCTCATTTACACGCGACTCATTTATAATTATTTATTTATATTTCAACAAAAAAATTTCCCAATTGGGCCCCGCACCTCCTAAGGCCGGCCCTGTTGGAAGGGGTGGGATGGGGACCCCACAGTCCTGTTTTTATCTACGGGTCAATGGTGGAAAGGGTCAAGAGCTTCAAATTCTTGGGCGTGCACATCTCTGAAGATCTTTCCTGGTCAGAGAACACTGATGCAATTATAAAGAAAGCACATCAGCGCCTCTACTTCCCGAGAAGATTATGGAGAGTCGGTATGTCAAGGTCGACTCTAGCTTATACAGGTGACCGGTTCCATCGTGGCTTGGTTAGGCAACTTGAGCGCCCAAGAGCGGAAAAGACTACAAAAAGTAGTAAACACTGCCCAGTCCATCATCGGCTCTGACCTCCCTTCCATCGAGGGGATTTATCACAGTCGCTGCCTCAAAAAGGCTGGCAACGTCATCAAGGACCCACATCATCCTGGCCACACACTCATCTCCCCGCTACCTTCAGGTACAAGGTACAGGAGCCTGAAGACTGCAACGACCAGGTTCAGGAATAGCTACTTCCCCACAGCCATCAGGCTATTAAACTCGGCTCGGAATAAACTTTGAACATTAACAGCCCATTATCTGTTTTTTTGCACTTTATCAGTTTATTTATTCATGTATGTATATATTTATATAATGGTACATGGACACACCGATCTGTTCTGTATTCATGCCTACTATGTTCTGTTGTGTTGAAGCAAAGCAAGAATTTCATTGGCCTATCTGGGACACATGAAAATAACTCTTGAATCTTGACTCGACTTGAAACTGGGTCTCTCGCACTGTAAACGCTGTAAGGCAGCAACTCCACCGCTGAGCCACCGCACCTTCCCGTATCAAAACCACACCCAATGTCTGATTTACCCATTGAGCCACAGAGAAATAAAATAGGAGTATGGAATGGGTACATTGTTCAATTATTATGCTTCAGCTTATTCTGACAAATCTAATTTTAAAGATACAAAAAATATTATTGGCCCGAGGCAGTATCTCTTCAAATTATCCAATTATGACGGAGCGTCAGCATTGAAAATATTAATTATTAGAATTGCTACCAGCAGGTATTATAATCATGTGTAATGCTTGCAAATAAAGAACATTAGATTACAGCAAACTAATTTGCAATATCCATACATTTGTCACATAGCAATGTTACAACTCAAGAATTCTCATTAATGTCAGCTTGGCTGCACTAAATCCAATGGAAATGTAGAGATTAGCAAAAGAAATATTATGCTGATTATGCTCCATCTTTCATCTCATCAATTCATATAGCACGTTTGCTTATCTCCCTCAACACTTGCTAATATTATGATGGCTCTTTTCTATCCCCCCCCCCCCCCACCCCCCCCCCCCCCCCCCCCCCCCCTATCTTCCTAAAGCACTCATTCTTCCTAATATATATATTTTTTTTTAAATCACCTTTGTCTGCACTTGCCACACCTTCACTTTGTAATCAAAGCTCATTGTGTGATGAACAGTGGCAAATGCAGTCTCTGGGTAACGTAAATTCCAGGCTTGCAATGCCTTTTGAATTCACTGCACTCTCGCCAAACCTTTTCAACCTTGACAGAACCCGGCCCCTTCGCCTGTTCAGGAAATTATGTTTTGCACAATTTTGTCAAAAACAACACTGAACAAAACCACAACATTGCAAGCCATCTGTGATATAGAATTTAGCATTGTGATATATTACGGTGCGGGTGACTTTAAATAAAATCATAATTAACTGGGTTGACAGGAATGGCCAAGAAAATGAGAGCTTCAACGTTAGGGGTATGAGCAGGAATAGGCCAGATGACCCTTCAAATTTGTTCCAACAATCATCGATAAAGGGTTACTTCCCCGCTTTTGTCAGTCCACGATTCTTTGAATGATGAGAAATCCATTAATTCCTTTCATAAAAATATAACAATGAGCTTCCACAGCCCTTCATGGGGTGAAAATTCAAAAGGTTTACAGCCCTCTGAAGAAATTCCACCCCATTTCAATCTCTATTCTCCAAATAACTCTCTTCCCCTCATCTCCGGGATTCAGGAAGCAACGTTGTCCCTTGCACCAAGCCTGATAAACCCTTTCAGAACTTTGCAAGTTTGGACGAGATCCCCTCTTTCATCTAAAGTCTGGAATGTACAACATTAGTCTCCTCATTCAGCAAGCCTCCATTCTCTGATATAATCCAATGATTCTTCCCACTCAGTAAATCAAAGCTGTACACAATTCTCCAGGTACAGTCTCTCCAAAGTCCATTATTGCAAGAAAGATAAATAGTTTTGTGCTACTAATTGGTTTAAGACTCAAAGGGTCGAGGGGTCTTCAATGAAGCAGTGAGCTATACGAATCATCTGGATCAGGTGACTGAAGATGAACCAGCAAGGATTCCACCACCAGTTACTACCTGTAGCTAAATTTCCTTTCTATAAGGTGGATCGAGAACGTCAGACAATGAGTTTTGAAGTTAATATATGTGAGAATAATGGCCTTTAATTGTTTTCATTTTTGATGGATTTCTTCTGAAAATGCAATATTGGTCAAATTTCACATCCCCACAAAATGTGAGTTATTTTGTAAAATCAGTGGCAGACAGATTAAAAAGATATATTACAGCACAATGTCTTGAAGATTTAATTGAATCTCCAAGATGTACTGAGCATCAATATTTTTTTCCCTATTTTATACGCATGTATATCCTTTAGCCTCATCTGTCAAGCTAAATCACCCCGTTATGCATCAGCCTCGGGCTCTTCTTAAAGGTTATATATGCAGGAAACATCCATCACTTACTCAAGTCGCCCAGGACAGGTAAAAAATAACGTTTTAGGTTGCATTAAGATCAAGTATTAAAAGTACCAGACAAATTGTATATTTGGATTAAAAATAGAAAATACAGACACAACCAGGCCAAGCAGCAAATATGGGCAAAATGGGCATTGATCCTCCCAAAATGATCAAAGCTTCCTCCACTAATCTTTGACTGAGTGTCTCCAGCATAGCCCGTTTACCAACATCCACTGTTCCATTTTAATTCCTTTGCCCAATGCCTAGCCCCAAGGAACTTAGAGTCTATGCTTTTGCATCTTATTACCAGATTAAAGTAAAAAAAGAAAAAGAATCTCTAATTTTTACAACAGAGTCCAAGATTCTCTCAATGCTACTTAGGTCTGGTCTTTCCAAATTGCTTTCACAAGTTATGACATTGTCGCCTTGAATGTCGAGGGATTGGTGCTTCCAGCGATTCTTTATGAACACATTTGGGAGTGGGACAAAAGATTATTCGCCGGGGCAGATGTAATGAAGAAAAATAAATATTATTGGAAGAGGGGGTTTATTTGATATAAGAGTTTCACCACATGTCCACACACTCATTTGATGGAATTAGTGCAAGATCATTACAAGATTTGGCCTGTGGCTCAGTGTATCACTCTACAAGCAAGTTTATGACCCCACTTTTGACACTAGTAACGAATTACACTATTTGTAAGAATTTGTTTAGAATAGAGAAATTAGAATTAGAAATTAGAATATAGAGAAATAGCGGTAAATAGTGTAGGAAAGAACTGTAGATGCTGGTTTAAATCGAAGGTGGACACAGAATGCTGGAGTAACTCAGCGGGACTGGAGAAGGGTGTCAAACCAAAACGTCACCCAATCCTTCTCTCCAGAGATGCTGCCTGTCCCGCTGAGTTACTCCAGCATTTTATGTCTAACAGCAATGATATAATTGAAAACATTCCCTTTTTCCTCCCCACTAGATTTTGATTTTAACTCAGCCTGTTCCTTTTCTGGCTTCACGATTTCTTAACTAATTATGTTGGATAGGATTACACTGATCAACAACCTTGTGCAAGATACTAATGGGCCTGTCCCACTAATGCGACTTTTCAGCGACTGTCTTCCATCTTCAACCTAGAGGGCACTAGTATGGGTGTTGTGGGCTGAAGGGACTGGTTTCCAGAGGGCTAGTATGGACATTGTGGGCCAAGTGGATTATTGGGCTTGCGGCTCAGTCACTCAAGCCTGGTGTGCTGGCAGCTCGCACACGGCTGGTGGGCTGGCAGTTGACTCACGGCTATTGTTAAATTCCATTTCAAGCAGGGTGCAAGGCCACCAAATTCAAGTCAGTTTCATACCATTTCAAGCAGGGTGCAAGGCCCACTAAATACAGTGAGTCGTGACCTCTCCATCTTGCAGAGATGGAGCAATGCCCACACTTCTGGGTTTTATAGTCCCTTCCCCCTCCCACTAGAAGGGGCATGGCCATCATGGCCTGATTGAAAGGAGAGTGAGAATCTCAACATTTTTAAATACTAATAACTTTTATTTTTCATCGATGGGAAAAATCCTTGGCACCCGATGAGCTGAGGGGGACTCCGAGTAAGATGGCCAAAAATTACAGCCATACGTGGTAGCTATTTTTCTAAAATCAATATAAAGCGTAAACAGGAAGTGGTCAAGATTAGACTTCTAATTATATAGAAGGCAAGGCAACTCTGATTGGGCAAGGCAACTCTAATTGGGCAAGGCAACTCTAATTGGGCAACACAGCTTTAGCATTTCCAAACCAAAGGTAACACAGCTTTAGCATTTCTAAACTATATTTTCAAACCACATTAAGGGCACTGACAGGTCAGTAAAACCACTCACAGCTTAGTAGACATGTGTTCAGTGTTATTCACAGCTGAGACAGAGACGCGACCCTATCGTTCCCCCATCTTGCAGAGACTGACTAAGGCACTCAACACTTCCGGGTTTTATAGTCCCTCCAGAAGGGGCGTGGCCTTCAGGAGAGAGGTTTTTTAAACACTAATAACTTTTATTTTTCATCGATGGTAAAAATCCTCTTGTCCTGCGCAGCGGAGGGGGACCGAGTAAGGTGGCCAAAAATCCCAGACGTAAGTGGCAGTGTTTTTTCTAAAATCAATATACAGAACAGAAAGTGGTCAAGATCAGACTTTTAGTAATATAGATTTTGGTTCTAGCAGACAGACTTACCAAACTTGACCGCCAGGCCGGAGTGCCAATGCCACCCCTGGTTTATGACCATCACCTTCTCGGTCACCTCTGCTGCCACCACCCATATTGCTGTATTGAGACCTTGGAGCTTTGTAGCTCTTAGGGCAGGTTAGGCTTTGCCTTAGTGTTTCAGCTGAACAATAGCCTCTGCTGTCATACCCTCAGAATTAATGGAGGTTCCTCTAGGATGGAGATGAGGAGGAATTTCTTTAGGCACAGGGTGGTGAATCTGTGGAATTGTAGCCAGAAGGCTGTGGAGGCCATCAATGCATATTTTTAAGGCAGAGATAGATAGATTCTTGCTTAGTATGTGTGTCAGGGGTTATGGGGAGAAGGCAGGAGAATGGGGTTAGGAGGGAGAGATAGATCAGCCATGATTGAATGGTGGAGTAGACTTGATGGGCCGAATGGCTCTTATCATATATGATCTTATGAATATAATGAACCGCTGTCCGTGCAGTTCTTGCTCAGTCTAACTTTTTTTTGTTGGACTCTACACATGAAATGCCAAATATTACACTCCACTATAGAGGACAATTGGCAATAATGGGCACCACCCCCCCCACTATGGTCTGTTATAATGAGGGTTTACTGTATGGAACATTTCAGTGAGGAAGCAGTGTAGGATAATTGGGTCCAGAGACTGGAGAATCAACTTACTCCTATTGACAGGACACGATCCAAACAAGATTCACGCTGGCATTAGGAGATTGCATTGCTTTGGTCATGATATCCCCTCCCCGATCAGTGGAAAAACCCTGCTTATCCCTCAGGAAAAATAGGGACAGGGTTTATAAATTAGATTTGGTTAAAAAAAATAAAAAATAAAAAAAAATACTTGAAGTGATTAGTTTACTGAAGATGAGCCTTCAATGCAATTGTTAGTCCTTGGTGACTTCCATAAACTCAGGCAGAGGTGACAGAGGAGTGAGTCAGAAATCCAGGTGCTGACAATAAGCAATTTAGAGTACCAGATGGTAACAATAATCAAGACTCTAACATATAAAAAGCCCATCATAAAAACGTCTTTACTTACACATTATTTTCCTCATAATTACAAAGCCAGGCGACTCTTTGTATGCTAGTCACAGAGTGAATCTGTAATCACGCATTACAATCGCTCCACTCTTTTAAACCTCTACCCCAACAGCAGAATTTCAGTACACTATGGATGGCTCGATTGCAATTGTGTACCGTCTTTCCACTGACCGGATTAGCACGCAACACGTGCTTTTCACTGTACCTCAGAACACGTGACAGTAAACTCAACATCATTAATGCACTGAGGAGAAGTTTGTATGAAGAACAAGCATATGGATTTTGGGTGTTGAAATAAGGTAATTGGTCCGGTTCATAAATTGAACTCTCATGAATCTGACATGTCATTCATCTATTTCGCTCTCAGAAAACCCCCCCAAAAAAAACAGCATTGCCAACTGCTGGGATTGAGAATTAAATTCATTGCTGACCTCGGAGTGTCCATGACCTCTGATTTATCTTCAATTTTGCTTCTTCCACAAAGATCAGATTTCATTCACGTCTACAGCAGGGAAGAACACGACAGAGAGAAATGCAATAATTCAAAGGCAGCATCACCAGAATTTTCACAGGATGCCTTTAGCCAACTGTTCCCGACACTGGTTGTGAAGATGCAAGCCCCAGAAATCCATGGACTAACTTCACTGTCAGCTGCCTCACACTGTCCAGGGAGTTTATCGATTCATTTTTCAAGATCCGTGCATCATTGGCAAGGCCAGCATTCACTGCCCAGCACTATTTGCCACTGGGGGTAAACCACCTCTTTCGTCCACTGCAGCCCATCTAGTCAAGATAGCTCTCCCACAGAGATGGATGATTTACATCCGACAACAATGAAGGAATGGTGATGATTTCAAGTCAGGAGAGTACACAATTTTGTTGCTTTAGTCCTTGGTGGTGGAGGTTAGGGTAGTTGCTTTCTGCATGTATCAAGTGGAGAGAGTAACAGCACCTGCCTCTGGTGAGTAACGACACTGCTTGTGATGCGCAAGGAGGTTTTCTCTAGTATAGGCAGGTCGGTTCTTACCATATTACAGCAGCTTGTGTTCTGGGTTGGCGTGATTTTGTAGGTAGGTGGTGCACACTTTAGTTACTCTACTGCTGGAGAGAATGAATGTTTAGGGTAGTTAATGGGATGAATAAGAGAGCACGTGAGCTACTCTATCCTGGATGATGTTGTGGTTTGTGGATCAATTGTGGAGCTCGGCCTTGTATCCAGGCAAGTGAGAGAGTTGTTTATTCTAAAACATTCCTGGAGGAGCATTTATTCGGGAGCTTGAGCAGAATGCACAGCACGGAGTCCACTAAGGGTTTTTAACGATATTCTGGCTAATATTCTGGGGATCTTGCCAGCCTTTGATACGGTGACCATAATATCTTATTTGTCTTGAGGCAGTGCCCTTGATGGTTACTATTGGCTGTGGTCTGTTTGTTGCATCTTCAGTCTATGGCAACATCCCCTCCCCACTGATATTGATTTGGTGAGGGGGGAAGATGCTGTATGATCACCACATCACAAAGGCAGGAAAGTAGCTGAATATCCCAATTCTACTTGGAGGAAATCAGCCAACATGAACCTGGGTTTTTCACTTTAATTATTATGCGCGGTGGTTGCACTTTCATTAGCCAATGTCCAAGTTATTGTCTAGGGGTCTGTTCAAGTGTTGTACTGTGCCATTTTTTGAGAGACTCGAAAGATGAAAATGTACTTCATGCAATCTGAGCTGCTCCACCCATACACTCCTGCCCGGTCCCTCAGGTCAGCTGGTCAGCTGCTCCTGGAGGTACCCGCGACTTCCTCTGGAACACCCTGCCGCTGCACAAATCAGACATTTTGCCCCCTCATCACTCCACATTTAACATTGTTAAACATGCAACAGATGTCCTTCTCTGTTAACTGAAAATGCCATAGTCTGGGATACAGCCGTGAGTAAGCCCTGCAATACTGATGTACAGCACCGATGGGCAGTGTGATCAACTGTTGCCATCAGCTTCTGAAATTTTTGGTGCACTGATCTTCAGTTACCCCCCCCCCCAGGATATTGATGGTGGGGGAAGCTGATGATGAAACATCACAAAGGCAGAGTCTCCTCTTGGTAAAACCACATGACTTTAGGCTTCAAGCTTGTACCACATTCAAAAACACTACAGATGAACATGCCAAGTCAAGAGTAGCAATTCAGGTCAGATGCATGTTCGTGCAATTTGTACAGCTTCACCAGTTTGTCACTTCATTCATTGAGGTCCAAACATGCACATCTCCATTCTTCAATGAACCACAGTCGATTCCTCTGGCTGAATGTGCTATTGATGTCCTTACTAGGGAAAAGCTAGGGAACTCCATTAAAATAGCCACACCAGAGCCAATGTGCAAAAATCTCTTCTTTTGCCTCTTCCACGAATGCCTATTGATGTTACAAAGCAGATCAACCTACCCCCTTTATATACAAGGCTCAATTCTATTTAACTGGACAACTGCATTTTCACATTTCAGCCCATCTGCACACCAATCTTGGAGAGACCTGTTGCCTGTCACCTGGACATAATGTATGTTTTTAAAATAAACTACATGGGTCTGGATTCTACAACTGTTGTGTTTATAGCAACTTGTGTTTATTTGTCATAATCACTGGATATGAACTGGATCAATGAGGTCCTTACTTGCTGCAGCTTTACAGGTACATTAAATCCACCAGCAGCAAAACAATGTACACCAAATTCAGTTATTCCCAGTAAACTAGACTATGATAATGTAATATTCAATGCAAGGAAGCCATAGCAGTGCAAAGATCATACAGTGCCGTGTGGTCCAAGAACCTAATGGCTGATCTTGAAGCAGTTCTTGAACCAGGAGGCAATAGCACTCAGGCTCCTTTACCTTCTAGAAGATGGAAGCAGTGTAAAGGGATCACTACATAGTAGGGAATTATATTGTCCACACCTCTATAAGGAACCTTTCAGCAGCAGGGGCACCAAGGATACATAGTTCCCACATGTATGGGAAGAGTGTCCATGGTTCAGTTCAGTTTACTGTCATATGTACCGAGGTACAGTGAAAAGCTTTTGTTGCGTGCTAACCAGTCAACAGAAAGACAATACATGATTACAATCGAGTCATTCACAGTGCACAGATACATAAGGGAATCATATTTAGTGCAAAAATAAAGCCAGTAAAGTCCAATCAAAGTTAGTCCGAGGGTCCTCGATGTGGTAGATAGTTCATGACGGGTTTCTAGTTGTGGTAGGATGTTTCAGTTGTCTGACAACAGATGGGAAGAAACTGTCCTTTAATCTGGAGGTGTGCATTTTCACACTTTTATACCTTTTGCCCGAAGGGAGAGGGGAGGGAGTAGCCAGGGTGCAACCCATCCTTAATTATGCTGCTTGCCTTGCCGAGGCAGTATGACGAATCAAGAAGGACCCTGTCTGAAGAAGGGTTTCGGCCCGAAACGTTGCCTATTTCCTTCGCTCCATAGATGCTGCTGCACCCGCTGAGTTTCTCCAGCTTTTTTGTGTAACCTGACGTATCAAGGAGGTTGGTTTGTGTGATGTTCTGGGCTACACACTCATGGATTTGTCACTTCAGTGATAATTCACAGGCAAGGTTGACCCTGGTACACAATCAAAGGATGCTTAGAACATAGATATTCAGCTGACAAGGACAGTTGGCATTATTCAAGCCTTATTCAATTTCAACTCAAATTATGCAGAGTTTTGCGGCTTCTCAGATAAATGGAAAAACATTTGCTTTTTTAGTTGACAAGAGTTTATTGCCGGCTTGTTACATAACCCTGTTCAAGTTTCATTTAAACGCTAAATCAATAAGGCCAAATGTAGGCCAGGTTCTATAATAGCCGAGCTTCTTATTTACCACCCGGTGACAAAAAGCATTGCACCATTTCTCCACTATCCCCTCCTGTTGTCTTGAATTTTATTTGTAGAGTTACAGATTTCCCCCTCCCCCCAGTTTCACAAGCAGCACTTCATCATTAATCTTAGAAACATAGGAAATAGGTGCAGGAGGAGGCCATTCGGCCCTTCGAGCCAGCACCGCCATTCATTGTGATCATGGCTGATTGTCCCCTATCAATAACCTCTGTCAAGCTTCTCAGGTTTGCAGATGACACAACCCTGATTGGACTGATCCAGGATGGGGAGGAATCTGCCTACAGACAGGAAGTGTCACAGCTGGCGTCCTGGTGCCGTAGCAACAACCTAGAGCTCAATGTTCTTAAGACAGTGGAATTGATTGTAGACTTTAGGAGAATTCCCCCTCCCCTCACCCCACTCACCATCAACAACCACAGTCCTGGGAACCATCATCTGCAAGGACCTTAAGTGGGGGGCTACCATTGACTCCACAGTCAAAAAGGCACAACATAGGATGTACTTTCTACGGCAGCTGAGGAAGCACAATCTGCCACAGGCAATGATGGTCCAATTCTACACGGCCATTGTAGAGCCTGTTCTCACTTTCTCCATCATGGTCTGGTTTGGCTCAACCACCAAGCACGACACCTGGAGGCTGCAGCAAATCGTCCGATCAGCAGAGAAGGTTATTGGCTGCAACTTTCCCTCCATTGATGAACTGTACACTGCAAGGGCCAGGAAGCGAGTGGGCAAGATCATCTCTGACCCCTCTCACCCTGGCCACAAACTCTTTGAATCACTTCCCTCTGGAAGGCGACTCGGATTGTCAAAGCTGCCGCAGCCAGACATAAAAAGGTTTTATCCACGAGTAGTTGCTCTACTCAACAGCCAAAAATCTGTAGCCTCCCTTTGATCTGGTATTTTGTTGGTTCACATGCTTGATCAATGGTGTTTTTTCATTAATGTTTGATTATTAATGTTTAGTGTTTTCCGAGTCATTCGTAACTGTCTCCCTGCAGCCTCCAGGTGTCGTGTATGTCATGTTGTAACTTGTGGGCAGAGCACCAAGGCAAATTCCTTGTATGTGAATACTTGGCCAATAAACTTACCTACTTACTTAGTGGGTGGAGGATAGTGTTAATGTGTGGGGTCGGTGCGGACACGGTGGGCCGAAGGGCTCGTTTCCGCATTGTATCTCTAAACGAAACATAGCTGCTTGATACTACCAGCTGTGTCATACAGAATTATTGAGCTTCACTTATACTGGGGTGCTTTCTTGCAGGGAGACGTTAACTGGCAGCATCCAAATGCTCTCAAATGTTCCATAAACAAAATGGTTGTATTTCTATTTATAAGGAACAAAGCCACTTTTTTTACACACTTTGGTTTTCCATTATCATTTGATGGATTAATGTTTCAGATCTGAATGCTAGTTCTGTGTTAGTATACACCTGGGGGGTCCACAATAAAGATCTCCAATGGCACTCTGTAGCAGTGAGTAAGAGGCAGGTTACAAATTGTGTGCAGAAATTGTTCCCTTTTGAGAAATGCAGGAAAATGCTGATGATCTACTATCCAGTTGTTTGTAAATCCTGATGGCTCTCCCATCTCATTTGAATCCCATTTCCTGTGCTCTGGATAAACTCAATGTGGCCGCATTCTTCACCCTCCCTTTAAACTCATCTTGTTCACTGATTTTTGTTTTAAATGATAAATAGCAGTATTAAAAAAAATGAAATATGCAGCAGTACAATTAAATTGAATTATAGGTGTGTTAGGGTATTAATAAGAGTAATAGTCTGGAAAATCTACCAGTCAGCACCAAAGTCCCATTGATGCCAGATGATGGGATTTTTTCTGTGATAGAAAAGCCAGGTATAGTTTTCCTCTTGGTCAGAGCAATACTTGGCTTACTCCAATTCTCAGGAACATCACAATTGATCATGTTTCAAGTAATTTTACTTATAAATCGACCAATAGTTCAGAGTGGCATGACCTGATTATTTTCCAGTGACAGGAACTAGTTACCAAAGATATTTACACCAGTTAATTACCCAATACATGCACGTTACTTTGTGATTAGTTACAAATGACACAAACATTTAAAACAAATTTGCTTTAGTCCCCATTTGCTCATTTAATCCTTTGGCAACATTTCATTTAACTCCCTTGCATTCAATTTTCATTTATCCCATTCTTAAATGTTGACACAATCTCTGCTTTAATCACCAAATCTGACATTGCATTCCATTGTTTCAAAAGCCTCTAAAGAAAATGTTCCTACTCTCCATGTTAAATCTCTTGCATTTTAATGCTGATTTTTAAATCAGCTCAGACATTTGCTCTATCACCATGATTAGCATTATATTCATGTAGGCGTATAGACATCATTATTCTGGAAACACAAGAAAATGCAGATAAAGTAAAACAATTTGCTGGAGGACCTTTGGGTTAACCCACATCTGTTGAGGGAAATGGACAGTTGACGTTTTGGATCAGGAGCCTAGATGTGTTCGACCTGGAATGTCAACTCTCCACTTAGCTCCACAGATGCCGCTCAACTTGAGATCCTCCAGCAGATTGTTTATTGCAATGTTACAGGGAAGAAATTCATATTGGAACAGCATCCCTGGGACGATCTAGAATTAAGAGATGGATTATGTATCTGCTTTAAGTATGGTAATCTCTGGATTATTACTAGACACAGGTTAGTTATCTTAATACAGGATCATTATATTGCATTCAAAAGAGAGTTAGTTAGAGCTCTTAGGGCTAGCGGAATCAAGGGATATGGGGAGAAGGCAGAAACAAGGGTACTGATTGTGGATGATCAGCCATGATCATATTGAATGGTGGTGCTGGCTCGAAGGGCCGAAGGGCCTACTCCTGCACCTATTTTCTACGTTTCGATGTTTGATGGGAATGCAGGGAGAATTTAAAAAAATGCAACATGTACGATTGGTGCAAATAGATAATTGATGGTTGGCACAGGCTCAGTGGGCCGAAGGGCCTGATTCTGTACTGCATCTATGACTGTGACCAACTTCTGCCACCCACGTACACTAGGAATAATTTAGTGGTCAATTAACCTTTTTACACGATGTTGGGATTTGGGTGGAAACTGGAGCAATTAGCCAAACTCCACACCGACAATACCCAAGATGAGGATTGTAGCTAGGTTGCTGGAGCTGGGAGGCAACAGTTCGACTAGTTACACCATTGAGTATGGATTCACGGGAGTAAGAGACACAAAGGCAACAATACATTACAAGCTAAGGAAGCAGTACAAAACAGACAACATTGAAGGAATTAAGCTTTACAATAATATTAGTAGGGAAAAGGTTGTCCTAGACAGTGGAAATAATCATGACAAATCTAAATTATTGCATCAATCGTCATTGAGAGGGTGTGAGCTGTAAATCAGAAAGTTGAAGGAAACTGGGATCGGAAGTGGCTATAAAGTGACCAATATTAGAAAAGACAAATGGTCACAAGACATCAAATTTCAAACACCAATCCCCATCGGCTTCATGCTAAACCTAGCCATTGGCAACCGGGATGTCATTCATCTCCGAGATGAACTCCCAGCATATGCCCAGATCACAAAGATGTTTCCACCTTTGTAACATCACAGCGTCCCGAGCTGGTGTTGCTACTGAAACTCCTTCTCCAAGTGTGGGGGATGTGGGGTGGGACAGGCCATGAAAGCCCTTCCCCACCCCTCACATCCCTCTGGCTTGATGAAGAAGTGGTGCACTCCATTTCATCCCTTGTCCAATATCTTGGAACATATTCAGATCACATGGAAGCACCCAACCCCTTTGTCCAAGATGGCCAGTTTCATTAACCAAGATGCTGCAAGAGGCATTTGCTGGATTATGCACACCATTTTCACATTATTCCACTATCACCCTGAACCTAAGCAGGCAGCGACATTAGGCCAAGCACATTTCTTTCCCTGGGAGAATAGCAAGTATATTTTATCAAAAGCTTGACTAAGCCTATTGAGGACTAAAATTCACATCAACGCCTGGTGTGCAGTGAAGTGTAACAGCCTTAATGGATACGAAGTAGAAAGAGTGAGCAAATACAGTTCCATTCCTGAGATTTCAATCAGCTTGATGCATATCCTTAAAGTCAAATGGCTGTGCTGTTAAATTTTACAGTTTCTTAAAATAAATTATAAAAAGTCAACATCAGACTCTACATCTACACTCAGCTAACTGCGGGCAGAATAAAATTACACAAAATCTGTCAACAGCTGGGAACTAAATGATGTGCACTGTTCTTATTAAAATGAAAGTGAACAGATAAACCTGTTGTGCGATGAATGCGGGCAGCACAGCAACTGATAGAGCTGGAGTCTCCCAGCTCCAGTGACCTAGGTTCAATCCTGACCTCAGGTATTGGCTGTGTGGAGTTTGCAAACATTGGGAGATTGAGATTATGTTTTTATAATTCCCTTTAAGAAACTTTAAGATTTATCAGCAGACATTTAACTTTAATATTATGTATTAAGACAGCAATATCTCAAAATGTAGGTATATTTGTAGACATTCTTCCGACTTCATGTAGACTGGTGCACATATTCCTCTGGGTTCTCCAGTTTCCTCCCACATTTCAAGGGTGTGCACGTTGGCAGGTTAACTGCCCATTGTAAATTGCTCCGACAGGCAGAACCAAGGGGAGAGTTGATGAAAACATGGGGAGAGCAAAATCAAAATGGGATGACCATTAACAGGTTTAGGGTGCATTTCTCTGCCATATCTCTCGGTGAATGCCCTTTTGAATTTGCGTGTGGCAAGATGAGAAAACAAAAGCTCTGCAAGCATTCTTTTGAAGAGGTCTGCTTGGAACCAAGCAGAGTAGTGTACAGTATTCAAAGGAGAAAACCAAAGCAAAAAATAAATAGCATGCATTTGCAGAAACGCAGCTCTCAAATGGAGACTAGGTTTCATGCTTGAAGACATTCACCACCACCTCCCAACCTTCCAGTTTGAAGGCTGCCGCAGAAAGTCCACGCTTGTAGTTTCCCGATGGATAGATTGGGCAGTAGTACGGACAGCTAAACACAGGGACGGAATAAGCAATGTGTTTTGGGGACCTCAATTAAGACAAGCTTTTTCCTTTTGCAGAGTACATAAAAAACCTCCAGTTTGAGATACCACCAGGAAACATCTGCTCAAAGTCAGCTCTTAATTATAAATGAGGATGCAGGGAGCAACCCACTGTGTGCATCATTACCCAGGCAAATAAGTGACAAGCACGATCACGCAAAATAAACACAATTTGATTTCAGGGAGTTTTATGCAGCAGGTTACAAGGAATCTTCTTCATTTAGATGACTCAATACTTCCTGCACTAATATCCACCTCTTTGCCAAAACACCCCTTCAGAAGCTTTATGCCTTGATCTGATGCATTGGTTATGGGATCTCTTCCTTCCTCAAAAGGTTTACACGATTGGCAGAACCAACTGTGAATGGTGGTTCGTTAAATGACCATTAAAACATTTACAACCATCCCACCCTCAACAATGACAGACCCCAAGCACACAAATGCATAAGAACGGAAGGCATAGCTTTAAGATGAGAGGGGCAAAGCCTAAAGGAGATATGCAGGGCACACTATCTTTTTATAATTTACAAGCAGACACATGGCTATGCAGGCAATGAGAGCCGAGGATCATGTGCATGCAGAGGAGATTAGTTTAATTTGGCATCATGTTCGGCACGGACCTTGTGGTCTGAAGGGCCTGTTTCTGCAGCGTTCCGTATGGCACATGAGAACAGCAAACTGGAAATGAATTACAACTGCATTAAATCCTGAAGATCCCTTCGTCACAGACTGTTGGTAACAGCTCACCACCATCCTCCAGGGGAATTAAGCACAGACTACAAATGCTGCCGCACCTACCTGGCAAATCTGGCTCGTGGTCAAGGTAGCAAAATGCACAAATTGCCAAACAGTTTAAGTGATTTCCCACCAGAGTAACTAAGAGAAGGAAGCAAATAAGACGAGTTGGCTATTTGGCTGCTGCACCACTCATCGGAATCATGGCTGGTCTTTCAGAACTATTTCTATATCCCTCTCATATTCAGAGCTTCAGTCTCAGTTTTGAATGAGATCAGTGATTGGAAATCTCAACCCTTTAGAGCAATGGAGGCTGGAAAATGTATCATTCGCAGAGTCAGATGTTTCTCCTTGCTTGCTTCAGTCCCGACCCTTTATTTAGTGGAAATGGCTTCATCAGTTCCACCCTGTCAACCCATCTAATGATTTTAAGGCCACTGTTGTAATATTTAGTGACTACATACCTAGCCCACTCAATATCTCCTGATAATCGACTCACCGCCCTCGGAACCATTCTAGTCATTTTGTTTTAACTGCCCTCCCTCCACAGGAAGTTTTAGTTTAAGGCAGGGATACTAAAATCGGACAATAATCCAGGATGTGGTCTCACCAGGGCCACTGTTACTTCATCAAGAGACCACATTAACTGAACAGAATTTACATTCAACATATCCAAGCTGGCTTTCACCAATTGTCCCACAAATGTTCAGGTGACTGCTAATTTTGTCCTCAATTAATATTTGTAAAGTTTTCTGTACCAATGAGTGGTATGTGGTCACTGGGCTTATCCCCCAAAGGTATAACACTCGTAATGTTCCTGACTAGCATCTTCCTAGAGCCTATGTACATTTGCAAGGTTACAACCAGCTCTCTGCAATATCTTCCCCGCTTCCCTCATGAACCTTGATACCCTGCCCATCTGGCCCAAGCGATCTACATGCTAAGTACAGTCAGCCTTTCTCACACCTCTTCTTTACTAACTGTCAGCCTACAGCGAATGGCAACATCATCATCCATTTCCAAAGTTCCAACACCATCTTCTTCCTTGAAGACTAATGTAAAGTATCAAATAGCCCCTCAAGCCCTGCCCTCTGTCTTATTTCCATTTTAGCCTCCATAACCCCTTTTATGTCTACACACTTAAAAAGAATCTGGGATTCCATTATCCGTTTACTCCCACTCTGTTCTCATGCTCTCTCATTGCATCTGTTACAATGTTCATAGGGCAAGTTATTAACCTGGTTCTCACTTGTATTCAATAATCTGCCATCTGCTCTTCTGCTGCCCTTTTTTACACCACTTGGTCATCCAGGATCTCTGCCTTTTATTTCCTATTCTCCACTACTTCAAATTAGGATTAAAATATTAAAATGTTCATTCATTTAGGAATTAGCCCGTCAGCCGTCAATTCCAATTTACTCTGGTCTCATCCGTTGGAAGTTGGCCCATCTCTAATTGAGATTTGAGTTTAAAAAACTCTCAGTAATCTATATCCCTTTCCAAAGGTACTCCTATCCTTAAGTTGCTATGATCACAGCTACTTAGATGCCCCAACACTGGTGCACATATCACATGAGCCAGCTCATTTCCCAGAACTAATTCCAGTAAATTTGCCTTATTCTGAGGGCCAGAAATATCCAACATGACAATATCTGTCTTTGCCAATACTAACATTCCTTTGTGCAGGAAGGAGCTGCAGATGCTGGCTTACACCAAAGATAGACACAAAATGCTGGAGTAACTCAGGCTGCATCTCTGGATAGAAAGAATAGGTGACGTTTCGGGTCAAGACCCTTCTTCAGACAGTCAGGAGAGAGAGAAAGGAGAGGAGAAATGGAAGGGTAAGGCATGAAACCGTCCTTTCCTCTTCTCCCATAGAATAGCAAGTGCACCTCAGGAGTACTTCATCACCATGGGACATTTTATAAACTGCAAACTGCAAATACAAGTGTCTTTCCCTTGTTTTCTGGTACCTTAATGTGCAGTTTAATTATCCTCCGTTTCGGCATCAAGTCACACAGGGGTAACAGATAGAATCTTAAGCACACCAAGGCTTGTTAATTGAGAAAAGCAAGTTGAGTTCTTCTACCTCAACCTGAAGCGATTTGCATCGCACCATCTCCGAATTTGCTAATTCTGTACAGACCTCAGTGGAGCATGGGAACAGGCAGAATAATGTGCATCAGCAGAGTCACTTTGTAGCTGTGAGGGTCCAAGGGACATGCTGATGCGACAGGTAACTTCACGGTGCAATAAGCCAATAGAGATGCTACAAAGATGGATGACAGATGGTGATCCCAAAGGAAGGGTGGTTCACAAAAAACTAATTTAATACATTATAAATATGTATTAGTTTAAAATCAAAATTAAATTTGAAATACACACATAGATAAGCATGAAACAACATGTAATCATATCAAATAAACAATTTCCAAAATTCAATGAAGTGAAAAATTGCGATGCACAATGATATTTATTGACAAAACAATTAATATACATCTGTTAGCATAATTCCCTGCTGTAAAGGGCAAATACAAGGCAGGACCCCACTCAACCAGCAGGGGACCCAAGAGAATAGTAAACCAGCCCCTCACGACAGAGGGGGGGGGGGGCAATATTACATTTTTAAACAGGAGAGAAGCCAGATAGGCTGCTGATAAATAAGAACCAGACTTTTATGCAACAGCTCTGCAGGAAAATGTCAGCTAGTTACACTTGTGTGGCCCGGATTTTCCCATTAGCACACCATGATGCAGACTCATGCCATCGGGTTCAGTACCAAGTCCAGGATTGGATGCGGACGGTTCCAAGGCGGGTGCTGGATCTACTTGGTAAATGGCTGGATCAGGGCAGGGAACGATTAGCTTATACTTGGCATCATGTTTGGCAGAGACATTACAACCTGAAGAGCCAGATCCTACGTTTTTAATGCAGTCCCACTTATTTGAATGTAGTTATCCCATTATAATCCCATTATATGTGGGTATTTTCCCACTGTAATTAATGTCTTAATTACATGGACGTGAAAAAGTTAATACATTTGAAATTTTATTTCAATAACTTAAATGCATTTCGAATGTCTTTAAATGCGTGAGATCTTGCCCAGTGTCTAAAAAAAGGCGTCATGGTAGGAAAATACAATTTAAAAAATCCACAAATTAAATTTAAGAGATACGCATGGATAAAGCGTGAAAGGCGAGTAATTGTGTCAGAAAAATCACAATTTTTAAAGGCTTAATCAGGTGCAAAATAGCAATGTGCCACTGAGCAGTAATCCTGGAATGGGGACCCAGTTGCCAGAGTCAAACAGAGATGCCTGGAATACCCTGCAGTATCGATGACAATAAGCTCGAATGCTTCATGAATTGTTTGGTTGGAGAATATAAACCAAGCCAAAGGCAATTGGAAGTGGTTATTCCAGCACTGAGGAATGGTGGTCCCCAGAGAGAGAACGCAAGCTTCCTCGGCAAGGCCAGCAGCATAATCAAGGATGAGTTGTACCCTGGCCACTCTCCCTTCTCTCCGTTCCCATCAGGCAAGAGGTATAGAAGTGCGAAAACACACACAACCAGATTCAGGGACAGTTTCTTCCTAACTGTTATCAGGCAACCGAACAGTCCTGAACTACGATCTACCTTATCGGGGAACATCGGACTATCTTTGATCAGACTTTGCTGACTTTACCTTGCACTAAATGTTATTCCCTAATCATGTGTCAGTACACTGCGAATGGCTCGATTGTAATCATGTGTTGTCTTTCCACAGGCTGACAATAAACTAAACTAAAGAGAGGCAAAGAGAGAGATGTTGTTCCTTCTCTCCCCCATCCCCTGACGTCACTTTGCTTCAAGCTGCCATTGGTTGCTTCTCCGGCAGCACAAGACTCCATAACAGCCATAAGCTAAACTTTGGATCATGAGTGGGGACATCGCCCCACCTATCCACTCCTCCATTGCTGCTCCTCAGTCTGAAGAAGGGTCTCGACCCGAAACATCACCCATTCCTTCTCTCCAGAGATGCTGCCTGTCCCTGTGCTTTTCAAAGACGTCCTCATTTTGTTTAATATGTTCTTCTCCCTATTCCATTTAGAAATTGTTTGCTCTTAAGAAATTGATTTTTATTTTTAATTGTCTGCTGATGATAATCATCAATTGGAATCTCTGACTCTTGGGGGGAAAGGAATTAACAATAAACTTCAGAAATGTCAGAAGACGTAGCTGGATGAGAATTTAGCTTCAAAATTCAACTGCTGGTTCCCTCACAGGCAGATACAGCCCATTCAAAAACACAACACACACTACAACACAAAATACATTATCAGTAGATTCTGAAATTTATAGCACTAGGTGGCATATTTAGGCTAATCTCACCTAGTTCTTGGTCCATATAGCTCTGGGAGGTCTCCAGTCTCGTGAGGTGGGAAAAGAGGAGCCACAGAGGACCAAATCTGGGGTGGCATGATCAGGTGTATACAGCCCCATCTGGTTCATCAACTCAAAACATCTGCTTGATGAAGTGAATGTGGCCTTGAATAAAAAAACATACAGCACCAATGGGGAAAAAAAATGCTATCCTCAAATAGAAATAGCTTGTGTTTTAAAACTATTATTTGAGCTAGGGCATTTCTTCAGCTGACAATTTTATTGAGCAATTAGAATCGAGAAGCAAGGGGACATTGGTTTAAGGTGGGGGGAGGGGGGTGGGTAGGCAATTTTCTTTTTTTTTTAAATTCACACACACAGTGATGGGTGCATGGAGCAAGCTGCCGGAGGAGGTAGTTGCGGCAGATACTATCACAACGTTTTTGAAACATTTTAGACATGTACATGGAGATAGACACAAAAAGCTGGAGTAATACAGGTGGGTCAGACACCATCGCTGGAGAACAGGAGTAGGTGACGTTTTGTGCTCGAGCCTTACATATTCATTTTTCCCTCATACCAGTCAAGGCCAGCATTTATTGTTCATCTTCATTTGACCTTGAGAAGGTGGGGGCGGTGAGAGGTTGCAAATGGAATTGAACATCTTACAGTTGCCCAACATTTCCCCGCACACCACCTCCCTTAACTTCTGACCTCACAAAATGAAAGATCTTTGCTGAAACTGCTGAAGATGGTTGTGTTTGGGACAGTGCAGAAGCTGTGGACCTCTGGTGGCAGATGCTCTGCCATGCCAATGTAGTCAACAGGCTGACGAGCTGAATATACATTTGCAAAATCTAAATAACAACATTGGAAAAAGGGCAGCATGGTGGCGCAGCGGTAGAGTTGCTGCCTTACAGCACTCAGTGCCAGACACCTGGGTTCAATCCTGACTGCGGGTATTGTCTGTATGAAGTTTGTACGTTCTCCCCGTGACCTACGTGGGTTTTCACCGAGATCTTTAGTTTCCCCGCACACTCCAATGATATACGGGTTCGTAGGTTAATTGGCTTGGTGCAAGTGTACATTGTCCCTAGTGTGTGTGTGTAGGATAGTGTTACTGTGTGGGATCGCTGGTCAGCGCAGACTCAGTGGGCCGAAGGGACTGTTTCCGTGCTGTACCTCTGAACCACACTATCATATACAAGCTTTTTCATTGCCAAATGTTAAGCCATGATCTAGCGTGTGCAGCACAAAACCCTTCTCTGAGAAGAGATAAACATTTCCACCAAGCTGGTCTTTAGCTCTGTTGTCAGCCACAAGAGTGTTTACAACAAAGGATGTTTCTGGTCCTTTCAAAATATAAGTGAGGGACATAACCTTTAGAGCATGATTACATTGGACTTTGCTTTCAAACTGAAATCAAAAACGATTTGCTGGCATTGAAAAGTTTTCAGACACGTTCTCCGTTTGTTAAAAAATGGTGTTTGCCCTGCCTTAAAAATATTTGTGCAGTATTCTTTCCAGCTCAATGGCATCTTTCCGACAGCAGGGTGACCAAACTAAACACAGTACTCCATGTGTGGCCTCAATGTTGTGGGTACAAATGTAAAAATGTCCAAATGTCTGTACTCGATTCCACGACTAATGAAGGCCAGCCTGCCAAAAGCTATGCTCACCACCCGAGCTACCTCTGGCACAGCTTTCCGAGAACCATGTACTTGTACTCCTGGATCCCTCTGCTCCACCACTCTCCCCATGTCAGCTTGCATCCGTGGAATGAGAAACAGAGTGCACATATCCAAGTACAAAAACAAAGTGTCCAAACCTAAGACATTGGCACTGCTTCTCGCTCCATTGAAGCAGCCTGACCTGCTGAGTGTTTCCAGCTTCCGGCTGTTATTTTTGAGAAAACATTAGCAAGACCAACACTACTATTCATCATGCAGAGGCTTTCTAATCCTTCAAAATGACCTCGACTGTCAATTATTTTGTGGTCAGTGGTTTTGAGGAAACTGACATTCATCTGAACTTCAATCTAATTATATTTTTAATATATTGGCTAAACCAGCAAACACGAGAGTTGAAGTTGAACAAATTTGATGTTCTTAACTTCACCCTCTGGTGGGTATTAGCTCAACATCCTTTATCAGAAACCATGCGTTGTCCTGGGTTTGGACATGCTGGAATCATAAATTAATCTGAGAAAATGTGTCACTTCAAGGATATGACAAAGGGGGATAAGATATTGTGGGAGCATTTTCAATAAAAACATTGCATTCTTCACCCGAGTAAGCTATGACTAAAAAAAAAAGTGCCGGAACCCAAGTGGATTCTCTTCCTATTACTTCTGCTCATTAAACAAGCCACATAATCGCTCCTGTGAAAGTTTCAGCAGATATGGTCAAGACCGGGGCTGATCCTGCCATTGGTAACTTTTCACACGACAGCGGCACTCATTTCTCTACTAATGGATTGAGAGCAGTTGTTCACTCAAGTAGCAATATCTGCTCCGATTACGAGTCGAGACCTAAAGGGACTGAATTACTGATATACGGCGTGCAGAGTCACAACTCACAACCCAATTTTCTACAGTATTCCATCTACTAGTGGCCTCAGGAACCTGGCTTCTTTTTTGGTTAAAATGTTAATCTTCTGACATTGCTAACCTATGGAAGGCTTTCTTCTATGAATAGACCCATCTTCCGACCAGATTTAACTGCTTCATATTACAGGTAAAGTTTAATGAGGAATAAGAGAAATAAGGAACTGCAGATACTGGTTTAATAAAAGTGCAGGAATAACTTAGTGGGTCAGGCAGGAGATCATGGATAGACAACAGTAAATTGAAAAAAAGGGGAGGGGTTATCTAAAATTGGAAAATTCAGTGTTCATACTGTTGGGTGGTAAACTTCCCAAGCAGAATATGATGGTGATTGCATAGGCCCCAGCCGTGCCTGCCCGTTTGTGATATCGTGAAACATTCCTTCTTCCAAATGTACACTGGCACCAACCTCCCATGCTTTCTCTGCTACATCGAACACTCCATTGGAGTTGTCTCCTGCACCCGTGCAGAATTTGTTGATTTCATTAACTTTACCACTAACTTCCACCCTCTCCACAAATTGGACCATTTCTGACAACTCTCTCCCTTTTCTTGATATCCATCCCCATCACGGGGGGAAGACAGCCCACTGACGTCCACGACAAACCCACATTTATCTGGACTACACCTCCTCCCACTCTGCCTCTTGCCAAGAAGCTATCCCCTACTCATAATGTCTCCATCTCATCTGCTCCCAAGACGAGGCTTTCCATTCAAGCACATCGACAATGTCTTGTTTCTTTGTTTAAAGTGGTTTCCCCCCCTATCGTCATAGATGAGAATCCCTCACTCAAGTCTTCTCTGCGTCTCATGCTTCCCCTTCCCCCCCCAAATGGTACAAGGTTCCTCTGGCCCTCACCTTTCATCCCTCCACATCCAACACATTATTCACTGCCACCATTAACGTGACAGAAATCACATCTTCCCATTCCCACCCCTTTCTGCAGAGACCACTCCTTCCGCAACTCCTTGGTTTAGTTATCCCTTCCCACTCAAACCACTCCATCCCCAGGTATTTACCTCTGCGACTACAGCACTGTCGCTCTATGTCTCTCCTCACATAGATCCAGGGACCCTAGTGAGTCTTTCCAAGTGAGACAGAGGTTCCCCAGCACCTCCTCTAACCTCATCTGCTGCATCCAGTGTTCCCCATGTGGCCTTGTTTACATCAGCGAGACCAAGTGGCTCCTCTGCAACTGTTTTGCCGAACACTTGCGCTTGGTCCACCCAGGCCTACTGAATCTCCCGATTGCCAACCATTTCAACTCTTCTTCCCATTCACACACTGAACTTTCTGTCCAGAGCAAGGCCACATGCAAATTCGAGGAACAGCACCTCGTATTTTTTTCAATTCTTGTTCGTGACCTGGGAACTGCAGCCAATCCCGGGGCAGACAAGCTGAGCTGGGCGTGCAGGCAACCTGGGAACTGCGGGTCCTTTATCCCACCATGTCCGCGCCGACCAGCAATCGCCCCGTACATTAGCACCATCCGACACTGGGGCCAATTTACAATTTACCAAAGCACTTAACCTACAAACCTGCACGTCTTTGGAGTGTGGGGCAGGCGAGCCGACCTGGGCGCTACAGCCAGTCCCGGGGCACGCAGGTGACATGGGCTCTCCAGCCAGTCCCAAGGCAGACGAGCCGACCTGGGGCTGGCTGTAGCTCCCAGGATTTCCATCCATGCCACTGCACGCAATTCTAAATACATCCTCATTAAGAGCTCAAGGGTGATCATGTTCCTTAGTGAAGCTGCAGTGAAATGTCATCGTGTTCAAGTTTTCAGATTTCAGTGACCTTTTCTCTGGGAATAAAGAATCGAATGTAGAAGGAGAGATCAACAGAAACATGCAGGTTCTTTGGGGGCATGTTGACGGATACCTCGTCCTCCATATCAAATGAGGAATAGATAACAGCAAAATAAGATCAACCATGTTACGGATAGTCGAATAATTAATTGGTTTGGTTGTCAGCACACATACTATTACTGGCAAAAGGATAGCAATCAATCCATTAAAAAAAGTACATTAAGCAATACACAACAATTACTGTCTGGGGCAAACTGTGAACCATGTTTACTACTGCATATATATTGTTTTTCCTGTCTCATCAACATGAAGGATGACGGTTGAAGAGAATGGAATTTTTTTTTGTTTCGGCCGTCAATGGTTAAATACAATACTGCCAGACAATAGCTGTTCTTCAAATCTATTCGATTAGCATCCTATACCCAAAAAAACATTCTCCAGCTCATAGGTGTAACAGTCATTTCCATTACCAGCCACCTTGCAGGATGTAAAAATGTTAAATAATTTAGGCCTAGTTTCTTTCCTTCTGTGATGCCTCGAGTATGAGAGTGTTTGGTCTCACTTAGAGAGTGCTCATACTCAGAGCTCTAAGCTGAAACAAATTTCTGGTGACAACCCAGTCAGCTGTTGAATTGTATGCGCAAGAAAGAACTGCAGCTGCTGGTGTAAACCCAAGATTTACTCCAGCTTTTTGGGTCTCTCTGCAGGACAGGCAGCATCTCTGGAGAGAAGGAATGGGCGACGTTTTGGGTCAAGACCCTTCTTCAGACCTCCTTACTGCTGAATAGACCTCCTTGCCAACATGGTGGACCCAAATCAAATTTGTTTACATTATATTTTGGCAGCCTAGAAAATTAAGTTTACAAATCTTGAGTTCTCCTTCCTCCAATTTAGTGGTCTCTCAGGATAAAGGGCATCTTGCCTCCACTCTAGCTCTGTGAGTTCAAAGTGCCTGATGGGTCTTGCGTTGGATCCCGAGTTTGTGTACAGGTTGAGCTACATTGGGCAGGCAGGTGGGATGCTCACTCCCACCACCAATTGCACTTGTCATCCACATACTCCCATCAAAGTGGTACTCAATGTCTACCTAGTTTAATTAGTCGTGGATCTGAGATTCCCACAAATCAGAGAATATGGGCACATTTTTGAACAGACATTTTCTTGGTCTTCCTAGTTGATCATCTTACATTCTGGTTCTGTGGGTTCCAAAGCAGTTGTCGAGACTCTTCCACAGGTGGGCTGAAAGGAGGCTGACAG
Organism: Leucoraja erinaceus; assembly: GCF_028641065.1. Taxonomy (NCBI): domain Eukaryota; kingdom Metazoa; phylum Chordata; class Chondrichthyes; order Rajiformes; family Rajidae; genus Leucoraja; species Leucoraja erinaceus. Next base: position 17,283,356 of record NC_073393.1, on the reverse strand, counting down.
GGCGAGTGTATGGGCAGTTCGCGAGATGGTGGACTCCATCCACTGTTCAGGTGCAGATCACGTGTGCTCGGGATGACATTGAGGCTCTCAATACCATCCCCAATGCAGCTTATCCACTTAGAGCAGCCATATGGCAGTGGTCCCCAGGATCAGCTATGATCACTTCCCGCTGCCATCAGACTCCTGAGCAGACCTCTCATCTGATAAGATGAATTCCCAATCTTCCAATCTACCTTGTGACCCTTGGACTTTATTTTTATATACTGAGAGGGGCATAATGGAAATCGGAGTCTTATTCCCAAAAAGGCAGAGGTTCCGCTCTGTACTACACGTCAGTCAGTTGGTTTTTGTAGGAGTGGTCTAACTTGCTCCTCTAGTATCTTTGATCTGAACCTTTGATGCAGTTGTAACAATGCATTCTGCACTGCCCACTTTTTCTTTTGTACTGACTGGTATGCTGATGTCTGATGTGATTTGTCTGGCTTGCATGCAAAACAAAGTTTGAAGAAGGGTCTCAACCCAAAATGTCACCTATCCATGTTCTCCAGAGGTCCTGCTTGACCTGCGGAGCTGCTCCAATACTGTGTCCTTTTGTGTATTAACCAACCTCTACAGATTTTTGTTTCTACAAAATAAAGATTGGTTTATTATTGTCACATATACCCAAATCAATACCAATAAACTTTCCTTTCCATAGAATGATTATCTTGGTTATTTATTTACTTGTCATGGATAGAAAGAGTTACATATTCCCTAATCCAACAGTAACTATCCTTTTATAAATGGTCAGTGATAAAGCACTACAAGACATCAGAAATTTTGTAAGATATTATTTAAATATTGGATACTTTAAACCATGGTGCAGGGGTTCCCAACCCTTTTCGTCCCGTTTACCCCTGGCAACTTTAATAGCACATAATAATGTTATTTCACTTATTTATGAACAACTAATGATCAATAGATACTGGTATAGCAAACACAGTCAGTCAATGAGAAAAGTGGGTGAAAGTTACCCCCGGGGGTAAACTTACCCCAGGTTGGGAACCCTTGCCATAGTGGGTATTGATCCGAAAGACCAAGGTTCTGTGCAAAACAAACTAGGCCAAAAACCAGAGGTGGGGTAGTGCCTTCAGAAGCAAATCGAAACAATGGAATGCAGCTCATTTGCGACGAGAGAGCGCGAGAGAGAGCCACAGGGATGAACTTGGACTTGTTTTGCTATAAATTAACAACTAAATGAGCTGGAATCCAAAGTAAGCTGGAAACAGCTATATTTGCTGGTGACATTGATATTGGGAGAACCATGACAGATTCCTTTGCTTAAAAATTACTTAACTGTGTAGACAAGTGGCATTACAATTTCACACTGGTAATTGTAAAATAGTTATACACTGCAGATGCTGGAAATCTGTAATAAAATTAAGCAGTGCTAGACATTCTCAGCATTTGCCGAGCACTAATGTGTAGGCTCAATCACCATTTCTGAAGAGTCCATTTATCATGAATCAAGTTTTACGTTTCAGAGCAAGTATGTTGTTGCAACAGATAGCATATTGGGAGGGGCAGGGAGAGTAAAAGGGAAAATCTATTGAAAGAGCACCAAATTTGAAACTGTTTTTCCTCTCTCTCCACAGGCGCTGCCTGATCCAATAATCGCCACAATTCTGTTGTCATTTCAGATTTTCAGCTCCTGCTGCCTTTTGGTTTTGCACCTTCCCGTAGAGTAGACCCTTCGCCTTCCTTCGACCTGGCCAACTTGTTTAAATAAATCAATTTAAAATGCACAGCCGTTTGGAAACTGGTGAGTTGAGACAATGAAGGACAAGCAGGCGGCTTGTTACAGCTGCAATTATAAACACCTGGCTATAGCACGTTTTCCCAGAAATGCTTTTATTGCATTTCCACTTTTCAAAATCTTCCATTTTAATTTCTGGGCAGGGCAATTAGCATGAAATAATATGTTTAGATAAAAATACAAATTAGTCTTGAAATTATAAGCATCTCTAAAGTAATCCATGTGGCACTTGGGCCTCGGTGCTCATAAGGAGATGGCTTGCTTTGGTGTTTCCTCAATGTTCGCTGGGTTACATCACAGAGTGTTAAGAATAGGCACAATTATCCCAACAGCTAATCAGTGAATCACTCAGATTGCTTTTAATGTAAAATAACAGTTTTCCTCAAATTAGCAAATAGCTTCATGAAGTGTCTCAGCTGCTCTGGTTTGATATGCTGAATATTTTGCACCAAGGAGGTGTCATCCTTGGTCCAAGTTGAACAAGCAGATCTCAGAATAATTAGTCACTCGCTATCGAAGATTACAAAGAGCAGAAGTCAGAATCAGGAAGTTACTTCAATCCATTTGACAAACAGATCTGTGGACGTTCAACACAAGTCCAGTATTAACCTGCACCCCAATCTGCTAAATTTGAATGTATTCTTGTCTAAGAAACTTAACAATATTTCCACAATTCCTTATATCGGAGGTTATTCCAGTCAGTCAAGTCTACGCCAGCTCACACAACGTTCCCTCTCTCCCACTAATTTGCTCTACATCCCCATCAATTCCTCCCTGATTCTACCACTCAATGACACAAATATACAATAATAAATTAGAAATATGAAGCAACCATACCATAAAAGTGCAAACCCAGAGTACTTAATGCAACCAAAAGCAAACTCCATGGTAGATCACAACTCAGGTAGAGGTTCGGGTCTATTTTTTTATGATTGCGGTGGAGCGTGGTGACCTATTGCCAGCTGTTAAACTAGACAAGATTAGATATAACCATTTTAAACCATTTATGTTATGCCCATAACATATGTTATAATTGAATTATTTGTGATGGAGTAAATCTACAAATGAATTATAGTCAAACAGCATGGAAACAGGCCCTTCGACCCATCAGGTCCACACCAAACATCAAGCTCCCATCTATACGAAACCTACTTTTATTCTCCATACATTCCCATCAACTGCCCCAGATTCTACTATCACAAACATACTGAGGGCAATTTATCGTGGCCAATGTGGAAGGAAATCAGAACACCCAGTCACAAGGAGAACAAGAAACCTATACGGACAGTTTCCAGAAGTCAGGATTGAACTTAGTCATAGGAACCGAGAACACAGCTGAGCCACCCCTCATGAAACTAAATTAACAATCTTTAGAACATGGCCATCTTTTTAAATTCCCCATCCAAAAAGAAACTCAAGATAGTACGGAGGTTGTATGTTCTCTCCGTGACCTGCGTGGGTTTTCTCCAGGATCTCTGGTTTCCTCACACATTCCAAAGACATACGGATTTGCAGGTTAATCGGCTTGGAATAATTGTAAATCGTCCTTCGTGTGTAGGATAACGTTAGTGTGCAGGGATCGCTGGTCAGCGCAGACTCGGTGGGCTGAACTAAGGGCCTGCTTCTGCACTGTATCTCTAAACTAAATGCAGCAGCATAAAATCGGTGCGGTAACAGACAGGTAGGTTTACTAATGAAAGTTCGATCGTCCGAAGATAGCAGAATTGTCAACCCTGCAGCTTATATAAACAGCAAGCACAGCCAGACAGGTCTCCAGTGCCCAGAATGGTGGTCATCAAGGTGACCCGCAAGTAAGAATGAAGCACCAAGGACTGGGTCAAGTCTTGGAAACTCCTCCACAAATGGTGTCTTCACCGGACAATTCACTAAGACAATTGAAGATTACGGGTGGGGTGGGGGGGAGAAAGAGGAAGAAATGTTAACCTTCCCAAACTCCATGGTATTCCTAAAAAAAGATCAAGATAGATTTAAAACAAAAAAATCTGTATCCTGGTTCAGCATAGCAACAATCTGGTTTAGGATTGGAGGGATCGAATTAAGAAACTAGCAACATTTAAAATACCATTGATAAATACACATATTTTCCAACCTCTGGGCCAAAATAAGAGTGCATTTGATAAAGCAACTCAATGGGGATGAAAGTTATTGGTCATTGCAAGGTGTAAAACAAATTCACTGGACAAGATTCCCGAGCCAGGTACTGAAGAAATAGGAGGAGGTGTAGAGCATTCGGCCGTTCAAGCTTGTCCTGCCATTCAATACAATCATGGCTGATTTGCTCCAGGCCACAACACCTCTCCTACATTGGTAATCATGGGCCTCAATTCCCTAATCTTTTAAAATAATGTATACCTATTTAAATACTTTCAGTTATTTAGCCTGCCCAACCCTCCAAGATACAGAATTGCAGAGATGTATCACTCTCTGCAAGATGTTCCTATGCACTTTGGTTTTAAATGACCACCCTTATTTTTGTAACTGTGGCCTCTTACTCACAATTCCCCCACAAGTGAAAACATCTCCAAATCTCCAGTCATGCCTCTTCAGGACACACGTTTCAATCAGGCTCTCTCTTTCTCTTAATGCAAATGAATGATGGAAGTGCACTCAAATCTCCTTGCAATTGAGGAATATTTAGATATCACATTTTCTTAGGAGATTAATTGTTTGGTTTGGAGCTGTGGTACAAGAGTTCACGTAATGATTGAGCTCCAGAATTTGACATGAGCAGCTCAATTCTTTTACAGCTTGAAATTTCTTTCAAACTAAATAAATCCAGGATTCGAATAATTTCATGCTGAGCACGGACAATCACATAATACTGTCACGAGCAAGTTTACATAGGCATGTTCAATTATGACTGTGGACATAAGTGTATGATGGAGCATAAAAATGGGCAAAATATTTGACTTCAACATGGGAACAGAAAGGTATATATGCATGTTAGCCCAAATATATCACTGCAGTAGTTTTTCACTTCTTGAAGTACATTATATTGTAGGGTGTATCCAAATCCAAGGCGTAGCTATGGGCACGCGCATGGGCCCAAGCTATGCCTGCCTCTTTGTAGGGTATGTCGAACAATCCTTGTTTGAGACGTACCGTGGCCCTATCCCCGAATTCTACCTACCCTACATCGACGACTGCATTGGTCCTACCTCCTGCACCTATACAGAACTCACCGACTTCATCCATTTCACCACTATCTTCCATCCAGCATTCAAATATACCTGGACCATTTCCAACTTCTCCCTACCATTTCTAGACCTCACTATCTCAATTGCAGGTGACAAACTTCTGACCTACATTTACTATTAACCCACTGACTCCCATGGCTATCTGGACTACACTTCTTCCCACCCTGCTTCCTGTAAGGACTCCATCCCCATCTCCCAATTCCTCCGTCTATGCCGTATCTGCACCCAGGATGAGGTGTTCCAAACCAGGGTATCGGAGACGTCCTCATTCTTTAGGAAACGGGGTTCCCCTCTTCTACTATAGATGAGGCTCTCACCAGAGTCTCTTCTATACCCCGTAACTCTGCTCTCACTCTCTCTCCCCCCTCCCCCCACCCCACTCGTAACAAGAGCAGAGTGTCCCTTGTCCTCACCTTCCACCCTACCAGCCATCATATACAACAAATAATCCTCCAACATTTTCGCCACCTCCAACGGGATCCTGCCACTGGCCACATCTTCCCATCTCCCCCCTGAAGAAGGGTCTCGACCCGAAACATCGCCCATTTCCTTTGCTCCATAGATGCTGCATCACCCGTCGAGTTTCTCCGGCATTTTTGTCTACCTTATATTGCAGGGAAGTTTGTGATCCATTCCATTTCAAAATTAATGAAAATGTTCTTAAATTGCCAGGTAAGGGAAGTTCCGTGGAATACACCTGCAATGAGGATATTTGCAGGGCAAGTTAATTCACAGCTTCACTAAAAGGCATTTAGAAAGGCCATTAAAACCAATCCCTACATGTTTAGCACTGTAGCCAAAGCAGCAGCTCACATCAGTGGATGAACTTCTAACAATGGAGGCAGTGCAGGAAGATGTTCTTAAATTGCTGGCAATAGAGAACTAATGCCATCCATCGTATAGAACCTTGGATGCTCTTTGGGATCTAATGACGAATCCACACTAGATAAATAGAGGCAGAGTCCAAGCTAAAAAGGTCTCACTAAGCATTTCCTGGCTAACAGCAAAGAGAAATCCAAGTTCCTTTCTACACGTCCCCAACTGGGGAGAAGCTTTGCTGCAAAATAATGGACAGCCAGCTGATTGTGTGCTCTGTGTGTTATCATTCATGCATTGTCCCTCTCAGAAGGATCTCTTGCACTCCAAGGGTCCTTAAGCTCAGGTTACGTCGGCATCTTGGAACCAGTTGGCTCGAGATGCTGAAGCATTGAGTAACCCAGAAACCACTCTACATTCAAGGCCTGCAATATCTGAAGCTCAATACAACACCTCAAAATTACTCCCCACAAAATGCAGCTTTTTAAATTAAACAAATATTTAAATGTGCTCACTTCCCCTTGGTGCACATTGCTGGCCCAGTGTGGAAAACAGTCAGGTGCTACAATGCTGCCAACTATTTTAGTTTAGTGTCACGGGTACAGAGGTGCAGTGAAAAGCTTTTGTTGCGTGCTAACCAGTCAGCGAAAAGACAATCCATGATTACCATCAAGCCATCTACAGTGTACAGATACATTATAAAGAGAATACCATTTAGTCCAAGATCACATAGTAGTATCAACGGGCACCATTTGGACATAGAAATAAAGTATCCAACAGTCCCAAAACAATAGTTTTATTCAGTTATGGGATGCAGATGATGGCAGTGAGACCAAACATTTATAGCCCATGTCCAACTGCTCTCAAGATGGTGAGCTCCCTCCTTAAACTGCTACAGTCATTTAAGAACTCCCAGAATAATGTTAAGAGCTAGTTCCTGAATTTAGACCAAATGATAAGAGGACAGTGATATATTTAAGTCAAAATGGTGTGCAACTGATGGAAACTGGAGGTAGAGGCACTCCCAATCACCTAACGTCTGTGCTTTTTGGCATTAGAGGCTCTGGATTCAGATGCTGGTGTTGAACTAGCCTGGCCGATTTGATGCAGAGCATTTTTTAGATTGGACAGAATGATGGAGGGAATGGGTGTTGACAAGTCTAGCAGGTTACTTTGCCCCTAATGTTGTCGAGCTTTGAGTCAAGATGCTCCCACCAGAGTCCTGGTTTGCAGCTGGTGGAAATATCTTGTGGTGTCAGGGGGCTAATCACACCCAGTCATTATCAAGAAGTGTGTTCCTTGAAAATTGGCTGGTCCACAATTTGCTGTAACAGGAAGTGCGTCAATTCACATCAATTCAACTCAAGATTACAGCCATTACCTGCTAAGGGTTCTTCTCCAAAGAACATTAACTTCGGGCAATTTAGGCGATTCACTGCAATTTCTCAACTGGTAAGCTGTGAAAGTTGTCTTTATTCCCACACAGGTGTGGTGTGAACAGCATCCAGAACTGGAGCACACACAGGGCTGTGATTTTGGCCGTCAATGATGATTGCTGCCAGGAGCACTGCTAACGCGAGCTGGGCCCCTCCCCAGTGGGAGCTCAAGTCTGGATAACTGAAATGATCAACTGTGAAGCAAAGTCTGTTCATTTTACAGGTACTCTGAAAGGATACTTTCTTTTTAACTGGATGACATATGGGGAGGGGTACGGATGGGCAGAAGCAATTAGCAGTAGTTTACAAGTTAAACAGTCCCTACATGAAATGCAATCAGTCCCCTAAATAGTAATTTAGTTGTTTGAGAAACACAGGTTGCAGCAAATTGGTGATTACGGATTACTGCAATTTCTGGCTTAACGAAGCCGCACTATCCTGGCAGCAGCAACAATGTGTCTGTTCCTTAGCGGACATAGCATTCTGTGTCCCCCACATACCATCACCTTCTTCACAGATTAATGGCCAATGACTAGTAGATTTTAAAACAAGAAGCTATCTCAGCTGTAATTGTACTTGGACACCTTGCAAAGTACAATAAGAAAATAGATGGAGCAACCCACCTGGCCCTCCAACACTGCCCTGCCATTCAAATACAATCATGACTGATCTTCCCCCGTTTCCAAAACTTCCCCATAGCTTTCAATTCCCGAATTATGAAAGTATAGGTCCTCCCCTGGTTATGAAAGGGTTCGGTCCCCAAGAACTTCAAATGGGAAGTATTGCTGCCCAGTGATATATGTAAATAAAAACATAGGCTAACAAACGGCCACATGTGGGTTAACCCAGGACGTTTAACTTAACCATTTAATGTCTCTGCAAGATGTAATGCTTTTGCTGTGAAGACATTCCTTCATGTTGGAATTTGATTCCAGCCAGAACATCAATCACATCTGCCTGCCAAACGCTCACTCACATGAGCTGGTCATAAGTCTGGGGAGGACTTGCCCTTCATTTATAGATTCCCAGGGATCCTGCCTCCATTGCCCTCGGTGGTAGAGAATTCCAGAGATCGCCCACCCTCCAAGAGAGAAAGTTTAGTTTAATTGAGTTTCGAGGAAGGATATTCTTGCTATTGAGGGAGTGCAGCGTAGATTCACAAGGTTAGTTCCAGGGATGGTGGAACAGTCATATGATGAAAGAATGGAGTGACTGGGCTTGTATTCACTGAAATTTAGAATGATGAGAGGTGGTCTTATAGAAACATATAAAATTATTAACGGATTGGACACACTAGATGCTAGTTTAGGGGAGCCCAGAACCAGGGGCCACGGTTTAAGAATAAGGGATAGGCCATTTAGAACTGAGATTAGGAAAAACCTTTTCACACAGAGTTGTGAATTTTCCTCAAAAGGCAGTGGAGGCCGATTTACTAGATGCATTCAAAAGAGAGTTAGATATAGCTCTAAGGGCTAGTGGAATCAAGGGGAGTAGGCAGGAACGGGGTATGGATTGTGGATGATCAGCCATGATCACATTGAATGGCAGTGCTGGTTCGAAAAGCCAAATGGCCTACTCCTGCACCTATTGTCTATGTATCTATGAGATACTGCGCAGAAGCCGGCCCTTCTGCCCACCAGCGACCCCCCACACACTAACATTATCCTATACTCACTAGGGACAATTTACAATTTACCAAGCCAATTAGCCTACAAACCTGTGTGTCTTTGGAGTGTGGGAGGAAACCGGAGCTCCTGGAGAAAACCCATGCAGTTCACGGGGAGAATGTACAAACTCCATACAGACAGCACCCATAGTAAGGATTGAAACCGGGTCTCTGGCACTGCAAGGCAGCAACTCTACCGCTGTGCCACCGAGATTCCTTACAAACCTCTGTTTTAACCAACCGCCTCCCCAATCTTGAAACAGTCCCCTTGTTCATGACTCTCCCATTGGAAACATCTCAATATCTATCCTGTCATGAACCCTCAAGATCTTGCTTTTCAACAAGAAGAGCTCTCATTCATATGAATGCAGAATAAAGACACAGGTGCTTGTCCAACCGCAAGTCAACAATAGGTTCATGAGACATGTTGATGGGATGAGCATCTTAAACAAGATTTTGGATTACTTTGTGGTCCAGAAAGAAACAAAAACATTCTCCAGACATATACAGATAAAATGTCTGCCTTTAATTTAAATACAAATGTATTAGCTTGCTGTGAAGTACACCATTTAATCCAATTGTAATGCATCAATTTTTAAAAGTAGCAAAAATGCATAAAATTGCAAGATTATCAGGTCATTAATTTCCGAAACTAAAAATGACCTTCAAAGCAGCTAATATCTAACCATTGCATTGAGCAGTTTAATGTCAAAGTTTGACAACATAAAAATAAAGCAGACTAATTTAAATTCTCTTCCATTAAATTTCATTCATTGTTGCCTCTACAAGAATTATAACCCAATTCCTTATGATGATGGTCACACAAAGCAAAACAAGGAACATTACAAGGAAAAACCATATGATTCCAGACAAATTCAATGCCCAGACAGGGCAGAGTACAAACTTGTAAATGCTCAGCATGAAAATTAATCTCACATTTCCATTTACAATGTTGTCTAAAATTTACAGGCCCGACAACCTTTCATTTTAAAAGCATTTGCTCATTTGCAAAACTGGTGGAGAAAATTAAAAATAGTCCTTCCCTACTGTGGAGCAAGCACACCTGTGCCAATAACAGGAAGAGTAGCTTCAATGGGATTGGTGTGGCATTGTAAGGTATACCTACACTGTAGTAAAGGTGTGCATAGGCATTGATGGGGAAAAAACTGGAGTGTTTACAAAATCTGGACAGGCATCAGACTCAAGGTCACCACTGACCCTTGTTGAGGAAGCAACATTTTGCATGATCAAAGAAATATACACAGTTGCCCTCAATGATAAAACCTTGAGATGCTGCTGTGCACGTTCTGTTTAGGGTAGGAGACTATTCTTGGCTTGGGTGCAAACAGCACGAAACTGCAGTTTCCCCGTGTGGATTGTACCTTTCAGAAGATTATTGCAAAGTGGCTTGTTATCCTGCCAAAACAAGTGTGCACACTGCAGCATTACGGTTAATGACTATATTCTGGAGTGAATTGGGCATTACTGATAAAAGCATTTGGAAAACTGTTTTAGTGCAGTGCGTGTTTACTTGAAAACTCCCATTTGCTGTCATAATTTGATCCGGATACATGCAAACACATGGGCAGCCTGCTGTCAGGTATACTCTCCGGAACTGGACAGCCAGGTGAGCTCACACTTTCCACACCAGGTATCAGGTAAAGTACAACATTTGCAGGCCAGTTTCCTGGCTGTAAGATTTAAGTCCCTATTTAAAGAATTAGAGAAATTGACAAATGCAAAACAAAAGTATTGTAAAGAATTACCGAACATTGGAGTGAGACTCATGCCTTTCCCCAGAGGCAATGACTCAATCAACCATTGGCATCACCACTTGAACACAGTCTCGATAACATTATGTCGACAGGATCTCAAGCCTCTACTCCACTCCACTAATGGGAATGTCACGAACACCCCATCCACCCGTCTCCCATCGGTCTCCAACTTCCACCCTTGGATTCTGGGAACTGTCGGTGTGCAAACAGGCTACACTCTTTGGGAGTGCTGGCCACCAGTCAGCAGACCACAGAACCCCAGGCCCAGTGACTTGGAGAGCCCCTCAACCTGCGCCCACTTTAAGCCACCTGTCACGGTCTTGATCTCAAAATGAGATTCAGCAACACCCTGTTTCTGGGCTGACAGGTGAAGATAACTCTGTGGTCCAGAAAGAAACATGCCAGACTCAAGGCTTGAACTTCCTCGAAGCTTACTACCCCAAATGGCAGTTTCAACCCCATGAAATATTTTGTGCCGCACTTTCATCTAAGCTGCTCATGCTATGAACTCTTTGCTGGTTCTTTTGGCCATTCCTTGGATCACATTGCAATGTGGAGAAGGATGGCCTTTGTGGCTGTTTTGGTCACCCTGCTAATAGTAAACAAGCTGGATGGAGTGCAGTGAAGATTTACAAGGATATTGCAAAGTCTCAAGAGATTGAGCAATATGGTGTGATTGGGCAGGCATTATTCTTTGGAGTGTAAGAGACGGGGTGATTTTATAGGGGTATATAAAATTATAAGGGGAATAGGTTTTCCCCAGATTAGGGGAATCAAGAACTGGAGTGTATAGGTTTGTGAGAGAAGATACAATAGGAACCCGGGGGGCACTTTTTCCCCAGGTAGGTATATAGAATAAACTACCCAAGGAAATAGTTGAAGCAGGTTATAAAACAAAATTTTAAAGGCATTTGGATGGGTACATGATTAGGAGGAGTTGAGGTGGATAAACGAGGGCAAATGGACTTGCTTAAGTCAGGCATCTTGGTTAGCATGGATGAGTAGGGCTGATGGGCCCGTTTCATGCTCATGACTGTGTCTCAAACCATTCAATTACTGAGAGTCATTACAAAAGTGGACCCAGAGCATTAATGGAGTTCATAGCAGGAGCTGCTTAGATGAAATACAGCACAAAAAGTTTCATGGGGTTGAAGCTGCCATTTGGGGTAGTAAGTTTCAAGGAGGTTCAAGTGAACCCAGAGCATTAACTGATGCAACATGGTTAACACTAAAAAGGCAGCAAATGCACCTTTAAGGCCTCAGCCTTTCAAAGTTAATCTTGGATTTTGAAGCAGAACTGTTTACCTCACAGGCAGAACCTGCTGTCTGAAAACATGAAGTCCCCACGCACTGACAGAAGGCAGAAACCTTGAGCTCAAAACTGCACGATAAAGCTGCCCTTCAACATCTGGCTGTAATTATTTTTTCCTTTGGCGTGAATATTAAAATCACATTAAATTACATGAATTTCCTTCTAAAGACGAGATATCCCTGATAAATCTCGCAGAGCTTTCATTTTCAAACTCAAAACAATTATTTCAAATGTAATTAAATGGAACAAGCTCAACTTTTAACACCAACTATTTAAAACAAATAATTCAAAAAGGGTTTACATTTAAGTATGCCCACAATCTACAGTATTATTTTGCAGAAGTTATAAATCTGGAGGAACTGAAACTGCGAGGGTCACAGACAATGCAGGGAGGAACACACACACACACGATGAACCCAATTTGGCAATAATTATTGGCTAAATTCCTATAATTGCTCAAACAATTCAAAAGCAATGTGAAAACAGCAAATGTCAATTTCTATCAAGAAGGTGCAAAAAAGAAAATTGCTAGTTTCTCATTACATTGTACAAATCTAATGCAAAATACTGCGTTCAGAAATCCATTCATGATTTGTACAGAGTTCTTACACTTCAGGAGTCCCTCAAAAGGTTCATCTCTTGCCTGGATGAAGACAGGTCAACATCAAAGAAACAGACTCCCTTCAATTATGAATCCATCCCCACATCAGCATTCATTGCTCCAATACCTAAACATGCTCTCTGCACTGTGTACCATGTACAACACGAATTTCAGTATCCAAGGTGTCAACACGAGCATCTCCTAAACTCCTTTTTCCTTTACAATCCAGCAATTTGTTTCTACAATATGAACGTTTGTTAATGAAAGCACAGCTATTCTAGATTATAATATGCCAGACTATGTTTAATATAAATGCCCTTTAGCAATCACCCCTGGAGTTGTTCACATTAAACCCAAGTTGTTTTGTACTTTATAAAAAGGGAAGGATCTTGCACAAAGCGTGCCATGTTATTCTTTTCATGCAAAATAGGCCCTGTATTTCCAAATTTCTGCCAGGAGAACAAGGTTTTACACCAGTTTACATTTATTGACGTGCAAATAAAATCCACATCAGAATTTAGAATGAAATTCCAGCCTTCCATTAATCCAAAGAAAAAAAGTGTGGTATTTCAGGTTAATCACAGATTACAGACTATCCAGCCGTTAATTCATCTCCTGCTGCCAGCATTCCTTTGCACTGTAAATAACTGGCTGTGCCAATTTGTCCAAATCACAGAATGCAGGGAGTAACCCTATCGCTCTCTTTTTCTAGATAAGTAATGATAAAGGAAACAAGCCATTGTTAACTGTTTGCTGGGTGAAAACAAGAAGCTGGTGCAACTTGGGTGGGGGAGGGATGGAGAGAGGGAATGCCGGGGTTACTTGAAGGTAAAGAAATCAATAATCAATAAATGCAGACATCTGTCTGGCTAAATACTCCTATGTATGCATTCTTTCATATTTTAAGAAAAAGCTAATCAATAAATTTTAGCAACCAAGTTGGCCTTCAAATCTTTTAAAACTCAAATCCTGTTAAACTGTGGGATGAATGTTGCCTTCTATCTGAACAAGAAATGTCACTAGTGGCAGCACTCAGTTCCATTCCTTAGCTATGCCTCCTCATTAGTGGTCAGATGGATGCAGAGATTCACCAGAATATTTTCTGAGATGCAGTGTTTCAGTTCCGAGGAGAGACTGGGAAGGTAATCCATTTTCCATGGAGCAGAGGAGGTTAAGAGGGGACACCTTAAGATATATAAAATTACATGGGGTACAGATAGGTTAGACTTCCATAGCCTGACCTGAAACATCATCCATCAATGTTCTCCAGAGATCCTGCCTGACCCGTTATGTTACTCCAGCACTGCGTGTCGTTTTTGGACATAATGTACATGGGTTGGCAAATACATTTACAGACAATGCCAAGATTGCTGGGGTCCCACACAGCGTGCGACGCAGTCAAAGTATACTCTGGGATAAGAGATCAGCTACAGAAATGGCAGATGGAGTTTAATCTGAGCAAGTGAGAGTTGCTGCACAAGGGGAAAGTACACAGTTAACAGCAGCCCCCTTAACTGATCTTGGGGTCGAAGTCCACAGCTCACTGAAGTGGCAGCACAAGTAGATATAGTAAAGGTGGAGTATGGTATGCTTGCCTACATTGGTCAGCGCTCATTTCAAGAGTCAGGAAATCATGATTTAGCTCTGCAAGACTTTGGTTCAGCCACACTTGGACCATTGTGTGCAGTTGTCTCGTGCCGTGGAGCCTTTGGAGATGGGAGCAGAAGATTAGGGGGCATTAACTATAAGGGAGGTCAGGCAGCCTTGGATTGCTTTCTCTCTGGCACCGGAAGTTGAGGGGAGACCCGATTCAAGTATATAAAATTATGCAGGGCATAGATAGGGTTGAAAGAGCCTTTTCCCCCCAGGGTTGAAATGTCAAAGTCTAGAGAGCATAGTTTTGAGAGGGAAAAAGCTTTAAGGAGTTGCGGGGGCTAAAAAAAACAAAAAAAAAAAAAAACATATTGAGTGGTGGGTGCCAGCTACATGCTGCCAGGGGTAATTGTGAAGGTAAAATCAATAGTCGCTTTTAATAGACTTTTGGATGGACACATAAATATGCTGACAATGGAAGGACGTTGATAAAATGCAGACGGGTGATATTAACTTGTCTTGGTATTATGTTTGGCACAGACATTGTGCTGTATTGTTATACGTTCTGTACTATGTTCATATGGCTCCCACAAACCTACAGTTCAGACTTTTATTACGCACAAGCAGTACATAAAAGCAACTTACCACATAGCAATATTGGCTCTCGAGCAGAAGATTTCATCGCATCATTTGCTGGCCTATTGAGGTTAGTGTAAGGAATGTCCATTTCTGCAATGCTTCAGATGTCTTTGTATTGATGTTGGTTTATTATTGTTAGGCTTACTATGACACAGTTACAAATACTGTTTGCATTCCATCCAGTCAAATCAAATGATACATGATTACAATCAAGCCATACACAAGTATAATGCAAAGAGAAAAACACCAGAGTGGAGAATGTGTTACAGCATGATAGTGTAACAATTACAGAGAAAAAGTGCAAGGTAGGTTGGAAGATAAGGCTGCACCCTAGCCAGAAGGTACAGAAGCTTGTAAGCACGCACCACCAGACCCAGAAACAGCGTCTTCCCCTCTGTTATCATGCTTCTGTATGGTTCTTCCATAAGCTAGGGTACTCCCCAATTCACTTCTAACCCATTGCAGACATTGGAAATTTGTCAATGAAACTGAGGCATTACAATGCCAAGTACTATATTCTGCACATGCATATATCTTCCCCTTGGCTCTATCTATCATACTGGAACTTGACTTAATTGTATTTATGAAGTGTTATCTGATCAGATTGGATAGCATACACAACAAAGCTTTTCACTGTACATCAGTGCATGTGCCAATCATAAGCCTAAACCTATCCATTTTGCTGGTGACCACCTGTAAAGTCTCTGAATTCTATCAGTCCAAGAGTGTTGACTTCACCCGAGCCAAGCACAGCACTTCTGGACCCAAGATGGTCTTGTCTTCAAACTACATTTAAGACCTGAAACTGTATGGTGCTTACTGCCAAATTTCTGCAATAAAACCAAACCCAAGATTATTTTTTGATTTAGGGGTGGATAGAACTCCCAATAAATTACTAAATGAGGAACAGATCGGCTCAACTGATGTTAAAGTCATCTACAATTCCAAAACCACGACCTCGAGTATGTTGTTGCAGGACCAGGAAATGCAGGTAAAAATCTCTCAAAAGAGAATGCAGTCTTAAAATAATTAGAAAACCTGCTTATTAAAAAAATATATTATTGATGTCAAACAGTTTGGCTTACACAAGAGGCTCCAAGAGAGCATAATAAAGATATTGCACATTAGAAATAGTGTTTCCTGCAATCAATTGTTACAGGATATTTTCAAAAATGGCCTTTTATTTAAAAAAAAATACGGCTGTCATCTTGCTGAAAAGAAATCATGTAGACGACTTAGAACTGGAAGAATATTGGTTTGAGAATAAGATAATAGTTCATTTTTTCAACATGACGAGAAGAATCTAATTCTGTTTCTTGTTGACTCTGGCAATTGAATGTCATACTGATTGTGTTGCATGGTTTGACTGGATAGTACAAAGTTTTTTAATGTACCTCGGTACATTTGACAATAATAAACTAATACCAATAAATATGGCTTTCCCCATGTGCAATATATGGTCTTATCTGCAGATTATACTGGCCTAAAGATAACATTACACAAACAAAAAAAAATTACAGATGCATTGGAATTTTGGGGAAATCAATCACTGAACGTTGTGTGGGAGTAAAAAGGATAGTTAAATGCACTGGAGGAGTTGCTAAAGAACAAAGTTCTGCCATCAATTTGTTCTCAGTCAGTCCTCATAAAAAAGGAGCTATCATCTTCCTGGCAAACTGCTTCCTAAACCATGAAGGCATGCCACACTCGGTGTCTCAGTCACTTTGTTGTTTTTGCTTTAATCAATGGCTTGGAACACAAGTGACATAAATGGGGAAAGTGGGCTGCAGACAGGACTCTGTAGTCATGGCAACACAGTATGTGCATCAAGACTCGTTCTAACTAGCAGCTTTGACTTGTTCTTTAAAACAAATGCAGAGCGATCAGAACATTGCTTAAATGCCCACAGATACTTTTCTTACCACTTATAATTGCATTGGCATTTTGAAAATGCTTTCCCAAGTAGCAAACATACCAAATTAAAGTAAAAGTCCAATTAACTGCATGTTCCATCTGGAGTTAAATTCTTGATCCAAGTAATGCCATGAGGCTCCTGAAACTACTTTTGGATGTACAGGAATTGCAAGATGTGCAGAAAGTGATAAATTAGTACAAGAATCGCAGTGGGTCATTGAGTCCCACATATTTGCTCCACCATTCAATCAGATTGTATGGCCACTCGCATTCAGTTTCAGCCCAATTCCCAGTTTAATATCATCAGAAAGCTTGGATATTTTACACTTGATCACCCCATCCAAACCTTTGATATAGATTGTGACTAGCAGGGGCACCAGCATGGGTCCCAGTATCCCTACACCTATTTGTTCCCATTTTCTGCCAGATCACCAACCCTTCAACCACTCCGATGTATCACCCACGATGTGTGCACTCTAATTTTGTTAAATAATAATTGATATTGCCTTGACATGACTAACTGTGCTGTGGTGACTGCGGAGACAATAATGCAGAGTGCAACAAGAGTGTGATTGATACAAGTGCAAGTACGTTCATAAGTTCTTGGAGCATAATTAGGCCATTCGGCCCACCAAGTTTACTCCACCATTCAGTCATGGCTGATCTATCTTTCCCACTCAATCTCCTGCTTTCTATCCATAACCCCCGGTACCCGTACATAATAATAATCTGTCAATTTCCACCTTAAAAATGTCCATTAACTTGGCCTCCACAGCTGGTGGGCAAGCAGGTCTTAGCCACTCAAAATTCAATTGTATTTATTCTGACTGCTATTGCGATTTAGTATCAGACAGCACAGAAACAGACACTTCAGCCTACACTGACCAGCAACTATTCCCCATTTTATTCTCCCCCAGATTCTAGCACCCAGCAACAGTAGGGATTATTAACAGCCACCAATTAACCTGCATCTCCTTAGAACGAGAGAGGCAACTCTCATATCCAGGAAGTAGAATGTGCATACTCCTAGACAGCGAGGTCAGGATTTAACCTAGATTAAGATAGTATTTCTGCTCACTACACTTGGGCAAGAGAATTAACCTTTCACCCTGACATGCATACCCATTTATATCTACCTGTAGCCAATATCTTGGGATTTTTAGGGACATCTCATATTCATGAAAAACTTATTTAATCTAGTACAACAGATCTGCACCTCTTGGGCCAGAGTAAGTTCCAACATGCACAATGTATTCCCTGTAGAAATCTTGGCATCATCTCACAACTTATTGGGTACAACCACTACCTTGAAGGGTACGAGGGGGGGGGGGGGGGGTATTCTGGACGAACTGGGTATGGGGGGGGGAGGAGGACTAGCCCAGTCAAAGAGTTGGAATATCCAGACACACAAACTGGTAAAGTTAAATGAAATGTAATAAAGAAAAATCATGCAAGAGACTAGAAGCTGAACTAAGAAATTGGCAAGAACATAGGAGAGAAGTATGTACAGTCATGGTGACTAATTCAGTTACAGGAGTTTAATCCAGTGGCCTGGCCGAACTCAGACCTGCTCCCTCAGTTCTTATCCTTGTACTTTGACAACTTTCCACCCACGTTTGTGACCTACCTTAGACCCTTTATTAGGTCACCCTTGCAAGGGATACATTAGCTACCAACACACGAGTCTATGGTCACCTCGAAGACACCTTCTCCAACTTCATTTCCTACTTGCGGCAGGAGTGGTCCAAATGTCCCCTCATGCTACTCTGCCATTTAAGATGATTATGGCTGATCCAATTAGAATCTCAACTCGAATTGCTCGACTATTGCTGATATTCCCACCACCTTGTCAAAAATCTACCAACCCCTGTCTTAAAGTCAAGCCTTTCATTTTCCCCCAGTCTGAGGTAGAGTTAGAAAGAGTTGCGACCATCAGAAAAATAAAATTTGCTTGTCAGGTCTTAAACAACCCTTGTTCTAAATTCTCTCAAAGGATGGAATCTCCTCATATTCACCCTTTCAACAACCTTAAAATCTTAAGGTTCAATCAAGTTTCCTAACCTCTTCTGGACTGCACAGAATGCAAGCCAACCTGTTTAACAAATCAAAGCCCCAATTTCTCAGAATTCATTTTATCTGTTCTGATGACTGCACCCTTTGATACTTTGGAGTAGTTTTCCTTAACCTTGGTTTCCCCTCTGCCACATTTTACAAGGTACTTTGATCTTCCTCACCCCATTATAATCCCATCAATAGCAAAATTCCCTTGACCTCACCTTCCAAATTCCACACCCAAGAGATCATCCTCCAATTCCTGACACCTCCATCCACCAGACACGCCTTTCCTTCAGCATTCCAATGGGTTGCTCCCTCCACAGCTCCTCAATCTGCTCTTCACCCTCTACCAGTATCTTCTTCCCATCCCACAGGAAGGTCAACAATCACCTGATGCCCCTCACACTTAACCCCCTTCTTTCCTATCGGACAGGGACCCAAACACTCATTCCCAGGTGAAGCGGCAATTTAGTTGCACCTCGTCCAATTTAGCAAGAGAGCATTTCATGCTTACCAAGGTTTGCTCGACACTGGAGGAGCCAGAGTGCGTGACCACTTTACTCAGTCTACAAAGGCGCCAACAAGCCCACAGTGCCTGTTACTTTAATTTCATACTCATCAATTTCTATTTGTAGCTTTCGACACTGTTCCAACAAGGAATAGCACCTCATCTTCTGACTTGACACGTTATAGTATTCCGGACTCTATTTTTAGATGTTCTGCTATTCCAGCCTTCCTGCACAGATTTCCAGTGTTCAGTTCCACTACCACCCTTAGTTCAGATTTCATGAGTCTCATCCTGCTTAAACTCCCCCCCCCCCCCCCCCCCCCCCCCCCCCCCCCCCCCCCCGCCACCAAAACTGCATTCTTCTTTACCACCCCTCTTTCAGCCAGCACCCCACCACTTCCAACATTTAATCTTGCCTGCTTTCTATCCTGTTACAGATCTTCCACTTCACTTTGCTCCTTCTGAAGAAAAAGCTATGCTTTACAGATGCTGCCCTGCTGGAAGATTTTTAGCAATTTATATTGTGGTAATTCAGGATTGAATGAATGCATGAAAATTAAGTTGCTTACCTTGTTGCCAGTGCAAGCGTCAGACGGGGTGATTGGATCACCTTGCAAAACAACATTGCATCGTCAATGGAATACAAATGAAACAACTTGCCTTGTCGTCTTGTATAGTTCCTCCATTTAAAAATGTTTCCCCATTTCAGGACATTACAAGGTGCAATTCCACAGCTACAAGGGACTCACTAAATGATTATTTCAAAAACAATCCTGTCTCAAACATCAACAAGGCGGTCCACACTGAATGCAACTGGAACCAAGTCCACTTGCATCTTCACTAAACATCACCCAGAAAGTTTCCCAAGCAAGACAACAGCACCACTGTAGTGAGTAACACAATAATCTTTAAAACAAATAGGGTTAGGTTTATTTTCATTGAAGGATCACTTGTTTGTTCCGAAGGTATCCGATTCAGAGATTGTTTCCTCCTCGCCCCCACACATGAAGGTCGAGCTTCTGCGAGTTTATTTATTTTTATAGAAACTGGAAATCACAACGTCACAACCCAACAGCTTATTTTATTGATAATTAATAAAACAGAACCTGGAAACTGAACAGGAAATGAACAGAAAACTCAACAGGTCAGACCAGTTTTGCCTTCCAACTTTCTTTCCTTTTATTGCTCTTTCAGTTGTATATTTTGGCCTGCTGGTAATACCCCAGGCTATGCAACATTATCTGGACTTAGCAACATCAGCATCACGTTACACAGAGGAAAGGAGCATAACTGCTCCTGAACCGTTACATTATTTCACTCCAACAATGAAAAGTCCTTTGTTCCACCCACTGCCAACCTCACCCCAAGTTATCTGCTACCTAGACTAACTCACATTTGCCCTCAGCTCTAAAAGATATTCAAACACAAAACATTGACCATTTCTCTTTTCACACGTACTGCCCGATGCAGTTTCAAGCTGACAGACGCTTGAAAGTACTGCACTGTTTCCTTTCTCTTTTGCACCATCTACTGTATTCATGAGTTGATTATAATGAAGTATGGATGATTTTCCTGAAAAAAGTTTTCCACTGCTTCTTGGTACAGGCGACAATAATAAAACTAAACCATGCTGCGTTTTTCCAGCATTTTCTGGTTTTATGGCCCATTTTTTGATTTGTGATGGTACAAGGGATTGGAGTTACTTCTGGATCCACCAGTTAAGCTAGTGTCGATCCACACACTTTTACACTGAACTATTGGGTGAACTAATTAACAAACAGTAATGGAAATCTACACCGATTTGCTGCTTGATGACAGGTGTTGAAACTCACTCGAGTCAGAGCCAAGACTGAGCGATCATAATGGTCAATGGCATGACAGGTTTAGAGGCGAGGTCAGGAGTCAGCTTTAATCCCAACAGGTTCAGATGTTTTTAATTTGAATATGGAAATAAACAGCAACATGCAATGCCATACTACATGAGACAGCATGGAGCAACCAAAAATAAAGAAACAACAGACATGGACATTTCACTGGTTAAGTTATTCTGCAAGTTAACCTGTTGCAACCTGAAATTGTAGCACATTAACAGGAGTACATCAAATCTTCATCAGAATCACTGGCCTTCACGAGTTGAGCTTTATACCAGAAAATGAAAATGCAAACTGCCAAGTAGTTTTCAGAATCTTATCTGGCTTCTGTTGAGAGCAGAATCTCTCAGTGTAAAGCATTCATGTTTCATTTACAATAGAAATATTTGACTACTAGTGCCCAAATACAGTGTGGGTAACACACCATTAAAGACACTCCCCCACCCCACTGCAGTATGGAAGTTAGTAAGAAAGTGGTCAACAATGATCCAAACAGAGTCAGCTACACTTAAATCTACAGATTTCCCCAAAGCATTTGCCTATTCCAAACAATGGAAACACAGCATTGTTAACTTTTATCAAATATATCCAATTATGCACATCTATAATTGAATGTTTTTTAATCAGTCATCGACCCGTGTTGTTTTTCCATTTTAAACATTCGCATCGTGATATTTCACTTATTTATTCATTTTTAATTTCAATTCATTTAAAAAAAAAAACCCAAAGCAGAAATAAGCATTTTACATTCTGCTACAGTCTGTTTGAGGGTGTCCACTACATTAGGTTTCATCCTTTTCATATGTTCATCAGATAAAGCTAAACTCAATCCAAATGTTTAACCCATTCAGATTTAGCCAATTTCCCCATCATACTTATTTTTGTATTAGATCTGGTATCCATAAATCACAATGTAGCACACTGCCCCTCTTCCAAGTAATATTGATGCACATGACTCAATCAAGGCTGGTAATGGTCCATTCAAGTGATATCCACGGCTGGTTTCACTCAGTGTTAAAACCAAATGTTTCCTTGAATGGTTTTCAGCTCTGTTAATATAACACTAAGTTAAACAAAGTCTAGAGAATATAATTTGGGTTTGTATATTGTCTGATGCTGGAATGGTTATCTTAGATTATGATATTATAAGAAACACGGATGCTTTATAATTCCCTGCCAACCTATTATTACCTTGTAGGTATCACCGCAGTGTATTCCACTGAAGGATCAGGTTAGACGCAAATTCATCTTTTTTTATTTTAATCGCGCTTCTGCGAACAAAACAGTTCAAAAAAGAAGTTTTGCACAATATTCAGTTATCTTTGATACAAGTGTACATTTTATGTGATCGCAAAGTGAACTGGAAACCGTGGTCCTTCCACGGGCAACAGACAACCTATCTTGCACGTTGGTCGCTTTCGTGAAGCGCCTCGTAAACAAACAGAAATTATAAAACACGGTTCTTTGCAACAATACGGGCAAATGCCAGGCGGATTTATAAACCTACCTTTATCAGAGCTCATTCAAAACGCGAAGCATTGAACTATCGAAATCCCAGAGCGAGTCAGATAACTGTTGGCTGCGTGGTGTAGTTACTATGTTCGCCGCTAACGGCCTGAATATCTCGCACACATTGTACCGCATCATCATTGCTTCTCATTAATTATGAAGCACGCAGAGAGCCCCGTTTTGATGTATTGTTATTAAATAATTTGATATGCTTAATCGCATTAAGCTCCAAATATAATTAAGCTGCGCCAAAGCTAAGCTTCTCAAAACAAAATTGTTCAGAATGGGCAATTATATGCAATAACACCCATTCAATTTCACTTCCGTTAACAAGTGTAATTAAGCAAGATAAATACATTTAGCTGGTTCCTCGCATCAGCATTATATATATATTTGGGTCCGTGAAGTAACCGAAATATATGTATTACTCAACCTTTTGAAGGGTTGTAAATGTATGCAATCAATTGGAGTAAATTCCAGCTTTCTCTAGTAATTACCTGCATTAAACATAAAACGGCTGATAATCTGTTTACCAAGGGACCCGCTAGCTTTCAGCAATTTGTGTATATTCCATCGTGCACACACAAAATCCTACTTACACTGCGCCCGAATCATCTGAAAATTGACAATCAATAAATAACAGAAACAAACAAGTGATTTTTGATTGGGTGGGGACTGGAAAAGATTCCCAATCTATAATCCAGCTCTTCGGTCAGTGATCTGTTAACCATCAGGTAACAGTTCAGCAAACTAATTGGAATTGCAACCAGCAAGCCATTCCGCAATTCCCTACTAAACTACCGCCTCCCTGTTCAATTCTAACTGCTTGAAATCTGTTCATTCAAACTCGGAGAAACATTTAATTTACTTGGTAATCACCACCGTTCATTGGGAAAGTTTTAAACATGGATATCGAAACAAACGTACTTCTGCCCGTTTGTTTTGCATTTCCTAACAGATTTTAAGCGTAATTTGCCTTTTTAAGAAAGACAAGCAAATAGACATGTGAATTAACACTGCCATCAAATATTCCAGTCGAGCAATTAATTCCTTAAATGATAACACAGTTCCAATATCATGAAATTATATCTTTAATACGCTCAATTAATATACATCAGGAAGAGTTGTACAGGTTACTTGACGTGCAGTTTACACTTGTTTTATTTCGTCTCAAATCCGGATGCGTTTTTGATCGTTGTAACGTCCCAGTCAATATATAAAAAAAACAAGAAACGAGAAGTGGTCTCTAACCGGTAAACCTTCATCCAAGACGAGGAAATCCCATAACAAAATGGAAAAAAAGTAGTGCTGATGTATACGTAAGCAAAAAGACTTATCCAAAACAGTTTAAAAAGAGAAACATTTACATTAGCCTCTTAGGCAATCTGCTAGCAAGTTATTCCTTCAACATTTCCAAATAATTTTAAAGCAAGTTTTCCACTTCGAAAAAAATCCAAAAAAGTTAGGCATAAATCTACACAAAAACACTGCTGCAAGACAGAGCTAAAATACAACAGGGAAGGCGAAGAGGACCGGGTGGGGGAGCAATTATTGAAATTTTCCTTCTTTTTCTTGGGAAAGAATTTAAGAAAAGCGCAAAAACGGCTGCACTTAAAATAAATACAGACAGGTTGCAATACAAATGTTTTCCACACACTGCATTGCGCCTCAGTGCCACTGGTGTGAAGTAAATTTATATTTTATAAAATAATTAATGCACGAACATACATTCCATATTAAAAGCAAAAAAGAAAAATCCCACAATAATATTGGACTATATCATTCTGGCAAAAAGCAAAAAAAAAAAAATCTCTGCCATTTGAAATTTCAAAGACAAAAAAAAAGTGACCTATTGCATTAATATTTCAACAAGGAAAAAATACATTAAAAAAAAAGGAAGAAAAAATAGCGAGTTTTGTTTGATTGCCAGTTGCCTCTTGCTACTCACCAGCACGGGTTTTTAGTATCTAGTGCAGGCTGGTTGTTACAGTGTATTGTATGGAGCACACACTGGAAAAGAGACGCCAGCGTCAGCTTTAAAATGGCTACCCAGTTTCTAACCATCAATTCGGGCAACCCTTTCCATCTCGCCGTGTAGCGTCACCGGTGATGGGAGGTGGAACTGATATCACCGCTGGGGCTTTGTGACACAAGGATGGCGCGGCTGCCAGGACTTGAGACAGGCAAGCGTTTCACTGTCATAAACAATGGCACTGCAGATTATCCTGATGATTTTTAAACCTCCCCCTTCAGATCTTTATCATTTGTGTCCCTGTACTTGAAATCCTTGTATGAGTACGTTGTGAATTGCAGTTTGCACAACACAGTAATGTGATGCCATGGCAGAGAATTATCCTTTTAAGTGTAGTAGTGGTCCTTTCAGAGTTGTTCATTCAAGGTTTGCTGAGTACATGTAAAATATGTAGAGTCTATGTTAACAAAGAGTGTGGGTTGGGAGACTCAAGTCAATTTGCTTTTACAAGTAAGGTGAGGTATAGGTATCATGAGAATCTTGCTTGCAGCAGCACCACAGACACATACACTCGAACACAGAAAACATAAAATACACGTACATTTTGTCGGACACTGAAAATAAAAATACTGCGAAAAAAAACCCCAAGTTTATTTACAACTTAGTTTATTGCCACGTGTACCGAAGTACAGTGAAAATCTTTTGATGCGTGATATCCAGTCAGCTGAAAGACGATACATAATTACAATCGAGACACTTACAGTGTATAGATAGGAAAAATAATACTTTATTGTCACATGTGATACATAAATGATGCATGGTAGGTGCAAAATACAATTAGAAAACAAGTCCATGAGATAGTCCGTGGTGCTTTTACCTGGGGAGGAGAGAGTTTGAATAGCAATTCTGGGCAGGGCCTTTAACCCAACTTATCTGAACAGAACAATTTTTTTGGTTTTCGCCAGTAGTGTGAAAACTGCATTGTGGCACCAATTTCTGCACTCGCGATCAGGAACAGCTCAACATCCTTAATAGCAAACTTGTGTTTGGGGGTCCATAGAGATCCCGGACGAGCCCCCAATGTAAATAAACTCTTTCTAAGCTTTCCCCCAGTCTAGGTCAATCAATAAACCACTGGAACATCTAAGCTTTATTTTTAGAGAACACAACAAATCACCTTATACGATAGCTAAACCACTGCAGGTTCGATCCTTGTAAGGGCTTGGCCAAGCTCTTTAGCCTCGTGCAAGCACAATCACTCCAAATGGTCACGCAGTCCCAAGCCCTCTTCCAGAAGATCGACAACAGACCTCGTGGGGGCTGCCTTTTATAGGTCCCCGAACCTTGAGGGGCCGAACTAAAGAGGGGCGGTATATTTACAATCCATTCAAGTATAACAAATTACAATAATACATTACTGACAGGTACACAGGCCAATTACATAATCTTCTCACATTGTTGCAGGTGAAGCTTCTGGAAGAGGCTAACAGAATCTTGCATATGCAACATTTACCCCGGGATTCAAACAAACCAGACAGGGCTTAACATTTCAACCAATCAACACTTATCAGGGTAACTGTCTCGCAACATTATTTACAATATATACAAGGCTCTTGCAGAGAACCTATCAATTTTATACATTTAAGGTTGTTTGCAGGGATTATATACATTTTATCAATTAAGGGGAAATGAGAACACCTGGATCCTTCAGCCTTTCATATCAATCTGATGCCCAGACTGGTTGGTGCCATCCGCAGTCTGTAGATTTTCACTGACAAAGGTTATGCAATTCTGACAAATGCAGGGATCCTCCATTTTATGGTCTTTGATTTGGTCAATATTAACACATGTAGCAACTAATGACATGGATAGGGCAGAGATGAAGATTCTGCCAAAACAAAATGAACATGAAGGGTCCAAATTAAAAGGCAGAACAAGAAACATAACAATCTCGGCATTGCTACCTAGTCAGGTGCAATTTGGCATTGGGTGGACAAGATTGGAGGATGGCTCAGAGATGGGTTGAGAGAAAGGGATTTCAATTCATGTGGCATTGGCACAAGTCCCGGGGAAAGAGACAACCATTACATTGGAGCAACAAACAATCTGCTGGAGGAATTCAGCGGGTCAGGCAATATTTGTGGAGGGATATGGACAGTCAATGTTTCGGTCGAGACCCTTCAACTGGAGTGAAAGAGCAGAGGGGAGATAGCTGGTAGAAAGTGGTGAGTGGGGATGGGGGTGGCAAGAGCTGTGTGGTAGGTGGATACGTGAGGATTAGTTACGAGCAATGGGGGGGTTGGTGGAGGTAGCAACAGAGGCTGTGAGGGACGTGGAGAACCAAAGTGAAGATTCTGTAATCTGATAGGAAAGGAAGTTGAAGACTTTAAACCAATAAGGAGGGATGGTGGTAGAGGATAATAGCAGAGGGGAGGGGTGGGGTGAGTGGTGGGGATGGGCGGGAATCTGGTGGGAGGAATGTGATGGGCAGATGGGGTTGGTGGGGGGAAGAGAAAGAACTAGTCCTTTTGGGACCTGATGGTGGGTATTGTGTGAGTAAGGATGTGTGTGAGAGGGACAGGGTAGATAATACGAGAGAGCAAGGGGCAGAGGAGATGTGGGTTACCTGAAATTGGAGATTTTTAATGTTCATGCAGTTGGGATGTAGACCACCTAGGTGCAATATGAGGTGCTGTTCCTCCAGTTTATGTTTGCCCTCAGTCTGGCAGTGGAGGAGGCTGAGGACAGATAGGTCAGTGTGGGAATGAGAAGGGGAAAAAAAATGACTAGCAACTGATCCAGATGGTCATAGTGGGCAGAGTATAGGTGGTTGGTGAAGTGGTCAACTAGATTGCCCTTGGTCTCACTGATGCAGAGGAGACCAGATCAAAAGCACCAAATATATCTGAACAGGTTGTCGGAGGTGCAGGTGAATCTTTATCTCACCTGGAAGGGCTGTTTAGATCAGTGCTTCTTTTTCACTGAAACTAGGGTATTTCAATCTTTCATTCTTGAGTCTTGATCACAAAATTTCATTCACCCTGAACTAAATTTTCTTATGTTTCTTGGTAATTTTCCTTTTATTCTCCCTTGTGTATAATTTTTTATATAATTTATTTTGTCACATGAGCAAAAAACATAAATTAACTCATTTCTTAAGTGTTTATTTTATTCAACGTTTTGAACATTTAAAAATATGTAAAGAAAACTAGGAGTGAAAAATAAAGAAGTATAATTACCACTGCAGTTGGAAAATCATTCTATTAGAATGATAAAAAAAAAATCCAATGGCTAAACACTGGGCTTCAGACCCATCCTATCCTTACGGGCTTTGATTACTGCAGTTTTTTTCTTGGAAAACTAGCTCAAAAATCCATGGAGTATGTGATTTAATATATTAGTATCCAACTAATATAACTTTCTATACTCTCCCTGATGAAAGCTCACAATACCACCAAATATCAACTTTGGTAGCTAAATTGCTACACGAAGTAAAGTTACAGTTCAACAGTTGCCTCCAGCAATCGTCCAGTGTTGCCATTTATAGATTTATGATCCCACTGGCTCATCGGGTCTTCCCTAAAAGGTTATATTACAGTAAAATTGGGAAATATCCTGCTACTTTGAAATTAGAAAACCATAGGTAGAGAGAAATAAACATCTCAAATTTCCAGCTCCACTGCCATTAAAACCAATAAGAGCTAACTAACCGCTTCAGTGGCAAGTGGGTAGCGGTTGAGCTGCTGCCACATGGATGTGACCACATGGATTTTCTCTGGATCCTCTGCGTTCCTCCCACATTCCAAAGATATGCTGGTTTGTACATTAATTGTTTTCTGTAAATTGCTCCTAGTGTGCAGGATGGATAACCTAGAACTGGTATAGGGAGGTCGGCTGGACTCCAAGTGCATATTACCACACTGAATCTCTAAACTAATCTAAATTATTGTTGGAGCTAATGGTAAACTGTCAGATGGTGACTGGTGGATGATTTTGAATTTCCTTATGTTCAGAGCCAAACAAAGAGCCAACATGTGTTTACAAATGCATCAAGAATTAATTGTAGGTTGTCCTCAGAGGGATAAAGAAAAAAAATTACTGTCCATATATTGAAGCTCTACAATGGAAGTGGTGGAGACCCTGCTCTTGGCATTGAATCTGTTCACATTGTAGATCCTGCCGACTGTGCCAGAGGTAATCTAAATATCCGGTGAAAGGTTTAGGCTTGTGGAGATAGCTAGAATGAGGACGGTAAACAGATTGGCTGTTATACGTACCAACAGTTTCCACATTAAACGGCAATTAACTTTCTGGTAGTGGATTGGAAGGAGATACCCTATAGTTTCCACAGTCTACCATATAACCATATAACCATATAACAATTACAGCACGGAAACAGGCCATCTCGGCCCTACAAGTCCGTGCTGAACAAATTTCCCCTTAGTCCCACCTGCCTGCACTCATACCATAACCCTCCATTCCCGTCTCATCCATATGCCCATCCAATTTATTTTTAAATAGTCTAATACCATGTATTTAACAGGAATGTGCAGGTGGTATGTCCTTCCAGGTGGACCCCTGTATATGACATCTTTGAACTTGGGGAGACTGGTGCACGGATAGTTATCACACGGTCCTTGACAGAGATAGACTCGAGACCAACGTAATGGACTCCAAGAAGGTTGGGAGTCTCTCCATGCTGCAGTCGCCTTCTGCCTTCTCAGCAGTTGTGGTGCTCTATGTCTGGCCACCTCCCATGACCTTCTGGGCAAGTGGTTAATCAGGAACTTCCTCTTGTGTGTCCACCATGGGTGACCCTGCCCGGAGGTTAGCTCCAAACTTTAGCTCTAAGAAATGTGGACACCCACAAAATCCACCATGAAAAGGTGGCAACATTCACCATTTTGACCCTGGTCGACCCGCTATAGGAAGGATGACATTAAACTGGAATGGATGCAAAAAAGATTCACAAGCTTGTTGCCAGGTCTGGAGGGTTTGCGTTGTAAAGAAATGCTGGAGAGGTGGGATCTTTCCTCCCTGGAATGTGGGAGGCTGAGGCGTGACTTTTCGAGGTTTACAAAATAATCAGGAGCATAGATGAAGCAAACTTCTACAGGATCAAGGAATCTAAAACTAGCGGGCATAAGTTTAAGACAAATTTAAAAAAGATCTGAAGCATAACCTTTTCACACAGAGGATGATGGGTGTATGAAATGAGCAGGCAGAGGAAGTGGTGAAGTGGTTACAATTATAATATTTAGAATCCACTTGGACAGGATGGAAAAGGTGTGAATGAATATGGATCACATGCAGGCAAATGTGGTTAGCTTGATTGGACAACTTGGCCTCATGCCATAGTCATCAGCCTGAAGAAGGGTCTCGACCTGAAACGTTACCTATTCCTTCACTCCATAGATGCTGCCTCACCCGCTGAGTTTCTCCAGCATTTTTGTCTACCTTCAATAGAGAGCAAGGAGATCTTTTTCAGCTAGTTTTGGATTCCAGGACTAGGATTCCTGTCCAAAAATTAGATCTACCCTTTTCAAGGAAATCAGGAAACTGCAGCAGACTGAAGATACATACATTTAGAACTCTGTTGCACAAAGGGCACTGATTTGACATTAAATCTATGACTGATGGATTTTTATTCTGCAGAAGTATGAAGGAATCTGAGACAACAGGGGAGGGGGGAATATATATGGAAATAGGTTGCTTCTCCACCATGACCCCAAGAAGACATGTTGAAGTAATCGCCCTTGTTAAGTGATGACATATAGGGTGGCACATGGCACAGCTGGTAGAGTTGCTTCCTCACAGCACTAGAGACCCATGTTCGATTCTAACGTTGGGTGCTGTTTGTAGGGCATTTGTACATTCTCCCTGTGACTATGTAGGTGTTCTCTGGGTTCTCCGGTTTCCTCCCACATCCTAAATTCATGTGGGTTTGCCCTCTGTAAATTGCCCCTAGTGTGCAGGGAGTGGATGTAAAAGTGGGATAACATAGAATTAATGTAAACAGGTGATCGATGGTCGGCGTGAACTCTTTAGACTTTAGATTTTAGAGATACAGTTCGGAAACTTTAGACTTTAGAGATACTGTTGGGCTACCGAGTGTGGGCCAACTAGCAATCACCCTGTACACCAGCACTATCCTACACACTAGGGATAATTAAAATTTTTACCGAAGCCAATTAACCTACAAACCTGTACATCTTTAGAATGTGGGAAGAAACCGGAGCACCTGGAGAAAACCCACGCAGTCACAGGGACAATGCACTGACAGCACCCATAGTCAGGATCGAACCTGGGTCTCTGCCATTGTGCCGCCCTTGATTCGTTGGGCCAAAGGGCACGTTTCCTTGCTGCATGTCTGCAATAAACATATCTGCTTTTGATCATTTAGAAATGGTTTACATTAGTGGAATGTCGAGGAAAGACTGATTTTAAAATAACTGCTTTTAATCAAAGAGCAGAAGAGAATAACTATCTGCCGTCAGAGTGGAAAAGTCCATGCGACATCATACATTAATTATAGGTCATTCATGGTCTTATTGAAGCATATGTCACTGCCCTTGTGTTGAGCATTGATGTAATCAGTATTCTTGGTTGTTGATGATTAGCCTTGAGGTAGGTTTAGCTATTATAATGGCAATTTATGAAGCAGTCGGAGCTGAGCTAATTAAGAGTACAATTTGAATATCTCTGGGAAATATACAATTAGAGATGCTATTTAATCTTTCTCTGCGACACAAGAAACTGCAGATGCTGGAATATTGAGCAAAAATCAAAGTGCTGAAGTAACCCAGTGGGTCAGGCTGCATCTATAGTGCGAATGAATGGATCATTGACAGTTTGGGTCAGGTCCTTTTGATCAGTCTGAAGAAGGATCCTGACCTGAGGTGTCATCAGTCCATTCCCTCCACAGATGCTGCCTGATGCGCTCAGTTTCCCCCTTAATGTTTTGTATCTAACCTTTCTTGTTTGGTTCCAGTTTCATCACTTCTAATTAATTCTTGGAGAGTGGGTATCAAGGCCAGCATTTACTGCCCATTTGTCCTTGGACAGGTTGCAGTGAGCCTACAGTACTTCTTAACCCACTGCAGTCCTCTTGCTGCTGGCGAGAGAGTCCCAGGACTCAGACCCAGTGACAATGAAAAAGCAGCAATATGTCAGGATGGTATGTGATCCATAGGGGCCTTGCAGGTATTATTATGCACCTAATGTCCTTGTTGCTGGTGTTGGAAGTTGTGAGGTGTAAAGTGTTATTGGAGTAAATCTGGGCAGATAACTGCGGAGCGTTCCGTGGATGGTACCGCAGCCACTGTGGACGGGCAGTAGAGAGGGAGTGAATGGGGTGCCATCTAATACGTAGCCATGAATGGCCCAGAAGCAATTTAACAGAGCATCTCCCCAATCCAGTGCGAAAGGAAAGTTCAACACAGCCAAGGTTAACAACTGAATATTTTAGATATGGATCTATTGATCAAGGTTAGATACAAAAAATTATTGGGGAAACTGAGCGCATCAGGCAGCATCAGAGGAGGGAATGGAACAATGACACCTCAGGTCAGGATCCTTCTTCAGACTGATCAAAAGGACCCTGACCAAAACTGTCAGTGGTCTATTCATTCGCTCTATAGATGCTGCCTGACCCACTGAGTCACTTCAGCACTTTATTTTTTGCTCAATATTCCAGTTAAGCAATTATTTGGATCATGATGCTACCCTATGCTGTTGAAGGACAGTTTAAATGAATTGCTGATGATGCCTCGGGCAATGTGTTAAGAGAAAATTAATATTTTCCAACTTCCACATAACGTTTTAATGTTATTTTCTGGCAAGCAAAGCGGAATGCCTTTATGAGGAGATATTATACTGATGCACAATGCTTATAGGCTCAATCACATTTTAGGGATAAGTGAAAGAAGTATTTGCATGTCATCATGTAAGGATGATGCTGATAGTGTTATTATCAATTCAGCCATGGAACTGTGAATTTTCCCCATAAATTTGAAATAAAATATTTTTTTCAGAATTTGCTTTAATGGGAATCATTAATTTTATTGTCAAATAAAAATATTCAGATGTATGGCATAAATGGAAAAAATAATGCTTTACCACAAAAAATTGTGTTAAAAAGCTACCATTAACTTTCTGGATAATACACCAGAGCAGTTCTTTGTTCGCTGTTCTTTTCTGCATATTCTCCAGACACCAGCCCATCGACGATTGTTAACTAGGGTTTTGCCAGGACCTCACTGCTCCAGGCTCCCTCACAGCCTGGAACCAAACACAAGACAAAGGGGCTGAATTGCACAGGAATGTTGAGAGTGAGTGCCCTTGATTCATCGGGCCAACTATGAGCTGAATGTTAATAAGAATCAGGGGAAAATCTCTTCAATATCTGAATCCATACCCTCCGGAAAGAATGTGTAGGAAGGAACTGCAGATGCTGGTTTAAACTGTCGATAGACACAAAAAGCTGGAGTAACTCAGCGGGTCAGACGGCATCTCTGGAGAGATGACTGCACTTGGTGGAAACTGAGGTATACATCACTCTCCTGCATCTGACTCCTGGCCAAGGTGACATTTTCCCACAGCAACTGCTAACCAGGCACGAATGTGCTCCCTGGCTTCTCAAAACGTGCGGGTGAGCAGGTTTTGTCGACTTCTGTGTCCATGGGCATGTTTTCTTTCGAGCAGTACCACGCACGAGCTGATGCACGAAACAAGGAGATTAATTTCTACATCTCTTCACCTGCGGGGCAGGGGCATTTCCCAAAAGACAATAAACGTTAAAACTCTATTTGTCCTACTCTAAAATCTGTCTTTCACTTGTTTATGAAAGCTGGAATAAGGTCAATGCATCCTATTTATTTTTCCCGTAGTTTCATTTTAATGGAAAATTGCTAAGAAAGGAGGAGCAGCACTAAATCGAATTCAGTATCACCAAGCAAGGCATTCTGTGACTGAAGAGCAGGTAGCACAAGGAATAAACTCACGCTGAAAGGCTTCACTCGGGGGAAGTGGACCATAAAATTATGTTAGAATACGTTTTTATGAGGTATCCACATCGTACTCAAGGACTGTAGACCCTTGGCAATCAAATAATAGGTTGCGAAGTGGTTCAGTGTACACAAAAATAATTCTGTGAGATGAACGGCTGGTTGCTATGAAACAAGCCTACACGGACTACCTGCCAAAAGCAAGACTAATAAAAATATTCTTCATCTAATCTCTGTTTGGAAGTAATTGAAATCCAGCGTCTGACATTTGAAAAGAATGATCGGATAACCCAAATATTGGTTAATTTAGTTTAAAGATTCTGCGTGGAAACAGGCCCTTCGGCCCAGTGACTCCACACCAACCAGTGATCCCTGCACATTAGCATTATCCTACACATACTAGGGACAATTTACATTTATACCAAGCGAATTAACCTACAAACCTGGAAGTCTTTGGAGTGTGGGAAGAAACCTGGAGCTCCCGGAGAAAACCCATGCAGTTCACGGGCACTTTTAGGCAGCTACTCTACTGCTGCGCCACCGTGCTGCCCTAACTGCTAACTATAGTTTATTCTAGTTGCCGCATGACCACCAGTCTAGGTTTCATTCCCTTTAGAATATCGTGGCCACAGTACTGATGATCAGTGTGTAGCACCGACGTAGAAATATTTTGTCTCGAAAGCCAATTAGTTGGATATCAGTCCACAGATAACCAATTATAAAGAAGCATCTAATTTAGAACATAAAAACTTTCGATTGTACAAAATTAATTGAAAAAAAATATTCCACAGGAGAATTTTATGGTACATAACACAGAATGCATTCACTCTGGAGAATTTCTTTGCTTTTCTCATTTGAGTAATAACACATAAGACACAGATGGGTGGTGTTATTACATTTTCATACATACAATAATTATAAACAGGTCATGTATTGTTTTTATTTTCAACATTTATTTAAAATGATGAACGTCTCTAACAGGGCAACAATACGAAAGGTAGGCCATTTGGTCCGTCATGCCTGTTCTCACTTTCAGTAAAATCGCAGCGCCACTTTCCTGCACAAATGGCCCATCTGCTGACTCCCCCAAAATCCATCGATCTCCATCTTGAATAATTCCATTTGTACTCAGCAGACTTCGGAGTGTGGGCTTTAACGAGTCGCAGGTTAGAGAGAGATGGGAGCAACAGTGAATAGGATTGTGGGAGTATCTCTTCAATGGTCGTGGAGTTATTGGTTCCACTGTTATTTGTAAAGTACAACCATTCCTCAATTTATCAAAGCTTTGCACACATGGAAAATAATATTTTTCCGCAATGTTTCGTAAACAGAAATCCTGGACAAAATGAATGATCCCAGCATGGTTATGTGTTTGCACCGACCGCCTTCTTTCTCCCCATCCTCCCACCTGACTCCATTTGCCCATTGTTTTCTGATTTACCATATGTTTCTACCTATTAACCATCAACATTAACTCCTGAACTCTTTAGGAAAGTTTGTAATGTTCGTAACATAAGTGATGTGAGCAGAAGTAAATATGTATGATTGCATTACAGAGAACATAGAACAATACAGTGCAGGAAGAGGCCCATCGGCCCACAATGTCCATGCCGAACATGATGCCAAGATAAACTATTCTGAAGAAGAAGAGTCTTGACCCGAAACGTCAACTATTCAATGGCCTGCTAAGTTACTCCAGCATTTTGTGCCTACCTTCGATTTAAACTAGTATTTGCAGTTCCTTCCAACATCTATCTACATCTATCGTCTATCTATATCTATCTATATATATATATATAAAACTGTGTGGATGCTGGCTGGCTGTGTGTGTCTCTGCCTGACTTGTGGCTGCCAGCCTTGGATTCGTTGCTACGCCAACACCCGACCCGGAAACGCCCTGATTTTTTCCATTTCGGTAGAGATTTCACTTTTCATTCCAAGTATCCACTCCTCATTAAATTTTGCTGTGTTTATGTACACTTTTTTTAATAAAATCCTTCTCCCCCCCACTCACTCATTTTGTCACCTCCTGCTGGCCAGCGACCATAACGGCTGCTGGCGCCCGCAACTCGCCTCAAAGACACCATTTAAAAACAGCCGCACTGCTGATTCCTGAGCCGCTTGAGTTGGAGGACCACGTCTCCCATGGGGGCTACGGGTAGGGAACGGCTGTGTTGGGGGAGCAGACCCAACGGGTCTGCACTTGGTCTATTCTCCTCTGCCTGCAGGTGATCCATATCTCATTACCATAATGGAAATCTGCCTGCAGGGTGACTACAGCTGGGAATGAAATATTTCCAGGTTTTCAACATATTGAAAGGAATTGTTAATGATAGGGAAGATCTGCGCAGTGAAGAGAAATGACCTTGACTTGACAGATCATGATGTAGAATTAGAATTGTTTAGAATTGATCTAAAAATTAGCAAAGGGCAGAGAATGTTGTAGGTTCTTTACAATAGTTGCAATAGTGGATGCGGTACCTGGACGTGGCGTCGAA
This sequence comes from Leucoraja erinaceus, assembly GCF_028641065.1. Taxonomy (NCBI): domain Eukaryota; kingdom Metazoa; phylum Chordata; class Chondrichthyes; order Rajiformes; family Rajidae; genus Leucoraja; species Leucoraja erinaceus. Next base: position 17,247,173 of record NC_073393.1, on the reverse strand, counting down.
GGTCGAGAAGCCGAAGCAAAGAAGTGGAAGCCAAATAACCGAATGGAACCGAAAGCGTATGAAGCCGAAACGCCAACTACCGAAAAGGTGGGTCATCTAAAAGCCAACTAACTGAAAGGGCGGGACGCGTAAAAGCAAACTCATCGAAAGGCCGCTCTGCCGAAACGCTAACTCACCGAAAGGCTGCGTTGGCTACAAACCAACTCACCGAATGGACATGCCGTTGCCGGGGTGGCGGGACTTGTCAGCGATTGGTCCAGATCCCCGCGTCCATCACATCACTGGCCGATGGAGACGGGAGGGTGGGGGTCATTTTCCCACACAAGCCAGAGGTGACTGGGCACTCTGAACCTGAGCACCAAGTTGTAAGCGACCGAAGGGACAGCCTCCCCTCTCCAACGGCCATGGCCACCCTCCGCCTCGTCAGTGTGGAAACAGGCCCTTCAGCCCAACTTGCCCACATTGACTAAAATGTCCCAGCTACACTAGTCCCATCTGGTCGTATTTGGTGCATATCACTCCAAACCTGTCCTATCCATGTACCTGTCTAACTGTTTCTTAAACATTGGGATAGTTCCTGCCTCAACTACCTCATCTGGCAGCTTGTTCCATAGTCCCACCACCCTTTTATGTGAAAAAGTTACCCCTCAGATTCCTATTAAATCGTTTCGGTGTCACCTTAAACTTATGTCCTCTGCTCCTCGATTCACCTACTCTGGGCAAGAGACTCTGATCCAGATGATCTAGATCAGGGGTGGGGAACCTTTTCATGTTGGAATGCCGCATTAAATTAACTGTAATCTAATAAGGCCCCATCCAAGAAACTTCAATTAGATATGCTTCAAAATGTACATTATTTTGTAAAAATCCAACTACTATGTACTAACTTCAAGAAACTGAAAACATTTGGTTAATTCTAAAGTTAACTAAAATTTTAATGACTTTGTTGTGACTACTTTTTGGGGGAAAGCATTTGAATATTTGGTTGCAACATGGAGGTACGCAATTTCAGCTGATCTTCTGGATGGGTATCCGCCATTTGTGACCTTAAGGACTTCTTGATTTGAGTTAGGTAGGAGAGTGTAGATTCGCAGCAATGTGGTTGAAAAGCAAGAAAGCATTTTCCGTGCATGTTGCCGAAGACGTGGGTATTCTATTGGATTTTTCCATATTTCAATCGGATCTTTCTTAGCGTCAAATAAGGACTTTAAAATGCCATCTTCTGAGAGCCCAATCAATTCCATCTGTAGTTCTTTAGGAGCCTTGGCGACATCAACTAAGTGAGGTTAAAATGCTAATTTGAGTGTTATGTCATGATTCTCAAAGTGAATCTTTCATTGTATTCTTTAATTAATAAGTCTATAACAGCTGCGTATTCTTCAAATGATTCACATGAATCCTCCTGCTCATCAATGACCTTCGCTAACTGGGGGAAATGTTCATCTAAAATTTCATTTTGAAGAAGAAGAGTTTTGAAAAAATATAGCTTTTCTCGAAATGCTTGGATTTTTTGCCACATATCATATATAGACTTAGTTTTACCTTGCCAAGAAACATTCGTCATTTTGCTTTGACATGATATCACACGGAAAAGCAGTATTTCTATAGAAACCTTCTTTCAATAATTCACATTGCTGATTCTGTTCTTCATGAAATTTAACTATCTGTTCTCGCAAAGATAAAAAATTTGTAGTTCTTTAGGAACCTATCCCTGCGATAGCCAATGCACTTTACAATAATACGGAACATCCACACTGAATGCCTCATCGTCCAACTTTAGCATATTACGAAACTGACAATGCCATGTTTCATTTGCACGAATATAGTTAACAATACTTATAACGTTGCAAAGTGTCACTTAAAATAGTAGATTTAGCACAGAGATTTTGCTGATGTAATATACAATGAAATGAAATGAAAGCATCTGGATCCGATAATACCTTTTTTATCTGTGCAATAAACCCTTCACGTTTTCCTGTCATGGAAGGTGCAACGTCTGTACATACACTCACTAAATGAACCAAATCCAGTCCAACTTCACAACATTTATCTTGAAAGTTGTTGAAGAAATTGTTTCCTCGTGTTCTACCCGTAAGAGTGCCCAAAGCGAGTAACTCTTCATAGCAAAGAGAATTTTCTGTTATGGCCCGAATGAAGTATAAAACCTGCGCCGAGTCAGTAGTATCAGTTGATTCATCCAAAGCGATTGAATAATATATATTTTCCTTGTGGTGTATTGCGTGAAGTTGTTCTGTTACGTTGAGAGCTGATTCATGCTGCCGATCAGTTATAGTTCTCCTTGAAAGAGGCAGTTGTTTGCACTTTGAAACCTTATTGGGGTCTAAGCATCCTACAACTTCGACAATGCATTCTTTTACGATTTCAACATCGCTAAATGGCTTCCCTTTTTCCCCCGAGTATATGCGCTACTTTATAAGTCACTTCAGTAGCATTATTTCCATGTCGTACCACTACTCGAAATAACTGCATTTGCCTTTGCTTTTCATCTTTTAATTGCTGCAATGCAACCTTACATGCCTCACTCTCTTATTTTAAACATTTGTGGTCCTTATGAGTGGCATAATGCTGATGAGCATTGAATTTCTTCAATGTTGATATTGCAGTATCACAAAGCAAGCAAATCATCTTATCTTTAGCAGAAACAAGATAATATTGCAGTTCCCATTCCCAATCCTCATTAAAAATTATTTTTTCTTCCCTCAGCGTTCTCTTGGTTTTCTTTGACAGACAGAATTTAAAAAAAATAGTTGAACAAATACGCTGAGTACCTATTCTCAAATTCAACTTCAAACAGAAAGCCACAGGCACCGCTATCAAAAGTTGATAATACTGAAGGCTGGACGGCTAGCGGACTCTCCCCGACATTTTCCCTCTCGTCAACCCGCCTCAGGTGGTGGTGGCGCCAGTCAGGCAGGGTGGTTAACGTACATTCTGTAGTCGCATTAGAACTAAATCATGAGCAAAAACAAGTGTTAAAATAGCCCTCATGACTTACTAATGTTTTAATTGTGGCCGTCAGTCGGGGAGGGTTATTTTGTTGAATCTTCTTTTACTCGTTGGTATTTTAAATACGCTCAATTTAAGGTTAAAATAAAAATAATAAAAGACAAGCAAAATATATTAATAAAAATAAAAGGATTTGTTCTTCAAAATTTGGATTCATTAAAAAGGCCGCATTTAATGGCCTAGAAGGCCACAGGTTCTCCACCCCTGATCTAGATGAATGCGAAACCAGCTTAAACCTAAATAGAGCACATTATGAAGGTTTGAGACAAGAGTTGCTGTGGTGGGAGAATACATTGAATAAATGTGGACAAGGAATAAGTATGGACAAGCAATGGCCAGCATTAACAGAAACAATGCATACAATACATAGAAACATGCCTTTTCGGAAACTAAAACAGAGAAGTTGAACGGAGCAATTAAAGATAGTATTTTGCCAAAAGACGGGAATTATAAAATTGTCAGTAATGGCAACAGGCCTGAGGATTGGGAACATTTTACATGTCAGCGGAGGACCACCAAGGAATTGATAAGGAACAGTGGATTGTAACGATAAACTCGGGGGAAACATAAAAACAGACTGTAGGAACTTTTACAGATTTGTTGAAATAATTAGTGAGGGCCCTGCAGACAGAGGACAGATAATTTATAATGGGAGAATAAGCAAACGCCAGAGGGATTTAGCAGCAACTTTGTATATGATTTTATGAAAGACATACACAAATTACTGGATATATTAATAGATCAGAGATTGAGTGAGAATGATGAACAAAACGAACAAAGTGTATGTCAGTTAAACAAAATAGTGTGAGAGGAATTGTGAGCTTGAAAACTTCAAAATGCTTCAAGCTCAATGATCTGCATTTGAGATTTTTTTTTTTAACCAAACGTGATATGATCCCATGGAACTTTATTTATCCCAGGAGAGAAATTGGTTTACCAACAGCCATAGAAGATGAAATTAAAGTGACGAGTGGAAAGCCCAGGATTGGGGATGACAAAATAAATAGGAATTAAATAAGTAAAAAGAAAGGAAAAGACGTGCGACTGTTGGCTGGCTGCCGTGTGCACAAAACCGGAATTGGAATTGGAACGCCTGGAACAGGATCATGTAAAATGATCTACATTCTAGATTTTTGAAAGGTGTCCCTTGGAAATATAGGGTCCTCTAATTATTATCTTCTAAAGATAAGTGTATTCTGGAATTAAGGATCTGAGGAAGGGTTTTGACCCAAAACTGCACCCATTTCTTCTCTCCAGTAATGCTGCCTGTCCCACTGAGTTGCTCCAGTATTTTGTGTCTAACTTTGGTGTAAACCAGCGCCTGCAGTTCCTCCTTGCACGTCTATTCTGGAATTGTTCCTGTGGATCAGAGGGTAGCAAAGGTAAACCAGAGACTGACTACCACCTTAAACAGCTTAATGTCATTGGTAGAAAAAAGACTGGAATCTAAAATGAAGGATGTAAAGACAGGAGAATATCTTGAAAAGTAACATGGGATTGTGTGGAGCTGACATATTTATGAAGGGGAAATCACTGTGTTATGTAACGTCAAGTCCCCATGGAAAGTCTCTCACCATTTTGGGATTAGTGCAGTTGCAGAATAGATTTCATGTCAAACATAGACATGAAGGATTGGCAAGTGATGTTGTGAGCTGTTTAGCATTTCACCTGGAAACCAGCAGGAGAGTGGAAACTTCCTCTAGCATCCTTGTATGTACATAAGATCATAAGGAATAGGAGTAGAAGTAGGCCATTCGGCCCATCAAGTCTATTCCGCCATTCATTCATGGCTGATTTATCTCTCCCTCCTAACCCCATTCTCCTGCCTTCTCTCCATTAACTCAGACACCTGTACTAATCAAGAATCTATCTATCTCTGCCTTAAAAATATCTACTGACTTATAGACAATAGGTGCAGGAGTAGGCCATTCGGCCCTTCGAGCCAGCACCGCCATTCAATGTGATCATGGCTGATCATCCCCAATCAGTACGCCATTCACTTGGCCTCCACAGCCTTCGGTGGCAAAGAATTCCACAGATTCACCACCATCCGACTAAATAAATTTCTCCTCATTTCTTTCCTAAAAGAAAGTCGTGGGGGAACATACTGAAGGTGCAGAACCTGCACTTATACAGGAATGACAACTCCTTTAATTTCAATGGCATGAACAATTACCAGAGACCCATGTAAACAAAGATAACACGTATCTCTTCTTTTTCTAAAGCAGATGTTGGAAATCTGAAATAAAGACAGGAAATTCAGGAAATGCTTGGCATATGGGAGAGAGTTAAGATTTCGGGTAAATGACTCTTAATCACAAACATTTTTTGAATTAATTACATTTTACTTGGCGTTTCAATTATTTATGCATTTTTGTTTCTTTTGTTCTAGGTCATTATTATTCTCAGCATTTTCATGGAATTTCATGGTTGTTTCTGAATCTTAAGATGAATGTTGAAAGTCGCTGAGGGGTTTGACATGCAGCTGGGCTGGGGATGGGGCGTGGGTGAACGTGGGCATTATCAACAGCACTTCTGCGGGTGGAGTTTGACCAGCCTGACTACCCGATGCAACAAGCGCTGCCATCAGTGCTCAGACTTGTAGGGAAGTTGCCACAGAGCCAAGGGCACAAAGTAAAGGCGGGCGTGGTGGGTGGGAGCAGGGAGTACAGGCTGCTTTCTGCTGACAGGACTGTCTGGACTACAAATTCTGCTTGTATCAGTGAATATCTAAACAGGAAAGATGCAGATGATGGAAATCTGAAATGCTGTAAATGCTGAGACGGTCCCTGAGACAATGTAATCCAGTTTAACATTTCAGATTGAAGATCAGTTCTGACAAAGGGTCTTGACTCGAAACATTGACTCTGGTTCTCTTCCCACCTGCCGAGTGTTTCCAGGATTTTCTGTTTTCACTCAGTCAATGTACCTTCAGTTAAATTCTTTCCAACTCTTCCATCTGTTTCCCTTTGACCAGATGCTGCTCGACCTGTTTATTTCCAACATGTTTTGGCTGTGTCAAATTTCCAGCAGTTTGAATTTTCAAATGCAAATGGATAACCTGACTCACAATTGTAATTTTGCTACATGATGCAAAAATAATGTAGACTGACTGTGTTCACTTTGTAATTCACTGCAGCAAAATAGGTTGTGCATGGGCTGGGGCAACGGAGCCTTTTTGAAAGTGGGGGGGGCTGAGCGATGACTGATCACCGGCCTCGGGGATACCCGGTGAGGGAGCGGAGCGACCCAGTGGGGAGAGGGTGGCACAATCATTATTTTTTGTTGTTGCTCGACTTCCAAAAACTGGGGGATAATACAGGCCATCCCCCAACTCAAAACGTGGGAGATATATCCGCCATCCCCCCCTCTCTCTCTCTCCTTCCCTCCCTCTTGAGGCCGACCCTCTCTCTCTTGGTCCGTCATTCTCTCACTCTCACTCTCTAGTATGTACTAGCAAAGAAACAATGAAATTCGTGCTGTAGCTTAACAGGTCCATTAACGCAATAACACACAATTAAAGACATAATAATCAATAAAGCAATAATAACAGAAATACTAGGTAACCATAATAGAGGAAAACTGATGCAGCCAGTGACACAGTTCATAGAAGATCACAAGCTGTTGCTGTGGTAGCGGTTTGAGTTGTGCTGTGCACAAGAACCTAATGGTTGCTGCGAATATGTTTTTCTTAAACATGGTGGTCACAATTTTCATGCACCTGTACCTACTTCCTAATGATAGTAGTGAAATGAGAGCATAGCCAGGAAAATGTGGGACTTTGTCAATATTGGCTATCTTTTTGAGTCAGTGCCTCCTATAGATCCCTTTTCAATGGTGAGGAGGTCAGTACCTGTGATGTCCACCACACTCTGTGCCTCTGGACATTCGAGTTGCTATACCAGACAACATTTCCGCTCAGTTCCATAGCCCTGAAACACCCATTTCCCTCGTCTCAGACCTTCACTCATTTGGCCCGTGTGCCCTCTGGGTTCACCACATCCATGTTTGGTTGAGTTCTACAGGAGCAGTCACAGATTTTCAGGCTGCTCGTGGGAGAAATCAGATGCTCTGAAGCCATTCTGTGCCTTGGAAATGGTGGTACTAATTATAAGGCTAGGAGTGTGTTTTAGTTCTCACTTTGAGGGCCACAAAATGTTACACTATAAATACCTCCCTCAAACATGAAAGATTATTGTTAGCACAGTTGGTAATAAACTTACTGCATGCGCTCACTCTTTATAATTACTAATGTATAAAGGCGATGGATTGCAAAGAGTATGAATGAAAGTATCTTAGCTTTCCATTGCTGGCTTGCATCGATTCTCTCTGTAACCGACCCATCCCAGACAGCCCACTGTTTGAGTGCCTACTAATGTAGAAACAAACAGGAGAAAATGCTGAGAGTCTGGCTGAGCATAGTGTCCAGATATTTTACAATCCTGTCCCCTGTGGGGAAACCATCTGCTCAATATTTGGCTGATCAGGAACTGATAGATATGGAATAAAATCTGCTGCTTCGTACATATCTTCATCCTTTGCACCACATGCATTTTAACGAATTGCAAACATACCAAAGCTTCGGGGAGCCTCAAGACAGATTGACAGGAAACATGCACTATATTTTATCTTTTCTAACCTCCAAAGCATCCTCCAGACATTGAAATACTTCTAAAGGTATTGGCCTTGCATTGTTGGAAAACTTGATTTATACTCCAGGACTGGATTTCAGAAGCCAAAAAGTTATGTATAATATAGAGATGTTTCTGAGGGTACTCTTCAAAAAGAAAAGTGTATTAAAGTGTCTTATAGCATAGAAACAATCAAACATGTCTGTACCACTATTATCAGTTCCAACTACACTGATCCAATTTTTCTTTTTCTGTCTCCCCCCCCCCCCCCCCCCCCCCCCCCCCCCCCCCCCCCCCCCCCCATCCCCAATTCTATGCCAGGGGCGATTTAGAGCATGAATTACCTACCAAACCATACAGATCCTCCACAGGTTATGTACAGCTAACTTATGGGCACCCTGTGCTGTATGAATGACAGACTTGAGGGTTGGATGGGAATGGATTTGCCGGCTGCTGCAGACTACAAATGACTTCTGCAGGGTGGGGATGGGGCATTTCCAGCTGGAGCTTGTTGTTTGTGGGCCAAGAGATGTTTGGAAAGTGAGATCCTGTCTACTACCATCAAAGTTGGCTTTGCCCCGATTGAAAACTTTAACTTGTGGACCAACCCTGTCCTTATCGATAACTATTTAAATATTTACAGCCAGGTTTTCATATTGCCTCTAATGTCCCAGTTGCATGCACCCACCCACATCCTGAGTTCATCTGCCTTACCGGTCAGGCCTCTCACATTTAATCCAATAGTCTTTCCTTGCACTCCACCATGTTCCTCGCCATCCTGACTGCTGAACAATGCTTTCAACTCCTTCCTTACCAACTTCAAGCCTCTCACCTGCCTCATTCCTGCATTGGATCTCAACCCCCTGCCAATAGGGTTTAAACCCTCCCGAGTAGCACGAGCAAATTTGCCCACCAGGATATTTGTGCTCCTCCATTTCAGGTGCAACCCATTCCTCTTGGGCGGGTCACCTTTGCCTCAGATGAGATTGCAATGGTCCAAAAACCTGACTCGTTCCCCTTTCACCACTTCATCGGGCACACATTTATCTGTTCTATTTTCCTGCTAAAACAGGTGGTATCATAGAGAGTGAAGATGGAAATCAAAAAATACAGCAGGATCTTGACCAGCTGGGCAAGTGGGTAGTAGAATGGCTAACGGATTTTAATGCAGATAAGTGTGAGGTATTGTATTTTGGGAAAATAAATTAGGTCAGGACCTACACAATGAACAGTAGGATCCTGGGGAATGTTGTAGAGCAGAGGGAGCTAGGACTAGAAGTACATAGTTCCCTAAAAGTAGCATCACAGCTAGTTAAGGTGGTGAAGGAGGCTTTTGGCACATGGCATTCATCAGTCAGGAAACTGGGTGGAGAAGTTGGAATATTCTGCTACAGTTCACAAGAGGTTGGTGAGACTGCACTTGGAGTATTGTGTTCAGTTTTGGTTACCCCTGCTGTTGGAAATATGCCATTAAGCTGAAAAGAATGCAGGGAACATTTACAAGAATATTGCCTGGACTCAAGGCTATAAGGAAAGTTTGGTTAGGCCAGGACTATATTCTTCCAGGCAGCAGTGGGGTGATCTTATAGCGGTATGTGGAATCATGAGGGGAATTGATAGGGTGAATTTCCCAGGGTAGACAAATCAAGAACTAGAGTTTCATTTGAGAGGAGAATTATTTAATCGGAACATAAGGAAAAGCTTTTTCACTTAGATGGTGGTGGGTATCTGGAACGAGCTGCCAGAGAAAGTAGTTGATGCTGGTACAATAACAATAAAAGTATTTTGGACAGGTTCATGAACGGGAAAGGTTTAAAAGACTGCGTCAATGGGGCTGGCTTAGATGGGGCATATTGGAGCAGGCATGAACGAGCTGGACCGAATGGCCTGTTTCTATAGTGTGTGACTCCAAGTGCTCAATTACAGTGGCACAGACACATTTGGAACAGCTGCTTCCAAAACCAGCAACCCGCGTTCAATCCTGACTTTGTGTGTTGTGTGTGGGGGTGTGCATGTTCTCCCTGTACCAAGTGGGTTTCCCTGTCTCCTTCCACATCCCAAAATATGCGGGTTGGCAGCTGAATTCACAGTTGTAAGTGTGATGGGAATCTAGTAGGGCATTGTTGATGAGAATAGACTTGGTGGGCCAAAGGACATGTTTCCATATTGTATGGCTTAATGGACACCTATTGTTCTCACGTGATGGTGGGTGAACCATTCTGAGTCACTGATAAATAACAGCGACTATGTAAGAAGAATAGCAGAGTACATTTCTGGGCTTTGGGTTGATGCAATTTGCTTCACCATCTCAAAGGCATTTACACAGCTTGCTCATTGTGAACGATGAACTGTCAAAAATTCAGAGGCTGCTTTGTGTCACTCTTGTCTTCTAAAGGTTATCTTTTACCAAAGAAAGCTTTCAGAGGCATGATTATACTATGATTATACTCCCCATAATGTAGAATGTAACCAAGCTTCAACTAATAGAGAGAAAATCATAACTAATCATATCTGCAACAATTTTCCCCGTGGTGTGAATGCTTATAATGTGAGGGGAAGAATACTTCCCATTGAAAGGTGAGATCTTAAAATAACCACCGCCTCATTAGCATTCATTGTCATCTCCTCACGAACTTAAATGTACGGAAGTCATTAAAAGTGATGTAAGTTCTTACCTTTCGTCACCTTATTACATTTGGAACAACATTACATCAGCCTCATTGAGAGGGTTTTATGCTTTGTGATATTTCCCAGCCAAGGGTAGGTTAAATCTAACGGAGGGAATTTATAGCAGCAACCATTAACACTTGAATGAACTCTAGACCATAACATTTGTATTTATGTTGAGAATGAAACATTGGCTTTAATGGGTAGGTTCTGTCTTCCTACATTTGATGGTGGGGGGGGGGGTTGTGAATCCCATGGAAAATACTCCGCTTCATGTTATATTGAAAGAGATGGCCTCACACTTAAATAGCTGGTTCTCAGTTTTTCTGCACTACATGCCTGTGGCATGATATAGCCGTGAATAATATGATACAGCGTTTCAGTCAGGTTTCGTCCCAGTAGTTTCATTGCTTACATCTTGTGCCGTGTTGATTTTCAGTTTTTCCTCATTTTCTGCTTTATCAGCCTCAGTTAACTGTGGGACAAAGCGCTGACATTCTCCTTTGCTGGAAGCAAGTGGTGAGTCAATATAGAACAACTGAAAATATGTTTGTGCTGAGAGCAATAACTTGAATTTACATTCATAGCTTTATGTTAGAGGAATGTTCCATAGCAGAAGCAGAAGCATAAATCAAAAAACCCATTTAAAGAGATATCAAGAGAGCTGATCAATAGCTCGGAAAGTTTCAAGGAGTGGCTCTGAGAAATAGAGACATGGATGCAAGGAGGTTTTGGGCTTGAATCCAAGTGCTGAGAATATGCTGTTAATATTAATGCAAATCGATGATTGCAGCATAAAAAACTTTAAAGTTTAACTCAATTCAGGATAAAGCCACCCATTTTATTGGTTTTAGCGTAGTTTAGTTTAGAGATACAGCGCGGAAACATGCCCTCCGTCCCACTGGGTCCTCACCAACTAGCGATCCCCACACACTAACACCACCCTACACACACTAGGGGCAATTTTACATTCATAACCAAGCCAATTAACCTACAAACCTGTACATCTTTGGAGTGTGGGAGGAAACTGAAGATCTCGGAGAAAACCCACACGATCGCAGGAAGAATCTACAAGCTCCGTACAGACGGGATCAAACCCGGATCTCCGGCGCTGCAAGTGCTGTAAGGCAGCAATTCTACCGCTGCGCCACCGTGCCATTCATCCCTTTCACCACCAGTGGAGAACGGCTTTAGTGTGTACAATCTGCTGTGGTGACTCCATCAGGTTTGCCCAGGCTACTCCATCAGCACCTCCCAAGCCCTTGACCTTGACCACCACAAAGGGAAATAACGTGAGAACATCACCGCCTGCAGGTTCCCCTTCCAAGTCACACGTCATCCTGAATTTATTGTCCGGTTCTAAGTTTTCGAACTCTCTGCCCCACAACGCTGATGGGACCAAGTGCCCCAGGAAGGTGGAAGCGGTTGAAGAAGGCAGCTCACCACCTCCTTCTCAGGGGCAATTAGGAGTGGTCAAATAAATGCTGGCGTTGCCACTGATGGCCAATCCCCAAACAAAAATGTGAAATAAAAGAATAAGGGTGCACAAGAAGAAGGAATTAGAATAGAGTTATGTTGTCACATGGTCACAGAATTATACAGCATGGAAATAAGCCCTTTGGCCCAACTTGCCCATACTGACGAAGATGTCTACCTGAGCTAGCATTTGGCCCATGTCCCTTTGCCTGCATTTGGCCCATGTCTCTTTAATCCTTTCCTATCCACACACCTGTCCAAATGTTTAATTAGTAATAGTACCCGCATCTACAGATTCCTCTAGCAGACCGTTCCATTTACCACCACTCGCTGAGTGAAAAAGATGTCCTTCATGTCTACCTTTGAAATGTCCCCTCCCACTTTAATCCATGTCCTCTGGTATTAGACTCCCCTCGACCTGGGTAAAAGATTGTGACCATCCACATTATCTACATCCATCATGCTTATATAAATCTCTATAGGATCAGACATCAACCTTCCAATCTCCTTGAAAAACAGTCCAGGCTGTCCTCATTGCTGAAGCTCTCCTAGTCCCAGCAGCACCCATGTAAACCTCCTCTGCACCAGTAAAATATGAGGTTTTGGGTCACTGCTCCAGTTGCTATGTAGAGTTGAAGAAGGTTGAAGTGGATGACAAAGTGAAAAGGAAGTTGAACAGAAATATAAGAACTTTAAATCGGAGGGATTGAGGAACAGGGAGACAATGGGAGCTGGGTTTGGTGCTGGGTAGAGATGGAGTTTGTGACATCTGTGGTTTGCAGTGGCTGGGAATCTTTGGGAAGAATTCTGCAGATGGGAAATGCACAGCTGGAAATATCATCCACAGAAGGGATAGAGCAGAGTGATGTTACCCAGAGGGTCTCTGTGATAGAGGGGATGGGATTTGAAATGTTAGTGGCACCGAGGGAATAAGTTGGTTCAACCTCCAGCAGAGGTCAGGGTTTGGACAGGATCAGCCCAAGCAATTGTGACAAGAGCTGAAGACAACAGCCTGTGCCCTCCGCGAACCATCTCTCCTCACCAACCTGAATGGATGCTGTTTCCCAGGCATAATTTGATCAGCGTGGTAGGGCGACACGATGGTGCAGCGGTAGAGTTTCTGCCCTACAGCACTTACAGCGCCAGAGCCCTGGGTACGATCCCGACCACGGGTGCCGTCTGCACAGATTTTGTACATTCTCCTCGTGACCACGTGGGTTTACTCTGAGATCTTCAGTTTCCTCCCACACTCCAGACCTACAGGTTTGCAGGTTCATTGGCTTGGTATAAATGTAAATGTCCCTAGTGTGTGTAGGATAGTGTTAATGTGCGGGGATCGCTGGTCATTGCGGACTCGGTGGGTTCTGCGCTGTTTCTCCAAAACAAAAACAAAATAAAAGTCAAAGTGTGGTGAATTTTCTCATCACAAGCAGGAAACCCTAAAAGTGTCCCATTCTCCACAGCCAATCTCCCCATGCAAGAGCCTTTTTGTTGTTAGTTTAAACCATGCTCCCAGAATTGCCCTGTTACTAGGCAATGCCACTATCCCGGAGCACCTTTGTTGGTTAGTAACCCACATCCTAAGCTGACACTGGTTTAATACAGAGCACAGGTTAAACACTGTTTTAACCCAAATAATGGTTGTCAGTGGATTCAGATTCAGACAATTTTAATTGTCATTGTCAGGGTACAGTACAGAGACAACGAAAGAAGCTGTTCCTCGACCTGCTGGTTCGGCAACGGAGAGACCTGTAGCGCCTCCCGGATGGTAGGAGGGTAAACAGTCCATGGTTGGGGTGAGAGCAGTCCTTGGCGATGCTGAGCGCCCTCCGCAGACAGCGCTTGCTTTGTAGGGGAGCGTGAACCGGTGATGCGTTGGGCAACTAATGTGATGCAGTTGGTAATCTCAAGAACTACCAAACATGAGATTCAGAATAGCATGAGATTCAGAATAACCATATAACACCATATAACAATTACAGCACGGAAACAGGCCATCTCGGCCCTGCAAGTCCATGCCGAACAAATTTTTTTCCCCTTAGTCCCACCTGCCTGCACTCGTACCATAACCCTCCATTCCCTTCTCATCCATATTCCTATCCAATTTATTTTTAAATGATACCAATGAACCTGCCTCCACCACTTCCACTGGGAGCTCATTCCACACCGCCACCACTCTCTGCGTCAAGAAGTTCCCCCTCATATTACCCCTAAACTTCTGTCCCTTAATTCTGAAGTCATGTCCATCTCAATGTTTTTTTAGTTTTTTAGAGGTGCTGCACAGAAACAGGCCCATCGGCCCACCAAGTCCACCCATCGACCACCCCTTCACACTAGTTCTATGTCATCTCACTTTCTCATCCACTCCCTGCACACGAGAGGCAATTTACAGAGGACAATTAACCTACAAAACCTGAGATCGGTACAAAATGCTGGAATAACTCAGTGGGACTGGCAGCATCTCTGGAGAGAAGGAATGGGTGACGTTTCGGGTCCTCTTCAGGGTCCCGCTAACTTACTCCAGCACTTTGTGTCTATCTTTTTGGTTTAAACCAGCATCTGCAGTTCATTCCAACAACATACAACCCTGTATGCCTTTGGGATGTGGAAGGAAACTGGAGCACCCAAAGGATACCCACGAGGTTATAGGGAGGAGGTGCATTCTCCACACAGACAGCACCCGAGAACAGGATTGAACCTGGGTCTCTAGTGCTGTGAGTCAGTAACTCCACCAGCTGCACCACTCTGCCGTCCTGGCATATCTTTGCTTACTTTGATTTGATTTGATTTGATTCAACTTTATTGTCATTGCACAAATACGAGTACAGGTACAACAAAATGCAGTTTAGCGTCTGGTCAGAGCGCAAGATAGTAGAAATAAAAATACTGGTTAAACAATATGTGCACTGTGGATGAATTAAACTGGTACATAGGCAAATAAATGTATACAGATGGGAGAGTATAAAAGATAGCTAGCGCCGGGACTGTGAGTTCAGCAGTGTAATGGTGTTATTGGAAAAGCTGTTCCTCATCCTGCTTGTGCGAGACCTGAGGCTCCTGTACTGTCTCCCTGATGGGAAGAGGGCAAATAGTCCATGGTTAAGGTGAGAGGGGTCCTTGATGATTTTCCCGGCCCGTCTCAGACACCGTTTGCGGTGGAGGGCATCCAGGGCAGGGAGCGGGGCACCGATGATGTGCTGAGCGGTTTTCACCACCCGTTGCAGTGCCTTCCTGTCAGCTGCGGTGCAGCTGCTGTACCATACCATGAAGCAGGTGGTCAGGATGCTTTCGATGGTACAGCGGTAGAAGTTGGATCAGGATCTGGGGGGACAGATGAGCTTTCTTAAGCCTCCTCAGAAAGTAGAGGCGCTGCTGCGCCTTTTTGATCAGTTTGGTGGTATTGAGGGACCAGGACATGGGCATATCTTTGGGATTGTGGTGTATAATTCCAAGACTTCTGCTTGCTTCGGATCTTTCATTTATGATCATCATTGCACCATTTATTATCATATTAATTGGCATTTCGTTAAGCTACCCTATAATGTTACAGATCATAAGCTTAATTTGAATTATCTTTACTGTCGGAATGACTGTGGCCTGTCTGTTTTACATGAGCCAGGGATTAAACCTTGAGATTCCTCTTCTGCCAGCCCAGTATACGCCACGAGATGCAGTTCAGAATGAGATTATTGGAGAATTTAACAATTTGACCCTTTCTTCTTTTTGACGTCCAAATGTTAGCTCTGGTTCTGCAAGAGCTTAAAGTGGCTTCTTTAAATTGTATTTATATAGCAATGAGTGCATTGTTGCCTGATATTTACTTGAATGGGAGCACTTGGAACAGTGCCTGGCACTCATGAAATCTGTATGTCAATATTTGGTTTGCAGCTTAACAAGCACTGGAAAAAATATTATCATCGTATTTGTATATCTGTAATAATCCTTTTACACAGTGCTGCCTTTTACTGATAGAGTTAATATTCTGTACCTGTTTCAGGATCGCACAACTGAAGGATGAATAAACTTCATCCTGGGGAATCTGCTGCTTATACATAGACCTGTTATGAAAGTAGCTCTGCTGATTTATGGTGGATCAGGCTCCATGAGATCTGCAGTATTGTTATAAAACTGGTGCATTTAGTACGTTTCCTGCACTTAATTATAGGCAACTTTATTTACGATGTGCATTATCTCAATGGTTCTCTCTCTACATGGAACCCCCACATCAACATATTCAGCGCGTCAACCAGATGTCAGTTTGCAACATCTGGGAGGTTTATGATCGCTTCATAGGTGCCTAGATGTTAAAAAACAAAATCAAATTCTATTGTAGCCTCAGTGGCTTTTTTTAGACTTGCCTTCACTGGATTGTCGGTCCAACAACACAGCTTTCATGCCACCAAACTCAACTTGGTGACAGGTTGATAATAAAAGGTGTCCAAGCAAAACCAGAACTTTGCCTCTGCTTATTTTTTGCCATCCTGCCCATGAACAGAAATTGGATCTCAAAGGAACGCCTCGTTGAAGAGTTGATACAGCCTTTCCTTAATACAGCATTGAATTCCCAGCAGAAACCCGAGGGATGGCCCCTCATTTTCCTTTGTGACACTTCAATATTCTGGGCTTAATCACAACTGTGTGTTTGTCTGTGTGTTTGGGAATGTATGTGTGTGAGCATGTTGATTACATTAGTTGGGACGATGAAGCTAGCTACAAGGCAGCTTTTTAATGGATAGAAGTCACGGCCTGTGCGTGTAGGTTGAGCAGTGAGGTGCAACATGTTGCAAACATGTCTATTGCAAGCTTGCATTCACAACCCACAGTTTCAAAGATCAGAACAGTAACCTTGAGTAGACAGCACATTGGGGCTGTTGCTATGTGTAGGGGTGAGGAGAGGCGGTAATTAATTTGGCTAACTATATCCGCCACCATCTTCCATCACCTTCTCTGGAGCCATCCTGGCACTTGCTGGAACCGAGGACAGCTCCTCCTCTCTACCTTGTCCACAAGGATATGAAGGTTCAAGTGTACGGAATACTGGGCACGGACCTGCTACTACTTCATCTGCAGCCATTTCAAATGGAAATGGTACTTCCACATCCAGCAGAACGGTGGTTTAGTGAAGAGGTCTCCTTTGAGAACTAGGCCTGGTCTGAAGAAGGCTCCCGACACGCAACATCACCCATTCCTTCTCTCCAGAGATGCTGCCTGTCCCACTGAGTTACTCCAGATGTTTGTGTCATTCTGAGGCATGAATGTGTTGGGTAAGTGTTAGTTTAGTTTAGTTTAGAGATACCGGGTGGAAACAGGCCCTTCGGCCCACCGAGTCTGAACCGATCATCCATCAACGCACACTTACACTATCCTACACACACTAGAGACAATTTACATTTATACCAAGCCAATTAACCTACAAACCTGGTACATCATTGGAGTGTGGGAGGAAACTGAAGATCTCAGATAAAACCGTTGCAGGTCACGGACAGAACGTACAAACTCTGTACAGACAAGCAGCCGTAGTCAGGATCAAGCCCAGGTCTCTGGTGCTATAAGGTAGTAGCTCCACTCCTGTGCTACCATTGTGAAACGTGCAATAACACAGGATAGGGAACTAACTTCTCATATCAAATTTAATTCAGACTGTGGGTGAAAGAGCACATCATCATCGAACTTGCGTGACTAGGCCTGACTTTTTCACATGCTGCAGAAATATTTATGAACTTTCCCATTTGTAACCCATTTGATAAATGCATCTGCAAATTATCCACATGACCTGTTCACTTTCTCCACCTACTGTTCTGAGGCATTTTAACATAATCATGTCCCAGGTTTTGTATTCTGTATTCTGTGAGAGCTGGAAAATGAATCCATCTCCAGCGCTCAACGGATAGAAAACTGTCCTCATGTACCTGAATTACTACCTATCCTTCACCCACCGATGGTTTTAAGTTGCCCAAGAATATTTTCTTACAGGAATTATTCATTTTAATTGGTGTCAAAATCTGCTGTGTTCTGAAACTGTGCATCCTGTGAAATGTCAGCTGTTTTACTGACATTGTTTTATATTTACTGTCAGCTTGCCTGCATTGGATGAGTCCTTGCGCACAGTACTGTGAATGCACATCATTAAACTTGTTCGGTGGCGCAGTGGTGGAGTTACTACCTTACAGTGCTTGCAGCGCCGAAGATCCTGGTTCAATAAGATGAAGGGTGGAGGGGAACACCATAATCTGCAGGGTCATTCCAAGCTGCACACTCACCAAAGCTAGCAATATATCACTCTTAAGGGCCTGTCCCACTGTATGAGGTAAATCAAGAGTTCTCCCGAGTTTTCCCCTGATTCGAACTCGGAGAATGTCCGTAGCGGGTCCGTAGGAGTTCGTGAATGTCCCGTACTGGCTCGTACGAGTAACGGTAGGTACTCGGGAAATCCGGTAAACTCGTAACGTTTTTTCAACGCTGTGAAAAATGTCTACGAGTAAAAAAATTCTCGTGATGAAAATAATTGTTACTTTTTACTCGCTGTAAAGTAGCAACTCTACTGCTGCATCACCGTGCCACCCTACAGCAATATAGCTCAGCACCACAAACTCAGCACTGCGTGTTTTGTCAACCATCATCAACAGCAGGATTGTGTTCCATCATAATCCATAACCTGTGTAAGAAATAACTGCAGATGCTGGTTTAATCCATAATCCATATAATCCATAATCTCTTGGTCTTGCATTTCTCATTAAGCGAGGAGATCTTCTCTAGTTCAAAGAGCGGTGTACAGAAGCATTTCAAGAGCATCCTCCAAGGTGAGCCACAATCCTGGTGAGGCTGCAGTACAAGATTATCCGAAAGCTAAGCAGCAGAGGCAGCATGTTAAGGCCAGGCCAAAGAGATCCTCCAGCCAGCAGTTCAGATTAAAGCCATGTCCTCTTGTAAGTATAGTATAGTATAGGTTCTTTATTGTCATTATAACATGTAAACATGTACAACAAAATTAAAAATGCCAACCAGTCAGTGCGCCATTCACACATTGTCTAAAAGCTAACGGTACGTAAAAGAGAAATATCTGAAATTAAAAACTAAAATAAATAACATGAAAAACACCGAGCATAAACACACAACCATACATTCTTCTGTCGATTGCACAATTCCTTTGGTATGTAGCGCACCAGCGCTCATTTGGTGGCTATATTAAGTGTAGTTATTGCTGTGGGATAAAAACTGTTTTTGAGTCTGTTTGGCCTTGTCCTCATTGATCTGTACCGTCTGCCTGACGGCAACAGTTCAAACAGGGAGTGTCTGGGGTGGGAAATGTCCTTTATAATGTTCTGGGATTTCTTGAGACAGTGGGAATTGTGTAGGTCCTCCAAGGTGAGGAGAGGGCAGCCGACAATCTTCTGGGCATTGTCAATAGCCCTCTGGAGCGCTTTCCTCTTAGCCACTGTGCAGCTGGTGTACCACACGCATATACAGTACACAGTGCTCTCTATGGAGCACCGATAAAAGGACAGCAGCAGTCTCTGGATGATGTTGTTCTTCCTGAGCACCCTCAGGAAGTGCAGTCTAAGTTGGACCTTTTTCAGCAGTGCAGAGGTGTTCACGCTCCATGTCAGGTCCTCCTCAATGTGGATTCCCAGGAAGCGGAAATCCGCCACCCTCTCCACACAGTGCCCTCTGATGATTAATGGTGTAATGTCCGTTTTCTTCTTCCTGTAGTCTATTATGAGCTCCTTTGTCTTTAAGGTGTTGAGGAGCAGGTTATTTTCTTCACACCACACTGTCAGCTGTTCCACCTCATCCCTGTAGGCATACTCATCCCCCCCAGAGATGAGCCCCACCACCGTGGTGTCATCCGCGAATTTGACAATGGTGTTACTGTGGTGGGCGGGGGTGCAGTCATATGTGTAGATGGTGTAAAGCAGGGGGCTCAGTACGCAGCCCTGTGGAGAGCCGGTACTGAGGGTGAGGGCCGTGGATGTGTGATGGCCCACTCTGACTCTCTGGCTGCGACCCGACAGGAAGCTATTTATCCACATACAGGTGGAGTGTGGAAGTCCCAAGTCCCCCAGTTTGTCCCCCAGTTTGTGGGGAAGGATGGTGTTAAAAGCAGAGCTGTAGTCCACAAAGAGCATCCGCACGTAGCTCCCCCGCTGCTCCAGGTGAGACAGTGCAGCATGGAGGGCTGTGGCTACAGCGTCCTCTGTGGATCTGTTCGCTCTATATGCAAACTGGTGGGGGTCAAAGCTTGGCGGCAGGAGTGATGTGATGTGACCCCGGACCAGTTTTTCAAAGCACTTCATCACCACTGGTGTGAGTGCGACTGGCCGGTAGTCGTTGAGGCTGGAGATGTGGGTTTTTTTGGGCAAGGGGACTATGGTGGAGGACTTCAGACAGGGTGGGACAGTGAACTGGGCCAGAGACTGGTTGAAAATCCTCGTAAAGACTCCAGCCAGCTGGTCTGCGCAGTCCTTCAGCACGCGTCCAGAGACGCCGTCGGGTCCAGCAGCCTTCCTCAGATTGATGGCCCGCAGCGTGAGCCTCACCTAAATGATGAAAGAGGATTAAAGAGCAAACTGGAGGAGGACAGTTACATTGTTAATGATGCTGCATCTTACTACATGAGTAGGAAAGATAATGTGGATACATTTATTAAGTACCCTCCTACACTTACACTTTGTGAGTATAAGAAATGTAGGCGGACACTTCAGAAAGCAATCAGGAGGGCAAAAGGAGAACATATAATAGAGCTGACAGGCATGAGAAAAAAAATCCAAAGAGATTCTACTGATATATTAAGAGAAAGAGGGTGACTAGAGAAATAATAGACCCCCTTAAAGATTAGTATGGCCACCTTTGTGTAGAGCCACAAGATATTAAATAAATACCCCTCATCTATTTTTACTGAGGAGCAGATTATGGAAGCTAAGGAGTTGAGGTACAGGAGTTGTGATGTTTTAGATTGTTTACAAATTACCAACGAGGTGGAATTGGCATTTTTCAAGTGCATTAAGGTGGAAAAATCCACAGGGCTCGACCAAATGCACCCTCGGACCTTATAGGAAACAGGGGAAGAAATTGCATTTGCCCTTGCAGAGATATTTGCATCATCTTTCAACACTGGTGAAGTGGAGTTCCAGAAGACCGGAGGGGGGCGGGGGGTGGGGGGCGATGGCTCATGTTGTTATGTTGTTTAATAAGGGCAGCTAAAACAAGACAGGGAATTACAGGCCAGGGAGCCCGACATCAGTGGTGGGAAAGTTGTCGGAGGAGATTCTTAGGGACAGGATCCACTAGCAATTGGATGGGTGTGGACTGATTTGGAATAGCCAGCATGTCTTGTGCATGGGAAAGCCATGGGAAAGCCGTATCTCACAAATCTAATCTTTTGAAGATATCACCAAGATCACCGATGAGGGCAGGATAAGGATATTGTCTATATGGACTTTAGCAGAGTCTGACAAAATCCTACGTGGTAGAGCCGTCTGTAATTCAAGGTACAGGCACATGAAATTCAAGGTAAGATAGACGTGGATTCAAAATTGGCTTAGAATAAGGAAAGAAAGCATATTGGTTGAGGTTTTTTGATTGGCGGTCTAGTGGAGGTTGGCGCTGGGGTCACTGTTGTTTGTCATGAACATTCATGATTTAGATGACAATCTAATTAACATCGTTAGCAAATTTGCAGATGACACCAAAATAGATGATATAGTGGACAGTGAAGAAGGTTATCTAAGTTTACAATGGCTTTTCGGCCTCATGTCCGTTCGGCGTCATGGTTTTGGCTTCTCGTCCTTCTGCGTCCTGTCCACACATGGCTTGTCCCATACCTTGATGAGCCGAATGGCCTAGTTCTTCTCCTATGACTTATGAACTTATATAGTCTTTACTCTGTGAGCTTCACATGGACAAGGAATTTCATTGCACCCGGCATTAATGGCAATAAACTGATTTAAACATAATTGACATCTCTAGGATACGTAAGTGCTGTGGTGCTGTTAAATGTTGGCAGTTATTGCCAGTTATATAGTGATGAGAATATTGCCTACAGTTTCAAAAAGAATCTATATTGATTTTGACGTATCAATATTCCAAATGAATAGAGGATTTGCATTATTCAATGAGAGACCTTTAAATTATCACGCCCAAGATGTGGTCATTAGGAAGTTCGGCATGTCTCCAATAATTCTCACCAACATCTACAGATGCATCATAGAAAGCGTGTTATCGGGGTGCATCACAGCATTGTTTGGGAACAGCTCCATACAAGACCACAAGAAATGGCAGGGACTTGCGGACGCAACCCAGACATTCGCACATACATTGACTCTATTTACAACTAACGTTGCCTTGGCAAGACCACCAGTATAATCAAAGAGGAATCGCATCCTGGTCATTCCCTCTTCTCCCCTCTTCCATCGGGCAAAAGGTATAGAAGTGTGAAAATGCACACATCCAGATTCAGGGACAGGTTCTTCCTGGCTGTTATCAGGCAATTGAACCATCCTACCAACAACTAAAGAGCAGTCCTGAACTACTATCTACCTCTTTGGAGACCCTTGGACTATCTTTGATCGGACTTTACTGTACTTTAT
Organism: Leucoraja erinaceus; assembly: GCF_028641065.1. Taxonomy (NCBI): domain Eukaryota; kingdom Metazoa; phylum Chordata; class Chondrichthyes; order Rajiformes; family Rajidae; genus Leucoraja; species Leucoraja erinaceus. The sequence continues at coordinate 17,224,786 of NC_073393.1, read as the reverse complement.
CCTGCACTAACGATGTTCACGTTATTCCCTTTATCATGTGTCTGTTCACTGAGGATAGCTCGAATGTAATCATGTATTGTCTTTCCACTGACTGGTTACCATGCAACAAAAGCTTTTCACTGTACCTCGGTGCACGTGACAACAAACTACTCAACTCATAGCCAGAATGAACAGTGATTAAACTATTTTACTTGTACCTGTTTTCTCTCTCTTTAACAGCCCTCATTAATCTGTTGGACATATGGTTCCATAAACAGTGGGATCACCTGTGCAACGCCTGCTCACATCCTGTCAGAGATATTCCCGCAGTCTTCCTTTCCCTTCGACACTTCTACTTCCTCAGAAGACAGGCATGTCCCCAATTATTCTTACAAACCTCTACAGATGCATCATAGAAAATAAACTGCTGATTACATCACAGCTTTGTTAGGGAACAGCTCTGTTAATGACCACATCTTGATGTTCACTGGAACAGAGTGTCGGCTGTTTTTTCAAGAGACTTGGAATATTAAAGTAGGGAAGTCTTAATACAATTATACAAGGCACGAATGATGCAAACACTGTAAAACATGTGTGTGCACAACCATGCATCTTCCAATCAGCCAGCCAGTGATCCAGGGTGGCAGAGCTAATGCAGCTGCTGCCAGACACCACTGGTGACCCAGGATCAATCCTGATCTTGGGAACTATTCTCCCTGTAACTATGTGGGATCCTCTGGGTACACTAACTGGTCACTGCAAGTTGCCCCTTATTGCAGGCTAGTGCCAAAAGAGGTGGTGATAGGTATGTTTGCTCTTTAGTTTAGTTTAGTTTAGAGATACAGTGCGGAAACAAGCCCTTCATCCCACCGACCTGCGAACCCCACACATAAAGCACGATCCTATAAACACTGGGGACAATTTACACGTACACAAAGCCTATTAACCTACATTCTTGTACGTCATTGGAGTGTGGGTGGAAACCGAAGATCTCGGAGAAAACCCACGCAGGTCATGGGGAGAATGTATAAACTCCGTACAGACAGCATCCGTAGTCGGGTTCGAACCCGGGTCTCCGGCACTGTAAGGCAAGGTAGCGAATCTACCGCAGTGCCACCGTGGCTGCCCCTTTCATGTATAAGTGAGAATGTGTTGCGGGGAACAGGGAAGTAAGCAGAGGGGAGTGAGGTTGATGGGTTTGCTCTCCAGGGAGCTAGTATGCATCCAGTGGGCTGAATGACCTCCTTCTGTGTTGCAATGAAAATCCATTTTATAATGACATCCCCTTTTCTGAATCTTGAAAGAACTATATTCACTGATCAGTGATTTAATGGCTGCTGTATAATATAATGAGGAGAAACCTGTCCAAAATCAACGTCAAAGTTATCTCATATGAAAGACACCAGTCTGTTTCACTCAGCTGCTGAATAAGTAGTAGAACATTGTTTTCCCTTAGCCTGGTGGGACATCAAATTCTGGTCAAGTGTGCGTGCATGTCTCCGTGGCGAATTGTGATAATTCCTTGAATTGCTGCAATCGTTTCAGGGAAGATTCTCCCACAGTGAAACCAAAGGAATGTAGCAGAAATGAAAGAAAAATGGCTGGAAATACTCAGCAGGTAGGGCAGCATCCGTGGAGAAAGCATCAACATTAACGATCACGCTGGCAAAACTGGCAGAAGTTAAAAGATAAAGTTTAAAGATGTAGCGAAAGGTGGCATGGGAAGTAGGATTGGAAAAGAAGGTAGGAAGAGAAAGAAAAGTGGCGGGAGGGAAAGGATGGAGGAGTGAAAGGGAAGGGGAATGAAAAAAGAATAAAGAGAGACATTTACAAAGAGTTGATGATGTAAAACAAAAGAGAGTTTACGCTGGAGTAAATCTCACAAACAGTGTGTTACATAACTTGGAGAATCATTACATGAAATGGTGTATGGATGCTTTTTATGTTTCTATGGTAACCACCCTTCATCCAGGACCCTGCCTGCATTAATGATCTTTCTCAGATGGGGTCTTTCCTTCATGATTGTGCATTGTCCGTTCTGCCTGAAATTCCTTTGATGGTGGCTGTTTTGACCGTTCAGTGGGACCATGAAACCTAACGTCCAAATTAACATAAGAAATAGAAGCAGGAGGCGGCTGATCCAAAATTCCTCGTCCACTTTCCTGCTCTATCTTCATAACTTTTGATTTCTTTGCTGAATAGAAATCTATGTTACTCAGTCTTAAAAAGACAATGGACTCGTCCCCACAAATCTTTGTTGCAAGGAGTTCCAAATTCAACCTATTGTAAAAATAGATTACATGGATAGAACAGGTTTAGAGGGGTATGGGCCAAATGCAGGCGTGGGATTAGTGTAGATGGGACATGTTGGTCAATGTAAGCAAGTTGGGCCAAAGGGGCTGTTTCTGCGCTGTATGACTATGACTCTAAGAGGTCCTACCTCAGTTTAGTCTCATATGGACAGCTCCTTATACCGAGACAACACCTGCTGAATTCTCCTAAGTGAGGAAACATCCGATCAACATTAATCTCATCTACCCCTATGAATTTCTTATATTAGGGATTGTGTTCTTTTTGTCATGTATACCAAGATATCGTGAAATCCTCCTACACATGAGTATAATAGATAGTGCAAAGAGAAAATTACTTGAGTATGGAATAGTGTTAAAGTGCCAGTATAGCATTACTGTTACAAAAAAGAATTGCAAAGTTGGCAATGAGGTAGGTTGGGAGACTGGCACTGCACCAGAGCTTAAGGGTGGACCATTCAGTAGTCTGATAGCAGGAAAGAAGCTGTTTCTGAATCTGGTGATATGTGCTTTCATGTTTTTGTATCTTCTGCATGATAGGAGAATGGAGTAGAAAGAATGAGCAAAAAAAACTTTGCTTGATTCTGTTGGCTGGTTTCACTGGATTTAGAAGGATGAGAGGGTATCTTATGGAAACATAACATTCTTAGGGGATTGGACAGGCTAGATGCAGGGAAAATGTTCCCGATGTTGGGGGAGTACAGAACCAATGGTCACAGTTTAAGAATAAAGGGTAGGCCATTTAGGACTGAGATGAGGAAAAACCTTTTCACCCAGAGAGTTGTGAATCTATGGAATTCTCTGCCACAGAAGACAGTGGAAGCTAATTCACTGGATGTTTTCAAGAGAGAGTTAGATATAACTCAGAGCTAACGGAATCAAGGGATTATGGGGTGAAAGCAGGAACGGGATACAGATTTTGGATGATGAGCCATATTGAATGGCCGTGCAGGCTCAAAGGGCCGAATGGCCTACTCCTTCACCTATTTTCTATGTTTCTAAAATATAGTGATTGACTCTCTTCTTTTTTGGACAGGGATATTTGGCAATTTCCCAATCCACTGGCATCTCTACAGAACTAAGGATTTTTTGAAGATTACAAATGTAATCTTTAGCCACTTAGTTGAGAGTTCACAGATGCAGAGGAAGAACGCAAAGTCCCGCATTGAGGTAGGTTGGAAGATTGCGACTACAATGTTCACCCTAAATCCTTTTCGTGCTACACTTTGTGCAACTTCTCTCCATTTAAATCATTCTCCTCTTTTTTTTGTTCTTCCTTCCAAACAGAACAACCCTCACACTTTACCACATTACACTCCATTTGCAAATTTTTTGCCCACTCACATAACCTATCAATATCTCTCCATGAACTATTTGTATTCTCCCTGCAACATGCCATCAAAATATATTTTGGCGACGTATACCAACTTGATTATCGCACATTTGCTTCCTTCTTACATATCATGAATATGTACGTAAACAGTTGCAGTCCCAGCATTGATCCTTGTGGTCACGGTCACTGGTTGCCCTCCTGAACACGACCCCCTAATCCCTACTTGCTGTGTCCTGGCTGTAATCCCATCTGCTATCTATGCTAATGTGTTATCTCTAATATTATGAGTTTTTATGTTGTGACTTTATCTTTGATGAGATACCTTGTTGAACGCCTTCTGAATGTCTAAATTCATCTCCTGGCCTCCCTCCTTCCAAGCTGGTTCTCAAAATACTCTAATAAATTTGTCAGACATGATTTCCACTTCATGAAGCAATGCTGACTCTCCCAGGTTAACCTTCGATTCTCCAGCATCTGCAGTTCCCTCTTAAACACTGACTCTCCCACACTGATTCGTGATTTTCTGAATGTGCCACTATTACTTCCTTAAGAATGGAGTTATCAATTTTCCAACAGTTGATGTAAGGCTATTTAGCCAATAGTTACTTAGGTAGTTATTAGCTCTCCTTATTTTTGGCAAGGGATATTCCATTGGCATGTGTTCCAATCCACTGGCATTTCCACACAGCTAAGGGGAGGGGGGGGGGCAGTGTCCACTTGGACTTCGCTCTTCATTTGTACATACAATTAGCCATTTGTTTAATTCCTTGCTACCCTGCTCTCAGTTTATTGCTCTCTAATATCTTTTGTGCCTTTCTTTGCTTTATTCTGAATTAATCCCAGTATTTAGGTCTCCTGGCAATGTTTGCCTCCTGAGCAAAAAAACAGACTGCCAGAGGAACTTAGTGATTCAGGCAACATCTGAAGAGAGAATGGACAGATCATGTTTTGGATTAGACAATAGACAATAGAAAATAGGTGTATGAGTAGGCCATTCGCCCCTTCGAGCCAGCACAGCCATTCAATGTGATCATGGTTGATCATCCCCAATCAGTACCCCGTTCCTGCCTTCTCCCCATATCCCCTATCTTTAAGAGCCCTATCTAGCTCTCTCTTGAAAGTATCCAGAGAAACGGCCTCCATCACCCTCTGAGGCAGAGAATTGCACACTCACAACTCTCTGTGAGGAAAAGTGTTTCCTCATCTCTGTACTAAATAGCTTACCCCTTATTCCAAATTAGGATCCCTCTTCAGATTGACTTTAAAACTGTCCAACTTTTGCCTCTTTATATGTTTTCTCTTTCAACTTAGTACCCTCTTTAATTTCCTCAATTAGCTATGTTGAATCAACCCTCCCTTAGAACGTTTACTTGTTACTGTGATATAGTGTACAGAAGATCTGGCCAACAATACTCATGATTTGAAGTTCCATCTTCATTGTTGGATCGATGTCCTGGAGCTTCCCGACCTTGTCTTTGATCCTTGGACTGCAGCGGCTCAAGGAGATAGGTCACCATCACTTCCTCGAGGGCTATAACAAATGGGCAAAACAAAACCTAGTCTGGCGAGTGACTTTATAGCCTATTATGTGTCATCCAAATCCTGTTGTTCTCGACATTATTGGGTTAAAATAATTGCTTCATATAAGCACCATCCAAAACCTTTAAACATGTCATGTACCCTGATCATATGCTAGTGAGCAGATGAATAGGCAGACATGCCAACTCACTACAGAGTATTGATTGAAACAAGCAATGAAAAATCTCTGAATGACCTTGTGCAAGGCCGTGAAGCTAGACATTGAAAGAAACAATGTCTTGGAATCTGTGTGCAATGAATCACTATTTACCATATTTCATATGGTCTTAGATGATGGGAAAGAAAGTAGCTAGTCTTCTTTGCCAATTACACCATGATGAATGCCATTGCAATCTACGCGGTTGGAAGTGTAAAGGGCATGTCCCACTTGGGCATCATTTGTGCCTCACGCAGATGGCACGCGAAGATTTTGTACATACCAAAATCCTGGGGCACCGCGCGCGGCCGCTCGTCACTGCCTACGTCACCTCACACCATGCACGTGCAATGCGCACCATGCGCGCGTAATGCGCACCATGCGAGCGTCACGTGCACGGCACGACGCGCACATCGTGCGTCGTGATGCGTAAATGTTGTCGCATAAATTACACGCAAATGACACGCAAGTGGGACAGGCCCTTTAGATTACAGCCAAGTAAATGAGGAAAAACCTCTGGTAAATGTAGACAATTTTGAATCAAAATGTGACAGAAGAGAAAACTTTCTTAATGGCATTTGATGAGCATTTGACAGCACTGAGCTGGAGTTTAGAAGGTTGGGAGGGGACCTCATTGAAACTTACAGTATAGTGAGAGGCATAGATAGTGTGGATGTGGAAAGCATGTTTCCGCTGTTGGGAGAGTCTAGGACCAGAGGTTATAGCCTCAGAATTAAAGGGCGCTCTTTTAGAAAGGAGGTGAGGAGGAACTTCTTTAGTCAAAGGGGCATTAATCTGTGGGACTCATTGCCACAGAGGGCTGTGGAGGTCAGGTCAGTGGATATTATTAAAGCAGAGATAGACAAATTCTTGATTAGAACGGTGTCAAGGGTAATGGGGAGAACGCAGGAAAATGGGATTCGGAGGCAGAGATCAGTCATGGTTGAATGGCGGAGTAGACTTGATGGGCCGAATGGCATAATTCTACTCTGATAACTTGTGAACGTGAACCTGCAAGTTTTATAAAGCCGGGGAAAACCCCCAAGAGAACTTCTCATCCCAAAAACTGGCTGGGAGGCCAAATATGTCCTTAACCATGTCTCAGCATATTGAATAACTCCTGGACTCTGCATTTCTAACCTGCACAATTGCAGATGCCAGAAACCAAAGGGCATTTGACCTGAATCATTAACTGTGTTTCTCCTTTTGTAGAACCTGCCTGACCCACTGCGTGTTTCTAGCGCTTTCTGCATCTCTTATCTTTCATCAACCTTTTGTTTCGCCAATTTAATACAGCTTTTCGTTTTGACTGTGCTTCCAGGGAAGGACCTCAAGACCTATTGTTGAAGGAATAAATGTAAACACAAGTGCTTTTCAGGAGCTGTGGAAGTTCAATTTATCTGGTGCTATTAATCAATCAGTATGAGAAAAATGGAAGGTCACCATGGAAACAGGGCAAATAAATAAACATATATGTTAACCAGTCTTTCCTGCTTTGAAGCTGCAATGCATTAGTAATATATTTTCTGTAGCTGGTGTTTAATTATTTAGTTCACTTTTGTGATTGTTGTCGTGCTTAATTAGTTTTATTAGGTAATCGTGCAGAAAATGGCTATTGCATCCACGCATTAATTGTATGGCTCTGGCCCCATTTCTACCACTGCCAATAATGCATGAGCAAATCGACGGGACCTCTCCATGCAAAGAGGCACGCCGGAAGGCACAAACATCGCAAATGAAATAATATGAACTCAAATTCCGACGTTAAACATTGTCTGGGGGGAGAGTTCGCCTTGGCACATTGAGTCTTGTCCACTGTTCATTTGGCCATTCACTTCTGAAACATCTCATGGCCACAATTTTAGCATCAAACTAGACTAAGTGGGACCCGTTGGGTTCCAGCATTGCAGGGGAAGGCTGGTCACCCAACGTAATATTTCACCTCTCCACCAATTCCATTAATGCTGGCCAGTGGGGGGAAGGGGGAGGGGGTGGCGGTGTTCTCTCAGAAATCACATCTCAGTGAGTTAAAAGCGGTCAAGATCTACTTTTAGTAATATAGATGACTAAAAGACTATTACTGCTGTGAAAGGTAGATACATCTTCTGGATGAGCTGGGACGCATCCTCAGTGATGTGACCTGGGGTCATCGGGAGTTTCGGGTCTCACAACATCAGTCACCATCGCCCAGGCGACCCAGCCGGGGTTGATCAGGCCCCGACTTGCGTCCCAGCAGCAACCGCCCACGGATCAGCCATCTTAATAACTACTCTTCAGGGGTTGGGAGACTCTGGTGCGTGGAGGGACTGGGCTCTGTGGGGTGAATCCCGGCCGTGCTCCTCCTGCATCTCACCAAGTTCAAGGCCTGTGCCCTGCACCCCTTTCTCCTTCTCCGAGCATTTCATTTTCGCCAGATGGATTTTTAGGCCACGGGGGTTCATTAGGCCTTTCCGTAGCTTTGTTGGGTGTCTTTCTCACGAAAGACACAGACGGGTGATAACCCAGCCTGTCCCGGGTGCCGTCTATCCGTGCCATCAACTGTCTCTCCAGTAGTCACCAAACTATTCTTGGTTGGCACCTAGTCCTAGATGCCACTGGCTGAGCCAGACTTCAGTGTGAAAGGTGGATAATGAATGGCGAAAAATGACTGGATGAAAAATGCATCCTGGATCTGAAATGGACAAAAACAACAAGATTAGCACTCGATTTTATGTTATTCTCAACCACAATAGGTGAATATCTGTAGCTACATTTGCCCTTCCTGTTTGTGTTCCTTGTGTGGACATTGGGCAAGGACGGGGTCAGACTTCATTATTATGTCCACCCTTCCAAGTTTGTATAGTTTTATAATGTCCACTTCTAAAGAAATGCCAAGAAGGATCCATCAAACTTATCTGCAAATAAGCACCTCCAGTGGATGAGACAGGAACATTCCACAGGTTAGCTCTTGTTGGGTGAAGTTAGCTCTCTTAAAGTGACCTTTCACTTTGCACAGTTTTATCTCCCTGTGAAGACATAGTCCATCAAATCTTGAGGACCCAGACATAATTAGACCACAAATCTGTATATGTTCACTCCATGACTGAGATTCTGCAGCATTACTCTGGGTTATTTCTTTAGATCATGTGGAACCTTAGATCCTGATAAATGGAGGTAATGATGAGCAAGTCTCAAAGGAACGATAGGCATGAAGATTTTCATGGGGATAATGAAGGGCTGAAGTGTGTTTACTTCACTGCAAGGAATATTGTGTGCAAAGCTGATGAATTTGGAGCCTAGCTCAGTGCTTAGAATGATGATGTTGTGGCCATTACAGAAACTTGGTTGTAAGAGGGACCCGACTGGCAGCTTAACATCTAGGGGTTTGATGTTTCAGGCAAGTTAGAGAGGGGGTTAAAGAGGTGGAGCAGTTGTTTTGCTAATCAGGGAGAATGTCATGGCGGTACTCAGAGAGGACCTACTGGAGGGCACGTCTACTGAAGTAATTGCTGTTAAAGGCAGTTTTATTTTTAATTGATAGGTGTACTGTTACCTTTTTGTCCACGATAAAAGCTGGGGTAGCCCAGGGTAATGTTAGCATTCTTTCTGCTTCTCCCCAAACATTTGTTCTACCTGTAGGTTGTCCAGACACTTCCTTCAGTGGCAATACGGTAGTTATTGCAACAGGGTTTGTGCAAATTTGACTAGGAATGCATTACGGGGCGTTGTGAGAGCCCTTGGTGTTCTGGATTATAAGAGGTGTATGTTCAGTAAGACAGTATAAATTCAACATTCTATTGGCAGTGGGCGGCACGGTGGCACAGCAGTAAAGTTGCTACCTTACAACGCCAGAGACACAGGTTCGATCCTGACTACGGGTACTGCCTGTGCGGAGTTTGAACGTTCTACCTGTGACCGCGTGGGTTTTCTCTGGGATGCTTCATACGGTCATAAGGTCATAAAGGATAGGAGTAGAATTAGGCCATTTGGCCTATCAAGTCTAATCCGCAAATTGATCATGGTTGATCTATCTCTCCCTCCTAACCCCATTCTTCCCATAACCTCTGACACTGTACTAATCAAGAATCTATCTTTCCCTGCCTTATAAATATCCACTGACTTGGCCTCCCCAGCCTTCTGTGGCAATTCACCACCCCCTGATTGAAGACATTTATCCTCATATCTTTTCTAAAGGAATGTCCTTTATTTCTGAGGCTATGACCTCTAGTCCTAGATTCTCCCACTAGTGGAAACATCCTCTCCACATCCACTCTATCCAAGCTTTTCACTATTCTGTATGTTCCTCCCACACTCCAAATACGTACAGGTTTATAGGTTAATTTGGCTTTATGTATGGGGATCGCTGATCGGTGCAGACTCGGTGGGCCGAAGGGCCTGTTTCCGCGCTGTATCTCTAAACTAAACTAAATCTGTGTACCATGCGGATGTGTGATTCTGAGCCAAAGGTGCAGGAAGTTAGCTCGCAACTTAATGTTATTGGCTAGCACTCGTTAAAGGTGGGAAGATAGGCTGCTACAAATAAACGAGATGTCTGAAGAAGGGTCTCGACCCGAAACGTCACCCATTCCTTCTCTCCAGAGATGCTGCCTGGCCCGCTGAGTTACTCCAGCTTTTTGAGTCTATCTTCGGTTTAAACCAGCATCTGCAGTTCCTTACACAAGGAGATGTGAAAGTGCTGTTTCTGTGCCTTCTATTAACCTGTCCGATTCCCTGCCGATGTTACAAGGTTGGGGGAGGTGAGTATTTAAAAGTGAGAAGTGCAGGGATTTCTTCACACTGTGGGTTGTGGATCTCTGGAATTCTCTATGCTGGAGGGATGTGGAGTCTAAATTATTCAGTATACTTACAGAGGAGACGCATACATTTTTGAAGAATTGGGAATTGAGGGCTGTTGGGAATGGCCAAAAGGGAGTAGTTGAAATCTAGGGTTTTTGATCATATTTTCCTATAACCATGATAATATTGAATTTGCATGGAGGGGGAGGGGGGGGGGGGGCAGATGAGTGGCTGACTCAGTATTAATGTTTATTGTGCTTTTATTTTTTGTGTTGTTGCATTCAAGTCAAGTCAAGTCAAGTCAAGTCAAGTTTATTTGTCACATACACATACGAGATGTGCAGTGAAATGAAAGTGGCAATGCTCGCGGACTTTTGTGCAAAAAGACAAACAACCAAACAACCAAACAAACTATAAACACAATCATAAACACACATATTCTTTTACATAATAAATAATGAGTAGAGTTAGTCCCTGGTGAGATAGGCTCGTTTTGGGGACAGAGCCTTCTCCAGGACAGCTCCCAGGCTCTGGAACTCCCTCCCCCAACTGATCCGCAATTCCATGTCCCTCACCATCTTCCAGTCCCGCCTCAAGACTCATCTCTTCACCTCTGCCTATCCTTAGCCCCACGTGCCATCCCTTTTCATCTGTGCATTAATTGCCTCATATTGTGTTTTGTATTGAATTCTGTATTCACTTTGTGTACTAGTCATGTCTCTACTATTTATTTCATTCCCCTTACATGTTTTTCCTCTACCTGCTAAATTTTTGTAAGGTGTCCTTGAGACTCTTGAAAGGCGCCCATAAATAAAATTTATTATTATTATTATTATTATAGGCGTTTACAGTTCGAATGGCCTCTGGGACGTAAAAGCTGCAGCAAGTAAGAATTTCATTGTTTCATTTGCATACAACAATTAAACACTTTTGACTTGACTCTTGATTTTCTTGTATTCCTACGATCACACCTGACTGCACATTTGTAGATTCAGAATATATTACTGTTAGCAACTGCATAGAAACAACTTGAATTCCATCTATTTCTTTGTTTGTAAGTTCTGTTCCTCAAAATAACTAAGAACTCTGCGTTATCCTTGATGGTGACCATCAAGGAGGGCATGGTGATGGTTTCCATTCTCAACACACATCAATAAACCTTATAACAATTAGATGCTGCTGAATAGCCTTGTAATATCATTGTATCCAAAGAAGGGTCTCGACCTGAAACGTCGCCTATTCCTTTTCTCCAGAGATGCTGCCTGACCTGTTGAGTTACTCAAGCATTTTCATCTATCTTCAGTGTAAACTGGTATCTGCAGTACTGTATGTGTAGGAAGGAACTGCAGATGCTGGTTTACACCGAAGACAGACCAAAAGCTGGAGTAACTCAACGGGACAGGCAGCATCTCTGGAGAGGAATGGATGATATTTCGGGTCGAGACCCTTCTTCAGACTCCATCCTGAAGGGCCTCGACCCGAAACATCACTCTGAGTTACTAGCTATCTGCAGTTCCTTCCGACGATTATTGTAATGTCATATCATTGTAACAGCCTGATCATCCACAAGGTCCATAGCATTGCCCTGTCAGATTCTTTGACTATTTTTAATAAACAATAGGTGCAGGAGTAGGCCATTCGGGCCTTTCAAGCCAGCACCGCCATTCACTGTGATCATGGCTGACCATCCACAATCAGTAACCCATTCCTGCCTTCTCCCCATATCCCCTGACTCTGCTATCTTTAAGAGCTCTTTCTAACTCTCTCCTGAAAGCATCCAGAGAATTAGCCTCCATTGCCTTCTGAGGCAGCGAATTCCACAGATTCACAATTCCACAGAAGAATATCCCGTTGATAGATTTGTGATAAACAAGAGGGTGAAAGATTATGAATGATGGGAGATCTGATGAGCCATTATCTTATTAAACAGCTGAACAGCCTTGATGAATCTACTCCCGACTTTAATTGCCTGAAATGCAATGGCACGTAGGGCAGTGGAAGCAGATGTGAGAGTGGTGTTTGAGGCTTTTATACAGACACATGGACATGTAGGGAATGGAGGGATATGGATTCCATGCAGGCAGGGGAAATTAGTTCAACATGGCATCATGTTTGGCACAGATATTGTGGACTGAAGGGCCTGTTCTTGTGCCCAATGGTTCTCTGTTCTATTAAACCACCAGTTCACCTTAAGCAGGGGTGAAGTCTAAAATGAGAGAAATAATTGTCGAGTCTAAGTACGTGCCCGAGTTGTGACCTTTCTCCTGCGGAATTTCGGCACCATCAGCAGGACTTACTTAACTGCATTTTGATGAATCAAGCATAACAAATCTATTTTTTTTGCTTGTGTCAGCCCACCATAATTTCATCAAAGCTATCACTGAAACAACATACAATTGGATTGTAGAAGCAATTGTATTTAAATGGGAAACTAATCAATGAATAACAACACTTAAATTTACCATTGCTTCTTCCTGAGAAAAGAAGAATAAACCCATTGATTGAGATTTCTGTTGAATATCCTGAGACTTATAGAAAGTTTCCTTGTCAATTTGAAATGTGAGTAGCATGTGTGAAAATGGGAATGCTGTGGCCAAGCGTTTTGGAAGAAGATACAAATTAAAGAAATTAAAAGAAAGCCACCACGGAAATTTAGAATGTTGAGAACAAAGGAAAGAGTTTTAGTATAACATAGATTTAGTTTAGTTTAAGTTAGTTTAAAGATACAACGCGGAAACAAGCCCTTCAGCTCACTGAGTCCGCGCCGACTAGTGATCCCCGCACACTAACACTATCCTACACACTAGGGACAATTTACAATCATACCAAGCCAATTAACCTACAAACCTGCACATCTTTGGAGTGTGGGAGGAAACCAGCGATCCCGGTGAAAAGGGGAGAACATACAAACTCAATGCAGACAAGCACCGTCATTACGGATCGAACATAGACACAAAATGCTGGAATAACTCAGTGGGGCAGGCAGCTTCTCTGGATAGAAGGAATGGGAGACATTTCGGGTCGAGACCCTTCTTCAGACAGTCAGAGAAGAGGGAGACACTGAGATAAGGAAGAGTAGGGTGTGAAAACGAGACATCAATGGAGATGAAGGTCAAGGAAATTGTAGAATAGATCATTGTTAGCTTCATTGTTTGGATCGAACCAGGGTCTCTACCGCTGAGCTACTGTGCCACCCTTTGCTTTGGGCCTGGAAAGCTTGAGTTGTAAAGTTCTCATTGGTAGATTGGAACTGCAACATCTCCTTCAACTTGCATCATCACCTTGACTTAATTGTTAACCATGTGTCTTTGTGCCTAATTCCAGTACTAACGTGAATTTGGTGCAATCCTGAAGTAAATACATAATGACACTTCAGATCAAGTCAACTTGAGTTAATTGTCATGTACACAAGTACGGTGTGGCACAGTGAAACTCTTGTCTCCAGCTACACTACAGACACATGGACTCGAGCACACAAAGCATAAATTACACATAAACGACACACAAATTACATATCAATGATCATATGTAAAATTCTGCAAGACAGGAAAAAGAAAGACCATGCAAAACAAAACAATTAGAAATGTTGGCATGAACTTGTTGGTCCTTTATTGTGCAGTACAACTTCACAAGCTAATTTGAAGAGTTGAAATTATGTTTGTTGTCTTTTCCAATATTCTATCAACCAATCTTGCCAAAAGTTGATTAACTATCCATGCAGTAGCTCTTTGTGGTGCACTATCTGTTCACCTGACTGCTCCTACTACTTGCAGGGACTCGCTGAGCACACTAATTCATTGAATGTGACGCACTTCAGAGAGATATGATGCAGCAGAGCATTTGCCAGGCCCTTACTGCTTTATTGGTGTGTAGTCAGTGCATTGAAACACTGCAAAAATAGAGGCAGGAGTAGGCCATTCGGCCCTTTGAGCCAGCACCGCCATTCAATATGATCATGGTTGATCATCTAAAATCAGTTCCTACTTTCTCCCCATCTCCCTTGATTCTTTTAGCCCTAAGAGCTAAATGTAACTCTCTCTTGGAAATATCCAGTGAATTGACCTCCACTGACTTCTGTGGCAGAGAATTCCACCGATTCACAACTCTCGTTGTGAAGAAGCTTTTCCTCATCTCAGTCCTAAATGGCATATCCTTTATTTTTAAACTGTGACCCCTGGTTCTAGACCCTCAACATCAGGAACATTTTTCCTGCCTCTACCCTGTCCATTCCCTTAAGAATTATATATGTTTCTTTATATGTCTCATCAGTGCACAACATTCAGGACCATCCACACTTTGAACTCTGGATCAGCACGCAGTTCAAACTGACTGTTTTTGTGAAGAAAATAATCTCTGCTGCTAATGATGTGCACCATGCTGTGTGAATTAAATTAAGTAATGCTGCCAGCAGAACGAGGTTGACGCTGAAGAGCCCAGCCGGCTGACCTGTGTTCTGGATGACTAGTTAAGGGCCTGTCCCACGAGCATGCGACTCCATGCGGCAAGCACGACCTAAAGGGCCGGTCCCGCCAGCATGCGCCTGCATGCGGCAAATGCGACCTAACGTGGTCGCTTGAGCCGTACGGCCTCGCGGGGCCGGTCCCACTTCGATCGCCGGAGCCGTATGGAGTTGTGTGGAGTTAGTCCCGACACCGCGCGGGGCTCCGAAAAACTGACCGTGTTCAAAAATTCTGCGCGGCATTGGCTTGCCAGCCCGCAGACGCCTCAATGCCGTACGTCACGCGCGAACTTCCCGCGGACTTCGCTCGAACTTGATGTCACTCACTCGACCTCCGCGCGGTCCCCGCTTCTGGTTCGGTCAAGCTTGCCGCATGCAGGCGCATGCTGGTGGGACCGACCCTTTAGGTCGCGCTTGCCGCATGGAGTCGCATGCTCGTGGGACAGATGTTAGTTGCTTTCTCCAAATGAAGTTGTGGCTGTTGTACTCAGGGGGCTCCCCCTGCAAGAAACCACGATGGTGTCACTTTCTTTATAAGTATAGCCACATCCTCTGGTAAACCAAGGGTGTATTCCTGATCTCTTGGTAACCTGGTAAACTCTATTTGCAACAAAAGGTACTGGACCCAGGGGAAGGGGGGGGGTTATTGATTTGATGTAACATCAAGGAACTTGCTATGTGTAATCATCCCGTTCCTGACTTATTTACAGTTTCCTGCACAAGTGCTTTCTCAAGTGTAAGCACTTTGCACAGTTAAATGCCCCCCATTACAGAAACAGTCTGTGGACTTGGTTCCTGAGCAGGTTTGGTCCCCTCTGCTGCACCCTGTGTCTGATATTGTACTCACTCCTCAAACTGAGGAACTCTCAACCTCTCATTCAGGTTTAGTTCAGGTCAGGCAGCATCTCATAGAACCATACAACAAAGAAACGGGCCCTTCTTCCCACAAGAGTCCACGCTGACCATTTACACTGTCCATGTTATTCTCCTCACGTCCCCATCAACTCCCCCCAGATTCTACCACACAACTGTACACTGTGTACAACTTTCAGTGGCCAATTCATCTGTCAACCTAAATGCCTTTGGGATGTGGGAGGAAACCACAACACCTGGGCTCACTATGCAAACGCCCAGAGACAGCATCAAGGATTAGGATTGAACACAGGATATCTTTTATTGGGGATGGGGAGTTCATACACTGCATAATTTTTGTTTTAAGCAAATAGACAATAGACACAAGTCACGGTGGGAACGTACGAACTCTGTACAGATAGCAGCCAGAGTCAGGATGAAACCTGAGTCTCTGGTGACGTAGACAGCAACTGTACCACGGTGCCACCACGCCACCTGGATATTTACAGCAGATATGATCATGATGGGTTCCAATAGTTGCCATCTGATTTTACACACATCAGATGCATTACGCATTTCTTAATTTTATTTATTGACCTAATTATGCTTGGAATGGTGTGAGAGGAATAAATTCAGAAGTAATTTTGGAATTGGAGCTTTCTTGACCATAACTAGCCTCATTTCACATAATATTTTAAATTGTCCTCTCAAATCTACTTCAAATTCACTGTCATCACCAGTGCTAAGCCTGAAACCTGGCGTGGGCCCATTCCCATCCCATAACTCATATCAGGAACAAAAAGTCGATATTAAATCTTAATCTGTCCCATGACAATTAAAGGGTCTGAAGAAGGGTTTTGGCCCAAAACATTACCTATTTCCTTCGCTCCATAGATGCTGCTGCACCCGCTGAGTTTCTCCAGCATTTTTGTGTACCCATGACAATTAAAGACTGGTGTGATACACACAAGCCTAAATAAGCCACATCTAGCATTCAACAACTATGGAAATATAGACAATACGCAGACTCAACATAATCTTTCCTAATAACTTTGCCAAGCTCCAGTAAAGTCAATGCAAGCAACCAACAGAAGAATACACCTTGCTTCTAAATTGGATTGCAGAGAATGAACCAGTGTAGTATGCTCCCAACTCTCCATGCAGATTCACTTTGAAGTTCTCATGCACAGTAAACACTGACCAATGCAGTCAATGTACCACAGATCTGTAATCATCAACAGTCTGAAAATATGGGTTATCATTTAACGTTGAGTGTGGATACATTTCTCCACTCAGTGTGGTGAACTCTGGAATAGTCTGCTAAGCCACTAAATATATTTCAAGAGGAGTAGATAAATCTCTAGACTCAAAAGCTATCAGGGAGGAAGTGAAAATATGGTTTACATTAGTTTAGAGATACAGCAGGAAAACAGGCCTGCGGCCTACTGAGTCCGTACCGACCAGCGATCCCCGCACATCAACACTAGGGACAAATTTGTACATTTGTACCAGGTCAATTAACCTACAAACCTGTACATCTTTGGAGTAGAAACATAGAAACATACAAACATCAAAAAATAGGTGCAGGAGTAGGCCATTCTGCCCTTTGAGCCAGCACCACCATTCAATATGATAATTGCTGATCATCTAAAATCAGTACACCCTTCCTGCTTTTCCCCCATATCACTTGATTCCTTTAGCCTTGTACAAACTCCATACAGACAAGTACCCTTAGCCAGTATCGAACCCGGGTCTCTGGCGCTGTAAGCGCTGTGAGGCAGCAACTCTACCGCTGCGTCACTTGTATTGAGGTTGAAGACCAGCCATGTTGATTTCACTGGTTAAAGCAGGTTTGATGGGCTGAATGGCTTCCTCCTGCTCCTGTTGCTACATGTAAATACTGATGTATGAATACCTTGTAAACTGTCAGGACAAGAGATGTGTGAAGAGTAAAAACTAATTATTGTGCAGAGTGGCCATCAAAATATCACATTTCAGGAAATGTATAGGGTTATTAACTCAAAACTAATGATATCAAACCTTGAATTGCAGTGTGATTAATCTGTTCATTCGTGACAGATTGTCCAGAGTTCATTGTTTATCATATTGAAAGAAAGCTCCTTACCATGTAGCACCTATAGCTCAGCAGAATAAAAGCAGAAAAGCTGATGGATGATTTTGTCACGAAATGTGTAAGCAGGAAGTCTGAGAAGCTACTTCATTTTATATTACAATTATGTAAAAATTGCCACAGCCTTGTTTTAAAATATGCTGGGCGATGGGAAATATTCCAATCCTTCCGTACTCATTTAAACCCCTCCCAGGATCTGTGTGGAAGTACAGCAGCAACTGTGATACTTACCCCCATTGATCCTGTTGGGCCCTCATTGACAGTGGGTCAGTTAGGACAGTCATCAGTAGGGCCTGTGGGATAATCTGCCTTCATCTTTTTGCCACCAAAGTCGATAACCTCACATCTATCCACATTAAACTGCATCTGCCATGCATATGCCCACTCACCCAACCTGTTCAAGTCACCCTGCATCCTCATAACATCCACCTCACAGTTCACCGTTAGGGGCCCAGTTTTGTGTCATCTGCAAATTTGCTAGTGTTACTTTTAATCCTTTGATCTAAATCATTGATGTATATTGTAAATAGCTGCGGTCCCAGCACCGAGCCTTGCGGTACCCCACTAGTCACTTCCTGCCGTTCTCAAAGGGTCCCGTTAATCCCTACTCTTTGTTTCCTTTGCAAGGCAAAGTAGGGGTTTACGGGACCCTTTGAGAACGGCAGGAAGTGATTTCAATCTCTTTCAAGAGTATATTTGTTGCCTAGCTTTCTGGTTTTTAAATCTCATCAACGCCAACAACCACTCTCAATGCGTTCAAGTGGAAAATTCCTCTTCCTTTCTCTGAAGCCTCTATTTTCCTTTCTCTATTTTCACATGTAATTGAGTCATATGGAAACAGGCCCTTCTTCCCACAATGTCGATGCTGACTATTGGGTACTTATCTATACTAATCCCATTGACTAGTACTTGGTCAATACCCTAGCATGCCTTCCAAACCCATGACCTCTACGAACTAGATGCATGGGGCAGTGGAAGCATGGGAGACACCACCACCTGGATGTTGTCCCCCCCAAGCCTCACACCATCTAACGTGCAAATATGTTGCTATTCTTTCACCATCACTAGGTTTAAATCCGCAACCTTCCTCTCTAACAGTATTGTGAGTATATCCGCACCTCTAGGACAGCAGTGGTTCAAGGCGGCAATTCTACACCATCTTATCAAGGGCAATTAGAGATGGATGATTAAATGTTGACAGCATCGGAAGCCCATTACCCCTTGCATAAATAAACAAAGTGCTCACCTATGCACTCATCCATGCTCACCAAGATGACCCATTCAAGCCATTTCTATCCATCTACTTGTCCAAAGATATATTAAATGTTATTGCACCTGCCTCAACTTCTTCCTCTGGCAGCTCATTCATTAAAGCCCATCACCGTCTATGTGAAAAAGCTGCCGCTCAGGTTCCTATTAAATCTGTCCCCTGGCTTTAAGGAGGACACCCATTATTTTAAAATGGAGTCTCTATGCCCCAGATTCTCCCCTTGAGAGGAAATATTGTCTCAACATTCACTCTACAAGATCTGTTAGAATCTTCTTTGCCTCAATCCTTTTAAACTCCAATAGATGCCTGTCTAATCTTTCCTCATAAGGCAATCCACCAATTCCATGTATTTGTCCGTTTTACCTTCACTAAGCTGGCTCTATTGTGTTAACATTCTACCTTAAATATGGAGACCAGTAATACACAAGATGCTCCAGATGTGGCTTCACAAAAGCCATGGGGGATACAGAACAGAGACAGCCCTTTGGCCCATCAGGTGCACACTGACCATCCAACACCCACTAGCCCTCGTCTTACACTGAGTCCTCCCAGACCTCATCAGCATAGCTGGCGGCCAGAACTCAAGCCTGTGCTGAACACCAAGGACAAAATTATTCACCCACGTCTTCTGGTGGTTTCACTCCCCATCTCTCTCCCTCTCTCTCCCCCTCTCTCTCTCTCTCTCTCTCTCCCTCTCTCTCTCTCACCCTCTCTCTCTCTATCGCTTTCTCCCTCCCTCTCTCTCTCCCAGTCTCTCCCCCTCTCTCTTTCTCCGTCACGCCCTCTCTCCCACTCCCTTTCTCCTCTCTCTCTCTCCCTCACTCCTTCTCTCTGTCTCCCTCTCCCTCCCTTACTCCCACTCTCACTCCCTCTACCTTGCTCTCCCTCACTCCCTCTCTCTCTCTCTCTCTCAAGAGGGCAATAATTCATTTGTATTTTTCTCCCTTCCCATCCTCTTCGACTCATCTCCCATCCCTCACTGCTGCCGGTAGAAACTGCAGAGTTGTAGATGCAGCCCAGTCCATTACACAGATCAGACCCCACACCATTTACTCTGCCTCTGCCTCTGCCTCAGAAGGCAGTGGAGGCCAATTCTCTGGATGCTTTGAAGAGAGAGTTAGACAGAGCTCTTAAAGATAGGTGAGAAGGCAGCAACGGGGTACTGAATGTGAATGATCAGCCATGATCACAGTAAATGGCGGTGCTGGCTCGAAGGGCCGAATGGCCGACAATGTTACAAAGTATTCCATCTTACATGTTTTGATGTAATAAAACTGGGCTGTAGTGGGTCTGCATCTGCAGCGCTGTGTACAATTTTGGAGTCCTTACCTAAGGAAGGACATTGTTACCGTGGAGGGAATGCAGCAAAGAGTTTTTGAGACCCAGTCCAGGGATGCTGGGTTTGCTGTTTCAGGATTAAGTAGACCATATCTATATTCTGCAGAGTTTTTTTTAAAGAAAGAGGAGCAAATTCATTGAACCATATAACATTCTTACAGAGCTCAACAGGATAGATACAGGGAGGATCTTTCATCTCTGATCTAGAAATCTTTCATGGAGATAGTGGCAAATCTTTTGCAATCCTCTCCCCAGGAGGGCTGTGGAGGCTCAGTCACTGAGCTGATGCTAAACCAAGCTCAATATATTATGAGAGGAATCGAGGGATATGGGAATAGTGCAGAAAAATAGAACTGATTAAACATTAACCATGATTTTGAAGATCAGTGGATAAGACATAAAGGGCAAAAGGTGTGACTCCTGTTCTTAATTTTTACGTTCTTAATTAAGTGAGCATTGAGAGAACACCATTGATAATGAGTTTATCTTCCCTCAACTGCATGCTGACACAATAGTGCTTTCCTCTTCCAATAGATTACTGACAGTCCTTTGGTGGGTCTATTGTAATGGTTCCCAATCTAGTGTACAGATACTACGGTCATGGGCAATGCTTCCACAGGAGAAGAACATTGGAAAACGAAATCATTATTTTGCAGAAAGTTCCTGCATGCAAAAGGTTTAAATAAATTTGAATATAACTTGTAAACTTTCTCAACATTTCTGGTATTGCCCAATGAGCAAATGAAAATCTGTTGAGGTATAATGGCAGCCCAAGGCAGATTCTATGGCATTCAAATAGATAATGTAATATTCAGAAATCCTAGCTTCCTGTGTGAAAATCACACATTGCTCGAATAAATCTACAGAGCTGGGTCAATAAAATTAATCTAAAATGGAAAATTGCATCTGATGGCACATCCAGCGGAATAGTTTTCAGCTTGGTTTAGATAAATATTAGCAATTTCTATTGTTTTGACTATATTTGAGCAGTCTTATTGATCTATCTATTTATTGCCTTGTGTGAGAAATAATCATGCTGGCTGCTACATTTATTTTGTTTCTCCTGGGGTTTCCTGCTTTGTGCAAGTGGAATTTATGGATTTTGAAGATTGTCCCAGTTGTTTAAAGCACACCACATGGTTACGACAACATTTCCTAAAATATGTAATACTCTCCTTTGAACACAATCGCAGGAAAAACTGAAGGAGGAATAGGCCATTCGGCCCTTCACACCCGCTCCTCCCCCCCAATTAGATCTGATCTTTGACCACAAATCCACTATGCTGTCTGTTGTTCATGACCCTTAATTGTCTAAACATCTATCTTAGCCTTGAATATATTCAGTGAAGCCACCTACTCAGCTCTCTGGTGTAGAGTATTCTAAAGATGCATGACTATGGGAAAATAAATTGCTCTCTATGCCCATCTTAAATGGGAAACTTACTTATTATGAACCTGATCCCTAAGTTCATACTACGTCTAGAGGGGGAAATATCCTTGTGTTCTATCAAACTCCTTCCAAATCAATAAGATGTTCATTCTTCAAACCTCAATGAGTAGTGGTCACACCTGCATATCCCCTACATAAGACAACTCATTCACTCCTGTCTGAAGAAGGGTCTCGACCCGAAACGTCACCCATTCCTTCTATCCAGAGATGCTGCCTGTCCTGCTGAGTTACTCGAGCTCATCGTGTTTATCACTCTAGACCAGTTGTTTACCATTATGAAAGAAGATATATGGGATATCTCCTTTAACAAGCTTTTGTTTTTAAGAGGCTAAAAGACATGAGAATATGCAGAGAATGGAGGGATTATGGATCACGTGCGGGCATTATGCATCACGTGCGGGCATCGTGCACTATGTTCGGCACAGATATTGTGGGCTGGAAGGCCTGTTCCTGTACTGTACTATTTAGTTTAGTTTAGTTTTTAGTTCAGAGATACAGTGCGGAAACAGTATTCTGCCAATCGCGCCTGCTCCGACCAGCAATCCCCACACACTAGGGACATTTAACACATACACCAAGCCAATTAACCTACATCTCTGTACGTCTGAGTGTGGGAGGAAACTGCAGATCTTGGAGAAAACCCTTGCGGTCATGGGGAGAACGTACAAACTCCGCACAGACAGCACCCATAGTTGGGATCAAACCCAGGTCTCCGGCGCTGCAAGTGCTGTAAGGCAACAACTCTGCCACTGCCCAACTGTGGCCGCCCTACATGTTTTATATTCTTTCTTCTAGGAGGTTTGCTGTGCTTTCTACAAAGGCAGATATAATATATCCATTTAATTTTTCTGCCATTTCCTTATTTCCCAGTATAATTCCTCACGTTTCACTCTGTAAAAGACACATATTAGCAGTTGCGATCTCTTCATGCCTCTAGGTGTTATTGGCTGGTTTTGGGTTTCTCATTAGATTACTCTGGTATTTATTTTCACTTTAAAAGCCATTGAGTCACCAACATGAAGAGCATGACATGAACATGAGATTACCATTGGATTAGCGTAAATGGGTGGCTGATGGTCAGCATGGATTTGGTGGGCCAAAGGGCCTGTTTCTGTGCTGTACCTCTCCACGACTATGCTTCACTTGGAAAATGGTCACTGTTGCTTCTCACTCAGTCCAAAGTGCACTCTCGATTGTGCAGCATGGAAAAGACACAATTAAATCTCTCAGCACACTCTTCCACACAAAGAGCACGTAAACCTGCGATGATCAGCCTTTGAGTCTGATTCCCATTCACCCATACGATAATACATCCTGTGCAAACTTCAAATGATCTTACAATTCTTCTCTTCAAGATGAAAGTTGACTGAAATTAATTGGTGATTCATTGAAGGAGAACATTAAAGTGGATTTGGATCTCTGGGGATGCAGTCACTAGTTAATGGTTAAAATAATTGATAAGGAAATGAAATGTTTTATTTTTGAATTATCATCAATAGTTTTTATTTCCTAAAGTAAATGAATGCTTCATCCTTGATGAATTGCCACTTAAAACTATTCTCTAGATTTTGTAATCTTTGGTCATTTCTTGTCGCATCATGTGTAGTGTTATTTGATATGCTTGCATTTATTTTATTTGTACTGTGTGCTCAGTCTTAATAAACATAACAAAGTTCTGCGATGTGCTGCTCTGACTAGTCTTACCCCGACCGGAGGTGTTCAGGCTGAACTCAGGAGGTAGAATGAAGAGAGAGCTGCCCAGCTCCACTAAGATGCCCATCGCCTCTCTGCTTCGACAATAGGCACAAAATGCTGGAGTAACTCAGCAGGTCAGGCAGCATCTCTGGAGGAAAGGAATGGGTGGCATTTCGGGTCGAGGCCTTTCTTCAGGCTGAGAGTCAGGGGGAGAGGGAAACTAGAGGTATGAAAAGATACAGAATGACCCAGAGTCGGCACCGATGGCCAAGGAAAGGTGGAGCCCATTGTAGGATCCTGCCTCTAGGTTTGCAATGATGTCCTGGTGCTGGGACAATTGAGCTCCAACAGCCACAGTCATCTTTCTTTGTCAAAGGCATGTCTCCAAGCATCAGAGTATTTTTCTTTTGATGCCCTTTGGCTTCAGTTTTACCAGGGCTCCTTGTCGTCACTCAAATGCTGCCTTATGGTCACCGAGATTTTCTTCATGTGTAGGAAAGAACGGCAGATGCTGGTTTAAATTGAAGATAGACATAAAATGCTGGAGTAGCTCAGTGGGACAGGCAGCATCTCTGGAATGGGTGACGTTTCGGGTCGAAACCTTTCTTCAGACTTCTGAAGAAGGGTCTCGACCCGAAACGTCACCCATTCGTTCTCTCCAGAGATGCTGCCTGTCCTGCTGAGTTACTCCAGCATTTTGTGTCTATCTAAGCTTTTCTTCTTCTCTTCCTTCAGGCCATCCAAGGAAAACACAAATAGATCATTCCACAAAGAGTTTTCGAACGTCAGCAAAGTTTAGATTGCCTTTAGTTACAAAGTGGGCTAAAATAAATAATCCAGAAACTAAACTGCTGGTAGTCTACAATCTATATAGTAACGGTAGGGATGCTTCATTTTTTAACATGATGTTCAACCCTTTGAGGTTAAGATTGGTGGCTTTATGGTTGAGAAGTACAGTTTGCTGGAGGATGTAACTGAAAATGGCAAGGTTGGTTCAAAAGCAGAGTAGCACATTGTTTATCCTCCTAATCTGCCTGCCTGTGGTGCGTGGTGTGAGGGTTATGTTGCCTGTGTTGCTCCTCAGTTCAGTAGTACTGGGAAGAGATTACTAGGCAGACTGAGGAAACGATTCAATGTGTGCTGAAAAAGCCTCCTTGAAGAAAGGCAATGTCCTGACTTGATCTTCACTGAAACTTGGCTCAACACTGACGTTCCTGACAGCGCCATCCAGCTATTGGGGCGTCATTTACTCCGAGCGGACAGGACATCAGACTCTGGTAAGACCAGAGGGGGGGGGGTCTGTGCATTTATGTAAACAAAGCATGGTGCACGGACTCCACCATCATCGAGAGTCACTGCTCAGCTAACCTTGAATTCCTCTTGGTTAGATGCAGACCGTTCTATCTGCCCAGAGAGTTCACCTCCACTGTTGTGACTGCAGCCTATATCCCTCCTGATGCTAATGCCAAGCTTGCAATGAAAGAGCTGCATACTGCCATTAGCAAACAACAGACACACAACCCCGAGGCAGCCTTCATTGTTGCGGGTGACTTCAATCACTCCAACCTGAAGACTGTACTCCCCAAATTCCACCAAACATGTATCCTTCCCCACTAGAGTAGACAAGACACTGGACAAAGTCTACACCAACATGGCTGAAGCTTACAAAGCCATCCCCCTCCCCCACCTTGGTCAGTCTGATCACGTCTCATTGTTCCTGCTCCCTAAGTACTCCCCACTCATCAGACGGGTTAAACCAACTGTAAGGACAGTTAAAGTCTGGTCAGAGGAAGCGGACTTCACACTTCAGCAGTGTTTTGGAAACACTGACTGGAAGGCGTTTGCAGCCCAGGCCACCCTTGACTCTCACACGGACATTGATTCCTATACATCCTCTGTTCTGGACTTTATAAACTCCACCATCAATAGTGTCACCTCCCTCAAACAGGTGACCATATACCCGAATCAGAAGCCATGGATGAACAGCGAGGTCAGGCTACTGCTGAAAGCAAGGGACACCGCTTTCAGGTCAGGCGATGCTCGAGCCTACAGTTCATCCAGGGCTAACCTGAAGAGGGGCATCAGGAAGGCCAAGCACTGCCATAAGCTCAGGATTGAGGAGCACTTCAACAACAACTCCGACCCCCGACGCATGTGGCAAGGCATCCAGGCCATCACGGACTACAGACCCTCCAACATCACCCCCACATCCAGCGACGCCTCCTTCCTTGAGGAGCTTAATCACTTCTATGGCCGCTTCGACAGGGACAATCTAGAGACAGCCATCAAGGCTGTGCTACCTGCCGATCACCAACCCCTCACACTCACCCCCTACGACGTGTACGTGGCACTGAGTAGGACTAATGCACGTAAGGCTGCTGGCCCTGACGGCATCCCCGGGCGCGTGCTCAGTGCCTGTGCTGCGCAGCTGACAGACGGCTGGACTGACATCTTCAACCTGTCACTTGCCCAAGCAGTTGTCCCCACTTGCCTTAAAGCCACCTCCATCGTGCCAATGCCAAAACACTCCACTGCGGCGAGCCTCAACGACTTCCGCCCAGTTGCACTTACCCCCATCATCACCAAGTGCTTCGAGAGGCTGGTCCTGGCACACCTCAAAAGCTGCCTACCCCCCACACTGGATCCCTATCGGTTTGCCTACCGCAAGAACAGGAGTACGGAGGATGCCATCTCAACGGCACTTCACTCCGCCCTCTCCCACCTTGACAACAGAGACACTTATGTAAGAATGCTGTTCATCGATTACAGCTCAGCATTCAACACCATTATTCCATCAAAACTGATCACCAAACTCGGTAACCTGGGCATCGACCCCTCCCTCTGCAACTGGATACTGGACTTTCTAACCAACAGACCCCAGTCTGTGAGGTTAGACAAGCACACCTCTTCAACCCTCACCCTGAACACCGGCGTTCCTCAGGGCTGTGTGCTGAGCCCCCTCCTCTACTCCCTCTTCACCTATGACTGCACACCTGTACATGGTACTAACACCATCATCAAGTATGCAGATGATACAACGGTGATTGGCCTCATCAGCAACAACGATGAGCTGGCCTACAGGGAGGAGGTCCAGCACTTAGCAGCATGGTGCGCTGACAACAACCTGGCCCTTAACTCCAAGAAGACCAAGGAGCTCATTGTAGACTTCAGGAAGTCCAGAGGCGGCACGCACACCCCCATCCACATTAACGGGACGGAGGTGGAACGTGTTTCTAGCTTCAGGTTTTTTTTATTCAAATCGTTTGCTATGTCGCTCTTCAAGGGAGATGCTAAATGCATTTCGTTGTCTCTGTACTGTACACTGACAATGACAATTAAAATTGAATCTGAATCTGAATCTGATTGCTGGGAATCGCTAGCTCTTAGCTGCTCAAAGTGGAGGAGGTGGATTCAGGATGCTATTAAGAATCTCAGATCCATGCATTGGAAAGCCCCTGTGGAAATGATGGGAAGAATACCACCTCATAAATTACCCGTCCCAGAGGCTGGCTTCTGTCCCATCTGTGGAACCGTCTACATTTCACAGAATGGGCCACATCAGCCACATAGGAATTGTCAAAACTGGATCCTTAATACAATGGGACAAAGAGTATTTGGGTATGTTGACTAACCCCTGCGCACTCAAACATGATGTTGTGTGCGCATCCTTTGGAATCTGTTTTTAATCACTGTGTGTCCTTGAGACTCCTTGACCAAATCTAGTTTTCACAATCTAATCTAACCTCCACAATTTACTGAGCTACTGTACCTTTCCCATTGAACTTCCCAGGAACGTTTGCCTTTGAGATGCCGGGACATAGAATTCCGCAGAAATCTTTTAATTGAAGTATTACAAGATAAAATGGAATTAAATGGATATCAAAGCCCGTTTCTTTAATAATAATATGGGGAAATCATAAAAAAATATTAACCGTCATATCTTGAAAAAAGGACAAAGTGTAGTCATGAGCCTTAAGGGATTAATTCCCTGAATGAAGTTACAATTAGAAGAAGCAAAGAGGATTATGCCATAATCATTATTTTCATTTCATGTCACCGACCTTTTTAAGCACTCCAGCAATTAATTTCCTGAAGATGCTGACAAGGAAATGGCGTGTGCAGTGTGATACAGGGAAAAAACACCAATTTGTTTAACCTGGAGTAAAAATAATTCATCATAACAAAAATACCATCTGCATAAATTAGCACTGTAGTGAAATGCCACTTATATTTCCCTTGCATTAACAGCTTTTGCAGTCGTTGAAGTAAGAAAGTTTATATAACTGAGAGAATCATTTCTCTGTATTTCATCTAAACCCACTGAAATGGAAGGTTTACCTCCAATGTTAATCCTCAATTGCTTAGCAGTTAGTGTTTGGTTTGAATTTTTCTTGTTTGTTGATTAGGATCTAAGACAGTGCAACTGCTGGCCTATACTTGAGAGATTTGGCCTCAGATTCTTGGCTAGCACTGCACTGCACTTTTTAGTTTAAACAAATTAGTTTTAGAGATACAGCGTGGAAACAGGCCCTTCGGCCCACCGTGTCCGCACCGACCAGCGATACCTACGCATTAACACTATCCTACACACATGAGGGACAATTTTACACATACACTAAGCCAATTAACCTACATACCGACCTACAGACCTACGTCTTTGGAGTGTGGGAGGAAACCGAAGATTTCAGGGAAAACCCATGCGGTCACGGGGAGAACGTACAAACTCCGTACAGCCAGCACCCGCAGTCGGGGTCGAACCCGGGTCTCTGGCGCTGCAAGCGCTGTAAGGCAGCAATTGTACTGCTGCGCCACCATGGCCATCTGAGGGGAAGACATGTAGTTTGAAACAAAGGCATTTTAGATGAACAAGTGCATCTCTGGTGCAGATCCTTGCTGCCATGTTGAGGAACACATGAAAATAGGAGCAGGAGGAGGTGACCTAGCCCCCTCAAGCCACTTTACCATTCAATGTGACCATGGCTGACCCGCCCCAGGCCTCATCTCCTCTCCTCCAACAGTTCCCTTCTTTTCTCTTTTTTTTTTTTAAATGTATCAACCTCCTCTTTATGTACCACCAGTGAACCAGCCTTCACATCCACCCAGGGTAGAGAATTCCATTGGTTCAACACCCTCTTCAACAGCGGAATTTGTGAGACTGCACCTTGAATATTGTATGCAGTTCTGGTCGCCTAACTGTAGGAAGGATGTCATTAAACTGGAAAGGATGCAGCAGAGATTCACAAGGATGTTATTGGGATTGGAGGGCTTGAGTTATAAGGGGGTAGGTTTGCATTTTTATTTCATGAATTGCAGGGGGCTGAGAGATAATGTAACAGAGATATAACAATCCTAACGGGCATAGTTAAGGTGGAGACACAAGTGATTACAGATAGGATGAACGGTCACAGTCCTTTCCCAAAGAGTAAATGACTCTGAGAATTAATCTTGACATGAATCCTTTTTTTTTGCTGATATCTTAAAGTCTCATTTTTGTCCATTATTCCATCTGTATTGGCCAGGCTGAGAAATAACCTTCAAAAGCAGTTTCAATCTCCCAGTCTCACTATGGAAACCCAATGTCATTGTTAATTAGGGGTTACACAAAAAAGCTGGAGAAACTCAGCGGGTGCAGCAGCATCTATGGAGCGAAGGAAATAGGCAACGTTTCGGGCCGAAACCCTTCTTCAGACTGAAGAAGGGTTTCGTCTGAAGAAGGGTTTCGGCCCGAAACGTTGCCTATTTCCTTCGCTCCATAGATGCTGCTGCACCCGCTGAGTTTCTCCAGCTTTTTTGTGTAACCTTCGATTCTCCAGCATCTGCAGTTCCCTCTTAAACAACGTCATTGTTAATTAAATGTACTACCACTCCCAAGTATCATACCTGGAGGCCCCAATCTTCACTAAGTTCTACGGCCCCATGTAAAGGACTCTATCATCATATTTAATACTTCAACGGTCTCTCAAACCTGAAACTCATTGCCACCTTGGGGGGCTTTAACATGACAGGCTCAATTTCATGACAGGTCAGGCAGCATCCATGAAGAGTGAATCAGTTTAGGTTTCAGACCCAGGACCATACATCAGAGCTGAATTCCATTATGTCTGAAGAACGTAAAGGCCTGAAATAGTTACAAATGTGCAATTGGTCATCATTGGAATTCGTTATTTCACCTCTTTCTTGCGCTGCTGGTTGTAAGTTTATTATATTTACCACATCAAGAAGTCACAGAAATCAAAATCCCATCTGTTCCCACAACAGAGTCTTATATGCCATACCATTTTCAAAGCTCTGCTTGAATCCTGGGGAATTAGTGAGTCAGACAATTTGTCTCGTTCTCGAAGACTGAATAATTTATGTAAATGAAGTTTTAAATAATAATCAAAAAAATTCAGTGTTTGTACTTCAGCATGTGTGATATTTAGAGAATGATAAGTGGAGGTGGTCTTAACTAAACAATGACATCTGTCGATTCAGATGCCAGCGAACTACTTCAATGTTTGAGAGTGAATCTTGAAAAGGAAGCCATGAATCCTAACCCTCGGAAGTGCCAAAATATGGTAACATTTATAGGGAATTAATCATGATTTGAAAGCCAAAGCATTCTAAATGTGAGCCCGACAGAACTGGCATGAGGCAGAGGGAAAATAACCTCTTTGATGAGGTCAAACTAGGATCTGTGTAAGAAAACTAGGGATAGAGGAGTTGGTAACAGGAATTGGAATTTGGGCATGAAATTCCTGGAAAGAGCTAAACGGGGTTGAAGTATAAACATGTGAAAAGTATAAGATAAGGAATTTGACGGGATTAGATTATTACTTTATTAATTAGATTAGATTAGATTATTACTTTATTAATCCCCTTATTCAGGGGAAATTCAGATGTCCTTGCAGCACACTAATAAAAATACAACAAAGCATTCAAGAAGTTTAACATTAAAACATAAAAACATCCCCCCACAGAGATTCCCATTGTGGGGGAAGGCACAAAGTCCAGTCCCCATCCTCTTGTCCACCCAGAGTTACTCCATCATTTTGTATCTATCTTCAGTACAAACCAGCATCTGCAGTTCCTTCCTACACAAAGGAAGTTGATTGGTTAGAAACCAATTGAACTCTCATTTTTTCTTTCTTTTTAAATCTTTTTTTAAATTGTTTTTTTTCCCCCCCAAAAAAAGCAAAAATAAAACATAAAAATACAGAGCAAAAAGAATAATGATAAACATAACAATGGTATTGATACATAGGGATCAGGATTATATTAATAACAGGTATAACCTAATATGAGACCAGTGTCAAAATAAACAATGAATATAGACCTCCCGGTCTCTATGTAAATATAGTTAAATCGTTAAAAGGAAACTTATGAATGTTAAAAAAAAAGCACAAAAAAGCACAAAGATAAAAAGACAAAAAGAAAAAGAAAAAAGGGAAAAAAACAAAACCCCCTAAAGAAAGAAAAAAAAGAAAAATTGATTATAGCAAAATACACATAAAAATAAAATAGATTAAAAAAACAAAACAAAGCAAAACCGAATCTGAACTGAGAATTTCAACAATGCAAGTCTGTTTGTCGTCAAGTCCGTTCCACCCTATAGGTATAAAATAATTTTTATAACGGTTATTAGAACTCTCGTTATTTGAGATGAAATAAGAGAAAATACAGTAAGAGAATTATTTCTGAATATGGAAGTAGTAATGATCAGTCAGAATATTTGATGATTTCCGTTCGATCACAGTTATAAATGCTGCCAAGTCTAGTCCATCCTCCTGGTCTGGTTGTACCCTGCAATATAGTACACGAAGAGTCCAACATTCACTGTGAGCATTAATCAGTCATTAATTCATATTCAGATCCTTTATTAAATTGAGTCTATTTACAATCATACATACTCTGTGGGTACTGTGTGAACATTAAATTGCATCTGGACCAATATGGTAATGGAAGGCAGATTGTATTGAAGCTAATTGTAATATTTTTCACATCAAAGGGAAAAATAACAAGTTTGCAGACAATGAAAAGATGTGCAAAGAAAGGGCTTTGAGAAAAGGGGTTGGCTGTTGTTGGAGGGGATAATTGCTGTGGAAGTGACCAAGTGGTGAAGATACTGTATGTCACACTAGAAATCTAGTGTTTTAATGATAGCTAACTAACTCTATCCTCGACCATATACAATGTATTTGGCAGCAGATGATCAGTCTTTCTGTTGCTTTAATGATTCAGTTGGTAATTGTGTTTCCTGGTGGGTTATTATGCATCCAGATTAAGATTGACAAGGCTATAATGAATTAATTTGCCCACTGCTTGGGATTGCTGGGGGATTCTATTAGCTTTATCATACCACCCTGTCCTTTAGTTTAAGGACAGGGTGGCATGGCGAGACAGCAGGTAGTGCGCCTGTCTGAGCTCCTGAACCCCCGGTTCATTTAGGACCCCCAGAGTTGCTTGTGCGGAGTTTGTACGCTCTACTTATATCCTCTGGGTTTCCAATGGGTGCGCTGTTTTTCTCTCGCATCCCAAAGATGTTGGGGAAGGTTTATTAATCATTGTAAATTTGACCCTTCTGCAGGTGGCTCATTGAGCACAGAACAATAAACTACAGTGCTACAAGGAAAATAAGAAGAGGGTGAAATTGGGATGAAAGGAACTTGTGTATTGGGTGCTCGGATGGACTGAGTGACCTTCTTGTGCTTCATAAATAAGTTTGGGTAAGAGAGTAAATAGTCAAAGGTTTCTGTTTTCTAGTTCAAGGGATTTCTGCGAAAATGTGCAGGGCAACTGGGTAGAAGTTAGGCTATGAGACCCTTGTGGTTGAATAATCAATCAATGCAGCATTTGAACTTTGATATGGCATTTGATATGACACACCAAAGGATACATGTCACCTTTCAGCCACAGAATAACAACAAAGTACATCCTCAGCAGAGGAAAGCAAATTGAATGTGGAGGGAGACAAGAGAGACAAGAAGATTGAATGCAGGATTTCCTCAATTTATGAAGTGGATGAGATCAGAGGAAAGGTTCTGTTAAGCACGATTTTGTGAATCAAGCAGGCTTGGCAAACATAATTATTGGCGTTTGCTTTAGTCAGAGAAGGTGTGCTATTTAAGAATCAGATGGAAGACACGTGCCCCAAAGACCTTGCAGTGAAAAGATATAAATAGAACTTTTGTAAATAGAGGAATGTTTGCATGTATGAATGATTTACATTTAATGTGGGGCTGGGGAGGAGGGGTGGGCAGAATAAAGATGTTTCCAGATTACATAAAATTTGTTTGGAAGTAAGGGGGAGGATATAGAAAGTGTAGTTATTTGGACAGAAAATTGGTGACGGAGTTGCTTCCAGAGAACTGCGTGGTAACGCATATCGGGAGAGGTAGCAAGACAAAGGTATGTGGCATAAATGTGAGATCATCGAGGAATTGAGGAATCATACAGCGTTTAATCGCAGATCCTTGACAGATGCAGGAAAAGGTGAAAAGGAATTTTAAAAGGCACCCTGGATGCTTTTCTTTACTAGTGTAGAAATGAAAATATAAGAGCTGGTAAATGATGCTGGAACATCATTGCAGCTAGCGTTTTGGGTACATTTCTGGTCAGCACTTTATAGAAAAGGTGTGATTACTCTGGAAAGGATGCAAAGGGGATTTACCCGATTGTTGTCTGGACTGGACTATTTTAGCTGTATGATCAGGTAAGCTGAAGCGGCCCTCTTTGGAAGAGCTGACTCTGAGAGGAGACTTAGTTGTCCAAAATTACGCAGGGCCTCAATAAATTAAACAGGAAGGATATATTTCCCAGAAAGGGGCAGTCGGGGAAGCAGAAGACACCGTTAAAGTAGTTCATGGAAATATTAGAAGGGTGACGAGAAAAATCGTCCAGAAGCTCATGGGAGTCTACGGGGAACTTGCTGTCTAAAAGGCTGGTAGATCAGAAACGCCGGCACACTCAAACAGGGCTTCGGTGTATATTTGAAACCATGGCCTGCAGGGCCACAGATCCAATGCTGGGACATGATTGATACAAATACATCGATAGATGCTCCTGAACATATCATCAGTGATGTAACCTGGGGTCATTGGGTGTTTCGGGTCTTTCAACATCAGACACCCTCACCCAGGCGACCCAGCCGTGGTTGATCAGACCACGACTTGTGTTCCGGTGGCATTCGCTGCTCCCCATGGACCTCCTCTCCTGATCCAGAGCCATCTCGAGGCCTTCTCCGCTGCCTCTGTGGTGTTCTTGATGGCCTTTCTCCTCGCCACTCCGTTTATGCCCAGTGTACTCAAGGCTTTGTAGAGCAATATCCCTGCAAAACCTCTGCAGCCAACTTCGATGGGCATACACCTTGCCTTCCAGCCCTGCTTGCGGCAGTCTATGACCAGCTCTTCATACTTGGCCATCTTCCTCTCGTGGGCCTCCTCCAGATGGTCCTCCCACGGCACAGTCAGTTCCAACAAGACGATGTTTTTGGTCGCCTCTGAGATCAGGAGGATATCTGGCCTCAGGGTGGTCGTGGCAATGAGAGCACAATGAATGGCTCCTACTCTACCAACAATAATATGATGGGTCAAATACCGTTCTTCTATTCCCTAAAGTTACTGTAACTCCATGAATAGCTCCACTGCTGGTCAATACATGATGGGCATTTGGCAAAAGAACTGCAGCTTTATTTATGACATTGACTTTGCATTCACTGTACTCAGCTATAAAGAGGCTTAGAGGCCAGCACTTCACATGCAATTTTTAATTATGGTTTGCATGATGCATGGTCATATCATGAAGAGGAGGATTCATGGGCCAGTCACTTTCATACTTGGCACATCCAGTGCATCCAGCCTTTAAAATGTGGTACACCACACATCCCTGAAGTCTTGCGATTAATTTTCCACTGGTGTTAAGTGGTTACATTGAGGTGATACATCTAATAGACATCCAGAAAGTAGATTGTACCACAGGAACTAATTTGATTAAGAAAATATTACCGTATGCTATCATTTTGGCAGTTTTAAGATTGATTAAGGAGTCTAATAAGTGACACTTAACAGAACAGACATTGGCGGAATTAATGAGCAGAAGTTTTGAATTTGTTTTGCATTTACAATAAGATACAAACTACTTGGCTTCACTCTCATTGAGTTTAGCATGTTAAGGTTTTCTAAGTAAAAATCTGGTTGAGCCTTGAACTAGATCTACACGTTTTCACTGTCTAGCAAAAGATTCAGCATAGATGTTGCTCCACAATACATTTTTATTATTAATACAGAATTGCTGGCCATCTGACCAATTTTGTGCATGTCTCATAAAGAGAATTGTAAGGAGCATTTTTAGATTTCCCTGTGTGACTGGCTCGATATTGGCACATTGTGGGCATCAGGCACATTGTTCTCACAGCTGAAATCTGGAAGATGCAATCTTAAAGGAGCCTTCCACAATACAAGCAACACCCTTCCAGCGACTGGAGAATGCATCCACTGAATGAATGGGGGTTGGAGTGGGTGGGGGAGAGTTCCTTAAGGTCGTGGACAGGTTGGTGAAGGATAATGCAAGCTGTGTTCTTTTGCAGAGTTTCAGAGATCATTCCAGGGGACCACCACCTGTGGACAAAACACCTGCCCCTTCGACCCAAACTTGCACTGCTTTCCTGTAATGGGGCAATCAGAACAGCACGCAATACTCCAAATGTGGCCCAGTCCTATGGAGCAGCATTGAGACTTCCTGACTCTTATATTCAATGCCCCTAGAAATGAAGGCAAGCATACCATATGTCTTCTTTACTACCCAATCTACTTGAAATGTCCAACACTAGACGGCATAGCTATAAGGTGAGAGGGAGAAAGTTTAATGGGGATATGCAAGGCAGGTCTTTTACACAGAGGCTGGTAGGGGTCTGGAATACATTGCCAGGGGTGGTGGTAGAGGCAGATACGATAAGATAAGAGGCTTTTAGATAAGCCACATGGAAGTACAGGGAATAGAGAGATAAGGATCATGTCCAGGCAGATAAGATTAGTTCAGCCAAGAATCATGTTTGACATAAACATTATGGGCGAAGGACCTGTTCCTGTGCTGTACTGTTCTATGTTCTACACGTTGAACTAATTTTCTAGCACCCTCGATAATGAAACAACAATACTCCCCTGGCTCGCTAATGACATCCTTCCCATGTCTCTAAAGCACCATGAAGCACCAGAAACCTAAATAAAAACAATGACAAAATGTAAACTGACTGAATCAGTCTGAGGAAGGGTCCCTATGTCGCCTAAATGGGTTTTGCAGAGATCTTGTCCCGCTGAATAACTCCAGCACTTAGTAGCAATGTTACAAAATTTTGAGATTTAAAAAATAAAGTCTGCAATTTATCCCATCAGATAAAGCATAACAATAAGTTTAATTTGACACCAAATTCACTTTCATATCTCAAGTATTAAAAAAGTTATGACCATTTTCATACTCGGAAATTAGCATCTTGTTCCCTATTGATTTTCAATGGACATTACAAAAAAGCTGTGATCTTGGATAGTCAAACGCCCATTTCTTAAGGAAAGATTAACATTTTTAAATAGCCTAAGTGTCCAAAGATTATTCACAAATAATTCACAATATAACATGATTTTTATATCTAATTTACATTAATTTATAGGCCAAATGGAAGGAATTTAGTGTTCAATTGCTGTAAATAAATGCCCATTTAAATCGGCTTTCTAGTGGGTTCATGTGGAACGCGCTGGTTTAGAATGTTGACATAGCGCTGGATTAGTGCCCTCAAATGCCGAGAAAAATACTGCGGGATATAAAAAGCCCGAAATGAACCACTCGCTATAGATAACTTGATATATAGGGTTATATATATGCCCCATTTAATGTAAAAATAAGGTACATACCTTTAATTGTTTGCTTTATAAAACCCTGGGGCTGCGAGAGGTTGCGGAATCAGAGAGTAATTTTAAACTATTAGAACTATATTAACGAGGCCTATAAAACTAATAATACCTTTTGCGACCGGGTCTTGCAGCGATTTTTCGTTAATGATTTACTAGGCTGAACATGTGCGATTAGTACAGCCTAGTAAAAATCGCGTTTAAAACCCGCCCCCTCCAAACAGCGCCAAAATCGCCGACATGGCTGAGGGCAGATTCCTAATGACGATTCAGGTAGGTTTTGTAACATACCTACACTTAGTGTCCTATCGGTGGGTGATGAAGGGCTCGTTGGTGCGAGTCGGGAATGGGGCTGGAAACGGCCGGGGAGATGATCTGAGCTGGCGATGGTTCCATCCGCTATATCTGACGTCTGTTATGAGGGGATCGTTAAAACAAGGGTTTACTGTATTGTCTTTGCGAAACAGTCTGGAGAGAAGATTAAAGGGCTTGTCCCACTCGGGCGTTATTTGTGCGTCATTTACGCAACATAATTTACGCATCACACGCATGTCGTGACGCGCATGGCATGCATTAAGCGCATGGTGCGTGGTGAGACGTGGTGACGTAGGCAGTGACACGTGGTCGCGGGCGGCGCCCCAGGATTTGGGATTCACGAAATCTTCACGCACCACCTGCGTGACACGCAAATGATGCCCAAGTAGAGAGTCCTTCTCCCTACTCCTATCAGAAGCTTGAAAATGTGCACCACCAGACTCAGGAACAGCTTCTTCCCATCTGTTATCAGGATTCTGAATGGTTTTCCATAAGCAAGGGTACTGTCCGATTCACCTCTACCCCATTGTGGACATTGGACTTTGTCTATGGAACTAAAATGCTACAATGCTGAGAACTATATTCTGTACACTGTACCGTAACTTCTCCTTTGCTTTATGTATCATATTTGAGTTTGATTTGACTATCGTGTATCTGATTTGTTTGGATAGCATTCAAAACAAAGCTTTCCACTGTTTCTCAGTACACATGATAATAATAAACCTAACCCTAAACACTGTATGAAGTAGTCCAGTTTACATATTACTCTGTTAAGGGAATCCTTGCTCTCAATTTTTGGGTTTGTTTATTTAAAGAAAAAGCAGCATGATTCTGTTGTTATGATTGTAAAAGCCACTATTAGTCGGTCACACAGCATAGAGACAAGCACTTCGACCCACCATGTCCATGCCAACCTTTTAGCTCATCTACACTAATCCAATTTGCCCGCATTAGGAGCGTATCTTGCTATGCCTTTCCATTTTAAGTATCTGTCCAAATGTCTCTGAAACATTGTAATTTGATTCCACCACTGCTTAAAAAATATATCCATCTAATCCCCTTTCAAATTCCTTCCTCTAAAATTATGCCCTCCTGTACTTGAAACCGTATCCTTAGATAGTAAAACAAATGTTTTTTTACTATCTACCTTGTCCATGTCTCTCATAATCTTATATATTTCCATCAGGACACCCCTCAACCTCACTCACTCACGCCAGGGAAAAGAAGCCCGGCCTAGTCAATCTCACCCCTATTATTGCAAACTAACACATTGGACAGAAAAAGGGACATGGCAGGGCACTCCCTGTGAACTGGATAAGCTAGGACTTGAAGTCCTCTTGATCTGCCTGGAACTGGTACTGGATGTGTCATGGGCGGCGACTCTCTGTGGTGCAAGAGAGTGGTGGGACAGAGATACTGGTGAAGACCTGAAAGAGATGAGTGAGCAGGCGGCTGGTTCAGGAGCTCACTGATGGAGGCATCTTCCTGGGGGATGAGGTGCTGGGATTGGTGCTGGTGCAGCCAGAGCTGAGACGATAGCATCACTGGCAGTTCCGTTTAGTGTTTAGAAATTATGAGAGGCATAGACAATCAAAAGCTTCTTCCCAGAGTAGAAGTGTCAAAGAATAGAGGGCAAAATTTAAGGTCAGAGAAGGAAAACCTAAAGGAAATTTGCAGGGCAAGGTTTTTACACAGGGTGGTGAGTGCCTAGAATATGCTGCCAGGGGTGGCAATGGAAACAGATATGATAGAGGCAATTAAGAGGCTTTTAGATAGGCACAGGGCTGTGCAGGGAGTGGTGGGGTGTGGATCACGTACAGGCAGAGGAGATTAGTGTAATTTAGCATCATGTTCACCACAGACATTGTGGGCTGCAGGGCCTGTTCCTGTGTTGTACTGTTTAGGTTCCAAAGTATGTAGAGCAATGGTTATAAGTATTTCAATCTATACTATAGCTGTGTTTGCAGAAGTGACTCTATAACAAAGGATTATACAAATTTTAATTCTGCATTGCTCATGGTGCCAAAATGAAGGACTTCACTGAGCTCAGCACTTTCCTGATGAGCGGATGAACAGCCAGAGAATGTGGTCTATATATTAGTGCCAATTACATAATAAAAAGTGCCTGATTGCCTGCATGGAGGTTTTAAGGAGTTGGATAAAAATTAGAAACATGACTCCTGAAGTAGTAATTTCCAGATTTTTCCAGTACCATTATGACCTTGTGACCTAATGACCATGTGCCAGTGGATTATAGACATGAGTTTGAAGTGCCTATAGATTTGTGGTGGAGATGTGTGCAGGAAGTGAGGGGATTGTAGATTCCTGGGGCATTGGGACCAGGTCTGGAAAAGATGTGAACTGGCAAGACCTACATGGATGCAGCTCAATAGGATTAGAAAATACAGCCACAAGGGCAGTTTTAATAAGTCTGTTTAAATTAGCTTGATAAGAAGTTGAAAAGAAGATAAGAAGATAAACACAATAGGAAATTGGCAGAACATTAGTGATCAAGATTGGAGGACAGAGCAATTAACAGACACAAAAGGAGTCTAGTTGTGCTTAATCATATATACCCAGAGCCAAATAGTTTAGTGAAAATTCTGGATGAGCTAAGGGCAACATTTAGACACGTGGAAGGAAGTAATATTTAAGCTATTATGCTAAATGAAGGAAAGATAGACACAATGCGCCTGGTTACATAGAAACATAGACATAGAAACATAGAAAATAGGTGGAGGAGTAGGCCATTCGGCCCTTCGAGCCTGCACTGCCATTCAATATGATCATGGCTGATCATCCAACTCAGTATCCTGTACCTGCCTTCTCTCCATACCCCCTGATCCCTTTAGCCACAAGGACCACATCTAACTCCCTCTTAAATATAGCCAATGAACTGGCCTCAACTACCTTCTGTGGCAGAGAATTCCAGAGATTCACCACTCTCTGTGTAAAGATTCCCTTTTATTTCATGGGTTGATGAGAAAAGGGAATTAAGTAAAAAGAGGGCTGTAGTGAGTTTTGTTGAATCTTTGAGAAATAACGAATGGCCGGGCTCATCAAATGAGGTAAGTTTGAATTAAGGAAATAAAAAAAGTCGCACTTAGAAGTGTATCATGGACCAAAGAGTCTGAAGAAGACAGAGAAACACATTTTAGACAAATTTAAGACAAGGGCTAAAACAGAAGGGTAGTAACAATGGGAGATTTCAGACACCTGAATATTAACTGGGATAGATTCAGCAAGAAATATATTGGTATCGCTTTGATACAGTGAGGAACTGTATGTGCGTGCTATCCAGTCAAATCATACATTAAATAAGTTCAATCAAGCCACGAACAAGCACAAAGAGGAAAATAACAGAGTGCAGAATATAGTGTTATTGCTTTATAGTATTACAGTTATAGAGACAGTGCCAAAAATGAACTTGCAAGGATCACATTGAAGTAGTTTAGGACATTGGGATTGCACTCTTAGGTTGTGAGAGAACCATTCAGCAGTCAGTGAGGAAGAAACTGTTCCTGAGTCTGGTGGTAAGTGCTTTTAAGTTTCTGTATAGAAAAATGGAAAATAGGTCCAGGAGGAGGCCATTCGGCCCTTCGAGCCATTCATTGTGATCATGGCTGATCATCCCCTATCAATAACCCATGCATGCCTTCTCCCCATATCCCTTGACTCCACTGGCCCCTAGAGCTCTCTCTAACTCTCTGGGAGAGGGAATGAGCAGAAATGACTGGGGTGTAAATGGTTCGATTATGTTTGCTGCTTTTCTGAGGCAGCATGAAGCGAAGGTGAAAACATTAGGGGGGAGGCTCGATTGTGTGATGGGACAGGGTTGCATCCACATGACCTACATGACCACTGAAAGCAGCCTGTCGACATCAGCTGCAGAAGTGGTGCACACTGTTCTGTCTGCAGCATAACACTGCCTAGGTTTAAACAAGAAGGCTGTCCAATGAATATGGTATGGAAGGCCAGTTGGAAAACCCATGGAGCTCCTCTGCATCAGGAACAGAACATCACACAAAACAAAATCCCCGCTCAACTAAATGTAAATGAAAACAAATCCCTAACAAGTCATTAGGCTCCAGTTAAGCAACAAATTACTTTTCATTTTATCAGTATGTAAAATGCTTGGTGCACATGCAAAGATGCAGAGGGCACATCTTTAATTTCTAAATATTATAAATGCAAAGGTTTTACAAATTTGTAATCAATCAAAGGTAATCATGAATTCATGGATGAATATTTTGTCAATGAAAATATCTTCAGCTCATCATCACATAATCACCGTGTCAAGGGGTCTGTACACCAGGGGACAGAAATGTGAAGCATACAAGTGGAATCTGATGGAATAGGATGACGGAGGGGGTGAGGACGTGTGCTGTGTGGATGCCTTGCTACAGTATTTGGACCCGTCTGCTCTATCGCCAGGGGTCAGCCTGACGAGGCCAGGAAGTGGAGGGGTTGTGAGGAGGTGCACTCCATCTGCTGCTTCTGCACGCTCCCGAACTATGGACTCAAGGCGTTCAATACTGTCCACAGTGCCCCTTCTCCACTCTCGCTGCTCATGGGCTCAGGATTCCCAGGCACCAGCAGCAATGCTGCATTTCTTCAAGCAGCCTTTCAGTGCATTCTTGATTTTATTTCCCTCTGCGCATTTTGGTCATCCCTGCCCATGACAGAATTTGGAATGGAGTGTATGCTGTTGGGCATGCGGGCAATATACGGTTAGGGAACAGCCCTGCCCAAGACTGGAAGAAATTGAAGAGTTATAGATGTAGCCCAGTCCAGCCTCGACGATTGAAGAAAAATTGAGAACCTTATCTTTTTACATTTTGAAATTGCTATTGAATATTTTTCTGAGGGATTCTTCAATATAGCAGCACAGCCAAATTGTCACACGCTCCCTGGAGAGACATGAGCTGATTACTCTAATCGCTCATTACATCTAATGAAGTGGATGATTCAACTCTCGGTCCGCTTCGCCAAAATGCATCTTGCAGATATCCTGCCGTCTCTCCTGTGGTGGCTTTGCTTTTATTCTCAGCTCAGAAAGAGGCAAAATGATCAAGCAGATTTATTGATTCACTGCATGGTTTTCTGACAGGGTGGCTAAGATTGAATGAAAAGAAGGTTTTGTGATTTTCTAACACTGTTGTGGCAAAAATAACTGGCCTCCGTGAGTTACGAAACACAGGGGTAAATAATTTGATGGAATCACGTGGGGCTGAGTTCATTCATTTACTTTTACCATCCATTCTCTTGAAGGTGCAGACTCCTGTGCTGATGGTTTAAGAATGCAAGTAGACCACTCAACTCCTTGAAACTGTTGACGCAGGAAGGAACTGCAGGTGCTGGTTTAAACCGAAGATAGACACAAAATGATGGAGTAACTCCACGGGACAGGCAGCATCTCACATCATCATCATCATCATCGTTGAAAACATTAGCGACGCAGTGGTGCCGGTTTCCGACGGGAACGGTGACGGACGCACCACACATCTTTGTCCTCCAGTTCCTGCGGACTTCCGCTGCTGGAAGTATAGGATAGTGTGTGTGCTTTAACATCATTCCTCACAATGCTGTGTACGATAGTGATCACAACTTCTATAGAAGTGTGGATGGCCGTTAGCTCGCTAGAAGCTCATCCGCCCTTTGACAGGTCTTGTTTTTGGTCCTGCAGGGGGTCCGCAGCCCCCTTCCCTGGAGAGAAGGAATGG
Source organism: Leucoraja erinaceus (assembly GCF_028641065.1). Lineage (NCBI taxonomy): Eukaryota > Metazoa > Chordata > Chondrichthyes > Rajiformes > Rajidae > Leucoraja > Leucoraja erinaceus. The sequence continues at coordinate 17,182,543 of NC_073393.1, read as the reverse complement.
GTGACGTTTCAGGTCAAGACCCTTCTTCAGACCCGAAATGTCACCCATTCCTTCTCTCCAGAGATGCTGCCTGTTCCACGGTTACTCCAGCATTTTATGTCTATCTTCGGTGTAAACCAGTCCTTCCTACACATATCACTTGTCCAGCATTCTCCCCATATCTCTTCCTGCTTTCTCCCCCCACTTCAATCAGGCAGAAGAGGGCCCCTGATGTGACACATTGTCAAGCCCTCCAGAGATATTGAGAACCTCCAGCACATTGTATCCCTTTTACTTTTTCATAATCTGTTGATAACTTTACCCATGATCTACCTCTAAAGTGGAAATTAAAGTGCTTGGGTCCTTTCCAATCCATTGAACCATTTCACAAAGTCATTAGAAGTCTTACCTTTTCCAACACATGAATAACATTCTTCTGTAAAGAATAATTTATTCATGACGTGAGCTTGTAAGAATGATTCTCTTTGCTTTTTAATGAGTTTGAAGGTAATGGCTTTCAAGTGCAAATCCATTTCATTTTAATTAATCTTTTAATGTTATTTCTAATGTGAAAGACTGAAGGGTGAAGTAAAAGTGAGGGCTGACCAGGAAGGAAGAAGTTTGTGAAAACTCTGAAAGTAAGAGTCAGTGGATAGAAAGAGATTCAGAGAAAATTATTTGCACCTGAAGTTATGCTCATAGATCAGAAACAGTTAGAAGTAAACATCCTGACATTCAGAAGAGGAACTGCAGAATACTGTGCAGGAAGGAACTGCAGATGCTGGTTTGCACCGAAGATAGACACAGAATGCTGGAGTAACTCAGCGGGACGGGCAGCATCTCTCGATAGAAGAAATGGGTGATGTTTTGGGTCAGGTCTGAAGAAGGGTCTCGACCTTAACTGCATCTTAACTTCAGAATACTGTTGGGAGATCTGCAGAGTGAATGACTGGAGGTGAAGCAAGCTGCAAACGTACTCGTTAGATCAATTGTGAACTGCATTTTTTTCAGTTTTTTAAAACAGTAAAATGGAAATGTAATCCTTAGAGATATTGTACATGCTGGCACCACTAAAATAAAGACAAAGAGGACCTTATTTTACGTTCATCTTCTGCAACAGATGGATCGTGTCTGGCCCCCGCATTTGTGGTGTGCGTGCGTATGTGTGTGTGTGTGTGCGTGTGTGTGTGCGTGTGTGTGTGTGAGTATGTGTGTGAGTGTGTGCGTGTGTGTGTGTGTGTGTGTGTCAAGTCAAGTCAAGTCAAGTTTATTTGTCACATACACATACGAGATGTGCAGTGAAATGAAAGTGGCAATGCTCACGGAACAACAAAACAACCAAACAAATTATAAACACAATCATAACACACATATTATTTTCCATAATAAATAATAGAAGGAAAAACGTTCTGTACAGTTAGTCCCTGGTGAGATAGGCGTTTACAGTCCGAATTGCCTCTGGGAAGAAACTCCTTCTCAACCTCTCCGTTCTCACTGCATGGCAACGGAGGCGTTTGCCTGACCGTAGCGGCTGGAACAGTCTGTTGCAGGGGTGGAAGAGGTCTCTTTTTTGTTTGCTCTGGAGTGCCCTCTGTTGTATAGTTCCTGCTGAGTGAAGTTCCCATAGGTCGAAGCACTACTCTCTGTAGAGTCTTGTCCTTGGCAGAGCAATTCCCGAAAAGTCACAGTGCCTTTAGCGTGAATGTTTCGACCAGCTCGAGGTTTTTCAGGCGAGTGCCCTCGAGCTTGAAGGTCGAAGACAGTCGCTGAAAAGTCACGGCCCTTTAGCAATGTTTCACCATGTACACGAGAAGTCCAGCAGTCTGTTTACAGCCCAGCTCCTTCTCTATCAGTTGGGTGCAAAGATCTACCAATCTTCCATTTTGCATTCTAATTTCCAAAGGCCTGCCTAAAAGATACGGTCATCGAATTACAGATGTATACACTATAGAAACAGCTCCATCAGCCATGAGGGGCAGCACAGTGACACAGTTAAAAGAGCTGCTGCCTCACAGCACCACGGACCAGGGTTCAATCCCAGCCTCTGACGCTGTCTGTGTGGAGTTTGCATATTCTCCCTGTGACCACAGGAGGTGCTCTGGCTTCCTCCTCTCTTCCAAAGACATGCGGAATTGCAGGTTAATTGGCCTCTATAAAATTGCCCCACCAGGAGGAAGTGGTCTAACATGGAAATAGTGTGAACGGGTGATCAATGGTTTATGTGGAATTGGTGGGCTGACAATACCTGTTTTCATGCTACTGTATATTTTTAAAACTTAAACTAAAACCCGTTGAGTCCTTGCTGACCATCAAACACCCATTTACACTAATCTTGTTTATTCTCCCAACATTTCTATGAATTCCGCTCAGATTCTGCCAGGGGGTGATCTTATTGAGGTGCACAATATCATGAAGGGCGTGCGTAAAGTGAATGTCTTTTTCCCCATAGTAGAGGATTCTGAGACTAGAGGGCATAGGCTTAAGGTAAGAAGGGAGAGATTTAAGAGGATAGCACATATCTGGAATGAGCTGCCAGAGGAAGTTACAGAGGTAGATACAATTACAATTTTTAAAGGACATCTGAACAGATCTATGGATAAGAAAGGTTTAGAGAGCTATCGGCCAAATGCAAGTATATGGGATTTGCACGATATGCCAACTTTATTGGCGTAGACAAAGTGTGTTGAGGCGCCTGTTTTGTGCTGTACTGTTCTACGACTAAGACTGTATTAAAGTGATGTTAGAATCAAACCAAGCTGATGAGGTATTCATTAGATCAGTTTTGACTATGTGTTCATGATTTTTCTGGCAATATTTTCCACGTGCGGATCAGTAACAGCAATCTAAGTGCTTTCTTGGGGAAGACTCTGCTCTGATCAATCAGAGATGACACTGTGGAGGGGCAGCATTCTTGAGGAAATGATCAGATGGGACTCTTTGAAAATCCTTCTCCTATTGTGATGTTGGTATCTCTCCCAGTAATTCTGGAATTGGCATGAGGATATGTTGCGGCTGTGCAGAACATTGGTTCGACTGCACCTAGAGAATGCTTCATGTCGCTGCACTACAGGAAGGATGTGGTACAAGTACAGAACTGAGTCACCAAGATATTGCATGGGATGAAGGATTGTATTGATGAGAGATTGGCCAGGCTGGATTTATTCTGACCTGAATGTAGGAGACTGAAGGGTTTATAATGCATGAGGGGCAACTGGAACTAGAGGCACCAGGTTTGTAGGTTAATTGGCTTGGTATAAATGTGAAAGTGTCTCTGTTGTGTGTAGGGTGGTGTTAATGTGTGGGGATTGCTGGTCGATGTGGACTTGATGGGCTGAATGGCCTGTTTCCACGCTGTATCTCTAAACTAAACTAAACTAAAAGGCCACAGTTTAAGTTTTAGGTGAGAGGGGAAAAAGTTTTTCATTCAGAGGGTGATGAATGTATGGAACAAGTTTCCAGAGGAGGTGGTACAGGCAAGTGCAGTCACACTGTTTCTGAGGCACTTGGACTGGTCGTTAAATATGAAAGTCACAGAGGGATACATGCCTTATACAGCCAATTTGGATTAACATTGATAGAAATCACAGTCGGCATGGATAAGATGGGCAGACAGGGCTTGTTTCTGTAATGTACAATTCCATGATTGTAGATAATGGTCATTACCCATGAGTTTGGGGTCTCTGCTAATTATCTTGTATAAAATACAATCAGAAGTGGATTCTGCAAGACAAATGTGCCATCTAACATTTCATCACGATCTCCAGAGTGAATATTCAGCACATTTTAACCTTTCCCTCATCAATCCATTCTTCCCCAGCCATGTCTGCATGTTGAATGACACCAGCTGGTTGCAGATGCTGCTGCAGCTTGCACGTATCCCTGGTGAGTTCCTCGAGCACATGATCGCTGTGTATGAAACCTGAGAATGCATTGCAAGCCCAACTTGTGATGACAAACATATAATGTCAACTCTAATTGTTCCAAGACTAATGCTCAGTGACACTTTGTTACTGATTACTCTGGTTATCTTGTTTTTATCTCCTCTGTCAATTGATATTAACATTTAAGACCGCATCACCATGTACTGCAAGCTGCAGAGACAGGCCCTTAATTTATTAGGTTATGTTTACAGCTAGTGTGCTTTTCTTGTGTCTTCTGAGGTTTGCAAGCCTGAGCATTTCAATAAATGGCTCAATTTTATACTTGGGTTAAAATCTGAGGCAGGCAGTATTGTACATTCCAGAGGTGACCTGTAGAAGAGGGATGGGTTACACTTGAGCTGGAGGGAGACCAATATCATGGTGGGCAGATTTGTAAATGCTACTAGTGTGGGGTTTAAACTAAAGTAGAAACAAAGTACTCTAGATGTTGGTCCATACCAAAGATAAAGAATAAATAAAAAAAAGGTGCTGGAACATTCTGAAGAAGGGTCCGGACCCAGAACATAATCTATCATTTTTCTCCAGAGATGCTGCCTAACCCGTTGAGTTGCTCCAGCCCTATGTGTTTATCTTAGGGTTTAAACTAGGTTGGCAAGGGATGGGGTCTAATAAGGTAGAGAGGCAGGTGGGAGGCTGGAAGTTAATACAGAAGTCAAGGCCAACATGTTTAGTCAACAGGTCAGGCAGGAGTGTGCCGGGCAGCGAGGAAAGATGGTTGGATTAACGTATTTATTTCAATTCAAGAGTCCTGATTAATAAGACAGGTAAACTCAGGTCATACTTAGACATACAATAATACAAGCAGGTGAGATCAGGTCAACTTAGTATAATGTTTGGTACAAATGTTTTGGCCGAAGTGTCCATTTCTGTGTTGAACTGTTCTACATTCTATGATTCCTGTATATTGTCTTCCTAGATCGCACCTGGACCCACACCTTCCATGTCATGAGTAACCTCCATGTTCTTTCAACCAAAATATACCATCTCCCTTGTATCTGCTGCATACCAATTATCCACCCATTCTGTCAATTTATTAATGTTGTCCTGCAGTTAGTTGCCATCTCCCTCAGTGCTAACCATCCACCTCCGATTTGGTGTCACCGGTAAATTTGTAAATCATCTTTACTGTGCATTGTGAACAGCAGATGTCCGAGCACTGATCCATGTGGAATACCTCTTCCCATCTCCCACTCTCGGCTTTCTGAATTGAAGCCAGCCAGCCAGCCTTCTACAACCCCAGACTCCACATTCTCAAATATACATTGATCGAATGGGATACCTATTGAAACCCTTTGAAAAACCTAGATAACCTGAAACTCAGGTATCAGAGGTAATGGGGGAGAAGCCAAGAGAATGGGGTTAGGAGGGAGAGATAGATCATCCAACATTGAATGGCGGAGTAGACTTGATGGGTCGAACGGCTTAATTCTACTCTTATCCTTTATGATCTTATGAACTGCATTATAATTAGTTCATTCTGTTGACTCCTCAAGTAATTAAAGGCTAGTTAAATGAGATTTTCTCCTTTGAAACGCATGTTGACTGTTCCTTATTATGCCTGATTTTAGGTCGTCATCTCTTCCATTGCGATTCCCACAAGTGATGTTGAGTAGACTAGTGTATAATTAACTGAATGTGATCTTAAATATGAGTGTCAAATGAGCTATCTGCCAACCATCTGACGGCATCTTTTACTAAGAAGCCATTGGATTTTGCAAAGTCTCTACTGCTTTGTACCTAGACTCCGTTACACCTTATTAGCAACTTATTGCAACTAGCAGTTTCACCCTTTTTTTTTGCCCGATTAGTTAATGTGATATATCTCCTTTTCCGGTTTTAAGTTCACAAGTCACCAGTGTCTACCTCAATGCTAAATGCCAAAGCATGGGAAGGATTCAATGTTCTGCCATCCACAACTCATTGCCTGCTACATTGCCTGTAACTCCCATGAGGGCCCAATCCCCAGCCTATCCTTTTATTCATTAGTATGTCTATTAAATTTCTTCCTATTTAATGTCATTTATTTTATTAATTTTAATTGTATTACTTTAGTTTCTTTTTTTTTTGACTTCCTAATTGTTGTTCCGACTTCTTTCCAAATGCCTTCATGTTGTCTCTTACCATGCACTTTCCTTTGCCTATGTGCTTAATGTGGGCATCTTTTCCAACCCTGAATTATTTCCACGTGTCTTTATTCACCCATAGAGTTACATGCATGTTGAGGTTATCCTTTTTTTTTTTTTTAATGAAAAATATAATTATATAAAATAAAATAAACCATAGAACAGTCTACTTGATATCAATGGTAACCACATTTAATGGAACACAAGATTTTTTTTTTTTTTTTTTTGAAATTTTACTTTTTGTACTCTGGGCAGTCTTCAATATCTCCTATCACTGTCCTATACCACTAGTTAAAAATATTGTCATTTGTTTTATCTTTTTCAGTTGTACTCTCAGCTCAGGGAACAGAGAACACAGAGCACAAGAACTGTCTGTACTGAATATGATACCAAGATAAATTAATTTAATCTGCCTGCGCATGATCCATATTCCTTGCAAATCTGTGTGCCTATCTAAAAGTCTCTTAAATGGCTCATGTAAACCTTCCCCACCATCCCTGGCAATGCGTTCCAGGCACCCATCACCCTCTGTGTAAAGGATTTGCCCCACATATCTCCATTAAACTTTGCTCGTCTCACCTTAAAGCTAAGCTCACTGCTTTGTGACATTTCCACCCTGGGAAAAAAGTTCTAACTGTCTACCCTTTCTATGTCTCTCATCATTTTATATACTTCTAACCAATCCCCCCTCAACCTCCGGAGATCCAGATGAAAACAATCCAAATTTGTATAACCTCCTCTGTGCAGCTAGTATCTCATAATCCAAGCAACATTTTGGTAAACCTCCTTTGCACCCCTTCCAAAGCATCCATATTCTTCTCTAATGGAGCCAGTGGAACTGCATGCCACATTCCAACTGCAGCATAAGCAAAGTTTTATAAAGTTGCCTCATGACTTCCTGACTCTTATATTCAATACCCCGACTATTGAAGGCAAGCATACCATACACATTTACCATTCTATCTACCTGTGTTTCAAGTGTCAGGGAGCAATGGACTCAAACCCCAAGATTCATCTTGTACATCAATGCTGTTAACCTCATCTCTTCTTATCAACAACCTTTTGTCTCCTTATCTCATTTTTAGGCTCCTCCCTTTTGTCTCCTTTTCATCCCTGTACTTGTTCACCAATTTGCCAATCATAACTCTCACACCTGTATCCAGGCTTTGTCCCACCCCCCACCTCGTTTCCAGCTTTCACTCCTCCAGCACAATCAGTCTGAGGAAGAGTCCCAACCTGTAACATCAACTATCCATGTCCTCCAGAGATGCTGCCTGACACATTGAGTTACTCCAGCACTTTGTGTTCTACCAGATCCATTTTGTTCCACATCTTAGGCTCTTGTACTGAGAAAGTCCCATTCAATATTGGGTTAAAGTTAAAGCCACCCACGATGACAACCCTGTTGCTTTTGTATATTTCTATTGGGAGGCATATAGTATAATCCCATTACAGTGATAGCACCTTTCTTATTTTGAACTCTATCCAAATTGCTTCAAGAGTCAAGAGTATTTAATTGTCATATGCACCAGAACGAAACAATGACATTCTTACTCGCAGCAGCACAGCAGGTTTGTAACACAGTCCGCATTAGATAACATAATAAGCAAACAAAAAAAAAAAAGGTTCTATAAATAAAAAAACCCAAAATAGTGCAAAACCAAACAGAGCCCAAAGTCCGTAGTCCAATCAGGACATTTCATTGTTCAATGTTTAGGTGGGGATTGTAGCATTCAATGGCCTGATGGTTGTTGGGAAGAAGCTGCTCCTGAACCTGTATGTCACTGTTTTCAGACTCCTATACTTTCTTCCTGTGAGGAAGAAATGAAGGGAGAGCATGGCCAGGGTGGCGTGGGTCTCTAACGATGCTGTCTGCGTTTATGAGGCAGCGCCTCCTATGGATCCCTTCGATGGTGGGAAGATCATGCCTTTGATGGAACATCAGTGTTTACCACCATTTGTAATAATTCCTGGGCATTCGAGTTGCTGAATCAGGCCATGATGCAACCAGTTAATATGCTCTATACCACGTGTAGAGGTTCAAGTGTTTATTCATCACAAAAGACCCTCCAGTATCTCTTCTCTAAGTGCCGCCGTGACTTTCTCCCTGATTTGTAAAGCATTTTCACCATTTCTTTTACATAAAAGGTAGGCACAATTGCTTGGAGTAACTCAGTTGGTCAAGCAGCATCTCTGGAGAAAAGAAATAAGTGATGTTTTAGGTCGAGACCCTTCTTCACATTGAGTCTTTCTTCATTTGATGTGGCAAAGGTTGCACTATGCCATAATTCTGGTCTGTATGAGCTATCTGCTACAAGGAAAGAACCCTTCTAAAAGTCACCTCTCCAGTTCATACGCAAAGCACAACATTTGATTTCTTCTCAATTTTACAAATGCTCTTACTGAATTTACGACCATGACGATTTGATTGAACTTTCTGCATTTGATTAAGATAGACCTTGCCTGCAACGTAGTTCAGATCAAGATCTTCAAATAACATTAGTGGAATTCAATTATACTGCAGATGCTGGAAATCTAAAACAAAGATAAACCCAGTAAATGTTGGAAATACTCAGCAGGTCAGTCTGCAGCTGTGGGAAGAGGAACAGAGTTAACGTTCTAGGTTGAAGACCCTTCATTAGAAGTGGGAAAGGGACAAGAGAAGTTCATTCAGCTGCATGGATGGTGGGGGAGGATGGAGGCTGTGGTATAGTCAAACCGGGATGACCATGGGGATAAAATCTAAACAAGATTATCTGGTCAATGAGTGAAGGAGTGCTGTTAGAGGGTGAGACCACAGACATAAGGTTGTGCGAGATGCATAAAGATGAGCAGATCCGGTTATACATGTTCTCCACCCCCCAAAAATAAAGACAAAAAGAGGAATAATATAAGCTCAACTAATATTACAGATAGATGACTGATGCAGAGAAGTCAGGTTACCTGAAATTGTAGTGTGGATCAGTGAGTGTGAGACATAATTAGATAAATGCTGGACATGGATTCAGGTAGGCTTAGTTTAGTATAGTTTAGTTTAGTTTAGAGATACAGCATGGAAACAGGCCCTTCGGCCCACCGAGACCGCACCGACCAACCATTAGTTTTTAACCATTAGACCAGGTACATTAGTTTTACCCCACACACTAGGGACAATTTACAGCTTACAAAATCCAATTCACCTACAAACCTGTACGTCTTTGAAATATGGGAGGAAACCGGAGCACCCGGAGAAAACCCACGCAGTTACAAGGAGAGCGTGCAAACTCTATGCAGACACCACCCGTAGTCAGGGTCAAACCTGTGTCTCAGGAGCTGTAAAGCAACAACTCTAACACTGTGCCACTGTGCAACCCTTTACTGAAACTGTCCTTACCCGTTTTCTGCTTATGCTGCCAGTACCATTTATATGCCACACATGCACAGAAAGGTTATAAGCCTGTATTGTCTTAGATGTGCATTGAACAATTTTGGATGGTACTGCACATCTAGTTATCTTTATGCATTTGATGGCTTTAGTGACTCACACAAATTGCTAAAATTCCCTCACATAAACTTTACACTGTGTAATAGATTTTCATAACCATTGTAAATTTTATTTGTCATGTCTCTAACACAAAAGAAATAGAAATTGTAACTGAAAATGCTCCAATAAAATCAGGGGATCTTTTTCACTAAATGCAATGACAGAAGATAGCAAAATACTGTAGATTGTGCAACCAAAATTCAACACAATAATATCGTCTGCTGGTGTGATTGTGGATGAATTTCTCCATCGACCTTGTTCCATTGGGAGAGGGTTTCAGTACCCAGCAGATAAATCTACAATTTTTACATTTTAAAAGATTTCTCTAACTTCAAGTAACTTGCATTCCCTCTCTCTCCGTCCCTCCCCCACTGTTGTTAATTTCATAATTTGCATTCCTTCATTGTCTAATCCCCAGCCAACAATGGACCATTGTGGGCTCCACCTTTCCTGAGTCATCGATGCAAGCTCTGCTTTGTTCTGTACCTTCCCATACCTCTAGTTTTCCTCTCCCAAACTCCCAGTCTAAATTGTCTGTGTTTGCAGTTGGCACAAAGTTGGCACTACTAATGGCCTCAGTCTGATGAAGAATCGCAACCCAAAACGTCACCTATTCCTTTTCTCCAGAGATGCTGCCCAACTGCTGAGCTAATCCAGCATTTTGTGGCTATCTTTGGTGTAAGTCAGCATCTGCAGTTTTTTCCTGCACATTTTGTCTGTTCCACTGTGAAATCTCCTCAAGGTATGCCGACTTTCAAGAAGTTCTCTCTCCAACAGGAATTCTGCAGCCAGTCTAGTGAAGGTTTTCGGCTCAAAATGTCACCTATTCCTTTTTGCCAGAGATGCTGCCTGACCCGTTGAGTTACCCCAGCATTTTGTGTCGCTCTTCAATGTAAACCAGCATCTGCATTCCTTCTAACCAGGTAAATCTACAAAATGTCTCAATTAATGTTTAGATATTACATGCGTTATTAAACTTCAGGTGTAAAAAGTAATCTTTAGTTTAGTTTACCGATACAGAGTGGAAACAGGCCCTTTGTCCCACCGAGTCCATGCCAACCAGCAATCCCTGCACATTAACAGTATCCAACATGCGACTGGGGGGGGGGGGGTGCAGCTCAAGAAATGTGAGGATTATTTCCTGTTCCTTTTTCCCAACTACAAACAAAAAAAATAGCACTTGAAATTATAACACATTTTAAAGTTTTTTTATCAAGTATTCTGTACCGTGGAAGGCACTGACGTTAATCCGGGGGGTGGTGGGGGATGGGGGATATATCCCCCCACTTTTTGAGGTGGGTGATGGCCTGTATTATCCCCCATTTTTGGAGGTCGAGCAATTTCAAAAATAATAATCACCTACTCCCACCTGTCATGTAGACCCTCCATTATCTTAAAAATACTTCAAACATTGAAATCATACAATGCACTAAAACAGGATTTTAATACATCAAATTTCAAAAAGTCCCTACCGTGGGACGGGGGCGGGGGAGGGGGAGGAGCACCTCCCCTTGGGGGGAGGAAACCAAAGATCTCGAAGAAAACCCACATGGTCACGGGGAGAACGTACAAACCCAGTACAGACAGCATCTGTAGTTGGGATTGAACCCAGGTCTCTCTGGCGCTGCGATCGCTGCAACTCTACCGCTGCGCCATCGTGCCGGCACTTCTGTTTATCTCTTCTCGTCCACATCCAGGGTTTAGCTTTTGGAGTGGCCAATTTATCCTGACATTCCTCTAATTCTTAGTGAGGTTGGTGGATCTGTTCCTCTAAACCAGATTCAACACAGGTTGTTATGTTATCCAGAAGGAACCATTTAAAAAAAAAAAACCCTACAGAATTGAAAATGGTGGCAGTTATGAATAATGAATGCAGTTGACAAAGTTTCTTGTTGCAATTAAATATCCAGATAAACCATTTTCGAAACTTTTATTGAGCACAATTTCATTTTATTTTATGTGCTTTGGATCGAGTCAGCCGGAACTCATTTCACTTAGGACTGAGGCAGAATAAATTTAATAACTGCAGAATAAATTGAAACGAGTTTCTGCAATTCTAACACAGAAATCATAAAACCAGTGAGGCAGCATATTTGGAGGGTAATCAGTCCCTCTCCAACACACCACTGCAAAGTGAACAGGGCATATCCTACTTTGGCTAAACAGTTAGTATGGTGCGTGTAGTCTGCCTTACTTCTCCTCATGCCGAATTGTATTGTTATTAATATCTATGGCATTCAGCAAATATTTGAAAAATTTGCCCGGCTTGTCCCGTCTGCAGAAATCGCAAAGACAACAACTAAAGGAAATGCACTAAAAATGGTTTATATGAATTTTCAACAGGAACAACTTGTTATGGAAATTGAATTATAGCAAAATAATGTACTTATTTATTACAGTACAGAAAAACACTATTCAGTCTCTTTCCCGCTTCTTATTTTTACTGCAACCTATAAACTGTCATTTGACCATCAATTCACTGTGAATTCCAGCACACACATATAGGAAGAAATCTAAATGATTGCCAGAGTAGCCATTATCCACACAGCGCGTCCTTGGTTGCAAGTTGGTGCAGGCTCGGTAGGCCTAAAGGGCCTGTCCCACTTAGGCGACTTTTTAGGCGAGTGCAGGAGACTCTGCGCTCGCCACATGTTCGCTGGTGGTCTCTGGTGAGTCTCCTTCATGGTCGCGAGGAGTTCCCACATTCTGGGGAATTAGTATGGTCGCCACAAATTTTTCAACATGTTGAAAATTTTTCTGCGACCAAAAATTGGTCGCCATGGAGAAAATCAATACTTTTGCAGTCGTAGGTGCAGTTGTAGTGGGGTCTCCATGTAGTTATAGGTAGCTGAGCTAGTCATAGGTAGTTTTAGTTAATTGCCTTTGCTGACCAGGCATTTGCATTGGCTCATTGGGGGTAAAAAAAAGGTAAGCACAAGTTTTCAGAACCAAGGAGAACCGACTGGCAATGTTAAATATCTGCCAAACTTCACAGCTGTGTATCTCTGGCTTATTATAAGTTGTCTGGCTTCTTAAAAGTGTTTCCACTCCTTCTTGCCCCGCTGCTGGGGTCCCTGGATGAAAGTGGGAGAGGAGGTGTAGGGTCAGGTGTTCCATCTCTTGCAGATGCAGGAGAAAATACCATGGGAGGCGGTGGGCGAGGTGAGAATGGATGAGCGACCCAAGGCGTTGTGGAAGATGTGGTTTCGACAAAAGGCAGATAAAGAGTGAAGATGTGACTGGAGGTGGGATTATATTGAAGGTGACGGAAATGTTGGATAATGATGTAGCAGATGCAGAGACTGTTGGGGTGATAGGTGAGGATCTGCCTGCTGTGGGGAGGACAACATTGGAGGCTGGAGAAGAAAACCTCAACTAAGCAGTATGATAAAGACTTGACCTCTCCATCCTTCTAAATCTTGCAGCGATCATTAAATCCTAAAAGGAGACCCCATTAATATAGTTAAATCACCAACCTGGGAGGAGATCAACTGACGCCCATTCCCATAGTAACCTGCACCATGGAAACAGTCCCATAAACCATCGGGTCCACACTGGTCATCAACCATCTCCTGACACAACTTCATTTATTCCCCCCATACACCCACCAACTGCCAATTGGTAGAGCCGTTGCCTCATAGCTCCAGCGAATCCTTATTGAATCCTGACCTCAGGTATGGTCTGTGTGGAGCTTGTACATTTTCCCTGTGATTCCCTATCAATCAGCTCCACATCAGGGGAAATTAAGGCCCAACTGTTGCGGCACAGTGGTAGAGTTGCTGCTTTACAGTGCCAGAGACCTGAGTTCAATCCCAACTACGGGTGCTGTCCGTACGGAGCTTGCTCGTTCTCCCTGTGGGAACTCTCCAGGTGCAACTCGTTTCCTCCCACATCCGAAAGACGTGCAGGTTTTGTAGGTCAATTGGCTTCTGTAAATTGTCCTTAATGTGTAGGGTGGAACTAGTGTATGGATGATCGCTGGTAGGCGTGGACTAGGTGGGCCTGTTTTAATGCTGTATCTCTAAAATAAAATAAACCCCAAAAAATGTAGACCTTTAGGATGTGGGAGGAAACCAGAGCACCCAGAGGAAACCCACACAATCACAGGGAAAACGTACAAACTCCACACAGACCATACCTGAGGTCAGGATTGAATAAGGATTCGCTGGAGCTATGAGGCAGCAGCTCTACTAGTTGCATCATCATGATACCTCCCGTTCTACTTCTAGACCTGCATTTGCTGTGCACAGACGTGTTAGGGGGTGGCTAGGGAACAGGTTTGAATAAATAACAATCTCCAACCTGACCTGACCTAGCCATTCCAATTTAATCTTGTAAAGCTGAAAACTAGCAAGCCAATAAGAACATCTAATGAACTGTGAAATCATATATAAAATAAACAAGGCACTGGAAAATGGGACTGAGTGAGTAAAGACAGGGCAAGAAGTTGAGAAAATAGCAATTTTACTTTTTAAACAAAACACTCAATACCTAAAATCTGAAGGAGCAGGAGCACACAATTGACAAATTAATATTCAGAGACAGGTCAGTTATTCATCAGCAGTTCAGATTTACAAACTGCTGAGATTTCACTTACACTGCCCTATCTTATACTGTTGTCTACTGCCATATCTGCTTCCACCACTTCCCCTGGCCATACGTTCCAAGCACGTACCACTCTGTGTAACTATGCCTGCCCCACACATCACCTTTAAACTTTCCCCCTCTCACCTTAAATCTGACCCTCTAGTACTCAATATTTCCACTGGGAAAAATACTCTGACTCTACACCCTATCCATGCTTCTTATTTTATATAGTTCTATCAAATCGTTCCTCAGTCTCTGACGATCCAATTAAAACTTTCTGTAGCTATTACCATCTAATACATGTAACACTCTGGTGACCCTGCACCTTCTCCCAAGCCTCCACATTATCCCAGTAATGAGGTGACCAGAATGGAGCACAATACTCCAAAGTGGCCTGAGAAAAGTTTCATAAAGCAGTAAGATAACTTTCTGACTTTTACTGTGTATTCAGTATTAGTTTTAGTTTAATTTAGAGATGCAGTGTGGAAACAGATCCTTTGGCCCATCGAGTCAGCGCCGAGCAGCAATCACCCGCATACTAATTCTATCCTGCACACTAGGGACAATTTACAGATGTCAATTAACCTACACACCTGCACATTTTTGAAATGTGGGAGGAAACCAAAGCACCCGGAAAAAACCCATGCAGTCACAGTGAGAACGGACAAAAGTACGTGCAGACAGCACGTGTAGTCAGGATCGAACCAGGGTCTCTGGCGCTGCAAGGCAGCAGCTCTACCGCTGCGCCACTGTGCTGTCCCGGTCAATGAAGGCAAGTTTGCTGTTTGCCTTCTTTACCACCCTATCTACTTGTGTTGCCACATTAAGGAGCTATGACTTGTGCCCCAAGATCCCGCTGTACATGGTGTCAGTGGTAAATGCAGATAATTGCAATTTCCAAATATATTTTTAATTTAGATAATAGATTACTACAAACCAATTTGATCCAGGGTTGCTGGGACTGTGGAAAATATTGTAGGTGCTGGTGATTGGAAAACAGAAGGCATAAATATTTAAAACGATGTTAGATCGACTGCTGAAGAGGAGCAGAATAAAGGACAGCCAAATGCTTTAGATCAGCAACACTGGTAATGCGGAGGCTAGTCATTAGCTTGGAATAGTCTGTTCCCACATTAGGGTTCCAATCATTTTATGTATTAGGATGTACATTGTAATGTTCAACCATTGTAAAGGCTTTGACCTCTCTTTGTTTTAATTCAAAGAATCACACACAGGGGACAATCAGACAACTTCAAATGGGTTTTACACAAGTTGTTTAATTGCATTGGAGATAATTAGACACACTATTGAACCTGTAAGATAATGAAAATGGACTGATTTGTTACCTTTTGAACAGCAAAACTAAGGCAGAATTTGATCATTTTAACTTGAACCTGAAAATTCCTCTTGAATATATTAGTTTTGTTCTATGTTCAAAGGAGAATGATATTCTTTTAAATTGGTCCATTATTCCAACAACAGGAAATCGCTGTGCTGCTGCCATTGTTTTCAAGTCATCCATTTTGCAATGCCTTCCGTTTCTACAGTAAATGCACATTGATTTGGGGATCCAGGTTCAATGAAACTTGGCAGCAAACGTACCTCCTATTCACGTTAAACATTCCGGCCTTTGTCTCACCATGGATTGGAAGAATGGATGAAGAGGTCCATTTAAGCATTGACAGTTGGCAGGTAGAAATAGATTAACCGGGTGCAACAGATCTGCCGTACACAACTGTTCTTCTCAGCACCTCCACACCCCTAACATCAAACCCAATGGACAACCATGCAATATGCTGGGTAACAATGTTTTTTTTTTAATTCAAAGGCCACAAAGAGAGAAATAAATACTCTTGAAAAGTCCTCTTTAACCCTCATACATGATTAAAACAAGCACAAATGATCAAAAGTACCAAGGGCTTTATCCCAATTGCTGCTGGAGTCCAGAGCAGGTACTTTAAGTATTATTAGTGCACAGTGCATCAATTAGAAATGCATCAACCCTATATGTCCACAGAATTGCCAAACTCTGCCAGTTCCATTTGTACTCACTCTATACTCATGACTGCGTAGCCGGTCATAGTGCAAACTCCATCATCAAGTTCGCTGATGACACCACTGTTGTGGGACGTATCACTGATGGAGACGAGTCAGAATATAAAAGTGAGATCGACCGACTGACCAAATGGTGCCAGCACAATAACCTGGCTCTCAACACCAGCAAAACCAAGGAACTGATTGTGGACTTTGGAAGGGGTTGGATGAGGACCCACAGTCCCGTTTATGTCAACGGGTCGACGGTGGAATGGGTCGAGAGCTACAAATTCCTGGGCGTGCACATTTCCGAAGATCTCTCCTGGTCCCAGAACACTGATGCAATTATAAAGAAAGCACATCAGCGCCTTTACTTCCTGCGAAGATTACGGAGAGTCGGTATGTCGAGGAGGACTCTCTCGATCTTTTACAGGTGCACAGTAGAGCGAGTGCTGACCGGTTGCATCGTGGCTTGGTTCGGCAACTTGTGCGCCCAGGAGCGGAAAAGATTGCAAAAAGTTGTAAACACTGCCCAGTCCATCATCGGCTCTGACCTCCCTACCATTGTTGCTGCCTCAAAAAGGCTGGCAGCATCATCAAGGACCCACACCATCCTGGCCACACACTCACCTCTCCGCTGCCTTCAGGTAGAAGGTACAGGAGCTTGAAATCTGCAACATCCAGGTTCAGGAACAGCTTCTTCCCCACAGCCAGCAGACTATCAAACTCAACTCAAACAAGAATCTGAACTTTAATAGCCTATTGCATGTTATATGCCTATGTATGCGTGTGTATATACATATTTAATGGTATATGGACACACTGATTTGTTCTGTATTCATGCCTACAATATTCTGTTGTGCTGAAGCAAAGCAAGAATTTCATTGTCCTATCTGGGACACATGACAATAAACTCTTGAACTTGAATCATTGACATCAATCAATTGATGTTGACAGTTCAAAGGAGATACAGCAGGCCAGTTCCTGTGATGAGATGGTTTTCATATCAAGAGAGCTGAGAACGTTTAGGTTTGTTTTGCTTCAAGTTTTGAAGAATGAGGGTTGAGCTTCAAACATGTAAGATCCTATGGGAACTTGACAGGTTTAATTTTGACACAATAGACAATATGTGCAGGAGTAGGCCATTGGGCCCTTCAAGCCAGCACCGCCATTCAATGCAATCCACAATCATTACCCCGTTCTTGCCTTTTTCCCCATATCCCCCGACTCCGCTTATCTATAAGACACGTTTCCACTGGTGGAAGAATGACAAAAGTGGGGACAGAGAGCTACAGAATCAGGAGCTGATCATTTTAAAATTGAGGTGCATAGAAATTTCTTCTGTAAGTGTACGGTGAATCTCTGTCCCCATGGCGTTGGAGGCCAAATCATTATATATATTTATGGTGGAGATGGATAAATATTCAAAAAAAGCAAGAGTGGAAGGTTATGAGGAAGTGACACATCAAACATTCGTTTATCAAATAGAATAACGTGGATGTAATCAAAAGGGAGAGTTGTGCCAAACAAATGGTCATGAGCCTGGTTTTTGGATAATGAATAGGAAGGGCTCAGAAAGAGCAGGGACCACTTGGGAGGTGATGTGGAACATACTGAACGGATGCCAGGTGAGTTTTATCAAAAGTCATCCTGAATACAAGGGTAGATTGTAAATGATCTACTAAAATAGACAGTTGATAAAGGGACAGAAGTTTAGGGGTAATACGAGGGGGAACTTCTTTACTCAGAGAGTGGTAGCGGTGTGGAATGAGCTTCCAGTGGAAGTGGTGGAGGCAGGTTCATTGGTATCATTTAAAAATAAATTGGATAGGCATATGGATGAGAAGGGAATGGAGGGTTATGGTATGAGTGCAGGCAGGTGGGACTAAGGGGAAAAAAAAATTTGTTCGGCACGGACTTGTAGGGCTGAGATGGCCTGTTTCCGTGCTGTAATTGTTATATGGTTATATGTTATATGGTTAAAATAATTGGACACATGTAGATAGAGATGGGGATTGCAGTTGAAAGCAGAAGCTGTGTGAGATAAAATACCGAGGTCCTATTTGATCATGACTGTTGGTAGTTATTTCCACTTACGGTAATTTCATGTGACATGCTATGTCACCTTATATTTAGCGTTTATATTCATAATAGTTTTTGTGGAATTGGGTTGGTTTAAAATATTTTTTTAAGGAGTTTGTGTTGATAGGGAGTTAGAGGGTATTTAAGAGGGAGTTAGATGTGGCCCTTGTGGCCAAGGGGACCAGAGGGTATGGAGAGAAGGCAGGTACGGGATACTGAGTTGGATGATCAGCCATGATCATATTAAATGGCAGTGCAGGCTCGAAGGGCCGAATGGCCTACTCCTGCACCTTGTTTCTATGTTTCTATGATAGTCCTCGGGCTATCTTTGATCGGACTTTACTGTCTTTACCTTGCACTAAATGTTGTCGGGTTATAGTTCAACTCAGCAAGGCAAGGTGCTATAGAGAACGGTCCTGATACATGGTCAAAAATTCACAGGCAGTGCATCAATATACCTATCTTCGCGATGATGGAATCAATGAGATTATAAGTTAACTGCAAGAGCTAGAGGTTTCGGCCCGAAACGTTGCCTATTTCCTTCGCTCCATAGATGCTGCTGCACCTGCTGAGTTTCTCCAGTATTTTTGTGTACCCTGGAGATAACATATACTAGTTCCACAGAGGCTGACGGAGTGGTGGAATAAACTATTAGACAGTTTGGACCAGCAGAGATGTATGGGAAAGGAGTGGAACAGTGAAGTAGTTATCTCCTGAGCTATAGGTATAGAGGGCATCCATTTCATGAGAAGCCTAGACAGTTGTTAAAGGTTGCTAAGCCCAGACTGCACAGAAACATACAGTCAATTTCTTCAGTGCATTAATAAGTTTCCTCTCTCCACTGGGTAATTGTGATATATTCCATGGCATTATGCTTCTTTGCTGCAATATTTGACTAATCAATGTAGCAAGGAGCTAAACCGTCGCCGAGTGAAAATTCATTAAAATATATTTTTAGGATCTTCATGGTTCATATTCAACATGTAGTTTACACGTATTAATCCTGGTCCCAACCCAGAAATGGACACAAGTGAGATAATTAAGATACCCTTTTAGTGCAGACTTTTCCATCCATACTTCTCAAGGAAATCCATACCAAGGAAATTGATAGCTTCTCTGTTCAACAACTAGCTGGCAAACCTAACAAAAGGAACAAAGGAGAATGAAATTAGCCAAGAAAATAGAGCAGAGACGTGGTCTGAATTTAATGTGCACTCCAAACCTGCAGCTTTGTCTTAGTGGGAGCCTTACTTTGCATGAATAGATTTCACGTTATTTCTTGGACTTACAGCAACAAAAGAAAGCCATTTAGCTCATCAAGTCCACCTAGGCTGCCAGCAGGAGAATCCCCCTACTCCCATACCCACTCTCTCTCTCTCCTTCTCTGTGCCACTCACACATGCCCATCCACTCTCGTTTGGCTAATAACCTATAGGGAAGGTTAATTTGCAGGAACCATTTTTTAAGGATGCCATGTAAAGCACTTTTCAACAGTCTTGACACCACAGCACTGACTTGTCCATAAGCTTGAGTTACGGAGTCATGGGGAGATGCAGCATGGAAATAGTCCCTCAGCCCACTGACTCCGCGCTGACAAGTAACCATCAATTTCCATGAATCCTATATTAATTCCTTATTATATTCTCTCCAGATTATCATCAACTCACCCCAGATTCTACCACTCACTTACGCACCAGTGAAATTTTCAGTGGTCTATTAACTTGCCAACCTGCACGTGTTAGGGATGCGGGAGTAAAACTGGAGCAGCAAGCGGGTGGGGGTGGCTCTGGGAGAACATGCAAACTCCACACAGACAGCAATCAAGTTCAGGATTGAACCAGAATTTCTCATGCTGTAGGGCAGCGACACTATTACATGCAGCACTCTACCACCCAATTTACAACTTGTATTTCCCATAGGGACCTGGCTCTTTTGTCCACCTTCCATGCCACCCATCAGGCACCCATTTATATGAATCATTCACTGAACCCATTTAATTATCTTCACATTCCCATCAACTTCCCCCAGAATCTTCTACTCACCCGACATCGGGAGAAGAATGGAGAGCAGGGGAGAGACAAGACTTTGCCTTCCATCACAGTGAGGAGGAGATTCACTGTGATGGATGTTTGTGTAAATTGTGTTGGTGTGCGTCTTGGTTCTTTTCTTGTATGACTGCAGAAACCAAATTTCGTTTGAACCTCATGTGAGGTTCAAATGACAAATAAATGGTATTGTATTGTATTGTATTGCACATGAGGGGCAATTTAGTGGTGAATTAACCTATCACCCCGCACTCTTGTTGGTTGGGTGAGGAAAACGATAATTTAGGGCTGTACAGTAGAGGTGCAACATAATGTGGACAAAACCTACTGGTTTGGTCCAGGATGTAATTTGAATATTGTTTCTGGGGCAAATTGAAGAAACCTTTGTTCTGTTGGCAGTCTTTGCTTGTAACGGGTATAGCTTGGACCCAATAGCAGCACAGAGTCAGGCAGGTATAATTGGTAATGAACCTTATAACAATACTGTAACACAGAGTAGTAACACAGGAATGGGTACACCGTACTCACACAGAGGCTCAGGATTGAGCGAGGGTTCCGAAGAGGGGCAGGCAGGAGACGTAGTCGGGGTAGCGGAAGATCCGGTAACCAGGAGATCCAACACACGATGCAAACAAACCAGCGAGGGACAGACGAAAGGAGAGTCGAAGTCAGGCAGGTAGTCGAGGAGCCGTTGCAGGGATACACCAAACAGCCCAGGAGAGAGGCAGACAGAAACCAGGAGGTCGGGGACAGAAGGCTGAGGTGCTATCCGGGAAGACGACAGGACGGAATGGTCAGGGGCAGGCAGGTTTGAATCTGTGTAGGCAGTCGGGAAATCGCTGGAGAGTCTTGCATGAATGCTGAGAACAATCTGGCACTGTGTGAACGGTGAGGAGAGTCTATATACCGGGTTAATAGGTGATCAGAGGCAACTGAGTGCAACAGGTGAGGAGAGTTAGGCTGATGAGAGGGGAGTGGCAGGCAGGCAGGTGAGGAGAAGGAGGGACCGGTGGAAAAGTACTGGGAGGTGAAGTGGATGAGAATGAGGAGAGGGCAACTGTGACATTGCTGTGACTGATTGGAGGAGTTTTTGAAACTGGCAGGGGATGTGAAAATGAAGGCCGTCGGTTCTTTACTCATCAGTCTTCACAGTAATAATCCTTTCTCCCTCTGGGGGGATACCCATCGGCTAGAAACTCCACTGTGTTGAGAGCCTCAGATGCGTTTAATTTGGATCGCCTTAACAACCATTAGATGCAGGATAGAATTCAATCAGAGCTCAATTGCAAATCACTTCTCAGTGAAGGCTGATTTTTTTGAAGCATTCCACGGCAGGTCTCTCAACTTAAGCTGAACGAAGCAGATGCTGTAATATTGAATTTAACATTTACCATGATCTTGGGACTGACAAGTTTATGTGTTTTTCTTCTGTAAATGTCAGCCTTCAACCATAAAGTTCAGTCTTATACCATGGGGAAGGTGATTAAGGTGTTCCAATCTTATTACATCAGTTAACCTTAACATTTTCAAGTTCCAGCAGAAACCCTCAGGATACATGTACTTAATTAAGGCTTTTGGAAAATTGAGATGGTTCATGAATGTAATGTAAGGCCTTTGGAAAGAACTGTCAGGCAATGATTATTGTTAAAACTTCCAAGCTTTCTGCTTCATTTCAAAGATGTTGCTCAGCCATCTGGGGATAATTAAATTGGGCATGGTAGTCCTCATCCTTTGGTTGTTCAAACAAAGTTAGGACTCAAAGGATTAATACCATGTGCGATGTACGTTTGAAATGCAGTATACCTCATTGTATGTTCATAGTGGCATTGAGGTTAAATAAATGGATTGGGCTCAAGACACTTCGACAATGATCTGGAGAAATGAATTTGCATTTCACCATGGCAGCAGGGAATTTAAATATCTCCAGGGAAAATCTATGTTCAGCATCGATAACATCACTGTCAATCTCTCTCGTTTCCCTTTTCCCTGACTAGTCTGAAGAAGGGTCTTGATCTAAAACGTCACCAAATCCTTCTCTCCAGAGATGCTGCCTGTCCCACTGAGTTACTCCAGCATTTTGTGTCTATCTTCTGAAACATGATTTACCTTTCATAAAATAGTGTTGATCTTATAATTTTCCAGATGCTTTGTTGACAATTCCTAGAATTGCGAATGCCAGGCAATTACTGTCCAACTGTCCATCTGTTTTCCTTTTCCCTCCTTTCCCTCTTTTCTGGTACGGAGGTGTGTTTTATTTGGTGTTGTGCAATTGCCTGGGTCCTTCCCAGAATCTGGGGAATTTTAGAAGTACCCTGTGCTTCCATATCCTCCTCTTTTTTAACTCAGTCGTACCAACAGGTCAAGAGATCTGTCGGATTTTTCCGTGTAGTATTTTTTCTCTAATTTTATACATCATTTAAAGTGTTTCACTCTTTTTTTCCCTTTGGTTATCTATTATTTTGGGCTTATGTGTTGCACTCCTAAGTGATACAAAATATTTCTGCCATTATAAATAGCACGGCTTCTCAGGAAGCAATATTAACATTTGCTGCCATCTATCTCATTGAATGCCTGCAGAAGCACCTACAATGTATTTTTATATTTTTTCCACTTTCTCCCCTCAACTAGAGCCTCAGTCGGCCAGTCTTTGCTGGATTCTCATGTTCCCCCATACATGGACCTATTACCTTTTCTCTACAATTTTCAAAGTTTTTTTTCTTAACTTCCATTCACGATTTCAGGATAGATCTCATTTCCTCTAAAATCATTATTTCTCAACAAAATATTGAGAATTATAAAATAGTTTATTAATTGTGCAAAGTAAAATGAGTTATGGGCCTGTCCCACTTACGCGATTTTTCAGCGACTTGCCGGCTCCCGCCATAGTCGCAGCAGGTCGCCGAAAATGTTCAACATGTCGAAAATCCAGCGGCGACCAGAAGGTACGACTCTTTGGGCGACTACTCATGACCATGCAGGCCTCACCCCGCGACATATCGCCAGGGTGTCGCCTGTATGGTCGTGAGTGGTCATCTCAGTTGCCCAAAGAGTCGTAGCGTCTTGCTGAACATTTTCGGCGACCTGCAACGACCTAGGA
The DNA here is from genome assembly GCF_028641065.1 of Leucoraja erinaceus. Taxonomy (NCBI): domain Eukaryota; kingdom Metazoa; phylum Chordata; class Chondrichthyes; order Rajiformes; family Rajidae; genus Leucoraja; species Leucoraja erinaceus. The sequence continues at coordinate 17,159,132 of NC_073393.1, read as the reverse complement.
CGGGTGCCAGCAGTCGCCGAAAAAGTCACGTAAGTGGGACAGGCCAAATTAGGCTAAAATTAGTATTAAATATGGGCACTTGATTGTCAGCATTAATGATGGACCGTAGTGCCTGATTCTGTTTTGTATCCCTCAATAACTTTATTGAATGTTTGTTTTCATAGTTTTCATCTTATTTTCTGAACTGTTTTAGCTTGTATTAAAGATCTGGATGAGAATGTATAAGTCATGATTAGTAAGATTCAATAGTTCAATAGTCCTTTGTGGCCATGTGTACCCTAAGGTACAATGAAATTTGAACCGAGATGAGAAAAACATTTTTCACGCAGAGTGGTGAATCTCTGGAATTCTCTGCCACAGAAGGTAGTTGAGGCCAGTTCATGAGGCCAATGAGACGGGAAGTCGCCAGCCGAGTAGAGATGACTACACGTCCTCTACGGACGTGTACCCCCGGCCCAACGGCAGAAGTCCAGGAGAAGCTTTCTCAGCCATGTCCAGCCCCTAATAGCATCACGGGAAGAAACCAGACTCCAACTATGGACAAAAAGGCTTGAGGACACCCCCCTCCTACTGACATGGGTATCCCTCCCTCTGAAGCCCTCCCTCTGGGCTCAGAAGCATCATGGGTCCAGTGGAAGACGCTCAACCACATGAGAACAGGAACAGGGCGATCAAAAGCTGCCATGGCCAGATGGGGCTATGAAACTGGCCAAACCACCTGTGAATGTGGAGAAGAGGACCATACAATGCAGCACTGCCTTGTCTGCCCCCTACTACCCAACCAGTGCAGCCCAAAGGATCTTGCAGTGTTCAATAAAAACGCAAAGGACTGTGTAAAGGAATGGGAAACTGTTATATAACCAACCAGCTTCAAAGACACGAAAAGAAGAAGAATTGGCTATATTTAAGAGGGAGTTAGATGTGGCCCTTGTGGCTAGAGGGATCAGGGGGTATGGAGAGAAGGCAGGTACGGGATACTGAGTTGGATGATCAGCCATGATCATATTGAATGGTGGTGCAGGCTCGAAGGGCCGAATAGCCTACTCTTGCACCTATTTTCTATGTTTCTATGTTTCTAAGATAAACAGGGCAAGATTTAATAGGAACCTGAGGGATGTTAAATAGTATTTCAAAAACCAGTGGCAAAACATCTCACTGTAACATAGGGCAATGCTGTTGATCCTGCCATTTGAGTTTGAGGAGTCAGCTGCTGTTGGACAGAGAATGATTCCAACCACTCGGACTATTACAACCTGCTGATCTACCTGCAGTGAATTTTAGCAGCCGATATCCCATGAGATTTGACAATAAAAGTGGGATGCAATTTGGTATGCTGACCTTCCTCTCTGGATTTTTAGTGTACGACATCTGCTGTTTCTAAAATGTGATTTTCTTCATGCGTTTATTTATCTTGCCTTAGGCTGCCCTCCAGGCAGCTGAGTGATAAGTGAGATCCTGAAGGCTACAAAAGCAGCTGAAATGGACCCCAATTTCTGAAAATGCTTCTAATGTAATATGTATTAATCTTGAGGATCACACTGCAATCCTGGATGCAAATGATGCTTCATAAACCTTGATTGATGCAACACAATGTTAATTATCTGTTAACCCATTCAAGTTGTTTGCCCTTCATATGTGTTCATATATACTTCAACACCACAGCCGTGGCACAGTTTTTAGGATTGGTTATTGATTTTTACTGTAGGCTAGGCCTCTATATTTATTCCATCACTGCATCGTTTAGTCACACTTCCATATTGGTATTGCTTTATTTTGTAACGTGTACAGTAAAAATCATTGTTTTTTATGTTATCAAGGCAACATGCGTACAATGGATCAGAAATACAAGGAACATAAATAGGGTGCAGAATATAGTTTTACGGCAACAGAGAAAATGCAGATCTATAAAGTCAAAGTCAAACGTCAAAGTAGCCTTTATTGTCATTCAGACCTTGCGGTCTGAACGAAACTTTGTTGCCTTGCAGTACTACATATAGTACAAAATGACAAAAACACACAATAAACACAAATTAACATCCACCACAGTGAGTTCGCCAGGCACCTCCTCACTGTGATGGAAGGCAAACGTCTTAAGTCTTTGTCTCATCCCTTCTCATTCTCCCTCTGCGCCGAGGCGATCCAGGCTTCAGATGTTTTGACCCCGCCAGGCGATGGTAAGTAATGCCAGTCCCGCGGCTGAATCCGAGCTCCGCGAACGGGCCGGTTCAACTCCGCGGCCCGGATTGGTCGAAGCTGCCGAAGCTGCGGACCTCCAGTCCAGCGGACGCAGCTGTTGTTGCGGGAGCTCCGGAGAACAGGTCACCAACCTGTGACCTGCGAGCTCCCGACGATGTCGTCCACTGGGCCTGCGGTCGGGTCGGGTGGCCGCTGCCGCCGGAGCACTGTCCCAGCTCCGAGGCCGGGTGGTCGCTGCCGCTGCCCCAGCTCCGAGGCCGGGTGGCCGCTGCAACTGCCGCTGCCCCAGCTCCGAGGCCAGGTGGCCGCTGCCGCTGCCGCTACCCCAGCTCCGAGGCCAGGTCGCCGCTGCTGTCGGAACACCACAGCTCCGTAGTCGGACCGTTGCGGCTGGAACGCTGCCCCAGCTCCGAGGCCGCCAGCCCCGCTATTAGGCCTCCGCGGAGACGGAGACGGGGGATACGACAAGAGAAGTCGCATCCCCCTGAAGGAAGAGACCAAAAGCATGTTTCTCCCCCCCACCCACACACATACACAACCTAATAAACCAAAGATTAACTAAAACAGGACAAAAGAACAACAAAAAAACGAAAAAAAACAGCCGGACTGCAGGCGAGCCGCAGCTGCTAAGGCAGCGCCGCCATCTTCATTAAAAAATTGTAGGTGCCACAATGAGTTACATTGGAAGATCAGGAATTCATCCCAAGCATATGAGAGTCCCGTTCAAAAGTCTAATACCAGTGGGAATGAAGTTGTTTCTGCATCGGTGGTACGTGCTTTCAAATGTTGTATCTTCTGCCGGATGGGAGATCGGAGAGGAGGAGGTGACTAGGGTGTGAGTGATCCTTGATTATGTTGGCTGCTTTCATGAGGCACGGTGAAGCATGGATGGATTCATTGGGAGGGCGGCTGGACACATGATAAACTGGGCTGCGTCCACAGCTTACTCTAATTTATTGCAATTTTGGCCAGAGCAATTGCCGTACCAAGCTGCGACAAATACAGGCAGGATTCTTTCTCTGATGCATTTGTAGAAATTGGTAAGAATCATCAGGGGCATGCCAAATCCCCTTAGCATTGGTGTGTTTACTTCCTCATGGAATCAGTGTAGTTGGACCAGGACAAATTGTTGGTGATGTTTACACCTAGGATCTTAAAGCTCTTGGGTGGCATGGAGGGGTGAGGGGGATGGTGAATGGTGTGTTGGGACTGAAGGAAGGTGGCCGGTGTGGACAGGTGAGTGGGATGGTGGGTGACAATGGCAGATGATGTGGAGGGGTTGGGGAGATGATGTCCTTGTGGAGGGCTGAGGTGAAACTTTGGGTGGGTAGTGTAGGCTGGCGGGAGAGTGATCAGCTAAAAATGTAATATAAATTCATGATGATTGAGAGAGGTCCTAATCACAAGAAATGTCAATGATTATAAGTAACATTGATTCTATGGAAAGTTGTGAGATGAGGAGTGAGAATGTTTGTTTGATAGAGATTCAGGCAGAGCAGGTCTGTTGCCCAGATAGTTTTAAGCACAAAGATCCTAATATAAAGAACAAATTAAGTACATGTGCATATTGTCTTTATGCAGAATAGGCAGTGATGTGTGCAGCACCATGTTCTGCACTCTTGAGTGTGCAGTTAACCCACAATTAGATTCAGTGAATGATTTTGTCCAATAATCTGTATTTTGAGTGTATTCAGTGACTGCCCTTCTTCCCCTACTCCCTCCATCAAACCTTAATTTCTGTACTTTGGGACCTTACAATAATCTGCTCTGATATTTGCACAGCCATAACACAGCTATTTTGTCCAACCTTCAGTTCTCTTGCCAACTCCCGCCAAATTCTTTCTCTATTCCGTAGATCGTATGCAGCTTGAAATACTTTATCGATAACCCTCTTTCCAGTGCTATGAATCAGTATTTTAATCAATATTTGCGCTCCAATTTCCCTTTCCTTTCTGAAGTCTTTATAACCTGGAACATATATTTGGTGATCGTCAATAAGGCATGTACTTTGAAATCAGTTGGGGGGGGGGGGGGGGGTGTCTCTGACAGAGTAAAACCAGGTTGACCATGGGGATAAGCTGTAGACATGGTTATCCGGTCAATGAGTGAATGGGAGAGTTAGAGGGTGAGAACATAGATGACAGACTGTGGGAATTGTGAAACATGGAGCAGGAAGACATGGCGGACAGGTCAAGCTGGGCACCTCCTCCAGTCTTAGATAAAAGAAAAGGAAAAACAGGGAAATAGACTGAGCTGATGTTACAGATGTACAGCTGATATAGACCGAGATATCAGGTCACCTGAGGTAAAATTCAGTATCAAGTCTAGAAGTCTGCAACTTGGCTGCCCAGACAGAAGACGAGGTGTTGTACCTCAAGATTGGGTTGGGCTCCATCGTTACAGTGCAGGAACAGAGGGGGGATGTTTATGGTGGCAATTGACATATTCTTGATTAGTAAGGGTGTCAAGGGTTAAGGGGAGAAGCAGGAGAATGGGGTTGAGATGGAACGATAGATCGGCCATAATTGAATGATGGAGTAGACTTGATGGGCTGAATGGCCTGCTTCTGCTCCTATGACTTATGAACTTATGAACTTATGAACTTCGGAAAGCAGAGAGGTGGAAGTGGGAGTGGGATAGGGAATTAAAGTGAGAGGCAACTGGACTGCCTGACAGTAAGAGCACTGCAATGGGACTCTGATAGCTTACCATCCCTGGCTGTAATAGAGTGTCCATGGCCACTGTGGCTGCAGGGCCACCCTGCACACCAGAAAAGTGAAAAAAAAAAGAGGGGAAAACCATTTAGGATTGAAATGAGATTACATTTCTTCACTGAAACATCGGTGAATCCTTAAGACTCTCCACTGGGCAGGGCTGAGATAGTTCCAAACTGAGAACAGAAGGGAACAATGAAAAAGAGCAGGAAAATTGTGCTGAGGTGGATAAGCCGTGATCTTGATGAATGATAGAGTAAGCTTAAGTGGTCGTGAGAGCTACTCCTGACTTTTATTTATTTTGTTCTCACTTAAAATGGGAACTTTAATTCTTCTGCAAGTTGAAAGGAGCAGATCAGCTTGAGACTCAGAGGCAATGAATTATTTCAATATGCACGGAACACATTTCACTTGAACAAATAGCAGACCTATCCTGGAACATCCCAGTAAAAGGCAGGCCTGAATTAGTAAAACATCCAACTCCGAGGATCCACTCAAGGAATGACGGCTGTAATACTTTCTCAGCATCGATACAGAGAAAGGACATAAAATGCCGGAGTAACTCAGCGGGTCAGGCAGTATCCCTGGAGAACATGGATTCAGAAGGGTCCCAAACCGAAAAGTCACTTATCCATGTTAACCAGGGATGGTTACACAAAAAAGCTTGAGAAACTCAGCGGGTGCAGCAGCATCTATGGAGCGAAGGAAATAGGCAACGTTTCGGGCCGAAACCCTTCTTCAGAGACTGATCGGGGGCGGGGGTGGGCGGGGGACAAGAAAGGAAAAAGGAGGAGGAGCCCGAAGGCTGGGGGATGGGAGGAGACAGCAAGGGGACTGAGGAAGGAGAGGAGACAGCAAGGACTAACAAAATTGGGAGAATTAACCAGGGATGCTGCCTGAGTTACTCCAGCACTTTGTGTCTTTCCTTGGCAAACCAGCATCTGCAGTTCCTTGTTTCTAGCACTCGATAGAGTGGTAGATGGATCACAAAGCAAGATTTTCAGTGCATATTAAGCTGATTTTGACTGATTACAATCGCAAACAAAACTTGCTGGAGGAACTCAGCGTTTCCTCCAGTACTTTGTTTTTTTGCTCCAGATTTCAGCATCTGCGGTCTCTTGTGACTCCTGATACAATAGGTTGCTCGGGATTGTTAATGGGTATAAATATGGAAGAGCGACGAAGGGTGGCATCCTGAGAGAGATGCGCTAGTGATGCAAGCCTCAGAGACAATGTGAAGATGACACACCACATTATCTGTGTAACCAAACCTGCAGGCAGCGGGAAGCCAACTATTCATTTGTTTTCCCTTCTTGACTTCAGACTGAGCTAAAGCCAAACACCAGCTTTATCTCCTTGATGCCAGCTGGTGCTGTATTCCTTGGAGCTACTGGGCCGGAATGAAGAGAGCTGCCTCTACTCATCCTTGAAGGAGAGAAACAAGCAGAAATGAACAGGATGTCTCCAGCACTGCTCCAGTGACAGCCACGGGCTTTAAATTCAATGCAAGCAAGAAATAGTGTTGAAATCATTACACCCCCCGAAAGATGAGCAGATGGTATCTGTGCTCTTTATCCCACTCCATTGCTTGCGTTGTGAAGAGGAGATCTATTGCCACACATCAGTAAGCCTTAATTGAACACACGGTTTCCGTCATTTTTTGACCATTCTAATCTTAAACAGATTCTGCCTCTCTAGGGAATGCAAAAACTTAAAGCCAAATATTCGACAAGTGAAATGGTATGCTCAAAATTGACTCGTATCTTTTTTTGGGGGGTAAAGCCCTGATGCTGTGATCTGAGAATTCCCAACTTTGTTCATTACCTTGCTTTAGCCTGAATAGGAGTGGTCCTGTGAAGCTGGTCTGGTCAGCAAGTGGACTCCAGCCAGGGTTCCCTTATCTCATCACTGACACTGACTTCCCTGTCTGTGGCCCCTTGCACATGCATGGTTGAGGAACAACATCTCATCTGTCTTCTGCGCACCTTGAGTCTGAACTAAATATCAATTTCTACAATTTTAGGTCACTCCATCTTACTTTCTGATTAGATAGATGACCAACATGTCAGGATATTGGGTCGGGTGTCCAGCTTGGAATTGTTTGTGATGTGAACACCATTCACATCCCAAATGTTTGACAAATCAAAGTTATAGACATCTTCTATATGGACATTAGCAAGGCATTTGATAAAGTTCAATATGGTAGGCTTATCTGGAAGTTTTGATGGCCTGGAATCCAGGGAGAGCTATCCAACTAGATGAAGAATTGGTTTCATGGAAGGAAGCGGAGTGCGAAGATTGTTTTTCGGACAGGATGCCTATGACTAGCTATGTGTCTGGGGAAAGGTGCTGGCCCCTTTTCTGTCTGTGGTTATTATCCTTCAACTATCAGGTTCTTGACTCAAACTACACAACACTAACCCTATTTCAACGAGGAACACTAACACCCGCCTATTAAAATATCCAGGACTTATTTTCTAATGATGCTTTTGTACTGATGTCTTTCTTCTTTTTGAATTTGACGACTAAGCATGATTCATGTAGAATTTGTTTCTGTGTTTAAGAATAACGAGTAAGCCATTTAGAACGGAAATGAGGAAACACCTTTTCTCACAGAGAGTTGTGAGTTTATGGTATTCTCTGCCTCAGAGGGTGGTGGAGGCTGGATCCATGGATACTTTCAAGAGAGAGCTAGATAGGGCTCTTAAAGATAGCGGAGTCAGGGGATATGGGGAGAAGGCAGGAACAGGGTACTGATTGGGGATGATCAGCCATGATCACATTGAATGGCAGTGCTGGCTTGAAGGGCCGAATGGCCTACTCCTGCACGTATTGTCTATTGTTTGTCTGGGTCTATGTACCTGTGATGCTGTGCCAATCAAGATGTTTCATTGTAAGTGCACCTCACTGTACTCCTGCACATGTCAATTAACTTGAACTTGGGTTGCACTATACAAAGCATTCTATCAATTGCATCGCAATTTGGTTGGGCAACTATTCTGCCCAAGATATTGCAGAGAGAGCTATGTACATTGCACAGCAGATTAAGGAACAGCTTCTTCCTCACTGTTATCAGATGATTGAATGGACCTCTCACAAGCTAAGGATGTAGTTCCGATCTCCTTCTTCAGACTGATTGTAGTAGGGCCTAGTAAACTGGAACAGAGGGAAGGTTTGACAAAGCCTGGATACAGATGAGGGTTTTTTGATTCACAGAAGGTTGGATAAAGGCAAAAGGTAGTGAGATATGGAGATGATGAGAGATGTTGTCAGAGCAAGGAATAAAGGGAAGGAGATGTGGGGAAGGGGAAAGGGAGAAATGGGTGTGTATCCAGGTGGGGTACAGGGGGGGGGGGGGAAAAAGGAGGGGGGGGGAGGGTTGGTTGAAGGTTAGTTACCTAAAATTGGAGAATTCAATATTCACACCACTGGGTTGTAAGCTACCCAAGTGGAATGCAAAGTGTTATTCCTTTAGTTTCCTCACTCTGGCAATGGTGGAGGCTCAGGACAGAAAAGTCAATAAGAGAATGGGAAGAGGAATTAAAATGGTTAGCAACTGGGAGATCCAGCAGGTGAACCGAGCGTAAGTGTTCACCGGAACTGTCGCCTGGCCTATGCTTGGTGTCACCGATGTCCAATCATCTGCCAATTAACACACCCATTACCTATCACTTGCCAGACTGTGTCCTATCCCTATCTCTCCCAGCTTTCTTCCCCCTTCAACAATCAGTCTGAAGAAGAGTCCAGACCCTAAACGTCCAGCCCATATCAATTTCCTCCAGAGATGCTGCCTGACACATGAGTTAATCCAGCACTTTGTGTCTTTGTCACTATGTTCAGCAGTCTGTTTATTTTTCCCTTTTCACTACCTGTCATACTAGTATATGGTTTGATTGTACTCCTGTTTGGTATATAACATGGACTTTAATATGTAATATAATAAATATATAATATAGTATGTGTATGGTTTATATATATAATGTATTACATATAATATAATATATATTATATATTATTGTTATATCAAATATATTGTATATATAATGTTGTACAATATAATATCATATAATATAACAACATTATATAATATAAACTAGACAACACGCAAAACAATGTGCCTCACTATAGGTATGTTACAAAACCTACCTGAATCGTGGCTGAGCATCTGCCCTACCCCGTGTGCGTGATTTTGGCGCTGTTTAGAGGGGGCGGGTTTAAAACGCGATTTTTACTAGGCTGTTGCAATCGAAAATGTTCAGCCTAGTAAATCATTAACGGAAAATCGCTGAAAGATCCCGTCACAAAACGTATTATTAGTTTTTATGGCCTTGTATAATAGTTATAGTAGTTTAAAAATCACTCTCTCAACCCGCAACCTCTCGCAGCCCCAGGGTTTTATAAAGCAAACAATTAAAGGTATGTACCTTATTTTTACATTAAATGGGGCTTCTTAAGACCCCTTTATACAAAGTTTACTATAGCGAGCAGTTCATTTTGGGCTCTTTATATCCCGCAGTATTTTTCTGGGCACTTGAGGGCACAAATCCAGCGCAATGTGAACGTTCTAAACCAGTGCGTTCACAGGAACCCACTAGAAAGCTGATTTAAATTGACTTTAATTTACAGCAATTGAACACTAAATTCCTTCCATTTGGCCTATAAATTGATGTAAATGAGATTTTAAAATCATGTTTTATTGTGAATTATTTGTGAATATTATTTGGACACTTGGGCTATTTAAAAATGTTAATCATTTATTAAGAAATGGATAGATGTTTAGATCTAGTAATTGAAGTTTGAAATTAGCTACAATTGGGTAACTAACTAATTATATGCTTTAATTTCAGGTCATCCAAGTAAGATTATTTTATATTTGTTTCAGAATGCTTCAATCTATGATAACTGAAAATTTCATTCAGTTCTCTTAATTTTTAAGAAGGTTATGGGCTTTTGACTGTCCACGATCACAGCTTTTTTGTCATGTCCATAGGAAATCAATAGGGAACAAGATGCTAATTTCCGAGTATGAAAATGGCCATAGCTTTTTTATTACTTGAGATATGAAAGTGAATTAGGTGTCAAATTAAACTTATTGTTATGCTTTATCTGATGGGATAAATTGCAGACTTGATTTTTTAAATCTCAAAATTTTGTAACATTGCTACTCACTATATATCCGTACAAGTGACCAATAACAATTCCAATGTGATAACTCCTCCTAGAACACTTCCCGATACTAACATCTCTCTCCTGATCCAGGAAGGTGGCAAGCATCATCAGAGGGTCACCTCCTGTTCCCCTTTGCTGCTGCACTTCTTAGAACAGGATCTTTGAGGCGTCCTGATTAGTGGAAGTGCCCTCCCTGTATTCCTAGATGTGTTTTCCTGTGGCATGCACATTGAACCTGGGAAACATAGAAACATAGAAAAATAGGTGCAAGAGTAGGCCATTCGGCTCTCCAAGCCAGCACTGCCATTCAATATGATCATGGTTGATCATCTAAAAGCCAGGATCATGGTTCCTCCGTTCCTCCTTTTCCCCCATATCCCTTGATTCCTTTAGCCCTAAGAGCTAAATCTAACTCTCTTGAAAACATCCAGTGAATTGGCCTCCACTGCCTTCTGTGGCAGAGAATTCAAATCGTTCACAACTCTCTGGGTGAATTTTTTCCTCACCTCAGTCCTAAATGGCCTTATTCTTAAACTGTGGCCCCTGGTTCTGAACTCCCCCAACATTGGGAACATTTTTCCTGCATCTAGCCTGTCCAATCCTTTAAGAATTCTATATGCTTCTATAAGATCCTCTCTTATTCATTTCAGTTATTCATTTCACACAAATTCATTTCACTTGCACTTTAAGTGCAAGTGACGAATAAAACTTGACTTGAATAAACTTGACTTGAACTCATCCTTCTAAATTCCAGTGAATACAATCCCAGTCGACCCATTATTTCATCAATACAACCTAACTTTGCTAAGAGGGCAGTTCCACACCATCTAAAATCTAGCACCCATTAATACTTCCAATCTCACTGCATGTTTTATACAAATGTTTATTATGTGCAAGCAGCTTCCTGGTGTGGGGATCCTTGGAAGATTCACCAATCCCGGTTCTACATCTAGATGCCAAAGGTTTCACGCAAGTGTCAGTTTTTGTGCTGACGTGCAGAATCCCCGGTGAAGTGCTTGCTGAGATCCCCCAGAGCAGCGTGGGAGATGGGATCGCTCTCTGAGAGCTGGCGGGGGGAGGGGGTTGGGGGGGTGAGGGAGCTTGAACAATGAGGCGTTGAATCCTGATTCTGCACTTTCCCTGGTTGCTGGATGGGCATTAGGTCTGGAGACTGGTCTCATTAGTTGCTCATAAATTATGTAAGTTCAGAATTATTCAGCCCCTGACAATTTCTCAGCGCAGGCTACAACACATTTCTTGATTTACAGCTCGCCAACAGTTCGATGGGGAACTCCACTAATTAAAGCTGGGTTGCTGTAATTGTGAACACTGCACTTATTCTGCACTTTGTGCAATGCCAGGCTCAGCTCTGCGCATTATGGATTGTTCAATTTGTTTCTGCTCCTCACTGCAGTTTTTCTGCAATTTAGCACTGTTCCGTCCGCGTTAATCTTGCTGTCAACAGCTGCGCTTTGAGGATACAGGCATATTCCATTACATCAAAAGGACACAAAGTGCTGGAGTAACTCATCCCTGGAGAACATGGATAGGCAACGTTTTGGGTCGGGGTCCTTCTTTGGATTGTAGGGAGGGGGAATTACATCGATTGGTGGGAGTGCTGCCATCAGGTGCGGAAAATACCCCTCTCTCTCCCCCCACATGAAGGATGGAACCACTTCTATTTCTTCTTCTTTCATGTCTATCTTCCATGTTTCAAATGTTGACATCACTGAAATCATCCGTCCTGAAAAGAACGCAAGCTTCCAGCGACAATCAGTGGGAGCCATCACTTGTTGCAATAGATGATGGCGGTAGAAGAATTAGCTCAGGATACTTCCAGTTTCCAGCTCTGCGACGTGGACGCTCCTGCTATGGGTCCGTGGAACCACAGAGGCACATGCAGTGCACGGATGGTCCAGCGACTGTTATGGGGCCTAGTGGATGTAACTAAAGAAATTACCATCTTTGTGTCCTCTTCGACAGGGAGTTGTTTAGCAGAGTGCTTCACCTAACTTAAGACCAGTCTTCATGTCTGTCTCAGGGAAAGGTAATATTACAATTGGCCTGCACATAGAAGGCTCACCTTTCTGCTACATCACCAACATTTCTCATTGCCAAAAACACCTCTCAGATACTCCCCGACGCTTGCTGTTCTTCTCACTCACTCTGGTTTAAATCCTCGTGGGATAAGTGACCATGGGGTGCATGGAAGAGCAGATATACCTCTCATAATTGATAGTGGAGTGGAGGAGGTGTAGCACATCATAAGTGTCTCCACTTACATACCCTTTGCCAATGAAGAGACTGCAGACAGCAGATTCCTGCTACCTAGATAACAGAACTAGCTCATGGAAACAGGCCATTCTGCCCACCACATCCAAGCTAATCAGTGAGCACTCATCCATATTAATAGACCTTGGCTCGGAGTTTTCTATGCCTATGCAATTCAAGTATTTGGCTAGACACTTGTTAAATCCTGTCAGTGTTTCTGCTTCCACCATTCTCTCAGACAGTGTCTTCCAGGTACTCACCACTCTCTAGGTGAGGTGTCCCCCTCAGAACCACTCTAAATTTATAGAATCATAAAGTCGTACAGCATGGAAAGAGGCCCTTCAACCCAACTTGTCCATGCCGACCTCAATGCCCTATTCAAAGCCAGTCCCATTTACCCATATACTTCTAGACCCCTATCCTTCTGTCCATATTCTTGTCCCAATGTCTTTTATAAGTTGTAATTATATCTGCCTTATCTACGTCATCTGGAAGTTCATAGCCAGATTTTCTTTCTAGTTATCTTTTTTCTCTTAACGTACTTATAAAATCTCTTTGGATTCTACTTAATCTTATTTGTCAGAACTATCTCAAGCCCTCTTTTTGTTCTTTATTTCGACTTGCCCTTTGCCTATGGACATGCACACCTTGAACTCTCACTATCACACGTTCAAAAGCTTCCCACTTTCCGGATGCCCTTTGCCAGTAAACATCCTACTCCAACCTACTCTACCCTATACATTCCTCTCTAATACCGTTAAACGTGGCCTTGCCCCAATTTAGAACTTTAACCTGTGGACCAGCCTTGTCCTGATCCATAACTATCTTTTATTTATAATTAAAGCTAATAGAACTGTGGTCGCTGGTCCCAAAGTGCTCATCGACTAACACTTCAGTCAGTTGCCCTGCAAATTCCCCTCAAGCTTTGCGCTCTACCTTGTGGAGCCTTCTACATATTGTCTGAAGAAACTTTCCTGAACACATTTGACAAATTCCACCTTGCTTAAGCCCTTAGCACTATGTCAATCCCAGTCTACATTGGGAAAGTTAAAATCTCCTTAAAATCATAATCTTGCAGCAATGTGCAATCTCCTAGCATATCTGTATAGTTGTACCTACCTATGATATGCGTATATAGTCCTGCAATCTACCGTATCTATGCCCCCATTCAAAACTCATCCACTCAGATAGCACATAGATGCCCAGACTTTCAAGGACATATAACACTTACTCACAATGACAATATGAAGCAGGACAAGTACAAGATAATTCAAGATATTTTGGCCCTAACCATTCTAGTTCGTTCCATGGGGAATTTTCAAACGGCCCTAAGGGAGATTGTCCTTTTCTTTTGCAAGACTGGATATGATTAATTTGTCACCCTTATCATCAACTTTCAGCAGAGACTTGGGCTTCAGTTATATATTGAAACTAACACCAGAAACATAAGTGTGCTAGACAAAGGCAAGCCCTGACAGAACAATCTCTGCAAGTTATTGGGTATTTCTCCGGTTCTGACCTGAACATATAATGGGGGCAGTGCAGGAACAAGCCTACACCTGCTCCTTCACTTCCTACATCACACCGCCGTTAAGCAAGCATAAATATGCCTGCTGCAATTTCCTCTGTGATCTAGTCACTTGCCAGCACATGCCTTGCTTAAGAATGAGTTCTAATGTGGAAAAATGTTTCAATTAAATGGTGCAATTGTGATCCTAATCCTATCTATGATTAAATTTGTTGCCGAACATTAAAATACAGCAGAGCAGATAATACTGCTGCATTTTAGGGGGATGTTGCGAAATCCATCAAACGATGCATTTGCGATGATTTATACAATTGTACCCTGCCACTGGGGATCAATATTACTGTGGGACAGCAGAGAGGAGTCTCAGGTGTAAAAGATAATTTCTAGAAAAGGAGGCAGACAAAAAAGATGGGATGCGTTACATAAGGCAGGAGATTCTCAATAACATTTACATTAAAATGGTTGGCCAGGAGACCACTTAAATGTTGAGACATGGGCTGCAGCAGCAGCCAGTGTGATGCTGGGTCACAGACCAACAACATTGCTGATGTAGGAACTGTTCAGACTTCAGAAGAGATTGAAATTTCAGTTCAAGGACAATCCCATTCCAGATACTGCTAAAGATACTCAGCAGGCCAGGCAGCATCGGTGGAGGAAGAAAAATTAAATATTCTATACAAATATTTAAATTATATATAAATATATACAAATATTTAAATTATATATAAATATATACAAATATTTAAGGACATTTTTGTAACTTTGTTGGCACCTTGTGGCGACTCTTTTGTGCGCTATGCCAAAAAAAACAAAGAATTTCACTGTACCTTCATGGTCCATGTAACAATAAAGTATCTATCTATCTATCTATCTATCTATCTATCTATCTATCTATCTATCTATCTATCTATCTATCTATCTGTCTATCCGTCTATCCGTCTATCCGTCTATCCGTCTATCCGTCTATCCATCTATCCGTCTATCCGTCTGTCCGTCTGTCTGTCTATCCATCTATCCGCCTGTCTGTCTGTCCGTCTATCTACCGTTACCACTTCCCACTCCCACCCCCCAACACATTACTTGCACCCTCAGGTTACAGTACGTCAGATTAATTCCGCTGTAAGTATGGATATCCGAGGTTCCACTACTGCATCTTATCCCCTATCTTTTGTAGCGTCAAGCTTAGAGATGAAATAGACCCAAGAGCAATTTTTAAATGCTACCATAACCCCTTTTACAGGTTTTTCAAATATACATCTATATGCAACAACCTTTAACAGCATAGCACACCTATTTTGCACTAATGAACATATATTGGAGGCCCTAATTATTATTGGAGACATTATGGCAGAGATTCAACAAATTAATTCCCAGGTTAATGAGGTTTTCGCATGAGGAGTGATTAAATAAGATTCACCTCATTTAATGCATATGGCAGATTTGAGGTCTAGAGTAGAATTCACGGGTTGTGGTGAAAAGGCAGGAGAAGTGAAATGAGGCCAAGATCAAATGCAAATTGAAATTCAGATATAGATGAGTTTCTTGTCATATACACTAGGGTGCAATGAAATTCCTTGTTTGCATGAAACGCATCGAGTAAACAGTGTGTAGAAATGACAGAAACAACTATGAATCCAGTTATCCAAATGAAAAACAGCAGCATGGTACAAGATTGTTGTGTAGTCTGAGGTGATCCAACAATTGAGTGATGAGGACAGGATTGTGTTCACACCTTTACTTCCCCAGGTCAACAATAAACAATTTCATCTTGCTGACTTTAAGTCATCTTACTTCATCCGCTGAAGTCGCTGTACTCTGTCTCGGCATTGTTGTTGATCTGGGTGATAACAATGGTATCATCGTTAAACATAGAAACATAGAAACATAGAAAATAGGTGCAGGAGTAGGCCATTCGGCCCTTCAAGCCTGCACTGCCATTCAATATGATCATGGCTGATCATCCAACTCAGTATCCTGTACCTGCCTTCTCTCCATACCCCCAGATCTCTTTAGCCACAAGGGCCACATCTAACTCCCTCTTAAATATAGTCAATGAACTGGCCTCAACTACCTTCTGTGGCAGAGAATTCCAGAGATTCACCACTCTCTGTGTGAAAAAATGTTTTCCTCATCTCGGTCCTAAAAGATTTCCCCCTTATCCTTAAACTGTGACCCCTTGTTCTGGACTTCCCCAACATCGGGAACAATCTTCCTCCATCTAGCCTGTCCAACCGCTTAAGAAATTTGTAACTTTCTATAAGATCCCCCCTCAATCTTCTAAATTCTAGCGAATACAAGCCGAGTCTATCCAGTCTTTCTTCATATGAAAGTCCTGACATCCCAGGAATCAGTCTGGTGAACCTTCTCTGTACTCCCTCTATGGCAAGAATGTCCTTCCTCAGTTTAGGAGACCAAAACTGTACGCAATACTCCAGGTGTGGTTTCACCAAGACCCTGTACAACTGCAGCAGAACCTCCCTGCTCCTATACTCAAATCCTTTTGCTATGAATGCTAACATACCATTCACTTTCTTCACTGCCTGCTGCACCTGCATTCCTGCTTTCAATGACTGGTGTACCATGACACCCAGGTCTGGTGTTAATCTAAACTTAGTGATTAGATTGGCGTTGCACTTAGAGTCATAGAGTTATCGAGCCATACAGCATGGAAACAGGCACTTTGGCTCAACTTGCCCATACTGACCAACATGTTCCATCTAAGCTACTCCCACCTGCCTGCATTTGGCCCATACGCCTTGAAACTTGAGAACCTATCTATCCATGTACCTGTCTAATTCTTTCTTAAACATTGTGATAGTGCCTGCCTCAACTACCTCCTCTGGCAGCTCGTTCTATTCACCTACCACCCACTGTGTAAAAAAGAGACCCATCAGATTCCTATTAAATCTTTCCGTCTTCACCTTAAACCTACAGTATGTTCTCTGGTTCTCGATTCCCCTACTCTGGGCAAGAATGCTCTGTGCATCTACCTGATCTATTCCTCTCGTGATTTTATACACCTCCACACGATCAGCCCTCATCCTCCTGTGCTCAAGGAATAGAGTCCCAGCCTACAGAAACATCGCCAACTTGTGTTGCTTTGTATCTTTGTTGTCAACTCCTAATATAGGCATAGTATTGGGATGTGAAACTGATGATTGTCTTACAATATGTATTCCTTATAGGCAGCTTTCCATTTGCCCATGTTGTTTATTTCTGCTTTGGCCTTTGAATCAGAAGGTACTGACTCCAGAGGCACTCAGAGCAAGAAATCCTCCACTGCTGGAAAATCCACTTCCAACCTTCCTTCAAAAGTTCTTTCAAAGGACCGGGATAAAAGGCTGACAGTCGAGCTTTTGCTTTTGGCGTGATGAATGAATATTCATTGTTTTTGCAATGACTTTCTAATGAGCTCACCGAGAATATGCTATTTCCAACATGACAATTTTTCTGGTACCAGCTTCATAGTAAAGCACAGATAACAAATGAGCCTGTCTACATATACCCTCAGCAATGCTGCAGATCATCTATTATTAGCTAATAAAGATTTTAGTTGATGTAAACATCTATCTTACAGTACTGTTGTGGTTATTCAGCTGTGAACTGACGATGCTCTTTACGATGGAACAGCGAGGATGTGAAAGCAAACTGAAGCCCTCCAGGCTTTTGCGACTGGAACAGCAGGTTATTTTAAGTAGAGACGAATGATAGTCATCAAAGGATGTGCAGGAGATGGAGGAAGGCAGCTTGGGGTTTGGCACAGTGGCAGGTGTTTTTGCTGCTTTATGGGGAAGCTGTCTCATAAGCAAGGAACCAGAAATCTGGCTTTTAAACATAGCCACTAGTCGAAGCACCCCAACAAACAGTCCACATCCAGACTTATAATGAGGCACAGGGTCATGATCAAGAGATATTTCTTCACCCACGAAATGGTGCAGCGATGAAATTCTCCACTACAAACGCCAGTGGAGGGACCGTCATTAAATATATTCGAGAAGCAGGAAATACATTTCCTTAATGCCAAAGGGATCGAGGAGAAAGGAAGAACGAGTGCCGCAGTGGATGATCAACCATGTGGCACAGCTGGCAGCGCCAGAGACCCAGGTTCAATCCTGACCTCACATGCTGTCTGTGTCAAGTTTGCACGTTATTTCTGTCAACATATAGGTTTTTTCCAAGTTCTCTGGATTCTTATCACATCCCAAAGATGTACGGGTTTGTAGGTTAAGTGGCCTCTGTAAATTACCCTTATTATGTAGGGTGTGGCTGCAAAAGTGGGATAACATAGAACTACTGTGAATGGGTGATTGATGGTCAGCATGGACTTGATAGGGGCAAAGGCTTATTTCCATGCTGTATCGTTCAATTAATGTATTCGATTGAATTAGTCTATCATGCTAAATGATGAATCAAAGGGTGAATCACCCTGTTTCTGCACCTGTTTCTGAACCCCCCCCCCCCCTCTCTTCCCTCCTTTATCATCCTCAAAATTCGCCTCCTACATTACTTTAGGCCCTTTGAAAAACTCACGGGAATATTGTTATTTGGATTCTAAACGCAAATCGTTTGGATGATAGGAAGGATGTCAACAAAATAGAGAGAGTACAGAGGAGATTTACTAGAATGTTGCCTGGGTTTCAGCAACTAAGTTACAGAGAAAGGTTGAACAAGTTAGGGCTTTATTCTTTGGAGCGCAGAAGGTTAAGGGGGGGACTTGATAGAGGTCTTTAAAATGATGAGAGGGATAGACAGAGTTGACGTGGATAAGCTTTTCCCACTGAGAGTAGGGAAGATTCAAACAAGGGGACATGACTTGAGAATTAAGGGACTGAAGTTTAGGGGTAACATGAGGGGAACTTCTTTACTCAGAGAGTGGTGGCTGTGTGGAATGAGCTTCCAGTGAAGGTGGTGGAGGCAGGTTCGTTTTTATTATTTAAAAATAAATTGGATAGTTATATGGACGGGAAGGGAATATAGGGTTATGGTCTGAGCGCAGGTATATGGGACTAGGGGGGAGTACGTGTTCGGCACGGACTAGAAGGGTCGAGATGGCCTGTTTACGTGCTGTAATTGTTATACGGTTATATGGTTAGTACGTCTTTTTGCTTTAATTCATCCAGTGGCACTTGGAGCCAATTTAGCAAGTGAATTATTTCATTCAGCACATTAAAGAAAAATAAAACCGATTAAGAAGTTTATTGATGAGAATGGGCTCCAAATGGTGGTATGTAAAGAATATTTATCCAGACTGGTATATTCTGTCAGCAATTAACGTGATGAAGTGCTGTAATGGCAACATAAAAATGAGCAACAATGATTAATGTGAATTTACCGGGAGCAGCATATGCAGAGGAGTTCGCAAATCAAACTGGAGTTAAATTTGTTGTTCTAGCTGGAAGCAAAAGTTACCAAACAGTCAGCTATTTGTAGTCAAATTAGTTCAGTGAATAATTTTTGGGAGTAATATTTCACTTGGGATGTCAGCAGAGAGGAGGTGTGCCACGCACGCATACACCTCTGAACTGTGCAATTAAAGGTGATCATTCCCAAGGAAAAAACAGACAGGAGTGAAGTCCAGTGGAGCAGTGAAGTCCATGCAACACAGTGGCGCAGACCCAAGTGTGATCATGACCTCCGGTCCTGACTGTGTGGAGTTTCCACTTTCCCCCTTTGAGGTTTTCCACCAGGTGCTCTGGTTTCCATGCACATCCAAAGCTGCAGGTTTGTAGATCAATTAGTCTCTGTAAAATTGTCCTTAATGTGTAGGGAGTCAATGAGAAATTGGAATAACATAGGACTTGTGTGAATGGGTGATCAATGGGTCTGCGTGGACCCACTGGGTCGATGACACTGCAACTGTGATGTGTCGTATTTATCCAAAAATAACTTGTCATGCTCGGAATCATATACAGGGCTGGATGTTAATGCTGCTCTGTGTTGGGACTGTGGGCAGGTGAAATGGGATGGGATATGGAACGTGCTAAAACTCAGCTGTGAGCTCCTCTGTTACCCCAGTTATAAACCAGCTTTATAAATTCTTGGTTTGATCCAGACAGGACGCAGGCCAATTAAAGTGTTCCATTCAATAGATTCTGGGATTGGGTGCTCCGTTTATTTCCATAAGACATAGAAAGAAGTCATTTTGGCCCTTCAAGTCCATGTTGCCTCAGAGAGCAATGCCATTCTTGTATAGACACAAAAAGCTGGAGTAACTCAGCGAGACAGGTAGCATCTCTGGAGAGAAGGAATGGGTGACATTTCGGGTCAAGACCCTTCTTCAGACTAGTCAGGGGAAAGGGAAACGAGAGATATGGATGATGATGTAGAGAGATATAGAACAACGAATGACAGATATGCAAATAAGTCAAGTCAAGTCAAGTCAAGTTTATTTGTCACATACACATACGAGATGTGCAGTGAAATGAAAGTGGCAATGCTCGCGGACTTTTGTGCAAACACCTAAGTCCAAATAAGTTACGATGATAAAGGAAACAGGCCATGGTTAGCTGTTTGTTGGGTGAAAAGTTGGCGTGACTTGGGTGGGGGATGGATGGAGAGTTGGGTGTTACTTAAAGTTAGAAAAATCAAATTTCATAACTGTAAGGGCTGTAAGCTTCCCAAGCGAAATATGAGATGCTGTTCCTCCAATTTGCATTTAGCCTCATTCTGACAATGAAGGAGACCTAGGACAGAAAAGTCAGTGTGTTTCACTGTGGCCTAAAGGTGCTTGGCAGGCTAGGTGTTGGCATGTTTTCCCTGGGGAGGGAAGTCTCAAACACAGGGGCCTCAAAGTACATGATAAGGGCAGTTCATTTAAATCTGAGGTGCATGAAAATCTCATCTACCAGAAGTGAGGGTGGTGAATCCCTGGAATTCTCTGCCCCTGATGGTGGTGGAAGTGGGATCATTCGGAGTATATAAAGTGGAGATGGATAAACGTTTGGAAGATTGAAAGATGGAGGGATATTGAACAGAAGAGGAGTTGCAGCCGGCATAAATCTACTGTGATCATTTGATCAGAATTTGTTGATTCATGGAGACCTGGCTGCTGGAGAAAGCGGGATCCCTCCATCCACACTTTATCCTCTACCCACACCTCAGGCTTGAGGCTACTGGTGTCCTACTCATATTGCATATGGTTTATTTTTTGCATTTCTTCCATTCATTTGTTCTATATCTCTCTATATTACTGTCTATATCTCTTGTTTCCCTTTCCACTGAGTCTGAAGAAGGGTCTCGACCCAAAACATCACCTATTCCCTTTTCTCCAGAGATACTGTCTGACCCGTTGAGTTACTCCAGCTTTTTGTGTCTATCATCACCTATCCATGTTCTTCAGAGATGTTGCCTGACCCACTGAGTTATTCCAACACTGTGTCCTTTTATTGCCTTTGAAAGTCTGGGCTCCAGTTAACCAAGGCCTTCTGTGGCACAGTAGAGGTCAAGATTTTCAGCAGCTTCCCTCACTCACAATGCATCCTCACAAATTAATTGGATTTCCCTACAGAAATCAATCCTAATTATAAAACAGTGAATTGAGATAGATTGCTCCCAATCACGGTTCTGCAGCTGAACCTTATGAAATGACCAGTTTACAATGCTGAACATGCACTCGAATAACTCACTGCATACTGACCAGCAGGAACAACCCTTCCGACCAAAGCTATTTTGCTCCTTGAGACCTGGGTCCCATCCTGACCTGGATTGTTGCCTGTGTGTCTCATTGTGTCTCCAGGTGCTCCGGTTTCATCCTCACTACTCAAAGATTTGAGGGTTGATAGGTCATAATGTCATAAGTGATAGGAGTAGAATTAGGCCATTCAGCCCATCAAGTCTGCTCCACCATTCAATCATGGCTGATCTATCTCTCGCTCCT
This sequence comes from Leucoraja erinaceus, assembly GCF_028641065.1. Lineage (NCBI taxonomy): Eukaryota > Metazoa > Chordata > Chondrichthyes > Rajiformes > Rajidae > Leucoraja > Leucoraja erinaceus. The sequence goes on along the minus strand of NC_073393.1, from coordinate 17,137,378 downwards.
AACCCCATTCTCCTACCATAACCTCTGACACGAGTTCTAATCACAAATCTGTCTATCTCTGCCTTTAAAATATCCACGGACTTGGTCTCCACAGCTTTCTGCGGCAAAGAATTAGAGGCTAATTGTCCTCTGTAAATTATTGCAGGTGGTAGCTGAGTGGTAGAATCTTGGGGCAGTTGATGGGAATGTGCAGAGTACAGAGCACAAGGATGGCATTGTTCTTTGAGGTAGCATAGACTCAATGGGCCGAAATGACTTATTTCTATGTCTTATGGAAATAAGCGAAGCACCCAATCCCAGAATCTATTGAATAGAACACATTAATTAGCTTATGTCCTGTCTAGATCAAACCAAGAATTGATCGAGTAAAGCAGTGGCTGGTTTATAAAGTGGGGCTTACAGTAAGTTTAAGCAGGTTCACTATCCCATCCCACTTCATGTGCCCACACACCCAACACAGAGCAGAACTAAAATACAGCCCTGTATGTGATTCCGAGCACAACAAGTTCTTTTGGGATAAATATGACACATTGGAATTGCAGTGACTTTTATAATGAGCCATTTGCATCGCCTGTATTGTAGGTTATTAATATTTAAAGTATAATGTTGCTATTCAAGTGTCAGTAATTAATATACACACAATGATGCTGCCTTCATGGCATTTATTTCAGCAGCGTGTTGCATTTAGTGAAATTGAGTGAATATCTAATGCTATTATTCTCCTTTATAATACCCTAGTAGTTAGATGGTTATCAAGGTTCTTTGACCATGCTGTCGTCTGTTGACTGGGAGTTGACGAAGGCGAAGTAGAATGGCTGAGATATGAAGTGGGGGGAGGAGAATGAGGACATTCTTCTCATTCCCAGGGGAGTGGGAGATCGATCAAGCAAAGCCCAATGCAAAAGTCAAGGGTTTGCTGGTTGGGGGAAATTAAATTTGATCGGGGCTAGATGGGAGTTGCGAGCACTGAGTGTAGGAGTCTGAATTTAAGAAAATACCACTTCCATAATCTTTAAGTTCCTCCCAAGTACTTCCACAATCTTGCTTGGTTGCATTCGATCACTGAAGAGCCGAGTCAACACAGCAGCCCCAAATGTTCACATCTATTATTCTGCTATTGTTCTGATTCTACAAGGTAACAATGACAGCCAAGGCATTGATGGAACTCATCTTGGCTCCAAACTATGTGACCAGCTAATATTTACCCGTAAGAGGCAAATGCAGAATGTATTCCCATTCTGAGCATGTAAGTGTTCCGCAAAAGAATGGAATTTAATTCTTATCGTGACCCTAGAGACTAAATTCAAATTTAATATATAAAACCTTGGACTCTGAACAGCTTAGCGCCATGGGGAATAAATGACCAACTTTAGGGGTGATTTGACATGCCTATTTTCATGATACTCGGTCAAAGCAGTGAAACTCCAACTCCAACAAGTCAAGTCAAGTCAAGTCAAGTCACATTTATTTATCTAGCACATTTAAAAAACAACTCTCGTTTGCCAAAGTGCTTTACATTCGTTTTAAGAATAGTATAAACAAACAAACTACATGCATATATAAATATAGCCCTCGCTCAGACGATATCACGAAAGGCTTGGGAGTACAGATAAGTTTTTATTCTGGACTTAAAGGAGTCGATGGAGGGTGCAGTTCTGACGGGAAAGGGGATGCTGTTCCACAGTCTAGGAGCTGCAACCGCAAAGGCGCGGTCGCCCCCAAGCTTATGCCTAGATTGTGGGATATTCAGCAACCCCAAGTCGGTCGATCTGAGGGACCTGGAGGTGGTGTGGTGGGTGAGCAGACTTTTAATGTAGGTGGGGGCAAGCCCATTGAGGGCTTTGTAGACAGAGGAGGATCTTAAAAAAAATTCGGAACCGCACAGGGAGCCAGTGGAGAGAGGCCAGGATCGGGGTGATGTGGTCCCTTTTTCGGGTGCCCGTCAGGAGTCTCGCTGCGGCGTTTTGGACCAGTTGCAGGTGGGACAGGGAAGATTGGCTGATGCCAGTGTAAAGGGAGTTGCAGTAATCTAGGCGGGAGGAGATAAATGTGTGGATGGTCTTTTTGAGGTCATCAAAGTGGAGGAATTGTTTTATTTTAGCTATCGTCCGAAGCTGGAAGAAGCTAGCTTTTACCACGGCATTGACTTGTTTGTCAAATTTCAGTGCTGAGTCAAATATCACACCAAGGTTTTTGACATGAGGTTTGAGTAGTGGGGTAAGGCTTCCAAGGCTGCCTGCTATCATTTTGATTGAGTCCGAGGGGCCGAGGGGCCGAGGAGGATGACCTCAGACTTACTCTCCTTTAGTTGGAGGAAGTTCTGGGCCATCCAACACATTATATCCTCAAGGCAGCGGGTAAGGTTAAGCAGATTTGATTGGTTTTTGGGCTTCAGGGGGAGATAGAGTTGTGTATCGTCTGCGTAGCAATGGAAGGAAATGCCGTGCCTTTCAAACATAGGAGGGAGCAGGAAACTGGTGGGATGTACCAGACTACTTAGTGATGTGCCACTCCACACAGTTAGTAATCGAGGGAGCAAACTATACTCTCCATACAACATTGAAGGAACCATTGAACCTAGCAGCAATTTACAGCAGCCAATTAAACTACCAAGCCGTATGTCTTTGTGGTTTGGGAGAAACCAGAGCACCCATGCTAGTGACATTGAGAACTTGCGTACTGCACACAGCACCCGAGGACAGGATTGAACACAGGTGGCTTGTGCTGTGAGGCAGTTGCTCTGTGAGTGACTGTGCCGTGTAATTCTTCAAGGGCCAAATTGACCATGGTCGGAAGGCTTGAGCCTCCTGGTCAGTATGCAGTAAGTGATTCAAAAGCATGGCCAGCATTGTAAACCGGTCATTTCATAAAGTCCAGCTACAAAACCGTGTTTGTGAACAAACTATTTCAATTCACTCTTTTATAATTAGGATTGATTTCTGGTGGGAAACTCAATTAATATGTCAGGATGTATAGCAAGTGAGGGAAACTGCTGACAATCTGGACCTATTTGGAATGCTATCTTTACAGTCTGTTCAACATCAGGTCCTCAGCAAACACCACCGCGTAATAAACAATGATTTATGAATGTATTAAATGATATGCGACATTAATTAATTGTGCTAAGGTTCCATGCACTCAATACGTAATATCGATTAATTACACCTGCAAATGCTGTGAAATACAGTAAGATTTTAATTTTTGGTAAATGTTTAATTATTGGGCCACTTAAACTTTGGATTTAGTTCTATCCCTTGAATTGTTTTCGGCACTTAAATGGAAATGTCATTGTGTTCTGGTTCGCAAGGCATCATAGATTTTATCGAACTGATGTTAATTGACACCATTAATACTTTGGAATTCCAAATGCTGTGAAATAGTTCCTTGCGTTGCTTAGTATCCAGCAGAAATAAGATAGATAAGGTCAATCACAATCCTTTATAGCAATTTGTACTTCCATGCTAATGAGGACCAAGGCTGGTGAGGACACTTTTAATTGGAGTGACATGGCTTTATTACTTCACTGATTTGTTAGGCCATTTCTAAGTTTATGTTAATAATGCAAAAGCATTGATGCTTATTCACAGTGATTGTCATTTAGTATGTCAATGGTTTTTGACATTGCAATAATATATTCTGTATCTCCGATGTTCAATTCCACAACTTGCCTTTTTAAGCCTAGTGGATTTAGGCTTGAGTGAAACATCACACAGCCTGATTTAAAAGAGAACATGAATAGTTGGGAAACTATGGGTCAGAAGTCCAGAGATATGTAATTAGTCCAGAACTAGATGAGCAGTGTTGCAATGTATGTGTGCCAGTTTTGAATGCCTGTGGCATTAGAGAACATGAATGGGAGCAGATGGCGCATTTCAGCTTAACATTGGAAATCTGCACACCAGGTGCTGGAGTAGCTCAGCAGGTCAAGCAGCATTTCTGGAGAACATGGATAAGTGGTGTTTCCAGTCGGGATCCTTCTGCAGTCTGTGTCCTTATTTTGTAAATGATCATCTGCAATTCCCTGTTTCTACATTGGAAATCCGGCGGCTAGAGTGGGATGAAGGATTTTGATTCACAGTTTTTTTCACGAGTTGATGCTGCTGGTGTGATGGCATTGCTAAAGCTCAGGAAGATGTGAAGGCAAATTGATTCCTGGGCAATTACTGTCTATTCCCCATCAATAGCATTCAGGTAAAACTGCTAAGATCTGCATGAGAACTTCCCTTTATCCTGCCAATCCCTCCCTCACCGATTTTTAATGTTAACTTGATCTCTTTCTTTCCAAGTTCTTCAACCAGAAACATGAACTATCTTTCCATTGATTTGGCCTGTCCTACTAGAACTGGGTGGCATGGTGGTGTAGCAGTAGAGCTAGGTACTAACACAGTACCCAGGTTCGATCCTGACTACGGGTACTTGTCTGTACGGAGTCAGTAGCTTCTCCCCGTGGCCAGCGTTGGTTTTCTCTGAGATCTTCGGTTTCCTCCAAAGACACTCCAAAGATGTACAGGTTTGTAGGTTAATTGGCTTGGTATAAATGTAACTTGACCCTCGTGTGTGTAGGATAGTGTAAGTGTGCGGGGATCGCTGGTCGGTGTGGACTCGGTGGCCAAAGGGTCTGTTTCCGAGCAGCTATATCTCAAAACTAAACTAAATTAACCTCATTAGCCAACCTTTTTGGGTTTTTGTTTCATTATTCATTCATTACAGATTCCGAGTGCAGGATATAGTTCTCAGATTGTAGTGCATCATTTCCATAGACAAAGTTCAATGTCCACAATGGGGTAGATAGAGGTGATTCAGTCTACACAGACAACACAGGGTTGAGGATTGAACCCTGCTCCCTGTGTCCATGGGGCAGTTGCTCTACTAGCTGTGCCACCAGGTCTCTCCATTTGTTTGTGGATACAGAGTGACAGGGTTGGAGATAGGCTAGACCGTGTGGTGGTCAGAGAAGAGCTCCAATCGCTGGCCTGCTGGCTATAACATCCTGAAGCCTCGGTCTGCGGAGCTTCTAACAGTAGGTGTGGAGCGGACTTTACCATCGCGGAGCGGGCCGATCCCTTGCTGGGGATCGCCGGAGAAGAGCTCCGACCGCCGTCCTGTGGCCTATAACATCCTGAAGCCACGGTCTCTGGTAAGGAAGTGGCCGATTCGGGAACTCCAAGCCGCGGAGTATGTTCGATCTGTACCGACGTCGAAGCTTCAATCATCCCGACGATCGGCCTTGCACATTGGGCTGTCCGTAGCGGCAACTACGGAGGGTCAAGCACCCGACCACGGGTGAACAAAGGAGAAAGACTGACTGAACTTTATTGCTTTCCATCACGGTGAAGAATGCTGTGGTGCATGTTTATGTTAAATTCTATTGTGTTTGATGTTATTTTTAATTGTATGGCTGCATGGTAACTCATTTCATTGTATCTTAATTGGTGCATGTGACAAATAAATGTGGACCTTGAACCTTGAACCAAAAAACAATCTCCATTTAAAGCATATCTAGCCTCCACCATCCTTAGTGGGTTGAAAACTAGGGATTCACCATCCTGTGAGAGATGAAATGTCAATGTACATGTCCACCACTGATTTTCCAGCAACAGGTGGTCCGGCACTGCTTTTAATCCGGACAATATTACCAGAGCGCACTTGAAATCTCCTCCGGAGGCCCCCCCGAAAATGGCGCGCCTAGTCCGGGTGAGGCGGCTGATCCCGACTTCATTGGAATTTCCCAGCTGATCGGCGGGTCAAATTTGCCCCCTGCGGCTGGGGCTCTGGAACTCCAGCCTGGCCGAAGCCGGCAGATCCACTCCTGTAGCCGACTTCCAAGGCTGACTTTGCGGACCGATATCTCGGCTCCTCTATTGGTCTGGCAAAACGGATAATCCAGAAAGGCTGTGGAACTTTGCAGGAAAATTGGTGGAGGACCCGTACCTTGGTTTTAAATGACCGACCCCTTAGTTTGTAACTTCGTCCCCTTGAACATGCCTCTCCCACTTGTGAAAACATCTCAGCATCTACCCAGTCAAGCCCCCTGAGGATCTTATACATATGAATACAGTCACCTTCATTTTTCTAAACTCTGAGGAATACAAACTTAAATAGTCTAGCATCACTTGATAGGGGAAGAGAGTTCCAAGTTCTGAATTTGTCCCACTTTGCATGATCTCCGGCCTCTGTCCTGGCTCTCTCCTGCTTTGAAAACCTGCCTTCCTTCAGTGACACGGAAACAGGTCAGTGCGCTGCTGTTCAGTTCCCTGCAGTGATTGTTCAACCAACTCATTGTCATGTGCAACCAGCTCTCTGGGGGGGGGGGGGGGGGGACTCATGCACTCATGCATTGAGTCATAAATTCTTCCTTGACATTTTACATTTTAACTTAGCGACACAATTAAATTCCAGGCGGCCGGATCCTTATAAGGAACTTACAAGCTTTTCAGTCAGGCACGCTTTTCCCTCTCTCTCTCGCTCTGACCATTTTTTTTGCAGAGTCTTTCTGGGAGGAATAAGGTGTGTGTCCTCCTCAAGCTGCCTGAAGCCGTCAGGTGCAGGAAGGAACTGCAGATGCTGGATTTCACTGAAGATAGATACAAAATGCTGGAGCAACTCAGCGGGTCAGGCAGCATCTCTGCAGAAAAGGAATGGCCGATGTTTCGGGTCAAGGTCTGAAGATGCGTCTCAACCTGAGACGTCACTTATTCCTTTCCTCCAGAAATGCTGCCTGACCCGTTGAGTTACTCCAGCATTTTGCATCTATCTTCGGTAAAACCATCAGGGTTCAAATAGAACTGTGGATTTCCATCTTTCTTTTAGACTCCATCCCCTACTCCCAATTCCTACGTCTACGCCGCATCTGCACCCAGGATGAGGTGTTCCACATCAGGGCATCGGAGATGTCCTCATTCTTTAGGGAATGGGGGTTCCCCTCTTATACCATAGATGAGGCTCTCACCAGGGCCACATGACTCTGCTCTCACTCCCCATCCCCCCACTGGTAACAAGGGCAGAGTCACCCTTGTCCTCACCTTTCACCCTACCAGCCGTCACATACAACAAATAATCCTCTGACATTGGCACCACCTCCAACGTGATCCCAACATTTGCCTCTTCTTCCCATCTCCTCCCCTGTCTGTTTTCCGCAGAGACCGCTCCCTCCGTAACTCCCTGGTCAATTTGTCCATTCCCACCCAAACCACCCCCTTTCCGGGCACTTTCCCTTGCAACTATAGGAAATGCTACACTTGTCGATTTACCTCCCCGCTTGACTCCATCCAAGGACCCAAGCAGTCTTTCCAGGTGCGACAGAGGTTCACCTGCACCTCCTCCAACCTCATCTATTGCATCCGCTGCTCTAGATGTCAGCTGCTCTACATCGGTGAGACCAAGCATAGGCTTGGCGATCGCTTCGCCGAACACCTCCGCTCGGTTCGCAATAACTAACCTGATCTCCCGGTGGCTCAGCACTTCAACTCCCCCTCCCATTTCGAATCCGACCTTCCTGTCCTCGGCCTCCTCCATGGCCAGAGTGAGGACCACCGTAAATTGGAGGAGCAGCACCTCAATTTTCGCTTGGGCAGTTTGCACCCCAGCGGTATGAACATTGACTTCTCTAATTTCAGGTAGTCCTTACTTTCTCCTCCCCTTCTCAGCTCTCCCTCAGCCCTCTGGCTCCACCTCTTCCTTTCTTCCTTCCCCCCCCCCCCCCCCCTCCCTCACATCAGTCTGAAGAAGGGTTTTGACCCGAAACGTTGCCCATTTCCTTCGCTCCATAGATGCTGCCTCACCCGCTGAGTGTCTCCAGCATTTTTGTCTACCTTCGATTTTCCAGCATCTGCAGTTCCTTCTTAAACAGTTTATCTGGTCATTTATTTTGGTGCTGTTAGTGAGATCTTGCCGTGCATAAATAGACTGCTGCACCTCCCACATTACATCAGCAACAAGGCACAATGGGCAGCACACTGAAGGATTAGTGTATGCGGATGCTTGATGGTCAGTGCAGACTTTGTGAGTTGAAGGATGTTTTTTTGTGCTGCATAACACTATAACTACTTTGCTTATGAAAGACAAGTCAACACTAGTTGTTTTCCCACCCAGCAGGGATCCCAGCAGGGATCGCTGGACTCGGAGAGCCGAAGGGCATGTTTCCGCCACTGTATCTCTAAACTAAACTAAAACTAAAAAAATAAACTCTTTAATGAGGATTATCATTGGGCTGGCAACCAATTTTGGTTTTACACCTCAAGCTCAAACTCGTAGCTCAAATATCGTACTAGTTCAGACACTCCAAGGGTGCTTTGTCACGGGCGTCAGAGGTTATGGGGAGAAGGCAGGAGAATGGGGTTAGGAGGCAGTGGGATAGAACAGCCATGATTGAATGGCAGAGTAGACAATGGGCTGAATAGCCTAATTCTACTCCTATCGCATGGTCTTATGATCTTTGAAATCTTTATGGAGTCCAGGCTCTGGTGGAATTACTGACCCATGATATTTCCAGTAAGATGTTTAATTAGATGCGTACGACCTGGGTTGAGTTGGCCTCTCATGACTTTTTCAAGATGTGAAAAATACAAGCTGATTGCTCCCTGAGGCGTGTTTGATGAATATTTATGAAACCTGCTCCGAGATAGATTGAAGTATTTGCTGCACAGGCAGGAAGGACGGTTTATTTGCAGAAGGGAAGTGCACTGGAAGATATCATTGATTGATCACTTGATCCGATTCTCAGATGATGCAACTTATCTTAATGGTTTGACCTTCTGTTTAAGTGAAGCAAAATGAGAGGCAAAACAATTGCAGCGTTTTGCTGTTAGTAGAATCTACTCAGCAGGTCGGCAGAACTCAAATCCATTTTGCTTGTCTTTCTTTGCGAATCTTTTCCGATCGGGTTGGTAGTGAGGTGTAAGGGAGCAATGTATTTGAAATATTTTAAGGTTCATTCTTCCCGAAGTCCAGCGATTCCCGCCCGCCGAGACCAGTGATCCCCTCTGGGTGGGAAAACAACTAGTGTTGATATCATGTCTTAACTAGATGAAGAGAACACGGCCTACTTCATCACCTCTTATTAACCTTCCATCGTATAAAAGGATGGCACGTGTGCCAGCACCAGTTTTGCTGCCTTACAGTGCCAGAGCCCCGGGTTTGATTCTGACTACGGATGCTGTCTGTAAGGAGTTTGCATGTTCTCCCTGTGACCTGCATGGAATTTCTCCGGCAAGCTCCAGTTTCCTCCAACACTCCAAAGACATACAGGTTTCCAGGCTAATTGGCTTGGCATGAATGTAAATTGTCCCTAGTGTGTGTAGGATAATATAAGTGAGCGGTGATCGTTGGTCAGCGCGGACTTGGTGGGCCAAAGGGCCTGGTTCCCTGCTATATCTCCAAACTAAAATGAAAGCAATATGATGATCCCATCGGAACAGTGACCATTTCATTGCGTTGTAGCTGCAGTCATTACGTGTCCTACGTGAGTTTCACGGGAGAAAGCTGAGACCTGTCGCTGCATAGCTTACTGCTCAAAGGATGCACCAGTTTGATTTGAGATAACTGGCCTTTCTGCACGACACCGTCAATTCCATATGCATTGGGTGAAAAGCTGCTGATGTATCTTTACCCGACACTTTCATTTAAGAGTGACCTTCCTGCTGTCTGAATGTCAGGGACATCCTTAGGAATATTTTCTGGGGGCATGTCCAAAAAGGAAAATCATCAGGAGCTTAGTCAAGCAGAGATAAAGCTCATGATCAGAAATATGCTTTGAAACAGGTCACACCAGGGGAGTGTTGAACTCTCTCGTCTCCTCTCCTCACTTTTATTTTTCAAGTTCCCTTTAACTTTGCCATCAAGTTTGAATGTAAAAATCCATGCTCTTACTATTTTGAGTGAGCATCATCCTTTCGATGGTGCTATCATTTGAATCATGTGCAAAGAATCCCATGATATTGACTAATATTTGCCACTCAGCTGCGGCAAGCTAAAATAGACACAAAAAGCAGGAGTAATTCAATGGGTCAGACGGCATCTCTGGAGAAAAGGAATAGATGACGTGTCGGGACGAGACCCTTAACGTCACCGATTCCTTTTCTCCAGGGATGCCACCTGACCCGCTGAATTACTCCAGCTTTTTGTGACTATCTTCGGTTTAAACCCGCATCTGCAGTGCCTTCCTACACGGCAATCTAAAATATCCAGTCACATCCAATGATGTCTTGTGATGTAGAAACCGGGAAGGTTTATGTTCTTTATGTTTGAATACGACATCATGGTTCGTGTGTGCTATCCTGAGATTCTGAAAAGCACTACAGACATGCAAGTGCTAGCCTTCCCCACTTTCCTTCTTGCTTCACCTTATGATACCTTTTTTCTCTCCCCCATTTGTTTTTCACATTCCTTGTAGAGTCACCACTCTATTTCTCTGTCCCTAACTAGGGTCTCACACGTGCCAATGGAATACATTGGTATCTAGCTCCATTAAACCTCCTCATTGTCCAGGGTAGATTGCGATTTTTAATAGTAAGATTAAATGAGAACTTACCAGTTCGAAGTTTGATCGTTATTTTATGAGGAGTAACGTTGAGGGATTACGTGAAGAACCCGCCAGGACGCATGAGTGTCATTCTTCAAAGCAACGGTGTGAGATCACAGATAACAGTAATGACTGAACATAGTAAGATTAGAGAAGAGGATACCAGTTGTACTTTATGATCAAGGGTGGGAGCGGAGGGCACGTAATCCCTCAACATTACTCCTCATAAAATAACGATCAAACTTCGAACTGGTAAGTTCTCGTTTAATCTTACTATTTTACTTCGGAGTCACGTGAGTGACTACGTGAAGATTTCAAAGCTCGGTGATTTCATGCCGTGGAAACGAGTCCATGCATCACATCTGCCTTAATTGACTAAGGGAGGAATTGTGTTAACATGTTTAAACATGAATCCGATATTGAAATCCATGATAAAGTTATTAACAACAAATTATAGCCCCTATTTCATGGGGGGAAATCATATTACAGAACTTAAAATTGATTCTGCAAAAGTTCCAGGTTTAACCACTGGTTTATGGTAGAATTGTTGGAACGTTTTTTCCCTTGACCATCCTGCTGTCTCCAGGATTTGGTCCATCGGTACGTCCAACTCCATAGCTGCCGATGTAGCTGCAGCCCTGGTGGAATGAGATTTGAATATGTTAGTATCCACTCCAGCTGTTGTTAAAACCTGTTTCAGCCATCTGGAAATAGTTTGAACCGACACTTTTTTGTGGGGTTGCTTGTGGCTGATTAGTAGTGCCATCTCATTGCCTCTGATGTTTTTGGTGTTCTCCATATATAACAATAAATGTCTTATTATACAGAGACGATCATCTATAGGGAAAGCCCTAAATTCTATTTTGAGGTCTGTTCTGTTTGACTAATTTGTGAATATGAAAAGTTATATTTCTTGTTGAAGAAGTCATATTGTCCAGCCTTAACTTATGTAAAGACTGTACCCTTTGTGCTGTGACCAAAGCCATCAGCATGACTGTTTTATGCATCAGTTTTTGCAGGGACAGAGCTGTTGCTGGAGACCAGTTCCTTAGCAACATTAGGACAATACTCACATCCTATATTTGAGAGTACCTGGTTCTTGGTGGATTGATATTAAAAATTCCCCTCATTAGTTTGGTTACCAGGGGGTGAGTCCCAACAGAATGATGCTCTGATCCTCGCCATAGATACGCTGGAAGGGCACTTCTGGCGCAGTTAATGGCACTGTAACTGAGCCCCTCATCATAATGGAGGCCTGCCAGGAATTCCAGAACAGACGTTATGTTCATCGAGCTGTAAGTTATGTTGTTTCTGTAACAATATATCTCCCTCTAGGGGTGCTGCACTGGCAGCAGCCTCTGCCTACAGCCTGTCTGTCATTTCTATCTTTTTTTAAATTTTCAGTTAGTCCAAAGTCTGTTTTAGGGGGAAACTTGTACTTTTCTATGTGGGGGAGTGGGGCAGGGTAAGGGGGAAACCGTCTCCCAGTCTCTTCCTGGCGGGGACGCGACTTTTCTCTGAGTCACGTCCTCGCCCCCCAACTCGCGGCCTACCAGCTGGATCGGAGCGGCCTTTCCTGCCGGGGACCGGGAACCGGACCAGGGCTGCTACAGCGGCGGTGCAGCGCTGGAGTCACCACGGAGCAGGCGATGCCTACCTGGGTCGCTGTTTGGAGCTCCGGAGCGTTGGTCCGTTGCTCCAACATCGTGGAGCTCTGGTGCGGAGAGCTTCCAACGCGGGCGGCGCTGAACAACATCGTGGAGTCCTGGGGCGCCTTGCAGAGGGCCTACAGCAGCAGTCTCCACCCGGCGCGGCCTGCGGACTTTGGAAGCCGCCGACTCCGGTAGGAGGGGGCCGACTCTGGTGTCCACGCCACTGAGGACGTCCCGCAGCCCCGACGTCAGACTTGTATCACCCCGGCGAGCGGTCCTGGACATCGGGCCGCCCGTAGCTGCAACTGCGGAGGGCTTGGGGAGGCCCTGACCACGAGGACCAGTGGAGGAAGAGACTGACTTTGGTGCCTTCCCACACAGTGGGAAACTTTGATTCTGCTGTGTGGGGATGTTTTATGTCAAATTCTATAGTGTGTTGTGTTCTTTATTTTTATTGTATGGCTGTATGGGAATTTCATTTCACTGTGTCATCTGGCACATGTGACAATTAAATGTATCTTGAATCTTGAATCTTGAATTTCCTGGTGTATACCAGATATTGTTTTTTGGTGGACTGCCTGTGAGCCGCTGAGATAATGTTCAATGTTCGGTCCGTTAGTCCCAGTTCTAGTAGAGGTTTCTTTAAACTCTACAAATGAATAAGTTTGTCGTATTATGACATGGATGGCTATCCCCAGTTACGGGATGAACCAACAAATCTGGTCGTTTCAGGATGGTTCTAAGACCATGTCGAGTATCACAGGGAACCGTGGTTGAGTAGTCCAATCGGGCACTACCAAAATACCAGACGCTGAGTCTTGTTGTATTTTGCGTAATACCCGACTGATGAGGCAGAAAGGAGGGAATGCATAGAAAAACAATTTCCCCCAATGCAGCGAAAAAGCATCTATTGCTGATGCCCCAGGGTCTGTGTGGAGAATAAAAAATGGGATTAATGCAGGATTAGTGTAAATGGGATCAGGGTGGAGTCAATGGGCCGAAGGGCCTGATTCTGTGCTCTATCTCTCTGTGACTCCTTGACTCTGCAATTGTTTAGGTGCAATTGTATGCTTTTTTGATGGTGCTGTCATTTGAATCATGCACAAAGAATCCTGTGACATTGGCTAATATTTGCCACTCAGCCAATGACAAACTGAAATATCTGGTCAGAGCACAAATTGTTTCTCCTGCTGTTTGGCGAGAGCTGGGACACAAAGGGAAGGCAGTGTTGGTGGAGGTGAAAGCGTGGACAGTCTCAGAATGCTGGTGGATGGTGGGGAGGGGAGATGGATCTACTGGTGGAATCTCATTGAGGAAGCAGCAGAAAACACCCTTCACCCCCATCCTTCCTTCTTAACACTCCCCCTCCCCACCCCCTCCCTCCCCACAACCTCACTGCCCAGGGCAGAACACAAAACATTTACAGGGGCCCAAACAGTTTCCAATCCAGCACACATTGGAACTGTATTAATGATAATGATAGCATACAAGTGACATGATAAGACAGAACTTTATTTATCCCAGGAGGGAAATTGATCTGCAACAGACATAAAAATACCAAATACGTGAAACATGAAATTAAAGTGATGAGTGGAAAGGATTGGGGATGTGCAGATTGGGAGGGGGGGGGGGGGGGGGGGGGGGGGGGGGGGGAGGAGGCGAGTCGGTTTCAGTTTACCCCATGACAGAGGGGGAGGAGTTGTGTACTTTGACAGCCACAGGGAAGAAGTATCTCCTGTGGCGTTCTGTCCTGCATCTTGGTGGAACCAGGCTTTTGCTGAAGGTACTCCTCAGGTTGACCAGTGTGTCATGGAAGGGGTGAGTCCAGGATGCTTTGCAGTTTGAGGAGCATCCTCCCCTCCAAGACCACCTCCCATGAACCCAACTCCACCCCCTGGATGGTGCCAGCCTTCCTGATGAGCTTGTTAATCCCAACAACCTGCATGCATGCACGAAAGGTGCGGAAAGGCGTTCGGAAACGGTAAACTCGACAATCAAATGGCTTCCCCGAATTTAATTCTTCCAGAAATAGGTGAAAACGTTGAGAGTCCACGGGTGAGCTATTCCACTTGTCAATGCGTCAGCAAACAGGTGGAAACGTTGGAGATAAGTGGGTCTAATGGATGTTTGGGTCACTGTGCACTTCAATGTAACAGGACTTTACACTGCTGACCTTCGGGAAGACGCACAGTAATTATTTTATGATCTATAAATAACACGGTCTGTAGACAGATTCATTTATCTGGAATCATATTGGATTTCTAAAAGTCCATTTGAATTTTTATCACTGTTGCTCTTATCGTTCAGCTGGGAGCTCAAGCTATTGATCTTTTGGAAATACATATTTTGTTTTTGGTTTGATCCAGCTCAGCAATGTGGAGCAGAGAGTTGTTTGTTTGTGTGGGATGGGGCTGAACATTATCACTTCACCTGAAACTTAGGAATCAAAATGAAAGGCATAGTGTAGCAATGTTACAAAATTTTGAGATTAAAAAAATCAAGTCTGCAATTTATCCCATCATATAAAGCATAACAATAAGTTTAATTTGACACCTAATTCACTTTCATATCTCAAGTAATAAAAAGGTTATGGCCATTTTCATACTCGGAAATTAGCATTTTGTTCCCTATTGATTTTCTATGGACATAACAAAAAAGCTGTGATCATGGACAGTCAAAAGGCCATAACCTTCTTAAAAATTAAGAGAACTGAATGAAATTTTCAGTTATCATAGATTGAACCATTCTGAAACAAATATAAAATAATCTTACTTGGATGACCTGAAATTAAAACATATAATTAGTTAGTTACCCAAGTGTAGCTAATTTCAAACGTCAATTACTAGATCTAAACATCTATCCATTTCTTAATAAATGATTAACATTTTTAAATAGCCTAAGTGTCCAAATAATATTCACAAAAAATTCACTATAAAACATGATTTTTAAATCTCATTTACATCAATTTATAGGCCAAATGGGAGGAATTTAGTGTTCAATTGCTGTAAATTAAAGTCCATTTTAAATCAGCTTTCTAGTGGGTTCCCGTGAACGCGCTGGTTTAGAACGTTCACATTGCGCTGGATTTGTGCCCTCAAATGCCCAGAAAAATACTGCGGGATATAAAGAGCCCAAAATGAACTACTCGCTATAGTAAACTTTGTATAAAGGGGTCTTAAGAAGCCCCTTTTAATGTAAAAATAAGGTACATACCTTTAATTATTTGCTTTATAAAACCCTGGGGCTGCGAGAGGTCGCGGGTTGAGAGAGTGATTTTAAAACTATTATAACTATTATTCGAGGCCTATAAAACTAATAATACCTTTTGCGACGGGGTCTTTCAGCGATTTTTCGTTAATGATTTACTAGGCTGAACATCTTCGATTGGAACAGCCTAGTAAAAATCGCATTTTAAACCCGCCCCCTCTAAACAGCGCTAAAATCGCGCACACGGGCTGGGGCAGATTCTCAGCGACGATTCAGGTAGGTTTTGCAACATACCTACATAGTGATTGCCGGGCATTCCTCTGCCTTCTCATTTGGGTGGCAAGATCTCAGCTCCTTTCCAAGTTTGTTGTTTGAGAATTTAATTCCTGTGCTATATACTTTCCATGGAAATAATTATTTCTGTGAGAAGACCCCGTGCAATGTCTGGTATCAGCTGATAATAAATTGGCGAGTTTGTGTGTCATGAGACTAGGTCGCAATCACTGAGTCACCAGAAGCCCTTGAGTACCACAGTTTCTCATGTTTGAGGTTAAGCAGTGGTGCTCATCCCCTTCAGAGACCCTAGCCCCAGGTCTAAAGAGTAATTTGTTGAACCACAACAGGCTTTGGATGATTTGGAGAAGTTCTGTGGTGTGGATCCATTCAGAGAAACTCTGTGAGATTGGCCTGTGATAGAATCTTGTCATTGTTTTCACACATACGCACACACACATATAATCAAACATTGACAGCGCACACGCACACATACATGTACTCAAGTACTGACGCACACACTCGTACTTACACATGCTCAAACATTGCCATGCTCACACACTTGCACACACACTCAAACAATGGCACACAAATGAACGCACGCATGTAATAGCTCATTCTAAGCTTCCCCCCAGTCTAGTTTCAGTCACAAAATCACTGAATCAAGCACTTGCATATCTAAACTTTATTTTGACAAAACACAACTACAGTTCCCACTATTGCACCTAACCACCGCAGGTTCGATCCTCGTATCTGCCTGATCAAACCCTCTTGGCCTCGCGCAAACAGAGACACTCCAGAAGGTCACGCAGTCCTAAGCGCTCTCCTAGAAGATCGACTCGTGGTAGCAGACTTTTATAGGTCCCCGAACCTCGAGGAGCCGAACCACATGGGGGTGGTCTATTTACAATCCAATTACAGATATATCGATTAACCCCATACATGACAGACGTTTCCCTAACCCAATAATACAGTGGCTAATACATTGTATTCTAACAGTGTTTCTCAGAGGAAACGAACATCGCAACATGTGCCCTGATATGCAAGAAAACCAGACAAGGCTCAATACTTAATCCAATCAACATTCAGCAAAGTAAAGCTTTCCAACATTATTTACTTGTGTATGTCTGGTTTGCATTCATCCAATCCATTCTATACATTTTACACCTAATTGTCAGGGTCTGCAGATGTTCCCATTCTCTTCCTGCAGCTCTGATCTAGGCTCTAGACAAACTGGCACCATTCTGCAGCTTGACCCATTTCTACAGAAAGCACTTTTAAATTGACCAAATGGCCTAGCAGCCCTGAAGCCTTTACTCAATTTTAGGATCCTAGCCTCTCTAATTTGGCCACGGTTAACACACATACTCAAACACTGACACACACGCACATGCACACATACTCAAACACTGACACACACACGTAAACATACTCAATCATTGAGCCACACGCACACACACGTACACATACTCAAATACTGACTCACTCACACACACATTTAGATATACTCAAACACTGACACGCTCACACACACATACTCAAACATTGACACACGCACACACACACCACACATACTCAAACATTGACACACTCGCACAGACACATGTACACATACTCAAACACTGACGCACACACACATGTACACATACTTAAACACTGACGCACACACATGTACACATACTCAAACACTGACACATGCGCATACACACATGTACACATATTCAAATACTGATACACACACAAGCACATAATCATACACTGAGACACACACACATACACATTCTCAAACATTGGCATGCACACATGCATGCACCCATACTCAAACAGTGGCACACACAGGCACGCACACATACTCAAACACTGATACAGACACACACACATACTCAATGACACACACACACACTCACACTGACACACACGCACGCACACATACTCAAACACTGACACACACGCACGCACACATACTTAAACAGTGACACACACATGCACGCACACATACTCAAACAGTGACGCATTCATACTCAAATCGTGGCACACACATGCATGCACACATACTCAAACAGTGGCACACGCGTGCACACATAATTTTAGTTTAGAGATACAGCCTGGAAACAAGCTCTTCAGCCCACCGGGTCCGCGCCGACCAGCGATACCTGCACATTAACACTATCCTACACCCACTAGGGACAATTTAAACATTTACCAAGCCAATTAACCTACACCCCTGTACGTCTTTGGAATGTCGGAGGAAACCCATGCAGATCACGAGAACGTACAAACTCCGTACAAGTTTGTCCAGCAGGACAGGCAGCATCTCTGGAGAGAAGGAATGGGTGACGTTTTTGGGTCGAGACTCTTCTTCAGACAAAGGATATACAGCATGTCATAGAAACATAGAAACATAGAAATTAGGTGCAGGAGTAGGCCATTCGGCCCTTCGAGCCTGCACCGCCATTCAATATGATCATGGCTGATCATCCAACTCAGTATCCCGTACCTGCCTTCTCTCCATACCCTCTGATCCCCTTGGCCACAAGGGCCACATCTAACTCCCTCTTAAATATAGCCAATGAACTGGCCTCAACTACCCTCTGTGGCAGAGAGTTCCAGAGATTCACCACTCTCTGTGTGAAAAAAGTTCTCCTCATCTCTCGGTTTTAAAGGATTTCCCCCTTATCCTTAAGCTGTGACCCCCTTGTCCTGGACTTCCCCAACATCGGGAACAATCTTCCTGCATCTAGCCTGTCCAAACCCTTAAGAATTTTGTAAGTTTCTATAAGATCCCCTCTCAATCTCCTAAATTCTAGAGAGTATAAACCAAGTCTATCCAGTCTTTCTTCATAAGACAGTCCTGACATCCCATCATATATCCTTCTTACATGAAGGATATATGAATGTTGAAGAAGGGTATCGACCCGAAACATCACCTATTCCTTTTCTCCAGAGATGCTGCCTGACCTGCTGAGCTGCTCCAGCATTTTGTGTTTATATGTGACTGCTCATTGGCCAGCACTAACTTCTAGCCTCAGGGCAGAACCATTTCACACTGCGGGTTTGTTATGTTTTGTTTTGACAAAAGACAACGGGATGCATTGCAGAGTTTAATGATGCAATCAAGTTATTTCGTTGGATCACAGAGACCATTCAGTCCACTTGGGGATAGCAACCGCTTGGGATATCAGTGAAAACCAATGCACTTCATATGCTGGAACTAGAAACAAAAAATGTTGGAAACACACATCAGCCAGCATCTGTGAAGAGTAAAACAGTTGACATGTCAGATTTAAGGTCCTTCAGGATGAAACTGTGGAAAGAAGAACAGATTTAACATTTCAGTGACCCTATTTTGTCCTCTTCACGAATGCTGTCTGACCTGCTAAGTATTTCCACATTCTCTGTTTTATTTTGTTGTATTTCTGCTCCTTGGCAATATCGTTTATCCATCACAGAAACAGGCCCTTCGACCCATGCTGACCATCAAATACACATCCTAACTAATCCCATTTTCCAGCACTCGATCTGTAGCCTTCGATGCCTCGGTGATTCAACTGCAACATCTCAATATTTCCTAGGCGTTGTAAGAATGTTATTCTACACTTTTTCTTCTCCATAGGTTTCTTTGAAGACAAAGTAAGAAATGTAAGCAGCCGCAGAAAAGAAGCTGAATTTTAAACCCAGTCCCAACAGATTCAGCCAAACTCCCTTTACACTCAGAAAAAAGAGAGCGTTTTCTGGACCACTAGCCAATGATGTATCGCAGTATAAAAAGCTGCAAACAAGGCGGATGACCATTGATGAGAAAAACGTCGCCTGCTGTTCAAGAAATTAATCTCCACAGCTTAATTTTGCTTTGATTGCAGTAATTAATAAAGTGTAACCATCTGCCTGAACGAAGCATCGGTTAAGTCTGCGTGCAGCCGCACCGACTGGCCTCATGGATAATTGACTCTGTTTCACTGGCGCAGTGCCTGCTCCCTGCAACAAGCAGAGGCCCGTGCCCTAATTAAAGGCTTGCATTAGTGATAGGTGCTGAAGCCATCACACTGCGCTGGTAATTAACAGCCACCAACTGGGGAAGCAATTGTCTACTGTGACATGTTATTCTTCGCTGATTAAAATCAAAGGAAGAGGAAGGTCAGAGCGAAATGAGCTGTTACAAAACATCTCTGAGCATGCTTGAAATCGTGGCAACATGAGTTGGCACCGTTGGCTTCTGATGTTCAACTTTAAACATTTTGTTTGATCTATAATAAATAGCACAGGTATGTTGTAAAGTTTAGTTGAGTTTAGAGATACAGTGTGGAAACAGGCCCTTCAGCCTCCACTTCAGAGATCCAAGCACCAGTAACAAAAAAAGCCGGAGTAACTCAGCAGGTCAGGCAGCATCTCTGGAGAGAAAGAATGGGTGACGTTCCGGGTCGAGACCTTTCTTGGGTTGTTGAGCCACAATAGTCTTTTGATCAATTGGAGCACATCAGCAGTGTTCAGTTCATATATAGCGCAGAAACAGGCCTTTTGTTCCACCGAGTCCGCTCCAACCAACGATCCACGTGCGCTAGCACTATCCTACACATTAGGGACAATTTACAAACTTTACCGAAGCAAATTAACCTACAAGCCTGTACATCTTTAGAATGTGGGAGGAAACCAGAGCACCCGGAGAACGTACAAACTCCGTACGGACAACACTCCTAGTCAGGATCGAGCCTGGCGCTGCAAGGCAGCAACTCTACCAATGCTCCACTATGTCGCCCAAGTATAACATTCATTCTCAATGATAACAACTTATATTCTGTAGGGAAATGTGGAGGCTTTAGAGAGGTTCACCGGGATGTTGCCCACATTGGAGAGTATTAATGATAGAGAGAGTTTGAACAAACAAACTTAGGATGTTTTCTCCAGAGTGTCGAAGGCTGAGTAGCAGCCTTACAAAGTATATAGAATAAAGAGAGGCGCAGAGTGGAAATGTCAAATACCAGAGGACATAGTTGAAAGAAGACTTGCAAGCAAGATTTTTACACAGAGAGTGATAGGTGTCTAGAACACGTTGCCAGGGTAAGTGACGGAAGTATGTGCAATTGCAATGGTAAAAAGGTATTTAGACAGGCACATGACCAGGCAGAGAATGCAGAGATATAGACCATGTGCAGGCTGATAGGATTATTTGTAATTGGCAGCACGGCACTGACATTGTGGACTACTCCCTGAGCTGATATGTTGTATCTTTTATATACCAAACAGTAAAAACACCAAGCTTCATCACAATGGCACAGCTAGTGTAGTCACAGCCCTATATCACCAATAACCTGGGCTCCAATGCTGCTTGTGTGGAGTTTGCATGCTCTCCCAGGTGCTCCAGTTTCCCACATCCTAGGTCGACAGGTTGATGGTAATTTGCTGGTGTTTTAGGGATTGGTGATAGGAATGTAGAGTGAATATATGAGCTGGGACCATGACTCCACGTCCAGAAATGGCTTTCTTCTCTGTAGGGAAACACAAAAATATGAAATAAGACATTACCAGGTTCAGTCATTGTGTCATGGAGTTATGCACAGCACAGAAACAGGTCCTTCAGCCCAAATCATTCATCCTGACCAAGTTATCTACCTGAGTTTGTCCCATTTGCCTGCATTTGGCCGATATCTAAACCTTTTCTATCCATGCACTTGTCCAACTGTCTTTTAAACATTGTTATTTCACCCGCCTCTGCTGCAGAGCAAAAAAGACAGCACAAAGTTGCACCTCAGATCCCTTTTAAACCTTTCCCCTTTCACCTTAAACCTGTACCCTCCAGATTTAGAATCCCCATCCTGAGAAAAAAGACCATGTCCATTCACCGTATGATCTTTTAAACCTCAATGTGGTCATCTACATTCAAGGTAAAAATGATCCAGCCTCGGCTCATAACTCAAGCCCTCCCATCCTAGTATCATCCTTGTGAGTCTTTCCTACACACTTTCAGCTTAGCGACATCCTTAGTGCAATCTGGCATTGCAGCTTCTCCTCACTGAAAGACTGGGAACCAGACTCGGGACAGATACTTGATCCCAGCTCATAGAATGTTGAGGAACTCACTATTTACCCACCTACTAAACTTGGGATCCCAAGCACTGTCAGGCCCTGATACAAGCATCCTAAAATGTTTTTTAATAAAACAATAAAAAATTAAACATTACCAAAATGTTCTACATTCTTAAAACATTTTTAAAAATTAATTAGTGCACAAAATCAATTAAATATTTAAAATTAGCGGGAAGATTAATATGAATTATTTGAGATTCACCTTGTTCACTCTCAGTCATTCTACTCCATTGTATATAAGGGAGCCTTGTATCCCCCCCCCACCCCCCCCCCCCCCCCCCCCCCCCCCCCCCCCAGCCCCAAACCCCTCCCAACCCCCCGCCCGAATCTTTGCACATCCCCAATCCTTTCCACTCATCACTTTAATTTCATGTTTCATGTATTTTATGTTTCTATGACTGTTGGCAGATCAATTTCCCTCCTGGGATAAATAAAGTGCTACGGTATCATATCCTGCCGTATCGTATTGTATCGTGGACCCATATCAGTTGCGACCTGCTGTAAAAACAAGGAACTACAACTGCTGGTTGAGTAAAGAAGACACAGAGTGCTAGAGTAGCTCTCAATTTTTCCATCTCTGCCGCAGACAGATAACATTAGTTTATCTTGGCATCATTTCAGAATGGACATTGTGGGCTGAAAACCCTATTCCAACACTGTTCTATGTTCTATGTAAACCTCTAAGCCCTCTGCTTTTTAAAGGTATCCATTATGGGAAAGTTTTCTCACTATTGACCTTATCTGTGCCCCTCATAATTCTATGTACCCGTTTACCTTATTAGAGGGTAGTCTAGTCCCGCTGGTGATTAACTTAATCCGGATGATTTTGTGAGCACGACTAGCCTTCCATGCAATATTTTTTAAATAGGTTTTCAATGGAAGTCATTTGCATTTAAAATTCCTTCGTCCTTACCGCTGATACTGCTGACTTCAGTCCAATTGCAGTGAAAATGAGCAATTCAACTAAGGCACAGCGTTTTCGTGAAATCGGTGGTAAAGTCTGAATACAAATTTGCAGGTTTTCTCAAATGACTCAGGGAATATCGAGGTAACACTGACCATTTGTGTTTTATTTTCGAATCAGCTCCGTGAAAGCAAGAGGCACACCTTGGCTGAAATCAGCTCACGCGGAGATCAAACACGGGCTGCTCTGCTTGGCAATTTCTTAGTTATGGAATGAGCAGCACGAACATCCATTAGTCTTGTCAGGAGTCCAGGATCTAGCTCATAAAGGAATGTTAATGCATCGTGCTCTTGCTGTGTCTGAGTCCTGTCCTCCTCTTCCTTGCAGCATAACCTCGACACATCCAGTCAGCAGGATGCGGCCCTTTCCCATTAATTTTTAATTTGTGTTTGTTGCGAGGTTATTAGTAGTACAATTATTATCGGCGGTGTTGATTCTGTGCTTCATCATAGTAAGTAATGATTGTGTTTGTGGGTTGCAAGCAAGTAGACATCAGCATTTCCGTGCCTTGCAGTGAGGACACACACTCAATCAGCTTAAGGAGAATGCAGAGGTATTACAGACACAGAATACCTATCTCCTGTGGGCTTTAAACCTTCTAGATCTTTAGAGGATCAACTGGCATAAGCTCATATACCCACCGAACAACTAGGAGAGTCGCATATCAACAGGATGGCAGCTGAGGGCACTACTCAGTGGTAAACCTGAGGGAAGGAACTGCTGGTTTACACCAAAGATAGACACAAAAATGCTGGAGTAATTCAACAAACCAAACCCATTAGGAGCAGACGAGGACATTCGATCCAATTTGTGATCCCAGCTACAAAGACAGATGTGTACAGCAATTTGTTCTTCCCTGCACAATTAAAACATGGAATAATCTCCACCCTACTATAGTTACCCAACCAGATGCAACTAAATTTAAAGTAGCCCTTTCTTCCCAATAACCCTTTCTGGCTTAAGTCCTCCCTCCACCACCTCCAGTTTAAATTCCATTTGGAATATTTTGGAGGACCAAGAAACCAAGAACAGGATAGGCAGCATCTCTGGAGAGAAAGAGTGGGTAATGTTTCGGGTAGAGACCCTCTTCAGAAGAAGGGTCTCGACCCGAAACGCCACCCAATCCTACTCTCTAGAGATGCTGCCTATCCCGCTGAGTTACTCCAACATTTGTGTCTATCTTCAGTGATAAACGTGAGGGGCTTCCCATTGTCAATCAGCACAGGGAAGTGAGGGTGGGAATAGTAGGCTAGCGTCAGGCGCTATAGCCCGCTGATGTTCAATTCCTGGTATCAGATTGGTCCTCTCATTGAGATGCTGCAGAATTCCTGCATAGTCAGACAGTTGTATAGCACAGAAACAGGCCCTTCAGCCCCTTCAGCCCAACCATGGTGTCTTCCTGAAGTGGTCATGTTAACCATATATATGGATCATATCCAGTAACACACTCTACCTTTCCCATCCAGTTGCAAATGCACTGTACAATCTGCAGCAGAGGCAGATTGGAGTAAAGCCTAGGGAACATCAGAGGTGTTTAACTCCATGAAGTGTAATTCACAACTTGGTATGAGTTCCCCTCCACTGGGGTACAATCAATCATTGACTTTTGACTGGAGTCTAGGATTGACGTTGCATTTCTCTCTCAGACACCATTCCATGGGTGAGAATGACACAACGTGCCACTGCTTGTAGGCCTTGTCCAGGAAGGGTTCTTGCTCATGTCCTCAGCTTTTGCCCTGATGAGTTAGATAGCACCAGTTCGCATTCCCTCAGACTGTGATGGTTCAATGCTTTTCCATAAACCATCAAGAAGCTCCTGTGGCTACAGGGTGGCAAACACTTATCTAGTAGATTCATCTTAGTTCGAGCTAAGTTGTATGTCTGCACCAGGTTCAAAATACTTGTACAAGAACAGGATTGACCATTCAGGTTTATTGGTGCTGGATACAAGGAACTGCGGATTCTGGTTTACTCCAACACTCTGTCTTTTTCCTGCTGCTGGGCTTGTTCCACTGATTAAAAGGACCCATTTTGTCAACAATGGGGCAGGCACATAATATACATTGGATACAAAGCTGTCCTGTCTTATCAAATACTCAGCATGACTTTTGCTGACTCTGCTCCTGTTTCAGCCCTTGCCACACTAAATAACAAATGCAATTCCATTAGGGTATTTCAGTCTTTGGCCATTCATGAGATTGATTTTTGAGAAGACATATTTTCTCTTAGGCACACAGACAAGGCTGTGATTGAGTTGGTCTTTGATCTGCAGGCAATAAGGAGTGATGGTTATATGATGGTCTCCAAGGGACATAGTTCACAGATATCAGGCACCATGCTCCCACACACTGTTAGATCCTACACCACTGCACGTGCCCACATGCATGCTCACACACACACACATACTCACTGTTCCCCACACTGCCAGTGGTAATGTGTACACACATTGTGCTACTGTGCACACGCACACCGGTTAATATTCACATGACCACCGTTACTGTGTGCGCATACACCTACTGAAAGCCGCGCTGCCATTATTGCAGTGTTCGTTACACACTGGCTGAACCTCACACTGCCAGTGGTACTGTGTGTGCACGCACGCACACTGATATCCACACAACCAGTGTTACTATTTACACATTCCCCAGCTGAAGCCCACATTGCCAGCATATTGTGTACACGCACACTGAATGATCTCCACACTGCCAGTGCTACTGTGCACACACATACACACTGACTGACCCCACCACACTGCCAGTGAGACACAATGGCTAATACAAGCATTGCCAGGGTTATTGTGTACACACACACACACCGGCTGAGCTCCACACTGCCAGCATTTCATGAACATGGATAAAAATCTAGCAGCTGCTGGGGAAGTTAATGGGTCGGGCAGTATCTATGGGGGGGGGGGGGGGGGGGGGGAAATGAAGAGTTGAAGGTTCGGGACATCCAGATGAAGGGCGTCGATCCAGAAAGTCGGCTGTCCCTTTCCCTCCACAGATGCTGCCTGGCCCACTGAGTCTCCTGTTTTTACACATGCAGCCTCTAGAGTTTCTGTGGGCACGCACTGGCAGACCCCCACACTGGCTGGTGCGTGTTAAACAGAAACTTGTGTTGCAGTTAATTGAAGCCTTTTAACCAAGTTTTCCAGCAGCCTAACATATGTACTGCAGGGCTCAGTAACCTCATAGGAAGAGCTACGAGAGTCTGAAATCAATACTTCTGACAGTATCCAAAACTGTTGCTATGGCAACGCTCCTGTAAAATGATAGAGGCTCCATCATCCTGAAGGAGCTTGGATTAAACTACAGATCACTCCAGCTATGGGCTCAATCACAGTTGGCTTCAGATTATGCTGGAGGAGAAGGGATGTGCATCATAACCACAAACGTTGCCTCAATGTGTTTTGTTGCTCGTTCCACGAACATAAAAAAAAAAAGTATCAGGTATAAAAGTATTAATCCTTCCCATTATTCAATTACAGCGGTGTGTTCTTAAGAGAAACTCAATGTTACTTCATATAACATTCCATTCACCTGCTCACACGCTGTTAAAACCAATCAAGGATACGCCAACCAAGGTGGCACGGTAGCGCAGCAAGTGGAACCAATGCTTCACAGAGCAAGAGACCCATGTTCGACCCTGACTTCCGGCTCCATCTGTGTGGAGTTCGCACGTTCTTCCTGTGACTGCATGGGTTTTCCTGGTGCTCTGGCTTCCTCCCACATCCCAAAGACACGCGGGTAGATTCATTATCCATGTAAATTACCCCCTAGTGTAGATGGAGGGCAAAGGAGTGAAAGATGAATTTACATGCATGTGTGAGAGAATTTGTTGCAGGAAAATAAGGAGGGTGGGAGGGAACCGATGGGTGATGGTAAGGAGCTGACGGGCGACGTTGCCTTCTGTGTTGTAACAAAATAAAGCTCTGTGTTCAGAAGGGTGTGCTAGCACTGGAGAGGGGACAGAGGAGGTTCACCAGCATGTTGCCTAGAATGGAACAGTTCAGCTATGGCCAGAGACTAGATGAGCTGGAAAAACGTACAAAATGCTAGAGTAACTCAGCGGGTCAGGCAGCATCTCTGGATAAAAGAAATAGGTGATGTTTCGAGTCGAGACCCATCTTCAGACCTGAAGAAGGGTCTCGACTCGAAAGATCACCTATTCCTTTTCTCCAGAGATGCTATCTGGCCCGCTGAGTTACTCCAGCTTTTTGTGCCTATCTTCAGTTTAAACCAGCATCTGTAGTTCTTTCCTAAACAAACTCTTTCATCTTGCTGACTTTAAGGGCTAGGTTCATGACGCAAGGTTCTCAATATCCTTCCTGCCTCAGCATTGTTAATCTGGGTGACAGCATTGGTATAATTGTCAAATTTAAATATTAAATTGGCATTGTACTTGGCTACAAAATCATGGGTATATTGGGTACAGCAATGAACTAAGCTCACTAACCTGAGGAGCAACAGTGTGGAGGGTCAAGGTGGAGGAAATATTGTGACCATCGATGTTTCAGATCAGAATTGTACTGTTCTTCAGACTGTAGGAACCACAGATGGGGAGCAATGAGTGAGGGTGGAGTTATGGAGTCATAGAGTTGTACAGCACAAAATCTGTCCCATCAGCCCACCATGTCCATGTTGACCATTGTCCATATACAACAGTCCCATTTACCTGAAATTGGTCGGTAGCCTTCTATGCTTTGAAATTCAAGTGCTTGCCTGGATGCTTTTGACTTCAGACCTTAGAGATACAGCGCGGAAACAGGCCCTTCTGCCCACTGAGTCCATGCTGACCAGCAATCACCCTGTTTACTAGCACTGTCCTGCACACTAGGGACAATTTACAATTCACAGAAGCCAATTAACCTACAAGCCTGTACGTCTTTGGAGTGTGGGGGGAAACGGAGCACCCGGCGAAAACCCACACAGCCACAGGGAGAATGTACAAACTCTGTACAGACAGTACCCATAGACAGGCACATAGTCGCCACTGTGCTGCCCCGCTGCGCTGCGCTGCCCCTGATGCTTCTTAAACGTTGATGGGGTGCCTGCCACCACCACCTGCTCAGGCACTGCGTTCCAGATTTCAATCTTCCTGCAGCTAAAGAAAAGTCTCCCTCAGATCCTTGCTAAATCCCTTACTGGTGTTGAAGTTGTGATGTGAGTGAGAGTGCGATGGGACAAATGGATATTATAAAGTGGTGCTGTTTGACGAGAGTTACCTTCAGATGACAGGCAGTGCTCCATAGCATGAGACAGTGCTCGGGTGGAATGATGCAGCCGTTTCAATGTATTTATGTGCGGACTGCCCTTGACAACACAAGCAGGGCCATTAACTTTTTCCTTGCACTGCATCCAGGTCCATGCAGTTTTTCCAACTGACGTTGATCCCCTTTGCCAGCTCTTCTATTCCTACCTCATTAATGAACTGGATTGTATCCAGACCCCTTGGGTGTGAAAGATCTCTCACCTCCTGTCCAACTCATCAAGCTAAGAGCTTTCCAAAGGTCTGGGCGCCTGGCCATGCCCAATCTAAATAAACCTTTGCAGGGCCGTGTAAAGATGCCCAAGCACTGGTCAGAACCCATCAGTGCCTTCCTGCTCAGCATAGGATTTCAATCAGCTATGGCCCATGTTAGGCATCCCGAATCACACAAACTGCACCACCGGCACTGGGTAAACCCATTTATTATTATAAAAAGGCGTGTGCTAAATTTTAGCCCAGTTCCTTCATGCGTCAGGGCACTGATTTATATTTTCCAGTGCGAATGAATTTTTCAGCCTAGGTAATTCTGCTCCTAATTATAGAGTCTTTACATTTTTGATACCAGTGACGTTGAGGTGAGTGGCCTGTAGTTGCCCAAATTATCACTGTCATCATTTAGAACGCGGGTGCTCCACTGGCAAACCTTTCTGTTCCAGTCTCTTTCAACGCTTAACAGAGCCATGATGTATAGTTCCTGGGGACTGAGCAAATTAATTTCACATTTCCCTCAAGGTCCTAAGGTCTGAAATAACATCCAACATTTTCCTTGCTCACAGCCACTTCATAATTCATCTCTTTTCCAAAAACCTTCTCTACAGTTGAAAGAAAAAGGAATTACAGTATTAAACACTTCTGCCATTTTTTGATCATTTTCCACAAATTAACAGCACTTCTTCGGAGGCTGCACCTTGCCTTAGCTTGCTGACACACGCACAAAGCACTGTGCTGTTCCCTTTGATGCATTTTGAAGTGTAGTTGCTCGCAAAACCTCTTAAACGCCTTTTATTTCATGTAGTTCTCGCATCTCATCTGCTTCAAATCCAGCTGGTTCCTGGACTCTTTATCCACAGATGTAATTCCCAGGACACCCAGTAATTTGTCAATCTAAGCCCAACTTCGGGGGAAAAGATTCATTGGAAAGTTTAAACTTTTTCACGTAGAAGTTTGTCCGCTCCACTTTTCCCAAAGTTAGAATGATGTTAGCAATCTTCCCGGTGCTGCATCAAAAAAGTTTAAAGAAAACAAATTATTCAACGTGTGGATTGATAAATATTATATATAAGGGAGTCGAAGGAGAGTGGATAAGTATAAAGGGACAATGGATTATAGTCGGCACGAGGAACTGCAGAAGCTTGTTTAACAAAAAAAAAACACAAAGTGCTGGAGTAATTCAGCGGGTCAGGATGTGTCCATATATATAGAAACATAGCTTCTGGTCAACTCAGAATGAACGTGTGTTTGATGTATGAAGCCCTTTACAAAACAACAGCATAGTAATGAAAGAGGGTGGTGTGTGAAGAGGGATTGTTCACCACAGGATTAATTCTCGTGGCTGGTTACTGTGAACACAGTTGTGTTTCCACTTTACACTCATCAAGATGATGTCAGCCTTAAAGTTGTTGAGGCGGTTGGATTCCTAATGGTCTCTATTGCAGTGAGCCTCTCTGTGCATTACATCCTGAGCTGTAACTGTACAATATCTGAAGAAGGGCTTCAACCCGAAAAGTCACCTATTCCTTTTCTCCAGAGATGCTGCCTGGCCCGCAGAGTTACTCCAGCATTTTGTGTCTATCTTCAGTTTAAAGATCCTTCGGTGTGCAGGGTCACTAGATTCTCAATGGTTTGCCGAGTCCAGTAATATCATTTAACACTTTTAGTTCAGGCACAATAGTTTCATGGCATCATCGCAATGCATTAAAATATCTGGAGACCTTAACTAACAAAATGAACATATCACAACTAACAGAAGAAAGAAGCTCTGGAGTTGCTACAAAAAGACTAAAGAGTGAACATAGCTGACAGACAAAAGGCACTGGACATTCCATTAACTTTCACACGGAACACACTGCTGAGAAATAGGCTTCTACAGAGGTTGATACAGGCTTCCTATCTATATAACTTGATATAGGCCGATTTATACAGGTTGATATAGGCTTCCTATCCATATTGATATTGGCTTCCATATCTATATAAGGTGATTAGGATGTACCAACCACCGTCACACCATGAAGTGCTGTCTAGGTTCCCATCAGTTGCAACCTTGACCTCACAAGCAGCTCTTTGACACTGAGTTTCGTAGACCTGTTCTCAAGCAGTTAACGGTCTTTTTTAATAAACTAATTTAATAAACTAATTCTCTGCAAGCCACTAACAAGGAGGAAAGCAGAGCTGCTGGGAAAACCCACATATTCATAGGGAGAACAAATAACACACAAAGCGCACCGGGTGTGAGGATTGAACCTGGATCTCTGGAACTATGAGGCAGAGCTTCTACTCAGCTGTGCCACTGTGCCATCATCCTTCCACAGCTGTTATCAGACCCCAAGTATGTTTGCTGAAGATGAAACCTTAAACCATCCCATCGCAATCGCTTGATGCTGAGTCACAATGCAGGCAGGGAGAGGGATTGAGGTGCGAATCGGTTGGAATTGAGGGGCAACAGTGCCACTCTGTAGGAATTATTTATTAGCTTAATGTCTGGCATTTCCCCACAACAAACTTGAACCGTTCATCGATTGTGGGGAGGTCAGTACGCTGTTGCACAAGGACAATTGGTTTGCTTGTCCACGTCAACCTGAGATCTCTCAACCCAGATGAGTTTCCTGAGGTTTAATCCATGCCTGTAGTCAGACAGCTGAGAGGCTGCCATCAGCCATCCTTTGCAACTGCTTGGGTTCAATGCTGGGTCTTCAGGAGATTTCACAGTCTGATGCTGACGTTTTCAGTTGGCATAATTGCACTTTCACTTTTCACCAAGGGTAAAGCATTATCCCTCAAAGGCACTCCCCTGAAGACACTGGTGCCATTGACATCAGATGTTGGCCATCACACCTCAGCCCATGATGTCCTTTTTTCTCCAGAGTTCTGCCTTCAGTATGTCTTAGCAGTGCTTCCCTTGACCACCTCACAATCTCTGGCCATGATGCAACTGATGAATGCATTCGGGGAGTCAAGGGACAGGGCATCCGTACATAGTCTATCATCAATCTGAACGGATTGAGTCTATCTTCAGTCTGAGTTTCCTTTGCCACAATGGTGGTGACAATGGTTCTGGCAAGGACTCTGATGTTAGAGCAATGATCTTCCATAAAACATGGAGGACTTTCTTTGGACAGTTCTTGTCAAGGCTCTTCAGGTGAAGCCAATAAATCAATGTGTCATCCCTAGCCTTCCTCATGGATCTGAAACTTGGAGATGAAAACAAACCATGTAACTGGATCCTTGTAAAATTCAATAGGTCACAGACAGAGGTGTAGGGATGCCATCACATCAGTGGCTCCTGATTTTCGAGATTCTCTTTACACCTTTGCATCCTCCATTCTAGCTTTCTCATATGAGCGAGCATTGTTTTTTAAGCGGGTACGCCAAGCAGGATGGTCCAGTGCATTCGTAGTGATGTGTGGCAATGTTGAAACTCTTCAGGGATGGTCTGACGGAATCCTTGAATCTATTTTTCTGTCAGCACTTGCTGTTCTGACACTCACCCAAGTGAAATGCTCATTTTGTGTGGGCTCCCACTTTTACAATGGTTGCTTGCCCTTTGGCACCAGGTAGCCACATTACCTCAGGTAGACTAGGAGCGGGGCAAACCGTCAAAGCAGATCTTGCACTCATCTCCGATCCAAAATCAACATCTCATGTAGATCAACCTTTCAAGCATGTTCTCATTTAATTTACATAACTAGTCCTTTCAATAAACGGTACTGTCAGCAAATCCTGGAGTCAAACACAGAGTGCGGTAATACTCAGTAACATTGTGAGACGTATTGAAAATAATCTCCTGATCAGCAAAATATATTTAAAGCGGAAAGAGATTTCCGTTAATTCAACTGTCTATTTGCGTATTCTATCATATGTACTCAATAATAATAAAAAACAAAGCCGAAGACAAGATAAATGAAAAGTAATATTTGCTTCCCAGAGGTAAATGAGTAGCCAAATGATATCATAAAAAAGACGATGGAAGAATAATAATTTACTTCAATAAAGCTGCTTGATGTTGAGACATTTTCTGTATTGCTACCCAGCCAAATGTACAGCTAATGAGTGAGTCAGCATGGGAGAGGCACTTATCATAACATTCACTGACAGCATTTATTACCTTATAACAAAAGTCCTTCCTAAGGAAATTAAGAATATACTTTTATGATGTGGTTTTGCAAATTAAGAGCTGGAAGACCATTTGCAGTGTCCAACTCTTTAAGCTTTTAATTCAAATGGAGCAAAAACATGATGTGCATGCTAACAGCATTTGTTCAACGTGTACGGTTGTTAACAGTAACCATCCAATAGTCTGATTAAGATGGGAATTTATTCTATGGCTGATTGGTGAGATAAAACAATCCGTTATAGTGTGGATAGTTGCTGTTATAATTAAAATATAGTTGCATAATTGTGGACCCTTCAAAAAATATTATTTCCCGATAAAATTCTAAATGTTTCTGTTATTTGAACCCATCAGAACTGGGTGTCCACACAAATTCTCAGCTGCGTGCTGGCGCCTTTAAGGGAAGTGCCTGAAACTCCCCTTAAAGTGAATCACAAACTCTGAGTCGAGGGAATAAAAGTCTCAGTTTCTCGATATTCAGAAACTAGTTGTGATTCAACCTTTGCGATCAACGTGATTAAATGATGGCAGAGAAAAACAGCCCAAACATCGAGGCGCAAGTCTTAGCTGCAAATGTGAGAAAATTCATCTGTTAATCACCCTAAGAATTATTTTTGCCGCAGGGTTGCGACTTTTTTGTAATATGTAGAAAAGTTATGTTGTCGCGCTGTTAAGCACAATGCGAGTGTCAATTCGTGCCTTTCTTTCCACTTGATTACCCAGTAAGTGAATGCAAGGTTTGTTTGTTTTGCATCTTTAGTTCTTTGCAACGAAAGAGAAAGATAATCGGCTCGGACGGTATTTGTGACTTAAAGTTTTATTCCCCAAAATGTTGTATTTGACATGCTTAGCTCCATAGAATTGCCAAGCACATACGTAGCTTGTTTCCAAATGTCGATCGCCTAGTTTCCAATGTCAAGAAAATCTTCCTCAAAGCACCATCACGTGTGCAGTTGTTCAAAGAAATGGCACCCGAGATTCCGCTACCTCCTCAGCCCGTTTTGACTAGGTGGGGTACATGAATCTCTGCTGTACTCTACAAAGCTGCATATTTTGAAAAGATAAAATAAATCGTCAACTGTTTTGAAGAAGAAGAATCTGCTGAAGTCAGAATCGTCAGTGAAATCATGCAGAAAAAGTCCCTCCACCGCGATCTTGTGTTTATTGCTTCCAATTTTGCAAACTTCCCACAAGCTATCACTTCCCCTGAGGAACATGGCGAAACATTAGTGAATAACTTGCAGGTTTTCAACAAAGTAACTGACGATATTCGTAAAGTTCCTGGCAATGTCGGTAAAGACATACAAGGAAAATATGAGAGAGCGATTTTAGCTAACAAAGATCTTGAAGAAATACAAAACATAGCTAAAGTTCTCAAAGGTAGTTGTAATGCACAAGATATTCGACATGAATATAGAGACCGTAGCTTGTTTCGGGTATGCACCAGTGACCTCAGCTGAGGTAGACAGAAGTTTTTCACAACTGAAGCATATTCTGCCTGACAGACGCTATAATTTAACACCAGATAATTTGAAAAAAATGCTAGTAATTAAGTGCAACCAGGCAACTTTGGTCATTTAATGTAGAATACCTTTATATTATCATTTTAAAACATATTTTGTTGATGGAAATAAATGTATTTTTTTGTCAATAAATACCTTTTTTGTGCCTTTTTTGTAATTTTATTATCTTTTTGCATGCTTATTTCAGTGTTTCTTGGTGCCTAAACATCCTGGCTCGACTCATAATTTTGTACACCTCCATCATCTCCTCCTAACCTCCTCCAGGGGAAACAGATTGGACCTCTCCGATCCCTCCTCAAAACCGAAGCGATCCATCCCGACCTGTTTTTTACTTCTCTCAGCCTTCAAAATGTATGTTATGAATGTCACCTAGCTGAAGGCATACTCAGCCCTGTAAGTTGTAATGAAACATTCCCAAATGGCTATTCACATAACTTGTATAAGTTGGGATAGCTCATCTCAAAGTGCATCATCTGCTCGGTTTAACTGCAGCATAGGGTGAGGAAACTTCTGTTTCCAAGCACACACACACATCTGTGTGGGAAGGAACTGCAGATGCTGGTTTACACTGAAGATGGACACAAAAAGCTGGAGTAACTCAGCGGGGCAGGTAGCATCTCAGGAAAAAAGGAATAGGTGACGTTTTGGGTCGAGACCCTTCTTCAGACTGAGAGACTGCTGATCTGGTGACTGTGGCTTGTCCAGGTGAAGGGTTGCAGACACTTCAACAAGCAATGATCACCTGGACAAGCTACAAAAGAGACTTGTCCTCTGCCATCAAATATGTATTCTATTGCTTGATTCCTCGCATGATTCAGTAGCTACAAAATAACATTCCCCATCATCTGTTATAGACAGTGATACTGAGCTGTGGATCACCAAGTCCAGGTGTGTTGTGACTATTTCTATCAGTAACTCTGCAGGTGTCTCTCCTGTAGAGTCTGTAAGTGGAATAGGAATCATGCAACACCAGACTCAATACTAGATCTTAGAAATACAGCTCCCTCGTTAATTCCTTAACATACTGAGCTCGACAGCCATTGGCAAACTCTCCGTGAATGCATCCTCCACACTTCTACTGATCCTTTGATTTGCCCTGTCCTTAGGGAGGCTAATGTTCATGATTGTTGCACTCCCCTTGTAACAGGCACCTCTAATTTCCTGATTTTGTTCAGTGTAGTTTGTTGTCACTTGTACTGAGGTAGCGAAAAGCTTTTGTTGTGTGCAAACCAGTCAGCAGAATGACAATACATGGTTGCAATCAATCCATTTACATTTACATAATGTATAGATACATGATAAGAGAATAAAGTTTAGTGCAAGGTAAAGCCAGCAAAGTCTGACCAAAGGATAGTCCGAGGGCAATCAAAGAGCTAGATAGTAGTTCAGCTCTCTGGTTGTGGTAGGATGATACATTTGCCTGATAACAGTTGGGAAGAAACTGTCCCTGTATCTGATGGTATGCATTTTCACACCTATATCTTTTGCCTGATGGGAGAGGGGAGAAGAGAGAGTGGCCAGGGTCCGAATCATCCTTGATTATGCTGCTGGCCATCCTGAGGCAGTGTGAGGTATAAATGGAGTCACTAGAAGGGAGTTCAAGAAGGAACTGCAGATACTGGAAAATCGAAGGTACACAAAAAAGCTGGAGAAACTCAGCGGGTGCATCAGTATATATGGTCTGAAGAAGGGTTTTGGCCCGAAACATTGCCTATTTCCCTCTCTCCATAGATGCTGCTGCACCCGCTGAGTTTCTCCAGCTTTTTTGTGTACCTTCAATAGAAGGGAGGTTGGTTTGTGTGATGGTCTGGGCTGTGTCCACAATTATGTCCAACATTTATGCCCAACATTATCACAACTCTTTGGAGGCTTATAGATAATTTCCGCCATTGTTTTCTGCCCCTTGCCTTGTCTCCTGATTTGGTTGAAGCCACTAATGTTTTCACAAAATTGTATGTCTCAGCTCGCATATCTGAGAGCAAAATAGAGATATTCTTCCCTTCTCATATATCATTTACAATGAATAATTGTTGCATTCTATCTGGATATCCAACCCATGACTCAATTGCTCTATTAAAGGAAGCTAAAGTACTAGCTGTGGTTACCTTGTCTTGTACTACAAAAGGTAACGGCATCTACTTTGTCTAATTGCTGTTGCTTCTAACTGAAAACTTCATCCACAGGCATAACAGTGAAGAAACGGCCTTCAGCCCAATAAATCCTTACCAACCATCAATCACCATATGACACTAACCTTACATTGATCCTATTTTTTAATTCTCCCCACATTCCCATCAACTTCCTCCCAGTTTATACAACTCACCTACACTAAGGGCAATCTACAGTGACCATCACTAGACTTGATAAAATTAGATGAGGGAGGAAATAGGAGCACCCGAAAAAAAAAGCACTGTCACAGGGAGGGTATAGAGGTCATACAACAACGATGGACCAACCGAATGTAACTGCGGGGAGGCAACCAAACTATGGAGCACTTACTTACCTGCCCCCTCCTCCCAGAATCCTGCAAACCAGTAGATCTCAAGGTCTTCAACCCATGTGCCAGAGACTGCGTTATGCAGTGGCTTGGAAAAGTGTAGCAACATGACAAGAAGAATAAGACAGGGAGGATGCAAAATGTCCACACAGACAGCAATGGAGGCCGGGATTGAACCCTGGTCTCTGGAACTGTGAAGCACTGTGCTGTTCCAAGAACAAAGTGGTCTTGTTCAGCCACAACCAGTGGTCAGGCAGGAAATTGGAGAAGATGGTCTGTAAGTGGAGCTTCTCGCAAGGCCTGGTGTGGAAGAAACCATCTCTTGGTTGTATTGGCTTCTTTATAATACACACTTTATAATATGGCTGAATAATAATCACATTTCCTGCTAAAATGATGCAGGCAGCCAAATGTTTTCTAAATGTTTGTGATTTACCATATGATGACACTTCCAGTAGGCCCTGCATCTGGTCCTGTACTATATTGATTTGAGTGAAGTTTGATGTTTTGAAATTATAACTGTGCTATGAATTTTCCTGCTCTTCAGATCAATGTTTGCTTCACTGTTGTTCTGTGGTATTAGCGAGTAAGGCCACAGTTAATCGATAGGCTTTCTGCTTTGCAAGTTGCTCTCATGAACGAGAGAATAGGCTCATTTGAGTCAGAAATGAAACATATTTTTGTACTTAGCAAGCCAGAACAACACAATGCTCCCAAAGCGATCTGGAGCTGCACATTGAGTCAACATTTGCAATCAAATTATTGCGGATAGTTTGAGTATCTTTAAGATGCAAAGGCAAAGAGAAACATCTATAGTGTTGGGTATCTGCATTATCTTAAGTTCACCAAGAGATCTGAATCATACCTTTTATGTGTGAAATATGCAAATAGGTGTGACATGTCACATTATATATTTGGTTGCATGAACAATGGCTGAAAAAAAAATCTCAAATCAACAAACCTTTTATAGCTGTCAGAAGGAACTGCAGATGCTGGTTTAAACTGAAGATTGACACAAAATGCTGGAGTAATTCAGCAGGACAGGCAGCATCCCTGGAAAGAAGGAATGGGAGATGTTTCTTCAGTCTGAAGAAGGGTCTTGACCCGAACGTCACCCATTCTTTCTCTCCAGAGATGCTGCCTGTCCTGCTGAATGACTCCAGCATTTGTGTCTATCGTCTTTCTTAGCTGTCTATCCTTCCTCAGTATTACTCTGCTCCTGCAGCAGGTTACTCCACTAGAGACTGGGAACTCTGCAATTATTGACCATGACACAGTGGGATCAAGCAAGGAACCCATTTTTTTTATGTTCCATCAGCTCAACATAAAAGTCATTCAACAGTCACTGCAACAGTCACTGCAAACACTGGAGTAACTCAGCAGCACAGGCAGCATCTCGGGAGAGAAGGAATGGGTGATGTTTTGGGTCGAGACCCTTCTTCAGACCAAGACTCAGGGGAGAGGGAAACACAGAAGTATGGAAGGGTAAGGTGTGAAAACGAGAGATTTAAGATGGGTAAATACAAATTTAAAGGCTTTCCCACTAATATTCCTTTGCTGAAATGAGCTAATTGTTTACTGACATAAAGCCCCACGTGTAAATAAAATAGTCCTCGACACACAGTGGGATTTTGATATGAGTAACTCCATGTTCATGCAATTGATGCAATTCTTATGGCTTTTAACTCAGCTACTTTCATCTACTAGGGATCCCAAAGGTGTTGGATATGCAATTCATGTATTTACCGCAAAATGATTGCTGTAGGCTTACAGGTAATGAAACCACAGGGGGCCAGAAAAGTCATGTTTGAACCGAACAAACGACTCATCTCTCTCTTACTGGCACCTCCGCTTGTACATTTACAGTGTTCCTGACTCAATTCTAAAATGCTGAGATAGTCTTAAAATGCTCTACTGCACACGCATTAGGTCCTGTTAATGCATGTACAGTAAGCCACTCTCCGGGATATATGACTACATGCGATAGGTTCAAATCAACTACACTGTTATTGTTTGGGTTCAATATATTTTTCATCACTATCACATTACAGATTTTTGGCATCTGCTTCTATTGAGGACTAAAAGCTACATCATCCCCAAAGGTGGATCAGTTTCTCTTACGCACCGCTGCAAAGTCTTGCTGGACCAAACCAGCCATCCCGAGTTGGTCTCCCAGCTCCCTGCCTGCCCACACTCACCCAGACTGGATCTGAAGGACCAGTCTTGTAGTCTCCATCCACCCCACTCCCAGAGTTGGCCATTGGGTCTTAGCAGCAACCAGACCTCAGGTCAACAAACATCAACAGAGGTTCAAAACTATGCCTACTCTCAAATGATAAAGATTTTAAATGTTCCAGACAGACATCTACAATAATAGAAATGCTTACCAATATTAAAGCAAAATATATTTTAAAATATCACTTACCTTCCCCTTTTCCATCGGCCTGGGATATCCATTGACACCCAGTGGATGTCCTGATCATTCAGATTGTCAAAGCTAGGATGGGAACCAAGAGGCATCAGAATTTTGGCAAGATTGAACTTCAGTAATAAAGTTCGCTGAGTCTTATGTTTCATGCATATATAGACATCCAAGACACCAAAGCTTCAGTTGTTGAAATTGGCCAACTTCCAACACACACACACACATCGATTGACCCAATGAGCAAGACTCCATGATTAGCACTAAGGTTGCTTCAGGAGTTATAGAGCACAAAAACAGGCCCTTCATTCGCTCCATATTAATCATCAGGCACCATTTACACTGATTACATTCCCAGCAACAGCCCCCACCCAGATTCCACCTCTCACCCACACACTGAGGGTAATTTACAATGGGCCAAATAACCGACCGACCAATACCTGCAGTTTCCTTTGTCCCCATCCTATCAACCTGCACATATTTGGATATGGAAGGAAACCAGACCACCTGGTGGAAACACAAGCAGTCACAGGGACAACATATACATTCCACACTGACAACACCAGAGGTCAAGATCAAGCCAAGCTCACTGGAGTAGTGGGGCTGCAGGTCTAACATTTGTTGCTTCTATGAATGAGTTATTTATCATCGCTGTCTGCCAGTAATCACTCATTGCACCCATCCAGGAGACTTAAGGTCAAGGAGGAAGAAATAAACCAGTAACAGTAAGTGGTTGCAAAGCATCTTGCTTTATTCACAGCCTTACATTCTTAAAACACATGTTAAATGGTCCAAAATCTCATCCAGAGCTTGGAAACCTTGCTCCAATACTCACAACACGGTTTTAAAAGTAACAATTAGGGTTTGAGATAAAGGCACAAAGTGCTGGAGTAACTCAGTGAGGAAGCGTCTCTGGAAAAATGGATAGGTGACTTTTCGGTTTGGGATCCTTCTTCAGACATCCTAGTAGAGGTGAGAAAGCTAGAAGAGGGGGCGGGACAAAGTCTGGCAGTGATCGGCGGAAACAGGGGAGGGGAGGTTTTAATGGGCTGTTGGTTGGACAAAGGCCAGAGATGAAAAGACAAAAAAGTGTGAGACAAGGAAATAAAGAGAAAAAGAATAGATGTTTGAAATGTGAAGCCAGAGAAAGGAATATTAGGTGGAAGGAAATGGGGATGAGAGGGTAGAGGAAAGGGTGAATTTCAAGGCGGGGCAGAGGGTAGAAAGGGGTAAAGAAGTGGTGGGGTGGGGGGGTAATGGGTAGGAAGTGTTTATAAGTTAGTTATCTAAAATTTGAGAATTCAATCATACAATCGGGTTGTAAGCTACCCAAGTGGAATATGAGGTGCAGTTCCTACAGTTTGCGTGGCCTCCATCACAAAAAAAACATTAGCGGGACTGTTCTGAAGGCAATAGGTTTTGTACCTCCTTGACATTTTGTGTTGATGGGCATCAATTAACGCATCACTGTTTCAACTAATGTAGTTTCTGCCAGAAATGTATGAGGTAGTGTTGTGAGAGTCTATATCTGCCCTCTATCAAATAAAAGTAGCAAAAAAAACAAGGCTGCTTCATGCGTTCTGAATTATTGATGACTTTTCCTAATGGTTCTTTTCAACATTTGAGAATTAATGGAGTCCACATTGGAATTATGTTTAAAATTTCAAAAGCATGATTGTACGCAATCCGTCCCGCTGACAAAGTCACATTGCCTTTTGAAATGAATGATTTTGTGAACTGGATGTGACTGCGGGTCTGTAGCGCTGAGCTAAATAGATTGTAGTGAGGCGCAGGGCTGCCAGGTGCAGTGATATGTCATCGCAAAAGACAATAGTGTGAGACAGGGTAATTACAGCCAAAATGACCTCTGTTATTTTAGCTTGAAAGCGGCATTGAAAGTTTTAATTATTGAGTTTGAGACAGTGAGCCAATCATGGTGCTTGTCGTAAATGGAAACATTATCCACATTGCACAATTACAGTCTGAAGAAGGGTCTTGGTCCGAAATGTCACCTATTCCTTTTCTCCAGAGATGCTGCCTGGCCCGCTGAGTTACTCCAGCTTTTTATGTCCATCTTCTTATCCAGAGTTTGTATAACTCAGGAGACAGCGGTGTTTGTTGATATGTTCGTTCCCATAGTCATACAATTGTACAACACAGAAACAGGCCCTTAAGTCCAACATCCTTGCCGACCAGGATGCCCCATCTAAGCTAGTCCCATTTGCTCATCTTTGCACAATATCCTTCTAAACTATTCCTATTCATGTATCTGTCCAAAAGTCTTTAAAATGTCATTATTGTATCGGACTCAACTACTTGCTCTGGCAGCATAATCTAAATACCCACCAGTCTCTCTGAGAAAAATTTGCCCTTCTGGTTCCCATTAAAATCTTTCCCCTCTCGCCTTAAACCTATGCATTCTAATTCTTGATTCCCCTACCTTGGGAAAATGTATCTGTGAATTCAGTTAATCTATTCTCCTCATAGTTTTATACACCTCTATAAGACCACCCCTCAACCTTCTGTATTCCAGGGAATAAAGTCCTCGCCTGCCCAATCTCTCCTCACGTGTCCTAGTAGTGCCTTCTTAAACCTTCTTTCCACCCTTTCTAGCTTAATGGCAGGAAACTGAACACAATACTACAATAGCAGCCTCACCAATGGTAAAACAACATCCCAACCTCTTACACATTCCCTGACTGATGAAGGCCAACGTGCCAATAGCTTACTTCACTATCCTATCTATCTGTGACGCCATTTTCAGGGAACTGTGTACTTGTACTGCTGGATCCCTCCCCTCTACGACTCTCCCCAGGGTCTCACTGTTCACACTGAAGGTCCTGCCCTGGTTCGACTTCTCATAATGCAACACCTCACATTTTTCTGAATTAAACTCCATTGGCCATTATCGGTTTTTGATAATCATCTTTACTGCCCACAGCACCACCTATTTTTGTGGTATCTGCAAATGTACTCATCCCGCCTTGTACATTTACATCCAAACCATTGACATAGTCAATGTCAGTGAAAGGAGGGCACTGCCATTGATGTTAAAGAAGGGAGGAAAGGGAAACCAAGTCATAGCCATTAGTTTAGTTTAGTTTAGTTTAGCAATACAGTTTCGGCCCACTGAGTCCGCACTGACCAGCGATCCCCGCACATTCACACTATCTTACACACACTAGGGACAGTTTACATTTATACCAAGCCAATTAACCTACAAATCTGCACGTCTTTACAAATTGGGAGGAAACCAAAGATCTTCTGAGAAAACCCACACAGGTCACGGAGAGCACATAAAAACTCTGTACAAACAGCACCCTTAGAAACATAGAAACATAGAAAATAGGTGCAGGAGTAGGCCATTCGGCCCTTTGAGCATGCACCGCCATTCAATATGATTATGGCTGATCATCCAACTCAGTATCCTGTACCTGCCTTCTCTCCATACCCCCTGATCCCTTTAGCCACAAAGGCCACATCTAACTCCCTCTTAAATATAGCCAATGAACTGGCCTCAACTACCTTCTGTGGCAGAGAATTCCAGACATTCACCACTCACCACTCTCTGTGTGAAAGTGACCCTTTGTCAGGATCGAAACCTGGGTCTGTGGTGCTGTAAGGCAGCAACTCTACCGCTGCGCCAGATACAACAAATAAATATTATTGCACCCACAACTCCATCCACAGCATTCTTTGTCATGCTAATATTCAGCAGACACTGCGTGAGAAATGTCTCCACAACTTCACATCCAGTTGGCATTGATCCATTGGTGTTATGATTCCCACACAAGTTGCCTTTACCCAACCTGCATGCATTGCTGCAGGCCTGCTCAACGGTCACAAGATTTTACCTGGAACGGTTTAGCATCTGTCTCCCTGCAAGGCCATGCCCAGGTGGATATGCCAATGCTGCAAGGCACAGGTTGGGGACAGTCGGCTAGTTAATGCCTCTTAGGCATCCTGGCATCCTTTAAAGATTAATCTGGGCTCTGCCCGGTAGACAATCATTGGGACATTAAGGAGATTAGTAATTACCATTACTTGACCTTGTGACAATTATTTGTGCAATTATTTATCTGCTAGCTCCAGGCATTGTTCCAAACAAA
Source organism: Leucoraja erinaceus (assembly GCF_028641065.1). Taxonomy (NCBI): domain Eukaryota; kingdom Metazoa; phylum Chordata; class Chondrichthyes; order Rajiformes; family Rajidae; genus Leucoraja; species Leucoraja erinaceus. Next base: position 17,094,536 of record NC_073393.1, on the reverse strand, counting down.
GACATCCACATTCCGACCTCACAATCAGGTTGATGCTTGCTCGGAGTTTATTCTACTGCACTCAATCTCCCAGCAGTAGCCTGGCCTCCAACCCTCAGTTACTAATAATGACCCAGCCTCCTCTCCGGTCAGAGCCAAACTAATCAATCGCCCCTCAAATCAGTAGGAAGGAACTGCAGCTGTTAGTTTAAACCAAAGATAAATACAAAATGCTGGAGTAACTCAGTGGGACAGGCAGCATCGCCGGAGAGAAGGAATGGGTGACGTTTCGGGTCAAGGCCCTTCTTCAGACTCAGCGTTACTGGCAACATCTCCAGAGAGAAGGAATGGGTGAAGTTTCGGGTCAAGACCATTCTTGACCCGAAACATCATCCATTCCTTTCCTCTGAAGATGCTACCTGTTCCGCTGAGTTGCCCCAGCATTTTGTGTCTACCTTTCCTCAAATCAGTCTGGCTGTTCTGCTCTGCCTCTACCCACTGAAAAAAACTTTCAGTCTCCCCAGCCAGAGCTCCCGCCATCTAACCCACAGCACCCAGAGTCCCCACTGGCTCTCTGTTACCTTACCCAGAGCTCCCACTGACTCTGTGTCTCTTCCATCAGAGTTTCCACTGGCTCTCTGTAACCCTGCCCAGATCCTCCGCTGATTCTCCAACTGGAATTCCCTCCCCGTCTCTCACGCTCCCCATCCAGACTTTCCTCTGGCCCTCTGGCTCTCCAGCAGGATGTTCACTGGCTCTGTCCCCCTGTACAGAGCTCCCACTGGCTCTCTGCTTCCCTGCCAAAGGTTCCCACTGGCTCTTTGTCTTCATGTGCAGAGTTCTTACTGGCTCTCTGCCTCCCCTCCCTGAGCTCCCACAGTCCCCCTCCTCCAACCAAGAGCCGCCTCTGACACAAAGATCTTAGATCTTTGCTCTGACATGACCTCTACAACTCTCAGTGATGGAGAGTTCCTATCCTTGGAAAATATTTCTGATTCACTCTTCATCTTAAATGGCCATCCTTCACTCTGAAACACTGTCCCGTTGTTCAACCTTCCCCTACAATAGTTGACTTCCTCAGCAAGCCCCGTCAAACCTCTTAGAATGTTTCAACGTGACCTTGAGAATTCCTCAGTTTTTATTCCCATTCATCTGCTTATTACGACATTATTTTCACTATTACCGATTTCATTCGACTCCTTTTTGCTTTACTATTCATGCTGAAGGCTACATGTGCAAAGTTTGTTAACTACAGTTCCAAGGGTGGCACAGCCTGTAGAGCCGCAGCCTCACAGCACTGGAGACCCGAGTTCGATCCTGACCTTGGCTGCTCTCTGTGGGGAGTTTGCACGTTCTCCCTGTGACTGCATTGGATTCTTCCGGGTGCTCCAGATTCCTCCAACATCCCGAATACACGCGGGTTTGAAGGTTAATTGGCCGCTGTAAATTGCCCCTAGTGTTTCGGGAATGGATGAAAATGTGGAGTAGCATGAAGTTAGTGTGAAGGGGTGATCGATGGTTGGCATGGGCTCGGTGGGCTGATTGGCCAGTCTCCATGTGCTGTATCTCTCTAAAACTAAAATTAAAAACTACAATGGCTAATTGTGTGCCCTTGCGATTTGCAACTGAATTAAAAATCCACACCTCTCACACCAAATAAACCCAGCTAAATTTCCCAGCTAATGTGCTTCAATCCAGCAGCGGTAACCACCAAACTAATTTACCCAGTTAAAATCAATAGCCCAGTTTATTGCAACATCTTACCAAGAGACCAAGTATGCTTGCACCAAGGGAACATTTAACATGGAAAGTACCATCGGCACATTTATCTCCTTGCTGGACTTTGACCAGCTTGCACATGGGTGTTTCTGCATGTGGCGTGTGTGATTAAAGCCCCCATTACATCCGTAATGAACACAAAGCACAGTCATCTGTCACCAGCGGTGGTTTCCCAAGCCCCACGTCTGCAGAGTAATTCATCCCTCCAGTCCTCCAGTCACTCCTGTGGAGCCTTGGTTTGATCCGTCTGATCTATCAATCCTATAAACAGGGCGGCTCTGCCGGGCGAATGGGCTGAAATATTTTTCCACAGCAACTTAAGCAAGAATCACTTGGGTGTATGTAGCTGTGAGTGATGTCTTCCATGTTTCATTAAAAAGCACATTAAAATTTAAAAATGTGATTTTACTTTTCCTTATGCGTAATAAGTCTCCTAAATGGATTCTTGCTGAAAATAAATGGACATATTTCTCTGCCAAGAAGGAGAGCAGGTTTTTTTCCAATGTTATTGTAAAATTGATTTTTCTCCATTAAAGTGAAGTCTGGGTTATCAATAATTAAGTGGGAATATAATTGGGGTTGTCCAGTGGGGGGGGGGGGGGGGGCACTTTGAATGGGTGTATTCCATATCTTACTTTGGGGATAATTAGATGTTGTACTAAGAAATAAGGACAAACAAAGATCCCAGCGGACCCAGTATCTGGCCTGAATCTTGCTCCCTTGTTTTAAAGTAGCCCTGAGAATTGGTTGCTAGTATAGTGACAAACAAGCAACTAACAGGTCAGATAATCACATAATTACAGAGCATATGTTTTAATGTTTTACATATACTGTGGAGACAGAATAGTTTAGAAGAACTGAAAGACTTATTAACATGTTTAAAATTAAAAGGAGATTCAATGGGTGGATGTCACAGAATTCTAATGGGGGTTGTGGAATAAGAACAACTGTATTGACATTGGTGCTGGGTTGTTTAAGTGGGAAATCACTTTCTCACCCAGGGTGCAGGAAAAACCTTGAATTTGCCATCTTCCACCGTGATCCCCACAACTGGAGCAATTGGAGGCTGTGACCTTGAGAATAATGAATTGCTGTGAAATATCGAAGGACAGGGACTCCAGGAACTCTCTGCAGATAACTTGTTCCATGTACCCTTTTTAAACGTTGCCCTTCTCACCTTAAAGCTATTCCCTCTAGTATTTGACATTTTCACCCTGGGAGAAAGGTTTTGACTTCTACCCTGTCCATGCCCCGGCAAATAACTGTTCCTTGATCAGTACCGATGAAGTAAACAAATCATTTTGCCATAGTGTATCAATTAATTTTGGGAGCTCCCTGTGCATAAATTAACTGCTGTGTTTCTGAAGTGATTATGCTTCACAATTCAAAATTGGGAACTCAGCAGCTTTTTAATTCCTTTGCTTTCTCACCAGGTCAATCAATCAACGGCACCAGCATGTGTAAGGCGTTGGTTTTTGTCACTCTGCTGTGTTGTTGGCTAGGGGCAAGCCAGCAGATACAATTCATAAAGTTAGGCACTCTGCTCATTGTGCCTTGTCAAGACTGAACTGTGAATAGCTGGCAGTGTTAGGCTCATCCGTCACTATGCGCTCCTCTCTATTTGAGATAATGATAGTTTAAGAGCTGCTGGCTCTGGCTCTGGCTCGTTGGAAATATTCCAAGTTAAAAGTTTGTTATGCGAGGACTTGCTCCATTCACTCTCCTATGGTAATTATATCTCCCCTTTATCCATAACTAACTGTTATACCTTCTTGCCTCATTAATCTAATTTGTCAATACACTGCCCACTCTCGAAGCAACAGCAATAGACAATGTCACATTATATTGAGAAGCAGTGTGTTAATTGATCAAGAGTTAAACTCTGGACTGGTCTTCATGGCACTTTGAAGTGGGGATCTTTTTTCTTTTAGTTCTTCAGCTTTGAGTTGCACAGCTGGATCATTGCCAAAGTCAGTGCTTAGTTTGTTACTGCCCCATGGTTTGTACTATGATTTCCCACTCAGCCGAGAGCCACAGAGATGTACTAAATACAAACAGGTCCTTCTGCCCACTTTGTACATGCTCACCAAGTTGACATAATGGTGCCATCCTCCCACCCTCTGGAACACCTGGATTTATAAGTAGCAAGTTGACGAGGATCAGGTGGGCCAATAAGATATCAGTTAATTGGACACGGCTGTTACCACATTAGGCTGGGGCCTCTGTGCAATGGAGAGGCTGAGGTGTGGCCTCTCCTGGCCTGTATGTCAATGATGGGGATCAGAGCGGCATCCGAGTCATGGGAATCTGTCACAGTGCCCGTTGAACCCCTCTGCCAGAGAACACTGATTGCAGTCTATATCTACGAACACCTCGTAGTTACTCTTCTAAGCTCCTTAAAAAAACCTCCTCCCCAGCCTGTGACTTCTTCCACTAAGAATGGCCAGTGCAACAGGCACATGTGAAAAGCACCATCTGCAGGTTCTCCTCCAAGCCACACACCACCCTTACCTGCAAACATATCACCATTTATTTATCGTCATTACGTCATAAGGTCATAAGGAATAATGAGTAGAATTAGGCCATTCGGCCCATCAAATCAACTTCACCATTCAATCATGGCTGATCTATCTCTCCCTCCTATCCTCATTCTCCTACCTTCTCTGCATAACCTCTGACACCGGTACTAATCGAGAATCTATCTATCTCTGCCTTAAAAATATCCACCGACTTGTCCTCCTCAGCCTTCTGTTGCAAAGAACACCACAGATTCACCACCTGCTGACTAAAGAAGGGTTTCGGCCCAAAATGTTGCCCATTTCCTTTGCTCCATAGATGCTGCTGCACCCGCTGAGTTTCTCCAGCACTTTTGTCTACCTTCGATTTTCCAGCATCTGCAGTTCTTTCTTAAATAAGTTTCTCCTCATCTCCTTCCTAAAAGAACGTCCTTTACTTATAATTTCTAATTCTAATTTCCAAATATCCCCAAGCCAACATCTCTATGGGAACATCTTCATCAAAAGGACTAAAGTGGTTCTGTCGGAATAATCTACACGAAACGTGAGTGACAGTTAACATCTTCTTTATTCAGGCAAGTAGAACCGTCAAGCAAGAGACTGTTCTGCAAACTCAAAGCATGCAGCGTGTTATATCATTTTTGATAGAATAAATGTAAGATCAGTCATGTATACTTGTTTACAAGGGCAACTACTGTGATCCAGCATTCAGCAATTTTCTCCTCAAAAACAAGACATACAGGTGTTCAAGTTGTTGACTTAGTGGGCCACTTGAGCCAGGCGTGTACAACCTAGCACAGATGGACAACTTCACTGAAGTAAAGTTCCATTCCCACCGAATGAAGTGCTGCCCATGTTTAAGACAAAATGGAAGAACAGCTCAGTTCCTGCCACCATGGCTCGAGAGGATGACTCATCACAGCCCGCTCAAAGGCAATTGAGATGGGCAATAAATGCTGGCCTTTCAGGGATCACTCAGATCCCATAAACTAATAGTAAAAACACAATCTGAGCGTTTCCACTGCTTTAGTTTTTCATTATTTTAATTGCTGCATCATACATTTAATTTGCTGGCTTTACTTGGCAAAATGCTGGTCTCCACACAAGCACCGAGATCCTAGAGCACTGACTATGTTCCTCTGTCCAGTTCCCATCTGGAATTACCCAGTTGCATTTAATCCTGCTGGGATTCCTGGTATTTGCACCTGGTAAGTGTTCCTGGTTCCCAGCCCCAGAGTGTTCCTGGTTCCCACACCCAGTTAGACCAGCACCAGTTGCAACTGATAGGGGGTTACAGAACAGCGAAGAAAGAACACATAAGGAGAAGTTATGTGATCTTTCAACGGAACTGGAAAATTCAGAAATTAAGAATATTTTGATCTGCAGAAAAGTGGAGGGATGGAGAGAACAAAGTAACATTAGCAGGGGCCAGGTGCCACTAATACTGGTGATGACATCCAAGGGAGAATGATGATTCTGAAGAAGGCTCTCCACCCGAAACGTCACCTATTCCTTTTCTCCAGAGATGCTGCCTGTCATGCTAAGTTACTCCAGCTATTTGGGCCTATCTTTGGAGTAAACCAGCATCTGCAGTTCCTTCCTACAGAGAATGATGATCACTATTGTCTGCAGCAATGTAACAGAGTGAGATGCAGGTTTTGAAAAATAAAGTCTCCTTTTCTCTGCATAGATGCTGCCTGACTTGCTGAGTAGTTCCGACTGTATGTATTTATTTCAGATTTGGCATGGACTTGTAGGGCCGAGATGGCCTGTTTCCGTGCTGTAATTGTTATATGGTTATATGGTTATATGTTATTTCCAGTATCTGCAGATTTTTTTCTTGAAGATCACTTCCTTTCTCATATTTATTTGTGCTTTGTTTATTTTATTTTATTTATTTATTTATTGTGATGTTTTTAATTATGGAAAAGCATATTTAATTTCTTAAATAAAGAACAAAGTATCACCATCTATAGGCTATGTCCAAACTCACACCATCTCATCTGCTCAGCCAGCCTGTGTTCCTGTGCCAATATTTGCTCCACTTCAAAAGTTTTTAAAGTTTTAACTATTTTTTTTTAACTTTTCCAAAAAAAAATGTCAGAGACACTACAGGCAGTTGACCTGTGCAAGTGAAATCCTGACAAACATCACCCGTCAATGTAATGCTTTCATGCAGGCTGCTCACTGTGCCATCCATCTTTGTGTCATCAGAGATACTGGATCTATGGTTTTTCATCCTGACATTGAACGTATTTAATACCTAGTTGTCACAGGCCAAACTGAAACCACAGATCATCTCCTGCCTGTCAGAGTACCTGCTCATTAGCTCCTCTGTGCCTCCTGGTCCTAATCGATCGATAATGTGGCTTCAATTTCATAATCTGCAGGTTTAAGCTAATATCCGCTTTGCATGGACCTTTATCGAATGCCTCCCGTGACTCTACATAAATAACATCCATATATATCCCTCCCTCCCCCCTGCTGCCACCTCCGCAAACATTTCAGTACCGTTCTTCAGGAATGACCTGCTCTTTAAAATTCTCGGCTCGCTTTTCACTGTCAAGGTGTTTAGTTACTCCATTCTTAATTATATACTCCAGTAATTTCCTTGCAACAGATGTTAGGCTTACAGTAATTCCCTGCTTTCCTGTTCTCACTTTTTTTCTTAATTGGCAGCGTGACGCACACAACTTTCCAATCTAAAGAAACTGCTCCTGTGCCAATCGAACTTTTCAAAATTATGGTTAGGACATCTGCATTCTCCTCTCCCCGCTGACTGCACATTCCTTGCCTGTGAAAAGGAATGCAAAAGAGCAAGAAATATTTGTAATAACCATCTATAGGCCAAGTCCAAACTCACACCATCTTATTTGTTCTGCCAGCCTCCGTTCCTGTGCCTATATTTGCTCCACCAAAATTCCAGTCCTCAAATCGCCTTGGCCTCCATCCTCCCTATCTCTCATAGAGTCCAAGTCTTCTTCTTCTTGCGCATGGTGTGCACAGCCTAAAGTTGTAGGACAACTTGGTCTATTTGATCTTATTTGATTGTGCACGCCGGGTTGATTGCATTCGTCGAAACAGGGCAGACCACATGAAGGTTGCAATCTCCGACCCCAGTCAGAGTCATAGAGTCATACAGCAGTAAAATAAGCCCTTCAGCCCATCAAGCCAAAACCAACCATCATTTACCCATCTATACTCATTCCATTTGCCAACAGTTGTTCCATAGTTTCCATGCCTTGGAAATCTAAGGGCTTCTTAAACATATATGAGAGTTCCTGCCACCACCACCTTCTCAGGCAGTGAGTTCTAGGTCCCACCATCATCTGGACATGAACACTTTTCCTCAGATCACCTTTAATTCCCTTCCCTCTTACTCAGGTCCTCTAGTTTTAGGTACCTCTGCTACGCAGAATACTTCCCTACCCTACTCTAACTACGCCCCCCATAGTTTTGTCTGCCACAAACGGGTCTATCCTTCCCACCTCAGCCATCTCTCCACTCCAAGGGTAGTAAATCCAACCTCACCAGTCTCTCCTCACGTGAAACGCTCAATTGATATTGTTAAGAGGTAATCAGTGCTGAAGAAAAGGCATTTACTTTGATCATGACCCTGGGTCCTACTTGTATAGCTCAAGCATTGTAGAAAGTGTATGAAACTTTCTTAGTTTATTGAGGCACAGGAGTTCCCCAGGCAACAACATAAACAAGTATAGGTAAGTGTAATGGGTGACATGGACATGGTGGATACTAGAGCCTATTACTGTGCTGTAATATTGTACTATAACAATATGAAGTTCGCCAGAGGCCACCATATTAATTTCATTTTATTTATTTTATTTATTTCATTTCAACAGTAAAGAGAGAGAAGACCAAATAATTTGAAGGCTTAAAGGCCTGTCCCACATACGCGACTTTTTTCGGCGACTGCTGGCACCTGTCATAGGTCGTTACAGGTCGCCGAAGATTTTCAACATGGTGAAAACCCAGCGGCGACCAGAACAAGGTACGACTCTTTGGGTGACTACTCACGACCATACAGACTTCACCCTGCGACATGTCGCCAGGGTGTCGCCTGTATGGTCGTGTGTAGTCTCCTAGTCATCCAAAGAGTCGTAGCGTCTTTCTGGTCACCGCTGAATTTTCAGCAGTCGCCGAAAAAGTCGCGTAAGTGGGACAGGCCCTTTACAGCGACAATCCCACCACTGCAATTGGCCCTGTGAGATGATGTTTAATGGTCTAAAACACAATGTCGCAAGATAAATCATCACTCTGAAGATTGCATCTGCTATTTTCCAACTATTCCCTCACTTCCTCACCAAAAGTCATTTTGCTTATGCTGGAGACCAAATCTAATGAGGAACTCAGAAAATAGCAGGCGATGAGCAAAGTTTCAACAGAGCAGCGTTTCTTCAGTGTTATTCAGCTGAAACCTAACTCAAATTCTACAATATTACTGTTTTTTATCAGACGCCAATAAAGATATAATAAAGTTTTGGCAGAACGTACGTGCAGAGACCTGGAGAATCAAAGAGACCAGCAGAGAAAAAACAGAGTTAATGTTTCAGGTCAACCTTTGTTCTGATGAAGGATTTTCGACCAGAATTGTTGTCTCCAGAAATGTTACTGATGCTGCCTGATTTCTCAATGTTTAGTTCAGTTTAGAAATACAGTGTGGCAACAGACCCTTCAGCCCACCGACCAGTGATCCCTATGCACTAACACTATCCCCTCCACGCTAGGGATAATTTACAATTTTACCAAGCTAATTAGCCTACAAACCTGCACGTCTTTGGAGTGTGGAAGGAAACCAGAGATCCTGGAGAAAACCTACGTAATCACAGGGAGAAAATACAAACTCCGTACAGACAGCACTCGTAGTCAGGATTGCACCAGGGTCTCTGGCGCTGTAGGGTAGCAGCAACTCTACCACTGCACCACCCACTGCTTCAAGCAATTTCTGTTTTTAATTTTCAGGGGTTTTTTTTAGTTTCAGAGGAAGAGGACTCGTAGAAGTGTCAAGAATGCCTGATGCACTAAATAAAAAGTTAACAATTGAAAGGGATCAGAGCTATTAAACATGCTGAGGCGTGAAGCCTTAACACATTCTCAAGATGCTCCAAAGCAATGCATAATTAAATTACACTTTAAAGCACATCAATACTGTTCTGCAAATGAACATTAAAAAAAAGTCCAGGTGCTGTAAATGTGCAGTAAAAACAGGCTGCGACAATAGGAATGACGAATGGGTTGGTCCATGTCCCAGTCTGATGAAGGCTCTATGATGTGAAGCGTTAACATTCTTCTTCACAGTTGTTGCCTGACCTGCCACGTGTTCCCTGCATCCTCTGTTTTCATTACCACTGTTCCGGCGATATATTTTGAAGCCAATTTGTGCTTAACGAGGCCTCAAGAAACAAGTGAGATTAATACTTGGTGCTTCAGATTCACCTGAGATGCAGTTAAATTCCTGTCCAGAAAAGTTACCTCTGACTCTGCAGTTCTGGATTAATTAATAATGTGGCTGCAAGCAAAGCCTACTGCCATGCATGGTACCTCCATGAATTGAAATACATTTAAAGGAAGATGGATTTGGCCTTATTCCAAGTTGTTGTTCCCAACTGATTGAATGGAAGCTAAAATATTGTAGCTGCATAATGAGCTGGTAAGCATAAAATGGAAGAAATGCCAGGACAGAGAAATTAAGTTTTCTTCATGTGGGCTTTGTCCTCAGTAGATTGGAATCAGTAAGGTGCCCTGATAGCTTTATGGTGGTTATAACTATTGCCTGAATAACAATGTATATCAACTATGTTTAGATAAATAGCATTAATTGGTCATCTCCGCATTAACGTCAGGTTGCATTATTAACCCCACTTAAGATCAAATTTTACCTTGTGTTTAAATTTGGGTTAGTTGCTGGGCACCTTGATTTGGGAAGGTTGCCTTTCCCGAGATTAAACCGTCTTTATGCGGCTTTAACATACAAGATCCTATCGGTGAATGTACCCCATGGAGCCCTATTCACAACAGCCCCAATTTCAGGAATCATGACTGTCATTCCATCATTTAGTCGCCACGTCTGACAAAACGCAGCAGTAAGCAGTTCCAACCAAACACGGAGGACAAAAAATACAGCAAGGTCCATCCTCCCACTGTGGTCAATCTAGCAACTTAATGCAACCTTTCATTCTCTGGACTAATCATTGCACTTCTGCCAACTGCTTGACTGCTGAGCATAGACAGACTGGCCTGGTCTAGCCAGGTTTCACTGGAGAGCAATGGGAGCAGGAGATAATGCTGTGAAACCCGGTGAACAATCTGGCCAATAACTTAACTGAATGTTAGGATCAGTCTGAAGAAGGGTTTCGGCCCGAAACGTTACCTATCTCCTTCGCTCCATAGATGCTGCTGTACCCGCTGAGTTTCTCCAGCATTTTTGTGTACCTTCGATTTTCCAGCATCTGCAGTTCCTTCTTGAACAACTTAACTAAATACCCTTGTAGGTTACAAGAGAGGAAGGCCAGTTCCTTCCAGCGAAGGTCTACACTTGAATTAATGAAGGAAGGTAGGAAGGAATGAATATCATGAATGTCATGAATGTTAGAATGTCCGCGCATTACACCTTCATCACCCTTGCCCTCGTTGGTCACTCCGAGTTCAACGAAACCTCATGCCGCCACCAGGCCAGATGTGGCCTGAGCACCACCCACAGTCTTCCATCAGCTCATGCTTCAGTGCTCCTCCATGGTGAACAATAGAAAGAAGAAGCACTGAAAGGAACAAGGGTGTGAAATGCACTCTGGTTGGGGGACTTTGAAGTCCATCACCAAAGGAACATTGGTAGCAGCAGCACGGAGAAAGCTGGCAGAGTCCTGAAGGTGTAAACTAGCTTGAAGGATATTCATATTACAAATGCATGTTTCCTTATTGCTCACGGAAATGTACCATTCTTCAGGAATTTTCTCCTTGAACCTATTCCCCCTCGAGTTCCACCAACTCCTTCCAGATATCCCGAGGTACTCATATATAATATGATCTGTCTGGATACCACACAAAACAAAGTGTTTCACTGTAGCTTGTAATATATTAATATTATTATTATTATTATTAACAATTGTAAACCAATATGCATATGAATATTAGCTGGTATTCTAGTTCATTTTATTTATTTCATTTCAAGAGTAAAGAGAGAGAAAAACAATTAATTTGAAGGCTAGTTACACAGAATAAACACAGCTTCAATCATTCAGGTGTGCAAATATGTCTATGAACTATGAGAACATGAATATGCAGCATTTATGATTTTCCTTGAAGAATTTAAGATAGCAGAACAAACTTTTTTGCCCGTTTTTGTCTCATTCTGTGCTGCTTTGTTTAATCAGAAGAAAAGGTTTCCATCAGAATGCAAAAATAAGGCAGGTGCTGGAAACCTGAAATAAAAGCAGCGAATGCAGTAAACACTCAGCAGGCCAGGTAGTGTCTATAGCATGAGAAACAGAGTTAATGTTTCATGTCAATGACCTTTCATTGGAATAATAAGTGTTCTATTGTCGTCAATAAAGTATATTACTTTCTCCGTGAAGCCTGTTACTCGATTTATGTAATAAAAGCTAGTCTGGAAATAAACCCAATTGGCCTAGCTTCTATCCGTTCTTTATACTGTGCAAATGGAACAGTTCAAGGACTCAAAAATAATTGAACGATCTTTCAATTCTATTCCCAATGCGTAAGAGTGATCGTGGTTTCTGAAATATTTGCAGTTTGGCTTTAAATAATGCAGTTCCCCTGCAAGTTAAAGGTTTCCAACACAGGCTATAAATAAGCTCAGCAAACGAGGCTCAATGTGCTGATCACAAACATGGATTAGTTGTGGGGCCAGAGCAACTGATGAAATTAACTTTGCGCATCTAATGAGGCAGGTGCAGGAAAAGCCAGGCCTCAGAACAAGTTGTGATGTAGCGAAGAAGATCAGAAAGAAACTATCCAGATCAGTTCTGGGAGCACATTGCCATGTGTCAAGGAGAAACCCCTCACTGGAATTAGGCTGTTAAGTTCAAGTACACTCATTCCAACTCATCATTCATTAGCAGAGGCTTTGCCAATCCATCAGATTTTGCAGCATTTAATGAGCCTGGCTGGAATTGGTGTTGTAACCCTACAACGTGTTTGGAACTAAATTATAAATGTTTGTAGATGTGAATTTATCTGCTAATGCTACTTTGCCAAGTGGTGTTTTATGCTTTGGAGTAGATACATGATTTAATATTCAGGGGACCGATATAGACTTGCCAATGCTACTCGTGTGCACTGTCAACTGCAGTCAAGTCAAGTCAAGTTTATTTGTCACATACACATACGAGATGTGCAGTGAAATGAAAGTGGCAATGCTCGCGGACTTTTGTGCAAAAGACAAACAACAAAACAACCAAACAATTTATAAACACAATCATAACACACATATTCTTTTACATAATAAATAATGGAAGGAAAAACGTTCTGTAGAGTTAGTCCCTGGTGAGATAGGCGTTTACAGTCCGAATTGCCTCTGGGAAGAAACTCCTTCTCAACCTCTCCATTCTCACCGCATGGCAACGGAGGCGTTTGCCTGACCGTAGCAGCTGGAACAGTCCGTTGCAGGGGTGGAAGGGGTCTCTCATGATTTTGTTTGCTCTGGAGTTGCACCTCCTGTTGTATAGTTCCTGCAGGGGGGTGAGTGAAGTTCCCATAGTGCATTCGGCCGAACGCACTACTCTCTGCAGAGCCTTCTTGTCCTTGGCAGAGCAATTCCCAAACCAGATGGTAATGTTCCCGGACAAGATGCTTTCCACCGCCGCTGCGTAGAAGCACTGGAGGATCCTTGGAGACACTCTGAATTTCCTCAATTGCCTGAGGTGGTAAAGGCGCTGCCTTGCCTTACTCACGAGCGCTGAGGCGTGTGATGCCCATGTCATATCCTCAGAGATATGGACTCCCAGATATTTAAAACAGTTCACCCTATCCACAGGATCCCCATTTATCCTCAATGGAGTGTACGTCCTCGGATGATGTGCCCTCCTAAAATCCATGATCAGCTCCTTCTCTTGAACATCAAAAAAACAGAGGCTGTTATCCTGGCACCAGAGTGCTAGATCAGCCACCTCCTCCCGGTAGGCCTTCTCATCGTTGTCTGAGATCAGGCCCACCACCACAGTGTCATCAGCAAACTTAATTATTGAATTGGAGCTGAACCTAGCCACACAGTCATGTGTGTACAGGGAGTACAATAGGGGGCTGAGGACACAACCCTGGGGCGATCCTGTGCTCAGGGCGAGGGACTCCGATGTATTCCCTCCCATCTTGACTACCTGGGGCCTGGCGGTGAGAAAGTCCAGGACCCAGGCACACAGGGAGGTGTTGAGCCCCAATTCCATTAGCTTCCCGGCCAGTCTGGTGGGGACTATCGTGTTGGGACAGTCTTCCTCCACCCTCCAGGTGGCACCACTGGCTATAAAGAAAACAGTGTTCAGTATTGGTAATGCAATAGGTCATGCAGAGGTTGTCTCTGGTCGGGTAGCGGAAGTGGAAGACGGAGAGGGAGAGGAAGAAGGAAGGGGAAAAAAAGACAAAAGAGAAGAGGATGAAGAAGGAGAAAAAAAAAGAAGTGTCTTCATGTACCTCATCGTGACCTCAGGATATCCCAAAGTGCTTTATAGTATAGGGAAAGAGACATGGTAGATCATTTGCATATGGCAAAGTCCCACAAATAGCTGGGATATAAAACATTCCGATATATGTTATTTCCTATGATGTTGGTTGAGGATATGTATCGGCAAAAACAGCCCAGCTTTTCTTCCTATAGCGTGACGTTCTTTGCACACACATTTCACATTTTCAGAAACAATCAATGAGCCATTAACTTTCAAGTCTTATTTCTAATAAGAAATAAGATGGAACTCCCTTCCCAACAGCACCATGGATACTTTCATCAGAAGGACTGTAGTGGTTCTAATGGTAGTTCGCCTCCATTTTCTCAAAGGTGATTAGGGGTGCAGATATACAATGGCCTTGATGCTTTCCTACTAAGGCATGACCTTTATTTCAATGGGCACAGAAGAATGTAAGAGATCAAAGCAGGACTATGTTGTTGGATTGGTTTGTGTTTGATCTTCTACCTCAGCTCCACTGATCTGCATCAATCCTATATTCCTAGATTCTCGTAACATTTTTTGTATATCTGATGACAGGTCTGGTTACCTTACGCTCCATGCCTGCTGAACATTGTCTCTATGCAAAGATTCAACCCATTTTACTCAGGGCACCGAAGATAGACACAAAATGAGGGAGTAACTCGGCAGGACAGGCAGCATCTCTGGATAGAAGGAATGGGTGATGTTCGGGTCGAGACCCTTCTTCAGACTGAGCGTCAGGGGAGAGGGAGTTACACAGATAAGGAAGTGTAAGAAATCAAAAGAGATGCCGATCAAGGAAAATGTAGATTAGACCATTCTTATTGTAGATTGGTTTATACATGACAACCAATTATAGTAGACTAGCATCACTAACCCCACCCAACTGTACCATTTATATTAACACCTACTTCCTGTACTGCTCAGTTCCGGAAGCAATCATGATGCTCTGATAACTAACAACCTCCTGTACCGCTATAGTTTGTATAAAGATTAAAGATGATCTTGGATCTTACATTGTGTGACTCGTTTGTTTACATGGTGTCAGAAGTGGGATACAAACCCACGCCTCCAGCTGTTTACAGTTATCTTCCTCAGGACATTTACTGTTTCCCTCAAAACCTCTTTCCTTTGAAAGACCAGCTCCTGACACTCCTCCAGCCCACTACAGGCTCAGCATTCAGGTTTGGCCCATTAAGAGCTGCTGCACTGTGATAACTCCGCACACACACCCTGAATTAGTGATTGATCATTGCTAGCGTGACTGTTCTCCAAAAGAACCTTCTTGCTAAACATTGCCCAAGCGATGAATCTTTCCCTGGAGAGAAATGAATCTCTGTGCAGGTTCAGTCATTCGATCCACAAAGACACCCTGCTCTGCTGAGCGAACACAGACTTGCCAACTGAGATGTCTTAATTTGCAACGGTTATCCAAAGACCACCAGTAATTCCTGCGGGCTCTGTCCATTCCAACGGACTGCCAATGTTGCAGATATTGTCAGCTTTATTTGCTCACAATGTCCAGCACCTTTTTATCTGTAAAGGACATTCCTAACCCTTGCAAGAAGCTTAGAAAATCATATCATTGGCCCCAACAGTGAGAGTAAATACTGCTAGCTTGCAAAAGACTTTGAAAATAAAAAGACTAGCACTTGTGTAACCCTTCTTACAATCTCATTACAGCTTTTGTGGGACTTTAATGCTGCATTCAATTATCATTCTTGTGGCCTCGTTAATAGAGGATACTATCTGATTGGTATTATCCTCCATTTGCAATAATTGATATTCTAATGTAGCACGGGATTTATGGTTCCGCACTTGGAACAGCAGAGGCGGCAGATTACAAGACTGCCACTATCTGCTCATGAGAAAGAGTGCACGGAGCTGCAGAACAGTTCCCACAGAAAATCCAAACCACACTTCACCACTGATAGTGGAACTGGGTGGGTGTCAACCTGAGTGCTATTATAATGTATGATGCAGTGGAGGTAAAAAGTAATTCACTTTGTAGTTTATTGAGGAAAGATTGATTTTAAAAGGCATTAATTAAAAACTGCATTCTTCTGCTGCCAATTATTTTTTCATATCTCCACACGACATAAAAGGAGGCCATTTGGCCTATTGGGTCCATGCTGACTCTCAGAGTAATTTCATCAGTCCCATTCCAGGTCCAGGTTATTTATGCAAAATCGTTTCCTTCTCACATGCCCATTGATTGCCCTCATCCCACCTGTATAAGGGCCAATTAACCTAGCACCCAGCACGAAACTAGTCTGAAGTACCTCCAAATATATGCTGGTCAGTGAGTTTATTAGGTGGATGAGTGATGTTAATATTAGAATGGGTGTACAGAGCCATCTTACATGATCTAACCTTGGAGCAAGCTTAATAAGTAGGCAGATAGTTCCAATTTAAAGGCACCAGCATTTTGCAAATCACATTAATAAGACGCATCTCACTTCTTAAAAGTGGCTGAGGTTTTCTGTCTGAGTTACAATGGCTCCTCGGAATGCAAACAATCTCCAACTGAATTAAACTAAACAAAAGTGCAAGGAGGCCATTCGGACCCTCATGCCTGCTCTATTACTCAACAGGACCAAGGTACATCTTTTTCCTCAGCATCCCTTTCCTGCATTAACCCCCTAACCCTTGATTCAATGAATGCCCCAAAAACTATAAACCACTCTGTGAAACAGGGTTAGGTTTCGTACCGATAATTAGCTCCCTATTAGTCATTGTCTCTTCTATTTCTCGAGAATTGGCTATATGTTTACCCACATATGGTTAGATTAATATTCATGATAAACAGCTTTCAATTATGATAATTCCAGGATTGATGCTTTCCACATTCTCCTCTTACCCAGATGCTATTCATTTGAAATTTTAAGTCTTTAAGTCTCAGCAGAATATTTCCTTGGCACTGCTTTATTTTTACACTTAACTGGGGCCATAAACATAAGGATTTGCCAGTGCCTTCCACATCAATGTAAGTAGAGGCATAGAGTTGCACAACTGGTAACAGTTGTCCATTCCAACCAACTTGGCACACTGGGCTAGACCAAACTGCCTGCATTTGCCCCATAGGCCTCTAAACTCTGCCCATCCATTTATCCGTCTAAATGTTATTTAAAAGCCATAATTGTAATCACTTTGATTGCTTCCTCTGGCAGCTCAGTCTATATACGGAGTGAAAAAGTTGCCCCTGAGATCCCTCTTAAATCTCTCACCCCTCAGCTTAACTTATGACTTCTGGTTTTAGAATCCTCGTGAATGACATCCTTCCTGTAGTTGTGCGACAAGAATTGTACACAGTAATCCAAGTGTGGTCTCACCAATGACTTATACAGCTGCATCATGTTATCCCAACGTTTATACTCAATACCCTTCCCAGTGAAGGCAAGCATGCTGTGTGCCTTCTTCACCACCCTGACTGGCCACTATTAGAGACCATGCACCCGTACTCTCAGATTTCACTGTAAGATGCATCTACAGGGCTCATTTTCTGTGTAAGTCCCGTCCTGCTTTGCTTGTGCTTTGCACAAACCCTCATCTTTGTCAGAGTTACATTTCATTTGCCATTCCTTGGCCCACCTTCTAAACTGATCTAGATCCTGTTATAAACTTAGTTATCCTTCCGGCTCACTGTCCTCACTGTCTATTGCACCAGCGACTTTGGTGACATAAGCAAATTTACCAACAATGTTAACTACATTGTCATCCAAATCAATAATGTATATTGTCATCCAAATAATGTACATTGTCATCCAAATCATTAATGTATATAACAAACAGTACCAACCCCAGTGGCATTCCACAGGTCGCTAGGCCTCCGATCAGAAAAACAACCCTCCTCAAATACCCCTTATCTCCTTTCTTCAAGGCAATTTTGAATGCGTTCGGCTAACACACCTTGGACTCCATGCGATTTAACCTTATAGACTACCCTACCATGCAAGACCTTGCCTTGCTAAGATCAATACGGGCAACGTCCACTGCCCTTCCCTCATCATTCCTCTTGGTGATCCCTTCAAAGTAACTGTATCAGATTTGTGACGCACAATTTCCCACGAATAGAGCCACACCGACTGTCCCTAATCGGTTTGCACCGGTCCGAATACTGTCAATCCTGCCCCTAAGAATCGCCTGCAACAATTTACCCATCATTGATATCAGGGCTCACTATCCTGTAGTTCTGTGGCTTGTCCTTGCTACTCCTCTTTAGCAGCACTGCATTAGTTACTTGCCTCCAGAACTTCACGTGTGGTTGAAGATTGTGCACATTTTCTTCCTGGCTTTTCACAAGGTCTAAGGTGTTGCACTTGATCAGGCCCTAGTCATTTATCCATCTTAATATGCTTTAAAACTGTCAATCCCTCCTCTTTGGTAATTCATATGAGGTCTAAGACATCACAGCTTCCATACCTCAATTCCAGCTTCCATGATCTTATCCTCACTAAAAATCTTCACTTCGGCCCACCAGGTCCGCGCCGACCAACGATCCCCGCACAGTAACACCATCCTACACACACCAGGGACAATTTACATTTACACCAAGCTAATTAACCTACAAACCCGCACATCTTTAGAGTGTGGGAGGAAACGGTAGCATCCGGAGAAAATGTTCGGGGTCACAGGGAGAGTGTACAAACTCCGTACAGACAGCACTCAGGATCAAACCCGAAACTTTGGAGCTGTAAGGCATCAACCCTATCACTTCACCACTGTGCCACCATAGTTTTGTTTGGTAATGATGGAGCCCATGAAATCCATTTGAGGGAAAAGTAAACTTTTAAATTATGTTGTGTATCTCATCTCATGTTAAGATAAGTTTGTTAGAAACTGCTTCACATTGTGAACATTCTCAATGAACCTGGATAATTAATGACTTTAGACTTTAGATTCGAGAGATATATTATGGAAACAAGCCCTTTGGCCCACCGAGTCCTTGCTGACCAGTGATCACCCCGTACACTAGCACTATCCTATACACTAGGGACAATTTACAATTTTACCAAAGTCAATTAACCTACAAACCTGTACATCTTTAAAGTGTGGGAGGAAACCGGAGCACATAGAGAAAACCCGCATGGAGAATGTACAAACGCCATACAGACAGCACCGATAGACAGGATTGAACCCGGGTCTCTGGCGCTATAACGGCAGCAATGCTCCACTGTACCATTTATTTCAATTTTAATGGGCAATATGTTCTGTTATCTCTTAGCTGTTCTTAAACATTAAACATAATAGGCATGGTTGTGTGACAGACGTTTGCAAGGCAAGGCAGTGCCTGCGTGATGTCATTGGACATGTGTAGGTGCTCATGAGAGCTGGAATGTTGGATTTCCATTTTCTAGGAAGTGTTCGCAAAAATAATATATATATATATATATATATATATATATAACTCAGACCATAACTCAAGGACACAGGTAGAGTGTAGTGAAAGGTACAGTGTGAAGATTATAGTTCTCAGCATCTCAGAGCAGCATTTCCAGAGACAAAGTCCAATGTTCACAATGAGAAAGAAGAGAAGTAGTGGATGACTTCAATTTCATGGATAGGATGAAAGAGACTGGTCAGAAGTCATGGCTAGATGTAACAAAGTCATGTATATGGGTCTCAGCTAGACCTTATGTAATGGAGTCAGATGGGGTTAGGGTGCTGAGAGTAATGTGTTCATTCTGCTGGCGTGGATATATGGTCAATTGTACATTTTGAGATGAAGTAAGATGCCAAAGGTCTGATTTGCTGTCAGAAAGATGCCAGGGAGACAGCTGGAATTGGTGGTTCGGGAACAGAAGTAATTGGAAACCAAAGGCAATGGCTTCATCTCACCATGTGTAGATGGGGTACAATTTCTGGACATCTTGTGCTGTGTGTCGGGTAAGAAACCTGATAAATTAATGTAGGGGTAGATGTCAAGAGGGACTGGACAAAGGACAAAGGACAAAGGACATTTATTGTCACATACACCAAATGGTGTCGTGAAATTTGTCTTGCCATGCAGCACACAGATAAAGATTAGACATAACATTAAAGAAATTTAACAATAAACATAAAAACATCCCCCCACAATGGTTCCCACTGTGGGGGAAGGCACAATGTCCAGTCCCCACACCCAGTTCACCCATAGTCGGGCCTATTTGAGGCCTCGACAGTCGCCTCTCCAGTAGGAAGTAGGAGACTTGTGTGTAATGGGAAGTGTGAAAAGCAGCAAGTAGCTGGGAAATACAAAGGTTCAGAAACAATGTTGATTCAAGTCAAGTTCAAGCACAGGGCAGGCGGAGCCAGCCAACAGTACAATCCATTTCAGGTGAGGTCAAGCAAAGCAAAAGCAAAAGCACATGGCAGGCCAAACAACTAATTTCATTTATTTCCATTTCCATTTCAATTTCAAGCACAAGGCAGGACAAACAACTAATTTCATTTCATTAAGGGCTAACAAATCATTTATTGCAAGCACATAAAGTGTTAACAAATTATCATTCATTGCAAGCACATTACTGGCTAACAAATCATTTATTGAAAGCATATTAATGGTTAACAAATCATCATTCATTGCAAGCACATTGCTGGCTACCAAATCATTTATTGCAAGCACATGAAGGGTTAACCGCATAAAGCAAATAATCACATAAAGCACATACCACATAAAGCACATAAAGGGTAGACTAACAGTTCCGTAGACTCACAGCAGAATCAGAGTTGTGACCTTTCCCACGCGATCTTCCAGAGTGACTGACTCATGTCCAGGCATCCGGGTTTTATAGTCCTCCCCCTGGAAGGGGCGTTACCTTCATCATGGTGATTGACAGGGGAGAAGACCAATCAGCTGATTTCAAGATTTTTTAAACATTCATAACTTTGTTATTTTTCATTGATTGGAAAATTCCTCGGGGCTGCCTCAGCAGAGGAGGACTGTGAGTAAAATGGCCAAAATTATAGCGATATATGGTAGCGGTTTTTCTAAAATCAATATACAGCGCAGACAGGAAGTGGTCAATATGAGACTTTTAGTTATATAGATTTAGGTATATATATGTATATTTGCCTTTGGTTTCCAATCACTTCTGTTTCCTAACCACCAATTCCAGCTGTCTCCCTGGCATCTTTCTGACCCAAAATCAGACTGTTGGCATCTTATTTCATCTCTAAAGATATATATATATATATTTAGATTTTTGTTTGTTGTCAGAGTCGATGTGCCTGTGATGCTACTGCAAGCAAGATTTTCATTGTACCTGTACCTCACGATACTTGTGCATCTGACAATAAACTCAACTTGACTTAACTTGACTTGAGGACTTACTCACGGACATGACTGACTGATCTTATGAATGCACAAAGCACCAAAGTGGCTGAAGTAATCTGTCACACAGCGACGTGGGTTTGTTCAGAACTAACCGTCTGTCCTGTCCTTGAACTCTCGCAGTCAGGCTGTTAACAAGATTTGCGTCTCAATGTGACAGGTAGCAATTGTGGCTCCACTGAGTCTAGTTCACGCTCAGCGCATTGCATGAGCGAAACCCATTCACCATCCTTTTAGAGTGATGATAAGCCTGGAACCTCTCCCCATCAAAGCACCCATGAGTGCTAATGGTTGAACATCAGTCAGAATGGCTTTTCCTC
The DNA here is from genome assembly GCF_028641065.1 of Leucoraja erinaceus. Taxonomy (NCBI): domain Eukaryota; kingdom Metazoa; phylum Chordata; class Chondrichthyes; order Rajiformes; family Rajidae; genus Leucoraja; species Leucoraja erinaceus. The sequence goes on along the minus strand of NC_073393.1, from coordinate 17,072,959 downwards.
GAGGTAACAATAGAATAATGTATTGAGCCTTGAGTGGGAATTAGATGTACAACAAAATAAAGTAGAAATAGGGCAGCACAGTAGCGTAGCAGCGCCAGAGACCCAGGTTCGATCCTGCCTACTGGTGCTTGTCTATAAAGAGTTTGTACATTTTCCCCATGACCTGCGTGGGTTTTCTCCGAGGTCTTTAGTTTCTTCCCTCACCCTAAAGACGTACAGGTTTGTAGGTTAATTAGTTTTTGGTGTAAATGTAAAATTGCCCCTAGTGTGTGTAGGGTATTGTTGGTGTGCGGGGGTCACTTGTCGGTGCGGCCTCGGTGGGCCAAAGGGCCTATTGCCGTGCTGTATCTCTAAACTAAACTAAACTAAACTAAACTAAACTAAACTAAACGGAGTGAGCAATCTAAAGCAGGATTCTTGGTTATGTCCAGCAATTGTCATTTTGTTTTAGAAACTGGGCGCATTGGAAAATGCTTGTGATTTGGAACTGCAGGCAGGATCAATCACCTGCAAGCAAGACTCAGTCTGATGAAGGGTTTCGGCCCGAAACGTCGCCTATTTCCTTCACTCCATAGATGCTGCTGCACCCGCTGAGTTTCTCCAGCATTTTTGTGTACCTTCGATCTTCCAGCATCTGCAGTTCCTTCTTGAACACCAAGACTATACAATTGTTCATTGGATGAGGAGCTTGAGTTCAGATAAGCAAGTATATATTCATGAATATCAAAATTTAGCAAAGATCAGAAAATGCTGGAAGCAATGATCAGATCAGGCCTCATCTGGAGGAAGAAAAACAGAGTCAATGTTTCTGGTCATAGACTCTTTGTCAGAACTGAACAGGAGTACAGAAGATTGTAAAAAAAATGGTGAACACTGTACAGTCCATTACAAGTTCTGACCTCCCCACCATCAAAGGGATCTACAAGAGTTGCTGCCTCAAAAAGGCAGCAGCATCATCAGATGCACCACTCTGGCCACACTCTCATTTCACTCCTGCCTTCAGGAAGAAGGTAGAGGAGAAGGGTGGATGGGAGATGAGCAGATAGTGTTGGAGGAGGGAAAGTAAATGGATGACTGGGGCAGTGGTAGGAGAACAAAAGGTGTGAAGGAGGAGGGTGAGGGAAGTGTGGTAGATGAGAAGGCGGGGAGGTTTACCTTAAATTGAGAAATTCAATGTTCATGCTGTAGGGTTGTGGGCTGCCCAAGTAGAATAGGCGAAGCTGTTCTTAAATATTATGTGCTGTTTAACAGATCAATACAAGCAAAAATTACAGGATGAAAAAATAGATGATGGGCCAATGCCTTCTGCTAAAGACAGCTCCAGCCTCAATTCCCAATTCAGAAAGCTCTTAAGTGACATGCATTGCAGGGAATCCAGTTGGAGAAGGAGGGAGCCTTCCAGTCTGAAGAAAGGCCTCAACCCAAAACATTGCCTATCATGTTCGCCAGAGATGCTGCCTGACCTGTAGAGTTACTCCAGCACTTTGTGTCCTTTAGAGAAGGACTGGCTGTGTTGTTTAATGTAATCTAATTCAGAGAGGCTAGGTGGAAGAAGGCTTAGGAGGTGAAAATGTGAACATGTCAAAAATAATGCCTCTCCAGAAAGGGGGCAAGAAAGTTGCAATATAGTACGCCTTACTTCCATCCAATTCAGAAAAGAGGACATGCTTATCTTGAAGAAGAATTAAATTGCCTTTTACTTGATTCTTCCATTTCAGTTTCCAAGAATCAGCTCGTGTGTTTTCATCTTCAATCCAATCTCGGTTTATTTTTCTAATACATTCAAGGGCCTCCAAGTGAGTCATTCAAAGAGGGAACAAAATGATCACTTATTGCGAATAATGAAGTGTCCACAGCAATTAGGCCTTCCAATTTCGGGGGGTGCCACATCTTACTGAGTGCCTTGTTCTTAAGGGATGGCAGTGAGAAGTGAACCAGGCTCAGAGAGAATAATAATGGGAATCCAAATCATGTGCTGTTTAATGGACCAGTAACTGCAGAAAATCGTAAGATGAAGGAATGGATAGTGGCGATACAATCAGATCCAACCAGATCTCTACTCCAACAGATCCCACAGGTGTTTAAGAAGGAACTGTAGATGCTGGAGAATCGAAGGTACACAAAAAAGCTGGAGAAACTCAGCAGGTGCAGCAGCATCTACGGAGCGAAGGAAATAGGCAACGTTTCGGGCCGAAAACCTTCTTCAGACTGATCGGGGGCGGGGGGGGGCGGGGACAAGAAAGGAAAAAGGAGGAGGAGCCCGAAGGCTGGGGGATGGGAGGAGACAGCAGGGGGACTGAGGTAGGGGAGGAGACAGCAAGGACTAACAAAATTGGGAGAATTCGATGTTCATGCCCCCAGGATGCAGACTCCCCAAACGGAATATGAGGTGCTGTTCCTCCAATTTCCGGTGCTGCTCGCTGTGGCCATGGAGGAGACCCAGGACAGAGAGGTCGGAGACGGAGTGGGAGGGGGAGTTGAAGTGCTGAGCCACCAGGAGGTCAGCTTGGTTATTGCGAACCGAGCGGAGGTGTTCGGCGAAACGATCGCCCAACCTCCGTTTGGTCTCACCGATATAGATCTGCTGACATCTAGAGCAGTGGACGCAATAGATGAGGTTGGAAGAGATGCAGGTAAACCTCTGATCCCACAGGTGGTCCTGTTGCTAATTTTTGCAAACCACATCCCAACTGCAAACCATTTCCACCAGCGGTGAGCCAAACCCCAACCTTTCCATCACCACGTTCATCATACAAATGATCACTTGTTCACAACACTCCATGAACTGTGGGGCCACTTGAAGCATGCAGTGCTTTCATACGTTCATAAATGATATGAGTGGAATTAGGCCATTCAGCCCATCGAGTCTACTCTGCCATTCAATCATGGCTGTTCTATCTTTCCCTCTCAACCCCATTCTCCTGCCTTCTCCCCATAACCCCTGACACCAGTAGTAATCAAGAATCTTTCTATCTCTGCCTTAAAAATATCTATTGACAGGGCCTCCACAGCCTACTGTGGCAAAGAAATCCACTGATTCACTGCCCTCTGACTAAAGATTTTCCTCCTCATCTTCTTCCTAAAGGAATGTCCTTTTATTCTGAGGCTATGACCTCTGGTCCTGGACTCTCCCACCAGTGGAAACATCCTTTCCACATCCACTCTATCCAGGCCTTTCACTATAACCTCCTTGTTAAACAGTTACATTGTTGCTTTAAAACCTTTTATTCTTTTCTCCATGCAGATTGTTTTTTTTTTAGTGCCATCTACGGGTTCTAGAGAATTTAATCATGAAGAAAAGCTGTTGCACGTTATCATGTTTGAAACTTGAGATTCGGACAAACGGGCTTTGGGCCTGAGAAGTTTTTGCCCTTTCTCTCTTCGCAAGTGCTTCCTGACTTGTTGAGTGTTTCCATTATTTCCCGCCTTTATTGTGTTCCTCAAGCCTGTAAAGTCCCCAGAGCCCCTGCAAATCTGGGGCTCACATCATCGAAAGTTTACAATTTGCGAAAAAACTTACCATTCAGATTGTGAGTCTCTTATAGATGTGGAGGATTAACTTTGCAAGAAATTTGCATCCGGTCTTTTATTTGGGAAGGGAGCGTTGTTGTGAGTGCCCGAAGAACGCAAAATGACATCCACAGTGGGCGAGCGTCTTTGTGGAGTGAAAGGCTGATGAACATAGATGGTGGCCCCAGGAAGGCTTTTCTTCTTGTTTCAACATTTAACAGGATTTTTTTTTTCCATACATTTCATTCTTTTTTTTCTTTGTACCTTTGTATATCTTTAGTTTCCCTCTCCCCTGATTCTCAGTCTGAAGAAGGGTTTCACCTATTCCTTTTCTCCAGAGATACTTCCTGACCCGCTGAGTTACTCCAGGAACCCGTCTATCTTCAAGGCTGTTGGCTACATGTATAAGTAGAGACACTCCTGAGAAATATAACCAAGTTCTTATAAATAATAACCTTGAATCCAGACAGTATCCTGTCTAATGTAGGTACAAGGAACTGCACATGCTGGTTTACAAGAAAAGACACAGAGAGTGCTGGAGAAACTCTGCGGGTCAGGCAACATCTCAGGAGAACATGGTTAGGCCATGTTTTGTATCTGGACCCTTCTCCAGATTGACTGTAGGAGGGGGGAGATAGGATGGGGGTGGACAAAGCCTGCAAGTGATAGGTACATGCAGGTGAGGGGGGGGGGGGGGGGGGGGGGGGGGGGGGGGGGGGGGGGGGATTGACTGGCAGATTGGTGGACAAAGGCCAGAGATGGGAAGAAGACAAAAAGCTGTGAAACAAGAGATAGGAAATATGGCATCAGAGGAAGGGGTATACGTAGGTATAATGGGATTGCGGAAGGGGAAAGTATAGGTGGAAGAGGGCAAACCTCGTCTGCTCCATCTCCAAAGCCTCCACATCCTTCCTGTACTGGGGTGACCAGAACTGCACACAATGATCTAAATCCAGGCTAACCAAAGTTTGTATAAATTTGCAACATGACTTTATTCTCAGTGCGCTGCCTGATGAAAGGAACACTAGTCTGTAGTGTACGGAAATAACGATGGCTATTTAGTCCAGCCTGGGCATTAAAGCTCCTTCCACATGGGTGACAAAGGTCTGGGGATGCTGTAGTGTCAGTCGTTCTTTATTATCGTAGTGAGAGAAGGAAGAAAGGAGAAAGAAGAAAGAAAACAAAAAGAGGAGGAGTCACACTCTCTCTAGAATCATATTTGAAATAAATAATCAACAATAATAACTTTTGCAAGATGAACAGTTTCATTGTTTGTTGCTGCTGGCAATTTCATCAAACAGCTCGACAAATTGAAGTAGATGATTGCGAAGCATCATATTTCGAGATGAAGCTGGGTTGTCTGAACTGTGGATTTGTATAGACATAATTAGAGTGTTCTAGTACAAATTATTCTTTGATACAGACTATTTAATTACACCTAACTCTGGGGTATTGTACCATTCTTCTTTTCTTTTTTATTTGTGCTTTTGGGCTGTATTAGAAAAAAACAATGATTGAGCTTGATTTGAAAGCCTAGCTGCACACATCGCCTCTCATTTTAAATGACTTGTCAACAACAAGGCAGCTTGATCAGTGGTGCTGACCCTCTTTGTTGCTTTTCATTTCGATCAGACTCTATACCAAATAAACTGCAGCTCTTCCTTCACATGAATGGGCAAACATGGATACGATCAAGTGGCAGCTGTCTTTTTGAGATTTCTTTGACACAAAGAATGTACAAAATAACCGTCTTTTGAATTCATTATCAGTTGTATTTCATCATCTGGGCATTGAATGTTTCATCATCTGACCACCAGGGGCGCCGCACAATTGGCAGCCCTGCCAACAGTCTGTCCATTTTTTTGTCTTTTTAATTTTTTTTAGCGTGTGTTAAAAGTCCGTGTAAATGTTCTCCGATTTGTTTTATGTGGGAGGAGGGGGAGGGGGTCTGGGGAAACTTTTGTTCAGTTTCTTACCTTGCCGGAGATGCGATTGTTTTCCGGATCGTATCTCCAGTCGCTCTGTGGCCTAACATCATGGAGCTGGAGGCCTCCTCGGACTGGCTTTGTGCCCCATCACGGGGCATGGACTTAACATCGGAGCAGATCCCTTGCCTGGGATCGCTCCAACTGCGGCCTGTGGACTTTACCATCGAGGGTTTGCAGTCTCGGGAGAAGCTAGTCAGGAGCTCCAACAACGCAGACGCTTGACCAGCCTTGATGCGGGGTCCGATCGCCAGCGCAGGGGAGCTGACATCCCCCCGATGCGGGAGTTGATCGCCCCGATGTGGAGGGCCTGAACGTCGGCTACGGGAGTAAAGATTGTCCCGTCAACGGAGGGCTTGAGGCCCCCCGACCATGGGAGAGCATAGATGGGAAGAGATTCCACCACAGTGAGGAATGTGGAGGAGTCACTGTGGTGGATGTTTATGTTAAAATGTAATTTTTGTGTTCAGTTGCTTTTTATTTGTATGACTGACTTGGCAAATGAACTTCATCGTATGTTGCAAAACATACTTGGCTAATAAAGTATCAATGTGATTGTGAATTCTCAATCAGCAAAAATTAGACCAGAAGCCAGAACATCACAATCCTCTTCAGTCCCAAAATAAGTTTTGTTCCCATGGAGGAAGGTTGGGGGGGGGGGTCAGGTCTATGAGCAAGCAGTACATTTAATGAGGGACACCCCCCACAGTTTGCAGGCTCTTCCTTATTCCCTCTCAGTCCATCTCAATAACATTCCTTGCAACCAACCCTTTGACCATATCTACAATGGTCCCACGTTTTATCTGAAACATCCACGCTGCAATGAAGAGTCAGACTTGGTTTATACTCTCTAGAATTTAGGAGTTTGAGGGGGGATCTTATAGAAACTTACAAAATTCTTAAGGGGTTGGACAGGCTAGATGCAGGAAGATTGCTCCCGATGTTAGGGAAGTCCAGGACAAGGGGTCACAGCTTAAGGATAAGGGGGAAATCCTTTAAAACCGAGACGAGAAGAACTTTTTTCACACAGAGAGTGGTGAATCTCTGGAACTCTCTGCCACAGAGGGTAGTTGAGGCCAGTTCATTGGCTATATTTAAGAGGGAGTTAGATGTGGCCCTTGTGGCTAGGGATCAGGGGGTATGGAGAGAAGGCAGGTACGGGATACTGAGTTGGATGATCAGCCATGATCATATTGAATGGCGGTGCAGGCTCGAAGGGCCGAATGGCCCACTCCTGCACCTAATTTCTATGCTTCTATGTTTCTAAGAGGCCAATTATTTGTTATACAGATATGGACACCCTCACATTAGAACATAAGAAACAGGAGCAGGAGGAGGGCAACCAACCCTACAAGCCTGTTCCTCCATTCAAAATAGTCTAGTCTTTGTCTGTCTCCCATATGTTTGATTCCCTTATAAATGAAATGTCCATGATGCTCCACTATACAGTATATGGAATATAGTCAAAGAGGGTGGCACTGTGGAGCAGCTAATCAAGCTGCTGCCTCACAATACTAGCAATCCTGACCTCAGGTGTTGACCGGGCATAGTTTGCATGTTTTCCCTGTGACCAATGGAAGCACATCTGACCTACACAACCTGAATCCTGCCTCAGCAACAGGACACTACAGACTACATTTTGCACTACTGTGGACTTATTTCTAATTGTGTTTTGCAGTTATGACTTGTTTGTTGCACTATTTCTTTTCATTGTCTGTACAATTTATGTGTCCTTTATGTATAATTTATATCTTTTTTGTGTAGTCTGAGTCCATGTCCCCATGATGCTGCTGCAAGCAAGATTTTCATTGTTAGGTTTGAAAGACCAAATGGTCTTCTTGTGCTCCAAATTTGTTCATATGTTTGGGGGGGGAGGGTGCAGGTTTCTTACCACGCCTTCCTATCTTGAAAGCTATGAGACTGGATGGAGGACACCAGATGGATTTAAATTCCACATATCCCATTGACCTCATATTTAGGCTCAGTTGAGATAAATTGGCATCAAGTTAAAAAGCAAGCTGGGAATGAGGAATGTTAAAATGATGGGAACAAGGCAACAAAATATTGAAATAGTTGCTGCAGTTCATTATGGTAATGAAACCAGGGTGAACATAGCAAATAATGTTGAAGACAGTAATCGACATGTTCTGTTGTATTGTGGAAATGAGAAGGAAATAATAAGGTGAGGGGTGTTTGCTCTTTTGAAGGGAAGGGCAGATAAATGCAGATTACAAGGGCAGATACCTCCACAATCAGGCTCATCAAACTTATCTCATCAATCCCCCCTGGATTCTACCAGCCACCTACTTACCGGAGGCAATTTAGTTAACCCACCAATCCACACATCTTTGGGATGTGGGAGGTAATTGGAGCACCCAGAGAAACTGCAAATGTGCAAAATCCACCAGGTCTCTGGAGCTGTGAAACTCTATTAGCCCTACGAGGTGTGCCATTATGCTGCCCTAATTCAGAAGCTTGTGTTTAACAAGTGATTCTCTTCTCCGTGTTAGCTCAGAGAAACCCCCAATTAACTGGTGTCCGATTACAGAAACGAATTGCACTTTCGAAGTGTTGCCTCTTCTCCAGCTGTGGTGAATACAGATTACACGGGCGGCACTGACAGATCAACAGAGAACTCAAAGCCCTATGGAGTCAACGTCCTCCTCCCAGTAGGCATTGATAATGAACACAGTGCCATCTGCTCAACTCAAAGCATTAGACTTTCAACCTTGGAAATGCTCACAAAGCACTCCTTTGTTAATCGCTAATTAAACATTCCTGCTGTAATCACAATTCCTTTATTGTGATTGAATCCGTCAACGTTACACAAATCCCAGGCATCAGATTTTTACCTGGGAGCTATGTTACACCCAGGTGTTGTCCGGAGGAGAGGGTCAGGGGAAATATTGTTTTTTAGTTTAGTTTAGTTTAGAGATACAGCGCGGAAACAGGGCCTTCAGCCCACTGAGTCCGCACCGACCAACAATCCCCGTATGCTAGCACTATCCTACGCACTAGGGACAATTTACAGAAGCCAATTAGCCTACAAGCCTGTACGCCTTTGGAGTGTGGGAGAAACTACAGCACCTTAAGAGAACCCACACGATCACAGGGAAAATGTACAAATGCCATACAGCCAGCACCCGTAGTTGTATCGAACCCGGGTTTCTGGCGCTCTAAGGTAGCAATTCTACCGCTGCGCCACAGTGCCGCCCCACCGCTTGACGGCTGGAAATTCAAAAGATCTGCAAGGGACTGCAGATGTTGAAATATGATACCAAAAAACAAACCTCTGGAGAGGCTCAGTGGGTCGAGCAGCATCGATGGGAGTAAAGGAATCGCTGGAGGTTTGGTTCAGAACTCTGCAGAGGGGCTGAGAGTGGAGAGGGAGGATAGCCAGTATATGGAGGAGAGGTCCTGGCATCAGCAGGGTCAGTAGGTGATATGTGGACAAGGAGGCGTGCAAGATGTTGGGCTGATGGAGCCTTCTCTGAAAATGTACCTCTTCAATAGTTACACAATGCGGTCCTAAACGGGTATTTTGTTATAACAGTGCATCACAGGACGGGCACTTCGGCCCACAATGATTGTGCCGAACATGATTTGGAGCTGAACTGATCTCATCTGACTGCACATGGTCCACATCCCTCTATCCCTACTCTTCTGTGTGCCTATCTAAAAGCCTCTTATACATCATTATCTTATCCACATCCGCTGAGTTACTCCAACACTTTGTGTCGATCTTCTCTAAACTAAACCATTGGTCACAGTTTTCCAGTCAGAGAAACAACCCCCACCATTACCTCTCTGTCTTCCGTTCTCCCTGTATTCTCCTCAACTCTATCCAGATTCTATCAATAACCTATACTCTAGGGTCAAGTTATAGTGAGCAGTTAACCTACCAAGATGTAGAAACTCTGCAAATGCTGGTTAACAGAAAAAAAAGACACAAAGTGCTGGAGTAACTTAGCGGGTCAGGCAGCATCCCTGGAGAACAAGGATAGGTGATATTTTGAGTTGGGACTCTTCGTCAGATAACATGCAGACCTCTGGGATGGGAAAAGAAACTAAAGTACCTGGGGAGGGGAAACCCACACACTCACAGGACAAAGTCAAAGCTTCCTACAAACAGCAACTGAGAGCAGGATTGAACATGTGGCTCCAGCACTGTGAGATAGCAGCTCTTCAAGCTGTACCACTGTAGATATATTAATCCCTGGGAATAATTAATATATCTGCAAATTAAGGCAACTGGCAAGAGTGCAACACGGAATGAACTGAGGGATCCTCTGACTCAATCTTAGTTACATGGTTATGCATGGTCCCTGGCAGCACAACTGAAGGACCACTAATCACACATTATATCTGAAATGTATAAGCACAATGCCGCTTGATTCTTGATGAGACTCTCCCACCCAACCTCCCCTGACCAAAGCTTGCATTCTCACTGAATGGAGGAAAATTGCATCCATTGCTTTAGCTGCCAAGTGACTATTCACCCACAGCGCTAAAATTGGATCAATGGGGTTAGACTTTTCCAAATCTACGCAAGATTTCAGTTGGTTTACACTATGTACGAGATAATAGATATGTGGGGAAAAAAGAACTGCAGATGCTGCGTTACACCAAAGATAGACACAAAGTGCTGGAGTGACTCAACGGTCGAGGTGGCACCTCTGGAGAAAGGAATAGGTGCCGTTTCAGGTTGAGACCCTTCTTCAAACTGAGAGATGCTGCCTGACCCACTGAGTTACTCCAACGTTTTGTGTCTAACGTTGGTGTTAACCAGCATCTGCAGTTCCTTCCTACACAGATATGTGGGATATGGTTTACAAGCTGCTGTCTGATGAGACGCCAATGGTGTTCACCTAGATTAACTGACACTTTGGAATGAGTAATAGGCTAGAATCTAATTGAAAGATTCAGCTGTTATTGTGTACTGAATATTGGGCAAGTGGGAATGGCCTAAGGGCTAAAAGTCAATCAAGGATTCAGATATGCAGAATAATAGATACCGAGATGAATTTGTGATTCCAGGATTCAGATGTAGAATAATAGATACAGCCAAAATGGTATTTTTTATGGATTATTATAAATCTGGGAATGTGGAACTGATTATAGTGTAACTGAATGATTTATATGGTATTTGCGTGGACTAATAGACACCTGGGAGAGCTACACAAGCTGTTGTTTAATGGCTCAGATGGTTTATATACATATTAATGAATACTTTGGCGCAAACTGCGGACAATATCCTGATTGAAGTGTAAAGTTAATTAAAAGGAAAGAGAAATAGAACTGATGGAATTGCTCAGTCAGGCATGTAACTAATGGGCCGAATGGCATCCTTCTGGGTCACTTTATTGTGCATTTATTAGCTGGCTGCTTTTCTCTCACGGCAGGGAGTCTGTCAGATCAGTTTGAAGAAGGGTTTCGGCCCGAAACGTTGCCTATTTCCTTCACTCCATAGATGCTGCTGCACCCGCTGAGTTTCTCCAGCATTTTTGTGTACCTTCGATTTTCCAGCATCTGCAGTTCCTTCTTAAACAGTCTGTCAGATCTGTTGCTCAAATAGAAAGAGAGAGGGGGAGAGAGCATCATTGGGGTTGAGCTTTTCATTATCAAAGGCACACATTTCTGAATCATCTGAAAGGAACAATTTACTTCTAAAGCAGAGCAAGGTATAAATAATGAAATGGCTTCAAAGAAAAGCAGAGCAGAGAGGGTCATAACACACAAAAACAGGCCGTTCGGTTCCAGGATTCCATGTGGACTATCAACCACCCATTTACACCAGACCCATTTTATTTTCCCATATCCAGTAGCACAGCTGGTAGAGCTGCTCCCTTACAGCGTTAGACACCCGGGTTCGAACCTGACTCGGGTGGTATCCGTGTGGAGTTTGCATTTTCTCCCTGTGACCGCGTGGGTGTTCTGGTTTTCTCCTACATGCCAGAGACATGCCGATTTATAGGTCAATTAACCTCTGCAAATTGCCCCTCGTTTTTAGGGAGTGGTTGCGAAAGTGGGATAATATGGACTCTATGGGCAGAATGGCCTGTTTCCATGCTGTATCTTTCAATCAATTCAAAGCCCTCACTAGTGCCGGACTAGTCTGGAGATCACTACCTCGGAGATACTGCTTTTTAACCTTTTGTCATATCTTTTCCATTTGTGCTAATGTGCACAGCTACATCAGGCTGTTCACCCCCCCCCCCCCCCCCCCCCCCCCTTCCCCCCCTCCCCACCCCCTTGGAAGCTGGAAGCACTTCCCACGGGTGTAGTCCTCAAGTCTCCAGCAGGAGGAGTAACCACTGCCTTATCTCCCATTTCTACTGCATTAAGACCAAGGAAGAGTGACACGGAAAAAAAGACCGTACCATATATCTTGCTGTTCTCGGCATCTATCCTTTTCACTGAATATCCTGCCATCTATCACTCCTTGTTTGCTGCATTCAACTTTAAAATGAAGACCTGCATTACTATGACTGCTGCCTCAGTAGATAATATGTATCAAGGAGACCTTTGCCGTTCACCCAGGTAGGAAATGATAAGAGGTGACAGGTGATTGAGGTGAGGCTGATTTTAGGGTCTGAAACGCAACCAGGAGCCATAACTCTCCCCTTGGCCAATTCATATTCCACAGCTACTGTTTTTAACTCCAACAGTTTTAATTTTGTGCACAATTTGATTACACAGTGCTTTGTTGAATGCCTTGTAGAGATCTTAATGCACAATAATAATTATGTTATTGTCATCACTCTCTTCATTACTTCATTAAAGAACTCCATTAAGTTAGTTTAATATAATTTTCCCCATGACTTTCATTCTTAGCCCATTTCCAAGTGATTTCAAAGATCATTAGATCCAGATCTCCCAGAGTGAGGCTGACTGACCTCCCCAAGTCATTTGGCTATTTATTCCTCTCTCCTTTTTGAATCTTTTTGGCCATAACATTTGTAGATAATGTGTACAGTTCTGGCCACCACACACTCGGAAGGATGAGCAAAAAACACTAAAGAGCCTGTCCCACTTACGTGTCCGTGGCACGCAAATTACGCAACCTTGTGGTCGCGTTGAGCCGCGACGGTCCCGCGAAGGTCGCACGCGATTTCATGCATACGCACAGCTGTCTGGAGCGCGTGACGTCATTTGAAGATGGACACAAAGCTGGAGTAACTCAGCGGGTCTGGCAGCATCTCTGGAGAGAAGCAATGGCAAAAAGAATTTCACTTCATTACACCTCGGTGTATGTGAATGTGACCAATAAAATACCTTTGATACCTTTGATACCTTTGGGTGAGTTTCATGTCGAGACTCTTCTTCAGTCTGAAAAGAAGGGTCTTGACCCGAAACGTCACCCATTGCTTCTCTCCAGAGATGCTGCCGGTCCTGCTGAGTTACTCCAGCATTTTGTGTCCATCTTCAATTTTCTTGGCCCCACTCTGGGAGTAGAAGTGGGGGCGGATCCGGACTGCAACGGCCGTGAGCCCCAGGCCGAGCTCGGCGATCGTTTGCCTGCTTCTGCTGATGTTGGAGATGAGACGTTGCTTCACGCCAGCGTCTTGGGCCTATACCACTTTGGCCGCAGTTACGGGACAGGCCGTTGGCGCGCGAAGATTTAGTTCGCTGCAAACTTTTCAGAGCCCCGTGCGATGTCGCGCACAACTACATACCCCTCCGCGCTTCTCAGTGGGCCCGGCCCAGCATGGCCATACAATGCCCTTATGCCTCAACGCGACCGCGATGTTGCGTAATTTGCCTGCCAAGGACACGTATGTGGGACAGGCCCTTAAATGTTGGAGTAACTCAGCTAATCAGGCAGCATTCCTGGAGAACATGGATAGGTGTCACCTATTTCCAGAGGTGCTGTCTGACCTAATCCTACCTCAGCAAAACTATCGACGACCTCTTGCGCTATCATAGACTTGGTTTCTAATTGTGTTTTGCACTAATGATTTATGCACAGTCTTTTTCTTTTCACTATCGTGGACAACGTATGTATAATGCATATTGTATTTGTTGTATGAATCTATGTGCCTATGTGATGTTGCTTAAGCAAGATTTCCATTGTACCTGTACCTGACCATACATGTGCACATGACATTGAACTCAACTTTATTTGGCTCTTTTTAAACTTCACATCATTCCTCAACTTGGGGAGACTGGCTTCGCATTCCCTCTTCACAAATCTGAAACTCCTCTTCACCTGAGCCATTTCCCCATTGAGGTCTTCCCACTTTTCAACATCTGTACTGTCCACCAAATTTTCTTTCCACAATCCATCCGGATGATATACTTTTCAGTTCACCATAACCAGCCCTCCTCCAGTTATGTATTTTCACGCTTGACTGTCCCATATTATTTTTTCCAGTTTTGATAATATTATGAGCACTGTTCTCCAAACGCCTCACTACTGAAATACGCACCACACGATTCGATCCAGATCTCCCAGAGTGGAGGCAGACTGGCAACAGGACTGCTTAACTGCTGGCACGTTACCTGACCATGCATCTCAAATCATCTGAGCTAAATAGTATGCTGTGGGAACGTGAGGTTCCACATACAGAACAACTGAGTCAAATAAACACAATGGTTTCCAAGATTCTTCTGGATGAGAAACTCTGTGCAGGTTCACATTATCTGATTTAGTGAGCTCATTTGTTCCTGATACTGGGCTATGTAATTTCTGTTGGATTCTAATCAAAACCTGCTTGAGGAAGAGAATTGCACATCTGCTCCATTCTGGGGAAAGCATGCCCATGAAACCAGAGATAAGGATGCCAGATATATCATGCAGACTTTTGGCAACTCTAAAAGCATCATGTGTGCAGGATAATAGGAGCAGAGTAGACAATTTGGTCCTTTGAACCAGTTCCATATTCAATAAGGTTACAAAAATCAGCACCTCTCCTGCTATCTCTCCACAGCACTTGATTGTCTCGCCCATAGAAAAATATTGAACGCCTTCTTGAATATATGCCAGATAGTCATAGAAATACAGCATAGACACAGGCCCTTCAACCCACCAAGTCCGCACGGACTCAACCACCCATTTACACTAATTCTACATTAAACCCAGTTTATTCTCCCCACATTCCCATCAGCTTCTCCCAGATTCTACCTATTAACTGTGCACTAGGGGCAAGTGAGAGGAACCAATTAACCTACCAGCTTTGGGTCGAGGGGGAAATCGGAGCACCCCGGGGAAACACACATGGTCACTGAGAGAACATGCAAACTCCACACCGACAATACCCGAGGCCAAGATTGACCCCAGGTCTCTGGCGCTGTGAGGTAGCAGCTCTATAAACTGTGACACTGAGCTGCCTATGACTTGGTGTTTACTGCTCTCTGTGGAGAGAGAGTCCGCGGAAACCCTGAAGTTGTGGAAAGTGTTATCTATATTACTAAAAGTCTGATCTTGACCACTTCCTGTTTATCTGTGTATTGACACCGTCACTTACAGCTGTGATTTTTGGCCATCTTACTCAGAGTCCCCCTCCACTTGCCAGGACAAGAGGATTTTTCTCATTGATGAAAAATAAAAGTTATTAGTGTTTAAAAAAACATTGTGATTCTCTCTCCTGAAGGCCCGCCCCTTCCGGAGGGACTATAAAACCCGGAAGTGCCTCAGTCAGTCTCTGCAAGATGGGTGAGCGAGAGGGTCACGTCTCTCAGTCTGAACTGTGAATAACACTGAACACATCTATCTTACTAAAAGTCTGATCTTGACCACTTCCTGTTCTGTATATTGATTTTAGAAAAAACGCTGCCACTTACGGCTGTGATTTTCGGCCATCTTACTCAGAGTCCCCCTCCGCTGCGCAAGACAAGAGGATTTTTCGCATCGAAGAAAAATAAAAGAGTTATTGGTGTTTAAAAAATGTTGTGATTCTCTCTCCTGTCAATCATGCCATGAAGGTCACGCCCCTTCTGGTGGGAGGGGGAGGGACTATAAAACCCAGAAGTGTGGGCGTGGCTCAGTCTCTGCAAGGGAGGAGGGAGAGATCACGACTTGCTGTCTTTAGTGGCCTTGCACCCTGCTTGAAATGGTCTGAAACTGCACTTGAATTTGGTGGCCTTGCACCCTGCTTGAAATGGTATTTCAAGGAATAGCTGCGAGTCAACTGCCAGCCCACCAGCCATGAGTGAGTGAGATGCCAGCACTACAGGCTTGAGTGACTGAGCCGTCAGCCTAAGAATCCTTTCGGCCCACAATGTCATACTAGCCCTCTGGAAACCAGTCCCTTCAGCCCACAACACCCATAATAGCATTCCAGAACCCCCGCCCACCGCTGACCACCAATATTGGAATTGGTGGAGTGGTGGAAAATTGCGTTGGGGGACCAGCCCTCCCGTGTGATGCTGGGACCCAACGGGTCCGACTTAGTCTAGTAAATGTTAAAATGTTCCTTTCCTTCCTCTGTCTGCGAGAAGAAATTTCTCCTCATCTCATTCTTAAAACATCTGATCTATTATCCTTGTATCTCTGTCTGCATTATATGTCATGACGTGATGTCACCATTCTGTGTCTCACCATAACTGTCTTCTGTAACTATTATTTCTAAAAATTGCTTTGCACACAAAAGATTTGTACTCTCTATTGACAGCCAAGTTTTCTCAGTTGAAAGAAAGGAAATGTTAATTTTTATAGCGCTTTCCACAATCGCAGGGCTTCTGATAGTTCTTTACAGCTTTTGTGAAATTCTTTTACGATGGAGTATTATTGTAATACTGACTGCACAACAACCAACATACATAGCTAGCATTTGTAGGTACTTTGTTGGTGGCATAATGGTTAAGTTATTTATTTACTAATCCGGAGACCTGGGCTAACAATGTAAAGACCCGAGTTCAAATCCCACTATGGCAGCTGTGTTAATGTACCACAATTCAATTAAAGGAGAAAACCTACTAGTTTGTAATGATGACAAAGCTACTGGATACTAGGCAGGTGGTTAAATCTGAAATAAAAATGCTCTAAGAATTCAGCCAGTCAAGAAGCACCAGTGGAAAGAGAAACCGATGAATGTTTGGGTTTAATGTTTCTTCCCTAGTTTCCCACAACGTTGTACAACGCATTAGATCAGGTACTGGGAATTTAACTACTTTAATGAATGAGAGGAAGCAAATTAGTCTGAGGAACAGGGAAAGTGAGGGAGGGTAAGTGGTGAAACTAAGAGACCCTCCGTTACAGGATGAAATGATGGAGCCTTTGAATGATCTCATTCGTCTGTATAATGTGTTGCTGATGTTGTGAAGTATTGGTGATGTGCAGTTTGCCTTACTGTATGTGCTGAATGGGTCAATATGTGCAAATAGAGTCACTGACTAAACAATATGCAAACAGGCCCTTCAGTCCAACTCTTCCATGTCAACCAAATTGCTTAATCAAACTAGCCCACTTGCCTGTGCCTACCCATGTTCCTCCAAACCATTCCTATCCATGTACAGTACCTGCCTAAGTGTCTTGTAAATGTTGTCATTACACCCCTCCTCTATCACTTTCTCCGGCAGCTCATTCCATGTAGGAAGGTTCGAGAAAGTTGCCCCTCAGGCCCCTTTTAAACCTTTCTCCTCTCATGTTTGACTCCTCTACCCTGGGGGAAAGACAGTGGGAGTCACCTTACCCACATGATTTTATAAACCTTGATAAGGATGCCGCACAATCTCCTGGGCTCCAGAGAAAAACTACCCAGCTTATCCAGCCTCTCACAGCCAAACCCTCCAGATCCAGTAACATCCATGAAAACCGTTTTGTACTCTTTCTAATTTAGTGGCATCTTTCCTATAGTTGGGTAAGCAAAACTCTCAAATATGGTCTTACCAACAGCTGTAACATGACCATCCAACTCCTGCACTCAATACCCTGACATTTAAGGCAAATATACCAAATGCTTCTTCCCCATCCTTTCCACCTGTGCACCACCTAAATGGAACTATATACCTACACCCTTAGTTTGTCTCTTTGGATAATCAGCCATGATCATATTGAATGCTCGAAGGGCCGAATGGCCTGCTCCTGCACCTATTTTCTTTGTTTCTATGTCTCTGTACTACAACACTCTCTAAGGCCCAAGTATGTCTAAGTTCTGCCCTGATTTGTTCTATCTAAAAACAACACCTTGGATTTATCTGAATCAAACACCATCTGTTATTTCTCGGTCCATTGGCCCAATGGTACTGCATTTCATTGTAATCACAGTTAATCTGCTTCACTATCCAATGTACCACCAACTTACTGTAAGTGTCATCCAGATACTTACTTACCATACCATCTACATTCACATCCAAGTCATTATTATAAATAACGATCAACAGTGGCCACAGTACTGATCTCTGTACACCACCTGTTACAGACCTCAAGTCTACACTATCCTGTGCTTCCTACCTTCAAGCCAATTTTGTATCCAATTGCTCAGCTCGCCCTAGATCCCATGCGATCTGATCTTCCAGACCAGCCTACCATGCAGTGTTTTGTCAAATGCCTTGGTAAAGTCCATAAAGACAATGTTTACCCCACTTCCCTCATTAATGTTCTTGGTCACCTCTTAAAAAAAACTCTATTAAAAATGGGTGACACGCGATATCCCACGTACAGTCATGCTGCCTATCCTAATCTGTCCTTGCCTTTCCTAATGCATGAAGATCTTGTCTCTCACAATATCCTCCAATAACCTACTGACCATTGATGTAAGGCTCACCAGGCAGATGTTCCCAGCCTTTTTTAAATAGGCGTTTATCATTAGTCACTCTACATTCTTTCAGCACCTCACCCGTGACTATCGATGATACAAATATCACTGCCAGTGGTCCTGCAGTTTCTTCCCTAGCTTCCCACGATGTTGTACAACACACTAGATCAGGTTCTGGGAATTTATCTGCTTTAATGCATTTCAAGACCTTCAACATCTCCTATTCTGTAATGTGGGGATCTCTTCTTGACATTACTATTACCATCCCTGCGTTCCCTGGCATCATGTCTTTCTCCACAGTAAATGCAGGTGAGAAACATTCATTTAACACCTCGCCCATCTACTGATACACTCTCCACACATAGACAACCTGTTGAACAAGAGGCTCTATTCTCTCCCTGATTACTCTTTTGCCTTAATATGTTTGTAGAATCCCCATGGTTTCTCCTTTACCTCATCTGCCAAAACTTTCCCATGTCTCCCTTTTATCCTTTGGATTTCCCTCTAAAGAATACCCCCTATGCTCCTCAAGTGATTCACAAAATCCTAGCTAACTGTGTATAGGAAGGAACTGCAGATGCTAGTTTAATCCGAAGATAGACACAAAATGCTGGAGTAACTCAGCGGTTCAGGCAGCATCTTTGGAGACAAGGAATAGGAGAGTTTTGGGTTGTGACCCTTCTTCAGACAGAGAGTCAATGGAAAGGGAGATATAGATAGTGATATAGAGAAATATGAACAAATGAATGAAAGATATGCAAAAAAGTAATGATCATAAAGGAAACAGGTGATTGTTTGCTGTGGGCTTGGTGAAAATGAGTTACAGACAATGAAACTCATCAGGCCCACATTGAAACTAGTACAATGACTAGAGTGAGGGAGGGATGGGGAGAGAGGGAATGCAATGGTTACTTGAAGTTAGAGAAATCGCTTGGGCGATTTCTCTAACATATTTCGCTTGGATACCCTCTCTCCCTCTCTCCCCCTCTCTACCCTCTCTCCCTCTCTCCCTCTCTCTCTCACTGTCTCTCTCTCTCTCTCTGTTCCTCCCCCACCCTCGTCATTGTACTGGTTTCAATGTCATCCTGGTGAGTTTTATTGTCTATAACTCATTTTCCTCTCCCCTTCCTCTCTTACCTCTCTGCCTCTGCCCTTCTGCAGTAATTGGACCCCAGAACATTGAGCTGTTAATCCTTTGACTGAAAGGGAAAAATGAGGACAGGGTTCTTTGCGGTCACAACACTGTGCCGGGCCTAGTCGGTTAACACCCAGGGGGGGGGTGAGGCAACATCTATGGAGAGAAAGAATAGGTGACTTTGGGTCGAGACCCTTCTTCAGACTATTGTGGGAGTGGTGGGGGCGGGAAGAAGAAAGGAAGTGGCGGAGACAGTGGGAGAGCTGGGAAGGGGAGGGAAAAGAGGGAGAAAGCAAGGATTACCTGAAATTGGAGGTCAATGTTCATACCACTGGGGTGTAAACTACTGAAGAAGGGTCTCGACCCGAAACATCACCTATTCATTTGCTCCATAGATGCTGCCTCACCCGCTGTATTTCTCCAGCATTTGTGTCTACCTTCGATTTTTCCAGCATCTGCAGTTCTTTCTTAAACATTTAGAAATTAAGGAATTCTTTAGGTTGATAGGATCTTGCACATCTGTTTGCTTTTCCCATTTCACTTCTTTCACATGCCATTTAGGAGTATCTGGAGCAGGACTTGATTCCACAAACTTGTGTGCTTCTGGTGTGTGTTACACACTGCTTCACAACTAATCCATGTTGACGTGCCTTTATTATCTGTATGAAATTGTCAATTTAACTTTAACTATGTTCTATTTTCTGTTTGTTGGGTTATCAGGATGGTAAACTGACAAACCCCATGGGCCTGCAGTTCTTGGATGTAGTACAAAAACCCAGTATATTAACACAACTTGTTGCACAGTGTGTCTTTCCCTTGGGTCCTCCCCTCCCACCACTACATCGTCTTTCCCCAAACCATGTCTAGTTTCACCTGGAATAAAACAGAACGGGCTGGAAATACTCAGCAAGTCAGGCTGCACCTAAGGATAGATAAATAGAATTAACGTTTTAGGTTGAAGGTAGATACAAAATGCTGGAGTAACTCTGCGGGACAGGCAGCCTCTCCGGAGAGAAGGAATGGGTGACATTTCAGGTCGAGACCCTTCTTCAGACTGAGAGTCAGGGGAAAGGCAAACAAGAGATATGGACGGTGATATAGAGGGAAAAAGAAGAAAGAAATGAAAGATATGCAAAAAAGTAACGATCATCAACGATTATTTGCTCCACCAGTGGTGACCATGCCACAAAGAAAGCTTTTCACCGTACCTCGCTACACATGACAATACAATAAACTAAAATAAACTTAACTAAACTGAACTAAACTAAAGTAAACAAACAAATCTAAACTAAACTAAACTAAACTAAACTCCTTCCATGAAGGTCCTAAACTTTGTTTTTAGTTTAGAGATACAGCGCAGAAACAGGCCCTGAAGCCCACCGAGTCCGCACCATGCAGCGATCACTGCACATTAATACAAGCCGAAACACACTAAGCGCAGTATACAAACCCAAGCCAAACCTGTATGTCTTTGGAGTGTGGGAGGAAACAGGAGATCTGAGAGAAAACCCACGCGTCCACGGGGAGAAAGTACAAACTTCGTCCAGACAGCACCCGTACTCGGGATCGAACACAGGTCTCTGGCGCTGTAAGGCAGCAACTCTACTGCTGTGCAACGGTGCCGTGCATGTTGGAATTCTGTTCTTAAACATCTCTTCCACTCTACCGCTTGCTCTTTCTTTCAGACGCTCTTTAAAATCGACCCCTTTGACTTGCTTTAATACCATTTAAGACCAGGCGCAAAAAAGTTTGATGGCATTTTTCATGTATTTATATTTAATCTTTTCATATGATGGGGAAGCATGCCATTTGGCCATTGAATCGATGCTGCCCCTCAGAATAATCCAATGAATCCCATGCCCCAATTTATTTCCAAGAAGCTGTTTCTCTCTTCCATGTTTAATAACTCCCCTTTGATTTTCTGCCGCAACGTGGTTTGCATACTGCTCTACCCAAGTCAGCAAGAAAATGCAGAGAGTTGTGAATGTCATCGCAGTCCATCACACATACACACACCAGCCTTCTCTCTATTGACTCCATCCACACTTCACACAACCTCGGGAAAGCATCTAACATAATCAAGAAGTACTCTCCCCCTTCTTCTCCCCACTCCCATCGGGCAGAAACTACAAAAGCTTGAAAGCACAAACCACCAGATTCCAAAGTAACTTCCTCCCCCACTATCATCTGACTATTGAATAGTCTTCTAATAAGCAGAGGATGTATTTCCAATCTCCCAGCCTACTGTGTATCAGCCCTTGTACTTTTTTTAATCTGCACTTTCTCTGCACCTGTATCACTATATTCTTTCTGTTTCCTTGCTCTTTTTTGCAATACCTGTATGCTTTTATTACACTCATGTATGCTATGATTTGCCTGAAGAATATGCGATATGCAACTTTTCTCTGCATCTCAGCACATGTAACAATAATAAACCAATACCAATATCAATACTCAATATTCCAGATGTTGGGGGAGTCCAGAACCAGGGGCAACAGTTTAAGAAGAAGGAATAAGCCATTTAGAACGGAGATGAGGAAACACTTTTTCTCACAGAGAGTGGTGAGTCTGTGGAATTCTCTGCCTCAGAGGGCAGTGGAGGCGGGTTCTCTGGATGCTTTCAAGAGAGAGCTAGATAGGGCTTAAAAATAGCGGAGTCAGAGGATATGGGGAGAAGGCAGGAACGGGTACTGATTGGGAATGATCAGCCATGATCACATTGAATGGCGGTACTGGCTTGAAGAGCCGAATGGCCTACTACACCTATTGTCTATTGTCTATTGTCTAATACCAATATCAATACCGTTGGCATAGTGGGAGAAACCAGAGTTCAGAATCAATTTACTTGATACTGTGCATGCTTCACACAGATGCATTCACAGACTGGTTCAGGAATGAAGGAGACAGCAGAAAATGGCCGATGTTGCCCAATTCATCCTGGTACTGACCATGCCACCATCAAATGGATCTGATTAACAGAAAGCTCTGATTCAAGTAGGCAGCTATTATCGTCAACGACCCATACCACCCTGGCCATGCTCTCTTCTCACTGCTACAATTGGAGCCTTTAAATCGACACTTCCCGATTCAATAACATCTTCTCCCCATCGGCCATTAAGTTCTTGTACCACCCTGTGCATGTCTAACCACAACTCTACCTCTGCACTGAACCACTAGCAACTTTGCATCATAATGGTTGCTTTACGTACGTTGGTTTTTACTTCACCATGGTCTAGTTTACTTCATTTACTGTACGTTTATTTTTGTTGTTATTGCATTTCATGTTCCTATTCTGCTGCAGCAAATATGAATTTAATTCTTCCAGTTCATATCTGCTGCATATAATGAATAAACACTCTTGACTCCCGGCATCTTCAGCGGTCAGGATCGAACTGGTTCACTGGAGCTGTGAAGCAGCCCTGCCACCGTGTCACCACTACATGAAGTGTGTTAAGTGAATATAACTTATTGTTGTTCCCTAGTTCACGACTGAAATAAGAATCTCAATCTAGGTGTGAGTAAAGACAGCTGGAGAGGGTGTGTCTGATGTTCATCCTCCCATGCACACCTTCCCTGAGTGTGAATCTTTGATTCAAGTCATTTGAAACAAATTAGTTTCAATTAACACAGTTATGCTTCACTGAGATTAGAAGTGACTGCAAGAGATGAAAACTATGTTCAAATGAAGATTAGAGACACAAAGGTATGGTCCAGCAATTTTGGAAACCAGAAGATCTATTATTACTGCATTATCCAGACTTGTCAAAGCTTCATCCACATATTGAATTACTGTGCAAATCCAGCATTTTAATTAATAAAAAGCAATTAGTTCATTCACTGTAATAGAGGAAAAGTATTTTACAAGCTTGCTTCTTTAGGTAAATTCTCATTAGAGGAAGCCTATTCCTGGGAGAATCACTTAAAAAAAAAAATCTTATTAAATGTTGTTTGCTTCGGTCTCTGACTCCACAGTGGGTTGAATCTATGAATCCAATCGGTAGAACATTAAAGACCTGCCTGGTCCTGAGCTATATCCTTCTTGTGCGTCAGTGATCCAGGAGGGGTATCTGATCCTCATAGACTAATGGTCATACAGCAAGGAGTTGGCCGTTCAGCCCACCATGTCCATGCTATCCATCTATACTAATCCCATTTGTCAGCATTTGGTTCATACTGAACCTGAACTCCCATCTCCAGGGTACACACAAATGCTGGAGAAACTCAGCGGGTGCAGCAGCATCTATGGAGTGAAGGAAATAGGCAATGTTTCGGGCCAAAACCCTTCTTCAGACTGATGGGGGGGGGGGGGGGGGGGGGGGGGGGGGGGGGGGGGGGGGGGGGGGGTGGGGGGGGATCCTCAATCTCCAGGATCTCCAATATCCTCCATCTCCAGGATTTGGTTCACAATCTGCGCAGAGTGACAAGCTGGGCGCTGAACTTCTGAGCTGACTTCTCCAGGCTGAATCGAGTTAGCTAGACAGTGACTTCTTGAGTGCTGGACCCGCAATCTAATCCTCCCTGTTTTCAAACCCCCAGTAAACTCAGTGCAGGAAATGAGATTAAACAAATGAAACCTCACGTGCACTCAATATGAAGAAGAGTTCGGACCCAAGACATCGTCTGTCCATTTCCCTCCACAGATGCTGCGCAACCCATTAGTTCCTCCAAAGGTTTGTCATTAGCTCAAGATTCCAGCATCTGAGCTCTTGTATCTTCAAAAGTACTCCAAGAGCAGTGGATAGTCCTTTTTTGTTGTTTAGGGAGATTGAGTACAAGTTTAAGGAAGTTGGGATGGCACAGCGGTGCAGCCAAAGAGCCGCAGGCTCATTGCTCCAGAGACTCAAATTCAATCCTCGATGTCGGGTGCTGTCTGCGCGGAGTTTGCACATCCTCCCTGTAACTGTGTGGCAGTCACATCAAAGCAATGGCCAAGAAAATACACTGATGCCTCTACTTACTTTGGAGACTTAGGAAGTCCGGCATGTCCCCAGCAACCCTCACTGACTATTACAGATCCGCCATAGGAAGCATTTTATTGGGATGTATCACAGCCTGGATTGGGAACAGCTCCACCCAAGACCACAAGAAATTGGGGAGGGTTGTGGATGTAGCACAGACCATCACACAAAGACACCTCTCTTCCAAAGACTCCATCTACCCTTCACACTACCTCAGCAAGGCCAACATAGCCACTATGTAAATTGCCACTGTTATGTAGGTGGGTGGTAGAACCCGAGGGATGTTGATGGAATGTGGAGAGAATAAAATGGGATTAGCGTGAGAAGGTGTGTGGTGGTCAGTGCAGACTCCAGGGACTGAAGGTCTGGTTTCCATACTGTATCTGCGTGTGTCCAAGATCAGAGAGAGTGATGAAGAAAGTAGCAAAAATGAATTGTTGCTGAGATTAGACACAAAATGCTGGAGTAACTTAGCGGGTCAGGCAGCATCTCTGGAGAAAGGAAACAGGTGACATTTTGGGTCGCAGCCCTTCTTCCGACGGATGAGGTTGCTGAGATTGGCTGCGTTAACTCCATGTTGGCTGTTGGCAGGACCCTCACTTTGGATAAGAATGAGTTAAGCACTTACCACACTGCAGTGAGCCTAGAACACGGGGAGTCCTCCAGCAGAAAGTGACAGATTCACTTAAACGGTTGCACAGTAGATAACACCAGTGACAGGCAAAAATACCTACTTTCATCATTTAACGAGGAATGTATTGACTTGCTGACAGGAGTGGAGTTGTTACTTCTGTTTAAAGCTGATTTTCTCCAGTGATATAAATTCCTGCAAAGCAGGAAATGATCAGTGTCGAAAGCCCATGTATACCAGAGGAGGGTGTTCGAGCGTGTGTAAGACTTTTTGAAATGACTGCAATGACACAGAACAATACTGCAGACACTTCTGGACTGCAGAACTGTCCACATGATGAAGAAACTGGCAGCACTGATGACTTTTTGAAGGCTTTTCCAGTCTGGGAAGGCAATGGAGACGGGTTGTCAGATGCAGTGGGCAATAACTAGCAAGCCCATCATCACGTCTGTGGGATGTAAAGCTCCCTGGCAGGGCTGGCAGGCATAAGCACCACCACCCCTTTCTCTGACTGTCAGAATTCATCTGAAACATTCCTGTGATGCATCGGTGGGCAGGCTATTACATTAAAGCAATGTCGTTGTGTTGTAGAGAGGTAGGGCTAGTTCTCCAGATTACACACATGTGGGAAAATGAAAGACTCCTTGATCCTGAATGCTAAATCAAGTTAAACATTGTCATCTGGTGATGTGGGTGAACATTTACTGAATATCGGTCCATAGTTATTTTCTGTCCATTTCACTTCTCTCGCTTGTTCTCATTCTACCTCTGTCTCTCTGTTCCTCTCTTTCCTCTCTCTTTTATTCTCACTCCATCTATCTCCCATTCCCTTTCTCTACCTCCTTCTGACCTATCTTTCTCTATCTCTCCCTCTTTGTCTCTTTCTCCCTCCATCAATCTCTTTGTGTCTCCCTTTCCCTCTGCTCCTACTCCATCTTCTTCTGTCTTTGCCACTTTCCATCTCTCTACCTATGCTCTCTCTCTCTACCGCCCTCTGTCTTTGACAATTTCTCTTCCCCAGCCTCTCTCTTCATCTCCCTCTGTCATTCCATTCCATTCTGTCTGCAAGTTTCTTTCTCCTCTCTCTCCCCCCCTCTATCTCTTCCTCACAGCATCATCAAAGTTCCACAAGGATTTGCAGTGTGAAAAGAGCCACAGGCTCCACGTCGGAACTCACCCCACTCTCCCATCCAGCACTCACCTACACACTCAACCCACTTTACAGTGGCCAGTTAACCTTCCAGTCCTTGTGTCTTTGGCAGGAGACCAAAGCACCTGTTCACAGAGGGGGTTGTGAAATAAGATATAATCACTATACTTAAGAGACATTTGGACAAGCATTTGGATAAGCAAAGCATAGACGGATATAGTACTAATGTAGGCAAATGGAATTAGTGAAGATGGGCGAAAGGGTTAGTAGGAACGCGTTGGGCAGAAGGACCCATTACTGTGTGGCACAACTCTATAACTACATACAGATTTCACACAGACATCAAAAGAGTCAGGATTGAGTCAGGTGACTGGAGCAGTGCAGCAATGGATCTGCCACTGTGCACGTCTGAGTGGATTTTAAAAGCTGTATCTAAGAATAACTTGTTGAGTCGACTGCAGCTTCCATTCGCTTTGTTGGATTTCTCCAAGCAGAGAGCAGTTCTACTACACTCCAGTACCATTCCTCCCAGTCAACAGTGGGTGGCAAAGATTGGCCATACCTTCTGTTTACTTGTCCAAGTGCTAGTGTTTGCTTCAGTACCTTCCTGGGATAACGTATTCCATGGAGATACAAGGAACTGCAGAAGGTGGCATCTTGAAGAAAACACAAAGTGTTGGAGTAACTCAATGAGTCAGGTGGCATCTATGGAGGGAATGGATAGATAACTTCACAGTTCGGGATCCTTCTTCAGGCTGATTATAGTAAGGGGGAGAAAGCTGGTAAAGAGAGATGAGGCAGGACACAGCCTGGCGAATGATAGGTGGATACAAGGGAGATTGTCAGATGGGTGGAGTAAGTGACAAATTAGTGAGAGGAAATGTTGCCTGATAACAGCTGGGAAGAAACTTTCCCTGAATCTGGTGGAGTGCGTTTTCATACTTCTATACCTTTTTCCTGGTGGGAGAGGGGAGAAGAGGGGGTGGCCAGGGTGCGACTCATCCTTGATTATACTGCTGGCCTTGCCAAGGCATTGTGAGGTATAAATGGAGTCAATAGGTTGGTTTGTGTGATAGGCTGGGCTATGTCCGCAACCATCACACAAACCAACCTCCCTTCTTGTCCCGCCCCACCTCTTTATTCCAGTTTTCGCCCCCCCCGCCCCCTCCCCCCCCCATCATAATCAGTCTGAAGAAGGGTCCCGACCCAAAATGCCACTTACCCATTCCCTGCATAGATGGTTACACAAAAAAGATGGAGAAACTCAGCGGGCGCAGCAGCATCTATGGAGCGAAGGAAATAGGCAACGTTTCGGGCCGAAACCCTTGGGTTTCGGCCCGAAACGTTGCCTATTTCCTTCGCTCCATAGATGCTGCTGCACCCGCTGAGTTTCTCCAGCTTTTTTGTGTAACCTTCGATTCTCCAGCATCTGCAGTTCCCTCTTAAACCCTGCATAGATGCTGCCTGACCTGCCGAGTTCCTCCAGCACTTTGTGTAATGTATTCCGTATTCTGTAATCCACCATTATGAAACTGATATTTCTAATTTGTAGTGCTGGTCCTAATTGTTTTCTAAAACCATCTATTTGGAGTCCTCATATTCAGCTAATTAACTAATATCATTGAAGTGCTACATCGCAGGAAGTTGGCACAAAGATTTGTGAATTAATTCAAGGCTTGATGGACTTTAATCACATTAAGAGACTAAAGAAGCTCTGATCGGTCTCTGTGGAATGCTAATCCTAAAGGGAGATTTGTTTTCCCCCAAAATATATCACAATCAGAACATATCTTTCTCTATCCCTTCAATCCAACATGTCCTCTTGCAATGTGCCAACACCTCTTATGCTTTCTCCTTAAACAATGTATTTGTGACGTCTTTGTGATAGCCCCCAGTGTCCAGCAATAACACAACCCTTGCCTGTGATCCTTCCCTTAACATCTATGCAATGACTGCACCGAGCTTCATGCAGTTAAAGACCCATCGAATCGTACAGCAGAGAAGTAGGCCCTTCGGCCCACCATACCAATGCTTACCTCTTTGCCCATCTACAGTATTCCCATTCACCTGCATTACGATCGTACCCTTTCCTGCCCTGACTATCAAGTGCTGGTCTAAATGTCTCTTAAATATAGCGATGGTATCTGACTCCATTTGCTAGGCAGCAAGTTCCAGATATCAGCCACTCTCTCCATAAAAAAACGTCCCCTCAACTCATCTTTAACCTGAAAACTCTTTCCTCTCAACTTGAACCTGCCCTCTTGTTTTTGATCCCCCTGCTGTGGGAAAAAGATTATGACTATCTACCCTGGCTATATCTCTTGTAAACCCATGTACACAGACACTGCTCAACCTTCTTTGCTTCAGGGGAAACAAAGCCCAGCCACTCCAATCTCTCCACAAAGCTTAGGTCCTCAAATCCTCTATTCTCTTCAATGCAATCATATCCTTCCTACAGCGTGCCTTAATCTTGTATCTCACCTGTGGCTGACAAAGATGTAATGAACTTTGTCAGAGCCTCAGCTATCTCCTCCCTTCCTTTGCTTAGCAACCTTGGATAGATCTCACCCAGCTCTGGGAGTTCATCAATCCTGATGGATCACATGAGATCAACATCCTCCTTCTTAACACTGACCTCCTCCACATTAACCCCATTCCTCCTCCTGAGCTCAGTATCCCTCAGCATGTACTCCTGCACCTTAGAATTGCCCACTGGGCAGAATTCATCTCCAAGCATTGATACAACATGTTGTGACAGGCAACCATTAACCAATCTACACACTTAACTTGTATCTGGGAGTATTGGGGTTTTTTGGGAATAATCTTGAACAGTCCAAAACAGGCCCACGTTCTGGGTGCTCAGAAAAACATTTGACATTGAGAATGGTTTTACCTGAAATAAAATACCATTTCACAGGATGATAGAATGTAAATCCAAAATTTTTCAAGTGGTTCTTTTCATTCAAAATTCTTTAGAGTGTCAGCTAAATTGCTGTAAATAAAATCAAAACAGACCTTTCTTTCCTAAATGGTCTTCTAAAGAAGAGGTTACTGTCTCTTGTCTAACAATATTTTTTATTATTTCAAATATATGCTATTTATTAAAATATTTAAGATATGCGAGTACAGATCGTTCAAACCACTGTGGAATCCATAATTATATGGATGGAAACAAGCACCCAACAAGAGGAATGAAAATAAATAAACTTCCAGAAAGACGAACTGAATAACATAGAGAGATATTGCCTCCGGAAATAAGTACACTTGCAGATATATCTGCTGGCACATTTCACAAACCAACTTTGGCCCAATACAAGTAGCACCATTCGCACAGCACCGCTGGGCTTTGAACTCCAGGCATGAAACAGTGGATGACTGTAATCCTAATCAACATGTGTGATAGTGTGATAGCCGGGGGTCATGTCATCAGTATTTGTAATAATGGATCTGAAAAAGTCTTATGCACTTCAAGGCGGTTGAGCTAAAGAGATGCGCATTCTCCCAAAGAGGCAGACGATAGGGATTTAAATTTGCCTGTTAAAAGTACCGCGGACTCCTTTAAAGGATGTGTACTGGGGGGAGAGGTTGTTTTCACCACATTTGGGTAAAATTGAGCGAAATCCTAAAATGAGATTTATTTTCTCCAACAACGTATTTTATTCATAGATAAACAAACAGTAACCAGGTCACATAAGTCTCTGGGTTTATTGTATCACCGAGTCAGTGCATTCTTTAACAATGCATCAACACCTTTCCTATTTCCTCCTAAATGTACTGAGAAGCATTTGAGAGGCTTTTATAAAGGGTTCAGGAGCAGAATCCTAGAATGTGATTATTCATATGCAATAGGAGTCAGTTATTCAACCCATCAAATCTGCTGCAACATAGTCATTCGGCTCGAAGGGCCAAATGGCCTATTCCTGCACCTTTTGCCTATTATCTATTGTCTTTTGTCATACAGTGTAGAAACAGGCCCTTCAGCCCAACTTACCCATGCTAGTCAACATGCTGCAGATACACTGGTCCCACCTGCCTGCATTTGGCCCATCTCCCTCTAAACTTATCCTATCCATGTACTTGTCCAAATGATTTTTAAATGTTGTGATATGTACATTTAGTTAAACTGTGCATTACCTGTAACTACTAGATGGCATGGTGGCACAGAGACAGAATCGCTACCTTACAGCGTCAGAGACCCGGATTCGATCCTGACTACGGGTGCTGTCTGTACAGGGTTTGTACGTAAAATTAAAATAATTTTAAATTGTCCCTGGTGTGTGTGGGATAGTGGCAGTGTGCGGGGATCACTGGTCAGCGCAGACTTGGTGGGCCAAAGGGCCTGTTTCTGCAAAGTATCTCTAAACTAAACTAAACTAAACTACTGGCCCATCTGGGCATAAATAAATGCAGGTTAATGGGACTTGTATTGACAAATGCAATGGTTGGCTGAGACACTGGGCTGAACTGCCTGTTTCTGTGCAGGATGACACCATGACTTTTTGTCTCTAGTTTTGAGATTTTCAATTGACGGTGAAGACACTGACATCTGAGGAGTGGTTACCACACTTATACTCCCTATTGTGTGAAGAAGCAATTCTTCACAGTCCTTATGATTAATATTTCCATTCATAGTACGCCTCTAGCAGGAGAAATACCCTACTGATCCTTAAAGACCGTAATTGGCTCACACTTTTCCATTCGGCCTCTTATCATTTTAATGAATATTCGCTCCAGAATTCACACCAATTATTAACCGAGAACATCTAAATATGGGAATAAACTTTTAGTCAATTTCCATCTCACCTTATTTAAAAAAAGATTCCAACATTGAAAGAAATGAAAACTTTCACTTTCTGCTGAGTTCACTGCCACTGCTCTTCCACGAATGCCAACGTTGAATGATAACATTTGAACACAGAGAATGTTTAATATCTAGAGCAAGCTGCCATAGGTGGTGGTGGAATCAGATACATTTATTATGTTTAAGTGGCATTTAGACAAGCATCTATATATAGAAGGTATAACTGATCATTTATTATAAATCATAATTTGTTATAACTTATAATTTTTTTTACATGTTTTGTTTAGTTTAGTTGGGTTTAGAGATGCAGCATGGAAACAGGCCCTTCGGCCCGCCGAGTCCGCACCGACCAGCAATCTCCGCACATTTACACTACCCTACGCACACAAGGGACAATTTACACTTATACCAAGCCAATTAACCTACAAACCTGTACGTCTTTGGAGTATGGGAGGAAACCGAAGATCTCGGAGAAAACCCACGCAGGTCACGGGGAGAACATACAAACTCTGTACAGACAGCACCCATAGTCGGGATCGAACCCGGGTCTCTGGCGCTGTAAAGCAGTAGCTCTACCACTGCTCCGCCGTGCTGCTCTTTGTGGTAATGTGCCTGTAAAGTTGCATCAAGTAAGAATTTGAATGCGGATCTAATACAGATAAATGGGATCAGTGTAGCTGGGCTATAGGATCAGTATGGACATGGTGGGCTGAAGGGACGTTTCTGTGATGTACAACTCTGTATTATAGTGTAATTGTAAATCCTTTGCTCTCCAGCCAGGTTTCTACCTGTCTCTTTTACTTTGTTTCATGAGGGGTCCCGGATCAGGAAAGTTCATTGTTTCTCTTTCTGCAGATGTGTACTGCCCTGTTTTAAGCTATTTCCGTATTAATTTCCCAACACGACAAGCATGTCACAGTCTTCTAAAAAATAAAGTAATAAATGCACAGTGTAATACAGCACGGAAACAGGCCCCTTGGTCCAATTTGTCCATGCTGACCAAGATGCCACATCTAAGCTAGTCTCATTTTTGGTTTGGCCCATATAGAGGCATAAGTGATACAGATTGGAAACAGGCCCTTTGGCCCAACTTGCCCACACCGGCTAACATGTCCCCACTACACTAGTCCTACCTGCCCATCTTTGGTCCATATCCCTCCAAACCTGTCCTATCCATATACCTGTCTAACTGTTTCTTAAATCTTGGGATAGTCCCTGCCTCGACTAGCTCCTCTGACAGCTTCAATTCAATTCAATTCAACTTTAATGTCATCGCACAAATACAAGTATCAGTACAACGAAATGCAGTTTTGCGTCAGACCGTAGTAGTTGTACATAAAGAGAAAAGACAAGAAAAAAATAGAAAGAGAGAAGATACTGAATAATCAGGAAATACAGAATGATTAAACAAAGGGGGACGGAGGGACCAGAGAGTCTATCGTCGGGACTCCGAGTTCAGCAGTGTGATTGTGTTGTTATAGAAGCTTTTCCTCATCCTGCTGGTACGTGACCTGAGGCTCTTGTACCGCCTCCCTGATGGGAGGAGGGCAAACAGTCCAGGGTTGGGGTGTGAGGGGTCTTTGATGATCTTCCCAGCCCGTCGCAGACACCGTTTTCGGTGGAGGGCATCCATGGCAGGGAGCGGGGCACCGATGATGTGCTGCGCGGTCTTTCATACCCCGTTGTACTGCTCTCTCTCCCCATCCTGTCCGCAGCAGTGCAGTCCTGCTGTCCTCACTTTACCGTGAAGCAGGTGGTCAGGAAGTACTCCTCTATCAGTTACAGCGGTAAAAGTTGCCACATCTTCCCAGGATCTGCCTTCCGCACAGGTGGGCATTTCTTGAGCCTCCTAAGGAAGTAAAGGCGCTGCTGTGCCTTTTTGATCAGCTTGGAGGTGTTGAGGGACCAGGACAAGTCCTCCGAGATATGCACTCCGAGGAATTTATAGCTGGAGACGCGCTCCACCTCAGTCCCGTTGATGTGGATGGGGGTATGACTGCCTCCTCTGGTCTGCCTGAAGTCGACAATAATCTCCTTCGTCTTTTTGGAGTTGAGGATGAGGTTATTGTCGGCACACCAGGTGGTCAGGTGCTGGATCTCATCCCTGTAGGCCGACTCATCGTTGTCGCTTGTTCCATACACCCACCACCTTTTGTGTGAAAAAGTTACTCTTCAGACTCCTATTAAATCTTTTCCCCTTCACCTTAAACCTATGTCCTCTGGTCCTCGATTCACCCACACTGGGCAAGAGACTGCATCTACCCGATCTATTCCTCTCATAATCCTATACGCCTCAATAAGATCATCCCTCATCCTCTAGCACTCCACGGAATAGTCCCAGCCTACTCAACCTCTCCCTATAGCTCAGACCCTCTAGCCCTGGAAACATCCTTCTAAATCTTCTCTGTACCCTTTCCAGCTTGACAACATATTTCCTATAACATGGTGCCCAGAACTGAATACAATACTCTAAATGCAGCCCCACTGATGCCTTATACAAATGTAACAAATCTCTCTGAACCTCTCCTATCCTGCTGCCTCTGAAGCATTGTGTGCACCAAGGGAATGCAGAGAGAGGCTCTGACCACAGGACAAGGAAGTGTACTTGTCATGTTCCCTGACACATCTCTGCCTTGGTGCTGCAGCATGCTCAATCTCACCTAAATAAAGCTACTTCAGGCAATCCAATAAAGCTCAGATTTATGACAGAGGGTTTCTTGAAAGAACAGGTTGCAGAATGTAATACCCCAAAGGAAATCACAGGCAAATCTATATGTCAGCATGGGAGAGATGGAATACACAGATAGTGGGGACTAGTGTGACCTAATCTGTGCTGTTACAATTGGTTGAACTGTCCGTTCCATCTGAAGTTCCTCCGCAGTGTTTCAACAGTGTCAGGACAAAGGCTGGATATCACAATCCATGGCAGTGTCTATGAATTTGTCATCTGTAGTCTGAACCTGAAAAAAAAAAAACTTCCAGGGAGATGCTAACTGCATTTCGTTGTCCCTGTACTGTACACTGACAATGACAATTAAAGTTGAATCTGAATCTGAATCTGAATCTGAACATCGCAAGTTCTCTGTCTGCAAGAGAGGGTAAGGAGGGAACGCAGGTCACAGTGAGCAACCGTTATGGGACAAACCTAATATCTGTTGGCTCCTTGTACGTATCAGCACCTGACTGCCTCCTCCCAGTCCTAAGCCCCAAGTCTAATGAAATTAAATCGCAGAAGCGTGGGTGGGAGAAGAGTGATTATTAAGCCTCCAGTTGCTTTACTAAATTGAGGTTACAGCAGAGCTTCTCCTATCTTCAGACAGAAAATTATTTGTGCGTTTTATTTGAAAATCCAGCCAATGTAATTGCCAGCTGCAGGGGAAATTAAACTGATGCACTGAGTTTCATCCGTGAACGCTTACGGTAAGATTGTGGCAGATGTTGCGATGATGATCAAGCTGAGTTTACTGTCATAGCACAAGTAAGATGAGGTACAGGTACAATGAAAAATCTTGCTTGCAGCAGCGTCCCGGGCACAGAGACTCAGACAGCATGCAGAAACATAAATTAGATATAAGTTAAACATTAATTATACATAAGTTGTAGAAGACAGTGGAAAGAAAAAGACTGTGAAAATACAAGGCCTTTGCGTAAACTACCATTAGAAAACATAGAGTTCATGGTGTTGCAAGAGGTGGTCTGTGACCTTCCTTTGCTGAGTGTGGATTAGGGTCGTGCAGGTCAGTTCATGAACCTGATGGTTGTAGGAAAGTAGCCGTTTCTGAACCAGGTGGCGTGGGACTTCATGCTTCAGTGAGAAAGAGCATGGCCATGATGGTGTGTATGAAGGAACTGTACATGCTGGTTTAAACAAAAGATAGACACAGAAAGCTGGAGTAACTCAGCGGGACAGGCAGCATCTCTGGAGAGAAGAAATAGGTAACGTTTTGAGTCGAGACCCAGTCTGAAGAAGGGTCTTGACCCGAGAACATCACCCATTCCTTCTCTCCAGAGATGGTGCCTGTTCCAATGCATGCAATGCATCTGCAGAAATATGTGAGAGTATTTTATGAAATTCTGAATCTCTTGAAACCTCTAAGGAAGTAGAGGCATTGGCGTGTCTTCTTCATGATTGCCTCAATGTGCAGGACCCAGGACTAATCACTGGAGATGTTAACGTTAGGAATCAGCATGACATGATTGTCAACCCAAGATGTCACTTTGCAGAGCAAAGAATCCAGGTCACAGAGAGGAGGTAATGGAACTTATGAACTTCTACCACTGCACCATCGAGAGCATCCTTACCAACTGTATCACAGTTTGGTATGGCAACTGCTCTGTCTCCGACCGGAAAGCACTTCAGAGGGTGGTGAAAATTGCCCAACGCATCACCGGTTCCTCACTCCCCTCCATTGAGTCTGCCCAAAGCAAGCGTTGTCTGTGAAGGGCGCTCAGCATCGCCAAGGACTGCTGTCACCCCAACCATGGACTGTTTACCCTCCTACCATCCAGGAGGCGCTACAGGTCTCTCCGTTGCCGGACCAGCAGGTCCAGGAACAGCTTCTTCCCTGCGGCTGTAACACTACTGAACACTGTACCTCGGTGACTGCCAATCCCCCCCCCCCCCCCCCCCCCCCCCCCCCCCCCCGGACACTCCTCCCACCAGGAAAAAAATACTATGACTGTTTGCACGTAAACAGATTTATTTATTGCTCATATTTATGTCGCTCTTCTAGGGAGATGCTAACTGCATTTCTTTGGCTCTGTACTGTATTCTGTACTGTACACTGTACAATGACAATAGTTGAATCTGAATCTGTAATGGAAGTAATCTGGGGGAATTTGGTTAACTTCTTCTGGAAGACTGAAAACTGAGAGATATGTTCCTTTGGTACATAAATGAATGCACTACCGATATTGATTTCCTAATCAAAAGCAGTTTTGGAAAAATGTTTAGGACAAAAAGAGTCAAGAGTCAAGAGTGTTTGATTGTTGTACGTCCTGAAATGGAACAATGAAATTCTCACTTGCTGCAGCACAACAGATGTGTGATCATAGCACTGTAAACACCATACTAAATAACAAAATAAGATCAGTGTATATTACAAACAATAATAGTGCAAAGATAAAAACAACATCTCACATCTATGTGGTTCAGAGCTTATTTGGAGGTTACTGTGTTTAATAGCCTGATGGTTGCAGGGAAGAAGCTGCTCCTGAAACTAAATGTTAGTTTTCAGGCTTCGTCCTAATGGCGGGAGTGAAATGCGTGTGGCCAGGGATGATGCGGGTCGCTGATGATGCTGGCTGCCAATTTGAGATGGCGACTCCTGTAGATGCCTTGATAGTGGAGTAATTTATGTATCTCCAGGCAGCTTCTCATGTAACTTCCAGGCTGCATCTCTGAAAGACGTAGATAGGTAACATAGAAGGTGCAAGAGTAGGCCATTCGGCCCTTCAAACCAGCAGCGCCATTCAATATGGGTGATCATCTAAACTCAGTACCCCGTTCCGGTTTTTTCACCATATCCCTTGATCCCCTGAGGACTAAGAGCTAAATCTAACTCTCTCTTGAACACGAGAAGTTTCGGATCAGGAGTCCACAGATTCTACAGATTCCTTATTCTGGTTTCAGAACCAGATTCTGCAGACTCCTTATAATGGTTCATTTTCTGAACAAATTGGATGTTTTCTTCAGACTTTCATATGTGAAGGCAGGAGGAAGATTTGCATTTGCATCACATAACACAACATCGCTGTGAAATGCCTCAAGGTTTTTTTGCATACAGTGAAGTCATGTCGCTGTTCTGAAGCCACTTTTCCATGCACCAAAAGCCCACAAACAACAATGAGATGAATTATGTTCATCTAATTATTGACGGCATTAATTGAAAGAAGAAGGTCAGCGAGGTATCTGGAGAGTGTCATACATTTCAACTTCTGCCAGAGAATCAGATGATCAATCACTGAAGCCGGTCTTGTGTCATCTCCTTAATTCAAATTCCTAGCAATTCCACCATAACCATGCAATCGACTACATTGGAAGATCGTCTTGACATTCTACATGAAAATATTTCTGCTGATTTGGCCTCCGCATCTTTTGTCCAACAATTATTTTAAATCTATGTCGCCTTTGCTTACTAATCATTGATCACGGTGGTGCAGCAGTAGAGTCGCTGCCCTACAGCAAAAATGCAGTGCCAGAGACCAGGGTTCGATCCCAGCTACGGGCACTGTCTGTATGGAGTTTGTACGTTCTCCCCGTGACCTGCGTGTGTTTTCTCCGAGATCTTCGGTTTCCTCCCACATTCCAAAGACGTACAGTTTGTAGGTTAACTGGCTTGATTAATTGGCTTGATAAATGTAAAAATTGGCCAGTATAAAATTGTCCAACTTCCAGTATAGTCCCTCTCCGGAAGGTACAAGGTATATAATCTCTTCCTGTTTGTTCCACTATTTGGAAATTTCTCCATTAGGTCAATCCCATTTTTTGCTCTAAGCAGAATAACCCTAACTTCTCCAAGCCAGAACTACAGTTCCTGCTGTCAATAAAATAGAAACATAGAAACATAGAAAACAGGTGCAGGAGGAGGCCATTCGGCCCTTCGATCCAGCACCGCCATTCAATATGATCATGGCTGATCATCCCCAATCAATAACCCCGTGACAAAAAAAAAGCCAAATAAAATGAACCACATCTGTAATTCTCAAAGATAACATGCCCTTGTACACAATAATCTATGTCACTAGACGGTATACCACTGATATTATTGTCAAGTGCCCAAGTTTCAGATATTTACATGCAATATATAAAGCAACATTCCTCAGCACTAATGCCTGACAAAGATGATCCGGTCCTCAGTCTTGCGCTGAACTGTCCATTTGCTCAGTTATCTATTGAGAGGACATAACTGATCCCAAAGGTCAATGAATTTCTGACCCACATTCAACTAACATCATTATAAACATCTGATCTGGCCACTCGATAGACACAAAAAGCAGGAGTAACTCAACGGGACAGGCAGCATCTCTGGAGAGAAGGAATGGGTGACGTTTCGGGTCGAGACCCTTCTTCAGACTGGTTAGGGATAATGGAAATGAGAGATATAGACAATGAATGAAAGATATGCAAAAAAGTAACCTTGATAAAGGAAACAGGCCATTGTTAGCTGTTTGTTGGGTGAAAATGAGAAGCTAGTGCAACTTGGGTGGGGGAGGGATAGAGAGAGAGGAAGTACATGGGCTACCTGAAGTGAGATAAATCAATATTCATACCACTGGGTTGTAAGCTGCCCAAGTGAAATATGAGATGCTGTTCCTCCAATTTGCGTTTAGTCTCACTCTGACAATGGAGGAGACTGAAGGCAGAAAGGTCTGTGTGAGAATGAGAAGGTGAATTAAAGTGTTAAGTAACCAGGAGATCAGGTAGGTTCAGGCGGGCTGAGCAAAGGTGGTCAGCAAAACGATCGCCCAGTCTATGTTTCATCTCGCCGATGTATAAGAGTCCACATCCTGAACAACGGATACAGTGGATGAGATTGGAGGAGGTGCAAGTGAATCTCTGCCTGACCTGAAAGGACCGGCTGAGTCCCTGGACAGAGTTGAGGGAGGAGGTATAAGGACAGGTGTTGCATCTTCTGTGGTTGCAGGGGAAGGGGTGGTTTGGGTGGGAAGGGATGAGTTAACCAGGGAGATGCGGAGGGAATGGTCTCTGTGGCCACTACCTGTGGTGTAATTCTTCTGTGGTATTTCCTTACACTATAACAACTTCACTGGTTGTAGTGCATTTTGGGGAAGTTTGTGCCGTGCAAACGTAGGTCTTCTCCACTTTTCAATTTGATGGAGAATATTAGCTGCCTCAGAAATGGTAGGTTGCTAATTACTGTCAGAAAAGCAGAATCGTTTCTCAAAAGGGTCAAAGGCTAAAATACACTTGGGAGGATCATAATGGAAGGAACAGAGATCAGAATCGAAGAGTTTGGAGAAAAAAAATACTCCTATTGTTATGGGACCTGCGGGAGGTGAAAGTAATTTCTCTGGAGGATGAAAGTCCAACAGGTTTTTTTTGGGACATTTTGGGATTGGGACATTTATTTCCCATCTCTAATTGTAGTTGAGAAGGTGGAAGTGAGCCACAGTCCTGAGATCGTCAGGGGAAGGTTCTCCCACTGTGCTATTGGAAAGGAAGTTTTGTAATTTAGATACAAAACGATGAAGGAAATGATGCATGCAGAGTTACCAAGCTTTCATTTTCCCCACTAGTTAACTGAAGTTGTTGGCAGCCTATCTAAAACTGGATGCTTGACAGGTAAAATAAACTGTACAGAGACAGTGGAATGTCAGTCCTGGATGCACAGAAAGTCTGAATGTCTTTATTATAACTTTATAGCTAGCTGCTATTTTTTTAGGTGCGTTTAGGTATGCAAAGCTGACATTTCTGCAGATGAAGTATTAATGGCTTTGCATATTTGTTTTGACAATTTGTGTGATCTTCATTTTCATTAGTGTTCATTATCCATTGAAGCAACCTTCACTTAACAGATTGTAAAAACAATATATCTTGCCCATCTTTGGCAGTTCGTGATTTCTAGTTTGAAACAGATGAAAGAGGCAGCAGTATAATTTTTGAAGAAAAAAATTAAAAATGTTGAGTTCTCGAGATGGCAAGATTCGACAGAGCTGGAGCGTGTTGAGGATGAGAGTGGGGAGTTGGAATTCCTCTTTGTCATTATTTCACCAGTTGTAATAAAAGTACGTGGATAAAAGATAAACGTTTGATAGCGACAACTGAAGTAGTTAAAAAGACAATCTCCCCCCTACCCACTCTCCGTCATCAAAAGTAAGATGTGAATTTGCCAACATGATGGCAATGCAATGAGTTATTGAGGAAAGAGCTCACCACAGGTTCGCTGAAGCTTTCACTGAATCAACATACAACCAACCTATAATGGACAGTGCATCTGGACGGTCCGCGTGACCCACTTTGTCCTTGACCTTTCGACCAATGTGACTGAGCAGATAGTTTTGGGATTATTGCCTGCATCCCTGGCTCCTGACTACAGTACGAGCTCAAGCATAGTGCGTGCGTGCGTGCTCTCACAGTGAGAGCAGGTGACCACTTAGAGAACATTTCCAGGATCCAAATACATAGACTCCAATGCCTCGGACGATCTGCAGCTCGTCCCCTCCAATGACCTCTACCTTCATCTTCAATTGGTGCTCTCTTCTTAGCCTCGCCATTCTGCAAATACAGACCTTACCCATGAAACTACAGCAGGAAGAGGAGGAAGAAGAGAATGCGGTTGACCAAGGCAGGAGGCAATGACAAGGTAGACCAAGGCAGGAGGCAATGACAAGAAACCCTTTGTCACTGTGCTGCAATTGATCCCCATCTGTTTCATTGTCGGAATTGATTCCTCATCAGTAGGGTTAGAGCATGCAGCAGGAACCCAACATCATTCACATTTGCACCAGGCAAAGAGAATGATGATAATCGCTTCAAGGAGAGTCCAGACCATTTTTTTACATTACTCTGTCCAAATCTCTCACCTCAAAAGTTCTTGGAGATGATCATTGAAACATAAAAACATAGAAATTAGGTGCAGGAGTAGGCCATTCAGCCCTTCGAGCCTGCACCGCCATTCAATATGATCATGGCTGATCATCCAACTCGGTATCCTGTAGCTGCCTTCTCTCCATACCCCCTGATCCCTTTAGCCACAAGGGCCACATCTAACTCCCTCTTAAATATAGCCAATGAACTGGCCTCAACTACCTTCTGTGGCAGAGAATTCCAGAGATTTACCACTCTGTGTGAAAAATGTTTTTCTCATCTCGGTCCTAAAAGATTTCCCCCTTATCCTTAAACTGTGACCCCTTGTTCCGGACTTCCCCAACATTGACCAGATGAGATGCTATTTCTCTGTTGTTAGAGGCTCAATTTGTGGTGGTGGACTCAGCTCCTAACGTTGTGAATTATTTCCACCCTTACAAGAAGATAGTAGCAGGAGTGGCCCATTTGTCTTCCCATTCCATACACTCATGGTTGATCTCTGTTGGTCTCAATGCTTCTTCTGAGCAAGTTCCCCATTACCCTCAATTCCTCAATCTTTCAAATATTTAGCTATGTCCACCTTTAATCTGCCTATTGATCTGGTCTCCACCACCCTCTGGGGCAGCAAATTCCAAACATTCATTCACTATCCACTGAGAGAAGACATTTCCACATGCCTCAGTTTTAAATGACCAGACCCTTATTTTGAAGCTCTCTTGTTTGTGATTGAGGGACGAGTGAAATCATCTCAAAATCCCCTCCCCCTTAGCACCTAAAATGTTTGAATACGGTCAAACTATTGTTATTCTAAATTCCAGCCAATACTAAACAAGAATCTGCCTTAAAAATATCCATTGACTTGGTCTCCACAGCCACCTGTAGCAATGAATTCCACATATTCATCACCTTCTGACTAAGAGAATGGATATGCAGGGAATGGAGGAATATGGATCACATGTAGTAGATTAGATTATTTTGACAGCATGTTCAGCACTGACGTTGTGGGCCGAAGGGCCTGTTCCTGTGCTGTCCTGTTCTACATTGCTTACCATAAAATGAGAAAACTATACAGTGCAGAAACAGGCCCTTTGGATCACCATGTCCATGCTGGCCATCAAACATCGGTCTTTATTACTCCCACCTTGCCATGAACACATGTTAATGTTCAAGTGAGGCAGACTGCTGGGGTCACAACAATGAGGTATGTGTACAATTTCGAGCAGAATCCAGCACTGAGACGACGACCACAGATTTCCATTAATCCCAATTCCAGATCACAATTTCTCCTGACACATGTTCTGACCTTAGAAATGACAATCTCATTAAAAGGCCTTCGGAAATATAATTTCATATCAGCTATTTCATCATCCTCATCAATTATTTCGGTTACGTCCTCAGAGAATCTGATACGGTTGATCAAGTATGACTTTTCCCCTTACTGATTAAATGTTATTATGTTTTCAT
Source organism: Leucoraja erinaceus (assembly GCF_028641065.1). NCBI lineage: Eukaryota > Metazoa > Chordata > Chondrichthyes > Rajiformes > Rajidae > Leucoraja > Leucoraja erinaceus. The sequence continues at coordinate 17,031,077 of NC_073393.1, read as the reverse complement.
TTCCCAGATATCTTTCTATCTCATCTTTGAAAAAGGACTCCAATATCGTTCCAGACAAGAATTGTTAAGCTAATTGACCTAAGTTCCTGCGATTTGTTGTATCTCTTTTAACCGCAGGAATAATTGCAATATTCCACCGGTTCTTTGGCATGGTTGCCTCTTTGGATGTGAACAAAGGATGCTGTTTGATCACATCTGGTGTGGGTTGCTCTACAAAGGAGTTTGCATTTTCTATTAGGCTGCTGGAAGTGACAATGCTGTTCCCCCGGTGTGCAATAAACTCCATGTCCACCAGAACTGGGAACCATATTTTAAGTTTAGTTTATAGTTTATAGTTTATAGTTTAGTTTAGAGATGCAGCGAGGAAGTAGGCCCTTCGGCACATGGCGCCCGGGCCGACCAGCGATCCCCACACACTAATGCTGTCCTACACACACTGGGGACAATTTACAGAAGCCAATTACCCTACAAACCTGTACGTCTTTGGTGTGTGGGAGGAAGCTGGAGATCCCGGAGAAAACATGCACCCGTACATGGATCGGGATCCAAAGATGCTGCCTGACCCGTTGAGTTACTCCAGCATTTTGTGTCTCCCTTCGGAGTAAACCAGCATCTAAGCTCCTACTCAATTTAGCATATGGAGCTTTGAAAACGTCACTAGGAACTTTTGGGGCTGAATGAACTCTTCCTGTGTTTCAAAGTGTAAACTCCACAAATAAAAATGATTGACAAACTCTGAAAGGTGAATTTAGCTAGAGAATCATCTCAGGAGGGTGAGGGAGGAAAGTTTAAACAGGTGCAGAGAATTGAAAATATGGAACAAAAGCCGTTTGTGAGGAAGAGCATTACCATGTTCTTTTAGAAAACGGACCAAGACCAGGCGTACAAACTCCCACTAATATTTAACTAATAAAGCATCCACGCACATTTCACCATGACTCTCTCTGCCCATGAACTGCAAGAACCTTCGTCATTTTCCACGTGTTACAGATGAGTAGGAGTCAATCCAGTCGAGAAGAAAAGGCAGCTACAGATGTGCTTTTGATCATCGTTCAGTGATTTAGGAGAACCTTGAAACTGTCGCAGAACACTGAATGCTCCAGTCAAAAGGATGTTGATTGAGCAAGTGTGGTGTCGTCAATTGTACTGTCTATGACTGTCATCTGTAAGTCAAATGGCACTGAATTCAAGCCCCACTCCAGTGTTATACCAAGAGGGGGCAGCTCTGCCAGGGATACCATCTTCCAGATGAAACGGTAAAATGATCCCATGACGCCATGATATAATAGAGTACTTGCATTACCCCCAGGATCAATTAAATAAGATAAAATTATAAAAGAACCGGAAATCTTCCCAAGCTGCCAAAACCAACACAACATCATATGTACAGTAGAAATGATGTGGCCAATCTAACAACATCATACTGTTAAAACCAGCATGACCCAGGGCCAGAAATAAGAGGAACGAGTAGCTGAAAATCCACTGAAAACCCTGACACAAAAAACAGAAAAAGCTGGAAACATTCAGCGGGTCAGGCAACATCTGGGGGAAGAGTCTCTAGACTTTAGATTTTAGACTTTCGAGATATAGCATGGAAACAGGCCTTTCAGCCCACCGAGTCTGCGCTATCCAGCGATCGCCCCGTACACTAGCACTATCCGACTCTTTACGGACAATTTACAATTTTATAGACCAATTAACCTATAAACCTGTAATCCTTTGGAATGTAGGTGGAACAAGCACCCGGAGAAAACCCATGCGGTCACAGGGAGGACGTACAAACTCCATACAGACAGCACCCTAGTAAGGATTGAATCCAGATCTATGGCACCGTAAAGCAACAACTCTACCCCTGTGTAGGAAAGAACTACAGATCGGTGGACACAAAAATCAGTCTGAAGAAGTGTCTCGACCCGAAATGTCGCCCATTCCAACTCTACCCCTGGGCCGCTTTGTTACCCAAGGAGAAGCAAAGTCCATATTTTTGGTAATTTTCCATTGGTAGACTTCTCTTGATTTCTCACAACTTCCACGACCCTAAATCATAATCATCTCCAGTCCCTTCCAATGTTCCCCTGGGACTATCCCTGCTCCACCCATCCCCCATATCCCTTTAATGCCCTTCCTGGCCATGAACACCAAATACTCCCTCTACCCTTATCCGCAAATCCCCACCCCCAAATGTCTCTTCACTTCCCCTGATCTCCTCCCCATACCTCAATTTTCTCCAGCTCGAAACTTTTCTCCCATTCCTCCCAACGGTTCCCTCGCTCCCTCTGGTTTTCTCGAACTAGTGACCCACTTCCAGCCACTAACCCAACCTCTGGTCTTCCACTGTGCCCTTGTCTGTATTTCTGCTCCTGCCCAGTCCATCACCGGCTCTGACCTCCCCACCATCAAATGGATTTACCGCAATCGCTACCTCAAAAACACAGCCAGCATAATTAGAGACCCACACCACCCTGGCCATACATTCTTTTCACCCCTGATATCAGGAAGAAGGTACAGGAGCATGAAAACTGTAATGTCTAGGTTCAGGAACAGCTTCTTCCCTACAGTCATTCAGCTATTAAACACTACAACCTCAAATATATATATATATATACACTAGACTAAGTGGGACCCGTTGGGTCCCATGTTCACACGGGAGGGCCGGTCCCCCAACGCAACATTCCACCTCTCCACCAATTCCAATATTGGTGGCCAGTGGGGAGGGGGGGGGGGGCTTTCTGGAGCTCTAGTATGGGTGTTGTGGGCTGAAGGGAATGGTTTCCAGATGGCTAGTATCGACATTGTGGGCCAAATGGATTCTTGGGGTGGCAGCTCAGTCACTCAAGCCTGATGTGCTGGCAGCTCATTCACGGCTGGTGGGCTGGCAGTTGTCGCACGGCTATTCCTTGAAATTCCATTTCAAGCAGGGTGCAAGGCCACCAAATTCAAGTGCAGTTTCATACCACTTCAAGCAGGGTGCAAGGCCACCAAATTCAAGTGCAGTTTCGTACCACTTCAAGCAGGGTCCAAGTCCACCAAACTCACGTGCTGTTTCATACCACTTCAAGCAGGGTGTGTGTGTGTGTATGATCTATATATATGTGTGATCTATATATATATAGATGTGTATTTGTATATGTGCACACACTGAACATTTTTTTTCTCTCTTGTTTATTATATTGATTACAGTGTACTATGTTTACATATTCTTTTGTGCTGCTGCAAGTAAGGATTTCATTGTTCATTCTGGGACACCGTATGACATTAAAACACTCTTGAGTTTTGTTTCTCTATCTCTTCCCCAGGAGTTCTAATGAAAGATTATTTACCTAAAATACTTCTGATTTACCTTCCACAGGTGCTGTCTCAGCAGTTACATATTTGGACAGGAACATGGATAGGAGAGTTTTAAAGGGTTATGAGCTAAAAATCAGCAGGTGAAATTAATGTAGATGGGGCAACCTGCTGGCATGGTTACGTAAGGTGGGCCGATGGGCCTATTTCCATGCTGAATGACCCCATGCCGATTTCCAGCATTTTCTGCTTTTATTTCAGAATTCCAGCATCTTCTTCCAAGCCCACTGTCCTCTCATCTTCCCCTGCTCAAGCACCTCTATCCACCCAAACCCACAGCCCTTCAACAAAAAACACACTTATCTCAATTTATTTTATCCACCATGGTGGAAATTATAAAGAGAAGACGTCTGAGCTTTAATATCCAGAATGGGTTGAGAAAGGTCAATGCCATTATGCACAACCATTCAGACAAGTATTGTGCTCTTGCTATGCAGGGTTTCTATGCTGGAAATTCCTTTTCACAGTCGAGACATGAATGGAGTGAATGCAAAATCTTGAACCTAATCATTTCTTTTTTTTAATAATTCAATAAATTCTATTGCCGAATTAAAATTACAATGATTTATTCCAAGGGTATTCACGCTGTGATAATAATTGAAAAATGTTGGAATGAGTAATTGTGGTATTAAAGCAGGATTATTAATTTATTTTTCTGGAAGAAAATTCAAAGAATAATAAACAACATCGTCAATAGATTTACATGATTTAATGCAGCAGGAAGGAGACATTCAATAAGAATTTAAAAAGCCTTTACATTTAATTCTCTGTGTTGAAAGGGCTAGGGGAAAATAGGTGATTGGAAGTAGCCATGTAGATGATGTGTTTTTTAAAGCAGAGTGAAAGACTTGGGCATCATTTGTGCATCACACAGGTGGCGTGCGAAGATTTTGTGAATCCCAAAATCCTGGGGCGCCACTCGCGACCCCGAGTCACTGCCTATGCCACCATGCACGTGTAATGCACGCCATGTGCGCATCATGACGCGCACGTCACGTATCGTGACGCGTAAATAATGTCGCGTAAATGACGCCGATGTGGGACAGGCCCTTAAGGCTCATCAGCGTCTCTTCTTCCTGAGGAGACTGAAGAAGGTCCATCTGTCTCGTCAGATCCTGGTGAACTTCTACCGCTGCACCATCAAGAGCATCCTTACCAACTGCATCACAGTATGGTATGGCAACTGCTCTGTCTCCGACCGAAGGCATTGCAGAGGGTGGTGAAAATTGCCACGCATCACCGGTTCCACGTCCCCTCCAAGTCTGTCCAAAGCAGCGCTGTCTGCGGAGGGCGCTCAGCATCGCCAAGGACTGCTCTCACCCCAACCATGGACTGTTTACCCTCCTACCATACGGAGGCGCTACAGGTCTCGCCGTTGCCGAACCAGCAGGTCGAGGAACAGCTTCTTACCGGCGGCTGGCCATTTACTCAACAACGTACCCCGGGGACTGCCAATGACCACCCCGCCCCCCCCCCCCCCGGACACTTATTATTAGTTATTCAAATCGTTTGCTATGTCGCTCTTCAAGGGAGATGCTAAATGCATTTTTTGTTGTCTCTGTACTGTACACTGACAATGACAATTAAAATTGAATCTGAATCTGAATCTGAGGGGAAAATTTTGAGGTGAAAGCTAGAATTATGCTTTGCATAAATAAACACAATTTAATCAGGCCGATTAAATTTTTAACTGGGTAAGTGAACAATGGATTGTGGTCTGAAGAAAATTCTCGACTGGAAACATAGGTCACCTATCCATGTTCTCCAGAGATGCTGCCTGACCTGCTGAGTTACTCCTGCACTATGAGCCCCTTAATGGATTGCTAATGTTTCCACACATTAAATTCCTTGGAGGTTTCTTCTGCTGAAAAGTAACTATTTTCCCCATCATTCCTGGGATTGCGCCAATATCCTGATGGATTTGCACTGAGATAACTGACTCTACGTTCGCTATCGCATTCTCTACCCTCACCACCCCATCCTCCACCACCATCACTCCTTCCCATAAGCTCAGCATTCCTGGCCTTCCACAGATAGGTTTTGAAGAGGACTTTAATTGTCCTCATCTGCAAAATTCCCAAAGCTCATTTAGTCTCTGATCCTGAGAAGTCGATGCAGTGGGTTAATCAATGTCATTGTTCTCCAAACTCTGCTACATCAAGTTTCAGAATACATTGTTTCGTTTTGTTTAATTTTGAGATACAGCGCGGAAACATTACCTTCGGCCCACCGAGTCCGCACCGACGAGAAATCCCCGCACATTAACACTATCTTACACACACTAGGGATGATTTTACACATACAACAAGCCAACTAACTTACCTACCTGTATGTCTTTGGAGTGTGAGAGGAAACCGAAGATCTCGGAGAAAGCCCATGCAGTCACGGGGAGAACATACAAACTCCATACAGACAGCACCTGCAGTCGGGATCGAACCTGGGCCTCCAGCGCTGCAAGCGTTGCAAGGCAGCAACTCTACCACGGCTGCCCGTGGCTGTATGCTCTGTTTCTGAACAAGGCCTTGAAACTGTGATCTCCTGACTCCAACATGAGAGTACAGCACTGAGCCCAGCACTCTGCATTAAGATGTTAAAATGATCGGTACATTGTTGTGTGAAGCTGATATAAATAACATTCTTCATTTTGCGCAATCTTGTGACAAGGCTTCACCATAATCTGTGGATCACTGGTCCCAATAATGCACACCCACGTTAATTATATCCATAAAATACTTCCTAACAACCATCCTTGGGGCCTTATTAACCATTGAACACACCAACAGGAAAGGCTCTGTGAATGCAGAAGTGTTGCAGTGCTGGTAGGTACATATGTTGCCAAGAGGCAAGAGCTCCTGATAGACACTCATTGCTGTAATTAAATTACAATTGCAATAACAGAAGGCACTTTTGGAGTTAGTAGCCCCTAAAGCGAGTGATTGAATAATTGCCAATCTTGGTTCCCAACTTGTGTTGAGGCCCCATGTAACTCGTTCAATGGCTCATCTTACATTTATTTATTGTTTTATTATTCTCACGTGTACCAAAACACAGTGAAAACTTTCAAATAAAACATCCAAACATGAATGCAATCAAAGATAGACACAAAAAGTTGGAGTAGCTCGGCGGGACAGGCAGCTTTTCTGGAGAGAAGGAATGGGTGATGTTTCAGGTTGAGACCCTTCTTCTCGCTATGCAGGATATAGTGCAGGGAAAGTGTAGATAAAAAAAGTTCAACGTTCAAAGAATTGGAAAGTTCCCTAACAGGCTGGGTAATCAGGAATAAATCCTTCACTTATAAGATGTCCTTGAATCTTATTTTATACAATCTTATACTGATACTAATAGAGGAAGACATTATTAACCCCATTGTCTCCATGCCAGCTCCCAGGGGAACAACTCACTTTATCTCATTTCCCTGATTTATTTCCTTGTACACCTGTCACACATGCCCCGCAAATGTCCTTTGTTTATTTTGCCATTAACCTACATCAAGATGTACCTTACAGTATGTGTCGGAAGGAACTGCAATGCTAGTTTAAACTGAAGATATACACAAAATGCTGGGGTAACCCAGCGGGACAGGCTGCAGGCCATTCTTTCTCTCGGGGGGTGCTGCCTGTCCCGATGAGTTACTCCAGCATTTTGTGTGTGGACCTTACAGTAGCCCATTAACTTCCTAGCATGTCATTGGGATGTGGGAATAAACTGGAGATAGACACAAAAAGCTGGGGTAACTCAGCGGGTGTGGCAGCATCTATGGAGAGAAGGAATGGGTGACGCTTCGGGTCGAGACCCTTCTCCACACAGAGGGCACCTAAGGTCAGGTTTAAGCTCAGGTCATGTAAGCTGTGGGGCAGCAGCTCTCCCAGCTGTGTCACCGTGCTGCCCAACCTTGCCTCTGTGATATCAAGCTTCACTTGTGACTCCAAGACAATGATTGCAGTGACTAATTCCCCAGCCCTGCTGCAGCTCCACAAGGACATTGGCGCAAAACCTTCACTTCTACACATCTTTCTATTATAGTAATTTCATTTGTTTAATCTTGTTAAAAAAAAGTAGGCTGATTATCGTCACATATACTGAGGGCACAGTGCAAAGTGTTGATTTGTATGATATCCAATCAGATCAGATAATACTGGACATAAATACAATCATCAAACTCAAGTACAAATCGGTAAAGCAAAGGGGATGATACAGAGTGCAAAATACAGTTCTCAGCATTGAAGCACATCAGTTCCTTCACAAAGCCCAATGTCCGCAATAAGATAGTGATAAGATTGACAGTTTCCTAACATGTGAAAGGACCGTTCAGATGGGAAGAAGCTGTTCATAAGTTTGTACGTTACAGGAGCAGAATTAGGCCAGTTGGCTCATCAAGCCTACACCGACATTCTATCATGTCTGATCTATCTTTCGTTCTCAACCCCATTCTCCTGCCTTCTCCCCATAACCCCTGACACCCATACTAATCAATTCTTGAGTCTGATGGTGCCAGCTTTCAAGCCTCTGTACCTCTTGCCCAAAGGGAGCAGGGAGAAGAGAGAATGACCAGAGTGGGACAAGTCTTTGATTATGGGTAAGAAGGACCTGCAGATGCTGGTTTAAATTGAATATACAGACAAAAAGCTGGAGTAACTCAGCGGAACAGGCAGCATCTCTGGAAAGAAGGAATGGGTGACGTTTCGGGTCAAGAACCTTCTTCAGTCTTTGATTATGTTGGCCATAAAGAACACCACTGGTAGAAACTGAATAAGCTCCTTGGCTATATTACCACATTCTGGACCAATTTTGTGCTTACCTCCATGTTGTATCTTCCCCAAATCCCATTAAACCTAAGAACATCATAGTTGGTAGAGGATGGAAACTTCCTTGACCACTTTACATACCCTCTCTTTGTGAGACCCATAACCAATGTTCAACCCATAACACATGGTTGTTTTTAGTGATAGGCATCTAACATAGATGAAGGCTGCATTGAAAGAAAGTGCGGTGATAAAAGATGTTCGGAGGCATTGAGATGGTTGAGGAGCCATTTGCTTGGAGACTCGAACAAAAGGAGAAATTGAAGTGTAAAGTTAATTTTTGGCTTTGTTCAGCAATTGTTAAAATATTCATGAATGATAATTAAAAGTAATATTTCATGTGGTTTTCATTCTGACAGCAGCATATTTAGAATACCTTGTGCATATCACCACATAATGACTTTCTACCAAACATCTGTACAAAGTAAAACCAAAATATGTCTTGTGAGCAGGAGATTAATTTGGTCTTTTAGATTGAGTAAGAAAATCATTTAAAATCCTCACAAATAAAATAAGGCTTGTTCGCAACAAAATGGAAATAAGTTTATACTCTCATTTTCATAATTGAAAGGGGCTGTTGCTGAATTTCCACAGTTTTGCCCATTTTGGGTTTTTTTTTACTGTTTCTGCTCATAATATTTTTTCAAACTCCTGGCATTTTAACAACACATTTTGTCAGAACAAAATGACAGATGGGGAATTGGGAAGGCTTTTATATTTTGCCTCCTTTGTCAAGAAGACGTATTTTGACTTCTGACCTGAATTGTTGACTCCTTCTTTTCTCTTTCCATGGATGCTGTCTGACCTGCTGAGTGTTTCCAACATTTCCTTTATTTTTTATTTCTAAAGCACTCTCAGTTGAAGGAGAGTTTCAAACAGAATAAAACCAGCAACAGTGAGGCTTGCACCAATCCTTTGAAGAACATTATTGCCAATGGTCGTGATGCTACAATAGCTGGAATCTCCATGCATGGCTGGCTATATCACCCACCATTCAACAAGCTGAGGAAGAACCATAGCTCTAGCATGAAAGAGGTTTATCCGGAAAGGCTGTGTACTCTCCCCTCTCCTTTACTCTCTCAACACCAACGACTGCACCTCCACAGACTCCTCTGTCAAGCTTCTCAAGTTTGCGGAGGACACAATCCTGATTGGACTGATCCAGGATGGGGAGGAATCTGCCTACAGACAGGAAGTGACACAGCTGGTGTCCTGGTGCCATTGTAACAACCTGGAGCTCAATGCTCTTGAGACAGTGGAATTGACTGTAGACTTTAGGAGAGCTCCCCCTCCCCTTCCCCCACTCACCATCAACAACACCACAGTCACATCTGTGGAGTTATTTAAGTTCCTTGGAGCCATCATCTCCAGAGACCTTAAATGGGAGGCCACCATCAACTCCACAGTCAAAAAGGCCCAACAGAGGATGTATTTCCTGCAGCTTCTTCCCTACAACCAGCAAACTATTAAACACTACAACCTCCAAAGAGGGTCTGAACTACTGTAGACTTGGAGACATTATTTTTGACATAGCGCTATTGTTTGTTTATTTGACTTTTATTAAATACAAATGTGCTGAACTTTTTGTTATAGCGGGCTTTGCAGAATACTGCTCTATGTTTACATATCTGTTGCACTGCTGCATTTAAGAATGTCATTGTTCCATTATCAGGACTCATGACAATAAAACAATCTTGACCCTTGATTCTTGACCCTTGATGATTGTGCGTTTGAACACCCAAACAAGGTTGAAGTGGAAACAGTGTTGGTCTTCAGTCAGGAACTGGACAAATATGGGGGGAAAAAGCATAGGCTGGAAAGAATGAGGGGATTAATTGGCGAGTCTGTCAGGTGTTTTCCACACTGGTACATTTAATAATCTATTCAGACAAGGATGTGATCTTGTACTTTTATGAATTTGAAATTATAATCAAATGTTTTCTTCATTGATCCAAATGAAAGACTGGTAACACTGTATCACTTGCTGAAGCTGTCATCTTCAAAGACTGGGGAGCATTGTCACGATACAAAATGCCTGTTTGTCATATGTTGAGGGGTGGGGAGCGATTACCAGAAATAGTGTTCATTCTGGACTCCCAGGATATCAGAGAACTTGGTGGGTAACTTGGTGCGTGTTTTAAAAATAAAGCACGGGCTCACTGTTTTTTGGGACTCAGTGCATATCAAGGATGTCACTATTCCAGATGGTGTCACTATCTTGATGAAGGGTCCCAAACTGAAATGTCGACTGTCCATTTCTCTCCACAGATGCTCCCCGACATGCTGAGCTCTCCCAGTTGCTCTTCTTTTGTTTTTGCTCACTAGTCCACCGTCAAACGCATGGGAACTGATTACCAGACACCATAGGCAATAATTTCATCATGGTCAGATTCACTGACGTTGAGAGAGGGCTGATTCTCATACTACGCTGGGGCATGTAATTCACCATACTGTGGAGTGCAACCTCTGGTACCCGGTACAAAGTTAGATACAACGATAACTTTATGGTGGCTGAATCTGGAATTCTCTGCCTGAGAGGGTGGTGGAGGCAGAAACTATCACAACTCTTAAATATCCAGGTGGGCACTTGGATCTCCAAGGCACAGAAGAGTGTGGACCAAGTGTTTGTATGTGGCAGTGTTGTGGATGGGAACTTGGTGGCCAGCATGGACATGGTGGGCTAGATGGCCTGTTTCTGCTCTGTGTGGATCTGTGGCTCAAAGTGTGGAGCTAGAATTGGCTCTGGAGCTTTAGGGATTAATGAATGTAATAGCCAGCTCTTGACTTGTTACCCCGAGGGAATCCATCCTGCTGCAGTCTCTTCCCTCTGACCCCTACTTAAGTCGTTGAACTACACAGCCCAGTAACAGGCCCTTCAGCCCACCAAGTCCATGCTGAACCTTGCCACCAGCACCTGGCATGCACCAACATCAAAGTTCTCCAGCCACCCTGAAGCCTGGCTACTTGAGGCTGGGATTGTGGAGGTGCTGGTGACATGGATTCATGTCTTGGCATTAGCAGGAAGAGGACATTCTACCCCTTGTGCCTGTTCTATCATTCAAGTCTGATCTGTCATTTGCACTCCCCCATATTGCTGGATTCCCTTAATATCCAGAGAGATACCATCTATCAATAATCACCATTGAAGGAATACACAGTCTGTTTCAATGCATCGTAAGGAGTCTACTAAAAATTGACAATTAAAAGAAGGTGATTCTGCCATGGTGGGTGGGGAGGTAAAAGCCGGTACTGAAATAGAGATAGTCTGGGTAAAGAGCAGTGCTGGTCCTGGGACATTAATTGGTGTCAGTCTGAAGTCAGTCAGGCATACAGAGCCACAGTTGTCTCTCACGTGGTATAATGGGACACCGGCGGGGAGGGGAGGGGAAGATTGGAGGTGACGGTCGCAATCACACAACACGTAACAGGTATTGAAGCTGCCGCTCGAACTGCAGATAGATTACGGAGCTCCTGCCCTCGCTCAATTTCCTAAATAGTGCTCCGTGACAGCGAGGTTTGATGGAAATCCTAACCCCCGACGCTGCTCAATAATGGATTCCTTTAATAGGCTAACTTCTGCTAGCTGGAAACAGGCTCAGGGAAAGGAATTCAAGAATGAACTGCAGTTGCTGGAAAATCGAAGGTACACAAAAAAGCTGGAGAAACTCAGCGGGTGCAGCAGCATCGATGGAGCGAAGGAAATAGGCAACGTTTCGGGCCGAAACGTTGCCTATTTCCTTCGCTCCATAGATGCTGCTGCACCCGCTGAGTTTCTCCAGCTTTTTGTGTACCTTCAGGAAAAGGAATGTTTTGCTGTTAATTTAACCCATCCCAGACCACTGTTTGCTCTTCATGCCATCTGACTCTCTTCACTTCTGCTGCCAGTGAAATTTAAGGGGTAACTACAATTGCAAATATAAAAACAGGTGGTTATGCTGCATGATGATCTGTCCATTAGTATTCATTCTTCCATTGATAACTGGGATTTGGAATATTGAAATAAAAACAGAAAATGCTGGAAATATTCAGCAGATTGGAAGGGGCATTTCAATGCCCAGCATCTGCAGTACTTGAGTTTGGTGTCTGCATTGTCCTTTTTAAGGTTATCTCATGCTGAATGCAAAGGTTATTTATAGGAACTGCAGATACTGGTTTAAACTGAAGATAGACACAAAATGCTGGAGTAACTGAGCGGGACAGGCAGCATCTCTAGCGAGAAGGAATGGGTGAAGTTTCGGGTCGAGTCCCCTCTTCAGTTGGAAGAAGGGTCTCAACTGAAGAAGCATTACACATTCCTTCTCTCCAGAGATGCGGCCTGTCCCGCTGAGTTACTCCAGCATTTTGTGTAAAATGACTTCATGAATACTTTCTTCTCCTATTGTTGATGCGGCACCTGCAGTCACTTCTGAGTTGTATCTTTGTCAATAACAAAAGTTTGTGTTGGACAACGGCATCTTTTATTTATCTCAGGTCGGAGAACTGTCTCCCCTTCCTGGTTGAAATGTTGAGTTAAAGCCTTGTTACACTACAACACCACTATGGTTGCATGTACTCTGATGGACTGCAGGAGACTGCAGGGTAATATGCAGGCCACACTGCACACAGAATATGCAGACAAAATGCTGGTAAGGCAGAGAACTTGTAAAAAGAAGTTCTGACCCAAAATAACACATATCTATGTTCTGCAGAGATGTTGCCTGACCCTCTGAGCTACTCAAGCACATTTTGTCTTTTTTAAGAGAAATTTAAAAGTTGCTTAATTTAGAGATACAGTGCGGAAACAGGCCCTTCGGCCCATCGGGTCCGCACCGACCAGCGATCCCTGCACATTCACACTATCTTACACACACTGGGGACAATTTAACATTTGTACAAAGCCAATTTGACCTACAAACCGAAGATCTCGGAGAAAACCCACACGGTCATGAGGAGAATGTACAAACTCCGTGCAGACAACATCCATCGTCGGGATCGAACCCAGGTCTCTGGCGCTGCAAGTGCTGTAAGGCAGCAACTCTACTGCTGTGCCACCATGTGATTCTTCTTAGTCTGTGCATGTGGAGACATGACACATTTGTGATCACATAATTCCTAGTGTGTGGTCATTCTCATTTACAGATATTGCAGCCAACAGGTTAGAACCTAATTAATATAAACAGGAAATTCTTGAAATGCTGGTAAAAAATACTGTGTGCAGTCATCCTTTCAATCCCCTTCATAATTTTATGTACCTATAAAATCACCCTGCTTTCTCCTGTACTGCTTGAATGAAGTTCCGGCCTGTCCAACCTCACCCTATAACTTGGTCTCTCGAGTCCTGACAACATCCAAGTCAAGATAGAGGTGGGAATTCGCATGGGACACAGATCCTTCCATCCTATGGGTGCAGGAGGACACAGCTTTAGAAGGTGCTATTGGAGCACCTTTGGAGCACAATGACTGGTTACATCATGGCTTGGTTCAGCAACTCGAATGCCCAGGAATGTAGAAGATTACAGAGGGTGGTAGACAATGCCCGATCCATCACAGGTACTGACCTCCACATCAGTGAAGGGATCTATAGCAGGCACTGCCACAAAACTGCAGCCAATATCATCAAAGACTACACCGTCCTGACGATGATTCCATTTCACTCCTCCCCTCCCATTGGGAAATTACAGGAGCTAGAAAACCATGGCCACAAGCTTCAAGAATAGTTTCTTCCCAGCAGCCATCAAACTCTTGAAGATACACAACGTTAATTTCAGCAACCGTGAATTTCTAAGGACTATGTCCTTAGTTCCACTGCGGATATCTGTAGTTTTTTGCACTAATATTACAATAATTAATTTATCACATTTTTTAATTATTATTATATTTATCGGTGCAAATTGTGTTTACAGGCCTGTTAAGGGCCTGTCCCACGAGCATGCGACTCCATGCGGCAAGCGCGACCTAAAGGGCTGGCCCCACCAGCATGCGCCTGCATGAGGCAAGCGCGACCTAACGTGGTCATTTGAGCCGTACGGCCTCGCAGGGCCAGTCCCACTTCGATTGCTGGAGCCGTATGGAGTTGTGCGGAGCTGGGCCCGACATCGCGCGGGGCTCCAAAAAACTGACCGTGTTTAAAAATTCCGCACGGCAACGGCCTGACGGCCTGCAGTCGCATGTTTGTGGGACAGGCCCTTAAAACTGCTGAAAATAAGAATTTTATTGTTCAATTATTGGTATATATGACAATTAAACACTCTTGACATTTGACTTGTGAGTAATGGTGGTGCATTTTACATGTGATGTTGATGGGGTGCGACCTGTGTAAATGAGGGCAGCAACACTCCCACTAATGTTATTGAGGTTGATACTCTTATGTGAAGACTGCTGTCCCTGAAGAGGCTAATGTTATCAGGAGCTGGCAGAATTATCATTTCTCTCTCCTCCTCATAGCCACAGTCATAGAACAGAAACAGATCATTCGGCCCAGCACGTCCATGTCGACCTTCATTGTACTGTTACACCATTCCCACTTGACTATATCCTTCTATGCCTTGCCTATGAAAGTGTCTGTCTACGTCTGCCCCGGGTAACGGCTGGGTCCTTAACCCAAACAGTTCACAAGTCGGTCATGTGGCCGCCCGACTTTATATTGAAATAAAACATAGACAACCAAAGGTGACATGTAGTTAAACCAGCGTTCCACACGGCGGATGCTTGGAACTCTGCAGCAGCCATTCAATCCTTGCCGTCGATCTCCTAAACATCAATTCATGTGTGCACCATGTGTATATGTTGCCTTGTATATTCCTGGGAGGACCGGCAGATGCTTCTTAAAGGCAGTGATGGTATCTAACTCCACTGCCTGCTCGAGCAACATGTTCCAGACATTGGGCACCCGTGAGTATGAATCTTGTCTTGATAACTGAACGGTGGGGAAAGCATCGAAGGATATCTTCAAGCCCATCAGCTCATCGCTGTGTAAGAGCCTCCCACAACCCTACCTGCAGTCAAAGAACAGGAGAAACCTAAAGCACCAGAGCACCTTCAACTTGTTAACCTTGCGCTAACTTTGAAGTTGTGGGGAATGAGGGCTTATTTAATTAAAATATATAATATCTAAGGACACGTGACAGCTAAATATTCAGATGTTTCCACCCCTGGGAGAACCTTGAACAAGGGATTTAGTTAAAATAAAAGGAAGTGGTAAATTAAAACTGAGGGGCGTAGGAATATCTTCTTGTAGGGGGTGGTGAATCTCTGGAATTCACGACCCAGGAGTGTCATGGGGATGGGATCCCAAGAGGTATTTAAGGAGCAGGTAGATATATATTTTTTGAAAAATCATGGAACTTATACGGCACCGAAGGGGTGGCAGAGTGGCACAGCAAGAAAAGCCACTGCCTCATAGCACCAGAGACCCAGGTGCAATCCTGCCCTCGGGTGCTGTCTGTGTGGAGTTTGCATGTTCTCTCTGTGATGGAATGGGTTTCCTCCGGGCCCTCTGGTTTCCTCCCACATCCCAAAGACGTGCAGGCGAGTAGGTTAATTGGCTACTGTAAATTGCCCCTGGTGTTGGAAGAGTGGGAAAATCTGGAAGGAGTTATGAAAGTATTGGAGGAGAGATTGGATTAGATTAGTGTAATAGATGTTCGATAGAACAAACTCAGTGGGCTGATGGGCTAGTTTTTTTGCTGTATCTCTCTATGACTCTTTGACTTGGACTAGGAGTTAAGGCATGGACTTGATATGCCCTGATCATATTGAATGGGGTGGAGCAGGCCTGAGGGGCTGATTATCCTGCTCCTATTTTTTAGTTTAGTTTAGTTTAGAGATGCTTCGCAGAAACAGGTCCTTTGACACATTGAGTCGGCGCTGACCAGCAATCACACCGTACACTAGCATTGTCCTACATACTAGAGACAATTTACAATCTATACCAAAGCCAATTAAGCTACAAACCTGTATGTCTTTGGAGTATGGGAGGAAACCGGAGTACATGAAAAAAACCCACACGATCACAGGGACAGTACAAACTCCGTACAGACAGCACCCGTAGTCAGGATCGAACCCAGGTCTCCAGTGCTGTAAGGCAGCATCTACTTCTGCATTACCGTGCCACCCTATTTCTTATGTTTTCATGAATCCATTTTGATGCAAATCCACTGGATTTTATGGGGAGTGGATCTGGTTGGTCTCTGTCATGAGCCGGTGGTCCACAGAGTCAGCTTAACCCCAATGCAGAAGGTTATATATTCTTCCCCAGTCTACTTAAGCTGAGTTACTTTAAACAGGCAGCTGGCTTTGACTGTGATTTCAGCCAAGCTGAAAAGTATGGACTTCATCCTCTACTTTTCAAGTCATGAACCTGACAGCATAATTTACAAAATGAACAAGGTGACTGTGCCCTGCAGCTAAATTGGAATGAAAGCCTTTAAAAAGTCTTTCACAGTGTGCAGGCAAATTGAAGCACGTTGCTTCATTCTATTTCTGCCAGTATAATGGCCTGATGTAATCCTCACTGACGTTACAATCCACCCCTTTGCCAATGTAGCACTTCAGGCTCACCTAATGCAGATGGAGAACCAAAACCTAGTTTGGAAGTAAGATGGTTACTAAAGTGGCAATTAACTGGGAACATGGGGTTAAGTTTGTGGAGTGATTAGTGGTGTAGAGACCCGAGTCAGTAGGCATTTTTAGGGCAGAGATAGACACATTCTTGATTAGGACGGGTGTCAAGGGTTATGGGGAGAAGGCAGGAAAATGGGATTAGGAGGCAGAGATCAGCCATGAATGAATGGCGGAGTAGACTCAATGGCCGAATGGCCAAATTCTGCTCCTAACTTGTAACGTGAACGTGTTCCGTACAGTAGTCACTCGATGTAGAAGAGACCATATTATCAGCACCAAATATAATTTAGCAAGTGGAAAAACAGTACTGGGTCCTCCTTAAGTTTCAGTCATCATGCAGGTAGTTCTGTTATGATGTATGTTTCCATGAAGCAAATTGGATACAATGCGATCAATTAATTAGGGAACAGTTTGTTTTACACGGACCTAATTAGTTATAACTAGATTTTGATCAGGACCGAAACCATTTGACGATTACTTTGGGAATTGGCAAGCAGAAAAAAAGCTGTCTTAGAAAAAAATGCTTCTGTGTGGCCTCCCAGCAGTAATCAGGCACCATTGTTTCTAAAGAACACAGTCTGTCAGTTCCACCATGGATGGCCATTGAAATTGACAAGCAATCGCTTCTATTGACATTATGCAATAATGGTCCATTAAACAATGTATGCAGCCTTTCATATTTTTAGCTTGCAATGGTGTCACAGTGGTGCAGCGGTAGAGTTGCTGCCTTACTGCAGCAGAGACTTGGGTTAGATCCTGACTACGGGTGCTGTCTGCATGGAGTTCGTACATTCTCCCTGTGACAACGTGGGTTTATTCCGGTTGCTCCTGTTTCCTCCCACACTCCAAAACCATATAGGTTTGGTAAAATTGTAAATTGTCCCGAGTGTGTAGGACAGTGCTAGTGTACAGGGTGATCGTTAGTCCGTGCAGACTCGGAGGGTCAAAGTGCCCTTTTCCGCACTGTATCTCTAAAGTCTAAAGTTAATAATAAAAATAAACTTATAGTTATTTAAAATATCATTATATTTTAATCCTGTGAGGATAAATAATCTTGTTATTTCGATTCTGGAACTCTCTAGTCCCAAATCCATTGGCACTATTGTTTTCATACAGCAATTTTCTATTACACAAGGTTTCTTAGGAATAGCTCTTGATTTATAGCAGAACTGCCTGTACCTGCAATGTTTACAGCTCTCAATTCAAAATTGAACAGTACATCAACCACGTTGCCTGTTTCCACCTTCAATCATTTCATTGCGTCCATTTCTCTCTCTTCTGTCTCCTTCTTCAACTTCAGTGGCGACTATTTTTGCTGTCGTAGGTTCTGTCGTAGGTTGTCGCCAGGTGTCGTAGGTGAATTCCATTAAAACTAGTCCCTGGCAGTCACCTAAAGAGTCGCCTAAGTGGGACAGGCCCATTAAAATAAGATGAGTAGGCGGCAATGAGGCAGAGGCGTAAATGTGAAAAACATGTAAGCAACAACGATACAGTCCCAGACCAGGCCAACCACAATGGGGGGTGGCACGGTGGCGCAGCGGTAGAGTTGCTGCCTTACAGCACCAGAGACCCAGATATGACCCTGACTATGTGTGCTGTCTGGTTAGAGTTTGTACGTTCTCCCCGTGATCATGTGAGTTTTCTCTGGGAGCTCCGGTTTTCTTCCACATCCCACAAACATGCAGGTCTGTAGGTTAATTGGCTTAGGTAAAATTTTTAGATTGTCCCGAGGATAATGCTGATGTGCGGGGATTGCTGGTAGGTCCGGACTCAGCGGGCCGAAGGGCCTGTTTCTTCTGCACCATATCTCTAAACAGGGCTCCAGTTGCAAACAGTAAACGTCACTTGGTAATTTGATGTCAGGACACTTGTATAGAACAATCTTCGAGGAAGGGGTCAGTGGAGGAGAAAACCCAGCAATTACTGAAGCTTAGAAGTTTTAATCATCCACTTAATGTTTTTATCCTGGAGTTACAATAGGTGACCTTCTTTCTGGATGATCTGTGTGGCCTAGTGGCTTTGGGCATCAATATCTACCTTGCAAACCGGCAACGTTTCATAATTAATTCCTGTTTAGCGACAAGAAATTCTATCAGTTAAATGGATATGTAATGGAACTGAGTAAATTGAAGTATGAGATTACAATCACTAACCTAAGCACTGAACCCCAACGGGCCACGAGGACTAATCCAACATGTCTTGCGATCCCTGTGGCAAAGATAAAATTAACCTGCACATCAGATGATGCGGTCTTTGAAATTAACATTCAGTTGAGAAATTCAGATTCCACCTCTCACTTCCCTACCCTTTCATTACAGCTCTACCTCCAGGTCTGTCCAGCAGACAAAATCTTTCAATTGTTACCACTGGCCTTAGGATAATGGGGTGAAGTGATAGATCATAATGAATGCAATTCTGCAAACCACATCAAGCAACATCAAACCAAACCATTGACAAATAGCCAAATCGGGATAAGATTACGGAGATTCGGTATGTCAAAGATGACTCTCTCGAACTTCTACGGGTGCACAGTACAGAACATGCTGACTGGTTGCATCGTGGCTTGGTTCGGCAACTTGAGCGTCCAGGAGCGGAAAATAATGCAGAAAGTTGTGATCACTGCCCAGTCCATCATCAGCTCTGACCTCCCCACCATCGAAGGGATCCATCGCAGTCACTGCCTCAAAAAGGCTGCCGACATCATCAAGGACCCACACAATCCTGGTCACACACTCATCTCTCCGCTGCCATCAGGTAGAAGGTACAGGAGCCTGAAATCTGATACTTTCAGGTTCAGGGACAGCTTCTTACCCACAGCCATCAGGCCGTCAAACAAACTCTGAACTATAACAGCCTATTGCACTTTATCTGTTTATTTATGTGTATATATATGGTTAATGCTGTATAGACATACTGAACTATTCTGTATTTCTGCTTACAATATTCTGTTGTGCTGCAGCAAGCAAGAATTTCATTGTCCTATCTGGGACACATGACAATAAACTCTCTTGACTTGACGACTTGATTCTGTTCCATTCTGTTTGTAGTTTGTTTGGTTGTTTGTTTGTTTGTCTTTCTGCACAAAGTCCGCGAGCATTGCCACTTTTCATTTCACTGCACATCTCTTCTGTGTATGTGATGAATAAACTTGACTTGACTTGAATGGGCCTCATCCACGACAATCACACTATCCCAACTCTTCCCATGAAACTCAATACATACTTGAGGAACAGCACCGCATCTTCCAACCAAGCACATTCCAACCTTCCAGCCTCAACGTTGAGTTTAGTAATTCATGAACCAGCCGTTTAATTTACGTCTTGCACCAATCTTTCATTCTTCATCTCAAATCTATCTCTTCAGATAGAATCAAAATTCTGCCGGTGCTGAAGAGCCAGAAAAAATTCTGAAATTCAACGGACGGACAATGGTGCAGGAGTGGGCCATTCAGCCCTTCGAGCCAGCACCGCCATTCAATGTGATCATGGCTGATCATCCCCAATCAGTACCCCATTCCTGCCTTCTCCCCATATCCCCTGACTCTGCTATTTTTAAGAGCCCTAACTAGCTATCTCTTGAAAGCTTCCAGAGAACTTGCCACCGCCCTCTGAGGCAGAGAATTCCACACTCACCACTCTCTGTGGGGAAAAGTGTTTCCTCGTCTCTGTTCTAAATGGCTTACTCCTTATTCTTAAAACTCGAAAGTCAGTCAGCATCTATGGAGCGAGAAATTGTTGATGTTTCAGCAGTGAATCTTTCACCAGATTTTATGTTTGTTGCGGGAATCACAGTGGGTGAGGTGTAGTTTGGTTGCACAGATTTAAGATGATGAAATCAGACACGGCCTTTAAGGAATACAAAGCAACCAGGAAATAACTCGAAATGGTAAAATGTAGAAATGGGGCAATATCTGCTTGGAAATAACAAATTGGTCAGCGAGGAAGCTTTAAACTTCCACTCAAGCCTTGGGAATGCTGTACTACGTAGAAACAGGCCCTTCAGCCCATCATGTGCGTGTCATCCATTGTATCAATACATCTGATCCTGAATCTGTGGAATTCTCTGCCACAGAAGGCACTGGATGTTTTCAAGAGAGAGTTAAATATAGCTCTTAGGGCTAATGGAATTAAGGGATCTAGGGAGAAAGGAGGAATGGTCTACTGATTTAGGATGATCAGCCATGATCATATTGAATGGCTCGAAGGGCCGAATGGCCTACTCCTGCACCTATTTTCTCTGTTTTTATGTTTCCATCTTATTTACCAGCATGTGGTTCATAGCCGTCAAATTTTTGGAGATTCAAGTACTTTTCTGCACGCCTTGTTAATGTGGTGAGACATTGGTGGCTGATTGGGGAATGTAACCTCCATGGTGTCTCTACCCCTGTTAAGTAAGTTAGACAATACTGTGACAAGCTCCGCTCAGAAGCACAGCGCAATTTGATGATTTCCCGACCCCTGTGCTGTCCTCCTGTCACAGTGTGAATACTTGCCGATGATTTATTACGGGAGGCTGGACAGTGTCACTGAGCAGCCTGGTGGGATGACAACTCATTGCAGCCGGCCGGGGGGATTTCGCTTTAATGGTGAGCATTGCAGTTCGCAGGCAAGGGCTCGGAATGCGATTCATTATAATATCATTCCGAACCCAACTTCAGCTCAAATAATCACGAGATCAATATGTCAGTCTTGCCCGAAAGAACAGTAATTAGTTTTTTATTAAATGGACGACATTGAGTAGAATGTATTACGGAGCCAGGTATTAAAAAAGAGAAATAATATTTTCCAATGCAAATACTCCAGCTCATTGCCATCACCACTTGTCCACTGTGCCAGCTCCAATGAAGGATCACATAACCCTCTACCTTTTCGGGTTTTTTTGCACATATTTGAGTGAAGAAGATTGGTGTGGGATATAAAGAATGCTTCTTTGTTTCTACAAAAGAAACTCCCCATCCAGAGCACCCTCTCCCTCACCCAATAAACCTTGGGGTCTTCCCATTTTTTTTAATGCCTTGCTTTCCATAGTCATTGGTGAATGTTGGTGGATGGGGAGGGGGCTGGGGGGGGGGGGGATGGTCACACATAGCTGCTTGAGGTCAGACTCTTACCCCTCAGCTAGAACCATGCAGCAGGGAAACAGGCCATTCGGCCCATTACATCTACATCGACCAGTGGGTACCCATTCATATTAACACCTTCTTCCAGCACCTGGCCCACTGCCTTCTCATTTACCTTAGTTTAGTTTAGTTTAGTGATACAGCGTTGAAACAGGCCCTTCAAGTCCACCCTGACCAGTAATCACCTGTACACTAGCTGTATCCTACACACCAAGGACAATTTACAGCCAATTAAATTACAAACTTCATGGCATCCTCGTCACAGTTCACACTGCCACCCAGCTTTGTGTCATCTGCAAATTTGCCATTTCATTCTGTGTTGCCTGGGGCGGAGGCAAGGGCGTTGCAGGGGCTAATCGGGAGGTTAAACAGTGCAGTGCTGGTTAATTTGGATTCATAACAAGTCCTTATCATAGGCACAGTGATCATCAGAGCCAGAGATTGTAGGCAACAGAAGCTTTTCACTGTACCTCAGTACACGTGACAATGAACTAAACTGAAACTGACTTACTGCAGAGATGCTGCGTTCTTTGCAAGTGCAGGTGGTCTGCTAAAGGTCAGTTTCAGTGTGGGGTTGGTGAAGATACAATGCCCCCCCACAGAGTCTCATCAATTCATCTTTGGCTCCAAACTTACCCCTGATGAGCTCATTATTTTTCCATGAGTGAGCAATGATGATGTCTTTTGATCCATTTTCATCAGTCTGTCAGTAATGGGGAAATTAATTTTGCATCAAGGTGAATTGTAACAGGAAGCGCTCCAGGCTGGGAAATACTTTCTCTGAAAACGACAGAACATGCTGAAAGTACCTCTGATTTATTGAGCAGGCTTCAACTATTCTTTCAGCCCAGTATTAAGGATAAAGATTTGTTGTCAATATTTACAAAATATTAGTATTCCACCATTGTCTTAGTGTGATTAACACCAGGGTTAATTCCAGATTATTTTTAGAATTGCACAATTAATGGGGATTAGCTTTTTTTCAATCATATTATAGGTATTATAATGTTAACCCTCATGGTAATATTATTCTACATAATGTTACAAGGTTAATAATAACACAGCAAACGATAAAAAAAAACATTTTTTTCATCCAGGGGTGGCAATGTGACGCAGCTGGTAGAGCTACTGCCTCACAGCGTCAGAGACCTGGGTTCGATCCCGACCTTGGGTGATGTCAGTTCTCCCTGTGACCGCGTGGATTTACTCCAGGTGCAATGGTTTCCTCCCACATCCCAAAGACAAGCGCGTTTATGGGCTAATTAACCTCAGTGAAAAATACCCCTAATGTATATAGAAAATGGATGAGAAAGTGGGATAACATAGAATTAGTGTGAACGGGTGATCGATGGTCGGCATGGACTCGGTGGGCCACAGGGCCTGTTTCCACGCTGTATCCCTAAACTAAACTAAACATCCAGTATTTTTGGCAGATTTCAATCAGTAAAGATTATATATATTTTTTTTTACTGTCCTGTTTTTATCCCATAATCTTACATTTAAGTTGTTTTGATATTTCCGTTTGAAGTCAGAGCTGGATTTTTAAGAATTTGAAGCGTTACCAGGGTTTGAAAGGTCTTGTACGTGTGGGGTTCAAAAGAATGACACTTTGACTTCCGGCACAAAATGTGTCACGCGTATGGGAAGAGAGAGAGGAGAAGAAAATGGTGTTGAGATAGAGAATCAGCAGTGACCAAATGGAATGGGAGAGAAGGCTTGAAGGGCCGGGTGGCTGCTCCCACTCATTTTGTCATTTTGTATTTAAAATGATAGAGAAGGAGACGATTGAGTCCGTGTTGGTTCCCAAGAACTAACTCAGCCCCATACGCACTCTCCCATTTCCCTGTTTACCTACAAATTATTCTCTCTCACGCATGTCTGTGAAGTCCCCGTTGACACGGTTATGCCACCGTTAACTCAATTGGCCCATCGTTGTTTTGGACCTAGATACATGTGGGGCATCTCCATCGCCACCCTTATTTCTCCTATCCGCCCCCCCCCCCCCCCCTCTCATATCCCCCCCCCCCCCTCTCCCCCCCCCCACCCCCCCCCCCCCCCCCCCCCCCCCCCCCCCTACCTCTATCCCTGCTCCTGCTCCAATTGCAAGCTACCATAACTTAGTTTCATGACAAGCTTGGAGTTTGTCGCTCCTGGTCCCATCATAATACAGTAATGCCTCGTTTAACACTTTCAATACTTTCCTAGAAAATGGGGGGCCAAGAGAAACAGTGCTAATAGAGGCCATTATAACATAGCATAAATGGAGATGCAATCCTGATTATTTTTGACTCACTTATTCAATTTTCGGCTTCAGTATAAAAAGAGAATTGAACTGATCGGATTCCCTGATTCCCCGACTGGAGTTGTGATTCCCCTGCTCAACACCAACAAATCCCTCCAGAGATGCTGCCAGACCCACTGAGTTTACTCCAACACTTTGTAATCTAAGCAAGATTCCAGCATCCTTGTATCCTGGGAAAAGACAGACCCTAACCCAGGGGTGCTCTGTACTATATCCTGCCTGTGCCCAGTAATAAACCTAACTTGGGACAAAGCACTAATCCGGTGAAGCATGAACCTAACTCACCGGAATCTTAGTGGGGAAATGGGCCACTCGCACCCGACGTGGACCGTGATCGAGGACCCGCCGGTAGGCCGGGCCTCACCTACCACCCACTCTGGACTCGGCCCCGAGCCACCGCTGTCGATGAGAGCGAGAGAGGGCCCTGAGAGTGAGGTGGACTGTCAGGAGCGAGGTGGGGCACATGTGTTGCTGAGAGCGAGGAGGGACCCGTGAGTGAGGTGGGCCATCAAGAACGATGTGGGGGACATGCGTCGCTGAGAGCCGCCTGGCACGGAACAAAGGGGGGACCCGGCGGGGGTGGGCACCTGCTGCCACGTGTGGTGACAGGCCCGGTTCACCACTGCAGGCAGAAGATAAAACTGTTCGATTGACTTTTTGTAACTTTGTGATGACTCCTGATACTGCCTAGGTGAGGTCTGCTGGATGATTTTACCAGGTTGTATGCAAAACGGAGCGTTTCACTCATGGGCGGGAATCCCGGGGGGGACGGGGGGGACGTCCCCTCCATGTTTTGAGAGGTGGGGGACAATCCCCCCCATGATTTGTAATCCGAATTTTGAAATTCGGTGAAAAATCTATTAAAAATCTCCGCATTCCACGAGACAGTGGGGGTGGGACTGATGATCGAGGGCGCCGGTTGGATGAGAGAGACGTCGGTCAGCAGGCAGTGGGGGGGTGGTGGGCGTTCCATGACGATTCAGCGCGATGATTGGAGGAGGGAGAAGTCCTGGTGGAGCAAAGATCATAGTGCGGAGCTTGAATTGGCCTGTTCACGGAGTCTTTCATCGCCCGGCCCGGCGTGGTTTAAAATCGGCCGTGGGATCTTCCATCACCCCGCAGTCAAATTACTGCGTCGAGACGAAAGAGGTTCCCGATGTTGAAGCCCCCGCCGTAAAGCCCCCGCCGTGCGATGGAAGATTCTGCGGCCGGTTTTAAGCCGCGCCGGGTGATGAAACCCCGTGAACGGGCCGATTGAAGCCCCACAATTCGGGGTGGACGAAGCTGCTGTTGCTGGAGTTCCGAGTCGGTACCAACCAGGACAGTTCCCGATCTTATCGTCCACAGGGCCCACGGCCGAAGCCTCCGAAGCCTCGCGTGTGTGCGCATGCGTGTGCGGGCGCCAATAAATTGTGCGTGTCCCCCACCCCCATGTTTTGATAGTGATTTCTGCCGCTTGTTTCACTGTACCTCGGTTCATGTGACAATAAAGTATCATTGAATCATTGAATCACCCTTTCTCAGACTCCTCCAGCCCTACACAAGCCGGCAAATCCAACAGCTTGCACTCCTCCAGTGGCTGGGGAAAATCACACTTTCTCACCCTGCAGAAGGAGCCTGTCACAGCGATCCTTTAACACCTCCGCACACCCGACACAGCGGCTCTGACTGACCACGGTCCCTCTGACATGGAAGCAAATTCAAAAGCACCCCCATGTTGCAAATTAACACACCAGCAATCATTAAAACCAAGGCGAGATGGGAAAAATAATGCTGCAAAATGAAAGAGTGCTGGAGCAAAGCAGCACTATAGGGGGCAGCATTAAGGGAGGTACACCTATACTTGTATAACTCAGTACTGAGTCCATTGGTGTTCTCAGTCCAACACGTTATATGTGTATTGTCTAAGAATGTCAATGCCATTTCTGTTATCCTGTTTAAACACTCACCCTGTTCCTGTGATCACAATGTACTTGCGATGAAAAGGGAGAATTTGTATGCACGCATCTTAAACCACTTTTATAGTCTCTACATTTGTCTGTATCCATTCTGAGTAAATTCAGCCCTTCCATAAAGAACCATCACCTTTACAATCATTTTGTGGCATGCCACATATCTCAAGGTTTAGTACAATAATGGATCTGCCAAGTCACCTGGGTTAGCAAAAACAGATTTGGATTGAAAAGGGAAAACACATTTCTAATTAAAACGGATGCGAGCAGGAAGTCATTAGCATGATCTACGAATAGGGTATTGCAAAAGGCATAATTATGCCCTCAACACATTATAAAGGTTGGATTTACGGGTCGAGGTGGATGCAAAATTACTTCTTAATTAACCTAATGTTCATGTGCAGATTAGGTCAATTTACTATAATTAACAGAAGATCCACTGTTATGCCTTTGTGATGCTCTCCCATTTCCATCATTATGTCTGATATTCTCTTGTCTTTTACTGCTGTTGAAGTCGTGAGCCAATCTGCCCAGGGCAGTGCCAGCAAGAATCAGTCATGGACAGACAAAGTGTGTAGGATGGAACTGCAGCTGCTGGTTTAAACCAAAGACAGAAAAAGTGTCTTGATGCGAAACATCACCTATTCCTTTTCTCCAGAGATGCTGCCGGACCTGCAGCGTTACTCCACTTCTCTGTGTCAGTCTTATAGAGAAACAAAACACAGAAACAAGTCCTTTCGCCCATCTCCACACTGTCTCTCAACCCCACATTAACTCTAAGGCTACACAGTTAACATTTTGTTTGATCGCCCCACATTCTCACCAACTCCCCCCCCCCCAAGATTCTCCCACTCATCTACACAACAGGAAAAATTTACAGCGGCCAATAAACGGAACAACACACATATCTTAACGACTCCCTCGTCCCTCCTCCTCCCTCAACTCAAACTAGGGGCCCCGACAGTCCTTTCAGGTGAGGCAGAGGTTTACTTGCACCTCCTCCAACCTCGTCTACTGTATCTATTATTCTTGGTTTGGACTTCTATATATCAGCGAGACTGAGCGCAGACTCGGCGATCGTTTCACTGAATACCTCTGCTCAATCCGCCTCGGCCTACGCGTTCCCCAAACATTTTAACTCCCATTCCTATCGAGATCTTTCTATCCTGGGCCTCCTCTACTGTCAGAGTGAGGCCACATGCAATGTGGAGGAACAGCACATCATATTTCACTTGGGCAGCTTACAACCCAGCAGCACAAATATTGGCCTCTAATTTCAAGTAACCCTTATATTCCCTCTCGCTCCATCCCTCCACCACCCCAGTTGTCCTGCTAGTTTCACTGTTCATATCCCTTCGCTATCACCTCTTCCACAGCCAACAATGGACCATTGTGGGCTCTTTGGCCATCAGTGCTGTCTTTTATTTATTCTATACCTTTTCACACCTCTAGTTTTCCTCCCCCCTGATTCTCAGTCTGAAGAAAGGCCTCGACCTGAAACATCACCTATTCCTTTTCTCCAGAGATGCTGCCTGACCCGCTGAGTCACTCTCGCATTTTGTGTCTATCTTTTGTGTAAACCAGCATCTACAGTTCCTTCCTACACTGGAGAAGCTGGGACTGTTTTTCCTGAAGTGAAGAAGATTGAGGGGTGACCGTATAAACTAGAGGGCAGACATTTAAGATGGAAGGGGATAGATTTAATAGGGATATATTTTTCATGCAGAGGAGATTGGTGTATGAACTGAGCTGCGGGTGCAGTCGTGCAGTAGTTGTGGTGGGTCCAATTACAATTTTTAAAGGCATTTGGTCAGGTATATGTATAGGAACGGTTCAAGATGTACAGGCAAATGAGAAGAGCATAGATAAGCATGTTGGTGAACATGGACGATTTACAGCTCTCAGCGCTATTTCCAGACCAGCTGAGCCATGCACAACAGATACGAGAACTTGCAAATCAACATGCGCATCAATTATTTCATTACCGTCGAAAGTTGATGAAGATAAATACTTTCAGGGCTCTTTGTTTGGCACAGTCCAATTAAATTTCATTTCATAAAATGTCAAAACATTAAACGACAACATACAAGGTTATTTTCAGGAACGCTTTCTCCCGAAAAGGAAAAGCAAATGACTGTAATTGGGACGTTTCTGGCAGGTTTCATGAACAAAGCACAGCATTGTTAGTTGCTACAATTGCAGTTTGAAACTTGCCATTTTGATTGGAAGGAACTGCAAATGATGGTTTAAACCAAAGATAGACACAAAACGCTGGCGTAACTCAGCGGGATGGGACAGACTTCTGAAGAAGGGTCTCGACCTGAAACGTCACCCATTCCTTCTGTGCAGAGATATTACTCCAGCATTTTGGATCTATTTTCAGTTTGATTGTGTGAGGTACTGCAAGTGTCAGATTCCATCTGCACTGCCCTTTCCATTCCCACCGTGTTCTGTCTGCATTACTGACCCCACTCCCAGCTCACACCATAATCCTGTTCCCGGACCCACAGCTACCTGTGTACTCAGTCCCACCCGCAGTCACTCTCCTCCTACATGTCACTGGCCTCACTCCCAGTCACTCTCCTCCTCCTCCTGTCCCTACTGCTCGCTCTTCTACCCCTGCCCCGGCGTCACTTCCAGTCACTCCTCTCCTCCCCCCTGGCCCTACCCCCACTCCCAGTCACTCTCTTCCTACCCGTGTCCCTGCTCCTGCTCCCAGTCACTCTCCTACTCATGTCACTCCTGCTCACTCTCCTCCCCCTGTCCCTGGTCTCATTCCCAGTCACAGTTTAGCCCGTTCTCTTGGCCCCGCACCATGCTGTTCACGAGCACCACACCCTCCATCCCGGGTGCAGCACCCTTGCCACACTCATTGCAAGCACAGAAAATGTTACACTGAACCAAATCTTGGCCGGGGGTTATTTCTGGGGCCGAGTCGGTGACTCTGGCTGGCTAATGGCGGCACTAGTTTCAGACATAAGGTTTTCGCACTCAAACTGAATGTGAAATTCTATCATGTTATCATTACTCTTCCCCAGAGGATCATTTACTGTGAGATCTTTAATGACCAATTTCCCATGACCTTATCCTAAAGGAGCCTGTTCCTTGAATGTTTCCACTGTGTATTTATTCCAAGATGCCACAAAACCAACTCTGAATTTCTCCTCACGGCTATCTTTGACAATTTGATTTATCTAATCTATACGAAGATTAAAGTCACCCACAATTATCACCGTGTCTTCCATTATTTTTGGATATATGTTCTGTCCTACAGCTTATCTCCTGTTAGCAGCCCCGACGTTGACCTTCCATCCCTTGCTGTTCCTTTCCTCCAGACAAGCTCATTTAATGTGTTTAAGAAGGAACTGCAGATGCTGGAAAATGGAAGGTACACAAAAATGCTGGAGAAACTCAGCGGGTGCAGCAGCATCTATGGCGCGAAGGAAATAGGCAACGTTTCTGGCCCGAAACGTTGCCTATTTCCTTCGCTCCATAGATGCTGCTGCACCCGCTGAGTTTCTCCAGCATTTTTGTGTACCTTCAAACTCATTTAATGTCTTGTTTTTAGTCTTGAGAGCGTCTTGAGGATGTCAATGTCATGAGGGTGGTGAATCTGTGGAATTCTTTGCTGCAGTAGGCTGTGGAGGCCGTCACTGAATATATTTAAGGCAGAGATCGATAGATTCTTGATTTATACATGTGTCAGAGGTTATGGGGGAGAAGGCAGGAGAATGGGGTTGATGGGGAGATAGATCAGCCATGATTGAATGGTGGAGTAGACATGATGGGCCGGATGGCCTAATTCTGCTCCTATCAGATATGATCTTATGATCACAATCTTATGATTTTCAGTGGAAACATGCATTTTTATTAACAGAGCTCCTTCCTACCTGTCCCTCTGAAATGTTGGGTTCCTTGAAATATTGAGTTCCAGCCCGAGACATCTTGTACCCACATCTCTAATTGCCATCAGGTCAATCGCCAAAGAATTCTTTTGTGCAGCCTCTTTAGTTCTATTTCACCTCTTTTTTCCTATTTAGACTTTAATAGAGTTAGAGTTTAATTTAGCATAATGTTCAGTAGAGACAGCATTGCTGAAGGGCCCTTTCCTATGCTCAACTGTTCTATATTTTATGTTCCATAAAGGTTTAGCAGGTTAACCTTTATGGAACATAAAACATAGAACAATTCAGCACAGGAACAGGCCCTTCAGCAATGTTGCCTCTGACGAACATGATACTAAATTAAACTATTTAGTTTAAACATCTAGGACCAGAGGCCATAGCCTCTTAATAAATAGACATACCTTTAGAAAGGAGATGAGGAGGAATTTCTACAGTCAGAGGGAGGTGAATCTGTGGAATTCATTGCCAAAGATTCCACAGATTCTGTGAAGGCTGTGGGGGATGTCAATAGATATTTTTTACAGCAGGGATTGATAGATTCTTAACTAGTACGGATGTCAGGGGTTATGGGGAGAAGGCTGGAGAATGCATTGAGAGGGAAAGATCGGTTATGATTGAATTGCAGAGTAGATTTGATGGGCCAAATGGCCTAATTCTGCTCCCATAACTTATGAAGTTATGAATCTCTTCTGCCCACATATTCATGTGCCCATCTAAAAGACTCTTAAACGACACTGAAACACAATATTTGCACACACTCCCTTCCCGTCACACTCCAGTCATTGTTATCCATTTCACTACCGTTAAACTCTGTAAGCTTCTAAATTTCACCTCACCTCTCCCATGCCCCTCTCACAATTTGGTTCCAAACTCTATCTTCAGCCCTAAATTTCAACCCTCTGATGATCTGGCTCATGGGTCTCTGGTGGTGGTAAAGTGCCAGATTTTCCAGACAACTGGATGTTATTTCAAATAATACATGCACACAATCTTAATTGATTTTTGTTACGTTAAAACGGTTTAGACTTTAGATTTACAGCATGGAAACAGGCCCTTTGGCCCACCGAGTCCATGCCAACTAGTGATCATCCCGTAGGCTAGCACTATCCTACACACTAGGGACAATTTACATATTTTCTATTACCGAAAGTGATTAACCTACAAATCTGTACATCTTTGGAGTGTGGGAGGAAACCGGAGCACCCGGAGGAAACCCTCGCAGGTCACAGGGAGAACATACAAACTCCATATAGGCAGCACCCATAGTCAGGATTGAAACGGGGTCTCTGGCAATAGGAGACAGCAACTCTACCACTGCGCCACTGTGCCGCCCTGTTTATGATCGATTTTACAGTCAGCCCGCTAAGGATAAAGTGCGTAAGAAATACAGTACACAAGGTTTCTGGCCCACTAATCGGGCCCACATTGTGGACCCTCTGGTGTTGCAGACCCCAACCCTGCCCCCAGATGCTTTCCAGGCCCCGTGCTTTGCCTGCACAACCCATCATATTCCAGCTCACTCTCCAGACTCTGATCACCATCATGATGCCTGATCATCAGTTAAACTGGACTTCATTCAACACGACCCTGGCTCCATGTTTGAAGTTGTCTCACATTCCCAGCCTACCTCAAGCAATGTATCTGGCGGCACAAGTCAATGACAACAGGGAGCTGTGCTACTCTCTGCTCAGACTCTGCTTAGACCTCTGTCATGCACAGACCATGCTCACTTCAGTTAAAAACTCTGAGGTTTCTAACTACTGGTTCATTCCAAGAAGAATTCTCAATTGGACCTATTCCAGCTGCACTTCCTGAGAATATAATCGATGGTTATTGAAATCCAGTGAGGCTGGTTGTGGTGTTTAATTATCCTAGACACATCAAGTCAGGAGCTTTAAATCATACATTCAGGATCCTTTCCAACTGTCAGTTCTTAAACATCATCTACCCGACCTGAATGAATGATGATTATCAAATAAAATAAATGGTCAAATTGGAAGACTGGATCAGCATGGGGTTCATGCCAGACTGCATCACTTCCCAGTACCCCAGTTGTTCACCCTGATGATGTTTAGCAGGAAAGAACTATAAACATGGAAAGAGGAGAGCTAAAGGGGTCAAATAGGATAAAGAACCCTTAGGAGTTTTAGAAAAATAAAACATATACTAGACTAAGTGGGACCTGTTTGGTCCCAGCTTCACACGGGAGGGCTGGTCCCCCAATGCAATATTCTATCTCTCCACCAATTCCCCACACACACACACACACACACACGTGCATACACATATACACTAACACACAAACATACAATCACACACACTCACAGACATACACTCACAGACTCACACACATATACATACTAACATACCATATATATGACAGTAAACTTTCTTGAATCTACTCACACAGCTGAGCGCGGCCTCTCCACTGTGGGGCTTCCGCAGTCAGTGGCAGGTCCGCAATCAGCATGACCTCTGCACTTACTGGAAATTACACAATCAGCACAAACCTCTGCACGCACCAGAAATTACGCAATCAGCACAACTTTTGGACTAAACACAGTCAGATCTGATAAAGCATTTATTCCTTCCAAACACAGTCAGACCTAATAAAGCATTTATTCCTTCCAAACACAGCCAGACCTAATAAAGCATTGCAGTTTCAAGCACAGGCAGGGCAGCAGGTCAAACAACTTGTGGCATTGTCATTTCATTTCCAATCAAGTATTGCACTTTCAAGCACAGGCAGGACAGCAGGCCAAACAACTCATGGCATTGTCATTAAGGGCTAAAAAATTCAATTATTGTAAGTACATTGTAAACCCACAGTTCAGTTGATTCACAGCCTAGAATGACAGTCTTGGCCTTTCCCTCACGATCTTACAGAATGACTGACTCACGTCCAGTCATCCGGGGGTTTTATAGTCCTGCCACCCCCCCCCCCTCCCCCTCCCCAGAAGGTGCGTTACCTTCATCACGGTGATTGACAGGCAAGAGGACTAATCAGATGATCTCAAGGTTTTTTAAAGCTAAAGCTGTGTTGCCTAATTAAAGTTGCCTTGCCTAATTAAAGTTGCCTTGCCTAATTAAAGTTGCCTTGCCTTCTATATAATTAAAAGTCTAATGTTGACCACTTCCTGTTTACATTTTATATTGATTTTAGAAAAAAAAACGCTACGATGTATGGCTGTGATTTTTGGCAATCTTACTCAGAGTCCCCCTCCGCTCATCAGGTGCCGAGGACTTTTCCCATCGATGAAAAATAAAAGAGTTTTTAGTGTTTAAAAAATGTTAAGATTCTCTCTCCTGTCAATCATGCCTTGAAGACCACACCCCTTCTGGGAGGGGAGAGGGACTATAAAACCCAGAAGTGTGGGTGTAGCTCAGTCTCTGCAAGATGGATGAGGGAGAGCTCCCGACTCTCTGTCTTTAGTGGCCTTACACCCTGCTTGAAGTGGTAAGAAACTGCACTTGAATTTGGTTGCCTTGCACCCTGCTTGAAATGGAATTTCAAGGAAAAGCCGTGAGTCAACTGCCAGCCCACCAGCCGTGAGTGAGTGAGCTGCCAGCATAACAGGCTTGAGTGACTGAGCCGCCAGCCCAAGAACCCATTTGGCCCACAATGTCCATACTAGCCCTCTGGAAACCAATCCCTTTAGCCCACAACACCCATACTAGCACTCCAGAAAGCCCCCCCCTACTGGCAACCTATATTGGAATTGGTGGAGAGGTGGAATATTGCATTGGGGGACCAGCCCTCCCGTGTGATGCTGGGATCCAATGGGTTCTACTTAGTCTAGTACCTTATATATACGTGGGGTGTGTGTGGGGCAGGAGGGTGTGCGGGGTGGGGGGTGTGGGTGGGGAGGGGAGGGTAGGGGGGAGTGGGCTGTTTGGGAGGGGTGTGGGGTAGAAGGGATAACACTATGGCTTTCCAATTTTGGTCCTTCTCTTGCTCAGAGTAAATTTCAGAACTATGTGCATTGAAGTCTCTATGGTTTCTGAGCTGTTGTCAGGAATGTGAAGTTGGAGTAGCCTTGAGTAACTTTAGAAGCTTGTCTGTAAGTGAGATTAAATTCCTTTACTATGGTGTTGAGAGTTGGCCGTATGACTTTCAAATCATATTTGGTCCGCGATGGAAAGTATGTGGGAGGGAAGGGGGGGGGGGGGGGGGGCGGTGAGGAGGGAGCACCGTGCTGTGGGAGGGAAGCAGGGAGGCCGTGGGCGGGTGTGGATACGAGTACCCGAGCGAGGCCACGGGTGGGCATGGACCTGAGGAATTGAGCAAGGCCGCGGGTGGGCATGTGTGAAATGGGCGCCGACTGAGCCATGGTGCCCGCCCACCTCATTGTGACGTCTTCAGTCAAAGCTGGTTGAAGAATCTGTGTGTGAAAGGTGATTAAAAAGGCTGATTTGTCTTTTTTTTTCAATTTCATTCACCAATAACATGTGAAATATATCATCAAATCTTAAGTGAACCTGAACACTGCGTGGAGGGGAAAAATGTGTCAGAATATGTGAGCATTTAAGCGCTACTGCGTAGTGTTTTGGCGAAAATACAAAATCAAATGCATACACACATACATACAACACACACACACATACATGTTGAGACTTTTATAGGTATAGAGGTAAGGCAGTTATATATATATATATATGGGTGTTTCTGTAAATAAGGATACCAACCTGTGACATGGGTGGACACATTTGAAAGTTATTAAATCATAATTAAACACCACAGGATTAAAAAATGGGCCTGCCTATGATCCTTTGGAGCTAATTTGTGATAAAAAAAAACAACCACTATTTGCCCAAAATGGAATACTTCCAAAATTTGAAAAAAGAATGCAAAAAAAAGATTTATAAGACATATGTCAAGTCAAGAGACGTTCAGTTCAATATACACATAAATAAGCAGATAAAATGCAATAGGCTGTTACAGTTCAGAGTCTGTTTGATGGCGAGTTTAATAACCTGATGGCTGTGGGGAAGCTGCTGTTCCTGAACCTGGATGTAACAGATTTCAGGCTCCTGTACCTTCTGCCCGATGGTAATGGAGAGATGAGTGCGTGGCCAGGATGGTGTGGGTCCTTGATGATGTTGGCTGCCTTTTTGAGGCAGCGGCTGCGATAGATCCCTGCGAAAGATAGTGGGGAGGTCAGAGCCGGTGATGGTAGTGGGTAGTGGTCACAACTTTCTGCATCCTTTTCCGCTCCTGGACCCTCAGGTTGCCGAACCAAGCCACGATGCAACCAGTCAGCATGCTCTCTACTGTGCACCTGTAGAAATTCGAGAGAGTCCTATTTGACATATCGACTCTCTGTAGTCTTCTCAGGAAGTAGAGGCGCTGATGTGCTTTCTTTATGATTGCATCAGTGTGCTGGGAGCAGGAAAGATCTTCAGAAATGTGCACGCCCAGGAATTTGAAGTTCTTGACCCTTTCCACCATCGTTGATGTAAAAGGGATTATGGGTCCTTATCCTACCCCTTCCAGTCCACAATCAGTTCCTTTGCCTGTGTTAAGAGCCAGGTTATTGTGTTGGTACCATTTGGTCAATCGGTCGATCTCACTTCTATTCTCTAGCTCGTCCCCATCAGTGATTCGTCCCACAACTTGATGGTGGAGTTCGCACTCCGTCCGGCTACGCAGTCATGAGTATAGAGTGAGTCAAGCAGAGGGCTGAGCACGCAGCCTTGAGGCGCTCCTGTGCTGATCGTTATCGAGGAAGACACATTTCCACCAATACAGACAGACTGTGGTCTGTAGATGAGGAAGTCGAGGATCCAATTGACATATAAGGCATATGGAACACTTACTGATTTCGAAACTCCCTTACAAAATGATGGCACCTAACCCACCATACAGCCATATATATTATTCTTAAACACCCATATACAATAATAATAATAAATTTAATTTTTATTACGATTTTCTAAGACTCAAAGTCGCTTTACAATAGTAACAGACAATAGCAAATATATATATATATTTTTTAGAAAAATATGTAAATATGTATCCTGGTTTAGGATGAAAGACAGAAATGTTAAAGGAGTTTTGTGGGGCAAATTGTTTTGTACAGAGAGTGGTAGATATTTGGGGTATGTTGCAAGAGGAGATGGTAGAAGCAGGTTTGACAGCATGTGAAGAGGCATTAAAGCACATGAACAGGCAGGGTACAGCCAAAGTGCAGACAGAAGGGTTGTTTACATTGGCATTATGGTTGGTGTAGACATGGAAGGCTGAAGGGCCTGTTCCCCTGCATTGTACTGATCTACTGTATGTTCTATAATGTTTGTGATTGCTTTGAGCTCAGATGTTTTGAAACATGAAAGCTGATTGAAGTCGGCATAAATATACCATTGCGGAGCCAGCTATCAGCCTCCAACCACATCAGAGCTCCAGACTCTGAGACACAAAGGGAACTTAGCAAAAGGCATCCAGACCCATGACCGATGATCTGGCCTTTCCAAGGTAGTTTTTAGAAAGCAATTTTATTGTAAAAGATTGTTCTCCAGAAGTTAAACCTCTGGAGTGTAGAGACGCTGCAGCAGAATTGTGAAAGGATCTTCCTAGGATGAAAGGCTTTGTTTATTTGGCCCTAAAAATAAATGAACATTGCGGGGGGGGGGGGCCGGAGGATGGGGGGGGGGGGGGGGGGGTTCTCACAGCAGTGGAAGGCAAGACACCACTGATAGTTAAAACTGAAAATGCTTAAAACACTCAGCAGGTCAGGTAGCATCTGTGAAAAATACAAAGAGTTAACATTTCAGGTCAATGCCCCTGCAGTGTAATTGAGAAATCAATGGGTGGAGCAGAGGGAATATCTGTCGTATGGTGAAATGATGTGAGTGTTGCATGGACAGTGAGGCTCTTTTATCTGGTGCAATGTGTTAATGCTGTGTAGTCTGGTTAACTGGGACATGCCCACGAGGCCAGAATATACTAAGGAAAGATGAAAAGAAGAGATTGGCAGGCACAGAAAATCTAGTCCTGATGCACACAGAAGAAAAGCTATCTGAATTGGAGAATTCGGTATTCAATCCTGCAAAGTGAAGCATGCCCAGATGAATTATGAGGTGGTGTTCTTTGAGATGTCAAGGGTCTTAATTGTAACAGTGCAGGAGGCCACAGGCAGACGGGTTCAAGTGAGAGTGGGACGGTCAATGGTAGATAATGGGAATATCAGAGTCGTTGATGGACATTGAGTGCAAGTGCTCCTCAAAGCGATCATCCAGTCTGCCTTTAGTTTCCCCCATGTAGGGGAGGCCATGTTGTGAACGGTGAACACCATTAACTACATTG
Organism: Leucoraja erinaceus; assembly: GCF_028641065.1. NCBI lineage: Eukaryota > Metazoa > Chordata > Chondrichthyes > Rajiformes > Rajidae > Leucoraja > Leucoraja erinaceus. The sequence goes on along the minus strand of NC_073393.1, from coordinate 16,993,748 downwards.
GAAAAAGTCCAAGTGAATGGCCAGAAAAACTAAGAGGAATCATTGGAAGCACTCAGCACGTTAGGCAGCATCTGCGGAAAGGAAAACATTTAACATTTCAGATTGATAACCTTTCAGCAGAAACATTTTATTTTAGATTTCAAGCATCTGCAGTTGTTTAGAACATTGAACATAGAAGAGAACATCACAGGAACAGGACTTTGACCCACAATGACTGTACCAAACATGATGGTGTTAAACTAATCTCCTCTGCCTGCACGTGATCCATATCCCTTCCTTCCCTGGAAATCTGTTTGCATTTTCAAAGGCCGCCTAATGCTATTATTGTGTCAGCCTCCGTCACCACTACTGCCAGCACATTCCAGGCTCCCATCACTCTCTGTATAATAAAACGTGCCACGCACATCTCCTTTCAACTTTGCCACTCTCACCATAAAGCTATGCCTTCTAGTATTTGACATTTCCACCCTGGGGAAAAAGGTTCTGACTGTCTACCCTAGTTATGACTTCAATTATCTCTCCTTTCTTTCTTATACAAAGGAACAACATTGACTACTGTCCAGTTCTCTGGAACCTCGCCAGTGGGTAAGAAAGGTACAAAGATCTTCAAAAAGGTCCCAATCCCTTCTCTTGCCTCTCTCAATACCCTGGGATAGATCCCATCAGGCCCTCGGTATTCATCCGCATTAATGCTTTAGTTTTTTTTAATTTATTTTTTTATTTTATTTATTAGAAGTAAAGTACATCACAATAATATGAGCCAAATATAACAATACATTTCTTGTACCACTTCATTTTTTCAGCTTTAAAAAGAAAAAAAAGGTAAAGAAAGTGAGATAGAATTGTGAGTGTGTGGAAAAAGTGATCAAGAAAAAAGACCCATGGGCGCGAAGAGTTATGCTTTTCAAGCTTCAAAACCACCTCATTCTTGATTTCCAACTGCCCTTGCACATTAATGTTCCTCACGCTGATGTCCCTGTCTTCCATGTCCTTCCCCTTAGTGAATGGCTGCAAAGTATATCCCTAGTACCCCACCTACACACTCTGGCTCCAAGCCTCATTTCCTTCCTTTTCCCGTGAGCGGACCTACATTTTCCCTAGTTATTCCCTTGTTTTAATGTATCATGAAAAGCCTTTTACTTTTCTTTTGTTTCGACTATCACTGCTGATTTTATCCAACCAAGGGATTGAATCCTGTTATTATCATGTCTCTTATTCTGAGATGTAGCAGCGAGTGGGCAGCTGTGGCCTGGCCAGCAGTGACAGGTGTGTGTGAACAGCTGACCCTGTGGATGGGTCGGGACCAAAGGCCAGCTCTGTGCCGCTGACTCTGGTGGACACCCCGTCCATCCTATTGCCGGACATTATTGCCGGGCAGTTTTTCCCTGGAGCAGGAATTCTGCTGGTTGATTCAAAACTCAGCCACTCAATTACTAAAGTTCATAAGTTACGGGAGCAGAATTAGGCCATTCGGCCCATCAAGTCTACTCCACCATTCAGTCATGGCTGATCTATCTTTCCCTCTCAACCCCATTCTTCTGCCCTCTCCCCATACTCCTGACACCCGCACTAATCAAGAATCTATCAATCTCTGTGTTTAAAATATCCATTAACGTGGCCACCACAGCCTTCTGTGGCAATTAATTCCACAGATTCATCACCCGCTGACTTATGAAATTCCTCCTCATCTCCTTTCTGAAGGTACGTCCTTTTATTCTGAGGCTATGGCCTTTGGTCCTAGACTCTCCCACTCGTGGAAACATCCTCCCCACGTTCATTCTATCCAGGACTTTCACTATTTGATTCACTCTATCCAGGCCTTTCACTATTACAACTTTGAAGGATTCAAAGTGGTGGAGTAACTCAGTGGCTCATAAACTGCTGAATTACTCCCGATACTGCCTGACTGCTGAGTTATTTCGGCACTTAATGTGCTTCTGTCTATTAACCAGCATCTGCAGTTCTTTGTTTCTATATTCCTACTGGAGGATTCACAGCAGCAAATTTGCTTTTCCAATGCCAATTTCATTTGTAACAAAAATAAAACACAATCTCTTCAAATGATTTTTAGCCAGCGCAGTTAATCAATTTTAATTGGTTTTGGATTACCCTGACATTTGCTGTTTGCTTTGAACGTTAACCGAAGGTCTGTGGGAGAGGAAAGGGTGACTGAGGTTGTGTCTGGGAGGAATGGTGTGGAGGCACACTGAGCATCCAGCAGCCTCATGTGGCAGCTGGAGGTACTGCAGCGTTGAACACAGCCATTATTTTCATGGAACAGCACAACGCAGGAAAGGCCCTTCGGCCCACAATGTCTGTGCCGAACATGATGTCAAGTTAAACCAATCTCCTCTGCCTGCTTTTGAATCCACATACCTCCATTCCTTGCATATTCATGTGACCATCTACAAGCCTCTTAAACACAACGGTCATATCTGCCTCCACCACTATCTCTGGCAGTGCGTTCCAGACACCCACCACCCTCTGTACAATGGACTTGCCACATACCATCCACTTTAAACATTCCTCCTCTGAGCTTTAAGCTTTAATCTCTAATATTTAACATTTCCATCCTGGGAAAAAGATCTGACAGTCGAGAAATTGGCAGCGGCAGCACGGTGGCGCAGCGGTAGAGTTGCTGCCTTACAGCGGCAGAGACCCACGTTCGATCATGACTATGGGTGCTCTCTGCACGGAGTTTGTACATTCTCCCTGTGACCACGTGGGGTTTCCCCAGGAGCTCCACTTTCCTCCCTCGCTCCAACGACGTCCAGGTTTGTAGGTTAATTGGCTTTGGTAATGATTGTAAATTGTCCCTAGTGTGTAGGATAGTGCTCGTGTACGGGGATCGCTGGTCGGCGCGGACTCAGTGGGCTGAAGGGCCTGTTTCCAAGCTGTATCTCTAAGCTAAACTCGAAAAGTCTACCCTCTCTATGCCACATACATTTTAGATGCTTTTATCAAGTCTCCCCGCAGTGACCAATGCTCCTGAAAAAATAATCCATGTTTCTCCAGCTTCCTTAAAACTAATGTCCTCTAATCCAGGCAGCATCCATGTGAATCTGTCTCTTTACCCTCTCCAAAGTTCTCATCAGCATACTTCCTACAGAGGAAGGCATGGGTCAGAACAGGTTAAAGTGCTCTCCCAAGATCTATTCTGTTGATGGGTGTCCAGCAGAGGGAACAGCGAGAGTTCAGGTTTATCATGGCAGGCGGCAGAGAGATTCAGCAGTTAGTGCTGCTCCCTCACAGCTCCATTGAACCAGGTTTGATGTTGATCTTTACTACTGTCTCCCTGTGACCGCATGGGTTTTCCCCGGAAAACTGCTTCAGTTTCCTCCAATATCCCAAAGGCGTGTGGATAGATTAAATCACCCCACTAAATTAAGTCCTGTGTGTGAGTGAGAGGTAGAATCAGGAGGGGGAGTTGTGGGGGAGAAGGGATAAGAAGGGTCCCCACCAAAAACATCGCCAATCCATTTCCTCCTGAGGTGCTGCCTGACCTGCTGAGTTCCTCCAACCCTTTGTTCCATGATCTGCAGTCTTGTGTGTCCCCAAAATAAATAGAGATTGATGTAAATGGATGTCTGATAGTGGCCACAGATGCAACGAGCTGAAGGGCCTGGCTCCAGGACACTTTTTTTCAACAGCCAGCATATCTGGGCAGCACAGAAGCACAGCTGGTGGAGCTGCTGCCTCACAATGCCAGAGACGCAGGTTCGATCCTAACCTGCGCTGCCTGTGTGGAGTTTGCACGTCCTCCCTGTGACCGGTTGGTTTTCTCCAAGTGTTACGGCTTAGTTTAGTTTAGTTCATCGTACGTGAACTGAGAAATAGTGAAAAGCTTTTTGTTGCATGCTAACCAGTGAGCGGAAAAACTGTACATGATTGCAATTGAGCCATCCACAGTGTACAGTTACATGATAAAGGGAATAACCTTTAGTTTGCTAGAGAACAACCAGTAAAGTTAAATTACAAATAGTCCTAGTGTCCCCAATGAGGTAAATAGTAACACAGGACTGCTCTCTAGTTGTTGACAGTATGGTTCAGTTGCCTGATAACAGCTGGGATGAAACGGTCCCTAAATGTGGTGGCTTCCTCCCTCATCCCAAAGATGTGTGGATCTCCAGGTTTACTGGCCTCCATAAATTGCCACTAGTGTGTAGGGAATGTATGGGAAATTGGGATAATGTAGAGCTAGTGTTAGCAGGTAATCAATGATTGCTGTGGACTTGGTGGGCCGAACGGCCTGTTCTATGTTGTATCTTTAAACTAAACGAAGTCTCAGACAGCAAAGCATTGGAGTATCTGTCCAGACTTTACATAGAACATATCACATAGAACATATCACATGGAACATATCACATGGAACATATCACATGGAACATATCACATGGAACATATCACATGGAACATATCACATGGAACATATCACATGGAACATATCACATGGAACATATCACATGGAACATATCACATGGAACATATCACATGGAACATATCACATGGAACATATCACATAAAACGCATCACATAGAACGCATCACATATCACATAAAACATATCACATAAAACATATCACATAAAACATATCACATAAAACATAGCACATAAAACATAGCACATAGAACATAGCACATAGAACATAGCACATAGAACATAGCACATAGAACATAGCACATAGAACATAGCACATAGAACATAGCACATAGAACATAGCACATAGAACATAGCACATAGAACATAGAACATAGAACATAGCACATAGCACATAGCACTTAGAACTTAGAACTTAGAACTTAGAACATAGCACATAGCACACAGCACATAGCACATAGGACAGCACAGGAACAAGCCCTTCAGCCCACTATATTTGTGCCGAATATGATGCCAGGTTAAACTGATCTAATCTGCCTGTACATGATCCATATCCCTCTATTTGCTGCACTTCCATATGCCCAACCATAAGTCTCATAAATGGCATTATCGTATCTACCTCCACCATTATCCCTAGCAATGCATTTCCAGGCCCCCGCCATTCTCTGTGTAAAACAACTTGCCACGCACATCTCCATTTCCCCCTCTCACCATATAGCTCTATCCCCTCTAGTATTGGACCTTTCCATCCTGGGAAAAATGGTTCTGACTGTCTACCCTACCTATGCCTCTCATAATTATACAAACTTCTGTCAAGTCTCCCCTCAACCTCTGGCATTGCAGAGAAAACAATCCCAATCTTCCCCATAGCTGAAACCCTCTAATCCCGGCAACATTCCGGCAAATCTCCTCTGTGCCCTCTCCAAAGCCTCCACATCTTTCCTATGGTTGACACGAAATGCTGGAGAAACTCAGCGAGTGAGGCAGCATCCATGGAGAGAAGGAATAGGCGACGTTTCGGGTCGAGACCCTTCTTCAGACTGATGTCGGGGAGGGGGGTGGGGAGGGACAGAAAAAGAAAGGAGGTAGGCAGAGGCAGTAAGACTTATGGGAGAACTGGGAAGGGGTAGGGAAAGGAATGAGAAAGCAAGGGTTATCTAAAATAAGAGAAGTCAATGTTCACAGTGCTGGGTGTAAACTACCCAAGCGAAATATGAGATGCTGTTCCTCCAATTTGCACTTGCCCTCACATGCTATCCAGTCAGCAGATAGACAATATATAATTACAATCGAGCCGTTACAGTGTATAGATACATGACAAGGGAATAAAGTAAGAAATGGTGCTGTGGGAGTAGAGATTTAAGAGTGTGGAGCGACTGTAATATGTGATTGTAGATCTGCTTCTGTGGCTTGCACGCAAATAGTCGCCTGGGTTGGGTGCCATTTTGGAAGCTTACCCACTGGGTGCCAGCTGACTGCAGGCTGATGCCCATACTGCCCAGAGTGAGTGCACAAAGCGCCTTCACATGGTAGCCATGTTGTGCGAATGACGCTGAGTGATGTTGTTATTGTTTGTTTGCGCAGCTTGGGCATAGCTTAGGGCAATGATAAACGCCAATACTTCCAGCATCAGTCAGTGAAGCAGCCACCATCTCCCTTGCTATCCACCAGGCCAGGGAGTGTCGGCGGCTGACATCTGGCCTTCCTCAGCTGCCAGCTTGAAGCTTCATACTTTTAATTTGCTGCATTTTTGTGAACATTTCAAAGCAATTATGCTCGATGCAACGAGATCTTCCCGCTTCTGTTAATTGCGATTGATTTCAGAGTAAAATAACAATTTATTATCCAGCAGGTGCACATTTGCAAATTACCTTTCCTTGTCAGTCTCGCAAACTAATAAAAATAGAAGCCTTTGCCTCAATGAAATTAAGCATTATGTATTGATCCCTTGTGGGACTGCTCACAATAAATCTCAGGCTCTCAGCATTCAGAGAATCTAATGTATTTATCATCTACTTCTCTGTCAATGAGTCTATATAGCGGGAGAGAAGCCTTCCTTCTGTACTTTGGACCTGTGTAATTATGCAGTTTTACCAGATTATGTATTGATAACTGCAAATAAATTGGTACTCCGTAAAACTCTTCAAATCCTTGCACCTGTGCTGCCTGCAGGTGGCACCATTGAGCCACCTGACGATGACAAAACTGAAGGCCCTCAGCCGCATTCATCCATTTGGTGTAAGAAGGAACTTCAGATGCTGGTTTAAACCAAAAATAGACACAAACTGCTGGAGTCACTCAGCGGGGCAGGCAGCATCTTTGGAGAGAAGAAATGGGTGACGTTTTGGGCCGAGACTTTTCTTAAGACCCTTCTTCACTCTTATCTGAAGAAGGGTCTCGACCCAAAACGTCACCCATTCCTTTTCTCCAGCGATGCTGCCTGTCCCACTGAGTTACTCTCGCATTTTGTGTCTATCTTCATCCATTTGGTGAGCTGCTGTCCTCCACAATCCCACGACCCCTAGTTATGTTTCTCCAACATAACACTAAATGGATATGACAAAGGAAATAATCATTTATTTTTTTCTGGTCTAACTGGTATAGCTGCGCTAAATTGAAATCTAGACACCGATGGAATATTTTGCTTGGGCAGCTTACAATCCAGCAACAAGAATATTGATTTCTCGAATCTCTAGTAATTCTAGAATTGCACACAGTCTGTGTCACTATTTTACCATCTGCTGAGGCTGAACCATGTTCATCACTGCTGCTACAAAGCTGCCCCTGCCACAGCTCCTGGACTGTAAAGCTGACCCCTGGTTTACACCACACCCTGCTGACCTGCTTCTGATTCTTTGCTTCCATATCTCCTGCAGCTGCATGGAGTTTGTGATGATTAATGTCACTCAGATCACAATCATTGATTCCGTGCCCCCTGACCATCTAACTAAAATCATATCCTCATCTCTACGTGGTTTGTGACATTATGGGTTACTCCCTCCTCCGAATCTCCCTCTTCCAAACTCAAGCCTTAGCTCCTCCCTCATCCCTCCTTATAAACCACCAAACTCATTTATTTTCAATGTTCGTCAACCTCCCGACCTCAAGCCCACCTTACCCAGAGTTCCGTCTGCCTTGTGTCTCTGTCACCACAGAACAAGGGACCACATTAGCATCACAAATGGTATCCCGCTTGTCCGACCATGTGAGAAATCTTTCTTCTCATCCTAGTTACCCTCTCCATTTGTTGTCAGTCCCTCTGCTCTGTTGCCTTAGTTTATGGTGAGTTCCAACCCTCGTCCTGTTCTGATTAAAAACATAGAAAATAGGTGGAGTAGGCCATTTGGCCCTTCGAGCCCAGCACCACCTTTAAATATGATAATGTCTGATCATCCAAAAGCAGTACGCCATTCCTACTTTCTCCCCATATCCCTTGATTCCATTAGGCTTAAGAGCTAGATTTAACTCTCTCTTGAAAACATCCAGTGAATTGGCCTCCACTGCCTTCTGTGCCAGAGCATTCCACAGAATCACAACTCTGGGTGAAAAGGTATTTCCTCATCTTAGTCCTAAATGACCTACCTCTTATTCTTAAACTGTGACCCCAGGTTCTGGTCTCCACCAACATCAGGAACATTTTTTCCTGCATCTAGCCTGTCCAATCCCTTAAGAATTTTATATGTTTCTATAAGATAGCCTCTCATCCTTCTAAATTCCAGTGAATATAAGCATAGTCAATGCATTCTTTCCTCGTGTGTCTGTCAAAGTCCGTGAGTGGCCAACAACTTTGAGTTTGAGTTTAGTTTATTGTCACGTGTACCGAGATACAGTGAAAAACATTAGTTGCATTCTAACCAGTCAGCGGGGAGACAATATTATATTTATGAGGGATTAGATGGGAGCTATATTTCAGAGGGAGTTAGATGTGGCCCGTGTGGCTAAAGGGATCAGGGGGTATGGAGAGAAGGCAGGTACAGGATACTGAGTTGGATGATCAGCCATGATCATATTGAATGGCAGTGCAGGCTCGAAGGGCCGAATGGCCTACTTCTGCACCTATTTTCGATGTTTCTATGTTTCTAATACGTGATTACAATCAAGCCATTCTTGATACAATCGATACAACTCTGTCCTCTGCTCCGGCATTTCTTCTCCTGTGGTCCACTACCCCTCCCCTGCTCCTCACCCACTCGCCACGTCTCGGCAGTATCTGGAGGACAGGGTGCTGAGTTCAACTGGTGCCCTGTGACGCCCAGCTGCAGCCCACTCCCCACCTCTGCCCTTTCACACTCTACGTCAACTTTCAATCCGGAGTAAGCTGAAACCTCCGCTAATTGTTCATTGAAGGGGGTCAAGGCACTGTCACTGACGGCAATCTTTGATGGCAAGTTGCCCACCCTAATCCCCTGGGTCCTGGGCCCGGCTATGTGACCCTGACCCCAACCTCTGACCCTGCTCAAGGAGTTCAAACTGCAACAAAAACCAGACCTTTTGGAACTAGCTTCTTTTTTTAACTGTTTGTTTTGCTGGATGAATTCAGCAAGCTGACAGATCTATAAATCTATATTGTGGTTCAGTTCAGCGGCCACTAAGATATTTCCCTGTGCATTCCTACCTCCCAGTACTAATCCACTCACATTTCATTCAGTGGTTTCATTAAATTGACTATTACAAAATCAACCCCTGGCAACTAACTTACCGGATTGTACTGTGCAGCGTAAGTGTCCACTGGATCCCCCCTTATCATTAACATGTTGATGACTGATTCAAACCGAAGCAGGTCATTCAGCCCATCAAGTCGAGGTCAGCTCATAGCAGAGCAATCCTATCATAGAGAGACACAAAAAGCTGGAGTAACCTAGCGGGTCAGACAGCATCTCTGGAGAGAACAAATAGGGACTGTTTCTGAAGAAGGTGTCTCGACCCCAAACATCACCTATTCCTTTTCTCCAGAGATGCTGCCTGTCCTGCTGAGTTACTCCAGCATTTTGTGTCTCTCTTCAGTTTCATTCCTACAGAGCCATCCTGTTTGAGACTTTCACTTCTGTCATTGGGGAGACTAACATCGGGGAGACTAAGCGGAGGTTGGGCGATCGTTTCGCCGAACACCTCCGCTCAGTCCGGAATAACCTACCTGACCTCCCGGTGGCTCAGCACTTCAACTCCCCCTCCCATTCCCAATCCGACCTCTCTGTCCTGGGTCTCCTCCATTGCCAGAGTGAGCAACACCAGAAATTGGAGGAACAGCACTTCATATTCCGCCTGGGTTGCTTGCGTCCGGATGGCATGAACATTGAATTCTCCCAATTTTGCTAGCCCTTGCTGTCTCCTCCCCTTCCTTAACCCTCGAGCTGTCTCCTCCTCCCATCCCCCCCGCCCTCAGGCTCCTCCTCCTCTCTTTTTCCTTCCTTCTCCCCCCCCATCAGTCTGAAGAAGGGTTTCGGCCCGAAACATCACCTATTTCCTTCACTCCATAGATGCTGCTGCACCCGCTGAGTTTCTCAAGCATTTTTGTGTACCTGGGACTTTCTCTTGTCAGGCATTAGAGTGAGGCTGTAACCGAAGGTAAATTTGCAAAGAGATTAAGACTCACTTCTCATCTTCCTGTTGCATCAACCCATTTGCAGGTATTTGGAAAGAAACCTATGCCTAGAAAATTACCAGATCGCTCTTCAGTTCAGGTCCTACTCTGGTAGGCATACCTCGAGGATAAACCAGCATCTGCAGTTCTTTGTTTCTACATGTTCCCACTCTGGTATGTTTGACCTCTGCATAGCATCAGACATTGTTCATAAGATCATGAGATAGCAGTAGAATTAGGCCATTCGGCCCATCAAGTCTACTCTGCCATTCAATCGTGGCTGATCTATCGCTCCCTCCTCAGTGGCGTCAGCGGTGAAGCCTCGGGACGATGGGGCATCAGCGGTGGTGAGGCCTCGAGGTGGCGGTGATACTTTACGGGTCGACCCGCGGTCGACGGTCAATGAGAGAGTTTGTTCGCTCGTGTGTCAGACGATGTCGCTCACTGGTGGCTTCTGTCGTCGTCCAACACGTTGACAGAATTGCCGCCCGACGCGTCACAGAGTGAATCGTGTCGTCGCATCCAGGGATCGCCACAGGGAGGCTTCTGTCATGATCCACGATGAGAGAGTGGAGGACCACAATGAGGGGGGGAGGGGAAGAACAATGGAGGACCCGGCGCGGGAGGTGGGGGAAGGACAATGGGGGGGGGGGGGGGGCAAAAGACGATGGGGACCCACGTGGGGGAACTGTTGGGGGGGGGGGGGGGGACAAAAGGGGGGGGGGGGGATAAAAAGGGGGAGCCGGTGTCTTTTTTATAACTTTGTTATAACTTTGTCAGCGCCGTGGCTGCTATTTGTATACATTGTGTATGCAAGCAAAGAATCTCACTGTGCCTAGTCACATGTGACAATAAAGTATTCCTATTCCTATTCCTCCATTCTCCTTGCCTTGTCCCCATAACCTCTGACACGCCTTTGACTAAAATGGCTGCTCTCAGCCTCACTGGTTGTGCCACACTTCAGAGGAGTGCAGCCACCTGCAGCATGGACGGATTCTTGGGTGGATTGTACTTGCGGTTGGTCACCCACTGAACATCACATTGGCTGCCTCCCCCTCACCTGGTCTGCCACGGGGAGTGGTCATGGAGTCACGGAGAGGTACAGCATGGAAACAGACCATTCGGCCCACCGGATCCGTGCCAACCATCGGATTAGATGTTTAGTAAATCAGATTAGATGGTCAGTGAGATGGTCAATGGGTAATAGGCTATATTAGAAGAGGAATCTTCATGTTAAACTCCTACACAGAATGTGTATAAAATAAATTTTTAATAAAAACACGGTTGGTTTATCCTTTTTTGCGGAGTTTTGTGTTACAATAGAGCGATTGATTTTCCTTTCTTCTTTTTTTTTCTTTTCTTTCTAGGGTCTTATTTCTTTTCTTTGCTTCCTTCCCTAAGGGGTTCTCTTCTCCCAACACTTTCCTGCACCTTCATGATTCTTGCTTACTTTCCTTCTTTTATTTCTATCTTTTTTAAAGCTCAAAAAATGAAGTGGTACAACATAATGTAATAAGATATATGCGATGTATTAATGTGATTAAAAAAAAATAAAATAAAAAAAAAAAAAAAAAGAATGTGTAGACAGACGCGTTGTCGCCAGTGCCAATCCTGACCAGGTTCTCTTTCTGTGCGTTTCACATCTCACTATGAGATTCTTCAAGATACTGCAGTTTCCTGCCACATCCAAACGTGTGCTGGTAGTTTAAATGGCCACTGTGTATTAAGTAGTGCAGTGGTAGAGCGGCTGCCTCATAGCACCAGAGATCCGGGTTCAATCCTAACTATGATTGCTGTCTGCACAGGGTTTGTATGTTCCCCTGTGACCGCGTGGGTTTTCTCTGGGTGCCCCGGTTTCCTCCTCAGGTTTGTAGGTTAATTGGCATTTGTAAATTGTCCCTAGTGTGTAAGATAGTGCTAGTGTTCGCTGGTCAGTTCCACGCTATATCTCTAAAATCTAAAGCCTGAAGTAGCTTTGTGGGTGTGTGATAGAATCTAAAGGGAGTCAATGAGAATGTGGGAGAATAAAAAAAAATAGGATTAACGTAGGATTAGTGTAAATGAGTTGTTGATAGGCAGTGGAGATTTGGTGGGCCGAAGAGACTATTCCCATGCTGTTTCTATCCATGGCTCTAACTTGGAAACAGCCAGACAAAAGATGGTCAGTCTGATGCTGATCAGTGAATCTGTGATAAATTGTGCGGCACAGACTGTTAATGGGCTTACTGTTTGATGTCACCAAAGACACAATCAGTACTTCAATCAGGAAGCAAGGGGCTTTGGTTTAGAAAGCCTCTCATGATGGAGTTTGACTGTGAAGGGTCACCTCGCACAACTCACTAGCTGCTACTAATAGTCTTTTTGTTACCCAGACAAAGGCCTTTAACCACAGCCTCTGTCCCAGGGGGCACCAGTCCTTCGCTTTTGCTGATTTTGTATTCATGACATGTGGTTAGTTTTGTTGAGCGGCAATGGGTTTTCTCTTTAAATTCTAAGGAGTTTGCACAGAGGGTTCCCTGGATTGTGGAGCACAAATAATACATTCATTAAACTGGTGTTACAAGCGGAGTTTCTAACAAGCTTTTGTTACATTCAAGCCCCAGCACATGATCATCTCGTCTTCTGAGAAAGAAAAAACGTGCCTGTTTCATCAGATTCTGAACAGGGATTCTGAGTAAAATGGGACAAAAAATAGGCTTGTCTCAGGAGCTGAATTGAGAACCTTCCTGCGTGCATTTGCAGTGACACTCATAGTGGCTCTTCACTGAGATAACTGACGTGGGGATTGAAGTACCTCAGTCTCGTGGTGCGAGATAAGGTTACCTCCTCTGATGTGTAGGAAGGAATTCTCGACCCGAAACGTCACCCATTCCTTCACTCCAGAGATTCTGCCTGTCCCACTGAGTTACTCCAGCATTTTGTGTTTATCTCCTCTGATTGCAGTATAGCATCCTGTTGGAAAATTGTGAGTCTGAATGCAGTGCAGTGGCACAGCTGATAGAGCCACTGCGTCACGGCTCCGGTGACCCGGGTTCGATTCTCACCTCCGGCACTGTTTGTATCGAGTTTGCATGTTCTCCCTGTGACCACACGGGTTCCTCCAGGTGCTCTGGTTTCCAACCATATCCCAAAATCGAGTGGGTTGGTCAGTTAATAGGCTGCTGTAAATTAGCCCTCGTATGGGTGAGGGATAGAATCTGGAGAGGGAAGACTGTTGATGGGAATGTGGGGGAGTTAAATGGGATTTGTGTCAGATTAGTGTAAATTAGTGCTTGATGTGAATTCATTGGGCCAGTTTCACAGAACAGTAAAAGCACAGCAAAAAGCCCCTTGACGCAGTGTCCATGCCAAACATTATGTCAAGTTTAACTAATCTGTGACTGCGTGGGTTTTCTCCTGGTGCTCCAGTTTCCTCCCATGCTCCAAATACATACAGGTTTGTACATTAATTAGCTTCAGTAAAAAAAATTAATTGTCCCTAGTGTGTAGTGTAAGGGGTCATTGCAGGTCAGTGCGGACTCGATAGGTCGAAAGACCTGTATCTCTAAAGTCTAAAGTCTAACGTACCTAAATGCTAATACCACTTTATATTCCCCATAACAAAGGGGGTGGGTTCCTCAAAAAAACGCCAACATCTTGATTTTCTCTAACTCAAACCCTTGACAAAAAATGTGGTGTTTCTTCCATATTTTGTGTTTATTTCCGTTTTTTCCTCTGATAAATTGAAACTTTATTCCGTATCTCAAATTTTTTGGTGGTGATTTGTGAATTTCTATTACCTGAAATGCCTTCACACATTGTGTTAGTACTTAAAGGGGAACAGTGGAGTGGCGCAGCGGTAGAGTTGCTGCCTTACAACGTCAGAGACCCAGGTTCGATCCTGGTGCTGTCTGTATGAAGTTTGTACATTTTCTCCATGACCAGCGTGGGTTTACTCCGGATGTTCCAGTGTGGTCCTCCCACACTCCAAAGGCATACAGGCTTGTTGGTTAATTGTCTTGGGTAAAATTGTGAATTGTCCCTAGTGTGTATAGGTTAGTGTTAGTGTGCGGGGATCGCTGGTCAGCAAGGACTCAGTAGGTCAAAGGGGCTGTTTCCGCGCTGTATCTCTAAACTAAATTAAACTAAACTTAACGAAACAATGAAGCAAAACCACAGACATACAATTAATGGCAACATAGGACCTGCTACTCCAATAATTTTGCCTCAAGTGAGGATGGTTCAAGGATTGAGATAAAAGAATACCACAAATTGCTCGAACCACTTCTCAGCAGCTCTTGACCATAACAACGTGCCCTGCTGCCGACTCCAAGTCATCCTCTGCCTCCAATGTCTCAGCCCATTCCCTCCAGAACTACCTCCAGAATCTCAGTTGTTCCCACCAGAACTCGGCATACTGGCCTGCATTTACCCCCAAAACCCTCTAAACAGACGGCACAGTGATGCAGCTGGTGGTGCTGCTGCCTCACAGCACCGGACACAGGGATTCAGTCCTAACCTCGGGTGCTGTCTGGGTGGAGTTTGTACATTCTCCTTGTGACCACATGGATTTCCTCTCGGTGCTGTGATTTCCTCCCAAAATATATGTTTTTTGTGGTTAATAAATTGCCGCTAATGTGTAGAGAGTGGATGGAAAAAGTGGGATAACAAAGAGGTAGTGCAATGGTTCAATGGTATAATGGTTCTTTATTGTCACATCTGCACCCCATAGTGAAATTCTTTTGCATAACCACAAACGCTACAATGTTGGCGCCATTTAAAATTAAAAAAACAGAAAACACAAACAGTGCAAATTCCAAAGTGCAGTCCACAAGTTGAAGGGCCTGGAGCGCCCCAGATCCAGGAAACCTGCAGGCCTGTGACTCGATCTCCCTCTCCTCTGCCGACTGCCCCAATGTTAAACCTCCAGTGTTTAAATAAATACAGTGCAAACCAAAGAGGTCTTTCACCTCTCTTTACTGTGCACATGCATGCCCTGTCTGTAAACATTCTCTCTTTAACTGCAGTAATTTCCCCTAACCTCTCATCTGCCTCATTTATACTCTGGGACCCTCCTCCCTGCCAATGTGGCAATGTGCCAATTGTAAACCTCCCCAAATAGCGCTAGCAAATCTCCCCCTCTCCATAATATTGGATCTTCTCCAGTTCTGGTGCAACCTGCTGTTCTTGTCGTTGTCTCTGGACCAGCAGAGATCCAAATGATCCAAAAACCTGGACCCCTACCTCCTGCACAGGCTGCATAGCCATGTATTAATCTGCCCTATCTCTCTGATCATGTCCTCACTGGCACATGGCACTGGGAGTAATCTAGAGATTCCCCCCCCTCAAAGTCCTGCTTTTTCATCTTTTTCCTAACTCCCCATACACCCGCAGGACTTCATCCCTTAGCTTATTTATGTTGTTGGTACCAATGTTCTAACAACCTCCCTCTTGAGAAAGTTCTTCAGCTGCTCCGAGCCATCCAGGGAGGCAACACAATCTTGGGGTTCTGTTTATTGCTGCAGTATCTCCTGCCTCTCCCCCTAACTATACAGTCTCTGGTCGATATAAACCTGCTGGACCTCACCCTACCCTGCTCTCTGCTCTTCCTCAGAGGGAAACCTGGTGCCACAGACCTGACTGTTGCTGCTTTCCCCATCACGATCATCCCCTTCCACCCCCCCACCCCCCCTTCCCAAACAATATCTGAAAGGTATACTTGCTTTCGAAGGGAATGGCTAGCAGAGTTTCCTGCACTCTCTGCCGAATCCCTTTACCCTTCCTGGTGGTCTCACATCTACATTCTGTCTGCAACTTGGGTGTGACCACCTCACTATAACCCCTATCTCAAACACCCTCACGAGGGCGTCCAGCTGTACAGCTCCAGTTCCTTCCCACATTCAGTCAGTGTATGAGAGTGTCAGGTGGATTAGGCATTTGATACCACAGAAAGGGGGTGTGGATCGCCAGGTTCCGAGCTTTCAGGCTCGGACAACTATCAGTGAACCTCCAGGAAGAAGGGTCTCGTCCCGAAACTTTGCCCATTCCTTCTCTCCAGAGATACTGCCTGCCCCATTGAGTTATTCCAGCATTTTGTGTCTATCTCCAGATGACATGTCAAAGCGAGCTCCACTGTAGGCAGTTCATAAACAGCCGGGGGCTCCGACCCTTCTCACTCAGCATTTCAGCCCAGTTTATGCACAGATCTCAGCTCGGGTTTGCACAGGGCACTTTTGAGTGAGTGCAAGCCAAAGGTAATAAAACATCCACTCTCTCTCTCTCTCTCTTTCCATCATAATTTCCACTGCCCCTGCTCTTCTCAGGCTGACACTGAGCTACACCTCACCTTTGTTTGTTGCCCCGCTGCTGGGCCTTGCAGAATGAAAGGGATTCTGTTGTTCATACAGTAAATGCAGTTACCAAACAAAGAAAGGTATTACTCGATCAAACAGTTTAGTCATTAATCACGCTGGCTTGTTAAGTGGTGCCAACTCTGTAAATCCTTCAGAGAGGTCATACACACACGCATTCCCATTGACTAAACCTTCTTGTATCCTTTACAAGACTCTCATAGTGTATTGACCAGAAATGAACACAATGTTTGTGTTTTGGAATTATTTATCTTAGCCTCCCTTCCTGCCTTCCAAATACCTTTGCCTAGAGATTTATCGGTGCATCCAATGTTTATATAGGTGACCAGCAAATTAATTAGGAAATTGACGAAAAAGACCATTTCAAAAGTTGGTCCATAAAAAGTCACTGTGCGACTGCTTACCTGGGCTGTCACAGTGACAAATACCTGTGGTTGCCATGACACTCTGCACTGCCTGCTGGGAAGTGGGTCAGCCCCAAGAGAACAGCCGGATAAAAGGCTGCCATGGAGGTGAGGGCAAATGAGGAGGGGAAGTATGTGGCTATCAGCTGTGGCTGAACAACCTCTGACTACCTCCCCTACAACTCTCCCCAATAATCCTTCCTGACTCTTACTTAATGAAAGTCACACAGCATAAAAAGGCCCTTCAGCGCCAAATCCATACTGAGTAACAAGCACACATTTGCACTAATCCTATTTTATTCTCCTCACATCAACTCTCCTCCCACCAACCAGACACTACCACACAGCTACACTGGAGGCCATTTACAGAGGCCAATGAATCTACTATGAAGTGTGCAAACCTGAGCACTCGTATATAACTCACGGGTTCATAGAGAGAAGGTGCACCCTTCACAGACACCTTGCCTCACCTGTTCCTGCTCACTCTCCCATCACAGCTGTTTCTGTGAACCCCTCACACACACGGGTTTTGTTCACTTCTGACATAAACAGTTTGGGTTACGAATGGTACTCAGGGACAGAACCCTGTCATAACCGGGGCCCTGCCTGGACTGTTAATGCCATGCCCTCTGCATTCTTTGATTGATACAAGGGAAGAAAGTCCCCCATCCCTATGCTGAATGTATATGTACATTGAATCGTCCTTCTATTGAAATCTATTTGCAACCCCTCCTGACTGACTGCCCATCTTTTATATTGTAGATTTCTGGTTTCGAGTGAAACTGATATTAAGCCTGTGAGGCAGAAAATGAACTAGTGCCCTGTCCTAATCCTTTGCATTCCTCGGGCAGAAGATTAAGGCATACGTTGACCTCCTGGTGTCAAAGGATTAAAGGTTATCAAGGCTTAAAGGTCTTGGTGACCTTCGGAAGATGGCACAGCTGTAAAATGCATGATATAATATGACCACCAAATGAATGATTGACCAGAATGAAGCTGTGAACTCCGGCGGCTGAGAAATAGCTGGGATTCCAACCTGTCATGACCTGGCTTCTGCGAGACAGTTGGCTGTAAATAACCAATGGTCATTTCTGGCCAGCACGCATGCCTGACCCGCTGAGTTCTTCCAACACTTTATTTGTTGCTGTAGATTCCAACGTCCACAATCTTTTGTGTCTTGTGCCACCATCTGGGTCCTCTCTCCACAGAGAAGCAATCGTCAACTACCATTCTCACCATCGTTCTTAACCACTATAAGGCACCCACCAAATACCCAGCTGGGTCCCTGTTCCTGGAAGCAGACACTGCCACAGCCCCCTCTCACCCGGGGTTCTGAGAAAGCCTGACTACACCTTGAAATATCCTGTACTTCTACTGTAACGTACAGTTGCTGCAGCTGCTGAGGAGGCATGAACTTAGTCTGAAGCTTTATCTTTTGTGACCTCTATTTTCCCAGCTTGGGAAACATAGGGCTTAAGCAAAACCATTCTCTGGAATCCAGAGTTGATGCATCATCATCAAGCTGGGTTGCACTGAGCTGGGGCTATCGGGCAATCCATTTATAAGATTCGTACATCATTGTGATCCACATGTAGTTTTATCATATGTTAAACCTACAAAGTTATTAAATCGGAGGTAATGCCTCTTGTGACGTATATTGACATGGTTCTCATGGATTATCCCACTAAACTGTGGCAAAATCCTGCTCTAATAGGAATCTCAGTAAACCTCTTCACTTTCTCAATGGCTGAAGACATGTTTCCCATCTTTGGTAATAAAGTTTGGGGTAAACTGTGAAACCATGGTCATGGAGTCACGGAAAGATGCAGCATTGAAACAGGCCTATTGATCCTTCTAATCTGCGTTGGCCATTAAACAACCTTTTCCTCTAATCCTACATTAATCCTTTTTTTAATCTCCTTACATTCTCTTCAGATTCTACCATTCATATCTACACATGAGGATCCATGTACAGTGGCCATTTTAACCCAGCAACCTACACAGCTTTGGGATGTGAGAGAAATCGGAGCTGTGTGGGGAACACACGTGGTCACAGGGAGAATGTGCAAACGCCATGTAGACAGCACCAAAGGTCAGGATTGAACCCGGGACTCTGGTGCAGTGAGGCATGTAATTAGAAGGACCTAATGGTCAGCATTAGTGGCATAATGTTCCCTCTTTGCTGACTCATTAAAGACTTCCAAGCCAGATACAGCACAGGTTGGATGCAGAGCCCATGTCTTCATTTCTCCATTTGCTGGAGATGTACAGCCTGGATTAGATGCAGGTTAGAGCTCCATCCTAACCATTCCATCAAACAGCTCTAGGCAAGGTCGAGTACGAGGCAGATTCAGAGAGAGCAACGTCAGGCACAGCACATGTAGAAATTTAGCCATTCGCATTATCCAGTGGCACTAAGCCTAGAGAACAAAAATTCCTCTGCACGCAAATGAAATGAAAGCGAAATAGTTTACATCAATGGCCTGTCATAGGAACTGAATAAATGCGGAGAGATGATCTTTCCTAGAGAGGAAAAAAACTAGCTCACTAGCACAGGATCAGGAAGGAACAATGTTTCACAGAATTGAAGCACAAAGACAAGTTAAAGAAAGCAAAATCAAAGTGTCGTTCAGATTGTCATGGGTGTGATTTTTCTAGTACAAGTTGATGGTTGGGGGTATACCTAGCTCCTTGTAGGGATTGTGTAGGAAGGAACTTTGGATGCTGGTTTAAACCGAAGATAGGCACAAAATGCTGGAGTATGCAATGTTGAATGTTGCAGGTCAGTCACTGCCTGGGGCCGGGGGCAATCAGCCTACGATGGGAAGTCTTGATCACGGATTAACTGATGTAAAAATCGTTTCCCACCTGGTGTATGGAAAGGAATTTGTATCTTTAGTTTAGTTTAAAGATAGTGCGGAAACAGGCCCTTCAACCCACTGGGTCTGCAATAACCAGCAATCCCCACACATTGACACCATCCTACACACACAAGGGGCAATTTGCACGTATTCCAAGCCAATTGGCCTACAAACCTGTGCGTCTTTGGAGTGTGGGAGGAAACCGAAGATCTCAGAAGAAAACCCACAAGGTCACGGGGAGAATGTACAAACTCCATACAGACATGCACCCATAGTCGGGATCGAACGCGGGCCTCCGGTGCTGTAAGGCAGCAGCTCTACCACTGCACCATCGTGCCACCCCGTACCGTATTGTATTCTTACCTGCTTATCCTCAGTGTATCTGAACCAGCACGCTTCAGGGGATGGAGACAGCAAGTTAGTGAGCTGTACTGTATGTGGTTACCTCTGTGAACTCTGCACACAGATCCAATTTTGCGCTTTTGCAATTTTGCCCACCATTCACCACTTTTCAAGGAACACATTTTAATCTCCCATATTCCATTCTGTAAATGTCCAATATGTGTTTAATGGGTCAGCCTAGGTGAAGCTTTGCTTTGTGTGGTGTAATGGGTTCTTCTTTTGTGACTGTACGATGGAGTATAACAAAAGCTCACTCAAGCTTGGAGCAGCAGAGGAATCTGCCTGTATTGTGGCAATAAACTCTTAACTGAACTGAAGCTACGTTAAGCATGAAGCACAGCTTCAAGAGATAAAAACAACCCCATCAACTTTAAACTAACAGTTAAACACAACAACCACAAGCCATAAAACATATATCACAATACTTCCCCTTTAGGGAAAAGGGAAGATGTGCAGATGGGTGAACATGTTCACAATAAAGCGTATACACTTCAGTTAGTTAAAACGTGTCAGTCAAGAACTTGTAAGTCTCATTATATTTAAGAACTTTTATGGACATACTGCAGAAAGGATGTGATTAAGTTTGAATGGATCTAGAAAAGATTCACTAAAAGATAGCCAGGGAGGCTTGAGTTATGAGAAGAGAATGAATAGGCCGGGTGTTTCTCCTGAAGCAAGTGAGGGAGTGACCTTGTAGGATTTTATAAAATCACGAGAGACATAGATATGGAGGCTGGACAGCCCTTTTCTCAGTGTGTAGGAAGGAACTGCAGATGCTGCTTTACCGAAGATAGACACAAAATGCTGGAGTAACTCAGCAGGGCAGGCAGCATCTCTGGATAGAAGGAATGGGTGACATTTTGGGTCGAGACTCTTCCTCATGCATGCTGACCAAAGTGCCTCCCTGAGCTAATTCTCTTGACAACATTTGACCCATATCCCTTTAAACCTTTTCAATCCATGGACCTGTCCAAATATCCTTTAAATGTTGTCATTGTATTTGCCTCTACTACTTCCTCTGGCAGCTCGTCCCACATAACCATCAGCTGCCAGAAGAGGTGGATGAGGCAGGGACTATCGCAACGTTTAAGAAACAATTAGCAGGTACATGGATAGGACAGGTTTAGAGGGATATGGGCCAAACGCAGGCAGGTGGGACTAGTGTAGCTGGGACATGTTGGCCGGTATGGGCTAGTTGGGCCGAAGGGCTCACGCTATGACTTTATGGTGGCAGCACCTTGATTTGGGGTCCTTCCCCAAAATGCCTTTGCTTTGACTGCACCATGTGCATCACTTAGCATGTACTCAGCAGTGTTCCCTTATGGATGTCTTGTGGTACCGGAAGACCGCAAACCTGTTGATTGAGGTGGTCGACTTTCTCAGTGGAACTGAAGCCCGGTGCACACATCATTACTTAACCAGCCGTGCAACCCAGTTCCTTGATAATAATGACTCGTCAACCTTAAAATAACTGTTAAATTTAACAGCTGGTATACACAAGCCACAAAACAGTGTGCATTCACCACACTGTGATTAACATGTAATGCATTCACCACACTGTGATTAACATGCTGTAATGAGCAAATGAAGCCTTTTAAGAAGGAGTCTAATTTAGTTTAGTATAGAGATACAGCGCGGAAACGGGTCCGTCAGCCCACCGAGTCCGCGCCGACCAGCGATCCCCGTAAACTAGCACTATCCTACACACTAAGGACAATTTACTATCTTTACCAAAGCAAATTAACTTCCAAACCTCTTTGGAGTGTGGGAGGAAACTGGAGCACCCGGGAAAAACCCATGTGGCCATGGGAAAACGTACAAACTCCATACAGACAGCACCCATAGTTACAATCGAATTTGGGTCTCTGGCACTGCAAGGCAGCAACTCTACTGCTGCGCCACCGTTCTGCCTGTTCAAGCAACCCCCCCCACACACACCATTTGTTGCCGTTGATGTTCCTTCCAATGAAATGTTCTGATGGTTGTACCACAATGCCACTAAGGATCCCCCAACATTTTGGCTTTGGTAACTGGATCCACAATTGGCTTCATAGTAGAAAGCAGAGGGTGGTGATTGAAGGTAGTTTTATGTCTTGTGTCTTCAGAGGTCGGTGCATCTCAGGGCTCAGTGCGACATCCATTGCTGTTTATCATCTATATCAACGATTTGTATGAGAATGACAGCTTTTAGATGGCACTAAAATAGGTCGTAGACATTGAAGATGGTTATCAAGAATTGCAGCAGGATCTTGATCAGCTGGGCAAGTGCGTCGAGGAGTGGCTGATAGTTTAATTCAGATAAGTGAGAGGTGTTTGCATTTTGAGGGGTCGATCCAGGGCAAGGCCTCACTGTTACCGATAGGCCCCTGAGGAGTATTGCAGAGCAGAGGGAGCTGAGACTACAAGTACACAGTTCCCTGAAAGTGCCCGTTGCAAGGTGGTAATATAATATACAGGGTGGTAAAGAAGGCTTTTGGCATGCTTGCCATCATCAGTTGAACAACACAGTATCGAAATTGCGACATGATGTTAGAATTGCCCAAGACATTGGAGAGGCCGCAGCAGGAGCATTGGTTCAGTTGTTTTGTCACCCTGGTATAGAAAATATGCCATTAGCTGGAAAGGGTGCAGAAGAAATTTACAAGGATGTTGCCAAGACTCAATGGCCTGAGCCATAGGAAGAGATTGGGCAGGCTGAGGCATTATTCCTGGCAGCATAGGAGGTGTATTAAATCATGAGGGGAACAGATAGGGTGTATTTACAGAGTATTTTACCCAGGCTAGAGGAATCAAGAACAAGAGGGCATTGGTTTATAGTGAGAGGGGAAATATTTAATGGGAAGGATGGCAGGTATGTGGAATGAGATGCCAGGGAAGGCAGTTGAAGCAGACAATTGCTAACTGAAAAATGCAATAAGGACATTTAAAGGACATTTGGACAAGTGCATGGATAGATATGGTTTAAATAGGAATGGACCAACACAGGTAAATGGGACTAGCTCAGATGCAGCATCTTGGTCAGCATGGAAGGGTTGGGCTGAAGGGCCTGGTTTTGCATTGGAAGGAACTGCAGATCCTGGTTTAAACCGAAGATAGACTGTACGACTATGGCTGTATATTCCTGCTGAAATTTCCGATGTTTCTGTCACAGAATCCATGTGATACTTCTCCACATTTTGGTCACGAGGATCTTTCCTTTCCCGTGGAATTAACTAGTTAGAGACACGAGACCACCCCAGAAACTATTTGCTGAACTGCCACATCACAGTTGCTGGAACAAGCTAAAGAAATTGGTTCTTTGTAACATTATTACACATGCCATGATCAACTAAGTGCAGGTGAGTAGAACCTGGCCCCTGGCAGTGAAACCCTTCCTGTTTGGAGCTTGGCTGCATTGTGACAAGGTGGGAGTTTTGTGATGTCGCCTGGAGACATGTTTGGTTTCGCAAGATCAATAGGAGCAGAAGAGGAAACTGATGGATTCACATTGGGTATCACAGTGGACCTCTGATTTGAGATTGATGTGAATATCTGGTTCTGGTTCTGGTTGATTACCGCACAAACACCTCGTATGTGGTTATCTCACGCAGGTCGGAGTGAGTAGAGTAGTGATTAAATTTTGAAGTGGGCCTTTTTGACCAAGTTGAGGAGATTTAGTTGCCCAATCCCCTTTTTAAATGACTTAACATCGGGAGCGGCCCGTGTGTTGGGTGGGAACCTATTCTATTCCCTTATCGTCCTTGGCTAAAGGGAATATTGGTAGCAACGTTTATTGAAATTAGCGAGTTGATGATGTAGGGACCGTTATTTTGTCTTGTTTCATTGCAGTTGGTGCTCTGGGATGACAGGAAATTTGATGGCGTGATTTTGTGAATCTCCTTGTAAATTGCAATAAGTCTCAGCCTGAGTCTGCGGAGCTCTAGGGTATCCCATCCGAGAGAAGTCCGCATATTATTCACGCTTGAGTTGCGCTTGTAGTCATTACATACAAAGCGGGCTGCTCGGTGTTGTACTTTCTCCAGGGTGATCTTGTTGTTGTTGTTGAAAGGATCCCATATGGCTCCACAATACTCCAATTTGGGCCTGACCAAGGACTATTGTGGAGCCATATGAACCTTTATAAACAATATAAATGTTTCAAGCGTGATAGTTATGAGAAACTTGCCAGAGATCCCTGGATATTGCGGAGGTGAGAGTCTTACCAGTTACAGCTGCCACAGGGATAGACTTAATGAGACATATCGCTCAGAATTTCAATGATGTAAAGTTATCTCCCAACTCATGTAGGCGGAGGAATTTTTATTCAGACTGCGCTCCATGCTATGTCAACAAAATACCATAGATTGAACCGTTGACTCTGTGGCGTATATCAGAAGTTGGTATTGAATAGTTGGATCTCAGGGGGTTGTAAAGGGGAATTCAACGATACAATGATTCAATGATACATTATTGTCACCTAAGTTCAGTGAAATTCTTTGTTTGTAACATACAATACGGTAAAATCATACCACAGACTTCACCAAGGCAGTACACAAACATTCGGCACGTTTCTGGCACTGACAAAGTTTCAAAAATTCTTAGTACAATCTTATCTTCTCACATCGGTGAACCAGGCCCGCTACCACACGTGGCCGCAGGCAGCCCGCCGGATCCTTTTCCGTTCTTGGCGGCTTTCCTCCATGTCCCTCTTCATTCTGGGTGTCCCCCCCCCCCCCCCCCGGGCAGGGTCCCTCATGGCTTTCACCGCCTAGACCCGCCGGGTCCCTCCTTGTTCTCGGCAGCGCGGCCCGTCGGTTTACTCTCGATGGCCTGCCCACCAGGTTGCTCTGGGCCCGCCGGTCGTTTGGCCGTTGCACCGCGGCAGATCCCGGGAGTCTTCTGCTCCTTGGCAGAATTGTGCGCTAATTTGTGATCGGCCTCTGGTTCCCTTTGTGATGTCACCTGGAAAGAGGTTTACCATGATGAGGTCCACAGAGACAGAATATGTCGAGAGGAGGGGGGGGGGGGAGGCTGAGGGAGAGAGATGACAATAACACTGACTACAGTCCACAGCAGAGAGAAATAACAGAAAAGTTTAATACCTCATTAAATCAAATATTAATTTAAAATGCATTAGAATTTAATGTAATCCCATCCCTAATCCCACTGTTAAAGGATCTATAATTCAGTTTAATTGGTTTTACATTTACAAATTCCTGAAATCATTTCTGCAGGGACTTCTGTGGGGCTTTCTTCATAATTCTGCAGAGAAGATTTTAGATCTTGAATTATTAGCATATGTGACTTAAGAAGGTGTGTGTGGGTGTGTGGGTGGGGTGTGGGTCATTTTGCCTTTGAAAGTTATCTCCTCGAAAACCAGACGCCAAAACGGGGAAATATTTTCAGATTTCAGTAGCGATTGACCTTATGATTTTAGAAATCCACTCCTCTGTAAATTTGGTCAATTATTGCCCGATATTTTCACACAAATTGTTCACCAAACAAACACAAATATCGCCGCTGGCCAGCTCCTGATGTCACAATGCCTTTGTTCCTCCCGACCAGCTCCGCAGATTTTCAATGAGCCAGTTACGCTCCCCACTTCCTGCTCCCTCCCTCCCCCCCCCCCCCCCCCCCCTCTTCTCGCCACCTTTCCCCCCCACACCCCCCCCCCCCCCCCCCCCCCGCGTTCTTCAAAAAGCGCAGAAAGAACGAGCAACTTCTGCGGATCCGGAGGTCGTTGCCGCTCAACGGAGGCCACCGGCCCATCTTTTGAATCCTGTCCATCTTCCCCGCCTGATCGCAGAACATGGCGGCAGCCATTACTCCATCTGGGAAACCTGCGATTCCTCCGTTGATCGCAGAGACATGGGGAATTGTGACGCCAGAGAGCTGCCGAGGTACCGCTGCCCTTTCGCAGTCGGCCCCGTCCGAGTCGCCCACACACACCGAGTTCAAGTTCGCCCTCCTCCCTCTCTCTTCCCATTCCTCTCCACTTCCTCCCCCCCCCACCCCACTCCCCCTTCCTCTCCCCCCTCCTACCTCCTCCTCCCCCCCCCTTCACCCCCGCTCCCCTTCTCCCTCACTTGCCCCTCACATCTACTTTAAACTTTCCCACTTAACACCTTAAGGCTACGCATCCTAGTATTTGACATTTCCACCCTGGAAAAGAAACTCCATAGTTCCAGGTAAACAATCCAGATTTATCCAACTTCTCCATATGGTTAATATTCTCTAATCCGTGCAACATCCTGGTAAAACATTCTGCACCCTCTCCATATTGTCCAAAATGTAATGGGGTGACCAGAACTGCACACAATACTCCAAATGTGTCTCACCAAACTATTATGCAACTGCTAAATGACATACTCATATTCTAACCAATGAAGGCAGACATGTTGAATGCTTTCTTTACCACTCTGTCCACTTGTGTTTAGTTTAGTTTAGAGATACAGTGTGGAAACAGTCGATCCCTGCACACTAACATGAGTCCTACACACAAGAGGGACAATTTACATTTGTACTAAGCTAATTAACTTGCACTCCTTTGGAGTGTGGGGAGGAAACAGAAGATCTGGGAGAAAACCCATGCAGATCACGAGAAGAACCTACAAACTAGCAGACGTGCAGACTAGCGCCCCTAGTCAGGATCAAACCCAGGCCTCTGACGCTGTAAGGCAGTAGCTATGCTGCTATGTCCATACTGTCTCTCTCAGGAAGTTATGCACTTGCATAGACTGAAGCGCAATGTTTCACAAATATGATGAAACTCACACACCAATTGAGATTAGCATGCAGGTTGAAGAGAGGCAGTAATTTCTTTTTAATAAGTGAATTTACAGCGGTATGTCTCAGAGTCACAACTGGGCAGGTCATATGAAATTTAATTGAGATTTTTAACTATTTTGTTGACAGTCTGACAGTGTGTGTGATCTAGCTTGCTTCCATCTGACCAGAATGTGTATGGACATGCCTCCTAATCAGATTCATATAGTTATTTGAAAAGTTAACTATAATAGGAAAAAAATACATTCAGGGACAACATTTTTTTACTGTATCTTAAAATCAGATGCATGTCACATCTGTGTGTGATCTATTATCACTTTGGTGACTGCAATTTTAGGAAAATATCTCTTGGTTTCAACTATATTTGGTTTACCACTATAAATTTGAATAATGAATAAAAAGCAATTCAAATTACACTTTTTTTTGCATTAGTAATGCACTACATTTTGCTTTACGATTTCATTTCTGTAAGCAAAATGAAATGCAGAAATGAACAAGTCACAAACACTAAATTCTACCAAAACTTATTTATCGGTGTATAAATCCCAACCTCATTTTTGTCCCTTTCAAAACTACCTAGAAACTAAGATTAAAACACTACAATTTATGGACATCTTACAAGGCATTTGATGGAAGCGACATAAGAGATTCTGAACTGCAGATAATCCTCGTGGAATTGGATACCAGTTATTGACCTGTTTTGAAATTCACTGACTGCCAAGATGACTGGGAATGGGGATCATTGCATGAGCTCAGTTGTACAGCAATGAATAACACTGAATTGGAGTTGCAGCATCCAAGTTATCGAAGAGTTGAGATGCATAGCTATAAGCCAGGGTTTATTAATGATGTGCTTTGTCAGCTGTACAGCTTAGATGTAAGACATCAGCCTTCTACAAACATTACAGTTTAACAGAATAGTGTATTGATTCATAGAGAAATCACAGTTCCATGAATATGTAGAATACAAATAAAGAGACATGACACCCAGAGCAAAACAAATGACTAACTAGTAATGGGGGAGCCCCTCTCAGTTATAATCTTAAAACTGTTTCAGCTGATGCGCCGGGATTCATGTAGCTCTGGAAAAACTGTCTTCTCATTTCCTTTGACCCAGCTGCCTGCTTTTATGGAAAGGTAAGGTGTGAAAATGAGAGATCAAAGGGGAAGGTGAACGAGGCATACAATCAGTAAAATTTAATCAGGAGGACAGTGAAACTAGTCAGGGGAACACGGTAGGTAGGCTCAAACCACCCAGGTACTTTCCCCTGCAAATGCAGGAGTTGGAATACCTGTCCCTAAACCCCTTCCCTCGGCTCTGTCCAAGGACCGCGACAGTCCTTTCAGGTGAGGCAGAGGTTCACCATCCTCACTAATGGCCTTCCTTCACCATAAAGTCCAAGTCGGGATGTTTGCTGGTGATTGTCCAATGTTCAGTTCCTTTCACAATTCAACGGAAAATAATATGGTCCATATCTACATGGACGTGGTGGGCCGTAACATCCTGTTCCTGTGCGGCATGACCCTACTACTTCATGATTAACGAGAATAGAGCAGATGATGCCTATTGGTGTTCATTATCGTCACGTGCACTGAGATGTAATGAAACATTTTATTTTGTGTACTAACCAGGCAGATCATCTCACGCATGAGTACATTGAGTAGCACAAAAGAGAACATAAGCAGTGCAGAATAACAATAGTCAAGAGTGTTTTATTGTCATATGTCCCAGACAGAACGAGGACATTTGTGCTTGCAGCAGCACAACGGAATATTGTGTTGCATCTGTGGAGAAGGCAGGCATGGGTTATTGATAGGGGACGATCAGCCATGATCACAATGAATGGCGCTGCTGGCTCGAAGGGCCGAATGGCCTCCTCCTGCACCTATATTCTATGTTTTCTATGTTTTCTATCTACAAAAAGTGCAGATAAAGGAAGCAATGTTGCAATGAGATAGGTTGGAAGATCGACGATCCATCCTTAGTACATGAGAGGTCCAACATGAGAGGTCCAAGCAAGTAGAAGCATTGCAACGCTTTCTTGGCCGCATGCAATTGGCCTTTCATTTTCTGTGGATTAACTGTCAGGAAACATAGAAACATAGAAAATAGGTGCAGGAGAAGGTCATTTGGCCCTTCGAACCAACACCGCCATTCAATATGATCATGGGTGGTCATCCAAAATCAGTACCCCATTCCTGCTTTCTCCCCATATCCTTTTCTTCAATTAGCCCTAAGAGCTATATATAACTCTCTCTTAAATACATCCAGTGAATTGACCTCCACTGCCCTCTGTTACTAAGAATTCCATAGATTCACAACTGTCTGGGTGAAAACGTTTTTCCTCATCTCAGTCCTAAATGACCTACCCCTTATTCTTAAACCGTGATAAGGAAAAGGCTGGTCTGATGTCTGCCACAGATACAGATGCATCTGTTGGGGCTGGCAATGTCATTGTTCTGACCTGTTTTTGGTGCTGATGGAAGATTTATCATTATCATAATCATCCTTTATTGTCACCTTCCAAAGCAACAGTTGTACAGTGCAAAATGAGAAGACGTTTCCCAGGGAATACCGGAGCATCGCACATAAAAACTTAAACATTTCACGCATAAAATAAAAACGATTAAAAAAACAATCCAGTTCCTGATAAAACAGTACGAATAGTTTAAAAAAGTGCAGGTAAAAACAGCAACATTAAAAATACAAGTAAAAACAGTCATAAAATGTCCAGGGCAGCTTAAGATTAAGTGGCCTGAGCCAGTGCCAGAGTTATTACTCAGTGCCAGTTATTAAATTGTCAGTGCAAAAGCAGCAGAATCAGGTGGAGTGACTGTTTAGCAGCCTCACAGCCTGTGGAAGGAAGCTGTTTAGCAGTCTGGTTGTCCGGGCTTTGATGCTACGGTATCTCTTTCCTGATGGCAGGAGATCTAGATGTGTGTGGAGTGGGTGCAGTCTGTCCTTTGCTATGCTCAGTGCTTTTTTCAGGCAGCGGCTCTGGAACAGTTCTTGTACCGAGGATAGCGAGACGCCAATGATCCTCTCTGCTTCCCTCACTACCCTCTGCAGAGACTTCCTGTCTGAGCAGTTACAGCTAGAGTACCATGTGTTCATGCAGTACGTAAGTACAGACTCCACCGTGCCCCTGTAAAAATTCCTGAGGATATTGGTGGGGAGTGAGACCTGTTTGAGTTTCCTCAGGTAGTGCAGTCGCTGATGGGCCCGTTTGACAATCCCAGTGTTGTTCCTGGACCAGGTGAGACCGTCTGTGATTTGCATTCCGAGGATAATTAACAAATAATTAACTAAATTCAGAATAAAAACAAGAGAAAGTGACTTGGGTCACCACGAGTCTAACAGATTATCACATGAGCCCAATTGTTTCATTACCATCTTTCAGGAATGGAAATCAGGCTGCTACATTGAGGAACATACCCAAGTGGAATGATATCCTCAACTGTATCACCACTCGTAGACCTACATTTAACAGGGCGATTCACATCCAGATGAAGGAGCAAATACAAAACCAGTAACCTCACAACTGAAGTCCGATTGGAACACACATTCTAGAAAGGGAATGCAATGTTTTTTCAAGAGGGGATACGATGGGATACTCAGATACAGTGAAAGACACAGGACTTCAAACTGTGTCAACCGGCAGCCCAGCCTCCCAAAGAACAAGACTGTTCAACCATGTGCTCGCTCTGGTTACCCAGGAAACTAATGGTCCAGAGTTTCCACAGCAAAGACTATATTCTTTGTGCAGGTAAATTTTGACCTTCTGCGCAGCCTTCCACGATAAACCTTTGGCAAACATGAAAGAAAAACACCACCCGCAAAATGCATGACATTGGACACCCTAGGAAAATAAACGTTGGCTTAATAGTAAGTATTGCGGCACAGTTGCGCAGCTGGTTGAGCTGCTCCCTCAGAGTGCCAGACACCCAGGTTGGATCCTGACCTCTGATGCTGTCTGTGTGGAGTTTGCACTTTCACTTTGTGACCATATGGATTCCCTCCCAGTGCTCCGGTTTCCTCCCATATCCCAAAGATGTGGGTTTGTAGATTAATTAGCTGCAGTAAATTGCACCTAGTGTGCAGGGAGTGGCTGAGAAAATGGGATAGAATACAACTCGTGTGAACGGGTGATCGGTGATCAGGGGGGAATCAGCAGGACTGTTTCCATGTTGTATCTTTAAACTAAAATAAAACTATTTCTTTGATTTTATTTTAAATCAATTTTGTAACCATGAGCAGAGGTTTTATTTTCTTTTTTTAAAGATACAAAGTGCGGGAGTAACTTAATGGGTCAGGCATGACCCATCTCTGGGGAACATGGATTGGTGACGTTTCGAGTCAGGACTTTTTTTTCCTTTTACTTGCCTTTGGATGGAAGGTTTCTATTTCATTGCTTAATATATTTCTCAATAATTTTACTCAATGGTGATGCGGGGAATAATTGGCTGCTCCTTCCCACCTTTCAAATATTGATGTCCCATGTTAAGTTAACCTTGGAAAAATAGTCAGACTGTGTGTGGGAGATTTCAGCAGTTCTCTCTGTGACCACTGGGTGGCTCTGTTCCACATTGTACTTATGGAGGCCATGGAGTTCCTCAGAGTTCGAAGCAAAGATCCTATAGCGAGCAAGATAGACCACTCCTGCGAAATCCAATGGGCTGACGTGTTGTATGTAAATCATGTTTCTCTGGGTATTTACATTTGCAGTTGATTAAGTTATGACATCGGATGGAAGCTGCATACCAAATCTCGTTGCATCTCTGTGCAATGACAATAAAATGTATTATTATTATTAAGAGCGAGCGAACGCGCGGACAGATGGATGAAAGCAATGATCATAGAGCGGCATTGGTGGACATTTCAGGCCAAGACCCTTCTTCAGACTGACGGTCAAGGGAAAGGGAAACGGGAGAAATAGGCATATCTTCCATTCATTTGTCCTTAGTACCGTCTATATTTCTTGCTCCTCTTTCCCCTGACTCAGTCTGAAGAAGGGTCTTGACCCGAAATGTCACCTGCAAAGATCTTTGGTCGCCTATTCCGCTCTATGATCGTTGCTTTTGTCCGTCTGTCCGCGCGTTCGCTCGCTCTTGGTGCCAGCGCTTCACCCCTCAGATGGCGCCAAACACACACACACACACACACACACACACACACCATGTCCAGCAGATCGGTGCGGGCCGAGAGAAGGAGCAGGGCGAAGGATGACATCAAATGGGTCAGGGCAGCTATCGAAAAAGTACAGATATGGTAAGGGGGAAATTTAGGAAATAGATGTTTAACAAAAAAAAGGGGGGGCCAGTGATCGCTCCATGTCTGTGTCGGAGAGAAGGGGGGGGGGATGGCTTGAGTGAAGATGGGTCTCGACCCGAAATGTCACCTATTCCTTTTGTCCAGAAATGCTGCCCAA
The DNA here is from genome assembly GCF_028641065.1 of Leucoraja erinaceus. Lineage (NCBI taxonomy): Eukaryota > Metazoa > Chordata > Chondrichthyes > Rajiformes > Rajidae > Leucoraja > Leucoraja erinaceus. The sequence continues at coordinate 16,961,579 of NC_073393.1, read as the reverse complement.
CGCGCTGCATTTTGTGTCTATCCTTTTATCCTCTCAGCCTGATATATGATGATATATGATATGCCATTTATTGTCACTATACATGTACAGTGAAATTGAAAGCTGCTCGTACTCAGTGCATACATATAATTTAGTACAAAAAACAAGAAACAGAAAAAACAAAAACAGAAGGGAGAAGGGGGGGGGGGGATAGGTGCACAATTCTGCGGCGCTATATACATATATACAGATGGAAGTCCGGGTGTTGGGCTGTGAAGTCAGTGCATGTGTGAATTTGAATTAAGAGTAGTTATAATTTTCGGAAAGCAACTATTTCTGAGTCTATTTGTCCTGGATTTGATGCACCTATAGCGCCTTCCAGAGGGCAGCAGGTCGAACAGTCCAAACGCAGGATGGGAGCTGTCTTTGATGATCTTCTTTGCCCTGCTAAGGCAGCGGGAGGTGTAGATGTCCATCAGGGAGGGGAGAGGGCAACCAATGATCTTCTGCGCTGTCCTAGTTACCCTCTGAAGCCTCTCCCTGTCTGCCATGGTGCAGCTGCCATACCATGCTGTAATGCAGTATGTCAGCAGGCTCTCGATGGACGAGCGGTAGAAGGTCAGCAGCAGGTTAGAGTCCAGGTTGTGCTTCCTGAGGACCCTCAGGAAGTGCAGCCGCTGCTGAGCCTTCTTGATGACCGCTGTCGTGTTGTCTGTCCAGGAGATATCAGCAGCGATATGGACGCCGAGAAACCGGAAGGTGTTGACCCTCTCCACACACTCGCCGTTGATGTGTAGGGGGACTAAGTCGGTGCTGTGCCACCTGAAGTCGACAATGAGCTCTTTTCCTGGTGTTCAGAGCCAGATTGTTTTCTGAGCACCAGGTTGTCAACTTCAGGAGTTCCTCTCTGTAGGCTGCCTTGTCTCCCTTTGAAATAAGTCCGACTACAGTAGTGTCGTCAGCAAATTTGACGATGCGGTTGTTGTTGTGGGCCGGACTACAGTCGTAGGTGTAGAGACAGTATAAGAGGGGGCTTAGCACACAGCCCTGTGGGGAACCGGTACTCAACCTGCGAGTGGAGGAGAGGTGGGGGCCGAGTCTCACAGTCTGGGGCCGGTTGGTGAGGAAATCTTTTATCCAGGCACATGTGAGAGTGGGGAGGCCGAGAGTGACCAGTTTACCAATGAGAATGTCCGGAATGATTGTATTAAAAGCTGAGCTATAATCCACAAAGAGCATCCGGACGTAGCTCTGCCCCTGCTCCAGATGGCTCAGCACAGAGTGGAGAGCTACGGTAATGGCGTCTTCTGTGGATTTGTTTTGGCGATAGGCGAATTGGTGGGGGTCGAAGTCTGGTGGTAGATAGTCCTTGATGTGCTGGAGGTCCAATCTCTCGAAGCACTTTGTGATTACCGGAGTGAGGGCCACAGGACGGTAGTCATTAAGGCTGGTGATGGGAGACTTCTTCGGCACTGGGACGATTGTGGCTGATTTTAGGCAGGACAGAATAACTGCCTGGTTCAGGGAGAGGTTGAAAATTCTGGTGAAGATGGCAGTGAGCTGGTGGACGCACACTTTGAGCACCTTACCAGGGACTCCATCTGGGCCGGTAGCCTTCTTGGGGTTCACTGCCAGGAGCACCCGTCTGACATCGTGCTCCCTGACAGTGAGTGGGGTAGTACAGGAGCCAGGTGAGGGTGGGAACAGGGCTGTAGCAGGTGAGTGCTGCTGTTGTGATGTTTCAAAGTGGGAGAAGAAGCAATTTAGCTTTATAGCAGAATTTAGCAATATAGCAGAATCTCCCTGAATTAGCTTGATGCCATGACGGCAACCGGTTACGCAAATGGCGCTGAAGATTACCCATGACCCTACTACAGCTTTTTAGTGGAGTGGACCATCTTGCTCGCTATAGGATCTTTGGTTAGAAGTCTTAATCTGCTTTTTGCTTTCTTCCTGCTTGCAAAGTTGGCACCACCAGACTTTGAAATGGATTAGCAGGTTGTTGGTGCCAGTCTTTGCAAAGTAAGTGTGCTCAAGGGACACTTAACTTCCAACAAAGCCCATTGCACAATGTACAGGCAAATGCAAATAAAACAATATGTTTATTGAGCAAAACACAAACTGCTGGAGGAACTCAGCAGGTCAGGCAGTGTCTAGGGAGGAATGGATAGACAACGTTTTGGGTCGGGACCCTTCTTCAGATTCAATCAGCCCAAAGAAGGGCTGACCTGCTGAGTTACTCCAGCATTTGGTGTTTTATTCAATCTGTAGATTCTTGTGTCTACAGTGTGTGTTTATCGAAGCTCTTCATAGACAGTTTCTGGGACTCGGTAAATTATTGTGCGGGTCAGAAATCACAGAAGCACAAAGCTTGAAGGGATGTCAGCCTTTTAAAGTAAGTGTCCACAACCAATTTTACATAAACAACAATCTTGACTTACACGTCTTACTTCTGGTGTTTTCTATAATGTATAATATCAAAGTATAATAGTACATTAGGGTATCAGAATATATTAGTATATTCGTGCATCAGAGTATATAAGTACCTAAGTGTATCAGTGTATAATAGTCCATTAATGTACCAGAATTTATTGGTACGTTAGTATATCAAACTATATTGCTACATTAATATATCAGAATATGTATGCACGTTAGTGTAATAGAGTATATTAATAAATTACTGTATCAGAATGTATTAGTGCATTTTTCTATCAGTGTAGATTTGTACATTAGCATATTAGAGAGTCAAGAGAGAGTCAAGAGTGTTTTATTGTCATATGTCCTAGATAGAACAATGAATGAATGAATAAATTTATTGGCCAAGTATGTACACATACAAGGAATTTGCCTTGGTGCTCCGCTCGCAAATAACAACAAGAAATTCTGTATATTAATAAATTAGTATATCAAAGTATATTAGTACATTAATGTACCAGAGTATATTGTTACATTAATATATCAGAATATATTTGTACAGTTTATAGTAGAGTATATTAATATATATAATTTTTGTATATTATTTATGATGCTTTTATAAGTGATATTCTAAGATTTTGTGTAGTTGATGGTGTTTTTATATGCAATGTATTTTATGTCATGTTGTCCCTTGCCTAGACCTTGAGTCCAAATACAGCTTAATAATAATAATAATAATAATAATAATAATAATACATTAATCAGAATGTATTGGTACATTTTCACTCCCAGTAAATGTTTCTATAGTACTTACTTCAACTACCTCTTCCAACAGTTCATTTCATATACCCACCACCATGTGAAAAAGTTGCACCTTAGGTTCCTATTAAATCTTTCCCCTCTCACCTTAAACCCATGTCCTCTGGTTCTTGATTGGTTCTACACTGGGGAAGGTGGAGGGGCACCTGATTATTCAAGACTCTGATTATTCAATTTATCTATTCCCCTCATGACCTTATACAGTTCTACACGATCTACCCAGATTTGCTGCTGATGAACAGCTGGCTGGGAAAAGGCTGGGGAAAGGATTCACAGCGATCTGAAGAGGCAGTCATTGGGCCCATGGAATATAAAGTTCAAAAACAGTGAGGTTCGAAGGAAAAGAGGCAACACATGAGCGATTGGAAGGTGTCATTTAAAGGACAGCCTCAGAATCTAGAGTGCTCCAACTGGAAATGGAGACTGGATACTGGTAACAAGGGAGTAACTGGCCATTTACTTTGTCTCCTGCCATGACTGCTCCCATCATCAGATGTAGATTGAATCAATCTTTCCCTTGTAAGTTAAGTTCCAGGGATCATTCGGGTTCTCTCAAATGGGAGGGTGTTGCAGGAGCTTATAAAACATAGAATACTGAACAGTACGGCAGGGGAACGGACCCTTTGGCCCTCGATGTATGTGTCGAACATGATGCCAAGTTAAACCGATCTCATCTGACTGTACATGATCCATATCCCTCCAGTCCCTGCAATACCATGTGCCTATTAAACACCACTATTGTATCTGCCTCCACCACCACCCTCACCACTCTCTATGTAAAAAACTTGGCCCTCACATCTTCATTAAATTTTCCCCCTCTCATCTTATAGCTATGCCCTCTGGTGTTAAACATTTTCATCCTGGGAAAAAGCTTCTGCCTGTCTACCCTATCTATGCCTCTGATAATTTTATATACTTCTATCAAGTCTCACCTCAACCTCCAATGTTCCAGACTAAAGGGCACACTTTCATGAACCGGGCAACAGTTTAAGTTATTTATGTTCTATTCTGAAGTACAGTTTATGAAATCCATTGTGAAAAGTCTGAGCCATAATCTAATGGCCCCTACTATCTGTTATCTGATTATTCATTTGTCTTGGAAAGGACGTGCTGTTTACAAGTTCATTTTTCATGTGTCGGCACCTGGCTCAAAAACGAAGTCAAAGGTCACCCAAATATTTAGTCTCCCGTTGGTGACAAGGCCTCACCTTGCCGCCAGCCTTTCCCTTGTTGCCATGGTAGCAAAACATTCGGGGCTTGTTGAAGGAGCAATGTTTGAGCAACAAGATTGTTTGCCAATATTTTCATGCCCTTTGTGTGTCCACCCGCAGTTTATCATCACACGATAGTTTATATATTGTGTAGGTAATCCCGGGATTTACTCTGGCTAATCAATCCCATTCTACCAGGAGCACAAGACTTGGGATGGGGCCATCCGTTTGAGGTATGTGCGGCAGCTTTTAATTTACTGGAAAGTCTGCTGTTACCTCAAACCGTCCTCGTCCTCACCAACTTCCTCTCATTTCGTCTTAATTAAAGAGACAAACAGCACAGAAACAGGCCCATTGTCCCATCGAGTCCACACCCATCTCCGCTAACCCTACCGCAATCTTGTTTTATTATCCCCAAATTCCCTTCGACTGCCCCCCAGATTCTAACACCCACCAACACACCAGGGGCAGTTTACAGCAGCCAATTAACTTGCATACTTGCATGTCTTTGAGATGTGTGGGATCACCGCACGGTCACAGGAAGAATGTGCAGACTTCACACAGACAGCACCCGAGGTCAGGATCACTGACATTACAAGGCAGCAGCTCCACTAGCTGCACCACTGTGCTGCACAACAGTAAACTGGAATTAAATAATTCCCATGGATTATCTTCCCATGCATTATGAACCACAATTGTACGCCCAAGCTAGTTTAAAAAAACAAACTTGTGCTAAAGTTCAAGGAACATCTATAATTATCAGATGTTGGATATCTGAAAGGGAAACAAAAGTTGTTGTAAAAACTCAGGCAGCATCTGTGGAAGGAGGAACAGAATCATCATTGCAGATTACGTGATGAGTGTTTCCAGCATTTATTGTTTTGATTTGTGCTAACATTCTGAAAGCAATCAAAAATTGACAAGCCTAAGATTAATGAGCTCATCATACCTGTCCCAGCTCTATCTAACCAGACTTGCCATGTAAGTATATCCCCTTTGAGGTATGCACCCAATACCCTTTCAAAGATTGTTATGGGATCTGTTTCCACCATCTGGGAAGATTGTGTGCAAAGGGGAGAGAGACATTTGGAGTGATTAAGGACGAGTACTGAACGTTGTAGAGGGAATGGTCGCTTGATGTATCTCAAAGAGGAGGGGTTCAACGTGTTTTGTGATTATATTTTGCTGGAGGTGGCAGAAATGGCATCATGGTCAGCACAGATATGGAGGGCCATGGGGCCTGTTCCTTCTCTGTACTGTTCTATGTTCTGTGTTCAGTGGTTTCATGTGGAGGCAAGAGCAAGGGTAATATTGATGTGTTTCACGAAGAGAAAAGGCTTGTACAGTGGCGTGCAGAAAGTGAATTGGACTCGCACAAAGGCCCTGCCAATTATGGAGGAGTGGTGTGAAGCTTTCGTGTGAGAACTGGCCATGTCAGGTCAACTAGGAAGGTGGAAACGAGAGAATGGAATGGTATCCTTGCTGGCAGTATGGCAGGAACAAGTATAGGCCCAGATGAGTCAATATCAAAGTACAGTATGTCAAATTCCAGTTCCCAGCGCTTGGCCTGCATTCTTGCAGTGAGCATTGCCTCACTACCATTCTCCATATGTGAGTTGGTGAAGCTGAATCTGTAAACCTTCTCATTTCCCTATGCCCAGAGAAACAACTTCTTCTGATCACATATGATGTATTTGTTCCACATGCCGCGACCTGCACACCAAGAGTAATGAACGTCTCTGTGGATTGTCTCATTGCACATGTGGTGCCACTCGGAGCATGAAACCCTTGTTTCCCTCCGTCTCTGCCCACCATTGCATATGCTGTTCTAATGAAGCTCAGGTAACGAACAGAACCTCATCATTCATGTGGGCACTTTACAACATTCCCAGCTTAACATTTCCAACTACAGGTGCACAACCTTTTATCCGAAAGCCTTGGGACCAGACACTTGTCGGATTTCGGACATTTTCGGATTTCAGAATGGAAGATTTTTAGCGTAGATTAGGTAGGTAGCGCGGGCGGCTTGAAAAGTCTGGAGCAGCTGCCTCCTCCCCGGAGACCGGGAGAATCATTGCATAAATGTTAGTCAGTTAGTTTGGAGGGATTTTATGTGGTGGTGGTGGTGGTGTAGGGGTGAAGGGGGAAACTTTAATTCTTAGTCCCCTACCTACCTGGTCGGCGACTCCCAACCTCGCGGAGCTGGGGGCTCCATCCGGCCGCGGGCGGCGCCGGTTGTAGCTCCGACCCCGGCAACTCTACCCCTGGCTGCGAGGCGCTCCAAATCCAGCGCGGCCCGCGGCCGGACGTCCCAGCTCCGAGAATGTCGGGAGTCGGCGGCGTCGCAGCGCTGGGATACCAGCGGGGAGCGAGCAATGCCTTACCGGGTCGCCGTGCGGCAAGCTCCGGAGCGCTGTGGCCGCCTTCTTCCAACATTCGCGGAGCGTCGCTGGACTTGGAGCCGCGGAGCTGGGGGCTCCGTCTGGCCGCGGGCGGCGCCGGTTGCAGCTCCGACCCCGGCAACTCTACCCCTGGCTGCACGGCTCCAAATCCAGCGACGCTCCGCGAAGTTGTGTGTCGGCGACCACAGCGCTCCGGAGCTTGCCGCACGGCGACCCGGTAAGGCATTGCCCGCACCCCGCTGGTATCCCAGCGCTGCGACGCCGCCGACTCCCGACATTCGCGGAGCTGGGGCGTCCGGCCGCGGGCCGCGCTGGATTTGGAGCGCCTCGCAGCCAGGGGTAGAGTTGCCGGGGTCGGAGCTACAACCGGCGCCGCCCGCGGCCCCACCGGCCACAGCGCTGCGGAGCTTACTGCACAGCGACCCGGTAAGGCATTGACCGCTCCCCGCCTCTCCGACCAGGTAGGGGACTAAGAATTAAAGTTTACCCCTTCACCCCCCTTCACATAAAAGCCCTCCAAACTAACTGACTAACATTTAAGCAATGATTTACAGATGTTTAAGCGTCTCCCGGTCTCCAGGGAGGAGGCAGCCGCTACAGTAGTACAGACCTGGGTTGACCGTGGGTCGTTTTGGGTCAGGTTTGGCGCCAAACGCGAGCTTTGGTGCGCAGACGACATCTGGAAAAAATGGCCGGTTTTCGGAGCTTTTCGGTTTCTGGAACACCGGATAAAAGGTTGTGCACCTGTACTTAAGAGAATAGTTAGTCCTGGGCAGCTCGGATCGATCCTTCTCATCCTGACTTCTGCTTCCCACCTTCTCCCATTATCAATCCCTGGTGTACAGTGCTTCAAGACAAAACAGTCTGTTTTCAAACCTCAATCAGCGGAATTCTTTGCCACAGAAGAGGCCAAGTCAGTGGAGATTTTTACGGTAGAGATAGATAGATTTTTGATTTGCACGGGTGTCAGAGGTTATGGGGTGAAGGCAGAAGAATGAGGTTCGGAAGGAGAGATAGATCAGCCATGGCCTAATTCTACTACGATCATTTATGACCTGATGACAACGTTTCTGCTTGTGGTGTATCTGGAAGAGAGCATCATTGTTGAATTAAAGTTGGAGACAAAGTGGAATTTCTTCTCTCAGTCACGATAGCTCCAGATAACTAGTTCAAGTTCAAGTTCACATTTATTGTCACATGCACCGATTGGTACAGTGAAATTTGAGTTACCATACAGCCATACGAATCAAAAAAGAACATAATACACAATGGAGTTTAACATTAACATCCGCCACAGCGGAATCAACATTTCACAATCTGATGGAACGCAATAAATTTCAGTCATCTTCCTCTTTGTTTACCCATGATTGGGAACTTTGAACCCTCCACAGTCACGGCTACGGACGGCCCGATGTACAGGCCCTCTTGCCGGGATGATCGAAACTCCAGCGTCGGAACGGAGGAACACACCCTGCGGCCTGGAGTTTCCGAATCAGCTGCTTCTTACCAGAGACCGCGGCTTCCGAAATTCACAGGCCGAGCTGGACGGAGCTCCAACATAGAAATTAGGTGCAGGAGTAGACACTGGCAAAAGATCCCAGGCCTCCACGATGTTACACAAAAATGCTGGAGAAACTCAGCGGGTGCAGCGGCATCTATGGAGCGAAGGAAATAGGCAACGTTTCGGGCCGAAACCGGCCCGAAACGTTGCCTATTTCCTTCGCTCCATAGATGCCGCTACACCGCTGAGTTTCTCCAGCATTTTTGTGTGCCTTCGATTTTCCAGCATCTGCAGTTCCTTCTTAAACTCCATGATGTTAAAGTCAGTGCCCACTGCTAGAAGCTCCACAAAGCACAGCTCTATGGTGTTAAAGTCAGCAGGCCCAACACTCCGGAGTTCCAACACTGGCCACCCCTGGCAAGGGATCGACCCGCTCCCTCGATGTTAATTCGAAGCGGAAGCTCTGGGCCGTCTCCAGTAGGAAAGGCCGCACCAATCCAGTTGGTAATCCTCGAGGGGGGTGTGGGGGGCCAAGATGCAACAGGGAAAAATGACGCATCTCCATCCAGGTAAGTGACTGAGAAACGGTTTCCCCCTATTCCCCACCACCACCCTCCCACATAAGACATACTAAGAAACGTTAAAACATACATTTAGACACACGAAAAATAGCGTAAAGGGCGAAAGGACTGGGAAGTCAGCCACTGATGGATGTGGGAGTCGTGGGCTTATGGTAGATGTCAATCGATAGTCTGTCCCCTACAATGCAGACAGAGCAATCAGGAAAGGCGAGAGAGATATCAGAGACAGTCCACGTTAATTTGAGGGCAGGATGAAGGTTGGTGGCAAAGTTAATGAAGTCAACAGGTTGTGCACAGGTGCAGGAGGCAGTCCCGCTGCAGTCGCCAATGTAGCGAAGAGAGAGCTGATGGATGGTGTAAGTGTACATTTGGAACAAGGACTGTTCAATGTAACCAACAAAAAGGCAGGCATAGCTGCGGGTCATGCGAACTTGAAGAAAGTGAAAGGAGTCAAAAAAGAAGTTGTTAAAGGTGAGGGCAAGTTCCGCCAGGCGAGTGTTAGTAAACGGGAACATGAATAGTAACGTGTCTTCAATTTGAAGAAGGCTCCCGACCTGAAACATCACATATCCATGTCCTCCAGAGATGTTGCCTGACCTACCAGCACTTTATGTTCTAGGGTGCAGGTAGAGTTAAGGGCCTGTCCCGATAACATGCGTCTAGCGCGACCAAACGTGGTCGCTTGAGGCGTACGGCCTCGCGGGGCCGGTCCCACTTCGATCGGCGGAAGTGTATGGAGTTGTACGGGGCTTCTCCCGACATCGCGCGGGGCTCCAAAAATCTTGCACTGTCCAAAAATCCCGCGTGACAACGGCCTGTCGGCCCGCAGCCGCATTGAGGCCGTACACAGCGTCTTGACGTTGTACGCAGTGTCTTAACTTTGTACGCAGCGTCTTGATGGCGTACGTCTAGCGCGTGGCGTTGCGCAATGATGTCACCGCCCGGCGTGCCGTTGCGTGATGACGTCACTGCCCGACGCTGTGCGACATCCAAATTCAGTCGGCGCGCATCCTGCCCAGCTGATTGGTGAGTATGGTGTCAGGACCAGCCCCGCACAACTCCATACGCCTCCGTAGTTCGAATTGAGACCAGCCCCGCGAGGCCGTACGCCTCAAGCGACCACATTTGGTCGTGCTAGACGCATGCAGTTGCATGCTGGTGGGACAGGCCCTTTACCATACCAAATGATTATTGTGTATTCTTCAATTTGTTGATAAAATCGACTTGTAGGCTTCTGTATAAACAGAATGTCTATTATCCTGGAACGGTCTGTAATGCAAAAATGCTCCATTCCCCACATTAAACTACACAGTACCTTTTCCTGAAGCAGTATGGATTGCTTTGCAGGGCATCTATTAACACAACCTTTTTTGCACGCGGGTTTCCTCTCAACTTCTCCATGTATTCCCAATCCACCCTACCTTTCCATGACCTTGTCTTGCAAATATTTATCCACTGTACGTTCAAAAGCTTTGGATTCTGTAATGCGGAAAGTTATTAGATGAGGTGTAGAATATAAAACAGGGAGGTTAGACTGCAACACTGGTCGGGCCACTGGCTGAGCATTGTGTACATTTCAGGTCACCACATTCCAGGGAAGGTGTGATTGGACTGGAGTGGGACATTGCCAGTACTGGAACATTATAGCTATTGTGAGTTGAAGGTGTTTTCTTTGGATGGGGAAAGCTGAGTGTAGATTTGATCAGGGCATAGAAAGTTATGACTCGCCTGAATAGAATAAATAGAAAGGATCTATTCCACTGAGCTGAGGAGCCAGAGAGGCAGAGACTGTAAAGTTAAAGTAGCTGTAAAAGATTAGAGAAGAGAGAGGAGTAAAGGGTTCAGGAACTCACTGTCAGAGGGTGGGAGAGGGGGAAGCCCTCACTGCATTTAAACTGTAGGTATTCTTAAAGAACTAATCAACAGCGGGTCATGGACCTAATGCTGGAAAGTGGGATTAGACTGGCCCTCTTTAACCACAGAAGCAATAGGGTGAAGGCTTTCTTCTCATAGAATCAGTGATCATAGATGAGACCTTCAGCCCAGCTGGCACATGCCAGCCTTTTACACTAATCCCACTTGCTGGAAAAATGCATCTCGAACAGCAGAGTAGGGGAGGGTGGGAGAGCTGAGAGGGGCTAATAAAGGCTTGTTGATCGCACCTGACTTGAGGGGAAAGGTGTGAATAGAAGGCGGCAAGTACAAATGAATAGGGAATAAAATTTGGAATGGTCACAGAGCATAGTAGATTATGGAAGTCTCAAGTAAAACAGAATTCAGGAATTGCCCAACAGATCGGGCAGTATCATTGAAGAAACAAAAACAGTGAACATTTTGTGCTCATGACCTATTATCGGATTAGGTCGTTCCTAAAACAAACTGGAAGGGCTGGTTATCTGAAATTGTTGCACTCTCCCTGATGTTCGCTCATTTTATCGTCCTGAAAGTCAAATGGTCTGGTCATTTCCACATTGCTGTTTGTAGAATCTTGCTGCAAGCAAAACTAGCTGTGGCTTTTTCCACAGAGCAACAGCATACACACCAAAAGTACTTAATTGACAGTAAAGCATGAGGCAGTGGAGGATGCTATCGAGCAGACACATCCCTATGGGTGAGTTGCCATATTTCTTTGACCGATTTTGTGGCATGTTTTGCACCCAGCTGACAGGACTGTTGGCTAGGAGGACGTCTCATTCAGGAGAGAGTGTGATTACTTTGGCCATAATTACTTCAACATGCATGCAAGCCATTTACCCTGTCGACATTGTATGCAGTGTTGATCTATTGGGTTTGGGGAATATAATGGACCGTGACATGATTTTCGAGGCCACCGCAGAACCTTCTGACCTACACCTGAATATGCAACTGATAAAAGGATACGTAGTCCCACAGCAGTAAATTATTCCCCTGCCCACCACCCTCTCCAAAACAAAACTGTGCATTGTGCCTTTGAAGTGCAGAAGCGCAGGATGTTGGATAATAAGCTGACCATTTTACTTCCTGGTTTAAATCGTGCTCTTGTAACCACAGAACATTAATGACAGATGGCTTCCCATTGGAGACCTCAGCGTGGAGGTAGGGGTCATGGCTACTGGATTCCAAACACAGGGAGGTTTAGCACTGCATGAACTGGAGAGGGAGAGGCATCGGGTTTCACCGGCACGGTATAGGACCTGCACTGTTTGTGCCGTGTGTTGTTGAAGTCACGGTCAGCCTTTCAAATGGCCCTTGTCTCCTGCGAGCATGCAAACCCCAGGGCAAATCGCTAAGTGTCGAGCGATCAAATGAGATTCAGACACCGCTTCAGGTGTCCTCCACACATACAATCGACACCTCCAAACCCCAACCTGATCCTCGGCCACTGTAGCTTCAGGTACACTCAAAAAAGAACCTTAACAAAAAAAAACTACACATGTTGGAAAACTAAAATATAAGCAGAAAACACTGGGAATACACAGCATGTCAAGCCACATCTGCGGGAAGAGAAATAAAAATAATACTTCGCATCGAGGATCCTTCGTCAGACCTGTGGGGGAAATGGATGAGTTGCTTTCAAAATGCTTTTGTAACAATGGTCAAGAGTTAGACAGGGTTCAGAAAGAAGGAAGACATTTCAGAGCTATGGCAAATATGTGCTGTTTGTTTCAAAGTGCGATGGCAGAGCAAGAAATAACCATGGCAGAGGCTAGCATGCGTCTGCCGTCGATTAAAGCCTTCCTCCTGCCGGGTCATGCAGGGGAGCACCCTCCCAAGACAAGAACTGGCCGCAAGTGGGGGCACTGATCTAAGGTGATGTCGGGAATAACGGAGCAGGCTGGAATGTGTTCCACTAGCTCTACCTCTCCATCACCACCTCATCACTCCCACCCGCAACCATAGGAAACGCATTCAGACAATTCATGCAGCATAACAACAACAATTCACCTTAGATACAGATGATGGGGACAACAAGCTCACCAGGCTTGTCTTCACCCTGGCACACTCTCAGTTCAGTGATGAGCTTTGCCAATGAATCTCAGTAACCCGCACTCAGACCTACTTGGGACCATTGTGTTTAAAATGAATGTATTTGCCTTTTCTTCTACCCCAACATCCTCTCACCAACTTCCCCAACAACTCTCATTAACCTCTACAGATGCGCCATAGAAAGCATTTTTTGGGGGATGCATCACAACCTGGCTTGGGAACAGCTCCATCCAAGACGGCAAGAAATTGCAGAGAGTTGTGGACGCAGCCCAGACCTTCATACAAACCCGCCTCCCTTTCATTAACTCCATCTACACTTCACACTGCCTCGGCAAGACCACCAGCTTAATCATGGACCAGTCTCACCCCAGTAACTCCCTTGAAAGTGCATACCTTCAGATTCACAACGGTTTCTTCCCAGCTGTTATCAGACAATTGAACGGTTCTCTCATCAGCTAGGGTGCAGTCCTGACCTTCCATCTACCTCATTGGAGACCTTTGAATTATCTTGAATCGCATTTTATCGAACTTCAGCGCTATATCTTGCTCTGAATGTTGTGCCCATTATCTTTCTCTGAACACTGTGGACAGCTTGATTGTATTCATGCATAGTTTTTTCTCTGACTGGATAGCATGCAAACAAAGGCTTTTCACTGTACCTCATTACACATGCCAATAGTAAACTAAACTAAATCTGGATTAGCGGGTAACTCCCTTAGTGACTGGCCAAGCAGCAGATAAAACATTCTCAACATATGGAGAGTGACACTCCAACTCAAGGCTAAATAACATCATCACCCCACCAATATCTGCACACATCACACACAAAGTCTCTCCCCAACATAGATAGTGTACAATATCTCCTCATCCACATCCAGATTAATAGCAGATATTGCCCATTTCATAGCATGCAGAAAATAAGCCTCCCCAATATTATGCTAAATACCTGGTACTGAGCCTCCCCCAACACTAGGCTAAATTTAAAGCCTCCCTAACTGTAAGACAATCACAGGTAGAGCCTCGGCATCAGGATAAACTGCAGGTGGGGACCCTGTTCTCAATACCTGAATAAAGAGCAGAGAGAGGCCCAACCAATATCCTCCATAAATAGGAGGTAAAAGTTCTCCTCAAACTGTTAACGGGCAGATACAGCTGCTCTTCAACAGACCCAACATCCGGACTAAGTAAACGGAGAGTCCTTTCCCAACACCTGGGTCTACACCTGGGTCTACACCTGGGTCTACACCTGGGTCTACACCTGGGTCTACACCTGGGTCTACCAACAAGGTAGACCCTTTCTCAATTGCATCAAAGTTGTTAATCCAGGTCAGTGGGAATTATCACGTTACTGACCAGATCGTGGCAAAAACATGGAGAATCAGGAAAAGATCCATCTACTTTGCTGGGTAGTGAGAGTACTTTGCACCAGAGAGCGAGGATATCCAATTTTACAACAGGCTCTAGATCATTTGGGACGGTGGGCCAAGAAATGCAAGTGGAATTTAGCTCTGACAAGGCTGACAACAGCAGTTCTCAGTGTTCCCATTTGTTGCCTTGGATACCTGGAGGTATTTCCCTGCATCACTGCACAGTGTTTGATGACTATGTTATCTCTCTATTCCTCTCTTCACAGATGCTGCCCAATCTATCGAACAAACCGCAGCATTTTCTGCTTTTATTTTTTATTTCCAGTATCTGCAGCATTTTATTAGCTTTCAGTTGCCATGGCATTGTATCCAAATTTGCTGCAACAGTTGCAACAATGCAATTGTAACCACGCTTCAGAAAGCTCTTAATAACCTGCATGCAATACACAAGAGATTACAAAAGGTGCGACACAAATAATAGCTCTTACCTTTCTGATTATTACTCACACATGGGCCATGGTAGCTTTATGCAGTTTGGTTATTTACAGTGTTCCTAACTCTAGGCTGAGCCTCGAATTGCTAACTTGAGCCCAGTCAAAGGCTGACCAGAACCGTGACTTGTCATGTTGTTCAAGAAGAAACTGCAGATGCTGGAAGATCGAAGGTACACAAAATTGCTGGAGAAACTCAGCGGGTGCAGCACCCGCTGAGTTTCTCCAGCAATTTTGTATACCGTGACTTATCATAGCAGGTTATGATTCCCTCCAGCTGATGCTGCCATTTGGAGGTCTGGTTTAGTTTAGTTTTGTTTAGAGATACAGCGCAGAAACAGGCCCTTTGGCCCACCAAGTGTGTGCCGACCAGCGATCCCTGCACATTAACGCTATCCTACACATACTAGGGACAATTTACACATACACCAAACCAATTAACCTACATATCTGTACGTCTTTGGCGTGTGGGAGGAAACTGAAGATCTCCGAGAAAACCCCACTTGGACATGGGGAGAACATACAAACTCCATACAGGAAGCAACCGTAGTCAGGATCGAACCGGGTCTCCGGCGCTGCAAGCGGTGTAAGGCAGCAACTCTATCGCTGCGCCACCGTGCCGTCTGGTCCAATGGTCCCTGGGCTACGACCTGATAAAAGGGTAGCCCAACTCACACCTCCATTCAATGCACCTGTCTAACAAGGAGCACACCTCACGGTGAAATTGCAACCTCCAGACAAGGAAGGATAATAGTGGGTGAATTCAACATTGAACACTGCTGTTAGCTCTGAAATAGTTAATGCCTTGGTTTCTCAAATAATGAGTCGATCTGTTGGCCAAGAGTGTCAGTCCAACTGCCTTTGGCTTTCTCCCTGCACTCTCTGTCAGGGTAGCATTGTATCTGCCTGGCTGGGAGCTGGTCATGCATCCAAAGCATGTAATGGCCGGGGAAGTTTACGTCTTGGATGTGGAACATCAAAAGCCCTTCTCCTGTGCCAGACATTGTGGCACAGTGGGACAGAGTCTGGCCTGCCTGAACCTGGTGGTGTAGCGGGAAAAGGCAAACCACAGATGATGAGTTGTTGCTGTGACACCGCTCTGCGCTGGATCTCTGCTGCGATAGGAGTGAAGCCGTTCTATTCATGTCTTTCCATCTGATTTTAACCTTAAAGGGGCAGTGCCTCCTTGGAACAGTGTTTGCTGAAACCCCTTTTCAATCAACTATCAGAGTTACCTAGCAATGCTTTGACTGCCATCCACTATCCACTTTGGGACCTATTTGGAGCCTAGCTGTCCCTTAGATTTGATGGTGTTTAATGTTGAACCGATGTTCTGGATCAAATTGGAGCTCAGTTTCTACATTCTTTTCCTTTGTTTGAATGTTGTTTATATTTTGTGAAGCTCGTACACAAGCCAATATTGGCATCCGCTCTGTGATGTCGTAGTATGATTTAAGGTTGGAATTGTGTACACTTTGTGTGGTTGTATAAGAGTCCACACTGCCCATCAGAGAGTGTTTTATACACAGTAAAAAACCTATCCTGTGAGTATAGGACAGTAAAAACAGTCCTATCCTGGCATCACTCCTCATGTCCACACTGGCTCAGATTCAGCATCAAGATTGTTTAATTGTCTTTGCATCAGGAACTGAACAATCAAATTCTTACTGGTTGCAGCTTAACACGCACATTCATGTAACAACACTACAAATAAATGTACAATCATCGTTAATACAATAAATTATCAATATTACTCGGTAACCAGACTGTAATAATGCACACCAAAGGTGAGCAAGGTGAACAGTTTATTGGAAAGCATCCTACAAAATTCCCCTGAATCCCAGCAAGCATTTTAAGCAAATTTGGCAGAACACATTGCCAAGTGATAAGTACAAAAGTCCCACTTCACTTCCTTCTGACTTCAACTGCCTCTTTCCCAAAGCATGGAATTTTCCCTTTCTACCTCTTGACCTATCTTTTCTCCTTTTAAGACAACTCTTAAAAACTGTCGACTTTTGATCACCAGACCTAATATCTATTTGAGTAGCACAGAATTAAGTTGTTTGATATGATTCTATGATAGCATTCCATTGATAAAATTGCAGTGTAAAACTCACAATTGTTTGTTGAAATGTCCTCCTTAGCAGGTGAAGCTCAGGTCAAGAATGTGCCTCCAGAGAATGAGCCCCTAAAGGATCATGTGATCACTTTCATTATCCTTGCGTCCAAACTTCACCGGCCAACTCTTCCACACAACATTTTTCTGCCACTAATATCCTTTCTCCACCACATTTAAATCCATCTATTTTTGACCATCTTACCTCATAGTCTATCCAATCCTCATTGGAAGATGTGGACAGTTCCCCAAATTAATTTAGACAGATTGCCAGTAAAGAAGACATGAAGACGTCAAACCACAGAAGCCTGATGCATAGAAAGATAGAAAGAGACCATTCATACTGAGCCAGCTCCTTGAAAGAGCTTTTCCAATTAGATCCAATTAGATCCGATATGAAATTCACCATTGGAGCACAGGAATAGGAACAAACCGTTCACTCCCCTCAGGCCTATATCACTATCCAATGAGACCATGGCTGATGCTGATCTTTGTCTCAATCTCATTTATCCATCTAGAAGCCATAGCTCCCTTGCCTGGCACTACATAAGAATCTCCATTCCAGTATTTATAGCTGACTAGATAAGTGGGACCCGTTGGGTTCCTGTCACATGGGAGGCCTGGTCCCCCAACCCAACCTGTTCCCCAATATTCCACCACTCACCCGTTCCCCCAATGCAACCCGTCCCCCCAACGCAATATTGCACCACTCACGCATAGCCCCCAACTGCGCAGGCGCGGCTCATTTCCCCTCATCCCCCCAGCACTCCCTCCCCCTCCTTTTCACCCTCCCTCTTCTTTCCCCTCCCCCAATCCCTCCCTCACCAATACCTCCTTCACCTCTTCCTCCCTCTCCTTTCCCCTACCCTCAGTCATTCCCTCCCCCCCCCTCCATAACTCCTCTCCACTCCCTACCCCCCTCCCCCCACTCACCTCCCCTATCCCCCCCACTATCCCTCCTGACCTCCCCCACTGCTCTCCTCTCCCTCTATTCCTCACACCCTATCTCCCCTTCCCCCCCCCCTCCTCTCCCCCCCTCCCCTCCCTCTATTACCCCTCCTCCTCACCTCCCCCACTTTCCCCCTCTCCCTCCCTACTGTTTGCTCTCCCTCAATCTCCCCACTCTCTCCTCACCTCCCCAGGATCTTTCCCCTGTCCTCCTCCCCTCCCCCAATCCCTCCCTCACCTCTCCCTCCCTCTCCTTTCCCCTACCCTCAGTCACTCCCTCCCTCCCTCCCACCATCCATAAAAAGCAGCATCTGCAGTTCCTTCCTCCACAGGTCATTCATTGTTAGCTGTGGTTTAGATCCCGTTGACTTGATGATTGGACCAGTTTACATCGTGTATGTGTGGGTGTTTGAGTTACTCTAACTCCGTGCAAACTGCTCGGCAACTGCAACTTGACCAGCTTCTGCTTCTTGGACAGTACCTTTGGTGGGGATTGCGAGGTTCAGCACTAAATTGATCAGGTGAGATTAGTGATTAGTCATAGAAACTAGGTGCAGGAGTCGGCCATTTGGCCCTTCGAGCCAGCACCGCCATTCAATATGATCATGGCTGATCATCCTAAATCAGGAATTCTGGAATTTTTTGAGGAAGTAACAAGTAAAATGGATGAAGGAGTGCCAGTTGATGTAGTCTATCTAGACTTTCAGAAAGCCTTTGATAAGGTCCCGCACAGGAGACTGGTGACTAAAATTAGAGCACATGGTATTGGGGGTAGGGTGTTGACATGGATAGAAAATTGATTGGCAGACCGGAAGCAAAGAGTAGGAGTGAACGGGTCCTTTTCAGAATGGCAGGCAGTGGCGATTGGAGTGCCGCAAGGCTCGGTGTTGGGGCCGCAACTGTTTACCATATATATTAATGATTTGGAAGAGGGAATTAGGAGCAACACTAGCAAGTTTGTGGATGACATAAAGCTGGGTGGCAGTGTGAACTGTGAAGAGGATGTTAGGAGGTTGCAGGGTGACCTGGACAAGTTGCATGAGTGGGCAGATGCGTGGCAGATGCAGTATAATATAGATAAATGTGAGGTTATCCACTTTGGCGGCAAAAACAAGGGGCAGATTATTATCTCAATGGGGTTAGGTTAGGTAAGGGGGAGGTGCAGCGAGACCTGGGCGTCCTTGTACACCAGTCACTGAAAGTTGGCTTACAGTTACAGCAGGCAGTGAAGAAAGCTAATGGAATGTTGGCCTTCATAACAAGAGGATTTCAGTATAGGAATAAAGAGGTTCTTCTGCAGTTGTATAGGGCTCTGATGGGACCACATCTGGAGTATTGTGTACAGTTTTGGTCTCCTAATTTGAGGAAGGTCATCCTTGTGATTGAGGCAGTGCAGCATAGGTTCACGAGATTGACCCCTGGGATGGCGGGACTGTCATATGAGGAAAGATTGAAAAGACTAGGCTTGTATTCACTGGAGTTTAGAAGGATGTTGGGGGATCTTATAGAAACATATAAAATTATAAAAGGACTGGACAAGCTAGATGCAAGAAAAATGTTCCCAATGTTGGGCGAGTCTCTTAGAATAAAGGGGAGGTCATTTAAGACTGGGGTGAGAAAAAACCTTTTCACCCAGAGAATTGTGAATTTATAAAATTCCCTGCCACAGAGGGCAGTGGAGGCCAAGTCACTGGATGGTTTTAAGAGAGAGTTAGTTAGAGCTCTAGAGGCTAGTGGAGTCAAGGGATATGGGGAGAAGGCAGGCACGGGTTATTGATTGGGGACGATCAGCCATGATCACAATGAATGGCGGTACTGGCTCGAAGGGCCGAATGGCCTCCTCCTGCACCTATTTTCTATGTTTCTATGTTTCTAACCGTCATTTCATCAACTGCAAAAGTTTGTTGGCTTCTTCAAGTTAAACCTGCGTTCCTGTTCAGACTAGAGATTCCTCCCTCGCTGCCAAACCTGGCACTGGGACTGAGTGTCTCGGCAAACTCCACCAATGTTGCGCAAGTGTAAGAGTGCCAGGCACGCACATTTCGGCTTCAGCTTTATATCTAATGCTTAGTCTCCACTCCGTTCCTCCCCTCTCCGGTCAGGCAGTTAGCCCTCACTGCCCCCTGTGTGAAGAATGGGCGGCGGACCAAGATACCAGTGAGCGGCGGCCGTTGAAATAACATCCAGTGGGAGTGAATGCATTGTTAGGGAAAATTGGCAAAGGAAAGAATGCGCATTGAGCGTGTCAAAGAGATACTGAAGCAGAATTTTAAGTCAGGTCTTTGATGGATTAGTTTTCAAAACACTGACTGAGGTCAGTTTGGGTTCCAATCACAGGGAATTAATCTCAGTTCTGGAACCAAAATCAATTTAGCAAATACTGAATTTGCCTTTGCCAGTCTCTGTCCCAAGCCTGTGACATGCGGAGAGAGCTTCTCATTCACCGGGGATGATCTGTGTCGATTCCCCACATGCTCCTGATTTGAGTTAAGGTGGAGCTCTAGCCTGATCACTTGGGTAGCAGCACATCCTCAAATTAGGAGACCAAAACTGTACACAATGCTCCAGGTGTGGTCTCACCAGAGCCCTATACAGTCAGTCCATCATTGAATCATTGAATTGAATAATTGAATTAGTTACCTCTGAACAGAAGAGGCGGTTTAGAGACAATCACACTGGAAGTTCTGGCTTATATAAAGGCCAGACTGGATACAGACTAGGTTTCCTATCCTGAATGATATTAGCGAGCCATGTGGGCTTGCATACAATCCAAGAGTTTCATCACTGAGACCAACTTTAAAAATAACATTATTTTACATCAAATACATGGATTAAAATTATTCATCTGTCATGGTAGGATTCAACCTCATGTGGTCCAGACCTTTTGCTCCTGGTCCAATAGCAATCACAGTTTACCAATCGCTCCGGGGATTCCCAACTTCACAGAAACCATCCAGGAGAATCCTGTTCACCTGACGCATCAAGAAATGGCTGAGTGCCCTGAATACAACAAGGGCTGTGGTAACAGACATCATAGTATAAATCATAGTATCATCGTATAAAGGATCTGCACCCCAGAACTAGGCTGTTGCAGTACAAAGTGCAGTACTGATGTCTACCCAACAATGTGTACAATTGCTGTGGATCAACTATCCACAAAAAGCAGGACAAACTCAAGCTGGAATTCAGTTGCTAACAGTATGATGGGTAAACCCATACCTCAAGGACTGCAGTGGTTCAGGAAGGCAGCTCACCATTAATTTCTCAGAGCAAAGTTGGAATGGGGAATTGAATGCTGGCTCAGCCTGCAAAGCCCACATCCATTTGCATGGATGGATGCAGTTCCAGCAACTCTGAAGCAGTTCAACACCTCCAGTATGTAAGAGGGAAAGGGGATATCAGTTTTGATGGTTACAAGGAAATTATAAAAGATTACCTTGACTGTACTTAAGATGGGACGAGTTGAGAGACCGCTTGAAATGATGAGGTCAAGGGGGCTCTGGTGAATATGGGAATGTATATGGAGAAATAGTTACAAGTAGAGAGGAGAGCAAAGAAATTAGGAATGGGCCATGTGTAACTCCTAAGTAACATCGCCTGCTTATGCTTTAAGTTGCTGTTCACACATTCTGTCATCTGTAATCTTGTTTGGCTGAGTGATTTGGAAAGGATTGTCATCTCATTGGAGATTGACTGCAGAATCTGACTGATGGATCCCTTAATACCATCAGCGAGAGATGTACGCAATTGAATGGGGGCAGAGTCTGGCACGTAGTGTGTGGTCCCTTGAGGCTCCATGCTATACATCGAAGTAGTCCAAGAAAATGAAAAGCTTTGGCCCATGATGATTGAGTGACCTGCTTGCACAGAGTCTCTTGGCTGCAACACAAAGGATGGATGAAATCCAAGCGCACCACTCTCTGTCAATCATGGGGAGAAACCCACAAGGTTTGTCTGCTGTGTCTACACGATTCTTGAGCAGCATGAACGTACTGATTGTCTGTGTGACTGGCAATACTGTGGGATAACGTCCTCCATCAGGCTTCTGGTTCCTCTGCTGTAGATTCTCCCACCGGTTAGAGGCATGTTGATGCTAATTTCCCATTTACACCCCACCCTCCATATTTAACTCTGGCCTCGACACATTTCCTATATTTACCCACTCTACCTTTTACAAATCAATCCGTAGAACAACAAAAATCAGGCCCTTCGGCCCATCAGGTGCTGCCAGTCATCAATCACTCATTTCCACTATATCAACACTGATTTGATTTTTTTTAATTCTATTTACGTTTCCTTCAACTCCCCACCCCACAATTCTACTACTCAGCTACAAATCATAGCGGCTAATTGACCTGGCAATCTGCATGTCGTTGGGGTGTGGGAGAAAACTGAAAAAAACCCAACGTGGCCATGTGATTTAGGAAACCCAAATAATGTCCACATCTTTGAATAATGTCCACATCTTGGAATATCAAGAACTAAAAATCAGCAATTTCCTCTCTAAATTGCTCCCCCTTCTGAGGTCCCTCTAATCACACACCAATCTGATTTTAAAATACACCTCCTTGGTCACGGTGGTGAAGCTCTTGAACACTGCCTAACACATTGTGGGTAATAGCCACACCTCAAGGGCCAGAGGTGTTCTGGAAGCTGGCTCACCACCACCTTCTTGATGCCAAATAAAGGTGGATATCGATCGCTGAACTTACCATCACATATTCGTGCTGTACACGAATAAATATAAACCTCTCTGCTTCAAGGCAATCCTTTAAACCAATATCTCCCATGTGGCTTGGTGACTTATTATGCGCCCCTAAGGCATTGCAAAAGGCATTGCAAGTCATTATATTCAAACAGCAATATAATTTCCATTTGTTAATACAACCTGCTGCTCAGGAACTGCTGCATTTTTGCAGGAGGTCCCAGATAGTCCAGATGAAAGCTGGCAAAGGCTTCAAAGCAGCCAGGAGGGAGTTAAGCAAGATAAAGATTTTTTTAATGACGCAGGGTTGCGGCGCTATTGATCTCAACAAATCCTTCATTCGCTTTTGATTCCAACTGCTTATCACCTTTTGTTGCTCAACATCAGATTATATTGTTGGTTGTTCCCACATCAGTCACTGAACGGGCTTGAATTCTCACTGAGCGGCATATTGAAGTGGCTGTTCCTTCCTTTCCCAAGTTCTTTTGATGATTTTGATGATCTAAGGCCCGAAAAACTTCCACGGACATCAGTGACCTTTGGTCACCTCGTCCAAGGGAACAGTCTTTGGTACAGGTCTGGACAGTTTAGTGTGAGCAGGGTATTCAGCTAACTGTGACCACCCCCTGCCCATATTTAGTTGACTCAGCTGAGGTCTCTCTGAGTTTTACACAGTTGAAAATCCTGGCTGATCTCAACAAAATAAACCAACCTATCGGAGACTGAGGGGTGAATCTGGAGCCTGGATGAGTCATGATGCCCGACACCAAAGGGGATTCTCCTCACCAGTTTAGTGGGAATATGATTGGGGGAGTAGGAGCATCTCACGTTCGAGATGAAAAGATGAGATTCTAACCTGTGTCCTATCTCCCCGGGTGACTGAGAGATTGGAATCCAAGTGGGGAGCTCAGGTCTTGAGCACAGAACACAAAGAGGATTTGGGCCAGCAACCTCGAGAAGGAAAGGGAAGTAATAGCAGTATTTTAAATGGTTGTAATCTTCATGACAAAAGCAACTTAAGGAGTATCTTCAATGTGGCAACAACATCCCAAGATGTGTTATTAATCAAAACATTGATATCATGCCACAACAATGAGATATTATAGTCAAAAGTTTGCTCAGAGGGACGTTTGAAGGAACATCTATAAAAGAGAGATATATACTGTCTACCTTCCGACATCAGTCTGAAGAAGGGTCTCGAGCCGAAACGTCACCTTCTCATTTGCCTCAAAGCAGTCTTCCATGACTTGGGTGGGGAGGGTCCGCAGTAGATCGACCTTGGCGGAAACCAGCCTGCTCGTGGGGTAGTTGAGGGTCTATGATGGGGTTGATACGCCCGTGGATCAGCCTCTCAAGGAGTTTATATGCGATGCAGAGGAGCGAGATGGGCTCGTAGCTTTTAGGATCATCCTTTGGCTTGTTCGGCTTCGGGAGAGCGATGACTGTTGCACGACGCCAGATCTTTGGGATTTTGCACTTCTCCATGGAGGTCGACAGGTACTGTTGAATCCAGTTGGTAGCAGCGTCTCCAGAATGTAGTAGAAACTCTGGGTGTATGCTGTCAGATCCGGGAGCCTTTCCTGCTTTCAACACCGTGACTGCTGTGGCCATTTCCTCGGAGGTGAAAGCCATTACTAGGTCCGTATCCACTCTGTCAGTTTTCCATGACTCAGCCACCTCTTTGCTCACTTCGCGCGAGAAATCACGGTCAGAGCTTGTGAACTGACCATTCTTGACTAGTTGAGATGCATTTGCCGGGTTTGGATGTAGCTCTGCCGGTCAGGCAGTTGACTGTGTGCCTTTACGGCTCGAGTGGGTGAAGTCAATCGATTCAACCGTCTCAATCCAGCATTCTTGGTGTTTCTCATCCAGTTGCGTTGGTAAGTTGTCGAAACTTGTCCCAGTCAGCCTTGCGGAAGTTCCACCGCTTCACAGGTTTGCTCGGTGTTGGTGAAACCAATGGTGTTTTGGTGATGAGTGACGGTCGGTGTGTGACCGTGGGAACTTCTCCAGAACCCGGCGTGTTGGTGGCTGATGGTTCTTTGTGTTACTGGTAAAGACTAGGTCTGGGTTTGTACCAGTGGTCCAGCGGGTTGAATGGAAGCTGTTTGGCTCCTTTGGATCATACAGAAGCGTGAGGTCATTGGCAGATGCCCAATCTATTAGGCCGTTTCCATCACTATTACATCTTGAGTAGTCCCATTTGGTGTGGTGGCAGTTGAAATTACCTGAGTATACACAGGGAGGGGTGAACACTGGTATGCATGTTGTAGCCAGACACACTGGGGGAGGCTTGTACACATTGATGATGGTGACGGCCTGGACCTTCACTGCAAACCATTGCAGATCTGAGTCTTCTGCAGACTGCCCTTCTATAGCCCAACCCGTGTCATCTCTGATGAAAATGGCCAGACCATATTTACTACTTGGTGTGAAAGTAGCTAGTGTGAATTAAGGAATTGCGAGTTTCTCCGCTGTTCCGCAGTGTGTCTCCTGCAGGAGTATGATAGTCGCGTTGTTGGCGTATGCTAGCTGCTCAATGATGGATATCTTAGCACTGGTGAGACCTTCGACATTCAGCTGTAGTATCCCAGCATCCTTGCCTTTGACGGCAACTGTCGCCCACTCTGAATAGAGCGCAAAGCTTGGCTCAGGGCTGCAACACTCGGTCTTTGTCCTGTCCTTGGTTTGGTTTTGTGTTATCGGCATCTGTCTCCACGAAGTATTCCATGAGAGAAGACTAACTGGATTAACAGGAGAGACCACAAGAAGGTTTCTGACAACTCTCCCAAAAGATTGGCTCATTGCTTTGTACCCAAAGCACACCAATGATTGGCACAAGAAGGAAATGTCCTGTTTTTGGAGGAAATGTTCAAGAAATTACATGGGCACAATGTGAAGTTGAAGTGAGGAAATTGGATGTTACAATGAAAATCTTGCGGAGATCCGTCTTTATTTCATTTATTTTCTTATGACATGGAAGGCCATTCAGCCTATCGAGTCTTTGGAACAAACCCATCAATCTCAGTCTCCTACTCATTTCCCTGTAACTTATTCTGGTTCACAAGACCATCAACTCTTGTCACTCAACTCACACTGGAGGTAATTTACAGCAGCCAATTAACCTAGACACAAATCTGGGATGGGGAAGGAAACCGGAGCACCTGAAGGAAACCCCTAGTGATCGCAAGGAGAACGTGAAAACTCCAAGGTCGGCTGCAGGAGGTGCCCCCGAGACACAAGGCGGTTGGGCGAGAAGACGAACGTCAGTCAAAGGCGACAGAGGAGGCCCTGCAGCAGCCTGAGGCTTACGTGGATCCTGAGCTGTCCCAGTACATTGAGCACATGGACTTTTTGTAGATGGTGCTGAAAAATGGCCACTCGTGATCTATGCAAAAAGAATTTCAGTGTGCAGTGCACACATGACAGTAAAGCACAATTGAGGTTGGTGTGTGAGTATGTCAATGGACACTGGGCTAAGATGGGGAGATTGAGTTAATCTCCACTGACACAGTTGGGCTGGCTGAGCTTCACACAGACCATCCATCCTGCCGCTCAGACATGGAAAGGGTGTGACACCAGCTGAGCATCCTCCCACTCTGCTGATAACACGTTAAACACACAGGGCAGCGAGTCGCAAACACAGCCCAAAATCTGTTATGTGTGTGAGGATTAAACGCTGCTGTGGGCTAGAAGCTTTCATTATGATCGTCATTGTTTCACATATGGGTAGCAAATTTCTAGATAATGAGGGGGTGTGAGAAGAAAGATTGGTGGCGGATTTGGCGAGAATTTAGGCGTGTTTGTCTTCTATGTCAAAAGGCAACTGATGTGAATCCTATGATCTGCTGATCCATAGATACATAGATACCTAGTCAACAGGTGCAGGTGTAGGTCATTCAGCCCTTCGAGCCAGCACTGCCATTCAATATGATCATGCCTGATCATCCAAAATCAGTACCCCATTCCTGCCTTCTCCCCATTCCCCTTGATTCCACTAACCCTAAGAGCTCTATCTAACTCTCTAATTCCCACACCATGCCTACCAATTTCTAACTGAGCCATAAGCTCATCCACTTTAATTCTTATACTCGCATTCATTTCCAGCACTTAATTGGGTATTCACCTCCCCTCTCACACCGGTTCCTTGTTCACCTGACCTTACTCTCTTATCCCTTCTTGAACTTTCCATCCCATTAATTTTGGTGTGTTTCGTAACCTTTCCTGTACTCTCCTCCCCTTTAACTCCATACTTATACTACCAATTTGTCAACCCCTCCTCCCCGCTATTTAGTTTAAACCCACCCATGTAACATTAGCAAACCTGACTGCCAGAATGTCAGTCCCCCTCCAGTTAAGGTGTAACCCGTCCCTTTTGTACAGATCACCTCCCAGAAGAGGTCGCAATGGTCTATAAATCTGAATCCCTGCTCCCTGCTCCAGCCCCTCAGCTACCCATTCAGATCCCCTCTCCCTATTCCTGCCCTCACCAGCATGAGGTACTGGAAGCAATCCTGAGATAACCACCCTAGAAGTCCTGCTTTTCAGCCTTCTCCCTAACTCTCTAAACTCATGTTGTAGAACCTCCTTTCTCTTCTCCCCAACGTCGTTTTTGCCCACATGCACAACTACTTCCGGCTGCTCAACTTCCCTGGCGAGGATGTTCTGAAGTCGGTCATCTTCTGAGACATCTTGAACCCTGGCACCAGGGAGGCAACAGACCATCCTCGAGTCCCGCCTGCCGCCACAGAATCTCCTGTCCGCACCTCGGACAATGGAGTCACCCACCACTTTGATTCTGCCCGACGTCGGTCTCGCTGATCGAGTCTCATCGCTAGGATTTGAGCCACCGACCTGTCCGCCGCTCGAACTAGAAGCGTCATCTGCCCCAACAGCTCTCAAGAGGGTTTACCTGTTTTCATTAGGTACATCCACCGGGGTCTCCTACACTCCACGTTTACTCCTCTTTCTCACAGTCACCCACCTTCGCTCCTCCGGTATCCTTGGTGTGACAACCTCACTGAAGGTCTTATCCGGGAAACGCTCATTTTCCCAGATGGCCCTGAGGTCATCCAGCTACTTCTCCAGTTCCCCTACACAATCCGAGAGGTGAAACAATGTCAATTTATGGTGTTTGTTTGTAAGCAACTTATAGAAACTTACTCAATTCACACAGTCGATGTCTGGGCAAACTAGTATTTCCACATTTCATATCCATGTACCAAAATTCTCACCACACAAGTTGTAAAGATTAAATATATATTGTATGTTTTCCCTTTGAATATAGTTTTCACAATCTGCCCACAATTCACAGCGTGATTGGTGCTAAACTGATAATCTAGCAAGGGCAGTTGGTGTGGGAATTGAAGAAAAGTCACGAGGGCCTAATAAGGATCTCTCGCTTGAGGTTGGAGCCTTTGAGGTCAAAGTATTAGTTACTTACAGATTTACAGCGCTATTAACTCAACAATGGATCCGCAGGTGTTTTACAATTGATGGTTAGATCTAAAGAAGCGAAGGACAGAATTAAAGCAGGAAATGATGAGAATATTCAACAGGTTAGACAGCATCTGTGGAGAGAGAGAAAACAGAGGTTAGGTTTCAGTTTTAGAAAAACAACCCACTTGTATCAAGCAGCATCTGTTTGGTGGAAAGAATTGTCAACATTTCAGGTCAAGATCCTGCATTATGAATGAAAAACATTAGAGGTAAAGCATGCATTAAGGTGCAAGAAAATGTTGAGGGTGAGGAGAGAAAGGGAAGGTTGTGTGTTAAAGTCCAGGGAGCCAGGTTTGATTCCAAAATTGGGTGCTGTGCAGTTTGTACACCCCCACCCTCCCTTAAGCCCTATCCCCATTCCTCCTGTGGCTGTGTGGGACATTCCCAGGTGATGTATTTTCCTCCCTCAGCCCAAAGATGTACTGATAGTGATTCTCAGCCTGAAGAAGGGTCTCAACCCGAAACGTCACCCATTCCTTCTCTCCAGCGATGCTGCCTCTCCCACTGAGTTACTCCAGCATTTTGTGTCTATCTTCGATGTACTGATAGGATAACTGGCTACTGTAAAATTTCCCTAGTATGGATTAGTGGCAAATTAATCAAAAAAGGGGAGTTGATTGATTTGTGAGAGAGAATGGGCGATGTTGCACAGATACAGAGGAATAACGAAAGGGGGCAAGAAACAATGTGCCTGCTCTTTTGGGAACCAGCAAGCACCTGAGAGGTGAAATGACCTCCTTCTCTGTCCTAGCAATTAATGAACAAGGATGAAAGAGTTGTAGGGAGGAGTGTAATGTAGCAATTTAGCAAATGACAAGGGAGAAACCTTTAAACAGGAAAAGACAATGGGAAATTGTCAGTGGAAGAGGAAAGAAAGAGGAGGCAACTGGGTGAATGTGGTGATCAATGTGTGGGATTAGTGATTACCTGAAATTAGTTGAACGCGGTGATAAGTCCATAAGGCTGTAATATGCTCAGCCTCAACAGGAGGTGTTATTCCACAAGCGTATTGGAGGTGAGGACAATGGAAAGGTGATAGAAATCAGCTGAGGGAATTAGCTTTTAAGAAAACTGGTCAGGAATAGATTCACAGTACAAAATGCCGTGGAGGTTTTTGGAAAGGATGAAGAGCTGGGTTACCAGAACAAATCTGAAGAAGGGTTTCGGCCCGAAACGTTGCTTATCTCCTTCGCTATCCATAGATGCTGCTGCACCCGCTGAGTTTCTCCAGCATTTGTGTGTACTGTACCAGAATGATACCTGGATTAAGGAGTAAGAGTTGGTCTTGGCATTACACAGAGAGTGGTTGAGGCCAGTTCATTGGCTAGATTTAAGAGGCTAGAGTTAAGAGGGAGTTGTGGCCCTTGTGGCTAAAGGGGTCAGGGGGTATGGAGAGAAGGCAGGTATGGGATATTGATTTGGATGATCAGCCATGATCATATTGAATGGCGGTGCAGGCTCGAGGGGCCGAATGGCCTACTCCTGCACCTATTTTCTATGTTTCTATGTTATATTTAGCACAGACATTGTGGGCCGAATGGCCTGGTTCTATGCTCTGTCTGAATTACTCTCAGAATTGTCTGTATCCTGTTATTTGTAAACTGTGTGCGGGGAGAGAAATAGTCAGTGGCACACAAAGTTAACAAGGAGAAATAGTGGCTCTGAATGTGATCATGTTAAAATTTGTTTCCATACAATTTGATCAATAATAAGATTAGTATACACTGCATTATTAGTGGAGAAAACATCCCCAGTGCACTGACACACTTCATCCTGATAAATCATGCAATTCCACAGCAAGGGGGAGGTGAATTTTAATGTTGGGAGGATAAAATGGGATCAATGCACTGATCACATTTTATTCTCCCTCGATCCCAATCAACTTCTCCCTTGCTCCACTACTAATCTATACGTTGGGGGCAATTTACTGCGACAAATTAACCACAATTTGTACACCTAATCACGGAGAGAATGGGTGAACTTCATCCAGACAGTACCGGGAGTCAGGATTGAACCTTGGTCTCTTGTACCTGTAAGACAAGTAGCTCTGCCAGCTGTGCCACTGTATCCAGCCTTCACATATATTACTTTTTTGAACCTCTCTAATGACTCCTTTAAGTTGGTGTGATGAAGTGAAGCGATTTCAAAAATGGGGTTATTCTCGAGTAATGTTATTGGAGATTTTCTGGATGATTCTGGAATTCACTGTCTGAAAGGGTGGTGGAAGCAGATTCAATGGTAACTTTCAAAAGGGGAATTTCGTGAAGTGGTAAATTTTCACAGCTCTATGGAAAATGTAACCAATCAGACAATTCTTTCAACAAGAAGATGTACACGAAATGCTGGAGTAACTCAACGGGACAGGCAGCATCTCTGGAGAGAAGGAATGAATGACGTATTGGGTCGAGAAGGGTCTCGACCCGAAACGTCACCCATTCCTTCTCTCCAGAGATGCTGCCTGTCCCACTGAGTTACTCCAGCATTTTGTGTCTATCTTTGGTTTAACCTAGCATCTGCAGTTCCTTCCAACATAATTATTTCAACAAGCAGACTCGTTCTCAACACACTGAATGGACTGGATGATACAGTTTTACAAAATCAGTTTTACAAATGTAGAAAATCTGAAATTAAAACAGAAAATACAAGACACTCTCTGCAGGTCAGGTAGCATCTGTGGAGCAGGAAGCTGAGCTAATGCTTTAGGTTGAGAATCATTCAAGATTCAAGTCATTCGAGAGTTTATTGTCATGTGTCCCAGATAGGACAATGAAATTCTTGCTTTGCTTCAGCACAACAGAATATGGTAGGCATAAATAAATACAGAACAGATCAGTGTGACCATATACCAATGAATATATATATATATATACACACATAAATAACAGATAACGTGCAATGGGCAATTTGAATTCCTCTTGGTTAGATGCAGACCGTTCTATCTGCCCAGAGAGTTCACCTCCACTGTTGTGACTGCAGCCTATATCCCTCCTGATGCTAATG
The DNA here is from genome assembly GCF_028641065.1 of Leucoraja erinaceus. NCBI lineage: Eukaryota > Metazoa > Chordata > Chondrichthyes > Rajiformes > Rajidae > Leucoraja > Leucoraja erinaceus. The sequence continues at coordinate 16,930,579 of NC_073393.1, read as the reverse complement.
CCAAGCTTGCAATGAAAGAGCTGCATACTGCCATTAGCAAACAACAGACGCACAACCCCGAGGCAGCCTTCATTGTTGCGGGTGACTTCAATCACTCCAACCTGAAGACTGTACTGCCCAAATTCCACCAACATGTATCATTCCCCACTAGAGTAGACAAGACACTGGACAAAGTCTACACCAATATGGCTGACGCTTACAAAGCCATCCCCCTCCCCCACCTTGGTCAGTCTGATCACGTCTCATTGTTCCTGCTACCTAAGTACTACCCACTCATCAGACGGGTTAAACCAACTGTAAGGACAGTTAAAGTCTGGTCAGAGGAAGCGGACTTCACACTTCAGCAGTGTTTTGGAAACACTGACTGGAAGGCGTTTGCAGCCCAGGCCACCCTTGACTCTCACACGGACATTGATTCCTATACATCCTCTGTTCTGGACTTTATAAACTCCACCATCAATAGTGTCACCTCCCTCAAACAGGTGACCATATACCCGAATCAGAAGCCATGGATGAACAGCGAGGTCAGGCTACTGCTGAAAGCACGGGACACCGCTTTCAGGTCAGGCGATGCTCGAGCCTACAGTTCATCCAGGGCTAACCTGAAGAGGGGCATCAGGAAGGCCAAGCACTGCCATAAGCTCAGGATTGAGGAGCACTTCAACAACAACTCCGACCCCCGACGCATGTGGCAAGGCATCCAGGCCATCACGGACTACAGACCCTCCAACATCACCCCCACATCCAGCGACGCCTCCTTCCTTGAGGAGCTTAATCACTTCTATGGCCGCTTCGACAGGGACAATCTAGAGACAGCCATCAAGGCTGTGCTACCTGCCGATCACCAACCCCTCACACTCACCCCCTACGACGTGTACGTGGCACTGAGTAGGACTAATACACGTAAGGCTGCTGGCCCTGACGGCATCCCCGGGCGCGTGCTCAGTGCCTGTGCTGCGCAGCTGACAGACGTCTGGACTGACATCTTCAACCTGTCACTTGCCCAAGCAGTTGTCCCCACTTGCCTTAAAGCCACCTCCATCGTGCCAGTGCCAAAACACTCCACTGCGGCACTCAACGACTTCCGCCCAGTTGCACTTACCCCCATCATCACCAAGTGCTTCGAGAGGCTGGTCCTGGCACACCTCAAAAGCTGCCTACCCCCCACACTGGATCCCTATCAGTTTGCCTACCGCAAGAACAGGAGTACGGAGGATGCCATCTCAACGGCACTTCACTCCGCCCTCTCCCACCTTGACAACAGAGACACTTATGTAAGAATGCTGTTCATCGATTACAGCTCAGTATTCAACACCATTATTCCATCAAAACTTATCACCAAACTCGGTAACCTGGGCATCGACTCTTCCCTCTGCAACTGGACACTGGACTTTCTAACCAACAGACCCCAGTCTGTGAGGTTAGACAAGCACACCTCTTCAACCCTCACCCTGAACACCGGCGTTCCTCAGGGCTGTGTGCTGAGCCCCCTCCTCTACTCCCTCTTCACTTATGACTGCACACCTGTACATGGTACTAACACCATCATCAAGTATGCAGATGATACAACGGTGATTGGCCTCATCAGCAACAACGATGAGCTGGCCTACAGGGAGGAGGTCCAGCACTTAGCAGCATGGTGCGCTGACAACAACCTGGCCCTTAACTCCAAGAAGACCAAGGAGCTCATTGTAGACTTCAGGAAGTCCAGAGGCGGCACGCACACCCCCATCCACATTAACGGGACGGAGGTGGAACGTGTTTCTAGCTTCAGGTTCCTGGGAGTCAACATCTCCGATGACCTCTCTTGGACCCACAATACCTCTACTCTGATCAAGAAGGCTCATCAGCGTCTCTTCTTCCTGAGGAGACTGAAGAAGGTCCATCTGTCTCCTCAGATCCTGGTGAACTTCTACCGCTGCACCATCGAGAGCATCCTTACCAACTGCATCACAGTATGGTATGGCAACTGCTCTGTCTCCGACCGGAAGGCATTGCAGAGGGTGGTGAAAATTGCCCAACGCATCACCGGTTCCACGCTCCCCTCCATTGAGTCTGTCCAAAGCAAGCGCTGTCTGCGGAGGGCGCTCAGCATCGCCAAGGACTGCTCTCACCCCAACCATGGACTGTTTACCCTCCTACCATCCGGGAGGCGCTACAGGTCTCTCCGTTGCTGAACCAGCAGGTCGAGGAACAGCTTCTTTCCGGCGGCTGTCACTCTACTAAACAACGTACCTCGGTGACTGCCAATCACCCCCCCCACGGACACTTATTATTTTTTTTTAATTCAAATCGTTTGCTATGTCGCTCTTCAAGGGAGATGCTAAATGCATTTCGTTGTCTCTGTACTGTACACTGACAATGACAATTAAACTTGAATCTGAATCTGAATCTAATGATCCGAGTTTTGTTTGAGTTGAGTTTAATAGCCTGATTGATGGCTATGGGGCACAGTCTATTCCTGAACCTGGATGTTGCAGATTTCAGGCTCCTGTACCTTCTACTTGAAGGCAGCGGGGAGATGAGTGAAGTTTATGCTTGCATTCTAAACTCTCAGCACATGCTTCTTAAACTTTAGTGCTTGCGTTCTTCATTGTGCGATCCATTGAATATGCATAATTGACAAGCAAAGTAAAAGTTACAGGCAATATACACTGCACCACATCCTACCCTAATCCTACTTTATCCTCCTTTAATTTCTGTGTGGGAGTTGTGGAATATAAAACTACTGGTTGCACTTTGCAGGTAAGGCAGCTGGTGATTACCAAAAGCAAACTGCAGATGCCGGACGAAATGTGTAGGAAATTGAAAATAAAAACAAAAAAACGCCTCCAGCAGTTTTTTTAAATTTCAGCGGCTGAGGATATCCAGCAATTTGTTTGTGCGCTGCTCGTTCTTGCATTGAGGAAGAGGGTATTGAGGGACACTCCCTCGTCCGCTGACGACGGTGGCCGCGTGCGCGGCGCGGTGCTTTGGAGACGCTCCCTGGCCGCACCGGCTGCCTGTTTGCTCTTTGGTTTGCTCCTCGTTCAAATCAGTCCCGGCGTGCCGCGCGCTGCTAACGGCCGCCGAACCCCGAGGGAGGGAGGGGAGGGGAGAGGGGAGGGGGCGGCCAGCCTGCGCCTGCCAGCCGCAACCATGGCCGAGTCGCTGCCGCAGACCCCGAGCAGGCACGAGAAGAGCCTGGGGCTGCTCACCACCAAGTTCGTGTCTCTGCTGCAGGAGGCCAAGGACGGCGTGCTCGACCTGAAAGTGGTGAGGAGAGGCCCGGGGGGGGGGGGGAGAGGCCGGGGGCGGGGGGCACTTGGCCGGCCGTGGAACGTGGAGGCGGCGGGCGCGCGATCCGGGCTCCGGGCCGGAGGAGGAGGAGGAGGGAGGCGACACGACACGTGCGGCCGCCTGGGCGCTGCAACCCCGATCCCTGCTGCGGCAACCCTAAAGCGCCCCCCTGATCCTCCATCCGGCCTCTGCAGTCCTGACCCCCACTGATCCCTGCTGCTGCAGCCCTGATCTCCCCAACCCGGGCGCTGCGCCGCATGATCATCCTCGATCCCTGCTGCTGGAGCCATGACCCCCGACCCCCCCATCCCCATCCCTGTTGTTGCAGCTTTAAACGCTCTCCTAATGCTGCATTCCTCATCTGCCCCCTGATCTCCCACCCGGGCTCAGCAACCCTGATCCCCCCCCTGGGATCCCTGATCTGCCCCCTCCCGGGAGCTGCAGTCCTCAACTGCCCCCTCCTGGGTGCTGCGAGACCTCATATGCTCTCATTTCCCCCACCCCACCTGGCGCTGGGTCCCCTGTCCGACCCTGCCCTGTGCCCCCGGATTTCCCCTCTTGATTTATCCCTGTCTTCCCATACCCCCCCCCCCCCCCCCCTTTAAACTATCAACACATTTTTATGGCCAAAATAGCAAAGTGTGGGAGTTGCTAACTTCACCTGCACACAATGCATAATTGCCTGCCTTGCCAAGTGGGAATTGAATATCCATGCATCCTCTAATGACACCACACTTGTTGTGTCTTGGTTGATTTACCACTGTTGATTATTTAGAATATACATTAAAAGTATTGTGTGGAGGTAGGAGAGAGAATTCCGCAAACCAAACATCTGCACTGTCCTTCGTGGTAGTAATTGGCCACCGCACAGCTCTTCTTTCGGAGGAGTAATACAGTGTTTTGCATTTACTGGAGAGAGGCACCTCATCTATTCATGTAAATCAATCAGATTTGCTTTTTCATTGCTCTGCTTGTTCAGACCCTGCTAGGATCTGCTCCTTCGACAATTCCTGGATAGGACAGGTGGACCGTCCACAGGGTTTCTAAAGGCCTGAAGAATGCTGCATGCAAGAAAGACGCGCATACACTATTGCCCTGGTGGTTCAGTGGGCTGACGCATTGTTCATGCCACACACAGCTTACAAAGGGTTAGAGGCTCAATGCACAAGCTGCAGGGTTGCCCCCTCGGCAGTGGTTGGGGGTCTCTGCTCGTCTTGCTGGTAAGGGTGTCCTGTGACAAAGGCAACATATGGAGGACTAACAGTGATGTTCACAGCAAATGCACCTCTCACCTGATGGAATAGTGTGCTGTGTTTCTGTGCCTGTGGGTGAAGATTGTCGCTGTGGGTAGCATACTGGAGGCTGGCTCTTTTGTCAGATCTGCCTCATTTTAAGTTTGAGGTCATGTGAATTGCAGCCCTCTGTGGCCAGATTGTAAGCTTGGATTGTAGTTGCTCATGTTGAAATATCAGAAATTAGTTGTGCCACGATTCTCCTCGTGGTTGAATAACTAAGTGATATTCCTGTGACAAATGCCCTGTGTTTGTTAGTTGGGACACAAGGACAGTAATAGATCACGTAACAGAGGTAAAACTAGAAGTATTATGTGTCCAGAATCGTATTGAAGCAAATGAACAATGCAGCAAGCATGTGCACTTAAATTGGAAATAACATTGATATATCTACTTGCTCATTCTTTCCCTCAGGCTTGCAATTAGGAAGGGATGTAACTGCAGGATGACTTTTATTGAGAACAAGATTCCATCCTGATATTTTAGGGTTTGTTAGTTCCGAATCTCCATGCTTTGTACAGAGTGCAGCATTACAGCGATGTGCCCTCTGTAAGCTATCGGCACGGAAGCTTTGTTCCATTCATGATGCCCCAACAGGAAGTTAAAATGGTCCGGAGGGTGAAAGGTGAAGGGTTATTAAGAGGATGTCATGGGTTCCAGTGGAGTGGAATAGCTAGCTCCATTCATGACACCCTGTGCATTCCTTCACCTTTGACCCTGAGCAGCCATTGTAACTTCTGTTAAGGTTGCAAACACCCATAATTAAAGGTGAATTATCTGCCGTTTAGAATTTCCATAATTGCTTCAACAAGACATTTTTTCTCCTCGAGGAGTTGGAATTCCTTTATATGAGCTGTTCACTGGTGGCTGAACATCTTGCAGCATTTACCTCCATAGCTTTTGTCCTCTGGCCTTTCTGTGAACAACGATGAGGATATCGGGCTGTCTTTCAAGCCCACTGCTCGGAAGTGCACCAGTGGCTTTTGATACTTCCTTTTAAATCCCCCCTGTCTTTGGGCATTGTCTGCTCCTCTTTCCCCTCACCCCTTTCTGACAGATGCTAGGGTTATGCTTCAAGAATAGCAATAGCCAGATAATGTATCGGGATTTAACATCCATGTTGTATATTACTTGGCTGCAGGAATACTGAGTGGAACTGATTTTTTTTACCCCATACCCCATTCCCTCTGACTCCTGCTTGTCCGTATTGTTGTTGTTTCTATTGCATGTTCTTTGCTAGGACTGAGATTCTTGAGTTATACAATAATACAACGCAGAAACAGTCCTTTGGCCCACCGAGTCCATGCTGCCCTATCAACCACCCACATATTAATCTTCCCGTTATCCCTAATTTTTAAAAATTCTCCCCTCATTCTCATCAACCCACCCCAAATTCTACGACTCGTGTGCATGCTTATTTAGACTGACCAATTAACCCACCACCCAGCACATCTTTGGGATATGGAAGGAAACTGGAGCACCTGGAGGATGCACACGTGATCATGGAGAATGTCAAGACTCCATAGATTGAACCCGAGTCTCTCGCGCTGTGAGGTTGCAGCTCCACTAGCTGTGCCACCCAGATGAGAGAATCCCAGCTGACGACAATCGCTGGACATTGGATCATATTTGCTCCCCGCTCTTTCTTGCTCCGGGTTAGATCCAGATCTTCAACACTGCACACACCACTCCGTCCCCATCCTAGGCTGAGATCCTACATGGTGAACCTGAAATAGATTGCCATAGAAATCCAGGTGGGAGCTTCTGTGCCAACCTGTTTGTCTGTAAGTGACTTCAGTACCTGGCCCACTTGGCAAATTGATAATTCAACTTTGAAGTGTGCTGAAAAGCCTTGCAGGGCTACTAAAAAAAATCCTATTATTCAACAAAAATCCTCCCCATCTCAAGATGACAACCTGGCACCATGCTGGAAACAATTGGCAATATCCAGGGCACCCATAGCCCAAAGTAAAAGAGCCAAGCGGCGTGTTGGTTTCCTTTGTTTTTTTCAGCTTGTCAGCTGGTTCATCAGAGTTGATTAATGGATACCAGTTCCATAATTGGAAAATAAATTAAAAGGTAAAATGACTGAGCATGAGGGAAAGAACAAGTTGCAGTGGCGCAGGGAAATACTGGTTTGCTGCTCCTCTATCTGGGGGACTGAGTGATGCTGATGCTCTGGGAACTCTCTGTTGCCCTGTTCAATTTGGACATCCTCTGTGAAGGTGAATGACAGCAGTCTATTCATCCGTAGAGAAGCAATGCCATTAAGCGAGGACTCTCCAACTGTGTTTGGAAGGCGGACAGTGGGATAGGCATCTTATGCCAGTCCAAGCTGAGTGGTGCGTTTATCCTCGAGGGTTTTCATTAGAAATAATGCGTGGTCCTCTGTTAGAAATACACTAAACTATAAGTTATTACAGCCTGGCATGACATGAGCCTGTTTCCTTCACAACCTTCATTTCATACACCTGCCTGCTTTCAGCTGAGGAATCAGTACAACTGGTTTCATGTGCCAGTGGGAGCCTAGATTTTATCTTTCTGCTATAAAACAGGAAACTATTTGTCTCATTGGTTTCTTGCTGATTCCCAGCAGAACAATCAATTTTCCCTCCTTATTTCCCTGCACCACTGCAATTTGTTCTCTTTTACTCATGCCCAATAATTCCATCTTTTAATTTGTTTTGTAATTAAACGACCAGAGCATCTGGCCGAAAGACTATGGTTGTGGAAAGAGTGTGCAAACAGCACCTGATGTTGGCATCGAACCTGGATACTTGGAGCTTTGAGGCCTAATGTCTGTGTGTGTGATTGGATAGTTGTGGCAAGGGGGCCTGCCAACCTTAATTTTGGGGCCAACTAGCTTGGGTTGTGTAAGAAATATTTGGGTGAAGTATATTTGGAGGGGAAATTCTGCTTTTGGTCAAATGCCATGGCTGAGAGGTGATCTGTAAGCCAACACCAGTACATGACCGGATGAGGTGTCTGAAGCTGCTATTTGGGTGAGGTATTAAATGGATGCTGCATTGTCCATTCCAGATGTCATGGTAGATCTTGTCTTCTGACCAACATCAGAACCGTCAGCCATTACACCCTTTCATTACAAATAGCAGCTCCACACTCTGATTCTTTGGACACAAAATTGTGGTCACATTTACCATTTTTTGTTGCCCCACTCAATAATTATCCCTGTGTGCAAAATGTCTAGTGCTTGAATGCTGGGAAGAGATGCTGGGGTGTACAAAAAGCTTATTAATACAATGAGTCTTTTGGGGCTAGGATTGGCAGTTGCTACCTCTCGGGTCATCTTTGCAAAGTGGTCAGGTAGCCCCTATCCGTTTGCAAAGGGCATGGATGCAAATCTGTTCAGATTGCATCTAGACAGTAGCACTTGTGTAGGCTGGGTAGCAAGCTTGGGGGCCAGCTACCCTTCTCCCACATTTCTTGTGTATGATACTATTCTGACGGCAAAAAATTGCCTTTGTTCTTATATTGGTTAGATCAATGTCTCGGAAATGACCACCCAACACCTGTTTGGCTGCATTGTTTCAAATGGGTGGTTCACCAGCAACAAGTAAGAAATAAGCTGGGAACTAAGACAAAGCTGATGTTTCTGCTATGACTGGGGCACAGTTTGATTTAATGAGGCCTGGCATAGCATGGGTTCCTACATTTTGTCGTCTGCCTTTGTCAGGATGGCACCTTACATTTGCTGCATGTTTTAGGGCTGGTTTCCTAATCCTACACTGTGGATGGGTGAAAGTTAGTTTGGGTGGTTCTGGAGCAGATGGAATGTTGGAATCTGTATGATTCAGCTGGCTGCATCTGGGTGATCTTGGCATGTAGCGCCTCTGGAAAAAGAGCTGCAAGGCATATGCACTTGGCTTAGAAAGACTTTTAGACTGTTTCAAATCTAAATGCATCCTTTGCTCCAACCACAATGATGGTATTGATCAGTGGATCCTTGATTGTCACTGAAAATATTTGTCCCAGCTGGAACCATATAGGCCCATTATCCAATGTAGATTCAATGTTGTGTTTGCTTATCTCAGTCCTGGCAGTTGTAAGCTGCTCACAAGAATTTTACTGTTGGATTTGGGTCACTGACCTGTATGGGAAGGGACTTTAGGGGAGGGACAGTTATAGATAGCCCTGGTGGGAGTAGTGGACTATGTGTCTGCCTATTGATTGACTTCACCTACCCTTCCTTTGAGTTGCAGCGCCTGATGGCTTACAGTCCAATAACTGAAGTGTGGCATTTTGTAGAGAAGCTACTTGTCTCCTGTCATGGTGCGATCCAAGGCAGCCATCAGTTAGTGTGTTGTTCGCAAGCTGCTGACAGTGGGGTTTTGGGCTGCAGACGAAAAATTCATTGCTGATCAGGTGTTGCAATTTGAGACCAGTCGTCTTTGCCTGATGTCTTTGTGGCTACGTTTGCTGGTGAGGTGAGGGAGAACTTGGGAATGAGGAATTTGTTTGCATCTAGGGTGCTGCTTGCGGAAAAATGAAAGCAAAAAACAATGGTTAGATTGTACAAGTTAGAAGGGAATTGGCTGTGGATTAAATTGGCTGTTGGCATATGTCGGTCTGGAGTGGTGGAGTAGAACCAATTAGTTGGCCCATTCAGTGCGGCACAGGCATTGTAGGCTGACATTGCTGTCTCTCCAGGTTCGGCTGCATTTAGTTGCGATGGAGTGGGTAATCATGTGACAATGGGTGGGGGAGGAAGGGTGATGGTAAATCCCAAGGGAAAGGATATTTTTTTGTTTTCTGGGATCAAGACTGTTGTATGTGGCAAGTGAAGTGAGGGAGCACTGCCAGCCTGTGGAACATGTTGCATTGGACTGTTTAGGCATTGGATGGCCTGGAATTGAATAGAAGGCACCCTCTATGTTACACCTTTCACATTGTCAGGACATTAGGACTTAAGAGGATTTGAAGTGTGGTTGCTATTCCTATGTCAGAATGGTTCACAATAATTCCCTCATGCCTTGTAGGTATTGGGACTTCTGTTTAATCCTGACCTCCGATCCTGTTTGCCTGTCCCCCTTAGGATCATGTGATCATCCCTTGGTGCTCTGTACCTGTCACATCCTAAAGATGTGAATGGGGAGGTAAATTGGACATGGAAATTGTCCCTTGTCTGTAGGTCAGCAGTTGAGGGGAATATGGGGAGAATAAATAGGCGTAGCGTAAGACTCGTGTCTAAATGGGTGCAAAAAGGTTTGCCTAGATGCAGTGGGTTGACTATAAACTGCAGTGTGATAATGATCGGAAGCAAGGATGATTGTAGGGTAAATATTGGTCAGGATGCTTGGCTACCTTTTGTTGGAATGTTATCGGGTATTTTACTGCTGTGTGGGAGAGTAGCAGGGGCCTCAGTTTGCATCTTATCTGAAAGGCTGCCCCTTCAGCAGGACAAACGTTTAAGTGCTACGTGGTGGTGAGGGCTAAAGGTCTGGGCTTGAGTTCCTGGAATGAGACTTGTTCATATGAGTTTCTGTTGGCTGAACGTAGCTCCAGCAGCAGGAGTAGGAGGAGATGACAAGATAGATGTGTGGAGGGACCTGAACAGAGTTTGTTGCAGGAGGCCACTTTTCTGCTTAGTGCCAGGGGTGCAGATTATCCCTGTAACTACCTCCAAAGTCAAATAGTTTGTGGCCCTTGATGCACATTTCACTGGCAAAGCCAGCATAACATGCCATATTCAACTGTCTTTGTAATAGTCCTTTTTCACGGGGCGACTTGACGCAAGATGTAGCCAGAGTGAAGTGGTCGTGGTCTAGCATGATATCACACGATATAACGGGGGGGTAGACAAAGAGTTCCCACGGTACTCGGCATTTCTGTTATTTGTGCGAGTGACTTGTCCGTCTCCCGAGCTTTCCCGTTAAATCTTGAATGACATTGTAAACTGTCAAGTGTAATTAAATCATCACGTGGCACAAATGATGTCACTTTTTTTTTTCACACACTATAAATATCCTCCCTTGGTTGAATTGGTATATACACACACAAAGCAGAGTTTTACTGTGTATGTGGGAGACACAGATGGAGTGAGCACAGTTACTCGGTCTTTACTGTGTGTGGGAGAGGGGGGAGAAAGAGACGTACACTCACAGAGGCAGAGTCTCTCAGCCTGTGTGGGAGGGAGGGAGAGAGAGAGAGGCACACACAAGGTGGATGTGAAATCTCACCTGCCTGTTTCAGTGACAGACACCCGCCGCCAGTAAATGAAGACACCCCCATCTGTCTCCCCCTCCTCTCCCTCGACCTTTCCCTCCCAACTCCAGTCCCGTCCCGACCCCCTGGGAAACTGAAGGGAGCAACAATTAACTGCTGCCTGCCCGCTGAGTTAAAGAGTTCCCACGGTAGTAAGACGATGTTAGTTGCGCCCAAGTTTAAATTTCCAACGTGTGTTTCAGAGTAAATCAAAAACTGTCTGAATCAGCAAGTTAGACACAAAATGCTGGAGTAACTCAGCGGGCCAAGCAGCATCTCTGGAGAAAAAGGAATATATTCCATTTTTGGTCGGGCCCCTTCTTCGGGATGATTGTAGGGGGGAACTGGAAGCAAGAAAAGACCGGGACAAATCAGGGCCAACAACAGATGACCTCAGCAGGGTATTTTGAAGAGGGGTCCCGACCCGAAATGTCGCCTAACCCTTTCCTCCAGAGATGCTGCCTGACCCACTGAGTCACTCCAGCACTTTATGTCTATATTTGGTTCCCTGATAGGCCAATTGTTGGCTAGGGATAGTGTGATCCCAAGAGGGAACCAGCGTTGCAAACCTTGGACTGGTTAACCAACATTTACTGCATGGGGGAGGGGGTGGGCGGGGGAGAGAGAGAGAGTGTAAGTTACCTAAAATTAAATAATTCAATGTTCATAGTGAACACGGACACAAAATGTTGGTGTAACTCAGCAGGTAAGTCAGATCTGGGAAGAAAAACATAAAAAGCTGGAGTAAGTCAGCGTGTCAGGCAGCATCTCTGGAGAAAAAGTATAGGTGGCGATTCGAATCGGAACCCTTCTTCAGACATCCTAATCGGAATTGAGTCTGAAGATGTGTCTCGTCCCGAAACATCACCTATTTTTCTCCAGAGATGCTGCTTGACTCGCTGAGTTACTCCAGCTTTTTGTGTCTGTCTTCGTTTTAAACCAGCATGTGCAGTTCACTCCTTTACACGGGTCTCTGGAGAACATTGATTGGTAGTGTTCCGGACCCTGCTTCGGAAAGGCATCGATCGCTGGTCGGCGAGGACTCCGAGCTGTATCTCTCAAAGAAGTACATGTGAAAAATTTCTCACGGACCATAAAAATGCGGGACCTTTCAGTAAAGTCCCTTTTAAAGATTATAGTTATTTTCTTGAATCTTATTAACATAACTCATGAATAAGTTGATGTCCATATGCGGATGCAAATCTTTATTTTTTAAATTCAATCCCACAGAAGACAATTTTTACTCACCTTCTGTCCCCTCTGTCCAGCTTCCGGGTTCACCGTTCGCAGGAGTTCCCACGGTACACGCAAGAGTCAGTACGGATATCGCACTGGCCACTACGTGCATATAATGTTGCAATGTTCAACCACAAGTGTACAAGTCACACTTGGAGAAATTCAAGCTTGTTTGAATTTTCTCCCGAGTCACCAAGTTACACGAGTACCTGCCGTTAGCGCCACGGTGGTCCACGAATGCCGTACGGTTATCGCAAGAGGTTCCCACGATGTTCAACTCTGGTTAACTCTTGCGTCAAGTCGCCCCGTGAAAAAGGGGTTTAAAGCTCCTAGTGCACTATCTCGAGTTCCTCAGAAAGAACCTCCCCTGGATATTGCTGGGTGGGGTGGGGCTGTCATTGAATGGCAAAGGCGGTGATGTCATTGTGAGGTGTGAATGTTACTTGCCAACCAGCTCATGATCAGATGTTGCCAGATTTTGTGGTATGTTGGCACAAACAGCTCATGGCACTAACTGTTGTGCATTCATAGATGAGCATTCCCACTTGTGGGTCCAACGAAGGGAGGGGCATTGAAGCAACAATGTTTCTGCTTCGACTGCTTCCTTCAGGGATGAATGCAGTGAGGTTTGAGTCCAAGAGGTTAGATTCAAACATCTTTCTTAATGAGAGACAGTTTTAGTTTTTGAAAGATTTTTCATCTTGATTCTCAAGATAAGTCTAGTTTATTGTTAGATGCACGTACATTTGTACAATGAGGTACAGGTACAGTGAAAATCTTGTTTACAGCGGCATCACAGACACAAAGTCTCTGACAACCCCAGAAACAACATAAAATACACATTCTGCGAGGTGCTGAATACGTCTATGAAAAGGGGCAAGACATTGGTACAAAACTCATCCAGGAGGTGGTCCGTTGTGTTCCATTGCCGAAGTGGGATTAGGGTTATACTGGTTGGTTCAAGGGAATGATAGTTATGGGAAAATAGCTGTTCCTGATCCTTGATGGTTTGAGACTTAGGACCCCTGTACCTCTTGCTCGAAGGTAGCAGCGAAAAGAGGACCATATCCAGGTGATGGGGATCCCTGATGTAAAGATGCCACCACCTTAAGGTATTGTCTTGTAGATGCTTCCGATAGATGACCAGATAGCTCTGATGTCTTGGTCCATTATTTATGCTTCATCATTGAAGTTCATCTTTTGTTTTTTTTAAGCTGGTTCTGGAGTCTGTCAAAATAGTTTTATTGTCATGTATACAAGTAGGGTGAGGTGCAGGTACAATGAAAATCTGTAAGACTACATACAATACGTTCATGGCAGTGTTGGAGTGGACCATTCTTAATCACGTTTTTGACCAAAAATATGAAAAATTGTGGAATACATCTCCTAATTCTGAAAGCATTATAGGTATATTGTTTTGTACTGTAGATGATTCATTTATTTTGGAAATTTATCAAGTGAAATGTTTATGTTATGCTGACAATGTTTGTTTAGCGTCAGAGGTCAAATATGACTGATCACGTGTGTGACCTCACTTGGAAGCATTTTTTCATCTCGGTCTTGTCTTACAAAATCAGTGAATTTAAAAAAGCTAGAATGTTTATATCTTTAGCAGACATGCATTATAGTTCTGTAGGTAGGAAAATAACAATGAATAAGATTAATTTCTTCTTACAAGATTTTTTTAATGTATTAAAGTGATGACATCTGGTCACGTGTGCAAAATTTGGTTCACTTTCCAAAGAATGGCCTGAGTGTTGACTGAGCTGAATGCACCTTTGACATACCTTGACACATCTCATGCCTCAGACTGTAATTGATACAGGGCTCCAATTCCTCTGGTAGTGTTGCTGTTAGAAGTTGGAAGGGCGTTGAAGGGTAGTATTGGCTTGAGCCTAAATGTTGTTACCGTTCTCCTGGTCCTCCTCGCAAATACCATTGCATTCAGAGAAAGAAACCTCCACCTGCTTCCTGTGCTATTCCAAGTGTGTCAATGTGAATTTGCACCATTCCATGAAATGCCAATCTCTCATCAGCAATGTACAGATTTGTCAAGTGGAGCGAGTGGCCCATTGCACAGTAACAGGAAGTGGAACCTCTGTATCCCAGCATCCCAGACTAGTCGGTGATTTTCCTCACTTGCACAGGAGGAGGTGGGTGACCTGTCTTATAAAGACACAGGTGGAGCCCATCTGGTTCATGCCAATTCCTGGCAGAGCTATTTCATCGTAGACACCAAACGTAGATTGGACGATCATTTCGCTGAACACCTTCGCACAGTCTGCCTGGACCTACCTGATCTCCCGGTTGCTAAACACTTTAACTCTCCTTCCCATTCCCACATTGATCTTTCTGTCCTAGGCCTCCTCCATTGTCAGAGTGAGGCTAAGCTCAAATTGGAGGAACAGCATCTCATTTGGGCAGCTTACAACCCAGTGGTATGAATATTGATTCCTCCAACTTTAAGTAACCCCCTGCATTCCCTCTCTCCATCCCTCACCCACCCAAGTCACACCAGCTTTTCGTTCTCTCCCAGCAAACAGCTAACAATGGCCTGTGTCCTTTATCATCATTACTTTTTTGCATATCTTTCATGGCATTGTTCTATTTCTCTCTACATCATCGTCTTCATATCTAATTTCCCTTCCCTGTGACATTCAGTCTGAAGAGTCCCAACCCAATGCTTCACCCATAGATACTGCCTATATCGTTGAGTTACTCCTGCTTTTTGTGGCAATCTCATCCTTTTCCCCTCCACTTTGTATTCCTGGAACATTTTCTCTCTTATACACCCATCAAATTCCCTGTGGTACTTGTGCCACTTACCTATAGTTAGAGCCATTTATTTCACCCACAGTCTTTGGGATGTGGGAGACAGTGGAACACTCAGGGGAAGCCCACGTGCTCACAGGGTGAATGTGCAAATTTCACACAGATGGCAACTGAGGCAAGGTCCCTGGAGTAGAGAGGCATGAACGGTGATCTAACTACTTTTCACCGTCATGTCAGTTTCCAATATTAACTTGCTACCTTTTGTTTTGGTCAATAGCTTTTCATTGGGTGCTTCCTGAGTACACACAAAGCCCATCGAAGTAAATACACAAGGGTCCCTGTCTGTGCTAGTATCGCTGTCATTAATTTGGGTTAATGGACTAGCTACAGTGCAGCATATGTCCCTGCAGCATTATGCTGCAAGACGAAGGATATGTCCGTGTGATTGCAGCAGGCATTCGCTACACTGGTACTAGAGGTTGTGTGTTTGCTGCAGGAGCAGAGAGTGGGTGAGCTAGGAAGAATGAGAGAAGAATTAATTTGATGTACACATTTTTCATGGACTGGAGGAACTCATCGGTTGTGGAGGGAATGGGTGAACAACATGGTTTCACTGGTTTCTTTATTTATTGTCATGTGTATCAGATACAGTGAAAAACATTTTTTGCATACAGCTCAGCAAGACTATCCCCATACATAAGCACTATTGCCCCGGTCAGTACAGTATGCACAGAACAGCCCACTGACTCCATATGCAAGAGGCACCATTTTACAGTCCCAATTGCAGATGGCCATCTTTCCGATTATCACACGAGCCTGGCCCTCTCCAGCCCTCAAGGACGTGAAGGCAAGATCCCCTGGTTCCTCTCATCGGGCCCTTTGTCCAGTGTCTGCCACGTCCCCTTCCACCTCCTCTCTGATCACCAATCCTTGGTGCAAGCAGGGCTTGGGCTCACCCGGCCTCTGGGCCAAGCCTGCTTCATAATTCTTCTTCAGGTTCATGTTTCGCCTCACTGGTGGGTCCAGAACCATGGGCCACTTTCTGTAAATAGGGATGGGTTAAGGGCAGCGATTGGGATACATTTCTTCATCCTGTGGTATCAGTCTTCACCTGAAATGCTGCCTGACCCACTGAGTTCCTCCAGCATTTTGTTTTGTTTGAAATCTTTTTCCTCAGTGGGACTGTGGAAGGTTAGTCATTGTGTTCAATCAATCAGATTTATTATGGAAAGCAAGGAATATTAGGGATAAGGCAACAAGATGGTTCTGGGGTAGAATGTTAGCCTTTATCTTGATGAGCTGTAGAGCAAACAAGCTGCTCATTGCAATACAAGGGGAAGCTGGATACACATGAGAGACATTTGCCAGTGGATTTAGATAAACAATGACAGAGGAAAGTCAGCTGAGCATATATCCAGGTAGGCATTAGATGGACTGAGTGACCTGTTCCAGTGCTATAAATTCCACCATTTTGTTCTCTTTCCAGGCAGCAGACACGTTGGCCGTGCGGCAGAAGCGTCGTATTTATGATATTACCAATGTTTTGGAGGGGATCGGATTGATCGAGAAGAAATCGAAGAACAGCATTCAGTGGAAGTGAGTAAGCCTGATTGCAGGTTGGGCCCGGATCTGTGTGGCGCTTCAGTGTCTGTGTCCTTTTCCACTTCTGGCTTTTCCACTCCTTTCCCCATCTGCCTCTTTTTATGTTTCCCACCCCTCCCTTTCCTTTTCCACTCTATGTCAGCTTACAAATGCATTTCTTCTGGCTTGGAGCTTCAGTTCCGGTTAAAAATGCAACAGTCAGAAGTGCCCTTGCTGGAGTTTTGTTTGGAATGAATTGAACCCTGCTGGCGCTATCAAATTGGCATTAGAAATGTAACGGTGTGTGATGACTGGGCCCCGTACTATTAATCCTGCATGGAAACACGCACTTTGGCACACTGAGTCCATGTCGACCATCGATCACCTGTTCACACTAGTTCCATGTTATCCTACACACTGTGGGCAATTGAGAGCCCAATTAACCTACTAACTGCACGCCTTTGAGATGTGGGAGGAAACTGGGGCACCCAGAGGAAATCCTCACTGTCACGGGGAGAACATGCAAACCTCACACAGCTGTCAGGTTCGACCCTGGGTCTCTGCACTGTACGGCAGTAACTCCTCCAGCTGCTGCATTGTGCTGCCCTTGGACTCTGGGTGGAGAGGGTTGAGGAGATTGGGATGGCTGTGAGCTACTTTGACTGGGCTGTGAGATATGGCTGTGACCCAGCTGCTCTGAGTATCGCCATAGTCTGTCCTCCTTTAGAATTAGGAGCAGGACAAATTTGTGTGAGTTTATTGTGCATGATGCTGCCACTGTACAGGTGCTAACGAGGACTGACCATTTGACTCCAGTAGGCCACTGGGTGGGAGGGATGGAGGTTGATGTGGAGAATTAAATGATAACCCATTAGCACTGTTTGTTTACTGACAGTCAACAACCAGATCTTCTGTTTTGCTTCACACCTCTCAATGTGAGAGTTATTGCAAGCGAGCAATTTCCCACTGTTGAAATCTCTGCCTGGATTTAGAAGCACATTCTGATTCCTTGGGAGAGACAACCGATTAGCACAACAGTGGAGTGGATTCCTGGGAGCACTGCGAGTTGGATTTCTGAGGGGGTTGATTACTGGGATAGTTGGTGAAGCTTGACGAGTTAGACCTTCTCAGCAGTACAGCAAACTATTGGACCACGTCGCTAATCACTGAATGGAAACAGGCAGAAGCTGAACTGGCCACAACATGACCAGTGTCAAGCGGGTGGCAACTCTGACAAAAGATGCAATTACCACGGCGGGTGGCCACAGTGGCACAGCAGTAGTTGCTGCCTTACAGCACTTCCAACGCCAGAGATACAAGATACAAGATACAAGATACAAGATACATTTAATTGTCATTTGGACCCCTTGAGGTCCAAACGAAATGCCGTTTCTGCAGCCATACATTACAAACACATAGACCCAAGGCACAACATAATTTACATAAACATCCATCACATCGCTGTGATGGAAGGCCAAATAAACTTATCTCTCCACTGCACTCTTCCCCCCCCCCCCATGTCAGAGTCAAAGTCAAAGCCCCCGGCTGGCGATGGCGATTGTCCCGCGGCCATTAAAGCCACGCCGGGTGATGCAAGGTCGCACACCGGGTCTTGGTGTTAGAGCCCCCGGCGTGCGCTCGCAGAGTCCCGCGGCCATTCCAAGCCGCGCGGGGCAGTGATGTAGGCCCCGCTCCAGGAGCTCTTCAACCCCGCAACTCGGGCGGGGGAAGTCGCCGTTGCAGGAGCCCTGAAAAGCGGTCTCCCTCCAGGGACCCGCGGGCTCCCGGCGCCGCCGTCCACAGACCTGCCGTTGGAGCCTCCGACTCTCCGGTCGGGCCGAAGCAGCAGCGCTCCACCCGCTCCGGACTCGGCCAGCCCCGCGACGGCGACGGTGAGTCGAAGAGTCCCCGGTCTTCTCCTGTTGGAGGCCGCTCCTCTTTGCGGCCCCAACAACAACGGAAACCCGCCGAGAAAAGGTCGGGTCTCCCGTGCAGGGAGAGATTTAAAAGGTTTCCCTCAACAAAAAAATAACAAAAACTACATAAAAACACAGACAGAAAATAATAAAACGCGGACAGACTGCAGAGGCCGCTGCTGACCAGAGTCGCGCCGCCCACCGGAAGATCCGGGTTCGATCCCGACTATGGGTGCTGTCTGTACGGCGTTTGAACGTTCTCCCCGTGACCGCATTTTCTCCGAGATCTTCAGTTTCCTCCCACACGCCAAAGACGTACAGGTTTGTAGGTTAATTGGCTTGGTGTATGTGTAAATTGTCCCTAGTGTGTGTAGGATAGTTTGAATGTGCGGGGATCGCTGGTTGATGCGGACTCAGTGGGCCGAAGGGCCTGTTTTGGTGGTGTATCTCTAAACTAAAAACTAAATTACTGCCTTGCGCTCTATGTCTTGCTGAGAGAGGGAAGTGGTTTGTTGTGATGATGATGACGGTGTCACGGTGTGGTGCGTAGTTTGAGAGCATTCTTTTGATTACTGGGGGTGGAGAGAATTGTATGGTAGTTCTTGCGATAGTTGGGGCAGTGAGGGATGAGTTCCTGCCCTTGCAGGAAGAGCAGAGTGGTGATTAGACCAGACAAACTCTAACCCGGAAGTTGGTGCTGACATTGCTTATCCTGTGCGAGGTTTACAGCTGCAGGTTTTGATAAATGGAGCCCATTTCACAGGGAATATGTTGCATTAACCACGGCTTTTTGACTGCATTGTGTGGGTTTTGGGCACGTTTCATCCGTTGATTGTGCTTGTGTCAAGCTAGAGATTGATTCCAATTAGTCTCCAGCTTTGTGAAAAGGGGAATTGTGGATATAGAATGAAAACAGATCCTTCTGAGTCCATGCTGATCACCAACAACACATTTACACTAATCCTACATTCAATTATTTTTCTCCCTTCTCCCTGCATTCACATCAACTTCCCTCGGGACTTTCTAGTTTACATAGTCCAGCTACTTCCAACATCCAGTTTGCAGGATAGCATGTCAACTAGGTGAGATTTTGGGAATTTCCTGAAAGCTCCCGTCCAGAGTGCTGTGCCATTTGAATGTTTCCTCTTCACTCATGCATTCAGCTACCACCACCTTATTGCGCAGTCTCCCAATCTAGTGAATCTAGTTCAGGTACAATTCTAGTAAGTTATTGCTTCTTGCTGCATCCACTCTGACATACAAATGCTATGCAGAGTTAACCACCTCTCAGTTGGCCTTGCACTGTGCGAATCATACCAGTGGTTGGGAATTGAGTATCCCATGATTTTAAAACTGCTTTTTCGCAGTCCATTTTTCTCCTGGTGGGAAATCTAATTTTAAGGCAGTGTGTCCATTTTATTCCTCTTTCCCTGAGGGACGTCAGTGGCATCTTAGTCCTCGTAAGGGACAAGGTCCTCTCACAGTGTGGGTGACAAGTCAAGTCAAGTCAAGTTTATTCGTCACATACACATACGAGATGTGCAGTGAAATGAAAAGTGGCAATGCTCGCGGACTTTGTGCAAAAAGACAGGCAAACAAACAAACTACAAACAGAATGGAACAGAATCACATATTATTTTACATATTAAATATTGTGGGGGGGAAGGAAAAAGGGAAAAAAACAGCAATTTTTCTTTAAAAAAAAATCAGAAGAGTGGTACAGTGAAGTTAGTCCCTGGTGAGATAGGAGTTTACAGTCTTAATGGCCTCTGGGAAGAAACTCCTTCTCAACCTCTCCGTTCTCACAGCATGGTGTTTGCCTGAACGTAGCAGATGGAACAGTCCGTTGCAGGGGTGGAAGGGGTCTCCCATGATCTTATTGGCTCTGGAGTTGCACCTCCTGATGTATAGTTCCTGCAGAGGGGCGAGTGAAGTTCGGCCGAACGCACTGCTCTCTGCAGAGCCTTCTTGTCCCTGGCAGAGCAATTCCCAAACCAGATTGTAATATTTCCGGACAAGATGCTTTCCACAGCCGCTGAGTAGAAGCACTGGAGGATCCTCGGAGACACTCTGAATTTCCTCAATGGCCTGAGGTGGTAAAGGTGCTGCCTTGCCTTACTCACGAGTGCAGCGGCGTGTGATGTCCATGTCATATCCTCCGAGATGTGGACTCCCAGGTATTTAAAACAGCTCTCCCTATCCACAGGATCCCCATTTATCCTCAATGGTGTGTACGTCCTCGGATGATGTGCCCTCCTAAAGTCCACGATCAGCTCCTTCGTTTTTTTGATGTTCAAGAGGAGGCTGTTGTCCTGACACCAAGTGCCAGATCAGCCACCTCCTCCTGGTAGGCCTTCTCATCGTTGTCTGAGATCAGGCCCACCACCAGTGTCATCAGCAAACTTGATTATTGAGTTGGAGCTGAACCTAGCCACACTGTCATTTGTGTACAGGGAGTACAATAGGGGGCTGAGGACGCAACCCTGGGGGGATCCTGTGCTCAGAGTGAGGGACTTCGATGTATCCCCTCCCATCTTGACTACCTGGGGCCTAGTGGTGAGAAAGTCCAGGGCCCAGGCACACAGGGGGGTGTTGAGCCCTAATTCCAGTAGCTTCTCGGCCAGTCTGGTGGGGACTATCGTGTTGAAGGCTGAACTGAAGTCTATGAACAGCATCCTCACGTAGTCCCCCTTCTGGCTGTCAAGATGAGAGAGAGCGGTGTGCAAAACCTGGGAGACCGCATTGTCCGTGGATCTGTTTGGACGGTATGCAAATTGTAACGGGTCCATGTTGCGAGGGAGGAAGGCGCCAGGGAATAGATCCCCCCCCCTCCCAGTTCACTGGTGTTGGGATGGTTGACTCTAGCCTCTGTTGCTCCATAGGGGTTTTTAACTGGTCGTCATGCTAGTGGTGAGAGTTGACCAGCTGATCCAATAGAGTAGGTTAGGCTAGGTTTGAACTGGCCATATCTGCAGGCGATAGTTGTGATTAAATAAAACTCTGGATTCAGTGAACATAACCTGCCTCATTTGAATACCTGACCTGCCCTCTGCAGCTCCCACTCCACTGACACTCCAGCGGCAGCTAACTAAAGCATGTACAATAAAACTCCGATAATCTGCTTTCAAGCTGCTCAAAAATTCCACTGGTTCACTATCTGGTCCACCATTTGAAATCCTGATGGTTCCCCATGTGGCTCCATTGAAGAAAAATAATGAAAAATAGACAAATGCATCACTTTTGCTCAAAATTATGTCATTTTAAAGGCACAGTTGATTACCTACAATTCTCCAGGTGATGCTCCAATTGCCAGGGCTCTCGTTTCTGCGTTGTCCTGAAAGTTAGCTGGCCTTGTTACCTGTGCTCTCTCTAAAGTTGTGGGTCACTAAAATTTATTATTTTCACTATATAAAAGTTGAAAGAAAATGAAAGTGATGAGACATTAATATGATAACCTCTAATAGTGAGGAAAATCCCCCTGATCATGCTGGATAAAGGGAATTTTGCTGTAGTAACTTTCCAATCAGAGGTCCACACCAGGATTTATTTGTGCAAGGACAATGTATGCGTGGTGGGTGTTGGAGAGGTTGCTGAGGGGGGGGGGGGGGGGGGGGCCCTTGTGATGCAGTATTGAGCACAACACTGCCTTCTGTCTTGCCCCGTCAATAATTTGTACCTCGTGTCTTTGCCCTCGGTCACAGAGGAGTGGGCCCGGGCTGCAACACACGGGAGATCGCGGACAAGCTCATCGACCTGAAGGCGGAGATAGAGGACCTCGATCGGCGGGAGCAGGAGCTGGACCAGCAACGAGTCTGGGTACAGCAAAGCATTCAAAACGTGACGGATGACATAGAGAACAGCAGATATCCTTTGACAATGACCCCCATCCACTCCCCAACCCTTTCGCCTTTCTATGTGCAGCGGCACACTGGGCCCAGGTGTATCGCTGGCTTTGGGGCTGCTTTGTCCTGGGTAAATTCCGTAAGAGCAGAGTTGAGCTTTCTAGCTGGTAAACTAAACTCTGCCATTTCTCTCTCCCTTCTACACCATCAGCAAGTGAGATTGCTTGAATCTTATCCTCCACAGGCCCCGTTCTTACCTCATAAGATTTCAGAACAGGAGCAGGCCTCTTGGTGTTGTGAGCTTACTTTGCCACAGAATGAGATTGTGGCTGATCTGATTGTAATCTCAACTCCACATTCCTAAATGAACCTGCTAACCTGTCATTTCTTCCCCCAGTTTATCAATAAACTACCTCTGCTTTTAAAAATAGATCAAATACCCTGCTTTTGCCACGTCTGGTAGAGAGAGATTTGTATCATTTTTATCAACCACTTATTTCTAGATTGTCCTATAAGAGACAGCACAGTTACAAATAACTCCCTACTGACCTCCAGTAAATACAAGCCTAACCTGTCTGACCTTTCCTCATGAGGCAGCCTGTTCTTCCAGCTTCCCTCCTCTCACTAGGTGGTCCATCCATGAGCCTGCCCACGTGGCCTTCCTCAGTCCTGTAGGCTGCACCTTGTTCCAATCCAGTCAGGGATGTGGATGACCTGTCCCCTGTCTGGGATTGATACCCAACATCCTCTCCTTCCTATAACTGCACCCCACATGTGTCCTGATAGTTGGCCTGGAAATGTGGGGTTGACACTTGGCCATTGAGGCTGCAGCAGCAGATGGTTCACCTGCCCGGAGGTGGCGTCACTATTGGCCTTGTGTGTCCTTAACTGCCTTGCTCCACGTTGGCGTATGTGACGCATGAAGATATGTGCCGATGTTTCAAAGGTAAGCAATTCTCAGTCGTGTCCAGCAGGCATGGGCCCAGGACCCAGCCACATTGTCCTGGGAGGCAGTGATGGGTGAAAGGATTGGTGCAGTTGGGCTGCCCTTTTTGCCCTGTTCCCCAGTGTGAACCCATGCTACTGACACCTCTCCAACATTGTCCCCCTTGTGGGACTGTAGGAGGAGATGCTGATGGGATCCG
The DNA here is from genome assembly GCF_028641065.1 of Leucoraja erinaceus. Classification (NCBI taxonomy): domain Eukaryota; kingdom Metazoa; phylum Chordata; class Chondrichthyes; order Rajiformes; family Rajidae; genus Leucoraja; species Leucoraja erinaceus. Next base: position 16,907,294 of record NC_073393.1, on the reverse strand, counting down.
TGCCTTTTGTTGGCACTATGCGTTCACCAAGACCCAAGGTCTGCTGCTGGTGATCCCAAAGGCCTGTTTTGTGTGGTGCTGAGACATTGGGTGGGGGTTTTTATTGATGTCTGTCTTCTCTGCCTTTATGTGCAGGTGATACGCTGCTAGCAATCCAGGCACCCTCGGGCACACAGCTGGAAGTCCCCATCCCTGAGGGGGTGAGTACTTCAGGATATTGCACCCTCCCTCTTTATATCCCCTCTTTCTCCATCCCCACCCCGAAAAAAGGTTGCTATCTCTCTGCTGCCCTACCCTGCCTGGTTTCTGAGCCTCTGCTTGTTTTGCAGGTCCCCAACGGGGTGAAGAAGTACCAGATACACCTGAAGAGTATGACGGGTCCCATCAACGTACTGCTGGTAAACAAGGATACGTCCTCCTCCTGCCCGGTGGTAGTTCCTGTGCCTCCACCTGAAGACCTCATTCAGTGCTCTCCCACAGTGCACACCACCCCACAGAAGCCTGTCCTCGCCAGCAGCCAGGAGGCCGTTACCAGGTCTCCAGCCCGGCCCGTCTCTCCGTCCACAGCCCCTCGGGTGCCTCCCCATCCGCCCACATCGGTAACGCCCACAGGTAAGCCCCCTTCACCTTTAACCTTTAGAGGCCATCAGACGGAGGCTGGGTAGGAGGTTGCTCTGCTGTTTGCATGTCTGTAAGGTCATGGTCGGGGGTCCAAATCTGGTGGTTGGTTTGTCTCACATAAGTGCATTCCCACTGAATAACCCTCTACTTTTGTAGGGTGACCCAACGTGGCGGCTTCTGGCGATCAGTTGCTAATTTAGCGTCCAGGAGACCTCTCTTGTGCGTTGAGCTGTTGGAATTTTTTTTTTTCATCTAGTGAATCAGTATCTGATCGGGTAAACCCACTGGCTGTAGGGGTTATGTGGAGCACATCAGCTGTGATGTACCATTGCACTTTAAAAAAATGCTTCACTTTCCATGCAGTCGCCAGCAGTCTCCTGCTGCCTATGTCTGCTTGAGCCACCTCCATCTCTCTGGCATTTTCTCTTCTCTCCCCTTCCATTTAACCAAATGGAAAGGAACATCTGAACATAAGTGCACATGGGGAAAGGAAGCTGGTTGCCATCCCATGTTGTCAGCCATTAGCTGGTAGAGCTGATGCTTCACGGTGCCAGAGACCCACGTTGATCCTGACCACGGGTGCTGTCTGTGGAGTTTGCATGTTCTCCCTGTAACTGTGTGAGTTTAATCCAGGTGCCCCAGTTTCTTCCCAAGTCCCGAAGACGTGCGGGTTTGTAGGTTAATGGGCTTCTGTAAAATTGCCCCTAATGTGTCAGGAATGGATGAGAAAGTTGAATAACACAGAACTGGTGTGAATGGCATGTGACTCGCTGGGCCAAAGGTGCTGTTTCCACGTTGTATCTCTAAAAACTCGGCTTTGTCTGCGATTTTCGATGATCTTTTCTTTGTCATGACTTCATGCTCCACTGAATATTACTTTGTCTCTCTCCCCCCCCCCGTTCAGAGAAGATCACACGGTGCAGCTCACACACACCCTTGTCATCTACATGTATCACTCGGGGCTGCTTGTATGGTGCCTTGTCCTCGAGGTACACCACCCTCCTATTATTCCTAATGCTGTCTGGTGTTGCAATTGAAGCAGCTACTTATTCTTCTTCCTTGACGGAGGAGCCCTGCTCAACATCTGAGCTCTGCACCTCCCACTACGTCACCAGAGTAGAGTCTCTTTTACTTTCTCCCACTTCTCTCCTCCATGACAGTTTGACTGTTTGCAGTTACGTTACAAGTAGGTGTTTTGGTAAGCCATGACAATTTAACTTGAACAGGGAGGCTGGTCGTCAGTGGTATGTAAGGATTGAGGGTGGGATTGTCCTTCGACCTTACAATTGGGTAACTGACTGGCAGTGACTTCAGGCAGTGACTCTTACTCACAATGCAAGAGTTCCCTGGACTGCTGCTGCCTGTTTTTTATTTGGACTTTAACTCCTTTGTTATGCTGAGACCGCTGATATCTTCTGTGTCCTCCCTTGCAGTGCCCAGTGTGTCAGCTCAAGAGCCCCAAAACAGTACCAGCGGTGTCTTAAGCCTCGAGCCCCTCAATCTACTTCCAACGTCTGCCTGTCAAGCGACCACGATGGATACGCAGCCTCTGGAATCTTCCGCCTCGTTGGACAGCAGCACGTCCTTGTCCAATCCCACTACCTCCTTCGTTCCAATCAAATCTGAAACTTCAGTGGGTGAGTCGTTTTGCTGTGGGCAGCTCGCGTCTGGAGTTGAAGTTACGTATGCTTGGTTCAGCCTTGAACTCATTGCCTTGCTGAACAAACAAAGCCAAGTTAATAAAAGTTATAGACAAACCACGCTCCTTCCCATGGGTGTCCCGGTAGTGCAGACAGTGGAACCTCTGTTTCACTGCACCACCAATTCCAATCCTGATCTTGGGTGCTATCTGTGTGGAGTTTGCATGTTCTTGTTGTGACTGCATGGGTTTCCCTCTACATCGCGAGTGCCAGTTAGTAGGTCAATTGGCTTTCTTAAATTGTCCCTCGTGTGTACATGGGAATCCTGGGAAACTGTTGGGAATAATGAAAATAAAATGGGCTAGGGTAAGATTTGTGTGAATGGTTGGTGCGGCCGGGTGGGCTGAAGGCCACTCAATCTCTCCTCCTCCTTGGGTTTCTTAGACTAAGCTATCAGTTAACCACCATTGTTACTGCCTAGATCTCGCCCAAGCCTGTCCCATGGAAACACTGGTACTGAGGCAACTGTGGTGGGCTATGTATGGATATGGCAGCTGTTACACCCAGCACACTGCTCTGCAAGGACAGCCCACAAAAAGTTGCTGTTTGACCATTTACTGATTTGAATGTAGATCCTGCAGCAAATGCAGCAGGTGTCATTGCATCAAAAGGGAAGCCAGGATCTCCCTTCACATGTGAACGACCGGCCTTGAGGCATCAGCCTGTAATTCATTGGCCACAATCCCGAGGCTCTGATTCATGACCACACTCCCGATCCATGAGAGCCAAGGTATAATTCCATCTTCACTTCAGGCTTCCTAAACATGAAAGGTTTGACCATCCAAAGACCCTCCTGTTTCTCCTGCTATCTAGTTTAAGGAATGGATTTTGCTACTAGCCAGTTCACGGATCCTTGACCTGGGCATCTCGCACTGATCACAAGAGTTATTGCGTTGATTGGTGGTCCATCTCCGCTAGCTGCTGAGCTTACACTTGCTGTCATGGGCTCTGCCTGTTCTTTATGTGTGGATCTTTGGTTTGTCTCTGTCGTCCCACCTGCACCCTCAGCTCTTCTTTTTTGGGGTGACATTGTTGTGTTTTTTTCCCACAGAATTGGAGTTTCCAAAAGAATTAACAGAGATGTTTGACCCCACTAAAGGTAGGTGTGACTGGGACCTACTTGCTCTGCCAGTGGTGTGTTTGTTGTGTGTCTCTCTCTGGGTTTACACTGGTTTAGCATAGAATAACCTAGATTGTTGTACAGGGCCCTAGTGAGACAACCTGGAGTATCGTGTGCAGTTTTGATCTCCAAATTTGAGGAAGGACATTCTTGCTATTGAGCGTAGGTTCACAAGGTTAATTCCCGGGATGGCGGTACTGTCATATGCTGAGAAAATGAAGCGGCTGGGCTTGTACACTCTGGAATTTAGAAGGATGAGAGGGCATCTTATTGAAATGTATAAGATTATTAAGGGTTTGGCCATGTTAGAGGCAGGAAATATGTTCCTGATGTTGGGGGAGTCCGGAATCAGGGGCCACAGTTTAAGTATAAGGGGTAAGCCATTTAGAACGGAGATGAGGAAACACTTTTTCACACAGTGAGTTGTGAGTCTGTGGAATTCTCTGCCTCAGAGGGATACTTTTAAGAGAGTGCTAGATAGGGCTCTTAAAGATAGCGGAGTCAGGGGATATGGGGAGAAGGCAGGAATGGGGTACTGATTGTGGATGATCAGCCATGAACGCAATGAATGACGGTGCTGGCTCGAAGGGCCGAATGGCCTACTCCTGCACCTATTGTCTATTGTCTATCCCTCGCAGAAAGCTCCCTGAAAGTGTGTGTCCTTGTCTCGAGAGAATCTCTGCTAGCAGTGATCCTGAACTCGCACAGCTTTTGGTGATATTCAGTCGATCTTACACTAGGGTGGCAGGGATTAACAGTTGTGTCTGTAACCAAAACCAGGGTAATTCCCACTTCTGACATCTCTTGGGCTGCTGTCTGTCAGTTGAATCCTGGCTGTTAAGTTCCATGATCCTATAGACATGAACGGAACAAAGTATCAGCATAGACGGCCACAAAACAACCACTTGTAGCTTATGTAGACAAAATGCTGGAGAAACTCACCCGCTGAATTTCTTCCAACATTTTTGTCCGCCTCCGATTTTTCCAGCATCTGCAGTTTTTTTGTAAACATCTTTTCGCTTAGGGTCATTCTGGTGCATTGTTGCCCTCTGCTGTTCAGCTACTTCTGTACAGCAGCAGCAGCTTGGACAACTTAACCAGTGAATGTTCTCCTAATGAACAAAGATTTATTTTATTCATTCGGAGATAATATTGGTAAATATCATCACTGGACATTCTTAGACTATCTTATTACAACATGGATGTGAGGAGTTTATTTTACCTGTCTGAAGAGTCTCAAACCAGGGATTAAGGTCACAAAATCAGAGTTTGATAGTTTGTATGGAGAAGAAATGTCTTCACCCAGAGATGGCAAAGCATTGGAATTCATTAACAAAGAGAACTAAAGGTGTTTTATGGTACAATAGAACTTTATTTATCCCAGGACGGAAAATGATCTGCCAACAGTGATAAAACACTTTATTTTAGATTTTAAGGGAACCATTGTTAATGGTTGAAAATGTTGCTGAGATAAGCCATAATTTTATTGCAGTTGGTATGAGTGGCCTATTTGGTGTCTGCTTTGTTGGTTATGGATGTTTGCATCTTACCCCTGCAGTCTTAGTGGTTTGTGCCACTGGCCTCATGAATTAGGGCTCTGCTTCCATTAGTGTTCGGCACATGATGTCATCGAGTGGGCCAATCCATTCCATGGTCTCCAAATCTGAGGAAGGACATTATTGCCATAGAGGGAGTGTTCACCAAACTGATTCCTGGGATGTCAGGACTGTCATGAAGAAAGACTGGGTAGATTTGGTTTATACTCTCTAGAATTTAGGAGATTGAGAGGGGATCTTATAGAAACTTACAAAATTCTTAAGGGGTTGGACAGGCTAGATGCAGGAAGATTGCTCCCGATCTTGGGGAAGTCCAGGACAAGGGGTCACAGCTTAAGGATAAGGGGGAAATCCTTTAAAACAGAGATGAGAATAACTTTTTTCACACAGAGAGTGGTGAATCTCTGGAACTCTCTGCCACAGAGGGTAGTCGAGGCCAGTTCATTGGCTATATTTAAGAGGGAGTTAGATGTGGCCCTTGTGGCTAAGGGGATCAGAGGGTATGGAGAGAAGGCAGGTACGGGATACTGAGTTGGATGATCAGCCATGATCATATGGAATGGTGGTGCAGGCTCGAAGGGCCGAATGGCCTACTCCTGCACCTAATTTCTATGTTTCTAATGCTGGGAGTGGTACACAATTATTTCAAGTGCAAGGTTGCCGTGACATTTAATGGGTTTGTTTTCCTCTGGGTAATTATGGGAGTTTTCATGGCATGGTGTGGCCATAGGCAGGTGTGCAGGACAACACAGGGAATGAATGGTTCGTGCCCTCACCCCACCTTATCAGCAGGGACCTCCCACATTAGAAAAAACAAATATTGTTATTTGAAGTCAAAGGCACAGAGTGCTGGAGTGGGTGAGGTAGCATGTGGATCAGTCTGAAGAAGGGTCGAGACCTGAAACGTCATCTGTCCGTGTACTCTAGAGATGATGCCTGGCCTGTTGCGTTACTCTAGAACTTTCTTTTTTTGTAAACTAGCATCTACAGTTCTTTGTCCACCGTAAATCTGAACAGTGACAGATTGAGAAAAGGCAACAAGATCTGAGTGTGTTTGCATGTCAGTTGCTGAAAGCAGCATTCAGGGGCAGTAAGGACAGCAAATTGCTTTTATTGCAGTGGGTTTGAGTACAGAAATGCCTTTGCAGGGTATTGAAGGTCGTGGAGAGACCATCAGAAATTGTGTGTGCAGTTTAATCTCCTTGTCTGAAGAGTGGTTTATACGATGAAGACTTTGCTCAATGTATGAGGAAAGAGTTGATCAGTGTTGGGCCTTTATTCACTGGCACAAAAGAGAGAGAAGCCAATAAAATTCTACCAGGACCAGACTAGGTACAGGGAGAATGTTCTTAATAGTGAATCCAGAACCAACATCATGTCTTCTCGATACTAGATACATCATTTAGAACCAAGATTAGAAATATCTTCATCCAGGGGTTGGAGAATCTGTGGAATTCTAATCCTGAGATGACAGGTCAAGTCAATTAATTATATTCAATTGGGAGCTGGTGATATTTTTAGTGTGGAGCAATGGAGGGAGACGGGAGCAGGCTACTAAAGTGAAGGATTGGTTGTGATCACATTGAATGGTGGAGCAGCCTTGAAGTGCCAAATGGCCTCATGCTTCTGTTTTCTGTGTAATGTGCAGCTTTCCATCTTGCTGTCTGTTGAAACCCATGCTTTTATTTTGCAGAATGTATGCATTCTGACCTCATAGATGAGCTGATGTCTTCAGAAGGTGGGAATGGAGTGACTGGGACTTGGAGGGAGGTGGATGGGGACGGAGGGGGTTGCGTGGCAGTGGAGTGGGGTGAGGCAGATAGGCGGGCTGCATGAGTGGTGGTTAGAGGGGGGCTGGTTGGGGGAAGCAGGCAAGTGGGGTGGTTGGGGGGATGATTTTGGGGTTGGAGGGTGTTTGCATTTGGGAGTTCGAAGGGGTTGGGGTGGATGGGAGGAGGGTTGTAGGTGGCTGTATTTGAGGGGAGGGGTTGGAAGGGATGGGTAGATGAGTTGGGTGGGGGGGGGGGTGGGTTGAAGAGAGGAATGATTTATTGGGGTTGGAGATTAAAAGTATTGTGACCACTTTGACTGGACTCATGTGGGGAGCCGGAGAACGGACCTGTCTTTCGTTGATTTTGTACAAGTGTCAGCTGCCCTTGGGGCTAATCTTCACTGCCATTCCCAGCGATCATTAATTAACCCATCTTGTGTTGTTTCCTTTGCAGTTTTTGCTCCTCTGTTGAGGCTGTCACCACCTCCGGGAGACCACGACTATTACTTCAACCTCGATGACAGTGAAGGCGTCTGCGACCTCTTTGACGTGCCCATTCTTAACCTTTGACCATCTTCTGGACTTGGTCGCCCGGCAGCTGTATAAAAAAACTTTTTTAAAACATCTTTTTAACAAAACAAAAAAAAGGAAAAAAGATTTTTTTTAAGAAAAAGGAAATAGCATTTTTTGCAGTTCCACATGGATCTCCAGTTTGAAATGGATCTCCAAGAGTGAGTGAACGCTTGATGTGATTGCACCAGAATGCAGTGAAGAGATAATGAAAAGGGCAAGTTGTCGATGAATGTTGCCAGAATGTTTGGCGGTTTCGATTTTGTTTTTTTGTTTGTTTTTTGTTTTTGTTTTTTGCTCGCCTATGAAGAGGATGCTGGGACCCTCCTTTAGTCCAGGGCCAGTCGTATCTGCAGCTCTGGTGCTGCTTCAGGAAGTGGATGCATGGGGTTGTGCAAGACACCAACGTGGTGCCAAGTGATGGAGGTCGCCAATGGAGGAATGTGTTCAAGACTTAAGTTCTCCCTCCTCTACTCTATGGATGGTGCCACTGTCAGTTTTAATCCGTCTCCTTCTATTAGCCATTCATCATGTGACATCTCCAAGGGGAACAGTCAATTTTCAAGACAGTGGGAGGTATTTATAAAACAGTCAGTCTTCGATGTTATGAGGGTCTTAATCCTACAGATTTCCACATTTGTTGTGAAACAGGGGCAGCTCTGCTTGAAAGATGACAGCGTCCCAAAGTCTCAACATTTTCTGCTGTTTCTTTGTCTTGCCCAGTGTTGACAGTGCCCAATGTGGTCTGGGACAGGTGGGGGTGGGGGCTTCAATTCGTCAAACACACCAGTCAAGAAAATATAATCATGCTGGTCTTGCTTGAGTGGGTTATACAAAACTGTAATGGACCTCTAAATGGGGGGGGGAGCAATTTGAAAAGTTGTGACTATTCGTTCTACCTTTGCTGTCCTCGGATGGTGGACTGAGAGACTGCGTGCAATGTTGGGAGGGTGGGTGAGTAGACAGCCCAACTTTACGACACTTACAGAAACAACTTGATTCAAAGATGTGGACGTTGTGTCCCAGCTGGCCCAGAGGATCTTGCACTGGTCTCTCGGATGCAATGTGCTTAATACTTTGGGGTTGATTGTTGCATTAAGGCACTCGTTCTTTTCGATGCTTGTTGGAGGGGGTTCTTGGAAGTCCACCCCTTCGCACAAAAGAACAATTCTTCCCCCAACGAGCTTTCCAAAATGGAACTGTGCCAATGGCAATTTTTTTTTAAAATATTCACTCCAAGTATTTTGACTTGATGGATGTCTCATCTGAATGAGGCACTACCATTATTTGCATATCCTGCACAAAGTAGCCCAAAGGGGCTAAACCCTATAAACTGATGGTCTTTCTTGCCGACGTCCATTTCCAAATTGTAGGGATCAGTTGGGTGAGAGAAGGAGTGTCATTACTGTGAATTGTCACCAAGGCTAAAATGGCACCTCTCAGAGAAATATCCTACATTACACATAAAGGGCCAATTTTGCAGTTGCCAATGTCCAAGCTTAAATCTTTTGTTTTGAAAAGATAAAATATATCTTTTAACTTTAATCCATTGATGGATTGGTCTCGTGGAGACTTCAGATGGTGATAATCCTTGGAGATTTGTATGCACAGATCAGGAGTGTTGCTTTTTATAAAAGTGGAGGTGGACTGAGAGGGTGAGTGCAGTGGTGGGTGGGTGGGTGAGCAGCCCAATGGTATGACACTTATGGAAGCAACTCCATAGAGAAAGGAAAGATTGCAGTTACTTTGGGGGGGGGGGGGGGTGTTTGCATCCCTAATCTTGCATTGAGTCATTCACATAAATTGGCTGCATCTCACTGCCCTGCCCAATTTTGATTGCAGACCCTAGTGGTGTGAGTACGATCGTGTTCATTCTTTATATGTTTATACCTGTTTTTCCACATCCCAAAATGGGGTTTAGCTCAGGAGTGGATTAAGCTATGGTGCCATTGGCCTGGCCTCAAACATTGCACTTCTGTGCCTCTGCTTCAAGGGAAGCAAACTACCGAGACCAGGGATTAGTTTGGGCATGAAGGTAGACATAGTGCTGGAGTCACTCAGCGACTCATGCAGCATCTCTGGAGGAAAAGGATGGATGATGTTTCGGGTTGGAACCCTTCTTTAGACTGAAAGGAAAGGGGAGGGAACTGGAGGTAGGAAAAGGTCAGAACAAAGCAGGGCAGGCACCAGATGACCAAGGAAAGGTGGAGCCCATACTCTGTTTCTTTCCTATGTATTAAAGTTGCGTTGGTGGGTTAATTGGCTGCAGCAAATTGCTCCGAGCACGTAGAATCTGGGGACTGTGGGAAGGTGGAGAGAAAAACATTTGTATTAATAGGATTTAATTAATTGAAAAGATTAGCACGTGGGTGGTTGAATGGATAGCATGGACTCAGTGGATTAAAGGGCCTGTTCCTGTACTTTATCCATGTGATTCTATCATATATCTCTCTTGTACCTTCCCAGTCAGTACTCTCCATTTTAGCAACACCACCCATGATCACTGCCTCATTCTTCTCTTCACCTTTACTGTTTCAACCTTGTATTGCTAATTGCCTCCTGCTCCGGTTCAGCAATTCCTTACTGTAGTGCAAATTAATCAATAATTCCATTCTCCCTCAGTTTGTCACTCTGATTTATGTAGGAAGGAACTGCAGATGCTGGTTTAAACTGAAGATAGACACAAAATGTTGGAGTCTCAGTGGGACAGGCAGCATCTCTGGAGAGAAGGAATGGGTGACGTCTCAGGTCGAGTCTGAAGAAGGGTCTCAACCCGAAACGTCACGCATTCCTTCTTTCAAGAGATGCTGCCTGTCCCGCTGAGTTACTCTAGCATTTTGTGTCACTCTGATTTGTTCCTTTAACTTTCCAAATCTTTCTGCTCTCTTCCCTCTTGGGTAATGGCCTATTTATTTCTAAATGTGGCCTTTATTCCAAACATTCAGCACCTGCATCTAACCTGAAAGTCCAGCCTCTTCTTTTATGCCTGGCTCCTCAGAACACGGAAACCAGCATCTACCGTGCCTGACTATATAATGTTGTACGTCTCAATGAGACCACTTTTGATTCATCTGAACTCTGCCTAATATCTCCTCTGCAGTGTTGCCCTCTTCCTAGGAATCAGAGTCTTTGTTGCACTGCCCCCTTTGCAAGCACATCCTCCTGAGGAAGAGAGGCCAGAACTCTATACTACATTCCAGGGGTAGTTGGAGTAAGAATGTGCAAGTACCTTGCAGTGAATAAATGCCTATTACTGTTTTTAGATTCTAGTTCTTCCTACTTGGATTTTATTCAAATGTTCTTTTAAAAAAAGACTTGTATTTTTAAAAAGTCTTGCAAGATAACTGTTACAGAGGTCGGACTGCCGGGTTCTGACTCGAATCAATACAATTAACATGCCCTGAGGCTTTCAGCAACGCCTTTGATGTCTGCCTGCCAGAGATGCTCGAATTCTTTGAGTAAACTCTTATTTTAAAAATGTCTTATGTCCACACCTACATAATTGGTACTCTTGTTTCAGAATAGTTATGTATCAACACCTCATTTTCCCCCATTCATCTTCCTTTGTGGAAAGAAACCAAACAGGCTAACTGTTTCAATTATATTAATACAAGTTTTAAAAATAAACTCATCATTTGCCTATAGTCTGACATCTTGTTGAGAGGTTACAAAGTTTCAAGGAAGATTATTCAATAAACAGCTGGATTGCACTTGTCAGAGAAATCGCAAAGTAAAGATGCCTCATTTGTAGTGACATGTACTCAGTTTGGTCCACAATTCAGGGACCTGTATTGGACTCCTTGTGTTTGAATATTATTACTTTATTGCTGTATGTTTGCATGCATTGTCACAGACCTGCCTCTATTGCAATGAAAAATGTCCCAGTAAACCTTGCGTATATGTTTACCTGTATGAAAATATTCGACTGAATGCACGGTATCGAATGATATTTCTTCTGAAACTGAAGTAGGAAAGTGTCTCTCACTTATTGGCTAAATGGCAATAAGAGGACTGTTTTGTTATTTCGCCTTCACCCCCCCCCCCCCCCCCCCCCCCCCCAAAATCATTCCCAGTGTTGCCCGCTGCCCACATCATACACTTTAATCTACTGCCAGACTGCAACTTCATACAGACTCTCCCCCTCTTTGCTGAATGCAGACAGATTGTTTTAATGCTTTGCACCGGTTGGAGTTCGGTGGACAGAGCTGAATGCTATGACGGGATGTAAGATAACATTTGTTTTTGTTCTCAAAATAAAACCTATTTTTGTACTTTTTTGTGTGGGGGGAAATATTTGAAAATCACAATATGCCAGTTTTGGACAATTTACACAATGCCTTTTGTAAACTGAAATTCATCTCAACATAGCACTTTAGAGAAATCAGATGTTTATATTGTATCATATGACAACAGATGGTCATTCCATTGTAGGCTGGCTTTGCAAAGGAAGAATTTCTATATTATTTTTCTTCTTGTGTTTTAATAGTGTCTAAATTAGTTGGGGAAAGTGACTTCATGATTGAAAATTTGCAATTTTATTGTTACGTTTTTGCAAACATTGTGTTCCTCAGCTTATTTGAATTGTAATTTTGTTTTAACTCATTTGTTTTTATGAGCTTTTTTAAAATTGGTTGAACATTGTACTTTGTTTAATTGTTTTATACCAGACAGCAAATGCACATGTACCCTCGCCAGTGTGTCTCCCATCACCGCTCTTGTTCTATCTGGTATTTTAACTGCAGTGAATTTGGGAATTGTACAGTACTTTAATAAAACTTTTTTTCCAGATTCTGTGCTTATGCTGTATAGATTTGGTGTTTGAAAAAGAAACAAAATAAGTTTTGGGATCAAATTCCAGCCACAGCAAAAAATGTAATAAATGTTTAGTTAGTGGTTTATGGGATTACTGTGGGGAAGTCATCAAATGTTAACAGATCAGCTGTGATCTTATTGAATGGGAGAGCAGGCATTGAAGGCCAAAATGACCTGTTTATTGTGTAAATAGAAACAGCTTCTACTTATGCTATCTGTGGCTGGTTCAAGGAATAGGGATTGAGCATTTGGCTGCCAGACCATTTCTGACCATGGTGGTGCAACTGGTAGATGTAGATAAGTTTGTTTCCTTGAAAGTTGATAGAGACAAATGAAAATGAATTCTTAAATGAATCATTTGTTAAAGTGTTGGAAAATAATCGATTCCATCAGATTATCTCATCTTCCTTAAGGCTGAAAGATGGGCATTTAATACTGAGGAGAATTTCCCCAAGAAACAACATTTGAGTATAAGAAGTTGGGTCAGGTTGGTCCAGATGTGGAGGAACAGGGTAATGCTGTTCCAGAGGTGGGAGGAGGGTGAAGAGGAGAGAGGAATGATATCAACACAGACATTAACCTTCAATCAAAGGAGTAAAGCAGGCTGAAGTAAACAAGGCAAGACCAAGCATAGACGAGGCGACCATTTCGTGGAACACTTGCGCTTGGTCTGCCAAGGCTTACTGGATCTCCCGGTTGCCAACCATTTTAACTCCCATTCCCGTACTGAACTTGCTATCCTGGGCCACCTCCATTGTCAGTGAGGCCGCACGCAAATTGGAAGAACAGAACGCTTCGGTTGCTTGCTTCAACGTTGAATTTTCCAATTTCAGGTAACCAACTGACAAATCCACTCCCCTGTCCCACAGAGGCTACCTGGTCTTTGACCTCCAGCTGCCTGATACTCCAACACTTTGTGTCTTTTTGTAAACTAGCATTTGCAGTTCCTCGTTTCTTAACAGAAACATAGAAAATAGGTGCAGGTGTAGGCCATTCGGCCCTTCGAGCCTGCACCGCCATTCGATATGATCATGTCTGATCATCCAACTCAGTATCCCATCCTTGCCTTCTCTCCATACCCCCTGATCCCTTTAGCCACAAGGGCCACATCTAACTCCCTCTTAAATATAGTCAATGAACTGGCCTCAACTACCTTCTGTGGCAGAGAATTCCACAGATTCACCACTGTGTAAAAAATTATTTTCTTATCTCGGTCCTAAAAGACTTCCCTCTTATCCTTAAACTGTGACCCCTAGTTCTGGACTTCCCCAACATCGGGAATAATCTTCCTGCATCAACCCCTTAAGAATTTTGTAAGTTTCTATAAGATTTCCCCCCCCCCAATCTTCTAAATTCTAGCGTGTACAAGCCATAAGTAAGCACATGGTTATTCATCAGAAACTGGTTGGGATGCTGAATGATTGATTGCAAGGATATAATTATTGGGAATTATTAGCACCGTGTTTTAGTTGAACTGAACACAAATTAGAAACACTTCAGACTGCAACAATTGAAGTGACTGCAATTCATAGCCTGGCCACAGGGTGGTGGTAGTGTTCAGCCTGTGACTCCCGAATTCAATCGGCATCCTGCAGTCACCGGGGAGGTTGTGTCCACGTGTACCCTCTACAGCACTCACAGGACTTTAGAGCCAGACCGGCAGATTTTCTATTGGATGTTCGTCCTATTAATATAGCACACTTTAATCAGTTTTGTTTAGATGTTACACAGTAGGAATGTTACAAAATTCTGAGATTTTAAAAATCAAGCCTGTAATTTATCCCATCAGATAAAGCATAAAAAGAACTTTAATTTGATACCTAATTCACTTTCATATCTTCAGTATTAAAATAGTTATGGTCATTTTCATAATCGGAAGTTAGCATCTTGTTCTCTTTTGCATTTCCATTGGCAACACAAAGCCTGTGATCGAGGACAGTCAAAAGCCCATAACTTTCTTAAAAGTTAAGAGAACTGAATGAAATTTTCAGTTATTATAGATTGAAGAATTCTGAAACAAATATGAAACCCACCGTCCCCCCCTGACCTCTCCCTTTCCGATATTGAATGGTCTGGCCTCAGCAGAAGCTTCACCTTTGTTCCCCTCCGTCCCCACCTCAATGAGTTCCGTGTCTGCCACGATGTGGAGCTCTTCTTCCGTCGCCTCTGCATCCGAGCTTTTCTCCATGGGAAGGAGTCATTGCGCCCTAGTGATGACCCCGTCTCCAAAGGACCCCCTCCTCTTGAACTCCCCCTCATGGCCATCTACCTTCTTTAGACCTTTTCATTTTAAAGTGCCGGGGGGCCATCAACCGCCTCAATCTTTCCGTTCCCCTTACTCACTCTAACCTCTCCCCTCCTGAACGTACAGCCCTCCACTCACTCTGCAACAACCTCGACTGGGTGATCAAACCCGCTGACAAGGGAGGTGCCGTGGTAGTCTGGCGCGCTGACCTCTACCGGTCTGAGGCTAGACGCCAATTCTCAGACTACTTATTCTTGGACCATGACCCGACAGACCATTATCTCAAGCACCATCACAGGCTTCATCGCTTCCCGCTCCCTGCCCTCCCAAGCCTCCAACCTCATCGTTCCCCAGCCCCGCACACAGGCTTCATCGCTTCCCGCTCCACTGCCCTCCCAAGCCTCCAACCTCATCGTTCCCCAGCCCCGCACAGCCCGGTTTTACCACTCCCTCCTCTTCAACATGGATGTCCAGTCACTCTACACCTCCACGCCCCACCAGGATGGTCCTGTTTCTTTCACCACCGCAGAACGAACCAATCCCTGTTTACTAATATCCTCCTCCGCCTAGCGGAGCTGATCCTTACCCTCAAGAACTTTTCCTTGATGGGCCAAATAGTCTGTTACAAGAAAATCTGAAAATATGTTGTCACGAGTTTCACACAGGAGCAGTTAATGCATGGCCTCCAATCAGAAATGTTGACCTTGAGCTTTCCTTTACAGATGCTATCCAGCTTACTAAACATCTCCAGTATTTTCTACTTATAGTAAACGGTTGACTTTATAAAGAACGTTTAAAATGCAAACTATGCTATAATGTTGAGAACTGGGAAACGTAGATAAGTTTGTTCTCTTGAAAGCTGATAGAGACCGGGGAAAATGATTTATTTAAAGAAGAATTTATTAAAGTGCCAGAAAGGAATTGATTCCAGCCGATTACTCCAACTTCCTTGTGGCTGAATCGTAGGCATTTAATACTGAGGAGAATTTCCCTAAGAAATAATATTTGAGTATTAACTTTCATTTATAGTTGCATTTTTAGACTGATTACACATCATTGTGACTTAGTTCCACAGTGTCGTTTTGTGCTGATTTGGGAGAGCGGAAACATCATTGCACAGAAGTCTGAGCAGATTTGAAAATGCTAGAATTGAACTTTGAAAGTTCAGCCACAAACCTACGTGATACCTAACAGGATACTGTTGGTGGGAGAGCTCACCTCCCACAGAAATATCTAAAAATAAATTCCACCACCACGGCTAAACCATAACGTTTAAACTACAACGGACATTGGGAAATTATTTACAGGTGGCCTCTTCATTGGAGGCAAGAATCGAATGACTTCTACAAAGAAAATTGGATTGAGGGGAAGAGAGTTACAAACTGGAACCCAATCCAAGCAGGCAAATGTACGAGCATGTGTTAGTACATATTACAGATTCCATTTCCTAATCTTAACATTAACACCCCACAATAAGAGGAAGGAAGTCTAGTGGTTCAAAGAGGATAGGTTCTCAAACCTGCTGTATACTGTAACATTTGTAGTAGAAGTGAGTTCCCCAATGAAGCAGTGACATTGTGACCTGTCAACACAATGACAGGGGGCTTCTCCAATGGACTCGGGAGCAATTCAATGTTGGTTGTGATGCATGTATTTCCCAGGTCTGTGTGGGGGAGATGCATGCATTTCCCAGATGTAACCTGACCTGCCATCTACCTCATTGGACGATTGGACTTTATCTTGCACTAAACACTATTCCCGTTATCCTGTATTTGTACATTGTGGATGGTCTGATCATAATCGTGTATAGTCTTTCTGCTTTTTGGATAGCACACAACAAAAAGCACTTTGGTACACGTGACAATGAAAACTCAACTCGCCACCAACAATGGTTTAATTAGGCACCAAGATGGAGATAATCTTTCCAAGCCACCTCACGGGCATGTTATCAAAATCAGACACCCTGCCATATAGGGTGACATGAAGATAGATGACCAAATGCTCTGTGGCCATCTCAGGTGGTGAGTGTTGGGGGAGCATGCAAGAGTGATGACGAAAATCTATCGTTGGTGATGGGAAATATTTGACACGGGTGCAGAGAAAGCAGTGCGGATGTTGGGATACATATGACATGGGTGACAGTAGAATAGATGGCAGGTGAGAGAAAAACAACATGGGTGATGGGGAACAAGTAGCATGGATGACAGGGAACATACAACATAGGTGATGGGCAGCAGATGACATGGGTGATGGGCTAATCCATGGGTGGCGCAGCGGTAGAGTTGCTGCCTTACAGCGCCAGAGACCTGGGATCGATCCTGACTACGGGTGCTGTCTGTACAGAGTTTGTACATTCTCCCTGTGACCACGTGGGTTTTCTCCAGGTGCTCCAGTTTCCTTCCATATTCCAAAGACCAAAGTAGGTTAATTGGCTTCTGTAAAAAATGTACATTGTCCCTAGTATGTAGGATAGTGTTAGTGTACGGGGTGATCGCTGGTCGGCGCAGACTCGACGGGCCGATGGGCCTGTTTCCACATTGTATCTCTAATGTCTAAATAGGTGTGAAGTGAGAACTTACAACATGCATGATGGGGAAACATGACATGGTGACAAGATACTTATGACATGTGTGATGGGGAAACGACATGTGTAGGGAGAACATATGACATGGGTGGCAGAGGATCATATGACATGTGTGATGGGAAAACAACACACGTGTAGGGAGAACATACAACATGGATGGGAGGAGATCATATGACATGTGTGATGGGAGTACACACAGGTGGGTGGCAGGGAGCAGGATCGGGCAGCGAAGGCACAGGCAGAGGTCTGGGTGAGTTTGGGGATGGGCTAGGACAGGCAGTTGGAGTGGTCGGATGAGCGATGACCTCGGGAAGAGACTGCAGTGTCCCTGGCGTTGGCGACACGGAGAAGGTGGAATTTAGGAAATCAAACTCAACTCTCACACCCACTTGTAGCATCACCATCGTCAGTTGCTCCACTCAGCTCCTGGCTGGTGAGGGTCAGTCCAGCCCAGCCCAGGGAGGGGTGAGGAGTGGGTGTGTTAGGGTGGGTATGTAATAAGGGGTGAGGAGTAGGTGTGGTGGCAGGGGAGGGGAGAGACAGGGAGGGGTGAGGAGCAGGTGCGGTAGGGTGGGTGAGCAGTAGGTGTGGTGGCAGGGGAGAGGAGAGACAGGGTGGATTTGGGGTGGGGAGGGGTGGTTAGTGGGGGTCGCTGGCCGGGCCAGGAGGGTACCGGTTTCTGTGGGTCTGGCCGCCGGCAGGCGCTGCGTTTTCCAGCAGGAGGAGCTGGCGTGTGTCAATGTCTAACCCGGAAGCCGAGTCGCGATCCCGGAGGACACGGTCCCTGCGGCATCTGCGCTCCTAACTCCGGGGGGTTCACCCGCTCTCACCGGGGTCCTGCCTGCACCCCGCTCCCATCCGGTAAGTCCCGGGGCAGGGGGTGGGAGAGATGGGGGGCTGGGTGTCGGCTGGGACGGGCACGGCCTGGAGCCGGCTGGGGAGAGGGAGAGGACGAGGGGCGATCCCATTGCCTCACCAGCTGCCCAAGTTCTGTCGGTCGGACGGAGCAGACAGAGAGGGGACAGGGACAGGGACCTGACGCCGAGGTCTGTTCCCAGCCCCAGGCTGCAGACACTCTGCACACTGTTCAATCATTTGTAAATCACAACTTTGCAATCGCTCCTTGCGGCCTCGGTAACTTTTCAAAACTTTTTATAACAACTTTTTAAATCGTTTCTTCTTAAAAAATAACCTCCACTCTCGCTGTCTGAAAATGATCCATCTCCCGCTTGGCTGTAGGTTTGTCGCTTGGGCTGGTTGGCAGTTTTGCTGGTGTTGAACCTGCCTGGGTGGTCTGGGATCGGACTGTGCCTCCGGGAGCGGCCTCTGGCCCCGGGGCCGGTGTTGGGTGAGTGTCGGACCGGTGTCCGTTTGTACCCGCTCCTGCAGAGTGATTGGTGATACCATGGAAATGGACACCATGGTGAGTCTGCTACGTTGCTGAGAGTGTGCATGGACACTGGTGTCAGAGTGAGCTCTGCTTCTCCTTTTGGTTGCATTTGATAAACTGCAATGACTCCAAGGGACGTTGAAGAGTTTGCCTGGGATGTTCCTTTCCATCTCCCATCCCCCCCCCCTTGACCGTCAGTTGAATAAATTTGCACAGTCTGCTGTTGTAGGATATGGAACACCTTCCTCCAGACCTTGCAGTGGTGTAAGATGCTCTCAGAATTCTAGCTGCTGACTCCCCATCCCAACATGGTTATTGCCCATCTCTGCTTGGGACAGGGTAACGGGTGGGTTTCAAGAGGAGTTTTGTACAGATGGAGATATGTGGCGAGGGAACACTCAACCTCAAGCAGTGAAGGCTCAAGTGGAATTTTAGATTCAGAGAGTCCAACAGTACAGAAACAGGCCTTTCGGTCCAATTCGACTGCTAACCAAGCTGCCCCATCTAAGCTAGTCCCATTTGACCTATATCCCTCTAAACCTTTCCTATCCACGTACCTGTCTAAGTGTCATTTAAATTCTGTTATAGTATCTGTCTCAACTATCTTCTATCTTCTATGGCAGCTTGTTCCATAAACTGAGTGAAAAGGTTGCCCCTCGGGTTCCTGTTAAATCTTGCCACTCCCATCTTGGAGCCTTTCGAAACTGACTTTTAATTTATACAAATTACTTATTGTTCTCCCCACATTCCGCTCAACTCCCCCCAGATTCTACCACTCATCTGCACACTAGTAATTGATTGAGAGATACAGCATGGAAGCAGGCCATTTGCCGACCATTTTCACCCATCCATACTTGTTGTATGTTATCCCACTTTTGGATCAACTCCCAACACATTAGGAGCAATTAACCTGAAAAAAAAACAGACATCTTTGTCATTGGGCGGAAACTAGATCACCCAGAGAAAACCCACACGGCCACAGGGAGAACAAGCAAACTCCATGCAGTTAGCTCCTGAGGTCAGGATCGAGCCTGGGTCTTTGAAGCTGCAAGTCACGACTCAGCGCTACCGATGGCATGATCGAGGTGGGGGTAAAGAGGTGACCAGAGATGAACGTTCCTCAGTGGGACGTTTCCTTATAGGATTGTAAAATCCTATCGCTCATCAAGGCTGCATGAGACCAGGCAACTTCCTTGGCACTTCTTTAAAAAACAGCCCAAAGCTTACGGTAGCTAGTTTGTTTACATTCTGTAGCTGGAGTGGTTGCTGAGACTAAACACGTAAGAATTTATGAGGAATTATCAGCAGCTCCACAGGTGACTGTTGCCCAAGAGAGGTAAGCCAGGCGATGAAAGGGTCACCACACTGGTAGTGCCGCTGCCTCACCGCTCCAGCAACCCAGGTACAATCCTGACCTCGGGTGCTGTCTGCGTGGAGTTTGCACATTCACGCTATGGCAGCATGACTCCAAAGATGTGCAGGTTGGTAGACTAATTGGCCGCTGTAACTTTCCCCCAAGAGTAAACGGATAGCAGGAGAATTGTGGTGGAATCAATGGGTATGTGAGAGAGAGTTGGGGTGGGGAGGTTAATGAAATTCATGGCATTGCACTGTGACCAAGTACATATCGGTTCAGTTCAGTTTAGTTTAGCTTATTGTCACGTGTACCGAGGTACAGTGAAAAGCTTCTGTTGCGTGCTAACCATCCAGCAGAAAGATAATATATGATTACAATTGACCCATTCGCAGTGTACAAATACATGATAAGCGAATAACGTTTAGTGCAAGGTAAAGCCCCGAAGGGTTTCAGTTCAAAACGTTGCCTATTTCCTTCGCTCCATGGATGCTGCTGCACCCGCTGAGTTTCTCCAGCACTTTTGTCTGCCTTCAAAGTCCGATCAAAGATAGTCCGATGGTCCCCGATGAGGTAGACAGTAGTTCAGGACTGCTTTGTGGTTGCGGAAAGCAACCAGATATATTAGATGAACTGAGTGTGTCGCCCTAGAAGTAGATGGTTGTAAAGATCAGAATTGCTCCTTTTGGCCCACCTGTTCCATGCTGACTGTGATGTCTATCTATGCTGTTCCCATTTGCCTGAATTGGGCTTAAGTCCCTCTCCAGGTTATTTAAACACTACAACGTTCAAATAAGCTCCGAACTACAGACTCGGCGGCATTGTTTTTGTCTTTGCGCTATTATTGGGTTTTTTTAAATATACTGATCGTTTGCTGTTGTTTTTCACGCTGTTTACAGAGTACTATGTTTAAATATCTGTTGTGCTGCCGTAGGTAAGAATTTCATTGCTGTTGTTTCGGGACATAATACACTAAAACACTCGTGACTCTTCATGACTTAATCTTTCCTGTCTATGTACCTGTCCAAATGCCTTTTAAACATTGTAATTGTATCCATCTCTAATACCTCCACTCTAATGGTGGCATAGCAGTGGAGCTACTGCCTTACAGCACCAGAGACCCAGGTTCAATCCTGACTATGGGTGCTTGTCTGTACGGAGCTTGTATGTTCTCCCCATGACCTGCATGGGTTTGCTCCGAGATTATGGGTTTCCTCCCACGATCCAAAGACGTACAGGTTTGTAGGTTAATTGGCCTGGTATAAATGTAAATTGTCCCTAGTGTTAATGTGCGGGGATTGCTGGTCGGAGCGGATTCGGTGAGCCGCTTCCGTGCCCTATCTCTAAAACTAAAACTAAAAACTAAAAACCTCCCGTGGTTTGACATTGACAACTATTTGCCATTGGGAGTTTGTGAACAGTGCTGTATAAATTCAAGTTCTCTCTTTCTGATGGTTCCCACGACCGAGGGAATAGATGAGAAATGAGGGTCAAGGTTGATGGAGGCCGTGATCACTCATTGCCCTGAAGGGTGTGTCTGGTAGTTCAGTTTCAGGAAGATGTAAAGCTAGCACTGAGCTCACCCACACATCAAAGCTTCGGCCATGCATTGAAGAGAGCTTCACTTCCCAGGCCCGGATGCAGCTCAACTTACAGTGTTTGGGGAAGTGGCATAAGGTCATAAGTGATAGGAGAAGAATTAGGCCATTCAGCCCAGCAATTCTATTCCGTCTGCCAATCATGGCAGATCTATCTTTCCCTCATAACCCCATTCTCCTGCCTTCACCCCATAACCCCTGACTCCTGCACTAATCAAGAATCTATCTATCTCTGCCTTGAAAATATCTACTGACGTGGCCTCCACAGCCTTTTGTTGCAAATAATTCCACAGATTCACCACCCCCTGACTAAAGAGATTTTTCATCTCCTTCCTAAAAGGACTTCCTTTAATTCTGAGGCTATGACCTCTAGTCCTAGACTCTCTAACTAGTGGAAACATCCTCTCCACTCCACTCAATCCAAACCTTTCACTATTCTGTGTGCTTCAATGAGATCCCCCTCAGACTTCTAAACTCCAGCGAGTACAGGCCCAGTGCCGACAAACGCTCATCATAGGTTAACCTACTCATTCCTGGGTTCATTCTTGTAAACCTCCTCTGGACTCTCTCCAGAGCCAACACATCCTTCCTCACATCAACTCCCACACCCTGCCCGACCAAGCTTCCAACCTCATCGTTCCCCAGCCCCGCATGGCCCGGTTTTACTTTCTCCCCAAAATCCACAAACCCGGCTCTCCCGGCAGACCCATTGTCTCTGCTTGTTCGTGCCCCACCGAACTCATCTCCACATACCTTGACTCCATACTATCCCCCTTGGTCAAATCCCTTCCCACCTATGTTCTAGACACCTCAGACACTCTCCGCCGCCTCCGCGCATTCCACTCTCTAGGCCCCCACCCCCTCATCTTCACCATGGAGGTCCAGTCACTCTACACCTCCATCCCCCACCAGGATGGCCTCAAAGCCCTCCGGTTCTTCCTCGACCAGAGGAGCAACCTATACCCAGCCACTGACACTCTCTTCCGCCTAGCGGAGCTGGTCCTCACCCTCAACAACTTTACGTTTGACTCCTCCCATTTCCTCCAAACACAAGGCGTAGCTATGGGCACACGCATGGGCCCCAGCTACGCCTGCCTCTTTGTCGGGTACGTCGAACAATCCTTGTTCAATACATACCAGGGCTCCATCCCCGACCTCTACCTCCGTTACATTGACGACTGCTTTGGGGCCACCTCCTGCACCCACACACAACTGACTGACTTCATCCACTTCACCACCAACTTCCATCCGGCACTCAAATACACCTGGACCATTTCCGACACTTCCCTACCATTCCTTGACCTCACCATCTCCATCGCAGGGGATAGACTTCTGACCGACATACACTACAAACCCACTGACTCACATGGCTATCTGGACTACACGTCTTCCCACCCTGCAAGGACTCCATCCCCTACTCCCAATTCCTCCGCCTACGCTGCATCTGCTCCCAGGATGAGACGTTCCACACCAGGGCATCGGAAATGTCCTCGCTCTTCAGGGAACGGGGATTCCCCTCCTCCACCATAGATGAGGCTCGCACCAGTGTCTCTTCCATACCCCGCAACACTGCTCTCTCTCCCCATCCCCGCACTCGCAACAAGGGCAGTCCCCCTGGTCCTCACCTTTCACCCCACCAGCCGGCAAATACAACAAATAATCCTCCGCCATTTCCGCCACCTCCAACGTGACCCCACCACTCGCCACATCTTTCCATCTCCCCCCATGTCTGCCTTCCGCAAAGACCGCTCCCTCCGCAACTCCCTTGTCAATTCTTCCCTTCCCTCCCGCACCACTCCCTCCCCGGGCACTTTCCGTTGCAACCGCAAAAAATGCAACACCTGTCCCTTCCCCCCCCCCTCGACTCCATTCAAGGACCCAAGCAGTCGTTCCAGGTGTGACAAAGGTTCACCTGTATCTCCTCCAACCTCATCTACTGCATCCGCTGCTCTAGATGTCAGCTGATTTACATCGGTGAGACTAAGCGGAGGTTGGGCGATCGTTTCGCCGAACACCTCCACTCAGTCCGCAATAACCTACCTGAACTCCCGGTGGCTCAGCACTTCAACTCCCCCTTCCATTCCCAATCCGACCTCTCCGTCCTGGGTCTCCTCCATTGCCAGAGTGAGCAACACTGGAAATTGGAGGAACAGCACCTCATATTCCGCCTGGGCAGCTTGCGTCCGGATGGCATGAACATTGAATTCTCCCAATTTTGCTAGCCCTTGCTGTCTCCTCCCCTTCCTTAACCCTCGAGCTGTCTCCTCCCATCCCCCCGCCCTTGGGCTCCTCCTCCTCCCTTTTTCCTTCCTTCTTCAGACTGATGGGGGGTGGGGGGGGGGAGAAGGGTTTTGGCCCGAAACGTCACCTATTTCCTACCTAGATGCTACTGCACCCGCTGAGTTTCTCCAGCATTTTTGTGTACCTTCCTCAGATATGGTGCCCAAAATTGCTCACAATATTCCAAATGCGGCCTTACCAGTGCCTTATAGAGCCTCAGCATTATATTCCAGTTTTTGTATACATGAACTGTCATGTCAAGCTTCTCGTGATCTTATACATGATGTTTACTCATAATTCTAGGTTCCATTGAATTGTGAACCCAATTTGCTCATCTTTTCCTCATAAAAACACCGCTTGATCCAGGAACAACTCAGTGAAGCTCCTCTGAACTGTAAATATCTGTCTCCTTGGAATTGATAGGATTCTTGCACAGAGTCTTTACCCAAGGCAGGGGGATCAAGAACCAGAGAGGGACACTCACAATACTCCAAATGTGGTCTGACCAGCCTTAGTAAAACATCAGAATTACTTCCTTGCTTTTATATTCTAGTTCTCTCTAAATATATACTAGCAATGCGTTTGCCTTCCTTACTACCGATTCAACTTGCAAATTGGAACTTTTTCGGAATCCTGCACTCCCAAGTTCCTGTGCACCTCCGATTTCTGAATTCTCTCCCTATTTCGAAAATAGTCTACGCATCAATTACTACGACCAAACAGCATGACTCCACACGTTGCTACGCTGTATTCCATCTGCCACTTCTCCGTCCACTCTCCCAACCTGTCCAAGTACTTCTGCCGAGTCACTGCTTTCTCTACTCAACCTGTCCCTCCACATATCTTTGTATTATCTGCAAACCTGGCCACAAAGCCTTCAATCCCTTCATCTAAATCATTGATAAACAATGTGAAGAGTAAAAGGGGTGTAAAAGTTGAGTTTTTTAAGAAGGAACTGCAGATGCTGGAAAATCAAAGGTGGACAAAAGTGCTGGAGAAACTCAGCGGGTGCAGCAACATCTATGGAGTGAAGGAAATAGGCAACGTTTCGGGCTGAAACCCTTCTTCAGTTCCTGAAAGAAAGTTGAGGGCAGATGGAAATAGGCTGAGTTCCCGGCCCATCTGAGCATCCATGATAATCTGCCCCAATGTAGTGTCGTTTGCACTGATTAACTTGTTACCCGTTGTTCTCACGGTATGAAGCCAGATGTTAGTTTAATTTTAAAGATACAACATGGAAAATAACCTTTGGCCCACTGAGTCCATGCCAACCATCGATTACCTTTTCACACTAGTTCTATGTAATCCCATTTTCCCAGCCACTCCCAAAACATTAGGGGCAATTCACAGAGGCCTATTAACCTGCAAACCTGCACGTCTTTGGAATATGGAGGAAACTGGAGCACCGCGATGACACAGGCAGAACATGCAAACTCCACACAGACAGCACCTGAGGTCAGGATCAAACCTGGGTCTCTGGCGCTGTGAGGCAGCAGCTCTACCAGCTGGGCCACTGTACCGCCCACAATCATTCTGATGGTTGGGGAGTTGTCTCATGTGTAGAAGTAAGTATCTACCGGGATTCAGGGGAGAAATTTGTAAACGCAGCAATGACAGCCAGCTCCCCACTGGGACTGTCGACATCCACAATGTGACACATTCCCAGTACCCCCAAGGACAAACAGCCGATGGCCACTCGAATGGTCTCACCATAAAGGTTAGGGGCCAAGTGCTGGAAGATGCGGGTTGGTGCTTACTGTTTGGGGTGTACACGATGGGCAGAATGGCCTGTTTCAATCCCAGACCCACAGCAGTCTGTTGGCTCACCACTAAGTCCAAATAATCCTTCCCTTTGCCTCCTGCAGGCAGGATGGTGAGCCATCTACCTGGAGAATATGGAGGTGGTTCCCATTGACAGCCCATTGGGCAGGGAGTTCTGACATTTTGGCCTGGTAGCACTAAGGGAATAGTTTGTGTCAGGACGGAGCTTTGTTTAAAGGAGAATTAGATGGTGACTCCATTCCTGTCCCTTTCTGGTAGAAGGTGAAGATCTGGCAAGTGCTGTTGAAGTGAACCAAGATAAATGTGGATGGATTTCACATTTGCACAAAAGTGCAGGAGTAACTCAATGGGTCAGGCAGCATCTCTGGACAAAATGGATGCGTGACGTTTCAGGTCAGGACCCTTCCTCAGACCCGACCCGAAACATCACTCATCCATTTTCTCCAGAGATGCTGCCTGACCCGCTGTGTTTTGTGTCTGAAGTTCCTTCCTGCACATGAAAGCACAACAATCCAGCTTGCCATCCAGCCACTATTTAGCATCTTACTCTATGGAGGGTGATCGATACATTCTTTCTCTGTGATTAATTCACAGACTTCCGGAGAAATGTGGAAAAGTGCAATCTAAATATGAAGCAATGCACAGCTTCACAAGTAGAGCACTAAAAAAAATAATTCTGAGTCACGGGTGGAATGAGTTACTGTGCTTATCATGCAGTTATTGGCTTTATCAAGGGAACGATTGCATCCTGAACCCTTCCTGTGTTGAAATGACTCAGCGAACTTTGGCCTGGTCTGACTCATTATTTTCTTGGTTTTCTCAATTGGAACTCTGAGTTTCCTGTTTTTTTTTCTTCCTCTGAAACCCAAGTGTGCATCTGCCTACTGCAGCTCCTCCTCAATTAGCCACTTTGTTTTTAACCTTGGAGACATCTCGTCCTTGTTCAAAGTCCAATGTTTCTCACATGAATATCAAACTTGGTCTTTATTTATATTACACCTTCCACAACCTTGAGATGCCTTTAACCATTTTACATTTGTATATTATGTTTCCATAAAGTGTGGGCACTTTTGAAATGTGCACACTGCAACCTGCCAGAGGCATCACGGCGTTACAACCGAATGTGGTAAACATCCTATAATCCTAGGTTATGACTCCTGTCATCTCCTCCACTCACTGGGTCCCTGGATCCTGTGCTACCTTCAATGTATTGGGGACCTGGTACCTGTGATCCCTTCAAACTCACCTGATCTGTAGACTGCCCTCCCTCGAAATTAATCTGGATCTATTTTCCCATAGTCCCATGAAACTTGTGTAGGAAGGAACTGCAGAAACTGGATTACAATGAGGAGAGACACAACATGCTGGAGTAACTCAACGGGTCAGGCAGCATCTCTGGAGAAAAGGAAGAAAAATCTCGACCTGAAACGTCACCTTCTCTCCAGAGATGCTTCCTGTCCCGCTGTTCTATCCGACAGATAAGACTGGGGACAATTTACAGAAGCCAATTAACTTACAAACCTGCATGTCATTGGAATGTTGGAGAAAACCAGATCACCCGGAGAAAACCCACACAGTCAGAGGTAGAATGTCCAAAGTACTTACAGACAGCATCCGTAGTGATGATTGAATTTGGGTCTCTGGCACTGTAAGACAGCAACTCTACTGCTGTGTCACTGAAGGAGTTCATTCGGCCCATCGGTCCATGCTGATTATCAGGGGGGCAATCCTATTGTTCTGATTTTGTCCCCCCTCCTTATTGCACATCCTAGCAACTAATTCTCTCTCAAACTATGATTTTGAGAGAGAATTTTCAAACTTCCCTTTGATTTTTTTGGTCGCTATTAACCTGCATGATGGGTGAATTTCCAATGGCCAATTCACCCTCCAACCCTTTGGGATGTGGGAAGAAACCGGAGGAGCTGGAAGAAACACATGGCCTATCTTTTCAACATCAAATAATCGGGTAAAAGCAGTGACGTGTTGAGATTCTTTTTCATTATTTCAATCTCAAGGGGATTTCAGTTCTTATTTTAAAGTTGTACTTGACGACTCTGAGTGTGGAGACGAGAGGGCAGTTCTGCTTTCTCATAATTGTTGACCAATATAGTTCCTTCGGATGTGGTATCCCTCCCTTTCCTGCCTACCTTGCAATGCTGATGGTGTAGTCCAAGACTTCATGAAGGTTGCCTGTGCTTAAACCATTTGGCCGAGACTGGTGGTCACGTGAGCGTGAGGTGAAACCGCCCCTCCTTGCGCCCAGCCTGCGGGTGAACATCGGGACTCTCAGCCAAGGGGGCTGCAGTTAGAGTCACTACCTCACAGCTCCAGCTACCCAGGTTCAATCCTAACCTCTATCTCCATCCGTTTATGGAGTTTGCAATTTCTTCCTTGTGACCATGTGGGTCATTCAGGTGCTCTGTCCCCCCCACCCACATCTCAATGACATGTGTGCAGGAAGGAACTGCAGATGCTTGTTTAAACAGAAGATAGACACAAAAAGCTGGATCATACATCAATGATTTAGATGAAGGGATTCAAAGTAACATTAGCAAATTTGCAGATGACACAAAGCTGGGTGGCAGTGTGAACCATGAGGAGGATGCTATGAGAATGCAGGGTGACTTGGACAGGTTGGGGGAATGGGCAGATGCATAGCAGATGCAGTTTAATGTGAGGTTATCCACTTTGGTAGCAAAAACAGGAAGGCAGATTACTATCTAAATGGTGTCATGTTGGGAAAAGGGGAAGTACAACGGGATCTGGGGGTCATTGTTCATCAGTCAATAAAAGTAAGCATGCAGGTAGAGCAGGCAGTGAAGAAAGCTAATGGCATGTTGGCCTTCATAACAGAGGAGTTGAGCATAGCAGCAAAGAGGTCCTTCTGCACTTGTATGTGGCCCTAGTGAGACCACACCTGGAGTATTGTGTGCAGTTTTTCCTAATTTGAGGAAGGACATTATTGCTATTGAGGGAGTGCAACGTAGGTTTACAAGGTTAATTCCCAGGATGGTGGGACTGTCATATGCTGAGAGAATGGCAATAATAGACAATAGGTGCAGGAGTAGGCCATTTGGCCCTTCGAGCCAGCACCGCCATTCAATGTGATCATGGCTGATCATCCCCAATCAGTACCCCGTTCCTGCCTTCTCCCCATATCCCCTGACTCCGCTATCTTTAAGAGCCCTATCTAGCTCTCTCTTGAAAGCATCCAGAGAACCTGCCTCCACCACCCTCTGAAGCAGAGAATTCCACACTCACAACTCTCTGTGAGAAAAAGTGTTTCCTCATCTCCGTTCTAAATGGCTTACCCCTTATTCTTAAACTGTGGCCCATGGTTCTGGACTCCCCCAACATCGGGAACATGTTTCCTGCCTCTAGCGTATCCAAACCCTTAACAATCTTATGTGTTTCAATAAAATTCCCTCTCATCCTTCTAAACTCCAGAGTGTACAAGCCCAGCCGCTCCATTCTCTTAGCATATAACAGTCCCGCCATCCCGGGAATTAACCTTCTAAAACCTACGCTGCACTCTCTCAATAGCAAGAATGTCTTTCCTCAAATTAGGGGACCAAAACTGCACACAATACTCCAGGTGTGGTCTCACTAGGGCTCTGTACAACTGCAGAACTGACCTCTTTGCTCCTATACTCGACTCCTCGTGTTATAAAGGCCATAAATGGAGCGGCTGGGCTTGTATATTCTGGAGTTCAGAAGGATGAGAGGGGATCTTATTGAAACATATAAGATTATTAAGGGTTTGGACATGCTAGAGGCAGGAAACATGTTCCCGATATCAGATACATTGCAACTGCAACGGTAACTTGCCCCGAGTGTAGGGGACTGGCACGTGGCTGTGTTAACGGACATAGAAACATAGAAAATCGGTGCAGGAGGAGGCCATTTGGCCCTTCGAGCCAGCACCGCCAATCATTGTGATCATGGCTGATCATCCCCTATCAATAACCCGTGCCTGCCTTCTCCCCATATCCCTTGATTCCAATAGAAACATATTGGACATGTGATAAATTTCACAGATTAATGGGATTGTACCAATAGCTAGTATTGATTCAATGGGCCAAATGGTTTCCCTAATTGTAAAGCAATCACTGCAATGTGTGAGAGGCTGCTAACTAGTTAGCTCGGTTAGACAGCAATGTGAGAGCTTCAAGCTCAGCCTCTTGAACTTGTTCATTCAAACATTTCAGTCGTAGCACATTCATGAATATAAGGTGAAATGCACCTCACTGGAGTTCCTTTGCACCATTCAACAAGGGCCTGGGGAGTTCACCCTCTCATCCTGGCTAATACAGTACTGCGCTGGCTGGTACCGATCTCATAGTCATACAGCATAGAAATAGGCCCTTCGGTCAACTTGCCCACACCAACCAACATGTCCCATCCACACTAGTCCCACCTGCCTGCATTTGGCCCATATCCCTCTAAACCAGTCCTATCCATGTACCTGTCCAAATGTTTCTTAAACGTGTTTCTTGAATTGTCTCTTAATCTCTTAGTAATAGATTCTCCCTTTTAGATGGTAACACTTCCTGTGGATCAGCTCTCCCTTTCCATCGGAGCCCTTAATTTTCCTTGAGTAGGAATCCTATTGAAGAGACAAATGTTTAACTGTAATGCATATAATGTTTATATTCACACCCATTCATAAAGGGGCTGTGTACTAGTTGGCACATTTCCCTCACCTGGTCACACAATTGCACCCGTAAATGGATATGGCAGAGCGCCTTAGCCTTATGTCCTTGCCTCCTGCACTGTTACTGCACCGCTTGTTATGAACGTCTCTCGGTCCCGTTGCGTACACGTTTGCCTGCCGCTTTAACTCTCTCGAGAACAATTGCTCCTCTCCAGTTCTTTTTAACCGCCCTGTGGGCCGTCCTGCCTAGCTCTTCTTTGCATTCCCCCCCTTCTGTCTTCTGGAGCCACTTTTCCAATATCCCATTTCTTCCCAGCCTTTCTTTGCACCCCCCATACTCCCAACTAGGGTCACAGAGTCAAGCAGCACAAAACGGGCCCTTTGACCCGCTGAGTCCACAACAGCATCAACCACCTATGTACACTGATCCCATTTCATTCTCCCCACATTCTCATCGACTACTGACACACCTGGGGCGATTTACAGTGGTCCGTTAACCTCCCCACCAGCACGCAGCTGGGATGTTGGAGGCAACCGGAGCACTCAGGGGAAACCACACAGTCACAGGAGGAAGGTGCAAACTCCGCACAGGTAGCACCAGAGATCAGGATTGAACCCTGAATTGCTGGACGTGGAACAAAATAGCACAGGAACAGGCACCTCGGCCCACAATGTTTGTGCTGTGAGGCAGCAGCTCTGCTATTTACACCACAATCCCACCCACTCTGCTCTCTCTTCCAACAACCAGGCCTTGAAAATACAAAGTGTTCCTGACGCTTCCTTGTGGACCCGGCTACAGTCCCATACATTGTCTGCGCTGCACACTGAAGCCCTTGACCCTTCACCCAGATTTCCTTAACGAGAGAGAGAGAGAGAGAGAGAGAGAGATACACATACAAAATGACTGCATTCAGCAGTTCTTCACCCACTCAATGCTCCTCATTTAAATTCAGTCTCAGTGTGAATGGTTTAAATGGGCTGAGGTACAACTTGGAACCTGCATTTGACATTGAAGTAGACACGTATTTTGATGACTCAGTGAGTTGTGGCGGAGTAAATTCCAAGCAAAGGAGCCGTGTAAACATTCTCTGAGGCATCCATTCATCAAACATGACTGCACGTGTCCCAGATCATCTCTAAGTTCACATCTATGGAGCGAAGGAAATAGGCGACATTTCGGGTCGAGACCCTTCTTCAGTAAGGTCTCGACCCGAAACGTCGCCTCTTTCCTTCGCTCCATAGATGCTGCCTCACCAGCTGAGTTTCTCCAGCATTTTTGTCTACCTTCGATTTTCCAGCATCTGCAGTTCTTTCTTAAACATCTCTGAGTTCATGGTGAGTCCGTTGGGGCTTCGATGACCTCTCTCGGCAGCTTTATATGCTTATAACAATGTAAAAAAGAGCTGTTTTGTGCACTGAATGTCATAACTTCATTATGTTCATCTGCCATGATTTTGTCCACTTGCTCTGCTTGTCCATGTCTTCCTGATACCTTTGAACATCTTCCTCTGCACCCCTGCCCAGGTTAATGCCATCCACACGCCTGGAAAGATGACATGTTGTACCCTCTGCTGAATCGGTGGTGTTGATCATGAACAGCTGGGTGCAACCCTAGCCTCCATGACATCCCACCAGTCACAGCTGACCAGCCCAAGAAGGATCCGTTTGTTCACTTGCTATCCAATAACCAATTCCCAGCCCGTGTCAGTATTTGCACCCAATTGCTCTAACATTGCAAACCGACCCGCCAAACAGGATCTTTACAAACACATTATGAAAATCCAAAGCCTCCATCTATCCAAATTCAGTTTAATCTATTCTACTACAGGTGCACAACCTTTTATCCGAAAGCCTTGGGACCAGACACTTGTCGGATTTCGGACATTTTCGGATTTCAGAATGGAAGATTTTTAGCGTAGATTAGGTAGGTAGCGCGGGCGGCTTGAAAAGTCTGGAGCAGCTGCCTCCTCCCCGGAGACCGGGAGAATCATTGCATAAATGTTAGTCAGTTAGTTTGGAGGGATTTTATGTGGTGGTGGTGGTGTAGGGGTGAAGGGGGAAACTTTAATTCTTAGTCCCCTACCTACCTGGTCGGCGACTCCCAACCTCGCGGAGCTGGGGGCTCCGTCCGGCCGCGGGCGGCGCCGGTTGGAGCTCCGACCCCGGCAACTCTACCCCTGGCTGCGCGGCTCCAAATCCAGCGACGCTCCGCGATGTTATGTGTCGGCGGCCACAGCGCTCCGGAGCTTGCCGCACGGCGACCTGGTAAGGCATTGCCCGCACCCCGCTGGTATCCCAGCGCTGCGACGCCGCCGACTCCTGACATTCGCGGAGCTGGGCGTCCGACCGCGGGCCGCGCTGGACTTGGAGCGCCTCGCAGCCAGGGGTAGATTGCCGGGGTCTACAAACGGCGCCGCCCGCGGCCAGACCGGCCACAGCGCTGCGGAGAGATCTTACTGCACAGCGACCCGGTATGGCATTGACCGCTCCCCGCCTCTCCGACCAGGTAGGGGACTAAGAATTAAAGTTTACCCCTTCACCCCCCTTCACATAAAAGATCCAAACTAACTGATTAACATTTAAGCAATGATTTACACATTCCGGTCTCCAGGGAGGAATCTACAAGTACAGACCTGGGTTGCCGTGGGTCGTTTTGGGTCAGTTTGGCGCCAAACGCGAGCTTTGGTGCACGACATCTGGAAAAATTTCGGAGCTTTTCGGTTTCTAATAAAAGGTTGTGCACCTGTAGTTACAACCTCAAAGAACTCAAGTAAATTAGTCAAATGCATTTTCTGCCAGGAATCCATGTTCAACTTGCTTAATCCTATTATTCTTTATAAGGTGTTCACTAGTTTAGAGATACAACATGGGAACAGGCCTTTCGGCCCACCGAGTCCATGCCAACCATCGATCACCCTTTCATTCTAATTCTATGTCATCCCACTTTCACTTCCACTTTGTACACACTAGGGGCGATTTACAGAGGTCAATAAACAAGCAGGTCTGGAGGAACTCAGTGGGTCAGGCAGCATCTGTGGAGGCAGAGGATAGTTAATGTTTTAGGTTGAGACCCTGCATCAGGACATGGCCCATGGGATTTTTCAGCTTCATTATTACAACTCATCTTATTTTGTTCCTTCAGTTAATTAGTCACACTCAATTATTATTTAACATGTCGGTCAGATTGTGCACGTCTCTTCGTGAAGACAGATGTCAAGTAATTGTTTCATTCCTCCTGCTATTTTCTTGTTGCCCATTATAAATTCCCCTCTCTCTGCCTGTAAGAGGCCCACCGTCAGTAGTCTAATCCTTTTTATGTACAGATAAAAGCTTCAACGGTTCATTTTCAAGTTTCTTGTCATTTACTCTCATATTTCACGTTGCCTTTCATTATCAGTCTTTTAATCCTTCTTGCTAAATCCTAAAATGCTCCTAATCCTAAAGCCTACATATTTCTGGCAACTTCATAATCCACTTCCTTGAATTTAGCACAAACTTAATTTTTCTTGTCAGCCATGGGTAAATAATTTTTTCCTGTTCTGTTTTGTGCCTTAAAGAATTATTATTACATTGCACCTTAAAGAATATGCATAATTTCTTCATGTGCTAACAATTGTCCCTCCTCTATCATGCCTTTCCCCTCACTCAACCACAGCCATCCCTCATGCTTTCGTTGTTTCTTTTGCTTAAACTTAAGAGCCTGTTTTTGCATTGAACTGCATTAATTCCAAATTCAATGTCAAATCCTACCATATTATGATTACTCTTCCCCAAAGTCTCCTTGACAACAAGATTATTCATCAAATGTTTCTCATTGCATTAAACAAGATACAAATTCATCTTTTGCCAAGTCGCTACCCCACCTTACGTAAATAATTCTTGAATATATTCCATGAGTTCATTGTTCACTTTATTAGAGTCTATATGTCAAAGTCAATTTTATTGGTCACATGCACCCGAAGGTGCAGTGAAATGAATTTGCCAGCAGCAATACACTTAAAAAGAATACACAATACACAATAAGATATGTAGTTAGTCTCTCATAATTACTACTCAACCCAGCTACATGCAGCTCCAGTTTATGATTAATGCCACACCTGACATTAAAACTACAATTTGGAGCCTTTTCCCCAGCTCCATCCAATATTCTCTGTCATTTGATCCTTCTTCGCTTGAGCCAAGTTCGATCTAATTCTGTGTCATGATCGGTAAAGCCAGGATCATTTCTTACAGCTGCATTGATCTCTTCCCTTACTAATACAACTATTCCACCTACTTTTCCCTTTGCCTATTCTTCCTAATTATTGAATGTCCTTGGATTATTTAGTCCCCAGTATAGGTCACCCTGCAGCCCTATTTCCCATAATGTGCCACTCATTCATTTACCTTGCTGTGAATGTTGTCAATACTCACATACAACCTCAAACATTTTCCCGTTTTTCTGCACCTCTTCAGTGCCCGACATTGATTTGTAGTTCTCTACACGCTGTCCGTGTGGAGTATGCACGTTCTCCCTGTGACCCCATAGGTCTCCTCTGATGCTGTTTTTGTATTGTATTGTATTGTATATCTTTATTGTCATTTCCTGAGTATTCGCATACCCAGAGGAAACAAAAAAACGTTGCTCAACCAGTGTCCATTCAGTGTGCATGAAAAAATAAATAGAAATAAAAAATACATGTTTCCTCCCAAATCTCAAAGACGTGCGGGATTATAGGTTAAATGGCCTCTGTAAATTCTCTCTATTGTGCGGAGAGTGGATGACAAAGTGGGATGACATAGAATAGGAAAGATATTGTTAAGCTTGAAAGGGTTCAGAAAAGATTTACGAGGATGTTCCCAGGACTAGAGGGTGTGAGCTATAGGGAGAGGTGGAGTAGGTTGGGATAGACACAAAATGCTGGAGTAACGCAGCAGGACAGGCAGCATCTCTGGAGAGGAAGGGGTGACATTTCAGGTCGAAACCCTTCTTTAAACTCATGGTGGGCTGTGCCTCTATTCCATGGAGCGCAGGAGGATGAAGGGGAATCTTATAGAGGTGTACAAAATCATGAGAGGCATAGATCGGGTAGATGCATGGAGTCTCTTACCTAGAGTATGGGAATCGAGGACCAGAGGACATAGGTTCAAGGTGAAGGGAAAAGATTTAATAGGAATACGAGGGGTAACTTTTTCACACAAAGGGTGGTGGTTGTGTGGAACAAGCTGCCAGAGGAGGTAGTTGAGACTGGGACAACCCCATTGTTTAAGAAACCACATTGTTTAAGAAACAAAACTCCTGCTTTGTTTGTAAAATTCATTTGAATAGGCAGCACAGTACTGCCTCACAGCTTCAGAGACCCGGGTTTAATGCTGACCTCGGATGCTGTCTACGTGAAGTTTACCATTCTCCCTGTGACTATCTGGGCTTCCTGCAAGTAATTTGATTTCCTCCCACATCTCTAGGTTGCTGGGTTAATTGGCTGCTGTAAAGTGCCCTTGTGTAGATATGCAATGGAATCTAGGGGGTAATTGATGGGAATATGGAGAGAATGCAATGATTTAGGCTAAAATTCATGTCAAAGGGTATGTGCTTGATGTTTGGTGTGGACTTGCTGGACTGAAGGGCCTGTTTCCATACTGTATTCCACCCCGGTCAAGCTAGCTGTTAGCATACCCTATATCGCGGGCAATCCACCTGCAAGGATTTTGCAGTGTACAGACTCTATCCTTGAGTTTCAGTTTAGCACAGACATAATTTCTCTTGTCAGCCATGGATAAATCAGTTAGTTTAGTTTAGTGAATCTTTCTACTCATGTACGAGAGCAACCTCTCTCTCTCACACACAGTTAGTCTGATCTTGCAGTGGAAAGTTAGTTTGGATGTTTTACCCAGGTTCCATAGAGTCATACAGCACGGAAGCAGGCCCTTCGGCCCACATAGTCTTTGCTGACCATTGTACTTATCTCTAGTAGTCCCTCAGTAATTCAAGTGCTTTTCTAGATGCTGCTGCAACGTGTGAGTTGTGGTTAAATGTCCACTTTGTGGGACTGTACTGTAACTGGGTCAGAGATGAGGAACCTCAAAACGAGAGGGAACCTGATGGAGGTTTCTAAAGTGCCATTTGGTTTGAGATGAGGGATAGAGAAGTGTTGGAACCTGTGATCAGGGTGGTGATGGCCGTTACGCATGAGTTAAAGTGAAACGGCCAGCTGCTCCACGAGTCCAACCGCACCAATGCAAACATTGCAGGGTTGCATGGTTGATGTGTTGGAGCTGGCGTCTTGTGAGTAAGCAGCCAGTTTGATCATTCAACATCTGCTATGTTTGGCCATCTGGAACAGAAGCTCCAGGGTGGCAGGAAGGCCGGCAGCAGGGTTTTGTCTTGTTGCCAGGAGGTCTGTCAGCGATCCCTGGGGCTTCTGAAGCCGCACAGGCTGCCTGTGAGAGAAACTGAGGTAGGTGGGGGCGATGGGGTGGTGGGAAGGGAAGGCAGTGCAGAGGGATTGGGTGAAGTAGCTGAATTAATCTGCCTCAGGTTCAACAACTTTAGACTTCAAGTCATAGAATTGTACAGCACAGGAACAGGCCCTTCTGCCCATCATGTTCATGCCGATCATTTTATCCATCTACACTAATCCAATTTGCTGACATTAGGACGGTGTCTTTTTGTGCATTGTCTATTTAAATGTCTGTTTGATTGCCTCTTAAACGGAGCGATTCACTCTGATTTCATCACCTCCTCTGCCGATGCATTCCAGATTTCAACCATCCATCATGCAAACAAAAACCCTTACCCGTGTGTTCCCCTTTATAGCTCCCCCCACCCCCCACCCCCACGTTAACCCTCTGCCTTACTTTTGATACTGCCACGGGAAAATGATTTTCTCTATCTTCCACATCTATGTCTCTCCTAATCTGATCGTGTCATCCCCTCAACCTCGTTCTCCCCAGGGAAAACAAGCCCAGTCTATCTCTCCCCATAGCTAAGTCTCCAATCCCAGCAACATCCTCATGACTGCCCACATCTTGCCACAAATAGCTCTGATGAGTTGAGGAGGGAAAAATATCCCCCCCCCCCCCTCCTCCATCATGCAAACAAAAACCCTTACCCGTGTGTTCCCCCCCCCCCCCCCCCCCCCCCCCACCCCCCCCAATAGATTTTGTCAGATTTCCACTATTTAATATGTCTTTTAATATTATCATGACTGATCTGATTATAACCTCAACTTCACCTCTTTGCTTCCTCCTAGTAACCTCTCACTTCAATGCTTATCAAGAATCTATTTACCGTTTCCCATACATTTTTCAATGACGCTCATTCCACCACCCTTGGAAAAAGAGAATTCCCTAGACCCAATCCTCTGAGAGAGAAAACAAATCATCTTAAACCTCAGGTGGCATTTGGAGTATTGTGTATAGTTCTGGTCACAACATTTTAGGGAAGAGATAATAAAGCTTGAGAGGGTGCAGGAAAGATTCGGAAGCATGTCAGCTGGACTGGAAGGCCTGAGTTATAAAGCGAGACTGGATATGCTGGGACTGTTTTTCTTGCCCAAAAGAGGGTGAGAGATGACTTTATAGAGGTATATAAAATTATAAGCATAATTTTATGAACATGAGTTCATATGTTATAGGAGCACAGACCATTTGGCCCATCAAGTCTACTGTGCCATTCAATCATGACTGATCTATCTTTCCCTCTCAACTCCGTTCCCCTTCTTCTCATAACCCTTGACACCTTATGAGATAAGGGGGTTGGTCACAATCTTTTTCTCGGGATCGGGGAGTCTAAAACTATGTAAGGTGAGTGGGCAGTGGCTTAAACGGGATTCGACAGGTAAAGTCTTCACACAAAGTGTAGTTGGTATCTGGAATGAGCTGCCAGGGGAGGTTGTGGAGGCAGGAGCTGTAACAACGTTATAGAGGCATCTAGACAGGTACATGAATGAGCAGGGCATACAGGGGTGCAAAATTAATGAAAGAGTAGGTCAGAGGCTATGAATACTGTAACAAGGATTGCCGCTAACTCCCCACAGCCTGTCCACCATCTGCAAGCTCAAGTCAGGAGAGTGATGGAATAATCTCCACTTGCCTGGGTAAGTGCACCTTTAACAACACTAAAGAAGCCCGACGTAGCACAGGACATACTGTATCAGTTCACACGATAGGTATCCCATCCACAGCCATTCACTCACTCCACCACTGATGAACAGCAGCAGTAATTAGTACCATGTACACGGTGCTCTGCAGCAACTCACTAGGGGGACAGGGGCATAAGACTCTTTAGCCAGCGTCTTCCAAAGACACTTGAAGGACATCTTCCAAAGACTACCAGCTTGAAGGACAAGGGCAAAGTATAGTCAAGAGTGTTTTTATTGTCATATGTTCCAGACAGAACAATGAAATCCTTACTTGTAGAAACACAACAGAATATGTAAACATAATGAATGAACAAAAAGTTCAGTATTTTTATATCTGGATCTGGATGTAGTATGCTGAAAAACGCTAGGTAGAACATCGCTCAGCACTGGACAATGTTTACATTTATCAAGCCAATTAATCTACAAACAAAAACAACACACACACACACACATACACACACACACACACACACACACACACACACACACACACACACACACACACACACACACACACACACATATATATATATATATATAAAAACAAATAAACAAACAATAATATTGCAAAAAGACATAACCAATGCCCCCAAGTCTACATGGTTTAGAGCTTATTTGGAGGTTGTGGTGTTTAATAGCCTGATGTAACACACCATCCTAACTAGGAAACATATTGTCATTCCTTCACTGGTCAAAATACTGCACCTCTGTCTCTGACAACATTGTGGGTATACCTACACCTCCTGGACTGCAGTTGTTAAGGAAGGTAGCTCACCACCACCTTCTCAAGGGCAATTAGTGGTAGGAAATTAAATGCTGGCTCAGTCTTGAAGCCCATACCCTTTGAATGTGAGCCAGGCCACCAGTTTCAAGGTCCATCTCAGTTTAAGGACATATAAGACTGATGGTACAAAGGCCTATCAGACCAAGGCCTACTCTGCCTTTGTGGGTGGACCTAGATAATGGTTTCCCCACTGCCCTGGTCAATGTCCTTTCCTCAGCCAACATCGCCTGTTCTTTAATTCATTGCAGTTTTGTGAAACTTGCTGTGCATCTCTCCTATGCCACAGTTACTACAGGGGCCACACTTCACACCAGCCATTTGATTCCAAAGAGCATTGGATGTCACAGAGGTGATAGAGATTGCAAGATGCGTGTTCAGAGGAGCCTCCTAGTGGGTGCAGACTATCAGTCTAAGTTCAATTATTTACACTTCACTCATTCACCAATGCTTTCCTTTAAAGAAAATACTTTGTCAATAATATTTAATAATAATAATTTGAAATGTATCTCCCCTCTGCCCCTTTTGTCTCCACATCCCTCCCTTCCTCCCGCCTTCCTTCCCTCCGCTCACCCCATGCTCGCTTCCCCACATTTACACCCCCCTGAACGCTGATACATCCACTTTTCCACTCCCTTCCAGCTTAATCCCTCACGACAGGTACGCCCACTTCCTCCGTCACTCCATGCACTCCCACTCCATCCATCCACTCTCTTCCCTACTCTCTCTTTATTCTTCATTCTCTCCCACTCTCTCTCTCTAGCTATCTCTCTCACTTTATCTCTTTCCCACTGTGTGTCCCATTCTCTTCCACTCTGTCTCTCTCTACCCACTCCCTCTCCCCCTCTCCTGCCTCCCTCTCTCTGCACCCCACCACCCTCTTCTTTTCCTCTTTCACTCACTCTGCTTCCCTTCCCTTCTCGCTCGCCCTCACCCTGCTTCTGACTCTCTCCCCCCATTCTTTCTTCTCTCTGTCTCTCCCTCCCTCTCTATCTCTC
Organism: Leucoraja erinaceus; assembly: GCF_028641065.1. Classification (NCBI taxonomy): domain Eukaryota; kingdom Metazoa; phylum Chordata; class Chondrichthyes; order Rajiformes; family Rajidae; genus Leucoraja; species Leucoraja erinaceus. The sequence continues at coordinate 16,867,355 of NC_073393.1, read as the reverse complement.
TCTCCCCCTCCCTCCCCTCTCCCTCTCCCCCCCTCTCCCCCCCTCCCTCCCCCCCCCACTCCCTCCCCCCCCCCCCCCCTCTCTATCTGTAATCCTTTTGTCATATCGTTTACTTTTACATCTCTTCTCCACTCTCTGCATATCATACATGTGTTTATCAGTTGCTAACTAGACATCTTCTGAAGAGTGCTGACTTTCCTACGGCAACTTTGGGGTTAAGTGCTGGATTGTATTCCTTTGGGTGGAGTTAGGAATGATTTGTAAGAATATGATTAGACTTGTCTGTTCACAGAGCTCCCATTACATTCCTGATTTATCTCAACCCACAACCTCTGGCAGCGTTCCGATCCAGCTGTTGCTCAGCGCATTATCCAACAAGCCCTTCGACCCCGAGCTCTGGTTTCACAGCTTCACGCAAGCACGGGCAGGGTGGAGATAAGCAGAGTCAAAAACTGGAGGAATTTGTGGGCGTTTGTACTTGCATCGAATCCGAGGTGTCCACACCCTGCCCTTCCCCTGAACAACAAAGTATCACATGATTTAAATCACCATTACATTTATATCACTACAATCTGTACAGTACTAGATTGTTTTGAGGCAGGTTTTGGAGCAGTCGAAGAACATGGAACCCCGACCAAAGGGGGAGATTAGAGCTCCTGTGTGGAAAATCTGCTACCCTCCTCCATACAGGGATAACCTTGAGCCAGCATTGCTTGGCCCTTCCCTGGAATACTGCCAGAGATACTGCTCCTTGGCACACTGTGCTGGAATTGGAGAGAGACCTTTCAATTACCGTCCATGGGAATTCCTGCCTTCAGGCCTGCGGCCATTGCCAGTGGCTGTGCCGAGTATGATCACAATATAGGAGCAAGAATAGGCCACTCGGCCCCTCATGCCTTACCCCTCATTCAACATATTCAAGGCTGATCTATACTGACTTCAACGCTACTGGGCCCGTAACACTCAATCCCTTGATCTTTCACCTCCACCTTAATGATCTGGCCTCCATCATCCACCGGGACAGAGAATTCCAAAGTTTCACCAACTGTTTCAGAACTGTTTTCCCTCATGACACTGTGATAGAAGGCGCTGGGCTTGTCTGTTTGATATCGTACTCACCCACTCGAGTAGGGAAATGGTGACTCAGCTGTTTTACACACAATAGCAGACCAGGTAATAGTGGAAGATTCTGATGAGGGAAGTGCTTGAGGTTTCCGATAATCCATCACTTGGCTTGTTGCATTGCATTTTTGGTCGCTGTATCTGAACGAGCTGGCTTATGGGAGGGAATAACAGTCAACTCTCAACGGCCATCTACCACAGTGTCATGAGGGAGAATAGTTCCCGGCAAGGAGAATGAACATAGAATAGTACAACACAGGCCCTTCGGCCCACAATGTCTGTGCTGAACATGTTGCCAAGTTAAACTAATCTCTGCATGCATGTGATCCACATCCCTCCATTTCATGCATGTATCCATGTGTCCACCTCATGCCTCTAAAAATGCACTTTCATATCTGTCTCCGACACCACGTACTCGCATATTTCCTTAAATGTTCTACTTTATGATAGACTCTATAGCTATTCCCTCTCATCTTTGTCATTTCCACCTTAAGTTAAAGATTCTTAAGGGCCTGTCCCACTTACGCGACTTTTTCGCGACTGCTGGCACCCGTCATATGTCGTTACAACAGGTCGCCGAAACTTTTCAACATGCTGAAAGTCCAGCAGCGACCAGAACAAGGTACGACTCTTTGGGCGACTACTCACGGCCGTACAGGCTTCACCCCCGCGATATGTCGACAGGGTGTCACCTGTATTGTCGTGAGTAATCGCCTCAATCGCCCAAAGAGTCGTAGCGTCTTTCTGGTCACCGCTGAATTTTCAACATGATTTTATACACTTTCATCAAATCTCCACACAACCTGCGACGCTCCAAAGAAAACAATCCCAGTTTGTCCAATCTCTCTTCATAGATAATACTCTCCAATCCAGGCAGCATTCTGGTTGACCTTTTCTGCACCCTGTCTTTAGCCTCCACTTCCTTCCCGTAATGGGGCGACCAGAACGGCACTCAATACTCCAAATGTGCTGAAGCAAAGTCTTGTCGAGCTGCAGCATGACTTTTGTAAAGCTGCAAGTGGTGGCAAGGTTCTGCTAACAAGTCAATGTAGTTGAGACAGCAAGAGGGAGTTGGGTGCCGGACGGTTGAATCATCAGTCCGAATCTGTTACTACTGTGGTCACACCACAGCCTGCATCTGCTCACTGAGAGCGGAGGAAAGGTTCGATGACTTGCACCGGGGTTTGGCAGGTTGCCAAGGAGAAAATCCATTTCCTTCAGGACAGATGAAGGAAGTCATCAGGCATCAGGACAGATGAAAGGAAGTCGTACTAATTCTTCATGAACTACCAGGATATTGGTGCCAGTTTTGGTGAGGCATGAGGACTTTGGTATGGGTGCGGAGGAATGTTACTGAGACGAGGGGCTTCAGCGGAGAGATAGAGAGAGCTGAGGTTATTCTTTTGGCAGAGGAAATTAAGGGAAGATTTTGTTTGGTTTGGTTTATTTATTGTACAGTCAAATGCCAGATCTGCATGCTACCCATTCATATCATCCCATAGATAGACATAAAAAGCTGGAGTAACTCAGCGGGTCAGGCAGCATCTCTGGAGAAAAGGACTGGGTGACATTTTGGGTCGAGACCCTCCTTCAGACCATACATGGTTATAATAGATCCTCTTCTGGAACAGCACACAGAGTGTTGTCACATTACGGCACCATCTTGCAACTTCCAAATCATTGCAATGTCTGATCTTGGCCTAAGGAGATATGTAACGCCTTGTATCTCACTTCCTGGAGGCACTGGACCGATGGAGTTGGTGTCAGTCTAGCTCGGCACAATACCCTTGATGCTGTCGGCTACTTCCACTGCCACTCCATGTGCTGCTGCAGGCTCGATGCACTCGCTCACACAGCTGGTGTAGGGCCACCCGCGTCCGCCTCTGCCAACAATCCAACCCACGCCCACCGCAAACACGCAGTCTGTCACCTCCGGCAACCGCCCCTTCACTCCCATATGTGAGGTCGCCATTCCCTGAGCCAATCACGGAACTTGGGCCGGTTGCCTTGGGTGACGGAGGCTGAGTGCACGGACCAATCGCAGCTTCCTACTCTCTCTTCACCTTCCACTGCCGCCATCTTGGATTGCATCTTGGGTCTTGGGTTTGTCAGAGTTGTGTGAAATTAGAAAGATTCGGATCCACTGGGAAGAGATTCTTTTTTCAACCTGGAGAGTCGGTAACCACAAGACTATATTAAGTTCATGGCTGTGACAACCAATGGAGAAATTAAGAAACAGGTTTTTCACAGAGCAGCCTGAGAGTTAGATTTAGCTCTTAGGGCTAAAGGAATCAAGGACTATGGGGAAAATGCATGAACGGGGTACTGATTTTAGATGATCAGCCATGATCATATTGAATGGCAGTGCTGGCTTGAAGGGCCGGATGGCCTACACCTGCACCTAATTTTCAATGTTTCTCTCTGGAAGTGGTGTGAAAGCTGGAAGAGGAATTGGGAGATTTGAAGGGTTTGGGGGTAAACATAGAAACATAGAAACATAGAAATTAGGTGCAGGAGTAGGCCATTCGGCCCTTCGAGCCTGCACCGCCATTTAATATGATCATGGCTGATCATCCAACTCAGTATCCCGTACCTGCCTTTTCTCCATACCCTCTGATCCCCTTGGCCACAAGGGCCACATCTAACTCCCTCTTAAATATAGCCAATGAACTGGCCTCAACTACCCTCTGTGGCAGAGAGTTCCAGAGATTCACCACTCTCTGTGTGAAAAAAGTTCTCCTCATCTCGGTTTTAAAGGATTTCCCCCTTATCCTTAAGCTGTGACCCCTTGTCCTGGACTTCCCCAACATCGGAAACAATCTTCCTGCATCTAGCCTGTCCAACCCCTTAAGAATTTTGTAAGTTTCTATAAGATCCCCTCTCAATCTCCTAAACTCTAGAGAGTATAAACCAAGTCTATCCAGTCTGTCTTCATAAGACAGTCCTGACATCCCAGGAATCAGTCTGGTGAACCTTCTCTGCACTCCCTCTATGGCAATAATGTCCTTCCTCAGATTTGGAGACCAAAACTGCACGCAATACTCCAGGTGTGGTCTCACCAAGACCCTATACAACTGCAGTAGAAAGCAGTGGAATTAGATGATTTGGAAAGGAGAGATGATTATGGGCTGATACTTGCGTATCAGTTTACACTGTTGCTCTGGCCTCAGTAGGTGATGTTTACGGATACATAAATGATCAACAAGGGTGCATGTAAATTGCCTTGACATAGATGGCTATGCTTGAATATGGGTTCCATACCGATGTGTCGGTGTGGACATGAAGGGCCCAAATGGCTTGTTTCCATGCCACGTGTGTATGACACAGGTAACCTGCCCTGGCAGACCTGTCTGTACCTTCTTGATAGTTGTCTCCATGTAATCCAGCTGCAACCTTGCAACATGAGAGCCATGGACTCGTAGTGCCAGAGAGCTATGAGCATGGAAACAGGGGCTTCAGCCCAACTCATCCATGCCAACCAACTTGCCTAACCCAGCTAGTTCCACTTGCCTGCATGTGGCCCTTATCCCTCCAAACCTTTCCTATCCATCTATCTATGTTGTTATTGTACCTGGCCCATTTATTTCCTTTAGTTGAGTTTAAAGCGTGGAAACAGGCCCTTCAGCCTATCGAATTCATGCCGACCTGTGATCACCCGTACACTAGTTCTATCCTACACACTAGGGACAATTAACAGACGCCAGTTAACCTACAAACCTGTACATCTTTGGAGTGTGGGAGGAAGCTGGAGAACCTGGAGAAAACCCACGTGGTCACAGGGAGAATGTACAAACTTTGTATAGGCGGCACTCGTAGTCAGGATCAAACTCTTCTCTCTGGTTATAGACTCCCCTCCCCTGGGGCAAAGGTTGTGGCTGTTCAATGTACCTATACTCCAGTGGACATGTGGGCTGGTAGGTTAATTGGCCGTTATGAATTGGCACTAGGGTTGATGGGTGGTGAATTTGGGGGGATGGGGTGTGTTGATGGGAATGTAGCGAAAATAAAGAATGGAATCAATATAAGATTGGTGTATCTGGGTAGTTGATGGTCGGCATGGACCTTGTGAATAACGTACCTGTTTCCATGCTGTATTGTTCCATGACTGACACCCAGCAAAAGCATGAAATAAACTAGCCATTTGTTTTTTCTTTTGAAAATAACTTGCTTCTTGGGACAGTGGAGAACCCATTGAGTCCTCTGGATCCCAGCAAAATAAACCCATCAATCCCACACCTTTAACATATTCTCTTTGGGTCTCAATTCCTGTTGGGATCTTTTACCTCGTTTTGGATGAAGAGGCAATTGAAAGTGACCCATTAACCAGTCAGTGCTCATTAGGATGTGGGAGGAAACAGTAGCAGTCAACAAAGTTGTGGCCCAACCCAGGCAACTATTTCCATGCTAGCCACAGATCTACACTCACATATTACAATCTCCACACTCTTAAATCTCTATTCGTACAGCAACATTTCATACTTTAACTATGTTGACCTATGGACTATCCTTGATCGGACTTTACTGGCTTTACCTTGCACTAAATGTTATTCCTTTATCATGTATCTATACACTGGAATAATGATTTGTAATCATGTATTGTATTGTAATCATGTATTGTCATTTCGCTGACTGGATAGCACGCAACAAAAACTTTTCACTGTTCCTCGATACACGTGACAATAAGTTAAACTAAACTACACTGAACAATCACAGGAAGAACATGCAAACTCTATTCAGACAGCAGCCGAGGTCAGGATCAAGCCTGTGTCACTGGAGCAGCGAGGCAGCAGTACTGAGTGCTCCACTGGGCCACTCATTGAACCTGGCTGTGCCTCTGTGACAATGTGGGAATGGGGAAGGGTTTTAGTGGACCGATGGCAATTTTGAAGCAAATGCAGATGTCTCATTTATTTTTATTTTGTTGTCATTTTCCTTCCCGTTTCCATGGGAACAACTTTGACCTGTAGGGGTTCATGGTCCTCCCCCCTCCCCACTTCACTTTAGTTTTGTTGTCACGTGTACATCGTAAGGAAAAGAAGTAGAATTATACCATTCGGCCCATCCAGTCTACTCCACCATTCAATCATGGCTGATCTATCTCTCCCTCCTCACCCCATTCTCCTGCCTTCTCCCCTCTCCTCGTAACGTCTGACACCTGTACTAATCAGGTACTAATCACCTTTACCAATTCACAGTGCACTTGCCCATATGACCACCTGCAGACCTCCGTAGGTTTACATTGGAAGCAACGGAAGTTGGGAAGATGGGGGAAAGGAGGAATGTCTTTTGCCTTGCATTGTTTTTCCAATATAATTCATCTCCTCGTCCTCACTCTGTCAGGTTCCCACATCAGTGAGGTGAGCCTACACCAAGATCAAGATGCCACCTCCCAAGGATATTGTGAAGATCGCTGTGCAAATGCCTGGAGCCTATCCTCAGCTCATAGACCTCGACCAGGTAAGGGACGCATCTGGGGAACTGCACCCACAACAGGAAATTTACACTTGGTGCTCATTTCTCTTGGTCCAGCGGTAGATTTGCTGCCTTACCTTATCAGAATAAAAGGACGTACCTTTAGAAAGGAGATGAGGAGGAATATTGTTAGTCAGATAGTGGTGAAAATTGCCACAGGCAGCTGTGAAGGCCACGTCAATGGATATTTTTAAGGCGGAGATTGGAAGATTCTTGATTAGTTATGCCCCTGTCCCACTTAGGAAACCTGAACGGAAACCTCTGGAGACTTTGCGGCCCATCCAAGGTTTCCGTGCGATTCCCGGAGGTTGCAGGTGGTAGCCGGAGGTTGCAGGTAGTGGAAGCAGGTAGGGAGACTAACAAAAACCTCCCGGAACCGCACGGAAATCTTGGGTGGGGCACAAAGTCTCCAGAGGTTTCCGTTCAGGTTTCCTAAGTGGGACAGGGACATAAGGGTGTCGGGGGTTATGCAGTGAAGGCAGGAAAATGGGGTTGAGAGTGCAAGATATATCAGCCACGATTGAATGGCAGAGCAGACTTGATGGGCTTAACGGCCTAATTCTACTCCTAGAACTTATGAACTTAAAGGCCATTCTCTAAAGCATAGTGGGACCAGAGTTCTCAACTTATATAGGGTAGATGACATACTTGTGGATATCTGGGGTGGTTGTCAAGTGGCTGAATGTTCTGTGCGATTCTGCTAGTGCTAGGAGCGGCACGATGGCACAGCGGTCGAGTTGTTGCTTTACAGCGCCAGAGACCCAGGTTCAATCCTGACTACGGGTGCTGTCTGGACAGAGTTTGTACGCTCTCCCTGTGACCGCGTGGGGTTTCTCCATGTGCTCCAGTTTCCTCCCACACTTCGAAGACTTACAAACCTGTAGGTTAATTGGCTTGGTATAAATGTAAATTGTCCCTAGTGTGTAGGTTTGCGTTAATGTGCGTGGATTGCTGGTCGGTGTGGACTTGATGGGCCGAAGGGCCTGTTTCCGTGCTGTATCTCCAAAACTAAAGGTGATTATGGAGGAACGGGGGTGGGGGAGTAATCCGTAGATAATCAAGGAAACATCATTGGCTGATAAAATGTCTTCTGGGCAGTACAAGTGAATGAATTGAGTCCAGAGTGTAAAGATGAAGTCACTCGCTCTGATAATGATGTCAGTTCGTGCTTACAGCTTCTTAAAAATCTGCACAAAGCCAGACATTGTGCTTCTTAAACTGTATTCACGAATACCCATGGATTACCGATTAAGCCACTCTGCTGTACGTAACCATCCCTGAACTTGTTAACAACTGCTTCAGTCAGGAAACTCTGAGGCCCTCCAAATTATCAAAGCACAAATTTAACTCCTGAGCAAAAGTATTGGGTTTTCTAAATGCATAAACAAATGACTGCAGATGCTGGTTAATGCACAAAGTGCTGGAGTAACTCAGCAGGTCAGGCAGCATCTCTAGAGAACATGGATAGGTGACGTTTCGGGTTGGAATCTTAAATTCAGATTAAATAATGTTCTTGACCCAAAACATCACTTATCCATGTTCTCCAGAGAAGCTGCCTGACCTGCTGAGTTATTCCAGCACTTTGTGTCATAGTGTCTTACAGCATGGAAACAGGCCCTTCAGCCCAACTTGCCCACACCAGCCAATGTGTCCCATCTACACTAGTTCCACCTGCTTGCTTATGACCCATATCCCTCTAAACCTGTCCTATCCATGTACCTGTCTAAATGTTTCTTAAACATTGCAATAAACCTGCCTCAACTGCTTCTTCTAGCAGCTCGTTCCATACACCTACCACTCGTCAGGTTCCCATTAAATCTTACCCCCCCCCCCCCCCACCCCCCCTCTTCACCTTATGTCCTCTGGTTCTCGATTCTCTGACTCTGGGCAAGGGTCTCTGTATGTCTACCCGATCTATTCCTCTTTTCATTTTGTACACCTCTATAAGATCACCCTTCATCCTCTTGCACTCCAAGGAATGAAGTTCGAGTCTGCTCAACCACTCCCTATAGCTCAGGCACCAGAGACCTGACAACATCCTCGTAAATCTTCTCGGTACCCTTCCCAGGGTGCCCTTTTGGGTTTTCTAATTCCCTGATGGCCCGAGCAGCCAGGGGCGTTCCTTTGGATGGTAGTTGTGATTAGACGCCTTCTCTTGCTGTGGTTCTGGTGTTTCCCCGAAGACACCGCGAGCTCAGACACGCGAGCAGTCTTGAGTTCGATCGCATTCCATAATAGCAACCTGTTTAACATAGTACAACTTTACAAGATGATTCCTGAGGCTACAACCAAAGTAAATTTAACACAAAACACACGTTGACATTAGAAGGACTGATTAAAGAGTGCAGTGAAGAGGATGCAATGTTGAGGGAGGCATTTGAAAGGTTAGTGCCATACAGTGGAAGACGTGGCCTTCAGTAGTGGAACGACTGCATCTGGGGATTCACGAGAGCCACAACTGAGGGAATGCAAAGAACTGAGGGTGTTGTAGGTCAGGAGAAATGTCGGGCAAGAGGTATTTTGAGGCCATGGGGTGGTGAGAATTGCAAAACTGGGACGTTGGAGGACTGGAGTGATTCTCATCTCTTGCTGAGCTGCCCCATCTGATTTGTTTCTCACTGAATTGACAGATGTCAGTGGGACAGAGTTAGTTGACACAGGAGACCACAGACACTGTAGTCTTGTGGGGGGGAAAAAAACAATCTCCTGGAACTGAACGGGTCAGGCAGCATCTGTGGAGGGAAGTGGACAGAGGTTAGGACTGGATTCAGTCAAGGCTGAGCTCTCTGGTTGGAATTTCCGGCCTTATACAGGGTGTTCCCAAGGAGTCAGGTAGGAAGAATTGTAGTGTCTTGTGGTGGTACAGTGAGCAGCAGCAGAGTTGCTACCTTACCGCTCTAGTGGTTCGATCCTGACTAGGGGTGCAGACTGTGTGGAGTTTGTACATTTACCCTGTGACCGCGTGGGTTTTCTCTGGGTGCTCCAGTTTCCTCCCACATTCCAAAGAAGTACAAGTTTGTAGGTTAGTTGGCTTGTGTGAATTATCCCCAGTGTGTAGGATAGAACCAGGGTATGGCTGGTTGGTGGGCCGAACGGCCTGATTCCATGCTGTATAACCAAACAAAACAAAATCTGGCCCAGCATTGAAAGGGGGCCATTGTGTCAAAATATACCAAATGCAGTGAGCAGCAAAAATAAGAAATAGCAGCTGGGGCAGGCCATTCGGCCCTTCATGCCTGCCCCATCTTTCAATAGATTCAGAGATGACCTTTTACTTCGGCACCTGGATTCCCTTTCCTGCTGTTTCAAACATAGAGGGGGACAATGTGGGACGGATTTCCGCACCCTGGGAATTCTGATGACAAAGAATCGGATGCCGTGATTGACACCGGGAGCTGGGCATGGATGAATTTGACATTAGCTTTGTTCTAGACACTTGTTGGTCGGTTTGTTGCCTGACCTTCCTTATCCCTATCTGCTTAGTTTAGTTTATTGTTGTCGAGGTACAGTGAAAAGCTTTTTGTTGCGTGCTAACCAGTCAGCAAAAAGACTATACATGATTACATTGAGCCGTCAGCAGTGCACAGATACAGGAATAAAGGGAATAATGTATAGAGCAAGATATAGTCCAGTGACGTCCAATTAAAGATAGTCTGAGGGTCCCCAATGTTGTGAAGTTTGAAGTGATTTATGTCTCTTGTGCATGAACCAGTCCAGCAGGACTGCTGGTGCCACTGGTTGTAGCTCTGGGAGATGTCATGTCAGCTTCAAGCAATATCAAAAGTAGTGGCAAAGCAGATTTTGGCCAAGAGTCGTTTTTTTCCCCCAGTTTGGGTTGTTGTGTTTGAATGGAAATTTGACATTGTGTTGGGGGGGGGGGGGGGGGGGGGAGAAGGGTTGATTGGTTGTCCAATATGTTGATGAGACCACACCATCGTGTGGAGCAGTGGTCGCTTGGTTATAGAGCCGATGTTGTTAAACTTGAAAGGGTGCAGAAAAGATTCACCAGGATGCTGCTGGGACCGGCAGGCCGGGGTTCCAAGGTGAGACTGGATCGGCTGGGACTGCTCTCACAGTCTGAAGGAGACTGAGGGGTGATATAATAGAGATTTATAAAATCATGAGATGAATAGTCACAGTCTTAGGAGAGTATAAAACTAAAGGGCATAGGTCTAAGATGAGAGGGTAAAGATTAGAAAATGACCTGTGGGGCTACTTTTTCACACAGAGTTTGCGGGGTATGTTGAATGAGTTTTCAGAGGAAGTGGTAGAGGCAGGATATGTACATGTCAAGCCATGTTTGTTCATCACATACACATACGAGATGCGTAGTGAAATGAAAAGTGGCATTGCTCGCGGACTTTGTGCAAAAAAATAAACCAGACAAACTACAAACAGAATGGAACGGACTCACATATTCTTTTACATATTAAATATAGAAACATAGAAACATAGAAATTAGGTGCAGGAGTAGGCCATTCGGCCCTTCGAGCCTGCACCGCCATTCAATATGATCATGGCTGATCATCCAACTCGGTATCCCGTACCTGCCTTCTCTCCATACCCCCTGATCCCCTTAGCCACAAGGGCCACATCTAACTCCCTCTTAAATATAGCAAATGAACTGGCCTCAACTACCCTCTGTGGCAGAGAGTTCCAGAGATTCACCACTCTCTGCGTGAAAAAAGTTCTTCTCATCTCGGGTTTAAAGGATTTCCCCTTTATCCTTAAGCTGTGACCCCTTGTCCTGGACTTCCCTAACATCGGGAACAATCTTCCTGCATCTAGCCTGTCCAACCCCTTAAGAATTTTGTAAGTAATATTGTGGGCGGAAGGAAAAAGGGTTGGTAGGATATGAGTCTATTGCAGGTAGATGGGACAAGCACAGGTAGCCAACTTGGTCGACATGGACAAGTTGGGCCGAAGAGCCTGATGCAATGCTGTTTAATGCCAGGAATTCCCCACCACCACCACCCTTGTTCAATGCTGCATCTGTGATAATGTTAATTAGATTTGAGTTATGGAGACAGGAATCCAGGACCATGAACCAAGCTTGACCATTCCCCAAACAAGGAAATGTTTGCGAGACAACTGCCTGAGAAGATGATGCCCCTTTTTCAGCTACTCCCACCATCCACTGAGAACTAGTCCAAGTCCAGGAGCCTTGTATCTGGACGTGCCTGACGGGGTGGGGGCTGGGTTAAGCTGTGATGGCTCACCAGGTCGAAAGGCCATCGCAGCAGAACCAGGAGCATTGAAAAGCCAATTGCAATCCCTACTTGCCCAAATAATTTGCCCTCAAGAACAACCTGGAAGCAGCAGACACTTCAGGGTATTGGATCCTTCATGGAGATGTGAGATGGTTCACATCAGTGTTGGTAGGGAGAAGGGAAGGATGCGGTAAAGGTTAGGGGGATAGAGGGCAAGAGAGTGAGTAAATACAAAAATAAATAAACTGAGGCAACTGAAGGGGCTCAAATGACGGAGAAGCCTCAGACTCTCTGCGTTTTGTATGACTTTCATTTCCTATCACAGTGCTTTGAGGTACTGAATATTTTTATTTTTGATCCCGTAGAAAAAGCCTCTGTCAACCGTCCTGAAGGAAGTCTGTGACGTGTAAGTACCTGCCGCCTGCGAATAGTCTCCTCGTTAGTCTGGGGAATGCGTGACACAAGATGCCAAAGTAGGAAGGTTTAGGTTAAAGGGAAGCGAGTGAACCGGCGATGTTGAAGGACGAGCGATAGACGTCCACGTTGGCGCGAGTGCTGGACAAGGAAGGAATCCACCGATGGTGACCTGCCTTGTGATGAACACATTTCCCTTCGGATGATAGAGGTTGTGGGTTTGGAAGGGGCGGTTGGAGTAGCCGGAGTAACCACAGTGCGTTTTCCCAAGTTCACAAGTTCTAGGCGTTGCATTAGGCTATTCAGCCCATCGAGTCTACTCCGCCATTCAATCATGGCCTCCTAATCCCATTTTCCTGCCTTCTCCCCATAACCCTTGACACCCATTTCAATCAAAAATGTGTGTATTTCTTTCTTTAAAATATCCACTGCCTTAAAAATACTCCACAGCCCTCTGTGGCCATAAATTCCACAGATTAACTATCCTCTGACTAATGAAGTTCCTCCTCGCCTCCTTTCTAAAAGAGCGCCCTTTAATTCTGAGGCTATGACCTCTGGTCCTAGACTCTCCCACCAGTGGAAGCATGCTTTCTACATCCACTCTATGCCTTTAATTATTCTGTGAGTTTTCAACGAGTTCCCCCCTCAACCTTCTAAACTCCAGCGAGTTGAGGCCCAGTGCTGTCAAACGCTCATCATATGTCAGTTTTGTGGACGGTGCGTACTACAGCCTCCATGGTGATCATAAAAGGGAACAAATGTTTTGGGTGTCGAATAAAGTATGAATCAAATGGCATGCGTCAACATTGATGGTGTTGAGCTTCCTAAAGAGTTATTAGCGCTTCACTTGTCCAGGCCTGTGAAGGGTTTCCCTTAATAATTTATGCTTTGTGCCTACAACATGGAACTGTACAACACCTCACTTGTTTTTGCTGCTCACTGCACCCGGTATATATCTTAAACATAGGAATAACATTGCCTATTCTCCAGTGTTCCAAGACCTTGTTTGTAGTAGAGAGGACACAAGGATCGACAAGGCCCTGCCATCTCCTATCTTGTCTCTCTCAATAAGATGGGAAGGATCTCATCGGGCCCTGGGGATTTATCCATCCTATTGCTTTTCAAGAATCCCAACACCACTGCCACTTTGATCTCAAGCTGCTCTGGCAAATCAGTACATCCCACACTGACCTCACTTTCCTCCATGTCCTTCTCCTTCAGTACTTTGTATCCAATCTCTGATTCCAAGCGTAAATTCCCTTCTTTATACTTGACTGGTCCAACCTTCCCCCCCAGGCCCCATCATCTTTTTAATCTGTGGGTTATGTACCTTGGGATTTTCTTTCATTCAACTTGCCAGTGACATTTCATGGCCCATTTTAGCCCTTCTAATTCCCTGCTCCAGTTCTTTCCCACTTGCTTTATACTTCCATTGCCTTCAGTTGTACTAGGGCTGCCTCGGTGAGATGCTGGCGCGATGACAAGTGAAATCACTGGCGTATTGCATCTGGATTTCAGCTCTTTGCCCTGTGTTTGGACCAAGACTGTGATGTGGTGTGGTCCTGGAGAAACCCGAGCTGAGTGTCAGTGAGCAGATTATTGGAGACCAAGTGCCGGTCGGGGAAGCTGTTGAGGCATTTTCCATCTTTGGTGAATTCAGAGCAGAGAGATAGAATGGTAACTGGCTGGATTGGATTGGATTTGTCCTGCTTTAGACACCTAAACATCTTGTTCCCAGCAACACTGTTTTCCTACAACATAGAAAGAAGCCATTCAACCCGTCTAGTTTCCCGCATTCAGTTTCATTGTAATCCCAATTCTCCCACGTTTCTCTATAACACCACATACAAATCCACGTGATCACAGGGGCAATGTGCAAACTCCGTACAGACAGCACCTATAGTCAGGATCGAACCCGGGTCTCTAACGCTGTAAGGCAGCAACTCTACTGCTGCGCCACTGTGCCCTGATGCCTACACCAATGCAGACAACACCAGTGTAGACAGTACTCTGTCACCAACACTAATGTGTAGACTGTACTCTGAACCTGACACTGGTTTCCAATGCACTTTCACCTTTCCTCATCACTGCTGTGATCAGTGAACCATGCCCCCCGGTCATTATTCCTAGACGATGGCTGCGGATGTTTCTGAGCAGCGTTACGCTGACTAACTGCGAGAGCCGCACGTGTGGAGTATTCCACAATGATGCCCACGTGCTGGCCAACATCTTTCCTTTCCTGTTCATAGTAGGTCGGCACGTTTTTGAATCTAGGCTTGGAGCCTGAGATTGAAGTCTAGATTTTAGAGATACATCAGTGGGGAAAAAAGCCCTTCGGTCCACCGGGTCCAAACCGACCAGTGATCACCCATTCACACTAGTTCCACTCCCTGCACACTAGCGGCCAGTGTGTGCAGAGGCCAATTAGCCTACAAACCCGCACATCTTTGAGAGGTGGAAACTCATGCAGTGACAGGGAGAACGTGCAAACTCCACGCAGACACCTGAGGTCAAGATCGAACCCGGGTCTCCGGCATTGTGAGGCAGCAGCTCAACCATCTGTGCCACTGTGCCGTCCCACACACGCCACTGTGCTGCTTGTGCAGAAGACATAGTGAGCACCAGGGCACTGCCATGCTTTGGAATGATAACAGTATCCAACCCTGACTCTGAACCCAAATCACTTTTGCCAGTGCCCCTCAGTGCCTGTGCCAAATCCCCCAAACTCCTTTCATCTGTGTCAGCAACCACCCAAGTCTCCTCTACCTGTTGCCTGTACCTGCCCCAGGCACTTTGAGCCTATCCCTCCACACTGCCCAAACTGCCAGGCACTGCCTTCTGTGCCAGCCTGGACTGCTGTCCCAGCCTCAGACAGAAGCCCTTGACACCAGCCCTGGGTGCAAACACCCATTGCTCCTCATACACAGAGATGTGCCGACACAAAGAGACATGTGCGCACACTCACGGAGACACAGATACAAGTGCACACGCAAATATACACTCGCGTCCACCACAACCGTCCTGACCTTCTGTCCATTTACACTAATTCCATTTGCCTGCATTGGGCTCATTTGCTGCTATGCCTTGCTGAAGTACCTTTCTGAATAGTTATTGTAGGCAGTGATTGTCTCTCAGCGTTGTACTTGCATCTCACCGTGTCGGCAGTGGCAGCCCACTGCACACTGGAGAAGCCACGTGCATTCCCGGCAATCTGGGCCCACTCCATTCCCACAGATTTAACCAGCGCTTGTCGTCTAGTTGAGCAGAGGCAAAGTGAAGGCCAATCCTTTCTCTCTCTGTAGCAACCAACTGGCTATCCTCTGGCATTGGTAAATGGTGGTCACGTGTTTAGGATTAAAGCAACCAATGACAAAAACACTCAGCAGATCAAAGGCTGGCCCTTCACGTTGCCTAAAATAGACACAAAAGCTGGAGTAACTCAGCGGGTCAGACAGCACCCCTGGGGAAAAAAGGAATAGGTGATGTTTTGGGTTAAGAACCTTCTTCAGACCTCCACTTTGCCTTTTACCACTGGTTAAAGCTGTGGAGTTGGGTCAAATGTGCAAAGCAATTCACTCAAACTCTGTGCCGTCTCCATTGTGCAGTGCGGAGGATATTGCTAGTGTACGAGGTGATCGCTGGTCGGCGCGGATTCAATGGGCCAAAGGGCCTGTTTCTAGAGTCTGAGGTCCAAAATTAATGTTGGATTTTCCTTCACATCAAGGTGGAATAAGAACAATCCGGACCAGTACGCTCTTCAGTACACGGATGGGATACAGAGCTACATCACAGAGACGGTGAGGGACTGTGCATGTGTCCATGGAGATGACAGGGACAGGTGGCTGTGGGGATTTGGGCCTTGCTGATGTGCTGGGGAGACCTCCCCCTGAGTGGTGTTGGTGGTGTTGGTCTCAAGGTGTCCTCTGTTGCAACCACAACATACGGACAAAGTGCCGCTGTTCACGAAGGGGAATGCATCAGTGTGGAGATGCTGCTCTTCATTGACACATTCTCTCAGCACGTGGCCAAGGGAAACTGTGCAGAGTGTGGAGATAACAGGATTGTTCCCCTTGGAGGAGAGATTCTGTTGGGCTTTCCCTCATTTTATGTGGCTTTATTTCTAAGGGCAATTATTTCTAAAGGGGGGGGGGGGGGGAGTCAACGTACCAAGGGCACAGAATTCATTCAATTGGGATAAGACTGAAGAGGGTGGCACAGTGGCCTAGTGGTAGAGTTGCAGCCTTAAAGCTCCAGAGACCCGGGTTTGATCCTGACTACGGGTGCTGTCTGTATGGAGTTTGTACGTTCTCCCTGTGACTACATGAGTTTTATCCAGATGCTTCGGTTTCCTTCCGCTTTACAAAGACATAGAGGTTTGTAGGTTGTTTAAGAAGGAACTGCAGATGCTGGAAAATCAAAGGTACACAAAAATCCCTAGATGCTGCTGCACCTGCTGAGTTTCTCCAGCATTTTTGTATACCTGAGGTTTGTAGGTTAATTGGCTTCTATAAATTGGCTCTTAAATAAGAGGCTGTTTCCACATTGTATCTCTATAAAGTCTAAAGTGTAAAGGAAGGGAGAGCACTTTTGCACAGTGTTGGGCCAACCTGAAAAGATGGTGCGAGCAAAATCAAGGATGTCTTGTGAAAGGTTACTGAATAAAGACTGGGAAATGAGCAGAGTTGCAGGATGGGACAATATCTGGGGAGGGTAAGTCTAAAGTTGTGACAGTCAGGGCTAATAAGTTTTTTCTGCTCTCGGACTGTTGCCCACTGACTTTCTTCCTGACTCGTTACAGAATCGGCATGAAATTAAGAACGGAAGCATTCTGCGTTTGGCCACAGCCCCGGTAAGTTCCTCCCCGTTCGTGCACAGGTAGATTTGTCCCCTTCAGTACGGGGCCCTGACAATGGTAATCCCACCGGCCAAACCCTTCCTGTAGGAAGACTGGGTTAGACTGGTGGCTTTGCTTTGGGTCATATCCCATCCCATGGGTTTATTGGGAATGGGCCTGCATGCCAGCATTTCATGTATATGAGACGCGTGTTGCTGTGTGTCAGTCCTTGTACACACAGACATGTGTATATATGCACATGTACTGTCGTGTGTCTGTCCGTGTACACATATGCACGTGTTTATGCACCAGTGTTGTCATGCGTGTGTGTGTGTGTGTCCGTGCTGTTCTCCCTGTGACCCTGTATGTTTCCTTCAGCTGCTCTGGTTTCCACCTACATCCCAAAGACGTACGATGTAGTGGGTTAATTTTACCATGTTGTGGATAAATGGCAAAAGGAACAAAGATTTGATGGGCATATGAGAGAGAATAAATTGTAGGAGCATGGAGAAGTAAGTGGACTAACGAGGTTGCCGTATACGGGAGTTGACATTGACTGTGAGCAGAATGGCCTCATAGAGTCATAAAGTCATACGGTGGGAAAACAGGCCAATTGGCCCAACTAACTCATGCCGACCAAGATGCCACATCTACACTAGTCCCAGCTGCCTGCATTTGGCCCACACCCCTCAAAACCTATTCTATCCAAGTACTAGTCTTAATGTTTCTTAAACATTGTGATAGTACCTGCCTCAACTGTCTCCTCTGGCAGCTCATACCTACCTTTGTGTAAAACCGTTACCCATCAGGTTTCCATTAAATCTTCTCTATTCCCCTCCTCTGGGTAAAAGACTCTATACATTTACCCCATCTGTTCTGCCTTCTGTCATCACAAGTAAGATTTACACCATTGAGTGTCTGGACCCTAAGCTCTGCTAATCCTCATTACTCCTCTTCTCCGCTAATCTTGGTGGAGTGTCCATTGTCGTGCTGTAGTGCACTGGGATTGTTCACCAGACTAAGGGACCCGTATAGACAGAAGCTGTTCTCCGAACCCGTCAAACACCAGCTCACATCAAGAGCTGGCATCCAGCACGGCCTCGAGTGCGTCTCCTGGTGTACAACACTGGTACTGCACCTCTGCACCGTCAGCAGAAAAAACCCTGCAATAGTGCTTTTACTCATCGTGGTTAAGAGGTATTGCACATTCTCTAAATGGCAGGACAGAGAATTGGGTGGAGTATAATAAAAACCAACACGTGACTGAGAGATTACCAGAGAAGGAAATATTAAAACTCATCAGAAACATGAAAATAGATATGCAGAGGTCCAAAAAATACAAACATTTCAAAAACATTACAGATGTAGCATTTTTCTGATGGATTCCACGTCAGAAATGTAGAATCCTCACGGGAGGGGGAGGATATTGGGAGAGATTACTTTCTGCACAGTGGGTTGCTGGCACATTGAGTATCCCAATGAATTTGCATTTGAGTTTAGTTTATTGTCTCGTGTACCAAGGTACAGTGAAAAGCTTTTGTTGCATGCTAACAATTCAGTGGAAAGACAATACATCACTACAATTGAGCCATTCACAATGTACAGATAAGTGATAAAGGGAATAATGTTTAGTACCAGTTAAAGTCAGTAAAGTCCGATCAAAGATAGTCCGAGGGTCTCGAATTCAGGTAGATAGTAGTTCAGGACTGCTCTCTAGTTGTGGTAGGATGGTTCAGTTGCCTTAACAGCGGGGAAGAAACTCTCCATGAATTATACATCGACTATGGTGTGTGAACTGGGTTAGCTTTTTAAAGGAAAGCCAGTAAATTACAAGAAAAATGAACTGAAAGCTGAAGAAGTCAGTCCAGGAAAATGGCATGTGTCTGTGTGTGGTGCATCAAAGCTTTTCTGTGTGTGTGTCTCAGGCAGCAGGCATGTACAGACTTGGTCACTGAGCACTTTGTGTCTCCTGCACCGTGCAGTACGATGAGGACTGCTGTTACCCCAGCACCACTTAACTGCACGAGCCCCACAACCCTCAACATCCAAAAACCTATTGATCTCCATCTTGTATGTACTCGGTGACTGAGGGCCCACACCTCTCTTGGGCAGCGAATTCCAAAACTTCACCACATATTGGGTGAAAATCATCTCTGTCCGAAATGGTTGACTCCTTATTTTCACGAGGTGAACCAAATTCTATGCACTCTCGCCACCAAGGCAGTGTCCCTGTCAAACCTAACAGTACAGCAAGGAACAGGCCCTTCGGCCCACTGTGTTTGTGCAGAACCTCTCGCTCTTCTATCTTCTGGAGAAGATGGGCTTAATTTGTTTATGGACAAGCTCACCATCCAAGAATCAATTGGTGAGTGTGCGCTGTCTGTTTGACAAGCGTACCGAGACTAGGCCTGTGTACAATGCCAGAGCCCTATGATATGTTCTGGTCACTGGACCCACTACCTCTACACTGAGCATGCTTCCACTGTGGCACTTGGCACCAAATGTGACAGGGAGATAGATAGTGTCAAGCCAGACGGCAGCTCAACCAAGCTGGGCAGGGACATGAAGCCATTTTAAAAATCAAATTCGGTAAATAGTTCTTCTTCTTTGACAATAGCATTGGTAGAAGCATGTTCAAGTCCTGGACACAGGGAGGACTAAGTTTCTGCACTTGCTTCCAAGACCCTTTTAAAGAAGGTTTGCTTGAGTAGTAATAGCTTCAAATGTTTCACTGATTCATTCAATGGAAATGCATGTCAGGAGCTTGCTCTGATGCAGATTAAGATCATCTTTTCCAAAAGTTGGAGAAGTGCGAGATGTGGCGCAAATCTCCGTGGGCCTGTTGCCGTGCTATACTGTTCAACATTCTGTCATGGAAATGGCAGCATTTCTTGCCAATCCCTAAAAGATGGCAATGAAAAACTAAAAGATAGAGGGAAGGAAAAATTAGAGGTTGTGATAAAACGCGCCAGAAATATAAACTATATTGTAAAAGCTCCTGTTGATTGAGGTGTAAGTAACATGAAAATCTTGCTTGCAGCAACATCAGAGTCAGATGACACACAAAACATAAATTATACCTAAATTACAGGCAGCGAAAAGAAAAAGTGTGCAAAATTAAAAACAAGAGGCAATGCAAATCACAGCGAGAAAACAATTGGAAGAAAGTGCCAGGTCAAAAGTTATTGGGGAAAGTAAAAGCATATGGTGCAGGAGTGGACAGAGTGGTTTGGACAGAAGAGTGGCCAAGTGGCTACGCTCATTGGCGTCAAACCCTCTGTCATGTTGAGAACATGTTGAAAATTTAGCGGCGACCAGAAAGACGCTACGACTTTATGCGCGACTGAGGAGATTACTCCCGGCAACCACCAGCGAACATGTGGCGACAAACTAGTCGCCTGTAGTTGCCTAAAAAATTGCCTAAGTGGGACAGGCCCATTACCACACAAGGGGCAGGTTGTCTCACGAGGAAAGGTAGGACAGGTGAGGCTTGTATCTGCTGGAGTCAGAAGAGTGAGAAGGGATTGCTTGATATATATGAGTTCCTGAGGGGATTTTGACAAGAGGGAAGTGAACCAGAGGTGACGTCTCTAAAAATAAGGAGTAAATTTAAGGCAACAATGAGGCTTTTTTTTTTCTCTTGGGGGAAGTGAGCCTTTGAAACCCTCTTCCTCAGAGACTTGTGGAAGCAGCATATTTAAATGTTATGAAGGCGGAGGGGGAGAACAGTTACCGAGATTGGGTGGGAATGTTCATGTTATAGGAGCAGAATTAGGCCATTCAGCCCATCAAGTCTACTCTGCCATTCAATCAAGGCTGATCGATCTCTCTCAACATCATTCTCCTGCCCCAACTGAGGGCGGTTAAACATGTGGACACCTCAGATATGTCTACTCTGATTGAAAGTTTGTGTCTGCCCAACGCATCCTTGTTGCTCAGTCGCGACTCTGCCACAACTACGTTGGGCTACATTGCAGCAATCAAATCACGTCATGCAACACAGAAACAATCCTTACAGCCCACTGTTTACACTGATGCCATGCTCTTCCCATTTCATTTCCCACATTCCCAAGAGTGCCCCAGATTCACTGGCATGTCTCTTTCCCGGTTCCAGAGTCGAGAGGCGGAGAATCTGTACACGGGGACCCAGAGTGGCAACTATGACGTGCGCTTTGAGTCGCTGAAGGGGCTGGCAGTCCTCTCCAAGGACATCACCTTTGCCCAGGAGTTTATCAGCAAGGACGGCATTGCAGCGCTGGTCCGCATTGTGGAGAACGGCAACGAGTAAGTAGAGGGCTGGGCAAGGCTCGAGTCAGAGAGTGGTGCATCTGTGGAATTCTTAGCCACAGAAGGCCAAGTCAATGGATTTTCTTAATGCAGAGATAGATAGATATTGTTGATTAGTATGGGTGTCAAGGATTATGGGGGAGAAGGCAGGAGAATAGGGTTAGATGGATCAGCCTTGATAGAATGGCATAGACTTGATGGGTCGAATGGCCTAATTCTGCTCCTATCACTTACGATCTTATGGCAACACATAAAGGCACACTTCATACCTCAATGACATGGACCCTGACAGTCTACATCCACTAGGACCCAGCCCCTCAATAGATCTCAGAACCCCTATAACCTTGACCCCTAAAGGTCCCAAGAGAGGGAAAATGTCCTGATGCCTACAAACAGATACCCCAGCCCCACTTGAGCAGCCTAATCACACCAAGCATGTGCTCTCTGTAAGATACACTACCGTCAGTCACCCAGGCTACCCCAACAGCAGCTCCCAAACCCACCGCCTGCACACTAAGAATGTCAAGGACAGCAGGTGCATGAACACCACCACCAGCTAGTCAATGCTGCTTCACCAGCCCAACTTCCCCTTCATCCCAAAGCCCAAAGATGCTCAATCTGCCCCCAACAAACAGTCCCCTATCTATACTTCAGATAAGTTAAAATGCATTGGACCAGCAATCCGTGTGTAACTGATCCCAACCTAACACCCCACATGATACTCTGTCAACAACATCTTTCAAACTAAGTGATATTTGGCACAAACTCTCCATTCTGTGGACAATGGAGTAACTCAGTGTGTTAGGCAGCATCTCTGTTGAACATGGATAGGTGACGTTAGGGTCAGGATCTTGAAGAGGGGTGCGAGGGGAGGGAAAGAAATCTGGGAAAGATGAGAGGCAAGACAAAGTGTGGGTTGCCCCTCCCTACAATCTGACTGAACAAGGGTCCCGACCCGAAACGTCGCCTTTTCGTCTTCTCCAGAGATGCTGCCTGACCCGCAGAGTTTTAGAGATACAGCGTGGAAACAGGACATTCGGCCCACTGACTCCGCGCCGGCCAGCGATCCTATACACGAGGGAGTAGGGAGAGGTGCATGTGGAGCACAAATGCTAACTAGACTAGTGGGCTAAATGGCCTGGTACAGTTCACACTACTATTTCACTCATGAGGAAGTTAAAAGGATGTGGTCATGAACCGAGTTCCCTCGAATGGCTGTCTTTCCTGAACCTCAAAACAATCCCAAGGGATTGGGCACAGCTTCCCGACACTTGTCGTCTCTCCTGAAATCACCTGCGCACAACCTACCCTCAGGTGCAACTATCTACCCTCCTGTGGTAACTGTAGTCTGTTCCAGTTAACAGGAGACACACAAGACTGCAGATAGTGGAATCTGGAGGGGGGAAAAAAACAAATCTGAAGGAACACAGCAGGTCAGGCAGCATCCGTGGGGGCAGAGAAATGGGTGACTATTCATGTCAGCACCCTGGGTTCGGACTGAAGTAGTGCATGAAAAGTGTGACCACCAGAACTCTGGACATCAATGCTGAGCTTGTTTTGCAAGGCAGGGTACTCGGATAGCTAGCCGTCGATGGGCCGAGTAGCCTATTTGCTTCTGTTGCTAGAGAACTGGCACAGATGAGGAATTGAGGCCAGCATAGATCAGCAAGGATTATATTGAATGGTCTATAGAGCAGGCATGAGGGCGGAATGGCCTACCCTTGCTCGTATGTTTAAGGTCAGCTTTAGGTGCTGGGGTTGGCTCAGGCACACCCCACTATGGGTAAGAAGAATGGAGAAACAAGGAACTGCAGATGCTGGTTTACAGACACAAATTGCTGGATTAACTAAACGGGTCAGGCAGCATCTTTGGAGAACATGGATAGGTGATGTTTCGGGTCGGGCTGCTTCTTCAGACTGATTGTGGTGGAGGATTGGGGGGGGGAAGCTGTAAGGGAGAAGGACGGAACGCTCTCAGTGATGACCACACTTCTAATGTACACACGGGTTGGGTCGTGTATGATCTTAATGGAAATACATGTTTGTTATGGCGCCGTTGGTAGAGTCGCCGTCTCAAAGCTCCAACGTCCCGGGTTCAATCCTTACATCGGGTGTTGTCTGTGTGGAGTTTGCACGTTCTCCGTGACCACATGCATATCTGGTTTCCTCCCACACCACAAAGATGTGCAGGTTGCTAAGTGGATTGGGCCGGCGTAAATTTCCCCTCATGTGTAAGTCAGTGGTGGAAACTAGGAGGTGTGGATGAGAACATGGGATTAATAAAGGATGTAAATTGGACATGGAGACAATGTAGGATTGACGGAGGATATAAATGAATGTAAATGGGTGGTGAATGGTCGGCGTGGACCCAGTGGGCCGAATGGCCTGTTTCTATGCTGTATGACTATGACACCTTCCACTCTCTCGGGGGCTGCCAGCTCCTCTACCTCGGCCATTTTGTTTGGCTCTGAGGCACAGAGTAACTGCGGGAGAGTTTTTCTGACTACTTTCTGTGTCTTCCAGCACGGGTGAGAGTTTGGCGCACACTCTGAATGCATTCATAGAGCTCATGGAACACGGTGTCGTCTCCTGGGAAACCCTCACCCCCGTCTTCATTAAGAAGGTTAGTCCACAGCTTGAAATTCAAAGAACCGCAGATGCTGAAAATCTGACATAAAAGCCGAAAGATGTTGGAATTACTCAGCAAGCCTGGCAGCGTGTGTGGAGAGAGAAACAGAGTTAACCTTTCAAGTCAAAGATCTTTCATCAGTCGCCAGCTTCCTGTGACATGGGGATATCGTTGGCTGGTCACCTGGACCTCTGAACCCATATTGGTTTCACTGGGGAAACAGCCAAGTTCTGGTGGAGCTCAGAGGGTCAGGGAGCATTTGTTGAGGGAAACGGACGGGCAACGTTTTGGTTCAGGCTTCTTCAGTCTGATGGAGGAGAGGGGAGAAAACTGGTAAAGACGGGTGGAGACAGGACCAAAACAGGCGAGTGATGGGTGGAAGGTACACAAAAATGCTTGAGAAACTCAGCGGGTGCAGCAACATCTATGGAGCAAAGGAAATAGGCGACGTTTCGGGCCGAAACCCTTCTTCAGACTGAGACTGGTGAGGAGGGATGAGTGGTTGGTGGGTGAAATGATAAATCCAGAGATGAAATGGAGATAAAAAGGTGCCCGGTAGAGAACAAAGAGGAGGACTGAAATGTAATGCTGGAGGGAGGGATATAGGTTGAAGGGGAAAGAGGGGGGAGGGGATAAAATATATATTGGTGACTCGCAATTGGGAGGGGTGGGCGATGAGCAGAGGAAGAGAGGAAAGGAACAAGTTGAGTGTGTGCATTGTGTGGGGGGAGGTGAGAAGGTGAGGGTCAGGGCTTTTGTTTGAAATTGGAAAATGCAAAGGTCAATAAAGAAACAAAGTGCTGGAATAACTGTGGATGAGGCAAGATCTCTGGAGAACATGGATAGGTGATGTTTTGTGTCGGGACCCTTTTTCACACTGATTGTGGGGGGTGTGGAAGGGGAAAAGAAAGCTGGAAGAGAGGAGGGGCAGGACAAATCCTGGCAAGTAATAGGTGGGTTACCTTCACCAATCCATGTTCTCCAGAGATGCCGCCTGACTCGCTGAGTTACTCCAGCACTTTGTGTAGTTTATTGTACACCAGCATCTGCGGTCGCTTGTTTCCACTCAAAGTTCATGCAGTTGGGTTGTAAGCTACCCATCGGTATATATGAGATGCTGCTCCTCCAGTTTGCATGAGGTCTCACTCTGGCAGTGGATGAGGCCAGGACAGTATGGGAAAGGGAAGGGGATTTGAAATGGTTAGGAACCAGGAAAGCTAGCCTGCTTTGGTGGACAGAGCACAGGTTTTGCTGGGTTAGTCTGGCTGCGTCGGCTTTGAGGGAGAGAATGGGCAGCCGGATTCTCCGGTGTACATATGGAGATCCATTTTACTAGCTGGTAGCACTCCAGCCACTGCACCACCTGCTCTGATGATAAGGCATTGTGTTGCTGGTTGGTGCTGCATTGGAAGTCCTTGGTCTGACCCATGGTCCTGACACCGGATGGATTATCACATGCACAGGAGACCTGGGGTGGACATTATTCCCGATGAGCAAATTGGGAAGTTTAATTAATCAGGGAGGCATCAAAACCAAACCTCATCCCTCATCAAATGGTGAAGGTGGAGTGACACGGGGGGGGGGGGGGGGGGGGGGGTGGGGGTCAGTGCTGGGGTCACTCTCCTAGTCATCAGATGTTTGGCTGGGAATACAGTGAGCGGAAGCAAAGAAAAGCGAGTGAAAGGGTAGCGTGCGCTGCGCTTTGGCACTGTGACCTTTGACCTTAGGCTCTGACCTTCTGTGTACATGTGTAGATTGCAGGCTTTGTGAACAAGTCGGCCATGGACGCGTCGATCCAGCAGTTATCTCTGGCCATCCTGGAGAGTATGGTGCTCAGCAGCAGCTACCTGTTTCAGCTGGTGAAGAACGAGGTGCCCCTGGACAGGCTCATCTCTCACCTCCAAGTGTAAGTGGCAGCCAGTCAAACCAGCGCTCCCTCCCCCATTGTCCGCGGGAACCCTGCACCACTTCCCCAAACACACGATAACTCATTCAGGCCCAAGTTCCAGCCTCCGGGCAATGGCGAGGAAGAGCTATGTGAGAGATTCAAGATTCAAGATTCAAGATAGATTTAATTGTCACGTGTGCCTGATGGCACAGTGAAATGAATTTCCATACAGCCATACAATAAAAATCAACAGGACACAACACACTATAGGGTTTGACAAAAAACATCCCCACACAGCAGAATCAAAGTTCCCCACTGTGTGGGAAGGCACCAAAGTCAGTCTCTTCCTCCACTATTCCCCGTGGTCAGGGCCTCCCAAAGCCCTCCGCAGTTGCGGCTACGGGCGGCCCGATGTTCAGGACCGCACGCCGGGGTGTTAAAAGTCCGACGTCAGGGCTGCGGGACGTCCTCAGCGGCGTCCCCCTCCTACCGGAGTCTGCGGCTTCCAAAGTCCACAGGCCGCGCCGGGTGGATACTGCTGCTGTAGGCTTTCCAGCTGTAGGGGCCGGTAGCAATGGCTGTGGTCTGGGGAAAGGTTTTGTTGATGGCTGCCCAGTGCTTTGTGAAGAGGCAGAGGGGCATAAAATGTTGCCTTGTACGCATAGAAATAAGGGCACAGGATGTGTGATTGTTCTCTGATAGCTTCCAGAAGCAACACTCTGGAGATAATTCAAACCAAGGTCTGTTGATGGCCACCAGTCTTGCACTATCTTCCAAAGCACACTTGGCCTTAATGTGCCATGGAACCAGGCCCACACCTCAGTCCAGTGGCTCCCAGTGATGGTCGTGAGAGTGAAGGTTAGCCCCTGCCCTCTGTAACATGGCGGACTCCTTCCTCTCCTCTCGTACAGTTAGGCGACACGACATGCTGTTCCTGATTGCATTTGCACCATGTTCTCTTCTGTAAACAGTGCTGCACCTGATTCTGTTTGGATATACTACTGTTCACCATCACACAGTATCCTTCTCCCACCCTTTCCCCATCCTTACCTATGCAGTAGTAACGCAGACAGGCGGGTAGAGTTGCTGCCTTTTAGCACCAGAGACCGGGGTTCGATTCTGACTATGGGTGCTGTCTTGATGGAGTTTGTACGTTCTCCCTGTGACCTGCATGGATTTTCCCTGGGTGCATCGGTTTCAAAGACGTACAGGTTTGTAGGCTAATTGGCTTGATAAAATTGTAAAACGGTCCCATGTGTGTGTAGGATAGTGTTAGGGTGCGGGGATCGTTGGTCGGCACAGATTCAGTGGGCCAAAGGGCCGGTTTCCGCACTGTATCTCTAAACTAAATTAAACTGAACTGATCCGAGAACCACCCTGCCCAGTTTCCACCCGGAATTATTTTGAGCTGGGAGCTATGGATGGGATAGAGTCATACAGCATGGAAACGGGTTCATCAACAAATTTGTCCATGCCGACCAAGATGTCCCAACTACACTAGTCTGACCTGCCTGCGTTTGGCCCATGCCCCATAAACCTTTCCTATCCATGTACCTATCCAAATGATTTTTAAATATTGATGTAGTATTTGTCTCAACTACCTTCTCTGGCAGCTCGTTTCATATACCTACCATCCTCTGTAAAAACAAAAATTTGGCCCTCAGGTTCTTATTAACTCTTATTTTCCCCTCCACCCCTCACCTTAAACTTG
The DNA here is from genome assembly GCF_028641065.1 of Leucoraja erinaceus. NCBI lineage: Eukaryota > Metazoa > Chordata > Chondrichthyes > Rajiformes > Rajidae > Leucoraja > Leucoraja erinaceus. Next base: position 16,839,788 of record NC_073393.1, on the reverse strand, counting down.
TTTTTTGATTCCCCTATTCTGGTATCTATTCCTCTCATGATCTTATACACCTCTATTAGATTACCCCTCATCCTCCCGCACTCCATGGAATAGAACTCTAATCTGTTCGACCTCTCCCTACAACTCAGGCCCTCAAATGCTGACAACATTCTCGTAAACCTTCCCTGCACCGTCTCCAGCATTGGCAACATCTTTCCTATCAGGGTGATCAAACTGAACGCAATATTCTAAATGTGGCCTCACCAACATCTTATACACTCTCTCTCTCAGGAAGCACGAATGAAATCCAAGACAAAAGCCACTCCTGGAATTGTGGGACTCCCATCTAGCAAGCCCCCTGCTTCCAAGAAGCCGATTAAATCCTTCAACACAGAGATCCGCAGAGACACCTATAGATTGGGGATCGGGAAGGGAATGGCTGAATCTCAGGCTCTGACTCCTCTTGTGTTATTTGCACTGAATGGAGATGGGTCACTCGCCCCAACAGGTCTGTTCAAAGCCTACACTTCTGAGTCATATCCTAACCTCAACAGACCCTCCTTTCCAGTGCTGAACCAGCTTTTCCTGAAAGGCATTGTTTTTCACCAGTATGATAGATGGCAATCCAATCCACATGAGAGTCATAGAGGTCTACAGTATAGAAACAGGCCCTTCGACCACTGCGTCTATCATGCCCAACTATACTAATCTCATTTGCTTGATTTAATTCCATTTCCTTCCACGTCCTGCTCATTTACGAACCAGTCCAGAGGCCTCTGAAATGCTGTTGCTGTTCCTACCTCCACCACCTGTTCTGGCAGCTCATTCCAGATGCCAGCTGAAGCATTTAACTGTTAGATCCCCTTCAAACCTCCTGCTCACCTGAATCCTCGGCCCTCCAATTTTAGACATCTTCACCGTGCTTGCAATAGCTGAGGTTCACTGGCTGCATGATGTTGGGTATCTGCTTATTGAGCACTGCTCTCACTTCTCCACTTATTGATGGTGACCTCTGCCCTCTGGCGGCGACCTCTACCCTCTGGCGGCGACCTCTGCCCTCTGGCAGCGACCCTCCCTCTGGCGGCCCCATCTGCGACCTCTGCCCTCTGACAATCTCTGCTCGTTGGTTGAGCTCGTTGTCTCCTCTCTTCCATCACAGGACAAACCAGATGATCCAGACGAAAGCAATGGCGCTGATCATAGCCCTGCTCCTCAGCTCCAACGACGATGAGAGGAAGGTACCTTTTCAATCTCTCGTACTGGAAGCAATGCTAACTAACCCTCGTGCGCTCCATGACAGAAGCTATAACATGACACGGTCTAGCTCTGTACAGTCAATAACAGTGTGAGCAATGTCACACCACGACTGTGTCACATAGAGTCCTCCGCAAGGTGACAGATGTTTATAGTATTGGGATTTATTTAGTATTGTCACGTGTACCGAGATACAGTGGAAAAACGTGGGCATGGAATAACCACAGTTATTAACATTCATTGGCGACTTATCCATTATCCACGCTCCACGGATATTTTAATTCATTCGTTAAACGTGAACAAGTAGTATATCCCACATATTTTCATTGGACATGGTGAATATATTTCTTTTTATTCCTGTCAGGAAACAATGGAGTTTCTCATTAAAAGAAACCTGAGGCAATATGTCTTCAAGGTAAGGCACTTGCATTGGCCAAAACCCAGACAGGCCACTCGGTGGGGATTGGACAAGCTTTATGGAGGGAGGTGGGGATTGGCCAGACCCTTTGGATGGAAGGTGGGGATTGGGCAGGTCCTTTGGAGGGAAGGTGGGGATTGGACAAGTCATTTAGAGGAAAGGTGGGGATTGGACAGGTCCTTCAGAGAGGAAGGTGGTGGTTGGACAAACTAATGGGAATATAACATGAACATTGAGCGGAGATGAATTGTTAATCTGATAGTTTAGTCTGAGGGTTAATGGATTTTAGTTGTATCCCGCCCCCTGTCCTCTGGAAGCTTGGATGATCTTCCATTATTATTGGAGAGTTAGGGCTGCTCCTTTAACGAATGGCAAACAGCACCATGCCATGCCATTTGTGGGGTTTTGATCATCAAAACTAAACTAAACCAACTTTATTGAAAGAGGGATGTGCTGTGTTTTATGACAGAACATTATCCTGAGTTCCTCCACCATGAGAGACGAGATGGCCCATTACTTGTACGTCCTGCAGTCCGTTTCCCTCAACCTCCTGGAGCCCAGGATGAAGATCCCAATGGACCCCTATAACCAGGTAAACTGTGACCTCACCTGGAATAGGGAGCTAGGTGACGACTTCATTAGCATGGTGCGAACACCTGCAGGGGGGCAAAGTTGGTAGTTGATGTAAGGACACCAGCCACTTGGCCCAACAGATTGATGCCAGCCACGGATGCCTTGTCACTGTCCTTCACAGCTGATTTTCTGCTAAAGAGCCAAAGAGGCTGCAGACATTAGTGCAAAGAAAACTGCAGATGCTGTAACTCTGCCATAAAAATACAAAAATGCTGGAAGCACTTATTAAGTTGGGTAGCATCTGTGGCCAGAGAAACCAAAACAAAATCTCAGGTTAAAGATGTTTTTTATTAGAAAAGTTAGAAATCAAACATGTTTTAGGGTGGCACAGTGACGCAGCGGTAGAGTTGCTGTCTTACAGTGCTAGAGACCCAGGTTCAATCCTGACAAAGGGTGCTGTTTATATGGAGTTTGTACGTGCTCCCTGTGATCACGTGGGTTTTCTCCGGGTGCTCTGGTTTCCTCCCACATTCCAAAGATACGCAGGTTTGTAGGTTAATTGGCTTCTGTAAATTGTCACTAGTGGGTGGTATAGAACTAGTCCAGGGGGTGATAGCTGATTGGCGTGGACACAGTGACCCAAAGGGCCTTTTTACACACTGTATCTAAATAAAAATGGAACTAAACTAAACTAAAGTTGTAGAGAAGGGGGAGAGATGGAATGCATTCCTTGAGCAAGTCCCATTCCTGTTCAAGTTCCCACATCTTTACCGATCGGGTGACTCAAAGTACAAGATGTCCAACATTCTCTCTGTGACCCTCGCCTAGAATGGGCATCCTCAGGAATGATATGAAATTTGTGGAGATCCATCCTCTGCTGCAGTTCCGTCATGGTATGTCTTGTATATTTTCCTGACAGGACCAGAGGGAAATGATACAGAGCCTGCGGCAGGCAGCCTTCGAGTCCGATGCTGACACCACCTCTGGGAACTTCAACACGGACCGGCGAAAGTCTTTGTATTCCAGAGAGTTCAGGAGGCTGGGCTTTCCGGTGAGTTCATGCAGCATCTTCCCCCTTTTTGGCAGAATGTATGTTGTCCCGGAACCTGTATTCTACAAGCATTCACTTCTGGGCCCACTTTTCTGGTACAGATAAATTGCCCATTCACTTCCTCATCTAGGTGTTCAGCAGTGGTTTCCCAGATACATCCTTCCAGGACAGGCAGAGATACAATGGTGCTCACTCACCGACAAAGCCCAAGTCCATCTTCCCTTCGGCCAGTCGGAAATACTTGATCGTTTTCCTCAAAAACCTATTTCCATGATATACATTGAAAGAGATGCTTGGACACTAATTTGGTGTCAGTACTTTCCTCATCGGTGTTGGCATTTAAAATTATATTAAGTGTAGTGTTATTAATTTTCATTATTGTGACTTTCCTTTGATCCGTAGAGTATAGAAACAGTTCCACCCCAACCATGCCAACCATCCACACTCATCCCATTGACTGGTACTTAGTCCAAAGCCTTCTAAGTCATGGCAATTCAAGTGCTCATGGATACTTGGTGACAGTCTTTGCCTCCCCCATCCTACTGGGCAATGTGTTCTAGATTCCAATCTTCCTATGGGTAAAAATGTTCGTTCTTGTACCCTTTCTAAACCTCGTACTCTTACCTGAAACCAATGTCCTCTGGTTATAAACATCACTGTTGAGAGGAAAAGTAAGCCACTCTCACACCTATGACATGGAGATACGTTGACCATTGCCAATATTTTTGGTGATCCATATTTGTTAGTGAGTGGTTGTGCATTTCGCATTGCAAGTATTTACATTGAGGCGACCCTTTTTTTAAAGTAGAACTTTTATCTAGCAGAAAAATACCTTGTGGATTTGGTCGTCTTGTTTTTGGAAAAGTTAACCTACTTCCTCAGAGGCAGTGTGGTTGTCAGGCCCTGGAACCTAGCCAGGTGAAATTTAGCAAGTTGCTTGCCCTGTCTCGTCAAGGTTAGTGAGTTGGTAGTCAGTAAGATTCTAAATCCCTCTCTCCAAATTATTACATGCTGGTGTTCTCCATAAGGATTGATCTCATGTTACTTTCCCTGACTTTCTTTTTAGCAAACTTTTTTTATTCCAATCCTGAATTATTGGAATAATTCTTTTATCTGGTGAATACCACAGTTTTATTTTGTATGAATTAATCCAAGAGTAGATTCATCCTCCCCCCTGCCACACATAACAAGGTAAAGATCAGTGATACATCAGAAAGATCATTTTCATTCTATGCCAGAGTCTTCTTGAGGATGCATGTCCTATCCCAGTCCAAGTACCTGTCAGGTAGCATTGATATTTGTTACTTGTTTAGTTAAGTTTTTAGTTTAGGTTACTTTAGTTTAGTTTGGTTTGGAGATAGAGTGTGGAAACAGGCCTTTGGCCCACCGAGTCAACACCGACCGCTGATCACCCGCATGCTAGTTCCAACCTACACACACACTAGAGACAATTTACAAATGTCATTTAATCTACAAACCCGCACGTCTTTGGGGTGTGGGAAGAAACCGGAGGAAACCGATGCTGTCATAGGGAGAACATACAAACTCCATACAGACAGCACCCGTAGTCAGGATCGAACAGGGGTCTTTGACACTGTAAGGCATCAAAGCTATCGCTGCACCACTGTGCCACCCTTGTCTCCTAGCCTCGTCTGTTCTGGCCCTTGCCATAGCCTGAGCCTGGGTTTTAAGTGCATTAGTGCTTGGCCTACATCTAATTCAAAGTGAGCAAACACCATCCAAGTTAGCGTTTGCGCCCCCTCTCTCTCTCCCCCCCCCCCTCTCCCCATCCTGCCCCCAAACAACACGCCATCTCTTCCCCCCCGCTGCCCCCTCTTTCGACTACTCACCTCCCTTCTTGCACCCCCCTCACCTCTCCCTCATCTCACCAACCCCCCCCCTCTATCCTTTGTACCTACATCTAAAACTAAAATTAGCCATAGATTAATTTGAAGGAAGGATTAATTAATCTGAATAACGTTCCCAACCCAAAACGCTGAATTACTCCAGCACTTTGTGTTCAACACAAGATTCCAGCATCTGCCTTCCCTGCTTCAACATCAGATTAACGTTGCCATTGTTGCTGGGTGTGTTACTGTGCGGGAGGTGGTGTGTGACCTTCCTCGTTACTCTCTGCTGCTCATGACGGGTGCAAAAGGACAGGAGGTACACCCGGGCCCACCTGCCCCTTGCCCCCAGTCACTGGCTGTCAGTAAATGTGTTGTCTCTCCCCCTGTAGAACAATGCCAACCCCTCGCTGGACTTCAGTCGCACCCCTCCTGGGCTACTGCCTCTGGATAACATGATCTACTTTGCTTCTCGCCACTCTGACGCCTACAATCGGGTAAGCTGCCAACGCCCAACTTCTTTCTCTCCGCCCTTTCCCACGACTTTGATTCGCGTCTGCAGAAACACTGACGAGAATCACAATCGAGCTGGGAGCAGCCTGACTCTTCCATCCAGCTGGTTAGTTGTTGGAGGGAGATGGCTGATCTCAGGTAGACTGGTCGAGGGCTTCTTTGACTGGATCCATTGGAGGTGATTTTGCTGCAATCTTGGCGGAAGGTCCATGTGTCTGCTTGTGTGGATGTCAGGATGTCAGTGATACTCAATTGTCACATGTACCTAGGTACAGTTAAATGCTGTGTTTTGCATACAATCCAGCAGCTCTCACCTAGGCAAGAGACGCCACGCTTCTTGTGCCGACAAAGTTTTATGAAGTTCATCAGATAGACTTATCTTCTGCTCGACGGCGAACCAGGGCTGCTGCCTGCAGGCGACCCCCCCCCCCCCCCCCCAGGTCCCCCTACGTTTTTGACGCCCCCCTGCCAGTGCCCCTCCCCACCCCCTCCTCAGTGGCCCCTCAATGGGTCCCCCCCCCACCCCCCCCCCCTTTGGTCCCCCCCCCCCCCCTCCCCCCCCCCCCCTCAGTGGTCCACCCCCCCCCCTCTCAGTGGTCCACCCCCCCCCTCGGTGGTCCCCCCCCCCCCCCGGTGGTCCCCCCCCCCCCCCCCTCAGTGGTCCCCCCCCCCCCTCGGTGGTTCCACCCCCCCCCCTCGACACGGTTCACCTTGCTCTCGCTGGTCCAGAATGACAGCCTGGCTCAGTAGTTACAAGGAGACGGTGGAGTCGTCACCTTTCGGTTTCAGGATTGGAACAAGTCTCAGTAAATAATCTCTCCCTCCCTCTCTCCTCCTCTCCGCTTCAACCCCTCCCAATGAACAGTTTGTTCTGGAGAACAGCAGTCGGGAGGACAAGCACGAGTGTCCGTTTGGCCGTGGGAGTATTCAGCTCACCATCATCCTCTGCGAGATACTGAAGATCGGAGACCCACGTGAGTTCATCACTCATCCTTTGTAACACTTTGTAATCTGATTAAACAGAGGGAGTTGGTCCGTGGGAGCTTATAGTGGTTAAGTTAATTGTCATGTGCACCGAGGTACAGTTTACAGCTTTTGTTGCGTGCCGGCAGGAAGACTATACATTATTACAATCAAGCTGCTCACCGTGTACAGATATAGGATAAAGGGGATAACGTTTAATGCAAGACAAAGTCCAATTAAAGATAGTCCAAGGGTCTCCAATGAAGTCGATGGTAGATCAGGACCGCTCACTAGTTGGTGAAGGAGTTCATCAAACATCCTCGACCCAAAATGTCACCTATTCCTTTTCTCCAGAGATGCTGCCTGAAACGCTGATTTATTCCAGCATTTTGTGTCTATCTTTGGTTTAAACCAGCATCTGCAGTTCCTTCCAACGTCCTTTGTTACAGCTTGTCATCGGATTAAAAAGAGTGAGTTGTTCCTTGTGTGTGTGGAGGGGTTTGAGGGTGGTTTTGTTAGGACTGGTGAGGTCCAGCACTGGCAAACATCTACCAAACACTTCTGCCATCTGTATTTAAGAAGGAACTGCAGATGCTGGAGAATCGAAGGTACACAAAAAAGCTGGAGAAACTCAGTGGGTGCAGCAGCATCTATGGAGCGAGGGAAATAGGCAACGTTTCGGGCCGAAACCCTTCTTCAGACATCTGGTTGGTGTCACCTGACATAATTGAGCTGGTTGCCATGTCATCTGTGGACCTTGTTGGTTTGATATGCCAGGGTCCTCTCCGACAGCTGGAGGCCAGGACGAGGCCAGGTCCTGGCGCTGTGAGGCAACAACTCTACCAGTTATGCCACCTAAGGCACGCTGCTGTGAAATCCTGCTCACACTAACACCACTCTCAAACCTACATCCCTCACCCCTTTGCAGAACCCAGAGAAGATCCAACCCCTCTTTTTTTTTTCTTCAAAGTAACACAATAAAACAGGACAAGTTTACATATCAGTGGTTTCATTGTCTTCTAAAAGCATCTTGTTTTCTTGTCCACAGCCTCAGAAACAGGACAGGACTTCTATCCCATGTTCTTTGCCCAGGACAGGGTCTTTGAAGAATTCTTCTGTATTTGCATCCAGCTCTTGAACAAGACATGGAAGGAAATGCGAGCCACACAAGAAGACTTTGATAAGGTAATAACTATAACTTGAAGGAACTTGAGGATGACGGGGCAGTGTTGTGTTAGGCCAGAATGGGGATGGGGCTCAATGACCTTTGTGTGCTGTTCAATCTGTCGTTGAAGTGACATCGGTGGCAACAATGAGTCCTGCATGGCTCTAGGCAACGTACATGGGATATTCGGTTTTATTTCAAAGCCTTGTGACGAGACTACGTGAAGAACCCGCCAGCCCGCATGCGCATCAATACTTCGTCGCATGGCACGAGATACGGATGCATTCAGAGATGCTCCGTCAGAGAGGTGCAGCGGGCTTGGAGATGCTGACATGCGCGACCTGTACAGCAACCACTGTTAAAGCAGGTGACCTGGCCCGGGAGCAGGTGGCCCGGTCTCGGAGTAGCTGGTAGGCGCGACCTTCACAGTAATCTCCACTAAGGCTTCGAAAAGGAGCAACTTGTCGAACCGGGCCCGGAGACACTGACAGGCGCGACCTGCACAGCAACCTCCGTTTAAGCCCTAAAGGGAGCTGCTTGTAAGGCCGATCTCGAAGATGCATGCTATTCAGTACCAATACATGAGAGTCACAGGATATATCTGAAGTTTATCTGGCAAGGCCAGTTGTGGCAATTTTAGGCTCTACCCAATGGGTTGAGTTCAGCCCCTAGGCTATTTACTAGATTCTAAAGCCAATGTTGCCCTACTTGGATCGAAAGGGCATATTGTCATGGAGATTATAGATGACATGCTCATTGTAGGGAAGGCATCATGTGTCACAGAGTTAGCTGTTTCAGCAACCAAGGCACTCCTAGAATATCTTGGGTTTGTTATTCATCCAGGAAAGTCCATACTGGAGCCGACAAAATCTATTACGTATCTAGGTTTTGTCATAAACTCTCCAGATATGTCTGTCACACCACCCACAGATAAGAAACAGAATATTGTAGAGGCATGCACAGGGTGTAAATATCGGAAGATGCCTCCAAAAGATAATTCAAGACGAGGCAACGTGAATTATAGTAGTGCCAAATTGGCCTCCTCAACCATGGTTTCCATTGTAAATGGGTCTGCTGAAAGAAGCTCCTGTATTTGCTCACAGACACGAACAGTGGTTAGTCAACCTGTCACTCGTGCACCACATCCACTGCATGATCGTATTGATTTATTAATTTGCAGGATTTATAGAGACCCTGCAAGCTTATAGGATTATCCAGCAAGACAATTGACGTGATCACTGCAGCTTGATGAGATGGCACAAGAAAGCAGTATGCCACCTACATAAAACAGGGGAGAAGTCTTGTGAAGAGACACATGTGAGCTACTTTTAAATAGAAGTAGCAGAGGTTTGGGGGTTTCTCTCAGTTTGGTTTTATGAGAAGCGGATAAGTTATAGCGCAATTAACACTGCTCGTAGTGCTTGTCATCGTATCTAGTACTAGAAGTGGAACAATAAACGATTGGCTCCCACCCACTGGTGACAAAGGTTATGGAAGGTGTCTTTAATATGAACCCTCTAAAGCCTAGATACAAAGTAGTATGGAATGTGTAATCAGAATTAAACATTTTTGAACACAAATTGACATCAGCTGCATCCCTAACGTTGGGGCAGTTACTCTTAAGTTAGCCATGCTTCTGACACTTACTTCAGCACGAAGAACTCGGTCTTTACGCAATCTCCGACTGGATCACTTGGTCATATCTGACAAGAGGGGAGCATTTTATGTGAATGAACTTATAAAGCAGAGTAGGCACGGTTGAGTACAAGTTGGAGTTGACAGCATGCCCACCAGATCGGAGATTGTGGCGTTTATTATGTGAAAAGATACTAAGGTTACTAATGGTTACTACGAACCTATGAGATGAAGGAAAAGTTATAAAATAGTCTCACAAGAGAGTGTTGGTGCAGACTATTTCAAGATGGATAGAGTGTAAGCAGCTGAAAGCGGGAGTGAATACAGATAATTTCAAGTCACACTCTCCCAGGCATGGCAGCAGCTAATAGAATGGATGTTCCTCTTGGTCACATTCTTGCAACAGCAGGAGGCTCAGATGAACGCTCTTTTGGAAGTTATAAAATATCGTTTAACATGTCTGGACGATTGCAGATAGAATTGTGGGCAGTGCTACATGAGCTGTTGTCCAACTCAAAGGCAAATGGGACTGTAGTCCAATTAAGGGCAATGTACATGTATGTAAAGGTAGCATCATGTTGTTAATGTTCCATGTATTTTCTACCATTTATGGTTTATCTGTGTAGTGTGTTCACATACAGATTGGTTTACTGCATGAAACCACAAGTCTCGTCACAAAACTTTGAAATAAAATAGAAAGATTAAACAAGAACTTACCGTTTGAAGTTTGACCTTGATTTTATGAGAAGTTGGAGTGAGAGACTACGTGCCCTCCACTCCCAACCCTGAATCTCATAAATTTCATTCGGTAAGTCAAAGGTTATTAATCTTTCTATAGCTTGATTCTGGTTTAAGTGGACTGTGGTTTCATACAGTGGCTCTGAAGATAGTTGCGCATGCGGGCTGGCAGGTTCCTCACATAGTCTCTCACTCCAACTTTTCATAAAATCCAGATCAAACTTTAAACGGTAAGTTCTCATTTAATCTTTCCATCAATATGGGGCTTGATACTACAAGAAGTGTCCAAACCACAAGATGAAGGTTGGGAAGGTTGACTTTGTCGCCATTCAGTTGATCTGACCTCCCCAAAACTGTGGTTCTGCAGAAAGTGCTGCTGAGTCAGGGCAAAGAGTTACACAGTGTCACAGTGGTAGAGTTGCTGCCTTACAATGCTGGAGACCCGGGTTTGGTCCTGACTATGGGCACTGTCTATACAGAGTTTGTACATTCTCCCTGTGACTGCATGGGTCTTCTCTGGGTGACCTGGTGCTCTCCCATACTCTAAAGATGTACAAGATTGTAGGTTTATTGGGTTCTGTAAATTATAAATTGTTCCTAGTGTATAGGATAGTGCTAGTGTACGGGGATCATTGATCGGCACGGACTTGGTGGGCCAAAGGACCCGTTTCCATGCTGTATGTCTAAAGATAGAGTCCTGGGACGTGATCACAGCTATCAGGGGAATCACCAGCACTGCTCAATTATATAGGGTTTCTCTCATGGAAAAATCTTGAGAATTGATGGTCTTTGACTTTGAGCTACCTTTCAAGTTTCTTTTCTCCCACCTCCATCTCCCCATTCTCCCTTCCCCTCTGTAACATAGAACAGCACACGAGCAGGCCCTCTGGCTCACAATGTCTAAGCTGCACATGATATCTACCATGTTACCTCGTCAAAAGATCTCCTCTCCATTATTTACCTGGTCCACTTCTGGCTTACAGGCCCACGGTTGCCTGTCCCAACATACCCTCCCTCCTCTGTGGATCCCTTCCATTGAATTGTGTAAGATTACCGAATAGTGAAAGGCCTGGGTAGAGTGGATGTGGAGAGGATATTTCCACTAGTGGGAGAGTCTAGGATCAGAGGCCATAGCCTCAGAATAAAAGGATGTACCTTTAGAAAGGAGATGAGGAGGAATTTTAGAGGGTGGTGAATCTGTGGAATTCAATGCTGTGGGTGCCGTCAATGGATATTTTTAAGGTAGAGATTGATAGATTCTTGATTAATACGAGTGCCAGGGGTTATGGGGAGAAAGCAGAGAATGGGGTTAAGAGGGAAAGAAAGATCAGCCATGCTTGAATGGTGGAGTAGACTTGATTGGCCGAATGGCCTAATTCTGCTCCTACAACTTATGAACTTGTGAGGAAGGAACTGTAGATGCTGGTTTATACCAAAGAGACACAAAAAGCTGGAGTAGCTCAGCGGGTCAGGCAGCATCTTTGGAGGAAAGGAATAGGTGACGTTTTGGGTCGAGACCCTTCTTCAGACTGAGAGTGGGGGAAAGGGAAACGAGAGATACGATAGAAAGTACATAGGACAAATGAATGAAAGATATTCAGAAAGGAACGTTGATCAAGGAAAGGTAGAGCCCACAATGGGCCATTGTTGGTTGTGGGATAGGTGATAATGAGTTATTTGCTGGGCCAGCCAGTCGAGACAGCAATGCGTGAATTGCAGCTGAGACCAGCGCGCCTGATGCACGGGGTCTGTGGACAGCCCACCACGCTGGGGAAAATGGAGCCAACACTGTCCATGGCGCCAATATGGGATAGTTCACGGAGCAGTATTTATCCTGCCTCTGCCCCGGCATTGTATGACTTTGCCGTGCCTAATCCTGGCCTGATTTTTTAATGAATCTATGCTGCAAATGAACAAACAATTTTTGAAATGGGTTTGCATCAGTTTTAGTGAGCTGTCGGCTCTGCTGGCTTGCAGCCAAGTAAATAGCTGATGAAGGTCCCCGTGACAGGGGCTTGACACAGGCTGTCCGGGCCCAGGTCTGATTGGACAGCACCGCAACCCATTGTGCTGGGGATGTGCTGGTGTCAGCACGGAGAGTGTTCTGCGAGTTGCTGCAGAGAAATTAACAAGCTGCGATCCCCGGGTGGTTTTGTTATCATTTTATCCGGAGCCTGCCGTCTATCAGCCCGGTTACTAGTGCCCTCCGGCGCTTGATCTGAACGGTCAGCCGCGGGTGGAGGTGGACACATTGCCTCTGCGACGGACCGTGGTCTGGACATGTCCTCCCCACTCACTCAGCCCGCAGCCAGTAACTCCCGGTGCACCACTCCCAGCGAGGGACGCAAGGTAAGGGCAAGGTGTCGATGCAGCCAGGTAGGAGCAAACACTGCTATGGGCAGAGCTACATGATCACTCAAACCCCTTCAGATCCCAAGAACCCACTTCATAGTATTCATCTTGACTCCACAGTGTTCATCTTGACTCCATAGTCTTCATCTTCAAGTCAAAGGTTCAATGCTTCAATGGTGCTTCATGTGTGAAATTATTTTTGTACACAATGCACAAGCAGGCACCTCCATGTTCTGGCACCATTCCCCAAGTCCAAAGCCCAGTCAGTCCGCGCGCTCAATGTACCGGAGCAGTTCCCGGGATCCGACATCCCTCTCCTCTCCTCATCCAGGCATCTTTGCGTCTCGGGGGGGCGACCCACACAGGGTAATTTAGTGGATGGGTTTGTGCATCCATTTCCCATGCCGCCCCACCACTACAACCCAGGTCCATTCATCTCTCCCATGGATCTCAGCTCCTGTCCTCAGGCAGGTGTAGCTACACTTCACTTATATTGCTCACTGCACTAGCAGGAGAGTCGGTGCATTTCCATGGTGTTAATCTGTGAGTGTGAGATATGGGATATGCATAATGTGTATATGTCTAACCAGATAGAGTGGAACTGTCAGTTTCACCTGGGCTGTCTCTTTAAGGATGTTGACCATTTGGTAGACTAGTGTAAATGGATTCTGGTGTGCGGTGGCAGATATTTACTGGTGGTAAACGGTTCCCTAGATCGGCAACAATGGGCTAGAACCCTCGCTGATAGATAATGGAGCCATAGAGAGTCACATATGGGTTACAATATGGAAGGAGGCCATTCAGCCTGTTGAGCTAGTACTTGTTCTATCCAAGAACAATCCAGCAGTCGTACCCCCTTGCACTAACCACGTAGCCCTGCAAATTATTTTCTTTCATTATATCCTCCTGCCCCTTACTGTATTCAACAGTTGAACCCATCTCCACCATCACTCAGCTGTGTATTTTGGGCCTGAACCGTGTTAAAAAAAAGAAATAGTTTCTGCTGTCAGTTTTAGCCATTGTTCAATTACCTTCATTGTAAATCCGTGTGTTCTTGATTCTTCTGCCACTGGGAAGAAGAATCTGCCTGTACCCCTCATGATTATAAATCCCTCCATTTGATTCCCCTCACAGCCTTCTCTGTGAAGGAGAATACCCCTAACATCACCACTTTGTCCAACAACTAAAGTCTCCCATCCCTGCAATTACTAAATTAATCAATCTCTTCTGCATCCTACAACTGTTCTCTCCCTCCCTTTTAAACACTTCTGTATCTGTGTATTGTTCAATGTGTAATGCCAATTGTGAAGTAGAGACGGAGGATAGAGAATGCTGGAAATATCTGCAATTTAGAGGGTACACAAAAATGCTGGAGAAACTCAGCGGGTGCAGCAGCATCTATGGAGCGAAGGAAATAGGCAACGTTTCGGGCCGAAACCCTTCTTCAGACAATTATATGTCACTACATGGATATGGAACGTGCTTCCACAGGAATAATCGCGGCATTTAAACGACAGGTACATGGATACCAAAAAATAGACACAACATGCTGGAGTAACTCAGCAGGACAGGCAGCATCTCCGGAGAGAAGGAATGGGTGACGTTTCAGGTCGAGACCCTTCTTCAGATACCAAAAGTTAAGAGGAACACAGCTCAAACACAGGCAAATGGGACTGGCGTAGTTATAAGGCCTGGTCCCCATGGATGTGATGGGCCGAAGGGCCTGTTTCTGTGCTCCATGACTCCACTCAGAATCTCCCCAAAATGCTTTACAGCCAATGAATTAAGTGAATGTGTTATGTATGAAGTTCAGCAGCCAGTTTGTGCAGAACAACCTCCACAAAAACATAGTGGTTAGATGTGTAGCAAGAAACTGAAGAAGGATATCCGACCCAAAACGTCACCCATCCTTTTTCACCATAGATGCCGCCTGACCCACCGAGTTACTCCAGCACTTTGTGTCTATCTGCAAAACAAAGTGGTGTTGGCTGTGGAATTGGCCGCAGGCTGCGTTTGTGGAACTGTGGAATGAGACGCTGGTTCGTACCGAAGGCGGTGCCTCGGACAGTGCCGCACACCATCTGGGCTTGGTGCTCGAGACTCGGCTTGGATCTTGGTTCCTGAGTTAGTTACTTTAGTTCGTCACATGTACTGAGGTACAGTGAAAAGCTTTTGTTGCGTGCTAACCAGTCAGTGGGAAGTGGTCTGAAGAAGGGTCTTGACCAGAAACATCACCTATTCCCTTTCTCCAAAGTGCTGTCTGACCTGAGTTACTCCAGCGTTTTGTGTCCATCAGCAGAAAGAAAATACATGATTACAATCGAGCCATTCATAGTGTACAGATACATATAACCATATAACCATATAACAATTACAGCACGGAAACAGGCCATCTCGGCCCTACAAGTCCATGCCGAACAAATTTATTTCCCCTTAGTCCCACCTCCCACCCATACATGATAATGGAAATAACATGTAGTGCAAGATAGCCAGTAATGTCCGATCAAAGATTGTCCGAGTTAGCAGTGCCACCCGCTGCTCCCACTGACGCCATCTTCTGGATAGTCCTCTCACTCTCAGACTGAGGTGCCTTTGGGGTTTGGGTTAAATGATGTTCCCATGGGTCAGCTCGAGCGATGTTGAGAATGATCCTTGGGTGTATTGATTGGGGAGAGTGGGGTGGGGAAAGTGCCGGATTTACATATAAGCTAAACAAGCTATAGCTTAGGGCCCCCACTTTCTAGGGGCCCCCCCGAAAAAATTGATGGGCCTCGAGGTCTAGGGGGGCCTCCGGCCAAGGCAGAACACCTACCGTTCAACTCTGGGCGGCCCCCCTCTCTATCTCTCTCTCTCTCTCTCCATCTCCCCCCGCTATCCGTGTCCGGGCTGCCGGGCTCCGCTCGCTCCTCATCCGCCGGCACGGCAGGCCACCTTGCACATGCACACAACCACGGCCAGCACATCATCAGCCGCCCTGCGCATGCGCACTGCAACGGCAACTGGTCGGCGCTGGGCACTTTTCTCCCTCGCTTTGAATTGTGGGAGATTTGGCCGCCATGGCTGTCCGGTCGTTGGGGGCCTCACAAGTGGAACAGCTTAGGGCCTCTCTTCATCTAAATCCGGCACTGGGTGGGGAGATTACATGGGGAGGCAAGGCAGCAGAGATGTCTATCGCTGGAGAATGTGAAACTCGCATCACTAGAATCTGCCTTAAACCTGCAGATCCTGTCACTGATGATAGAATCAGGCACACAATGGGTTAAAGTTAATGTTACGTGATATAACATTAATTGAGAGGCGGCAGCTCCAGTTCAGTTTGCTGTTTAGAACAGAAGGGGGCGGATGAGCACGTTGAAAGGTTAACAGCTCCTGAGCCGGCAGCGAGACTCCCCAGGCAAGGTGAGACTCCCACGCAAGGCAAGGCAGGTAACTCCCACCACCCAGCCCCCCAACAGAATCGGGTCAACGAAGTAGGTGCAGATGATGTTGTGTGGACCTCTGCTGGGCTGCATTTTGTCTTTTCCCCACTCCCCAATAGATCAGCACTCGTTCTCTCACCCAGGATATTGTAGTGGGCAGCACTGAGCTTGTTTGAGGGCGGGAGAGGTAGGAGAGACAGAGAGGGGAAGGAGAGACAGAGAGGGAGCGAGGACGTTGAAGTATAGTCAGTGTGAGAGACCCGAGTGTAGATAGTCAGAGGGTGAGGGTGGGGACGGCTGAACACAGGGGTAGGTGAGAGGGTCCATGTGGGGAAGAGTGAGCAAGTGTAGGGGCTGAGAGACAGTGTGCATGTTGGAGCCAGAACAATTTCTCCTGGTGCTACATCTTTCAATGCTGTGGAGCTTCTCCCGGTGTAGAGAGGAGGAGTTGTAGGGGTGATTGGAAAGACAGGCTGGAGAATCTCTTACCCCCCCCCCCTAAGAACTCTGCCTGGGAAGATGTTGGAGACTAGGTGAGGGTCTCTTCTAAGGTAAGACTGATTGTTTTCTCCTTTTCTCTGAAAGCGCCGCGCATCACCCAGGTTTAATAATTGGGGCACAAAGATATAGAATGCAAGAACCCAGACGTTTACTTTTATTATCACGCGCACATTTCAAAGGGTTGGATGGAACTTATTTAAAAGGGAAATGGGTCTGTGAGTCAAGAGATCCACTTTCTTTATCCCAAGGAATACCTGGCATCTTGTATGGGGAGGGCCTTTGGGCGGAGACACAATGCATGCCCCTTGTGTGCGGAATAGTGGGTGTTGTGATCTTTCTGCTTCTGAATGCCCCCCGTCCCCTGCTCTGCCACCTTGGTGTTTTATTGGCCATGAACTGAGGCAGGTGATTGAAAGGTGAGATGCAACTCAGCCATGATCTTCAAAATGACGCAAAGTGCTCGTGTAACTCAGCGAGTCAGGCGGCATCTCTAGAGAACGTGGATAGGTGACGTTTCAGGTTGATAGACTTTAGAGATACAGCGTGGAAACGGGCCCATCGGCCCACTGGGTCTGCACCAACTGGCGATCACCACATACACTAGCACTATCCTACACACTAGGGACAATTTACAATTTACTGAAGTCAAGTGTTAAGTGGTGGAACAGGTTGGAGGGGCTGACTGTGTTTGTTTAGTTTCCTTTTAGGAACAACCACGTAGAAAATATGTGCCCAGGTTTGTTCATTGTCAAGTTGTTGTTCAGCAACATATCAGTTAAACTCTGCCAACAATACACAGCAGCGTCACTCTGTGTGATGGTGGTGTCAGAATTAGACCAACGTTCCAAATATGGGAGGTTGCCTTGTGCACAGGGAAGGAATGAGAAGACATGGGCTGTGAGTAGCACTGACTATCCAGCCACCTCTGATGCAGGGCTTGAAACTCATCACCCTGACCTCTCCCACCCCACCCCCCCCCCCCCCCCCCCCCCCCCCAGCAACCCGCTCCTGGTCTATCCTGTACCTCAGAACCTCCCTCATCCACCAGCCTCCGCTCTCACAACCCCTCAGCGGCCCTCTCCCGGTCTTTCCCCACCCATCGGCCCCCCTCTCCCCTATCAGTCCTTACCACCCCCAGCCTCCCTTCTCCCAGTGTCCCCCAACCCCTCCACCCTCCCGGGCCTCCCCCACCACCAGTTACATCCCCCCACCCCCCTCCCCCCGGTCTCCTTGAGCCACACTGTCAGCTCATAGAAACAGAAACATAGAAAATAGGTGCAGGATTAGGCCATTCGGCCCTTCGAACCTGCACCGCCATTCAATATGATCATGGCTGATCATCCAACTCAGTATCCCGTACCTGCCTTCTCTCCATACCCCCTGATCCCCTTTAGCCACAAGGGCCACATCTAACCCCCTCTTAAATATAGCCAATTAACCCCTCCCCCCGCCTCTTCTCCTCCCAGTCTCACCTACCCCTCGACCGCACGCCCTACTAGTCCTCTCTACCCCCCCCCACCCTCTCTTCCTCACAGTGTCTCCCAGCCCCTCCCCCTCCCGATCTCTCCCCCCCCCCCCCCCCCCCCCCTCCATCCTGATCCCTTCAACGCCCAGCCTCCTCCCCTCCTGATCTCTCCTAGCCCCCAGTCCCTCTCTCCTCATGGCCTCTCCCACACCCTCAGCTCCCCTCTCCTAGTCTGTTCCAGCTTCGCCTCTCCAGGTCTCCCCAAACACCCCCTCCCCACCCCCAAACCTTCACTCTCGTCTCCCACTGGCTTTCTCACGCAGCACACTTCCCCCCAGCAGAAATTAATCAGTAGCCATGGATACTGGTGCCGACTGATTATTTTAGACCCCCCTCTCTGATCTCTGGCATTCATTTTCCAGCCTATTGTCCTTTCCTCTACATGAATCGGGTGCCCCAGGCAATTGGCATCAATCTCTGCTCTAAACCCTTTCTGTGTGAGGGAGCTGTACAACGTTCACTTTGTTGAAAACGTTTTCACCTCCCTCCACTCCCTAT
The DNA here is from genome assembly GCF_028641065.1 of Leucoraja erinaceus. Lineage (NCBI taxonomy): Eukaryota > Metazoa > Chordata > Chondrichthyes > Rajiformes > Rajidae > Leucoraja > Leucoraja erinaceus. The sequence goes on along the minus strand of NC_073393.1, from coordinate 16,821,357 downwards.
GGCTCTTCTCCTTCCTCCTCTCCTCACCCACCTGTTCCTTCTGCCCCTGTTTATTTATCCTCTCTCCTCCCCTTCTTTCACCAAGGTCCACTCATCTTCCTCCTCTCCCTTCCCTTCCTTTCATCTTTCTCCAATCTCTCCCTTTCCTCCTCTCCTTTCACCCCCCCTTCACCTCTCACCTTCCTCCTCTTCATTCCTCTCACCTCTCCTTCCTTCACCTTCTCCCATTTCCTCTCTCTCTCCACCCCACCTGCCTCCATTTTTTTTTTATTTTATTTCAAAATAGACTTTATTCATTGATAAATATATACAATTCCTGAACCATTCAAACAAAACAAAATTCATCCGACATTTTCGGAGACTATACAAGTTTTTTCAGTACAATTTTTTTACATTTTTCAAATTTCACCAAACAGTCTCCCACCCGTCCCACCTGCCTCCATGTCCCGCCACCACCTGTCCTCACTCCCACACCCCTTCGCTCACTGTGACCCACTTCGCTGTGATCCATGTCTCTGCTCACTCCCTGTTGATCCACGGTGTGGACAAAACTTTAATTGAGTGCCGTGAACACTGAAGTTTGTTTCCCAAAGATCTTCGGGTCCCTAACGATAGTTTGCATCTCACTCTTGCTCCCGGCCTCATCTTGTTCTGGTTTCTGATCCAAGGTCTGATTCGCTGGGAAGACCCATTGGGAAATCCCTCTGCACATTTCCCGGGGGCCCAACCTCTTCCAGCCTGCTGGAGGTTTATTAAATCATAGGAGATGTAGATAAGGTGGACAGACACAGGATTTTTCTCAGGATAGGGCAGAGGTTTAAAGTGAGAGAGGAAAGATTTGGAAAGGGAGCTGAGGGACAGCTTTTACACTGAGGGTGGTGGGAGTAACACGAGTTGGTAAATAGATGGGAATGGTCAAGAAGTATAGCAGCCAAATATAGGGAAATTGGACGAGATCAGAAAGGCATCTTGGTCTGCATGGATGAATTGGGCCGAATGGCCTGTTGGTGTGCTATGTAACTCTGAGTCTATTCCGAGCAGTCAGGGGGATTACCTGCGGGGGACTGTGTTGCGTATGGGATGGTGGTGGACTTTCTTCGCCCCCATTCAGTGACAACCCACTCGAGCCCTAGGCCTGAACTCGTACCTGACAATTGCCTCCCCCCTTGAGGCATTGCTCACCCCCAATCTCACTGCAAGCAGAAGCCCCCCCTCCACTGCGGTCTGTTCAACCGCTTGATGCTCTTGAGGGACCTTGAATCACTCCAAAGTAGGAAAGAGATGAGACTAGGCCAGAGGGTGTGAAATCTGTACGTCTACCCAGGAGGGCTGTGGGGGACTCAATCACTATATTCAAGATGGGTCGATAGATTTCTACATATTAATGGATTCAAGTGAAATGGTCAGTGCAGGGAAGTGGCACTTACTGAGTGGTAGAGCCAGCATGAGGGGCAAACAGCCCACTCTCTTAATTTAATTTAGAGATACAGTGTAGAAACAGACCCACTGAGTCAATGTTGACCAACAATCACACATACAGTACACTGGTTCTATCCTACACACCAGGGACAATTTACAGAAACCAATTAACCTGCAAACCTGCGTGTCTTTGGCGTGTGGGAGGAAACTGGAGCACTTGGTGAAAACCCACGCGGTCACGGGGAGAACGTACAAACTCGGTATAGTCAGCACCCGTAGTCAGGGCCGAGCCCGGGTCTCTGGCGCTGTAAGGCAGCAACTCTACCGCTGCGCCACTGTGCCACCCCTGAAGCCTTCTGTTTTCCTTCTCTCATTGGTGAAGAAGGAGAAAGAAATGAAGGGTCTCGACCCGAAATGTCATCCATTCCTTCTCTCCAGAGTTGTGCCTGTCTCACTGAGTTACTCCAGCATTTTGCGTCTACCTTGGGCTGAGAGATGTTTCCTTCTGATGCGCTTTCTGTGGTACATCAGTTGAGTGCATTCCTCTATCTATCTCCAGTCGTAACCCAACCGCGTACCATGGCTGTAGTTCACCAGCATTTGCACAGATGTGAGGCATCGTCTCACCGTGCCTGGGTTTTATGCTAGTGAGGTTTTTCTTTCCTCCCCAGAGGTGGTGGGGGAGGGTGCAGATCACAAACAAATAAATAGCCCAGATGGTGGAAAATGTGAGGGAATGATGATTGTGATTTGGCTTTGGGGCTTTGCGAGGAGATAACTGGTTTGGAAAGGGGCTGAATCCTGACACTAATGTTAATTGAATGTTTGGATAAGCATTAGCACGTTGCCAACAATTTCAGTTGAAGGGGAGAAACATTAGCAGCTGGTTCGACAGAAAACAACTAACAGCCTGCAATAAATGGTACACAAAAGTGCTGGAGAAACTCAGCGGGTGCAGCAGCATCTATGGAGCGAAGGCAATGGGCAACGTTTCGGGCTGAAACCCTTCTTCAGACTCCATAGATGCTGCTGCACCTGCTGATTTTTTTTTCAGCATTTTTGTGTACCTTTGATTTTCCAGCATCTGCAGTTCCTTCTTAAACACAACAGCCTGCAATAAATGATAGGCTAAAGAGAAGGGAAGGGGGGGGGAGGGGGGGGGGGGGGGGGGGGGGGGGGGATGATATACCGGGAAGCAAACTATTCAGAAGTCAGACAATAGTACACATGCCAGTTGCCATCCCAACCATGAAGTCTTTTCCTTTAAAAAAATGATTGAGAGGTAATTACTGATATATTAGTGAATAAATATCAGTGTATTTGAATGAAAGGGTGGGCTATCATCTCTAGAAAAGTGAGTGGTTATCTAATGGAGACATAAAACTGAGAGGTGGTTTGTTAACAAAGGTGGGTGGGGGAATTCTGCAAACCACCTCACTAATGCGATGCTAGTTGCAGGTGGTTGCCGGAGGTTGCAGGTAGTGCAACGTAAGACCTTCCACCACCTGCAACCTCTGGCAACCACCTCCAACTGGCATCGCAACCGGCTTCAACTAAAAAATTACCGATTTTTAAAACGGCAACCTATTTTTAGTCGCGGCCGGTTTTGAATTTTTCGAAATAATCGCCGGAACATAAAAGAAGCGGAAACCACTTTTGACCATTAGGGAGACTGACAAAAACCTCCAGGAACCGCACGGAAACCTTGGGTGGGACGCAAAGTCTCCAGAGGTTTCCGTTCAGGTTTCCTAAGTGGGACAGGGGCATAAGGGAATGCTTCCAAGGTGTGGGAGTCCATGCCCAGGGATGCAGCCATTGCGGAGGGTCCATTAGTGAAATGCCACAGTGCGGGATTTACAGCAGATCGACAGTGATACAAGAATGAAACAGGCCCTTCAGCCATCCAGTCCGTGCTGACCAGCAAGCACCCCTCTACACTAATTCTATGCTAATCGCGTTTAATTCTCCCAACCGTTCATAGAAACATAGAAAATAGGTGCAGGAGTAGGCCATTCGGCCCTTCGAGCCTGCACCGCCATTCGATATGATCATGGCTGATCATCTAACTCAGTATCCCATCCCTGCCTTCTCTCCATACCCCCTGATCCCTTTAGCCACAAGGGCCACATCTAACTCCCTCTTAAATATAGCCAATGAACTGCCCTCAACTACCTTCTGTGGCAGAGAATTTCACAGATTCACCACTCTCTGTGTAAAAAATGTTTTTCTCATCTCGGTCCTAAAAGACTTCCCTCTTATCCTTAAACTGTGACCCCTAGTTCTGGACTTCCACAACATCGGGAATAATCTTCCTGCATCTAGCCTGTCCAACCCCTTAAGAATTTTGTAAGTTTCTATAAGATCCCCCCTCAATCTTCTAAATTCTAGCGTGTACAAGTCGAGTCTATCCAGTCTTTCTTCATATGAAAGTACTGCCATCCCTTGAATCAGTCTGGTGAACCTTCTCTGTACTCCCTCTATGGCAACAATGTATTTCCTCAGATTAGGGGACCAAAACTGTCAACTCCCCCTGATTCTACCACTCGCCTACACTCTAGTGGTCCATCAATTTACTGCCACACATGTTGGTGGGTTTACCAGAGCAAGTGGAGGAAACTTGTATAGTCACGGAGAAGGTGCTGACTCCACTCAGATAGCGCTGAAGGTCAGGAATGAATGGAGGTCACTGGAGCTGCCAGGCAGCAGCTGTGCCGCCACTTCCATTGGCACTGCTGCACTGGGTCTTAGGTTATAACCCATCAAACCTAGCAAGATGCAATGTTTAGAAATGAAATATTGAAACCATGTTGAACTAAAGTAAACATTGAGAGTGTTTTTAGCTTAATTTAGTTTAGGGATATAGCGCGGAACAGGCCCATCGGCCCACTGAGTCTGCACCACCAGCGATCCCCATCCATTAACACTACCCCACACACACTGGCTCAATTTACAATTATACCAATCAATTAGCTGACAAACTTGTACGCCTTTGGAGTGTGGGAGGAAACTGGAGATCCCGGAGAAAACCCACGCAGGTCACGGGGGAGAAGGTGCAAACAATGTACGGGCAGCACCCATAGTCAGGATTGAACCTGGTTCTCTGGTGCTGAAAGGCAGCAACTCTACCGCTGCGCCAGCATGCCACCCTTATAATTGCTTGTAAGTTCATACAAGGCAGAGTCAATGCAGGCAATGCAATATTGTAAATTGTATAATTTATGATTAGGTAGGGAAAATATAATTTAGATTATATGTTAAAGAATTGTTTAAATTATATATGACAGCCTTGCCAGGCATGTCCTGGCTTATATTTTGATTTGTTTGTTTAACTACTGCTGAAAGAACCAGGAAGAACTCCCCTCCCTTCTTTGCAAGGTAAAGCCAGCAAAGTCGGATCAAGGATAGTCCGAGGGTCATCAAAGAGGTAGATAGTAGTTCAGCACTGCTCTCGGGTTGTGATAGGATGACTCAGTTGCCTGATCTGAAGGCTGGCCCTCTTCCAGCACCGTCGCCCCTTGCCATTGTGTGGAGCAGTGAACCCTCAGATCAGGGGACCGTGAGACACCTGTATAACGTTACCCTGTGCAATGTGTTCTAGGTCATGCAGGTGGTACGGGAGCAGATCACACGGACACTGGCCACCAAGCCTACCTCCCTCGAGCTCTTTCGCAACAAGGTGAATGCCCTGAACTACAGTGAGATCCTCAAACTGCGGCAGACCGAGAGGATGCACCAGGAGGAGACCTTGGCACCACCAGTCCTGTAAGAGTTTCACAAGGCCTTGTTGAACGTAGTGTGAAGTGGAAATGTGGCGGGCAAGGACTAGAGACGTTTGAATGTACCTACTAACCTCTATCCACAGATGATGGGGACCTCGTCAGTCCACCAAAGTTGAGGTGAACCAGCCACTTCCTTACTTTGCTGGGTCCCTTAATTACATTTGTTTTTTATTTTAAAAATTGTACTGAATTACTGATCCTTGGTCGTGGAGAACAAGCATCACTCCCTCTGCCATCTAGTGGTTGCTTCTGGAATGTGTGTAGGAATACACAAAGATGTCATCAATTTGACTTCAAATAAAGCTCTTTTAAGCTCTAAATAAGCTCTAATGTTCAATCCTAATGTTGTCCTTTTGACCTACGGTCAGTTTACTTCCAATGCTACCCATAGTTTTGCTCTCAACTTCCAATCTGTTCATCTTTTTGTCCTTTACCATCTCCATAATCTCTTCCAGCCCTATAACCTTTTGAGAGCCCTGCGTTCCTCCAGTTCTGGTCGTTGCTTAATGGTGGAGCAAAGAGCGATGAACCAAAGTCCTGAACTCAGGAATTCCCTCCCTCACCATCTCCACCTCTCTATCCTCATCAAGAACATTATAACCCAATTCAATTATCAAACTTAATATTCACATTAACATTTGCAAGACTGCTGGTGCTGTTCAAAGCATGTCGTTGTCATAGCTGTTGGGTAGAACTACGAGAAGGACCAAATCGTCCTCCCACTCAACTCCTTTAAACTCTGCACCAGCCCGACCCCATCAAACTCTCAAACAACAACAGTTAACAAGAGGGTCCTGGTTCATTGGAATTGCATAAAATTAAATGAATTTTGAGTCCAATGGAATTCTTTACACTTGGAGTGAAAGGGCAGGAATTTGGCCCATTGGAATTTTGTACACAAGGAAGGGATGCAGTCCGTGGGAATCTGCAGTGGGAATGAATTGGAGGAAGGGATTTTGGTGACTGGAGCTTTCAGCGTTGTGAATGAAGGGGCTTTGTGGAATAGGTATTGATGCAAGGAGAATTGATCGCTAAAAATACATATCTTTACATCCCCAGTCCGTAGTCTAGGGTTGCCACTGGTTGGATGTATATTTAGACATGGTCGGGAGGTGGTGTCATTGTTAATTTCATGTCCTTATAATAGCCCAGGTAGCTGCAGCCCTCTGGCCATTGAGCAAGCAAAAACATTGGTGCTGCAGCCCCAGTTGTGCACCACGTACTTTGTAAACCCCTAACCATTCCCTGTGCACTTCCCATCCAATACTTATCATTGAAAAGCAATTGCAGTAATATTCAATGATTCTGTGATACTTTGTCACATGCGCCTAGGTAGACTGAAATTCTCTTTGTTTTTGCATACAATCTGGTACAATCATACAGCGGACCTCACCTAGGCAGTACACAAAGAGTCGCCAGGTTTCTGGCGTTGACAAACTTACAAATGGTTCATCTTGTCCACTGCTTGCAGAGGTAAACCTGGCCTGGGACCCCACATGTCCGCTGCAGGGCCCCTTCCTGAAGATTATTTCTGCTGGTATCAATGTGTGTGTGTGTATGTGTAGGAAGGAACTACAGGTGCTGGTTTACCTGGAGTAACTCAGTGGGACAGGCAGTATCTCTGGCATCTCTTGAAATGCTGCCTGACTCGCTAAGTTACTCCAGCATTTTGTGTCTTGCCTTCTTGTGTGTGTGTGTGTGTGTGTGTGTACATGGGCGGCTTGTACAATTGTACCTGCGTGTGGCAGCAGGCTGTAACATCCATGCCTCCTGTTGCACAGGGAGCTGAGGGAGAGACTGAAACCAGAGCTGATGGAACTGATCAAGCAGCAACGCCTCAATCGCCTGTGTGACGGGACGCTCTTCCGCAAGATCAGCAGCCGCCGGCGCCAAGGTACACCCTCCCCGACACGTGACTGCTCCTCCCTCTGCTCTCCCCCTCCCTTCACCTGGCCCTGGCTGCACGACGGTACCTGGTGTATCTTCCAGTGTGGCCTGGTCAGGCCAGCCCACTGTAACATGTCCCAGCCCAGAGTGGTTCATGTATCAGAGTATCCAGAGCCCCAGAAATATGGCCACGTAAACCAACACGCTAGCTGGGCAAATTGAATGCAAGCAATTTAATCAATTTGATATGGAAATTTAGTTTTGGTTACGGAAATTGTGAAACTACAGGAAACACCCACCCAGCTCACAAACGTAATTAGAAGGAATCAGCAAGAAGTAACTCTGTGGGACTGGCAGCATCTCTGGAGAGAAGGAATGGGTGACACTTCACGTCAAAATCCTTGATCATTCTGAAGTCTGAAGAAGGGTCTCATCCCCAAACGTCACCCGTTCCTTCGCTCCAGAGATGCTGCCTGTCCCGCTGAGTTACTCCAGTATATTGTGTCCATCTTTGGTGTTCTTTCCCACACAATTACAGTGTACCTGAAGGAGTAGGGTATGGATTTATACTCGGCAAAGATCACGGTTTTTTCGGGCAGGAGGGAGGGAATTATCAATGTCGGGGGGGTGGGCGACAGGGAAAAATTGGAATGCCCTACTGTTGATGAAGGTCATTCGATGTGCTGAGCAACTCTGGTGGTTCTGTGCCTCACAGATACTGTGCAGTAGAAACCCTTGACTCTGGCATATCGGAATGGTGACTTTTAATGGCCATGATTGAACGGCAAGTGTTTTGCTTTAAGGATGCGCCCTGCTGTGCGCTTTTATATTTTGCCTGGTTAATGGTTTGGGGGTTAAAGGTCAGATGGATGGCCTTGTGCAGAGGACTTGAGGTAAAACCGATGGAGTCATTTGCAGGGAGGAAGTGCGTTGTCCCCCGGGGGGGGGGGGGGGGGGGGGGGGGGGGGGGGGGGTGGGGGGGGGGGGGGGGGGGGGGGGGGGGGGGGGGGGGGGGGGGGGGGGATTTATTGCCCTGTCCTGCTTCCGCTGGTAGCAGCTTATTGCTGTGAAATCACCGAGTGTGAATTCCTAGAGTATAGCTAATGCTGGGCCGTACCCTCCCCAGTGACAGGGGCCGCAGTGGAATGGGGATCAATGTTATTAAAATGGGAGTCCGAGGGGGACACTTCCAAAGGTGCAGGGCCTCATTAGCAGCAGGTTTGATTTTCCTTCTGCGCTAATGCGATTGGATGTAATTGGAATTGGCAGCCTTGTTGTAAGCAGGCTGTATGTTATGGCCTTTGATCCTAGCCTGCAGCAGCCTGCTCTATGCAGGGGGAAAGGTGGACCAGGCACTTTGATCTGTTCGCCTTGGGATGGCGCAGTGGTGCAAGTAGAGTTATAGACTGAGTCGTACAACGTGGAAACAGGCCCTTCCGCCCACATCGACCAACATTTGTATTTGGATAATTCATATTTATAATGAAATTGTTCACAAATATAGTCTGCTTGGAAGGTTTGCTCAGTGGTGCCCAAGTATTGAACATTAAGTGGAGTGTTTTATATGGCTCAGTGGTAGTATACTCATTGCAGAAGCAGAAAGTTTTGTTGTGAAGTCATTATCATAAGGTATGGAAACAGGCCCTTCAGCCCAACTTGCCCACACTGACCAACATGTCCTATCTACACTGGCCCCACCTGCTCTAGTCCATATCCCTCCAAACCTGTCCTATCCCTGTACCTGCCTAATTGTTTCGTAAACTTTGTATTACGTAAACCTCTGGCAACTCATTCCATACACCCACCACCCATTGTGTGAAAATGTTAGCTCTCAGATTCCTGTTAAATCTTTTCCCCTTCATTTCCCTGCTCTGGGCAAGAGACTGTGCGTCTGCCCGATCTATTCCTCTCAACCTAGTCCCAGTCTGCTTAACTTCAGTAGTGGAACTGCCTTGTAGCTGCAGCGATTCTAACCTCTGGTGCTGTCTGTGTGGAGTTTGCACGCTCTCTCTATGATTGCTTGGATTTCCCCTGGGTGCTCTAGTTATACAACCAGAACATATTAAGCCCATCTTCCAGGACTGCAAATTACCCAGCCTTCACTGCCTGGGTAATTCAAGTGCTGTTCTGTACACTTTACTGCTGTCAGTGACTCTGTATCCACCACTCCCCCAGCCACTGTTTTCCTCGCACTCACCATTCTGGATGAAGAAGGTCCCTTCTGAATCTCCGGTCAATAGTCGGCGTTGGATTTGATGGGCTGAACAGCCTGCTTCCAGGCTGTATCTTTTTTTTAGAAAAGGGCAGGAGGTAGAATTAGAGATGACCCAAGGGGTTAGATGGAGCTTTTCAGATAACGTTGTGCATGAGCACGAGGGACTGGATACAAGCCACTGTATATTCAATGTAAAGAGGCCGGCACATTCAGCGACAGTCAGATAGGGAGTCGGTGCCTGTAAGGATGTGCTGGCTCTGGAGAGAGTCCAGAGGAGGTTTACAAGAATGATTCCAGGAATGAGTGGATTGGGATATGATGAGCGTTTGACAGCACTGTGCCTCTACTCGCTGGAGTTTAGAAGGTTGACCTCATTGAAACTTCCAGAATAATGAAAGGCATAGATGGAGTGGATGTAGAAAGGATGTTTCCACCAGGCAGCCACGGTGCCGCAGCAGTAGAGCTGCTGCCTTACAGCGCTTGCAGCGCCAGAGACCCAGGTTCGGTCCCGACTACGGGTGATATCTGAACGGATTTTGTACCCTCTTCCCATGACCGCGTGGGTTTTCTCAGAGATTTTCAGTTTCCTCCCACACGCCAAAGACGTACAAGTATGTAGGTTAATTGGCTTGGTGTGTGTGTAAATTGTCCCTTGTGTGTGTGTAGGGTAGTGTTAATGTGTGGGGATCAATGGTCAATGCGGATTTGATGGGCCGAAGGGCCTACTTCCACGTTGTAGCTCTAAACTAAACTAAACATGGGAGAGTCTAGGACCAGAGGTCATAGGGCACTCTTTTAGAAAGGAGGTGAGCAGGAACTTCTTTAGTCAGAGGGCCTTTGGAACACATTGCCGCAGAGGGCTGTGAAGGCCAAGTCAGTGGATATTTTTAAGGCAGTGATAGACAAATTCTTGATTGGGACGGATGTCAAGGGTTATGGGAAGAAAGCAGGAAAATTGGATTAGGGGGCAGAGATCAGCCGTGATTGAATAGCGGAGTGGACTCGATGGGCCGAATGGCCTAATTCTACTCCTAGAACTTGTGAACGTGAACTTGTGAAGTTGATTTGCCAACATTTCTCCAGCAGACGTCAAGATCTGGAGTGAGGTCTGGGCCCAGGGCTAACTTTGCTCTTCTGTTTAATCCGGCAGACAAGCTGTGGTATTGTCGCCTGTCGCCCAATCACAAGGTGCTGCACTATGGAGATGTGGAGGAAGGAGTGGAGAACCCAGCCATCGAGTGGCTGCAGGAGAAGAGTGCGTACAGAAGCAAAACACACCCCCCCCCCCCCTCCCCCTCGCCTTACCCTGACCTCTGAAGGGGCTTATTTAGTTGTGAGGAGTTTCGCTGAGATTGGCCAATGTGGAGTGGCTCATATGTGGTTGAGGGGGATAGTCGTCCTTGGGGGAGATTGCAGAAGTGGAACACACACACTGGTTAGAAACAAAGTGTCGCTCAATTAAGATGGAGATGAGGCAAAAATATTTTCTTGGGATCGCTGAGCTTTTGGGACTCTTTGGACTTCTGTCAGAAGCTAATATTGAGGGGGTAGAAGGTTACCAGGGGTAGATGAGAACACAAGAGTTGAGCTTACGATCCAATCGGCCTCGGCCTTATAGAAAGGCAGAGCAGGTTCATGGGCATGGTGGTATAAAACCCCTACACTTGCACATTCCAATGGGAAAGTAATGTTTTGCATAGCAGATCGTGAATTGGAACATGTTGCTTGAAAATAGATTGCCTAGTAACCTTGAAAAGGGAATTGATACGTATATTTGAAGGGAAAACATTTGCAAGGCTGTGGGGGAATGGAATTAATTGGATAGCTTTAACAAAGCAATCGAGTAGCCATTCACCTCTGACTAAACAGAGGCAGATGGATCTAGTGTAAATGGGGCATGTTGGTCGGCATGGGCAAGTTGGGCTGAAGGGCCTGATTCCACGCTCTGACCTGACCTGCCCGTGCACTCAATGGTGCAGAGCTCCATGAGAGATGCTGCTTGACCTGCTGGGTTACTCCAGGATATTGTGTCTATCTTCCACGTAGGGCTCGGGTTAGTCAGAGGCCTTCATTTTTTTTTTGGTAAACATTGACCCGCGACACCCTTTTACCATTCCTCTCTTTTCTAGTCCCCGTGGCTGACATTAAAGCTCTGGTGACTGGGAAGGACTGCCCTCACATGAAGGAGAAGAGCACACTGAAACAGAACCGGGTGAGTCCAGACAGCCAAGGCTAAAGGACAATGTTCCTCCACCACCCCCACTCCCTGCAGTAGTCTGGTCAATCACCAACTCTATGGTATGAACATTTGAGCTCTCCATTTCCAGGTAACCCTTGCCTCTTGTGTTTCCCCCACCCCTTTTCTAATCCACCTCTGGTCAATCCACAGAGTAGCTGCTGCCAGTACCCAGCAACGGCTGTGCTCAGCTGACCATCGTACAGCTCCAAGTCTTACATCTCAGTACTAACTGGCCACACCACTGCCCCTGACAGCCTTACACTAGCCCTCACAGTCCCGTGTGCAGGTAATGCATGCGACTACCACAGCTAATAAGACGTTATTCTTTATGACAAGGGAAAATTAACATAAAAGTAGGAAAGTATTAGTAAGTTCATACTTCGGGTACCATTCACTATTAGTCGCCTTATTTACGATAGGATGTGAATGGAAACAAATCGGAGACTGTTTACGAGATAGCTTAAGAGTGGGTAGATTGTCTTCTTAGTGAAGATTGGATAGACGGGGCTCGATCCCCTGGAGGTTAGCAGGGTGGGAAGGGAGTTGTTGGAAAAATACAAGATCCAGAGGGGTCGAAGTAGAGTGAATACGTGAAGGATGTTTCCTCTTGTGAGGTAATCAAGAGCTAGTGGAAATGTAATTCTATTTAAAACCTTAGACATGGGGCTCTTTGACTAAAACTATACAAAGACAACGTTGCAGTGAACTTAGATTTTTTTTTCTCAGAGGGTCATGAGCCTTTGGAGTTCTTTTCCTCAAAGGGTGATGGATGCAAAGTCTTTAAATGTTTTTTAGACCGATTTTGATAGGCATAGGGGTGAAAGGTTACTGTGAGAACACAGAATGCAGCTTTGAGGTTACAATCAGATCAGCCCCATGATCTTATTGAACAGCAAGAGGGACCAACAGCCTATTCATCCTCCTAATTCGTAGCTTTTTTTGTAAGCTCGAAGTCATTCATAGTTACGGCAGAATGAATTGGAATCCGCTTCACTGCCTCTGGCCTCACACCACAGCCCACACATTGCTCAAACTGCACATCAGAGAACTGAGTTTAGGTGACCCTCCTGAAGCCACAGCTTCAACAACTACTTGCATTTATACTGCACCTCTGCTGTGGTAAAACATCTCACACCCTGTGTGGTCAGAATTTGCCATCAAGCTGCATAGGTAGATGATAGAATGTATGACTATAACCTTGGTCAAAGAGAGAGGCTTTAAGTAAGACTTGATCTTATAGAGCTGTACAAAATCATGAGAGGAATAGATTGGGTAGATGCATAGAGTCTCTTGCCCAGAGTTGAGGACCAGTGGACAGAGTTTTAAGGTGAGGGGGGGAAAGACTTAATGGGAACCTGCTTGGGTCCTTGGATGGAGTCGAGGGGGGAGGTAAAGCAACAAGTGTAGCATTTCTTGCGGTTGCAAGGGAAAGTACCCAGGGAGGGGATGGTTTGGGTAGGAAGGGGCGAATTGACCAGGCAGTTACGGAGGGAGCGGTCTCTGCAGAAAGCAGAAAGGGGAGGAGATGTGAAGATGTGGCTAGTGGTAGGAACCCGTTTGAGGTGGCAAACATGTCGGAGGGTTATATGTTGTATGCGACAGCTAATGGGTTGGAAGGTGAGGATAAGGGGGACTCTGTCCTTGGTACGAGTGGGGGGGATGGGGAGTAAGAGCGGAGCTGCGGGACAGAGAGGACCCCCTGGTGAGAGCCTCATCTATAATAGATGAGGGGAACACCAGTTCCCTAAAGAATGAGGACATCTCCGATGCCCTGGTATGGAACACCTCATCCTGGGTGCAGGGCTCAAGAGGGTAAACATGGGCAGAATGTTTCTCCTGGCTGAGGGGTCCAAAAACAGGGTCTTGGTCTCAAAATGAAAGGCTGAGAGGAAGAGAAACGTCTTCATGCAGAGTGTTGTGGCCCCCATTGGGATTCTCTGTGCAGGATCAGTCGCCGTGTTTAATCAAAATAGAAATGTATAGATTTCTGGTGGAAGGAATTGTGGGATACGGGGATGGTAGAGGTAAGTGGTGCTGAGGTCCGATCACCTATAATCCTGATTAATGGTTGAGCAGTTTCCAACAGTCGTGTGGGCCTACTCTTGACCCACCTTTTTATGTTCTGCTGTGTTTTGTTCTCAGGAGGTGCTGGATCTAGCCTTCTCCATTCTGTACGACGCAGAGGACTACTCGTTGAACTTCATCGCGCCAAGCAAATATGATGTGAGTCTTGAATGTGGTGGAAGGTCACCCATACTAGGGAAGAAGGGGATATGGGATTAGCTGCTCTGACTCTGAGGTTGCAGTCTCGGAGTATGAAATTGATGATGCTCGAGAGCAAAGTGATGGCAACATTTAATTCATTAAAGGTGAAGCACATGCTCTGGGTTAGAACTAGTGAAGGGCATTATAGCAACGTTAAGAAAGACATAGGCAACAACAATAGCTGGTGTTTATTTAGCACTTTTATCTTTTTATACCATTCCAAAATGATTCTGGGTGGACTGTCAGGCAAGATTTGAGATAGATCCCAATATTCAGGTGAAATCAATTTCTTCTCCATTTTGAAACATGGAAGCTGAACCGTGAGTTATTTTTGACTACAAAAGGAACGAGGTCAACATCCTGCAGAGGAGATCAATTGGAAAATCATCAAGGATGAAGATCTTTGATTATGTGGGGAAACTGTGGCTTGTCTCTTTAGAACAGAGATTGTTAAATGGATATTTAATGGAGAAACCAGAACATTGAGAAAATAGTAACAGTTAAGGGCCTGTCCCACTGTATAAGCTAATTCAAGAGTTCTCCCGAGTTTCCCTTGATTCGAACTCGGAGAATTACGGCAATAGGCGCTCGTAGGTACTCGGGGGCTCTCGTGGACATTTTTCAATATTTTCAACACTGATATGACGCCGGCAGTCGCCGAAAAAATCGCCAAGTGGGACAGGGCCTTAAAGCCCTCTGAATGTAGAGCATCTTAGTCCTAAATATATGCCACCTCCTACTGTGACTGGACTGTTCCAAACAAACCTGTCTGTGTAAAGTATCTGAGAGAAAAAGCAAGTTTACTCATAACCAGAGGCCATAAAACTAGAGAGTAAGGGGGAACATTTAGTTTATGCAGTGAGTTACCATGATCTAAAATGCAACTGCTTGGACGATGATGGAAGCAGATTCAACAATGTTTTAGAACAAAACTGGATAATTACACTGGGAAGGTGCTGTGTGTAAAACTCTTTCAAACATCTATCAAAAGTGCAATACGTAACAAGCCTCCTCCTTAACAAGCCATGAGGTATATAAATCGTACAATTAGTTAACAAATTAAGCGCCATTCTGTTCAGAGTAGACCGTATTTTTCCCTCTTTGACTGCTCTCTTTAAACTGTTGTTCCATTTCTCTCCCTGTCTCCACCAGTTCGGGCTGTGGACTGACGGCTTGAGTGTCCTCCTGGGCAAGGAGCTGAACAGCGAGCAGACCAAGAGTGAGCTGGAGATCCTGCTGTCCATGGAGATCAAACTGCGGCTCTTGGACCTGGAGAACATCTCCATCCCAGATGTTGCTCCACCCATCCCCAGTGTGCCCAGCAACTACAACTTCTGTTACGACTTCAGCCACACTGACCACTGATGGCGTCAGAGTGGCTTCACGTTCAAACATGTCAGCACTTCCTCACTGTTAGAGGTGGCAGGGAGGGGGGGGTGGGGGAGGTGGTGGGAGAAGGGGAAGAGAGGGTTACAGAATTGACACGGGTTTTATATGGTTAATGTACAGATAAATTTTATACCCAGGTAGCGACTCAAATATTTTTGTGTGCAATATTGGAAAAGGTACTTGCAAGAAAGGGCAGTATGTCACTCCTCAGCTGGCAAAGGCTATTGCAATGAAACTGGGTTCAGGCCAGCAGAACTGGGAATCCTTGGGGTTGGGGGGGGGAGCAGGTGGAGGTGAAGCAAGATGTTATGGATTGTTATATGTAAAGAAAAATAGTGAAATGTAGCAAATGCTTCATCGGTTAATGGCAGCTGTGGAGAGAAACGGATATGTTCAGCTGGGAAACTTTCATCCTCAAGAGGATTACAAACCCGCAATGTTGGCCTCACATTTCTCACTCCATAGATGCTAGAAGAGTTGGAAGGGAAGGCTGGAAACTCACAACAGTTTGCTGTTGCCACTTTTTGATTCTCTTCAGTGGAGTAGATGGAATGGCGAAGCCAGCCAGGCAGATGCTAGTTAGCTGTGAATTTGGTAATTGGACATGGCCTCAGAAGCAAGGCCGTGTTGGATGAGGGCTGACATTGACCATGGTGGTTTCTGTGATGCTGTTTAGTTTGTTTTCTGACAGGCTTTGAACCAAATTTTAGTTCTGCCCTATTCTGGCTAAGATAGATAACAGAATGTTGCCAGGATAAGAGTAAACCATGCATCCCAACTAGCTTTTGTTAAAGTAGCTAATGTTGATCAGGGATTGAATTTCTGACCTGACATTTGACGTAAATCAACCCAGGGCATAGACCAGGGAGCAGATGTCAGGCACAAGTCCAAGCTTCTGATCATTGTTCCTGTACAACTGCTTTGCGTATTTAAAGAACAATAATCAGGTGTATGTACAATGGACTTCTGCAAGAAAACCATGCCTAACAATCAGTGAGCCCTTCCAGTGGTCACAGAAGAACCCCCCCCCCCCCCTCCTCACATGCTATTTATGGAATGGCAGTATGTCAGTCTGGATTATAATATCGGTGTCCTGCAAGTCCAACGTTTATTGGATTTGAGTGGCCCAGATTTTCAGCCTAGTATAATCCTAATTCAGTACAACAGACTAACAGCCTCAAATCATCATCATAGTGCAAGTGAAGCACATGGAAAAGGGAAGAATAATTGAAAGGTATTCTTTGAGTGAAATATAAACAGAATGCTGGAAATATTCAGCAAGCCGGGCAGCATATGTGGAGAGAGAAACAGAGTTGATGTTTCAAGTGAAACATCTGAAGCGATGACCAGATGCATTGACTTGGGGTTTCTCCCTCTATAGATGCTGCCGACCTGTGTTTAGTGCGGTTTCTGTTTCATTTTTGATTTACAGCTTTTGCAGTATTTTACTAAAGTGCTCTGAAAGAACAAAGTGTGGGCAAAATCTGCAAGGAGATAATTCTTTTCAGGTTGGAATTTAACCTGGATCGGACACTTAATCTGTCAGGAGTTGTGAGTGTAATGGCGTGGTGCTATGACTCTTAACATTAATATAGAACTTTGAATCAAATTCACCATTGTAGAGGGACATGGGTCTGCTTTAGGGTTGATTAGTTTGCTCTAAGGCATAATTTGGGACAGGATTTCTGCAAGCTTTTCTGTAAACGCACTGAGCTACTAACAGATTGTTTAGCTGTCCAAGCTGGGAAACCTGTGGGCTCTATCCTGGGGTTTGTCTTCTGTTTGCTGAACAAATGCTGGCCTGTGTCAGAAGCCCCAGCCAGCTTCATTGTCCTGTGAACAAAAGAGAAGGAAGAGTTTCTGCTTCAAAATTGTGATCCTCTGTGATCTCTATTTGATAGAAATATAAGTGCGCGTGTGCATTTGGATATTGGGTGGTCAATTCATCTCCCTAGCCCTTTGTGCTTGAACTGCCAGCCCAAGGACTATTTGGCAAAGATACCAGATAACTAACCACCTGTTGAAATCTTACCTTGGGAACAGCTAAGAATTTAAAGTCGGAGAAACGGAGTGGGAATCGGGATACTCAGGATAATCAGGATGTCAGAACGACCTTGCTCATAGCACTAAAATGAGCAATGTAGACAATTTGACATAAAATAGACAATTTGAAGGTGCAATGTTTAAAGAAAGCTATGCATTTGATGCTTTATGCAGTGGTTAATAGTCTCATTGTGAAACGAAGACTAACTATTCAAAGGCTAAGCCACGCAATGATGTTCAACGCCCACTGGACGATGGTGGGGACAGCACAAGGCCATTGAGCTCTGTGACCTCGTTCCATCTTTAATTTAAGATGCTGATCTATATCCCTTGCTTCCACATCCCTTGATTTACTTGTCAATTTCAGTCTAGGTAGCTCCAATTATTCCTCATTGTTTTACAGCCTTACATGAAAGTCCCAGATTTTGGCTAAAATTATTTTTGTTTTGGGACTAAGGGTGGCACAAAGTTCCCCGATTTCTCTCCCAAATTATGCACCTTTACTCTTGATTCCTTCTACTGAAGAAATAGTTCCACTTTGTCTGCACCTTCAAATTCTTATGATGTTTGAAAATACTTCAGTCAGTGCACCTTTGTTCTGAGGAAAAATATTTATGTAACGGACTGTACAATCTAAACTTTAAAGCCCCACTTTTACTTTGGTGAACCATTGCTGCTTTCCCCTTAGGGGATAATTCCTGACCTTGTTAAATAGCGTAGGAAGGATAACTATAGTTGGATGTGCTCAAGGTCTCTCACTGACTGCATTTCAGTCGTATCGTCCTTGACCTCTTCCCATCTCAAAGGTACTTTGCACAACTGTATCTACGCAATTTTCATGCATAAAACACATCAGTCAAGCTTACAACCAGCAGTGTGGTAAATGATAAGACCATCTTTTTAGTGATGTTGCTCGGGAGAGGTCACTGGAGAATTTTGCTGCTCCTCTGTATAACATAAAGGGATCTATTACTTCCACCTGCGGTACACTCTCTACACCATACATCCACCTGAAGATGTACTGAAATCTTTGGCAAACAAGGTTTCCAGGTTATCAGTTGAGTAAGTCCGTACACATATCTGCTAACGATGTAATGCAGAAGTCTTACAACTGTTAGCTATTCACCATTGATGTAACATCACAGACTTGTTCCATCTGTCAGGGGGGGGAAAAAGACAATTCTATGGCATTACCTTGCCATTGCCCTGGAGTGGAACTGACTACCTGTTGGGTCAATGAGATGTGACTATGTCCGGTTTCATATTGCTCAGAGCCCAGGATCAAGAGGCAAACCTTGCAACTGATTTTCACTGCTTGCCTCTAGTGGTCAAAAAGCCCACAAAGATGTCTCATCCAAGGATCTATAGGTAAGAATACAATGGAGTACCTGTGGATCGCTAACAGGGCCCTCAGGAGATGGAAGGGAGCAGCTGCAGGAGCAAAATTGGGTTCAGAATGAAAGTGGCCCGACCACACCACAGCGATGTGCTCGTCTCACGGTGACAGGAGCCTGTTCAACAAACTGATTCCACCTGGTTTCCAGCGGCTGTCAGTCACGGGGCTGACAATCTGTGCACAGCCACAGACATACACTGGATCAAACTTGAGTATTGCTATTGACTCATTAATTTATTTACAACACTATTGCTTTGGGTTTTGGGAGTGGTATTTTTGTGACTGTATGTGTATATAAAGTCTCAACATTTTTTGTAAGAAAATTATCTTTTTCTGCTACTGAACATCAGTAGATCTTCCTTGGCATTAACAAACTTGCCTTGTTCTGAGATCAGAATAAAATATGTTGCTCTGCCATGATCTTGTTTTTGTACATAAGCACAGTGGACTTCCTGGAGGTGATTACTTTTTAATGGACTATTCGCCTTGCTATTCGCCTGTTGTGGATGAATGGAGGTGCTACTTGCACAGCATGGCAAATTGCATTATAATATAGGGGAGTACAGTGGCACAGCAATAGAGTTATTGCCTTACACTGCCAGAGACCTGGGTTTGATCCTGACTATGGTTGCTGTCTCTACGGAGTTTGCTAATTTCTCCCGGTGCTCCGGTTTCGTCCTACACGCCAAAGACGTACATGTTTGTTGGCTAATTGGCTTTGGTAAAATTGCTCCTAGTGTGTAGCATAGTGCTAGTGTACAGGATGATCACTGGTTAGCACGGACTAGGTGGTCCTAAGGGCCTGTTTCCACAATTTATCTCGAAAAGAATGCACCCCTGCTCACTCTTTCGGCACTTGCATTGCCTGGCTCATTTAGTACACGTAGTCTTTCCCCTCCCCTCCTAAACACAATACCCAGCCCTGAAGAAACTTGCAATTACTTGTCTTCACAGCTCACTGCTTTATTGCCAATGGATGCTATTGTAATGTTGAAAATGTGGCAACCATTTTGTACTTTGCAAGCTCCCACAAAGTAACAACACAATGACCAAAACATTAATAATAATCAAAATATTACAGAGGCATATGGATCACTATTATACCCTTTATTAAGAGGGGCTCTCATCTCCACCTAAGTGATAAACAAGTCAAGTCACACGGAAATTATTTCCACGTACCTCGACTCCATCCTATCCCCCCCCCCCCTGGTCCAATCTCTCCCGACATATGTCCAAGATACCTCACATGCTGTTCGTCTCTTTAATGACTTCCGCTTTCTGAGCCCCCACTCCCTCATCTTTACCATGGACGTTCAGTCACTCTACACCTCCATCCCCCACCAGGAAGGCCTTAAAGCCCTCCGTTTCATCCTCAACCACAGAACCATACAATTCCCCTCTACCAAAACTACTCTGCCAAGCAGAGCTGGTCCTCACCCTCGACAACTTCTCCTTTGACTCCTCCCACTTCCTCCAAGTCTAAGGAGTAGCTATGGGCACCCGCATTGTTCCCCAGCTATGCCTGCCTCTTTGTAGGGTACAATGAGCAATCCCTGTTCCAAGCATACATTGGCCCTTTCCCCAAACTCGATCTCTGTTACATTGATGATCGGTGCTACCTCCTGCACCCATGCAGAACTCATGGACTTCATCAACTTTCACCCTGCACTCAAATTTATTTGGACCATCTGACACCTCCCTCCCCTCTCTACATATCAGAGTCTCCATCACAGGAAAAAGACTATTGACTGACGTCTATTACAATCCTACTGACTCCCATAACTATCTCGACTACACTTCTTCCCGCCCTGCTTCCTGCAAAGACTCTATCCCCTTGTCTCAATACCTCCGTCTAAGCCACATTTGCGAAGACATTCAAGATGAAGTGTTTCATACTAAGACATCCGAGATGTCCTCATTCTTTAGGGAACGGGGTTTCCCCTCTCCCATCATAGATGAGGCCCTTACTCATGTCTCCTTAGTACCCCGCAGCTCCACCCTTGCTCCCCCTAGTCGCAACAAAGACAGTCCCCCTAGTCCTTACCTTCCACCCCATCAGCCGTCGCATACAACACATAATCCTCCGAAATTTCCGCCACCTTAAACAGGATCCCACCACTGGTTAACTCATCCCTTCCCACCCAAACCACCCCTCCCCAGGTACCTGCAACCGCAGAAGATGCAACACCTGTCACGATACCTCCTCCCTCAACTCTGTCCAGGGACCCCCGACAGTCCTTTCAGGTTAGGCAGAGATTCACTTGCACCTCCTCCAACCTGATCTATCGGTTGCTGGACACTAATTCTCCATTCCTCCACAGACCTGTCGGTCCTAGGTCTCCTCCATTGTCAGAGTGGGCTAAATGCAAATTGGAACACCATCTTGCTTTGATTGGGCTGTTAAGCCCAGTGGATCTATCGGTTGCTGGACCCTCAATTCTCCATTAGCCCCGGCACAGACTCTGTCTCAATCCCCCACCTAGGTCTCCTCCATTGTCAGAGTGAGGCTACAAATGCCTGTTGGAATCATCATTACCGGTACTTTTTTTTGATTATCTTTCTTATTGCCCAGTTATCTCTCGTTTCCCTTACCCCTAACCAGTCTGAAGAAGGGTCTCGACCTGAAACATCACCCATTCCTTCTTTCCAGAGATGCTGTTACTCCAGCTTTTTGTTGAGTTACTCAAGCTTTTTGTGTCTATCTTTGGTTTAAACCAGCATCTGCAGTTCCTTCTTGCACAACAAGTCAAGATATATTTTGCTTGCCCAGCTACCCCTAGACCAGGTCTGGGAAGATAGGGTGATGGAAAGCTGCATCACCCAGTTTCCTTCTTTCCAGAGATGCTGGAAAGTCCAGCTTTTTGTTGAGTTACTCAAGCTTTTTGTGTCTATCTTTGGTTTAAACCAGCATCTGCAGTTCCTTCTTGCACAACAAGTCAAGATATATTTTGCTTGCTACAGCTATTCTCAAAACAGAGCAGGGCTGGGACAATAACAGTGATGGAAAGCTGCCATGTCCTTAATATGTCGAAAGAACCCGAACTGCCCCACAATGTCTGAGTCAAGCATTCCCAAGACCAACTCTTATCTGCCTACACAATCTGTATCCCTCCATTCCTAGCCCATCCATGTGCCCATTCAAAAAGTCTCTTAAATCCCACTATTGTATCTGCCTTCACCATTACCTCTGGTATTCCAGGCACTAACCACTCTGTGTAAAAAGTCTCCTTCAAACTTTGCACCTCTCACTTTAAATCTATGCCCTCTAGTATTTGATATTTCCATCCTGGGGAAAAGGTTTTGACTGTCTACCCTACCTATGCCTCTCACCATTTTATAAACTTCTAGCAGGTCTCCCCTCAACCTCCAACATTCTAGAGAAAACAATCTAAGTTTATTATTAGGATCCTGCATCCATTGGGGTATGGCTCCTATGAGAAACTCAACATACTTGTTAACAAGTAACATTCTGAGGATTCTGAAATTCTTCATATGTTACAAAGCTATTTCAGATTGAAATGGGGACTGCTATTACTTTTCAGCACAATTTAAGATCACTTCCAAGAATGTCTATAGAATCAGCATAGGCCTTTAAGTTGGGAAATCAGCCTCCTTCTACCCAAAATGACTCTTCTCACAGGGTGCCCTGATAAATGGCCTTGTTCACATTGATGCAAGTCTCAGCAATGGTTAGGACTTCGAAGCAGGAAAGGCAAATCATGTTTTTTCTCTAATGCAAAGACAGACTGAAGAGCTCCAAAAACAGTCACATAATAAATGTGCAGTCCTGTTTAATGCTAAACACAGGATGGCAGCATCTGTGGCAAGAGAAACAGAGTTTGTCCCTCCACAGTTGCTGCCTGGCCTGTTATTTCCAGCATTTTTCATATGATTTCTGGTATCTGCAGCTTTTTTTCCTGTGGATTATAATTTAGGTTTTAATTGAATTGCTGACGATACTTCAGCTTGCTTCCCCAAAATTAAAACAAAGAATTCTATATGGCAAGGGCGACATCCCCTTCTGTCCTTGGGAAGTTGCATTGTCTCTTGAAGAAATGTAATCCTTTTTGTAATGATGTGACACGAACACATGTTTATTAAATCACTTACAGCATAGGATTTGCATACGTTACAGCTCCAAGCTGCTACTGCTACTAGCTAACGTAAGCAAACTTTTGATACTATAAAGCATATACTAGGCGGAGCCACAACTATAATTGGCTGGTATGAAATAGCCAATCTACACTTTTGGTCAAGATAAACCCATTAGCTAGGGGCTTTGGGGATTTTGACCCAACAACAATTACAGAACAGCATTACGTGTTCAAATCAGAATAGTTAGTGATGGAGGCAACTTGGGAGTGGCTGTTTTCCCAAGCATCCGGTAGCCGCGTCCTTGGAGTTTGTGGAAGCCATTTGTTTGTTACCAAAGATAACATACAAACTCTTGAATCTGTGACAAATACAGGTTAAAGGGAAGCAGTAACAGCTAAGCTGCTATTTGGTGTTTTCACACACGTCCCAACCTTACCAACAAGCTAAGACACCGCGACAAAACACATTAGATAATGTGCTTTATTTCAAATAGTACAGGTTTGAGATTTCATCTTATCCTAGGCAAATTGGGAACTAAAAACAATCCCACAAGTTCACCTAATGGTAGTTAATACTTCAAAATATCATCACATCAATTTCCTGCTAAACCCTTAAATTCACAATGGATTTGACGATAAGGTGGAATGTGTTTAAACGGAGGGCAAGGTGCCGACCCTGCCATCTAATAACAATTTACCAGTGACCCAGGAGTGCAAGTACAAGGTACAAATATGATACTGAATAGGAAACAAGTTTAAAACACAATGAAAACCAATGGTTGTAATTTAAGAACAAATAACATGAAACCCGTTTCTTAACACTGACTCTTGTGGGATACCTATTGCCCCAACAGTCTGTTCCCCACAGGACTATTTTCCATTTCACACTAGCCATTCAGTCGGTTATTGGATAAGTGCAACATCATGGAAATTCAATTTCCATATCCAGCAAAAAGGATCTAATTGGAATAGTGATCTGGAACTTGGAACTTTATACAAGGGCAATTGCAACATTCAACTCTGTCCCTGTACACATTAAATAATTTGGTCCCTGTGCAGAGTTTAAAGTGTTTATGCTCGATCTTAGGACCCTACCTTACCACATCTCACCCTAATAACATGCCAAACTGCCTGCAATTAGATGTGAGAATAACCAGGAGTGGAGTTGCATTACATGAAGCACTTACTCTGAGTTTGGAAGCCAGGTTTTGGCTGCGTGAGGTAACAGGAAACAAGAAACAAGAAACAGTTGTATTTTAAACTTGAGCAAGAAACAAGGTACTGGAGTAACTCTGTGGGTCAGGCAGCATCTACAGAGGCATGAGGCTGTTTGTTATTTTGGGGCGAGTCCCTGCAACTGGATTCCCTGTTACAAGCCACTTTAACTCCCCTCTCCATTCCCACACTGACTCCTCTATCCTCGCCTCCCCCACCATCAGGATGAAGCCAAATGCAAACTAGAAGAACAGCAACCCAATGGTGTGAACATTGAATCCTCCAATTACAAGTAACATGCACTCTACTGTTCCTTTCTTGCTCCTTCTGATCCATCCCATTCCTTTTACAGACCCCCTTCTTTCCAAGCCCAACCCCATTACCCAGTTTCCCATTCCCTACCTGCCTCCACCTGGCTATCACCCACACACAACCCACTGGATCACCAATCTGCTCCCCATACTGTTCCAAACTGCCGACCATCCTTTCCCTACCTGGTTCCTCTCATCACCATCCTTTCTGATCAGAGTCCATCGTCTGTATTCTTGTGTGTGTAGGAAAGAACTGCAGATACTGGTTTACACAAAAAATTGACACAAATGCTGGAGTAACTCAGCGGGAGAGGCAGCATCTCTGGAGAGAAAGAATGGGTGACGTTTCGGTTCGAGACCTTTCTTCAGACTTCAGAAGGGTCTTGACCAGAAACATCACCCATTTCTTCTCACCAGAGATGCTGACTGTCCCGCTGAGTTACTCCAGCATGTTGTGTCCATCTTCATCTGCATTCCTTCGTGGTCTTCACTTATCAACCCCCAGCCTGTTGCTATTTCCAACCCTCCATCTGCCGATCAAACCCTCCTCACTTGAAACCACCTATCGCTTTCCAACTCCTGCCTCATCCTTCCCCCTTCCCCACCTCTTTATACAGGCTATCATTTGTTTACATTCTCAGTTCTGTAGCAGGGTCTCAACCCAAAATATTGACCATCCCTTTGCTCCCCACAGATGCTGCCGACCTGCCGAGTTCTTCCAGCAGCTCAACCTTTGCTCTGGATTCCAGCATCTGCAGCCTCAAGTCTTTCATTCAGTCTTTGTTCACAATGTTAGGGGCAGGTCATCTCCACCCAAGCACCTCGCCTGGACATTAGTGAGAGTGGGGTGGAGTAGCTGAAGTTGTTCAATGTCCGCAACAGTCAGCCCACCGCACATGGAGACGTCCAAACTCTTCAGCCACTTGCACTCATTCATGAGGACCTTCAGCATCCTAGGGACAGAAGCAGGCGGGATAATAACCACAAGCATCAAATCTGATTCAATTTTACAACAAAAGAACAGGCCACGTGTTCAACAGATCCATAGTAAGAATTATGGAACGAGAAATTCCTCCTTCCAAATCTAATCCACATAATTTTCCGTTCCTTTTTTCCTCCTTTGCTTATCGAGCTTTCACTCAACTGCACTTCATGCCACCTCCCATCGATTAAATCATTTGAAAGCAAATTTTGCACTCTTACCACCTTGTGTCGAAAGATGTTTTTATCAAATTCCCGACTGGACTTACTGACACCCTTTTATACATGGCTCACACAGAGAGAAACAAAAAGATGAAGCTGATCTTTGAGTTCCATTCCCATCACCCTCCATCACCCCCATCCTCAAACAAACTCCCAGAGAACAATATCTAATTATTATTTCGATGGTGCTGCTGACCAAGGAAAGTGTTCATTGGAACACAAGAGCTTTTCTAATATCTAGCATCTGAATCTCAGACAAGGTTTAGCACCATATTCAAATGACAACATCTCCAATACTGCAGTACTACTTTAGTATTGAACTAGAATATTAGCCTATATATTGTCTTGAGTCTTTTGAGTGGGACTTGAACACAAAAGGTACAAGGTACACAAAAGGACTTGAATACAAATGCAGATACTATCACAACATTTAGGAAACATTTAGACAGGTACATGGATAGGATAGGTTGAGAGTGATACGAGCCAAATGCAAGCGGGTAAGACCAGTGTAGATGAGATATGTTGGTTGGTTTGGGCAAGTTGGGCCGAATGGTCTGTGTCCACACTGTATGGCTCTATGACTATGACAATACGTTCTGCTTCTGCAATGAGTATGCTACCACTAAGCCATATTAAGCACATCACTTAATGTACACCATTGAACAAACTTTCCAAACAGAATATATTTGTGAACGATCTCACTAGGCAGATCTTGCCTTGTGCTCCGAGTTACTTACTGGCTGGTGATCTTATCACAGCAGGAGATGTCGAGGTGAGTCAGCTTCTTCAAGTGGCTTGCAGCGCCAATCAACCCTTGGTCAGTCAGTCGGCTACAGTGGCTGAGAGACAGTCGCTCCAGGCTACGGCAGTGCGTCGTAATAGAGATGAAGCTCTCATCCGTTATCTCACGTACCATGCTCAGTGACAGGGTCCTTAGCTCCTCAAAGCGGATTTCCTGCAGCAGTAATTGAAAGACGCATCACATGCCAGCACAGAGTGATTTCTAATTAGTTTGCAAAGGTTACAGATTTGCTGCCCTTCTTCATGTTTCTGTCTATATATTCCTAGGCCATGCATCCAAGAGGGCAGATCCATATGCAGGTATCCAGGTGTCTACTACCTGCTTAGCATAGGAAGGCCAATTTACATTTGAACATGTAGAAGCATTTTGTATCTGTTAAGATTTATCTGTTTTTTTTAAAGAACACACCATTCACCTTACTCCAATGTATAGTCTCCTCTTCACTAGTTTCATTTGTCCTTCATCACCATTCTCCCTCCTCCTATTCCTCTCCCTTTCATGTGTAGAAATAAACTGCAGATGTTGTTTTTTTCTTTTCTGCTTATATTTTTTGAACATACACAGATGATGCGACTTCACATTAGGTAAAATCATGATACGAGCTGATTTCTTGAACAGAAATCTGTTTCCCCCAATTCCTGTGAACTCACCGTGGCTCCCATTTTCCCTGTATCCTTTAAACTCACCTGGGTCTGGTTCCCCACATTCCCTTTAAACGGACCAGGTTTTATTTCACATGCTCCCATTAAGTCTGAAGAAGGGTTTCGGTCCGAAACGTTGCCTATTTCCTTCGCTCCATAGATGCTGCCGCACCCGCTGAGTTTCTCCAGCAATTTTGCCTACCTCCCATTGAGCCTACCGGGTTCACTAAAAAATGTGATATTCTACCATGTAGCATCTAAATAAAAGAATTAAAAGTGTGGTGGTGTATTAATAGGAGTATTATCCAATTGCCCAGAATATCTGTCAGTCTTTTGAATTTTACTGCAATATATTTTTAATCAGCTTACTTCCATTCTCCAGTGCATACGATTTACAGGTATGAACTACAGCCTCAGCATTGACCTCTGCAAAGTACCTTTATTATGCTGGTATCTGTTAGTTTGGTACAGGCAGTCAGACTGAGCTCCTTCAGACGTGTCAATGAA
This sequence comes from Leucoraja erinaceus, assembly GCF_028641065.1. Taxonomy (NCBI): domain Eukaryota; kingdom Metazoa; phylum Chordata; class Chondrichthyes; order Rajiformes; family Rajidae; genus Leucoraja; species Leucoraja erinaceus. The sequence continues at coordinate 16,793,952 of NC_073393.1, read as the reverse complement.
CTGAGTGAAGCTCGTTCTTGCTCCTTGGAGGCCTCAATGTCAGATTCAGTTACGACTTCAGGCTGCTCGTTCAAATATTTGGGAGGAGTAAAAAATCCCATATTACCGAAGCTCCTGCTCAACTCTGGCTCACAATCGCCCTGAAAGGGGGACAAATGGTACCGTTAGTTACAGTCATTCTTTAAGTCTCATTTGATGAGAACATGCTGACTCATTAAAACTACATAACGGTGACACAGAAAAAAAAACAGGTTTATGTTGTGCCATGCACACCATTTAAATCTGTTGACAAATTTAATTCAATGTTTCTTCATGCACTTACTTTCCTATGAAATGAAAGAATGCTGTTTGCCTCAACCATGTCCTATGGCTGCAAGTTCCAAATTCTATACGCTATTAATACTAAAAATCTCATATCTACACATTACCGAGGGCGACAAACCTGAAACAATTAAGGAATGGCAAAACGGTGACAGAAGAGCTGAGCAGCTTGTTGTAATAAGTACATATAATACATATAATGGTGTCTGACCACGAATTGTTACAGATTGTAGCTTTGTGAATTAGTCTGGACTAGAGATCATGCAGAGATAATTTATATTCATGTTATTTTTATTGTGCACAATGGAATTAAGTATTTAAAAATTCAATATTTCACAGCATAGGAGTGGATTTTCAAACTAGTGCAGTATTTGAACTAAGAGCACTTAGTTTTTTTTTTAAAAGGCACGTCCTCATTAGTACATAGCAAAGGTGCAGCTAGTAGAGCCGCTGCCTCATACGTTTGAAGACACAGGTTTAATCTTGACCTCGGGTACTCTCAGCATGGAGTTTGCATGTCCCGATCTGTGTGGGATTCCTACAGATACTCCGGTTTCCTCCAACATCGCAAAAACATGCAGATTGCTGGGTTCATTGGCAACTGTAAATTATAGCTAGTGCATAGGTAAATGGAAGAATCTGGTAAAATTGATAAGATTGCCAAGAATATAAAATGGGAGGATTCGCATAGAAGTTGTGTAAATGAGTGAGTTGGATTGCTTCTCCTGGAACGCCAGAGGGCGAGGGCAGACTTGAGAGAAGTAGATAAAATCATGAGAAGCATAAATGGGTTAGAATCTATGTTAGATTCCTTGGCCCACGGTGAAAATATCATATACTAAAATACATTGTTTTAAGGTGAGGGGAGCAAACTTTAAAGGCAATGTGAGAGGAACGGTTTTTATTTCACACACATAAGATGGCGAGTGCCTGCAACGCACTGCAGAGGTGATGGTAGAAGCAGATGCAATAGTGGCATTTAAGAGGCTTTTGGATAGGCACAAGGATATACATATTCGGACATATAAGAGTTTGTCTCGACATCGTGTTCGGCACAGACATTGTGGACCAAAGGGCCTGTTCCATGTTCAATGTTTTATGGTGGTCAACATGGACTCAGTGGGCTGCAGAACCCGTTTCCATGTTGCATCTCCCTGTAACGCAATGACTCATTCCTTGCTTTCTCAGTTTTAGCAAGGAAGGAATAAATTGAGAGGGGGGTTAAAAGCAAGATTGAAATGAGAACACCTACAAATCAGCAATACAAAGCAAAAGGCTCAGAAAGAAGCAAAGAGTCAAGAGGACACCTTTTTGCGTGAATATTCAATTGGCAACCACCAGTATTCACCTCATTAGATATGATGCTAGCCTAAAGCTCCTGTAGGAAGACAGAATTTCATATCAAGCGATTAGAAGTAGGTGGATAAACAACTACAAACCAGTTACCTTACTGTATGACTCGCTGTCATTGTTGGATGCAATCATTCCCTGCAGACCCCAGTCTGTGATCTCCTTGCACCAGCCAAGACGCAGCACGGTCAGACCCCTGAGGTGGTAAACAATGGCACACACACTGATGTCGGTGATGTACACACAGGACGTGAGGTCCAGCTCTCGCAGTCTGCCGCCCAAGACGTTTGCCATTGAGAACACGCAACTGTCCTGTCAAATTTAATCCAAAGCAAAACTGAGAAAAATATATATAACTACGGGCAATTACAGATGGATGAAATTCATGTCCATCACTGCTAATTTAAAATTTGATTATAATTTAAATCTACCATTTTCATGTATTCTCCAAAACTCATTAAAGAAACGGAAAACAGAAAATGCTGGAGAAACTCAGCAAATCAGGCATGCCCTCTTGTTTTAGACACCACTACAATGGGAAAAAAGACTATGGCTATCCACCTTATGTATGCCCCTTCTGATTTTATATACCTCTATAAGTTCAGCCCTCAGCCTCCAATGCTCCAGGGTAAACCGCCCCAACCTATCCAATCTCTCTTTATAAATCAAGCCCCTCCGGTCCTAGTTAAACTTTACAGCGCAGAAACAGGCCCTTCGGTCCACCGAGTCCACGCTGACCACTATCCTACACAGTAGGGACATTTTTATCGAAGCTAATTAACCTGTATGTCTTTAGAGTGTGGGAAGAAGCCAGAGCACCTGGAGAAAACCCACGTAGTCGCAGAGAGAATGTACAAACTCCGCACAGACAGCACCCATATTCAGGATGGAACCTGGGTCTCTGGCGCTGTGAGGCAGCAACTCTACTGCTGCGCCCCTGTGTTATTTATTGTTTCATTGAGGGGGTACAGGAATAGAGGAAAACAGCAATATATAAACATTTGGGCAAAACTCCTGGGATTCCCAATCCATAGGAGAACCAACAAAATTGTCACCAAGTTAAGAACAGCAGCTGCCTTCACAGGGCAGTGTAGCAGGGGTAACAAGCAACGCAGAACCACTGCAAAGCATATAATTTGTTTAATCTACAGGCAAGGTCCCGATGCATTACTAGTACACGGGGAGCTGCATGTAACTACAAAATTAGGAAAGAATTAACAGCTTCGTTTACCGTTGTTATAAGGCTTACATATGGCCTCTGCAATTTTTCCATTCACTTACTTATTCTAACCAACCCCATTCAAACTTTCACGCTCCACTGACTAAAGATCAATCCCTATATTATCTAACCACCACAGATGGCACTACCTTTGGTGAGTTTGATGATGAGATTGGGGTTGGTTTTTAATGAGAAGAATGTTGCAAGTTCAGAAAAGAGTAGGCAAAAGTGAGTGCAGGGAATGGAAAAATTGAGATGCTCATTGTTGCAGCAGCAATTAGTCACGTATAGGTGTCATGTGTACTGAGGTACAGTGAAAAGCTTTTTGTGGCATGCTGTCCAGTCAGCGTAAAGACTATACATGATTACAATCAAGTCATTCACAGTGCACAGATACAGGAAAATGGTAAAATGTCTAGTGCAGGATAAAGTCCAGTAAAATCTGATTAAAGATAGTTCGAAGGTTTCCAATGAGTTAGATAGGAGATCAGGACTACCATCTACTAGGTGAGAGGACGGCGGTTCAGTTGCCTGATAACAGCCAGGAAGAAACTGTCCCTGAATCTGGAGGTATGCGGAATCTGGAGGAATCTAGTGAGAAATAAAGAGGGTCCAGGTGGATTAGGAATTCTGGATAGTCCGTATCGGATAAAGAGGACAGTATTTTGAAAATCTCCACTCCACCACTTGTGCTTAATATTCATCAGAAAAGATTGAAAAGTTGTGGGGTGACTGGTTCCTAGTTGAATTCCTCTGAGTTTTCCCCTTTCAAACATTAACTCTGATCCACCACCATCTGGAGATAACAAAGGTAATACATTGTGTGTGGGAAGGAACTGCAGATGCTGGTTTAAACTGAAGATATAGACACAAAAAGCTGGAGTAGCTCAGCAGGTCAGGCAGCAGCTCTGGTGAAAAGGAATAGGTAACTCTTCAGACCTTTTGCTTTTCTCCAGAGATGCAATCTGGCCCGCTCCAGCTTTTTGTTTCGATAAACTCAATACATTGCTCAATTTAGCGTGAGTAAAGTTCCCAGAGACTTACATTCACCATGGTACAGCAGCTGAAGTTGAGCCTCGATAGTTTCGACCCCGCCTTAGGCGAGGCTAATCCCATGATCAGGTCATAACCATTGACTTGGTAGCACTCAGAGACATCAAGGGCTTGGAGGGTCGGTATTGTGGCGAGTTCCTTCAGCACGCTGTCCGTGATGTTCCTGACCCTGCTCAGGGACAGGCTCTCCAGGCACTGTAGGCTTGAAACTATGGCCAAAACCGATTTTCCCATCAGCTCAGAGCAGCCAGCAAGATCCAGCGTAGTGAGCCCAGGCTGGCACGCACAGATGGCAGAAACCGCTTCATCCGTAATGTCTCTACAATGCTGAAGTGTCAGCTCTTCCAAGCAGAGCCCAGCAACTTGAACTATCGACCACACCGCCTCGTTAGTGATTGTGGTACGACTAAGGTTTAAGGCCTTCAATGTGGCTGCCTGTCCATTTATAAAATGGAGAATGTTACTAAACGAGAGTAAAGCAGTCGAATTGAATACGCTCATTCCTCGGTAGGGATCAAACCCAAAGGTAATGTGGCAGCTGGCAAGAGATAGCTTTCGGAGGTTGGGTGTGCACTCGGTAAGTCGATTGAAGGTCAGGTCAGAGAGGTACGATAGGTTGGAGAGGTTGAGTTCTTGGAGGTTTACCAGGGCTTCAGCCATCATCGCTTTGCTCTTGTCTTTGTACAGCAAGATGCCACTCATGAAAAGGCAGTTGCAGCCAGTGATGTCGAGTCCTCGCAGGTTATGGCATGATGTGATCAGGGACACAAACGAGGACTCGCTGATGTAACTGCCCCTCAGAGACAGGTTCTCCAGATTTGGAGCCAGGTGGAGCATAATGCTCTGAATGACCGTATTTGAAATGGGTACCCCATCGAAATTTCTCAGAGCCACACTTGGACTTTGCCTCCAACCTAAATCTCTGATTGACTCCAGACAAGCAGATGATGCATGAAAATTGTAGATGACATTTTTCTGTATAGAAGTAAATATCAGTGTGATGAAATAACCAAATAGTACTTTACAATCAATTAAACGTAGTCACTACATTAATGACGGAAATAGAACAGCCAGTTTCTACACATGAAGGACACACAAAGGCCTCTCAGTACTACATTGGAGTGTCAACCTTGATTATATAAAGCACACGTCTTCCAATTTGGAACCAAACGACTCAACCAGCTGTATCTCAGGTTTAATCCAGCAATGGTGTTTTAGAAAGGAATCATAGTGTGTGTGGTGGTCGGGTCAAGCTTGCCCACCCATCTGTGGTCTGGCCTCACACATGGTCATAGGAACTGAGATTAATTGGGACTTACAAAGCTGGATCACAATGGTCAATCAGTACGTTCAGGATTGGTAGAGATGTGGGGTGAGATAAACACAAAAGCAAAGGTTTCCCTAAATGTTGTCCAAGCTAATATACTGAAGATGTTTAATACATCGGGCTTATTCGCTGAACAAATGCTGGCTGCTCCATGCACACTTAATTCTAGGTCACTGTACTGTGAATTATAACTGTGTCCTTTTCTCAAGCAAGATGTGTCCATTGCTCTAGAGAGGGAGTGTTTGATCTGGGAACATTTCTTAGTTCTGCAGATGTCAGAGCACCAATTCCCCAGCCAGCTTACAATAATATTTGCTGCCCACATAACCAGTTAAAGCATACTCTTTGGATTGGCCTGACTGTAGTTGATAATAGAAGACCACATAAAGTCGATGGAACTATCCCAGCTAATCCTCATCAGCAATGCATGAATGCGCTTTAACCATGAAGTGTTTCCAGTTGAAGAACTTCCTATGGCCTCATTCACTACAATAGTACTATACAGCAACTCCATGTTTCTGTTTCACACCTGAACAATGTTGAGTTCCAACTTGTTCAAGACATCACACGCAGGGTAACTGGGTCGTACACATGCCCTCAACACTCCTTACAGCCCAATGCAGAGCCGCACTAACCCACCCCAACTCCCTCCAGACACCCCAATCCCACTCAAACCTGAGACAATCCCAAAATGTAATCCTTGATTTCATTCTATTACACATGTTCAGCTGTTTCAGACCTTTCCTTCTCCTGAAAGCCCTTCCCTTTGACTGCAGAGTTGCTATCATTCTACTCACTTCCATCTTCCACATTCCCTGCTTCGCTTCTACTGGGATTCCTCCCTCAGTAGGGAACAGAACTGTGGCAATGATTCTGGCATTGAATTATCTGATGATTGGTCAGGCAGCAGTGAGTATTATAATCCCACCCATGATAGGGATGGGGTCCAATGGGGGGAAAAAAAACGAATTAGTCGCCACTCTGATTCTTAATTAATATCTAAAGGCAATGAGGGAAAGTCAGGCCCAGATTTAGTGTTTTCCATCACGTGGTTTCCAAATACTCAGACCATAAGTGGTGTCCAAATGCTCAGAGCAACCATGATGATTGGCGAGATATTCATGGATAATTGCCACCCATGATGCAGTAACGCAGAAACAGATGGCAAAATTATAACAGCATCGGCAAGAGGGCCTGAAAACACCGGGTTGGCTGAGGAGGCCAGATATAGGCCCCGACCTCGGGTGGACTATGAGGGGGAGAACTGGATATTTTTAGTGCCTTCCCTCACAGTGAATTCTGCTGTGGGGGGACGTTTCATGTTGATTTCTATAGTGTACTGTTCTGTGTCTTTTTTTCTTTTTCTCTTTTTTGTTTTGTATGGATTTATTGCAATTGATCTGTTCAATTAATTTAATCAATCTCTGTAAAGCACTTTGGTTCAAATACTGGTTTTGTTGAAAAGTGCTATATAAATAAACATTATTATTATTATTTTAAAAATCAATTACCTGGAGACTACGATCCAGGGAGGCAGCATACCAGGCTGTGTTTACCAGTGATGCCTCCTTCCTGTCTGATGTTGACAAGAAGCTCAGGATGTAGCAAATGACCTGACAAGAGAGAAATTGTAGTCCTGATCAAAAGTGCTGGATTTACCAATGAGAAACTATTTGCTGATCCAGTTTTTTTTATTTGGAGAAATGGTCAATGCAACTTCTATTTATAATAAATCAGTGTCGTGCCCAACATAATCACCTAATGTTTTCATGCAATTTCCAACATTTCCATGTTATGTGCTTGTGGCAGATCGTTTCTCTTCAATTTGTGCACCAGCATTTGTGAATAAGAAGTTCATATTTAAATTGAACATTTCAAATATCTAACCTGATATGACATATAGAAACAAAGAACTGTAGATGCTGGTATATGCCAAAGATAGAAAATGCTGGAGTAACTCAGCGGGTCAAGCAGCATCTCTGGAGAAAAAGGATTAATGTTTCGGGTTGGGACCCTTCTTCAGTTAAAGATGCTGTCTGACCCACTGAGTTATTCCAGCACTTTGTGTCTATCGCAGCCTTCTGAATATGCAAGTACAGGTGCACAACCTTTTATCCGAAGTTCCAAATAACGAAAACCTCCGAATAGCGACATTTTTTCAGTCCTTGAAGAAAGGTCCTTGAAAACGTTCACCGAGGGCGGCCCGCAGAGGTGACAGCGGAACCTCCGGTCGGTCCTCGAAGAAAGGGGAACTAAATCCCCATTCATAAAAGAGAAGGTGAGGGTATATTGCGCGGGAGGGTTAATAATTGACAATCTGCTGCTGCCTGCCCGCTGAGTTAAAAAGTTCCCACGGTAGACACGATACACAGTGTATCGTGAGTCTTGCATGAGAACTTTTTAACTCAGCAGGCAGGCAGCAGCAAATTGTCGCTCCCTTAAGTTTCACCCCACCTACACCCCTCTGCTTCCAGGCAATGCGTGTGACCCCTTCCCTCCCCTCTCCAGCTCCCTGCCCATTGCACCGGCGCGGGGGTTTTGCACTGTCTTCATGTCGGAGCTAGTGCCAATCACCGGAGACGTCAGGACCAACGGGACACCGTCCCCAGGCCCACTGCAAGCACGGAGATCCCAGAGACCCACAGCCAGCAGCAGCCCAGCCCCGTTCCAATTCCAGGGGAACACGCTCCCCGTAGGGACCGAAGCTGATGGTGCAAGGTGCGTCTTGGTCTTGAGGTTGCGGATGAGGGGGCGCAGCTCGGGCTGTGACGTCTCCGGCCACCCCCCTGTACAGGAGCTGAGACTGGGAACTGTACCGCCCTTGCAGGTGAGCAGAAGAGTGGGATTGTTTGCAGTTGCAGAGGGAGGGGGCAAGGGCGGTACAGTTCCCAGTCTCAGCTCCATTCCAGGGGGGTGACCGGAGACGTCAGGACCAACGGGACACCGACTGCAAGCACGGAGATCCCAGAGACTCACAGCCAGCAGCAACTTTAGCCCAGCCCCGCTCCAACTCCAGAGGAACCCGGGTTGCGGATGAGGGGGCGCAGCTCGAGTTGTGGGCGAACTGCCACTTGTCGCTGTAGCGGCGCATCGGGGAGCGGGTTCCTGTTGGTCCTGACGTCTCCGGCCATCCCCCTGGACAGGAGCTGAGAGACGTCAGGACCACCAGAAGCCGCTCCCCGGTGCGCCACTACGGCGCCAAGTGGCAGTTCGCCCACAGCCCGAGCTGCGCCCCCTCATCGGGACACCGACCCCCAGGCCCACTGCAAGCACGGAGATCCCAGAGACTCACAGCCAGCAACAACTCTAGCCCAGCCCCGCTCCAACTCCAGAGGAACCCGGGTTGCGGATGAGGGGGCGCAGCTCGGGCTGTGGGCGAACTGCCACTTGTCGCCGTAGCGGCGCATCGGGCAGCGGATTGCTCTGGAGTTGGAGGGACAGGGAGACACAGCGTCTTTTGAGAATGGTGGGCAATCACTTCCAAAGGTCTGCCCACACAGTCAGTACACCTCTCCTACACTTGTCTCCCGCACTAAGATTATCTCGCAGAGAATGATCCCAGCCTAACCCTCCCTATTCTCTCCTATTCTGCAAGAAAAAACTACATTGAAGACTCAAACTCGCGATCGAGTAACTGCCGGGATCGAGGCGCAAACTCGCGACCTTGCGGATATGAGCCGAGCACTCTACCACTGAGCCAGCCGTTAAAATCTACGCTAAAAATCTTCCATTCCGAAAGCCGAAAAATTCTGAATTACGAAAAGTGTCTGGTCCCAAGGCTTTCGGATAAAAGGTTGTGCACCTGTTTCAAAATAAGGGGATATGTCCTGATTTTTAAACCCAAATCTAATTTGACTGAATATAGACATACATTATCAACAATGTTCATTTTGATGTGTATCATCCTATTGTAAACTTTTATAATTTTTCTAATTTTTCCATTAACTTATCTCATAGATTAAATACGTCATTTATACTTTCATAGACACAAAATGCTGGAATAACTCAGCGTGACAGGAGAGAAGGAATGGGTGATATTACGGGTCGAGACCCTTCTTCAAGCCCTTCATGCGTTCATGTCAAGCTCATTCATTTCCAGGACCTCAAATATTGAGCTCCCTCACCCTTGTCATTCTCCGTGTAGTTTTACAAGCTACCAAAACATTGGCTCATTATCACCCTTTCAATAGCTGCAGACCTTTGCTGTGGTAGCAAAAATATCCCTCAGAATGGTAATAGCGAAAATGCCACGTGTAATAGTGTTAACATTCTGGTTAATTTTATTGCATTGGAATTGATTACAGAAGTAGGGAAGTTAGGTTTTGTTTATTCAGAGCGCTGGTGAGATTTCATCTGGAGTACTGTGTATAGAGTTGGGCACTTTAGACAATAGACAATAGACTTTATTTCAGGATCTTAATGCATTGAAGGGTTTTGGAGAAAACCTTCTGATCTGGAATGCATGGATTGCTTTACAAGGAAAGGTTGTATGGGTTAACAGGACCCCAAACTGAGTACATACCCAATGATGTGAAATCTATGCATTCTCATTTCAATCCTATAGTCAGTGCTCTGTTTGTTGTTTACCTCGTTAAACTGAAGAAAATACAAGTCGTAAATGAAGAAATTCCCATTTATATATTGTTGCCAATATTCAAAACTAACCAGTACTTTGCAGAGGTTTGAAAAAAAACCGAAGAGAATATAGATCACCAAGGAAAAGTGTGATAGGTTGACAGGGCTTGGTGTCAGGAAGGGTACAAGCAGTAGAGTTGGCATAAACTAATTTCTGGACAGTGCTGGTGGGAGGTGGTAATATTCCAATGAAAAAATAATGGGACCCAGAGAAACCGCCAGGACAGCAGGTATTTATGGTCAAGTTAAGATTCCGACATTTTTTCTACACTTCGGAATTGAATGGTGCAAGATGACGCTTAAAACGGGGCGGCTGCTGTGGACTGACTCAATGTGGCCCGTTATCTTACATTCTTAAACTTAGTATGATTGTGATTAATGTATAATAGGATTGTCAATGAACCGTATGCGAAAAAGAATTTCACTGTACACGTGACAATAAAATACCATTGAACCACTGAATGGAAATATGCACAGATACTAAAATTCTAAGCGATGACAAATTTAAAGGCGCAGTGAAATCCTCCTCCTAGCGTTGTTACAATCCCTGCCATCAGTGGCGCTCCAGATCTGCCAACTGCTGTGCGCGGGGGACTTGATAGGCTTGGGGGGGGGGGGGGGGGGGGGGGGGGGCAGTGAGTAAACTGCAGGTTTTACATTGTTGTCAGGGAGGGATTTCCTCTTGCAACAATCTTATGATGTAGAGGAAATCCCGTTCTGTCATCCGTTCCCATTTTTTTTTCATCACGTTGCTCTGATCTATTGAATCGCTGGATTTGAAAGTCGGGGCTCAAATTCAAGGCCTTTAAAATCACGGATTGCAAGTTCACGCTAAAAGAAAAGGTATATAGGACGTTTATTTAACATCTTATCAAGATTTTGGCATAATTTAATTTTAACTGATGATGCGAAATAAGTTAATTAGGCCCCAATATCGGCAACATGATCATTATCCGTATTGTGTAATTGTCTATCCATGATCACTATTTTCATGCTAAATATCCGACTAAAAACTTTCACAGTACATACAGATTGGATTGTGTTGTACATGGCGGCAGCCATGACAGATCTGTATGTGTGTCTGTGTAAAACGGCCCTTGTGACAAGGCTTGTCCTCGATCAAAGCTTTTGAATTAGCAAAATAGGGAACAAGATACTAATTTCCTCGAATGAAAATGACCATAACTTTTTTAATAGTCAAGATATGAAAGCAAATTAGGTAAATATTAAAGGGTTTTTTTATGCTTTATCTGATGGGATAAATTACAGGCTTGATTTTTTAAATCCCAAAATTCTGTAACATTCCTACTCCTACCTCCACAGGTAAACTTGGGACCTCTGTTTCCATGGTTTCTTGCAGTCCAATGCGCTTATAACATTTTGTCTCACAGTTAGCACAAACCTCCTACGTTATACAGTTAATTTGTCAAGAGCTGGACATCATAACTGGCTTTCCTTTGCCAGAACTGGTTCTGAAACCTCTTCAAATTAAAGTCAGCCAATTTGCTTGTGTATGTCTCGATATACTATGACAAAGAGAAAAAATAAATAGATGTTAGACTTAACCAATCGTATGTTAATCAGTTTCAAATCGAGTCCCTCCCTGATCCGTACTTACCTTAACCCCAGTGTCAATCCAGATTAAAACAAGCAACAGTAACTGGGAATACAATCATTGTTCAGTTGAAAGTAATATGGAAATTTCACACACCATACCTAATTATAGAAACTCATTGGTGTTTTGTATGAATTCAGTTTCAATGGAAACCCCTTTAATATGACAGAAGCAGTTCATGTCTCTTTGACCTGCTTCCTAGGACTCTTTAAAGTTGTGACTTCTTCACTACTCCTGCCTAGTGTTCATTCTGGCTGCCCTTCCATCTGTTATACTGTAGGAAGTCTCTTTATATTACAGCCTTTTTTTTATCCATATACTTCCACTATATCCAGCTTCCTCTCACTGTACCTATAGCTGTGATACCGTTTTCTAAATCAGTTATTTTATCATCTATTCACTATATTATTCTATTAACACAATGTTTTGTATCACTCATCTACAACCTACTACTTTATCACTCTCCTGTCACTTCAAACCAGTCTGTGCAAACCCAACTTTACAATGCAACATTTCCCTTCTGAACTGCCATTAGAAAGCCAAGATTTTCAGTGAGCTTTTACCCCTCCTCCCTCCCCGCTGGCTCTGCTGAACACCAATATAATGCCTGCCCTCCCACCCACATTGGCTTTGATTATATTTCCTTCTTAATCTCCAATATCCATGTGTCCCAGTATCTAATACCCCAGATCTCATTCCTTTGTATAACTATCTATCTATCGCTATTGTATTCATTTGTTCCTCCTCCTTTCCCCCTCTCTTCTTCTCCTTCCCTCCTTTTCACTTTCCCCTTCACTACCGCTCTCTCTCTCTATTTATATATGTTAATATGCCCCTATACCTCTCTCTATATCTCTCTTTCTATTTCTCATACACACTTCCTCCCACTATCGCCAAGCCTCTTCCTCATCCATTCTCTTCTCTGCATCAAAGATCATGGAGCGCTCTATGATCTCTGCTCTGCATCTCCTCCCTTGGCCGACAAGATCATGTCCTCAGCGCTGGGCATGCTGGGAGCTGTAGTCCACCGCGCCTGCGATCCTCGGTAACGCGGGTCACGACCTTACGAGCGGCCGAGTTCGGAGAGAAGCGCATGCGCGTTTACGTTTAGAGTCGTCAGGTATGGACACGTGGAGGCAACGCCCTGTGGGTAATGTAGTTTAAATGTGCTGTCTGCCAAGTCTTATGGTGGAGCTTCGCCAAGTCTTTCTAAATAAGGGAAATGTGGAGGTCAATAATGTGATGCTAAATAGTGAGCAGCAACAGGGAAGCACACCTAATATCTCAGATCAATGACCCTACATCAGAAATAGAAACATAGAAAATAGGTGCAGGAGTAGGCCATTCGGCCCTTCGAGCCTGCACCGCCATTCGATATGATCATGGCTGATCATCCAACTCAGTATCCCATCCCTGCCTTTCCATACCCCCTGATCCCTTTAGGCACAAGGGCCACATCTAACTCCCTCTTAAATATAGCAAATGAACTGGCCTCAACTACCTTCTGTGGCAGAGAGTTCCACAGATTCACCACACTCTGTGTAAAAAATGGAAGATATCAGAGATAAACAATATTAAAGGTGGAAAGAAAGAAGTCAGGTGAGAAAGGAACAAGAGGTCTGAATAGATGGAGAGTATGAATGACAAAGGGAGTGTCAGTGCAGGGTGAAGGAAGATGATAATGAGACATAAAGAAACAAGTGGAGATATGGAATTGCTAATGCTAGTTTACAAAAAAGTATACAAATACATTTCTTACACCTATCACACCCTTCACATTTTTGACCTATTTTCTATGTTTCTCTCCTTTTCTTGTAGCCCTTTGTCCCCTTTTCATCTCTAGGCTTTCTACACATATCTGCCAATCAACTCTCCTCACCTGTATCCACCTACCTTTTGCCAAGCTTTGTCTGCCCCACCTCTCTTTTCCATCTTTCTCAAGTGGTTCCACAAGCTTCATTGCACAAGGTCAAAGAGTGTGTGAGCGATGGAGAATTAATTTGACACGGAGATCGTACAATGTTCATGAATCTGGCACATTACATAGTTGAGGTAACATCCTGTAAAACACAGCCTAGATCTTATCACATGTTTATCTTTGTTTAAGAAAGGACTGCAGATGCTGGAAAATTCGAAGGTAGACAAAAATGCTGGAGAAACTCAGCGGGTGAGACAGCATCTATGGAGCGAAGGAGTGGGCAACATTTCGGGTCGAGACCCTTCTTCTTCCTGAAGACCCTACATGTTTATCTTTGGCCTTTTTTTCAGTCGACTTGAAGTGTTAATTGCGTTTCAAAATCCACAAATGCTGCCCGACTTGCTGAGCATTTCCAATATTTTCTTTACCTTTTTCTACTGATTTGTTGTGTACATTGCCTGGTAGTTAGATTGTTTAATTGCAGGCTCGTGGACTGGTTTTAGCAGGAGCAGAAGTGGGTTGGCATTCTATTGAAATTTATTGCCTCAGTTTGCTTTCATAAAACAGAACAGTACAGTACAGGAACAGGTCCTTTAGTCCATAATGTCTGTGCCAAACATGATGGACTAAAGGGCCTGTACTGTACTGTTCCCTGTTTTATGAAAACTTTATCAACAGTTATTGAACTGCAGAACGCATCACACTCGGATCCTGGCCTCACGGCTGTATTTTGCAACATGGTTCCATGCAATATCTATTTTATTTGCTGCCTATTTTGAAGTCAGCGCCAATTGCTTATCCTTCCAACTAACTCGTCGCAAACTGAGGCAATAAATTTCAATAGAATGCCAACCCACTTCTGCTCTTGCTAAAACCAGTCAGGAGACTGCAATTAAACAATCTAACTACCAGGCAATGTCTAAAACAAATCAGTAGAAAAAGGTAAAGAAAATATTGAAAATGCTCAGCGCCAGGCAGCATCTGTGGACTTTGAAATGCAATGGACACTTCAGGAATGGGTGACGTTTCGGGTCGAGACCCTTCTTCAGGAAATTTGTTTCTGTACAGTTCAGTTGTTCAGATTCTACAACTTTTAATTCCTTCTTAAAGCAGTTCATAATTTATGTGCTGTTTTGTATGTGTGGAGTACAGATTGGTGTCGAAGGTACAGTGTGAACTGATTCATTAATTCCTGATAGAATTGCTATGTATTAGCATTTGTGTCCTGTTTTAAAACAAAATGGGAACCAAGAAAGATTGATGCAGGACATGTGTATATTTAGTCATCTTCAGCCGTGCAAAGATTAGTGATTAAACTCAATGTTAGTTGCTTACACTGATGACAATGCAGAAGGGGAGTGGGGAAAACTGGTCACTCATAAGGGTCACAACCTGAAACATCACCCATTCCTTCTCTCCAGAGACGCTGCCTGAGTTACTCCAGCATTTTGTGTCTATCTTGGGTGTAAACCTGCACATTTCGTCTGCTCCACTGCAAAATCTCGTCAAGGTATGCCTACTTTGAAGAAGTTCTCCTACTCTCTCTGACAGGAATTCTGCAACACTCTCTCTCACTGCTCCCCCTCTGTGATTCCTCCAGCTCTCCAGCTCTATGAACCCTTGCTTTCTCTCTCTCTCTCTCTCCGTCCCTCCCCATCCTAGTTCTCCAACTAGTTTCACTGACTTCCTCAATAAATTTTACTGAATGTACGCCTAGTCATGACCTTCCCCTCAGCTAACCATGAACCATTCTACATTTTCTTTGACCATCGTCCCCTTTGATCTGTGTTTTCACACTTTAACCTTCCATATCTTTATGTCTCTCTCTCCCCTGACTGTCAGTCTGAAGAAAGGTCTCGACCCAATCGTCACCCATTCCTTCTCTCCCGAGATGCTGCCTGTCCTTCCCACTGAGTTACTCCAGCATTTTGTGTCACTCATGAGGAGATGTTTGTAACTATCATAGGCTTTTGTTGCAACAGTGGAAAGAACGGTTTCTCCTTGCGACATTCACCTGCAGTCCCATGCCTGACCAATTGATGGCACTGTTGCCCACCAGGCTTTGACCTAAAGTGGGATTTTGCTGAAATTAAAATAAAAGCAGAAAATTCTGGAAGCATTCAGCAGGTCGGAGACCATATACAGTTTTTTTTTTTAACTTTCCATCTAAAAATGTTGCCTGCATCTTAATTCAAACCAAAACGAGTTACTTAAACAACAGCACACTGTGTATTTATATTGCAGCTTTCACATTGGAAAATGTCCCAAGGCATTTCACGACCAAGCAGTGTGACACAGTGTATGGGGCATAAAATTTGATTTTAAGGGAGCTCTTCAATATTTGTGGAAACAAACTGGATTTGATTTACGGAATCTGATTATTTATAAAAATTACTCATTATCCAACAGTTATCTGTGAAATCAGCATCATAGGAATTAATTAAGGTGTGTGTACATGATCCCAGACCTAGGTCTTATGTAGGGCCCAATCTCCGGCTCTCAGGCCTGACTAGTGCATGCAAAGTCTGCAGGCATCAACTCCCTGCAAAGGTTCACATGGCAGGAGGTGGGGAGGCAGAAGGAACTCCAGAGCTCGAAGAAGGGTCTCGACCCGAAATGTTACCCATTCCTTCTATCCAGAGTTGCTGACTGTCTTGCTGAGTTACTCCAGCATTTTGTGTCTATCTCCAAAGCTCAGTAGTTGGGCTGCGGTGGACATAGATGTGACGCCCAAGCAATTGTACTCAGGGCTGATCCTCAGGCCTGAACCACTGGAGCATTAAGTAGGGATTGGGAACAAGTTGAGAGCAAGCATCGGAATTTTAGATGGCCAGAGATGGTGTGGTTGGCAGCAAAGGATGGTATGTTAGGACATCTGCAGTGGAGTTAGTGGCAGCCTCAGGGTTATGTGGGGCAGGGCAAGAGAGGCCATCTTTATACTTTATAAATACAGTGCAGAAACAGGCCCTTCGGCCCACCGAGTCTGTACCGACCAGTGACCACCCCATACACTAGCACTATCGTATGCATTTAGGACCATTTACAATTTTACCAAAGCTAATTAACCTACAAACCTGTACGTCTTTGTAGTGTGGGAGGAATTTGGAGTACACGGAAAAAATCCACATGGTCACAGAGAGAATGTACAAACTCCGTTTAGACAGCACCCGTAGTCAGGATTGAACCCGGGTCTCTGGCACAGTAAGGCAGCAACTCTACCGGTGTGCCACCATGCCAATATGTGGGTTTAGGCAGCAGAGGAGCTGAGGCATATGGAGAGGCAAAAGTAGAAACAGAACTAACTATGTCACTAAACCCCTCAAGCTTGCCCTGCCATTCAGTCCAATCATGGATGATCTATGCTGGCCTCATGTTCTCTTCTGTGTCAATTCCCCATTGCCCTCAATGTCCTGATCTTCCAAAAAAATAGTTTACCTCTTTAAATGATCTTACCTCCACAACCCTCTGGAGTTGCGAACTCTAGATTCTATCAGACAACATAAATTATCAATAAATTCTACAAATCAGTGCACAGAAAAAGACAGCAAAAAATAGATATTACTGCAAAACACAATTAGAAAACAAGTCAATGGTCGTATAAGAAGTGGTCTATAGTACTCTATTGCTGAGGTAGTATTAGGGTTGTGCAAGTCCGTTCAAGAACCTGATCGGTGTAGCAAAGTAACTGTTTGTAACAAAGTCACTGACGTGCCAAATCTCTTGAATTGTACAGCAAGCAATCAGGAAGAATAACCGCATGTTGATTATTTCAAGAAGATTTAAAGTTCGTAAGTTCTAGGAACAAAATAAGGCCATTCAACCCATCAAGTCAACTCTGTCATTCAATCATTGCTGATCTATCTTTCCCTCTCAATCCCATTCTTCTGCCTTTGCCCCATACCCCCTGAAATCCTTACTAATCAAAAATCTCCGCCTTAGAAATATCAATTGAGGGCCTCCACAGCCGTCTTTAGCAATGAATTTCACAGATTCCCCACTGAAGAAATTCCCTCCCATCTCCTTTCTAAAGGTATGTCATTTTTATATGCTATGGCCTTTGGTCCTAGACTCTCCCATTAGAGGAAACACCCTCTACATTCACTCTACCCAGGCCTTTCACTATTCGGTAAGTTTCATTGAGGTCCCCCCTAATTCTTTTACATTCCAGCGAGTACAGGCCCAGTGCCTTCAAACAAGAGTACAGATGACTAATTATCTAGAGCTGGTGAGACTGTATCAAGAATGATCTGGAGTAGGTCTAATCTTCCAAACTAAGGAAGGATAATCAAGCAATGGACGGCGCGTAGCAAAGATTCACTTGACTGATGCCTGGAATGGTGGATTTGTCATATGAGGAGTCCTTAAGACTGAGCATGGTCTCTCTAGAATTTAGGAAATGGAGCAGTGAATCAAAATGTACAAAATTCTTACAGGGCTTGACGGAGCTGGTGCAGAATTAATGCTTCCTCTGAATGGGTATTTAGTACCAGGGGTCACAGTCTCTGAATAAGAGGTCGACCATTCAAGACAGGGATGAGAACAAACCTCTTCGCCCAGAGGGTGGTGCAGGCTCAGGCAATGAGGATATTCAAGTCAGAGCTCAATAGACTTTTGTGTATTCAGGGAATCATAGGGTTAGTGCAGGAATGTGACACAATAAATGTTCAGCCATGGTTGTGTGGAATGGTGGAGCAGGTACGAGGGACTAAATGTGTCTTTCTGATGTTTTTATGTTCTAATGATCTGCATTGATACACAACTCTTTGATTGAGAAGTGAGAATGCCGCTGCTTGAGCCCTAGCTGATATTTATCTGGGATGCGGGGGGAGGGAAGAAGGTACAGTTAATGATTGAACTGTCAAGGACAGTCACTGTACTGGGTCAGGGCAGTGATGAGCATGTTAAGGTCACTGAATGCTTCAAACTTGTAGCTGACAGTCTTCACTCATGACAAGAGCACAAAAAATAGGAGCTGGGGCAGGAGCAGGCCACTCGGCCCTTCTAGACTGCCCCACAATTCAGTATGATCATGGCTGATCTATGCTGGCCTCATCTCCCCTTCTGTGCCAGTTCCTCGATCTGTCAAATATTTATCCATCTCCACCTTGAATATGTCTCATGTCACCCTGCTGGAGGGTTGGGAATTCCAAACATTCCAAAATTCTGAGGGAAATTTCTACAAACTTCCATTTTAAATGGCCAACCCCTTATTTTCAGATTGGTCTCATGAAATGGAATTTGCATCGGGTCTTTATTTTACAGGTAAACAGACCTCTACACCTTTGATTGTTACAGCAGAACTTTCCTGTATTGACCCCCCTCCCCAATATAAGGTACAACATGTACCCTCAACACCGTCAGACAATTTATTGGAAGGGCGTGTGACACAGCAACAAGTTAATTGTAAGCAAACAAAGATAATTCACTCAATGGATGGCATGTTTAAGGAATTGTAAAAAAGATATGGCATAGAATGAGGCCTTCAGATTCATTAAGTCTACACTGGCTCTGAGTAGACCAACATCAGTCCTATGCCCTCACTCTCTCCTTGTCTCTGTAAATGATAGTTCCTACCCAGTTTCCCCACCTGAGCATTGATTCTGATCAACAGACAACATCCATCACCTGAAAATATCAGCTAGACCAAACATAGACTATATGACTGCTTTGGTGAACACTTGCGCTCCTGGATGCCTACTGGATCTCCCATTGCAAACCATTTTAATTCCTTTTCCTATATTGAACTTTCTGTTTTGGGGCCCCGTCCATTGTCACACACAAACTGGAGGAACAACACATCATATTCCGCTCGGGTAGCTTACAACCCAACAGTATCAATATTGAATTCTCCAATTTTAGGTAACTACATAAGTCTCCCACTTTCCTTCTTCACCTTTATACCTTCCCCCTCCCCCTGTGCCCTACATAGATTTTCACCTATTTCTACCCTCCTCTTCCAGCTAAATTCCTTGCTCCAGCTTCAAAATTCACAACTCCTCAAACCCTTTCTCACACCTTTTGTCTTTTCATCTCTAGCCTTTGTCCAACCACCTGCTTATCAAAAAGTCCTCGTCACCGTAATCAACCTTTCACCTGCCAGGCTTTGTCCCATCCCTCCTCCAGCTTTCTTTCCCCCCTACAATCAACCTGAAGAGGTGTCCCGACCAAAACCATCACCTATCTATATCCTCCAGGGGTTTCACTTTACCTGCTGAGCTACTCCAGCATATTGCGTCTTTTCTTTTTGTAAGTCAGCATCTGCAGCTCTTTGCCTTTAATAATAATAATAATAATAATAATAATAATAATAATAATAATAATAATAGTAATAAATACTTTATTGATCCCCTCAGGGAAATTCAGAAATCCGAATCCAACAGTGAGATGGCACCCATCTTGGTGCAGTCCAATCCTGGGTATGGAAACTCTCACCCTTGTCCTATTCTGGCTCAATCTTTAAAAAACACAGACATCAGCATTGTGCAAATTCTCACAAGTCCTCTGAAGTTACCACCAGGTTCAAGAATGCTTCGTTCCACTAACCATCAGGCTCTTGAACCACCCGGCACAACCCTAACCACAACTCGACCTCAGCCAGTGCCAAACTTCAATGGAGTTTGTATATGGTTAAACTATTAACTTCACCTTGCACTGTTATGGTCTGGTTACCTGGTATTACTGAATAACATGGAAAACATGCCTGAACTCTGGAGAACACGGATTGGCAGTGTTTTAGGTTGGGACCCTTCTTCAGACTTGAGTTACACCATCATAAAGGACATTTCCCACCCCGGACACTCCCTGTTTGAACTGTTGCCGTCAGGCAGACGGTACAGATCTACAAGGACATGGACAAATAGACTAAAAAACTGTTTTTACCCCACTGCTATAAAAGCACTAAATGTAGCCGCCAAGGAACGCAGGGGCGATACAGACTAAGGGACTGTGGTAACTGTGGAATCGACAGAAGGATGGAGGGTTGGGTGTGTATGCGTGCTTTGTCCGTGATATTTATTTAGTTGTTTATCTTTAATATTTTACCTTGTATGTATCATTAGCTTTTAGAAATGTTTGAATGCTGCACTGACTGGCTGACATTTTAAATTTCGTTGTACATGGTTCATGTTACAATGACAATAAAGAAACTATTCTATTCTTCTATTCATTTTGTATATATTTTGGGGTAGCTTACAATCCAACATTGATTCTCCAATTTCAAGTAAACCCCCACCCTACATGCATTCTTCCTCCCCAGCCCAGTCACACATATTTCCTCTCTGTTCCCTTCTCCCATATTGTATATTCCTCCCTCCAGGTGTCTCCTTTTCACCCCCAGCCTTTGTCGCTTGCTCCACCCATCTGCCAATCATCTGTCCTCACCACACCTGTACCCACCTATCACTTGCCAGGCTTTGCCCCACCCTTATTTCTCTTTTCTTCCCCCTCCTTCGACTGATGAAGGCTCACAATCTGAAATGTTATCTGCCCATTCCCTGACACAATGGCTGGTGGGTGCATGGAACGAGCTGCCAGGGAAGGTCGTTGAGGCAGGTACAATAACAACATTTAAAAGATAGTTGGACCTGGATCAGAAAAGTTTAGAGGGATATGGACCAAATGTGGATAAATGAGACTAACTAAGATGGGGCATCTTGGTCGGCATGGGCAAGTTGGGCCTGTTTCCATGCTGTGTGACTATGACCCTCTGAGTTCCTTCAGCCACTTGCCAGCATCTGAGTGCCTTGTGTCTCCATAACTCTAAGCTTTCCATTCTTGCCCATCACTGGCTAAATGCGATAAGTAGCAGCCGCCACATTGTTGCCCGCTGAGAGCTATGCGCAGCCTGAGATGTCGACATTTACGGGAACCTGGTACTCTTCAAAAAAAAGTGCTGAGAAATTCTCCCCGGAGTCCTGACCAACACTTCTGCCTCTGTCATCATCACTAAAGCAGATTAACTGCCTGTGGTGGGATCTTGCTGGGTAGAAAGTGTCTGCTACCTGGAATTGCAGAGTCATGATGAGTCACTTGGGATCTGCTGTCTACACTGGTCACTGACCTCTATTCAAGTGAAGTTATGACTCTCATAACGACGTTCTGGGTCACTACATTTCTGGGAGCACTTATTATTTGTACGAATCAATTAGGATAAAGGACACAATTTGTTTCACCCAAAGGGATAACACACTATCCTAAATGGTTTATAATTCATTCAAAATGCAGCTGGCAGTTTCCTGTAGCCAAACACTGACCGTATGTCAAAGGTGTCAGTTGTCTTCATCAGGTTCTCGGATATCCCCAGGTTGTGACAGACTTTACAGGAATACAAGTGTTTCCTTTACCAGCGTCTCTGGATGATTCAATGACTCTGAGCCATCTTCTTCCTAGTAGGTCCCTGGGGATCAGGGGTGAGTTGCTTCCGCCCTGGTTCTGAGGTGACTGATGAGGCCAGGGTGAGGATGGTGGAGGTGGAGCGCTCCTTCTGTCATTGACACTTGACTTCTGCGTGCTCCTGAGGCAACGACCAACACCTCTCCGTGCCATTCCCAATGCTTCATCCCCGCTTCCAGCAACCTCGTGCCAGAGATTCCGAAGAGCCATATATATTGGGATTGAGATTCTTTTTTTTTTGCATACAGATCAATAAGATTATTGCCATATATAAATACAATCCTCAGTTAAGTACATAATGCACAGAAACAGCCCACTGAGTCAATATACAATAGTCCGTCAGGTTTTGGTGCCATTTCACAGTCCTAACAGCAGTTGTCCATAAAAGCCTCCTCATCCCACGGAACAGCCTCCCTCTCCTTGCCTGGCCATCTTCAACCTTCGTGCCCCGGGGGCACTTCCCCTAGCCAAAATATCGGTGAACACGTGGGGAGATATTGAAAAACAGAAGGGGATTAATGTAGGGTTTGTGTCAATGGGTGTTTAATAGAGACCACAAACTCAGTGGGCTGAAGGTCCACAGTCTATAACCTGTGAACATTGGGGCAGCAGGAGGCCCCTCAACTTGGTTCTGTTCCTGGAGGATTGGTATCTGAACTCTGTTTCTCCACTAGTATCTGGGGGAAGCCCCAGTGCTCCACAGTATCTTTGCACAGAGGGAGCTCATGTGCCTCTCAGGCTGACTTCGGTTGCCAGACAAGCTAACATTTGCCGTGCAGGGCTCCACTAATGGGCAGCTCCGCTCCAGACCAACTGTGACACAGCATTCCATGTTGTCTCACCACAGGGCCTGTGTTTAATAAACTGCGTTGGCTGTCTCGGAGATGAACTTGTAACAGACTGAGGCCGAAGTATAAACACACTGCAGTTAGTTTGCGGACTTGTGGAGGAAGGGTTTCAGCAGGAGCTGAGTGCAGGAACTTATGAGGTCGGTGCACATGAACCGCACACAGGCGGTATGAGCCTGAGATCTATCAATGAATCTTCCAATGAGACATATACAGCACGGAAACCGGCCCTTCAGCCCAACTCATACATGCCAACCAAGTTGCCAAACCAAACAAGACCCATTTGCCTGCACCAGGCTCTGATCCCTCTAATTCGGTCCTATCCATGCACCTGTCCAAGCAACTTTTAAATGTTGTAATTGTACCAACCTTCACCATTTCCTCTGTCTGGCAGCTCGTTTTTTGTACCCTTGGTGTAAAAAGGTTGCCCCTCTGGTCCCTTTTAGTTTGTTCCCTTATCACCTTAAACCTAATCTCTAGACTCCCCTATCCTTAGGAAAAGGCTCTGGCTGTTCATATCTATGCCCCTCATGATGGAAAATACTTCTACACATTACCCCTCAGCCTCCTGTGCCCCAAGGAATGAAAAGACCTAGCCTATTCTTATAACTCAAACCCTCCAGACCTGGTAACATCCTCACACGTCTAATTTTTCACACTTTCCAGGGAGGATATTTTAAATGTGTCAGAATAATCCCATGTTTAGTAGGAGTCAGAAATCAGATAGCCTTCAGCCTCATGCCTCTGCAGTTTAATCCAGTTTATTGCTGTGGGAATAATGAGTCTATAGTCATCGATGTCCATTTTCTTACCACTAATTGAGGTGAAATAACATCTAACATGAGTAAATCCCAGGATGATTCCAGGGTGGTGGAAAGTGCCGCCGGCATCGTGCTGGGGCAGGCCACCAGTGTCACAAGGACACCGGGCCTTAAAGTCAGAAAATAAGAACTTACATATGACCGGGCGGTCACGGTGGCGCAGCGGTAGAGTTACTGCCTTACAGCGAATGCGGCACCGGAGATCCGGGTTCGATCCCGACTGCGGGTACTGCCTGTACGGAGGTTGTACGTTCTCCCCGTGACCTGCGTGAGTTTTCTCCAAGATCTTAGGTTTCCTCACACACTCCAAAGACGTGCAGGTTAATTGGCTTGGTAAATGTAAAAATTGTCCCCAGTGGGTGTAGGATAGTGTTAACGTGCGGGGATCGCTGGTCGGCGTGGAACCGGTGGGCCAAATGGCTTGTTTTCGCGCTGTATCTCTAAACTAAACTAAACTAAACACATCCCCTTGGGCCATGATCAGACATTTCAGGGACATAGAAGTTGCAAGATGGTGCCAGAATGTGGCAAGATGATCTATTGTACTTGACTATAGAATGATTTGACTGGATTGCATGCAGAAAAAGCACTGTATCTCTGTACGCGTGAAAATAACTAAACTAAACAAATTTCTCTTTGGTTTGACCTTCTTTGATAGGTCCTTTCCTTGATCTCTCACTTTGTTCACTGCCCACCCCAGCCCATTTTGATACAAGGGTCTTTGTCCTGAAAACATTACCTGGTTTCTCTTTCCGTAAATGTTCCCTGGCCTGCTGAACTTTTCCAACACTTTCTGTTTCTGCTTTTACTTTTATTTCAATCCCCTATCAATCCCCCTCATGCGTAAAATCAATTGATACTGTGAATGTACAGTCTTTTACTCTGAATAGGAGAATCAACAACCAGAGGACATAGGTTTAAGGTGAGAGGGGAAAAAATTAATAGGAACCCGAGGGGCAACTTTTTCACTCAGAGGGTGGTGGGTATAAGGAATGAGCTGCCAGAGGATGTAGTTGGGGCAGGTACTATAACAACATTTAAAAGACACTTGGACAGGAACATAGATAGGAAAGGTTTAAAGGGATATGAACCAAATGCAGGCAATTGGGGCTAGCTTAGAATAAACTATTCCAGAATCATCATCAAGAGATGTACTTTCTCAGTGACTAGTACTCCGAATTATGTGCTTGTGGTTTACTAGCACATGATTAGGAGTACTAGACGATGACGAAGCCTGCAGACAGGCCGGTTGCTATGGTTACCTGTGGTGGCCTGTTAGTCACTGGCGTTGTCTCAAATGTTACAGGCTGCTTTGGGAGTAATTCCAACAACATCAACAACAGTCCAACTTTTTGGGCAGTCTGAAGAAAGGCCGCGACGCGAAACGTCACCCATCCTTTTTCTGACCCGCTAAGTATTTCAGCACTTTGTGTCTACCCCAGGGCAGATACGCAGGGGGTATCAAGTACCTGGCAGGGGGTGGGGAGCATGAGATGAACTGGGAATTGGACGCCCTAAACGAGAGCTTAAGAAGGCACAATTGGGATAAGGAGGGATGAGGTTTTGGAGGAGGATGCTGAGATAGGGAGGGTGAGGTGGTATGGATGTTTCTGGGATAGGGTGGAGTGCGGTCTGGGGGAGGTTACTGAGAAAGGGAGAGGTGAGATGTTGAGGGAGTTACTGAAGTAAGAAGGTGTGAGGTATGGAGGAGGTTACTATATCAGGTAGGCTGTATAGAGAAGGGAGGGCTGAGGAATGGGGGGGGGTAATGGGCTGGAGATGTATGAGTTATAGGGGGCTTACTTGGAGAGGGAGGGTTAAGTTTCTGGATATAGACACAAACTGCTGCAGTAACTCAGTGTGTCAGGCAGCATATCAAGAAAAGGAATAGGTGATATTTCGGGTTGAGACCCTTCTTCAGGCTATCTGTCCAGAGATGTTGCCTAATTCACTGAGTTCCCCCAGCATTTTGTGCCTATCTTTGGTGTAAACCAGCATCTCCAGTTCCTTCCTACACAGTAAGTTTCTGGAGATGTGTACTGGGATAGGGGAGTATGGAGGAGATGAAACCTGATTCGAGGGACTCAGGTTGGAGTTACCCTGTGGAGTTTGAGGTCTGTACTCCCAATGCTAGGTTCAAGCTTGGTTGATGACAGGCCAGAACCAAGAGCTAAGTGTTCCACTGAGTAGTTCCATCAAGCTGTACTGCCAGCGCCTCTCCCCCTTTCCCCTTGGGAACCCCATGTTCTCTGTAAAGAGTCGGTCTCTGTTTCTTCAGGTCAACATCTTCAGGTTTCACCAAAGGTCACCACCACTGATTACATCACAACAATCAAACCCAACTCATGTGCAATTATATGGCAGTCACCTGTTCATGTCCATCAGTTGTAGGAGCAGAACTAGGCCATTCGGCACATCAATCATGGCTGATCTGTCTTTCCCTCTCAACCCCATTCTCCTGCTTTTTCCGTAACCCTTTACACCTGGACCAATCCCATGGCCTCAGCATGCCTGCAAGTTTTCCATAGCTGAATGCGTACTCTTTTAAACTGTGGCCACTTGTTTTTTGTTTTTTTGGGGGATTTGGGCATTGTATGAAGTGTGGCTTGTTGGGTTATTTAGGTGGCATGCATCCACATTGGTGGGTCAGAAGTCACATATGGACCAGATTGGTAAACATGGCAGATTGGTAAACATGGCAGAAGGGGCTGTGTGGGAGAACGAAGGCCACAGATCAGAGCTTTAGGGTTGACAGGTTTGTTGTGGAAAAGCCGGGGGGAGGGGGGGGGAGGTGGAGAGATTGGAAATCCAGGTGGGGCCCTTCAGGAAGGTGTGGGAGGAGAAAGGGGGATTATGGGGTTGACGTTGGAAAATCACCTCGAGGTGGAAGATTAACCATGACCTTCATGAATGGTGGAGATGATGGATTAGATGTCCCACTCTTGATCCTAATTCAAGTTTCTACAGGCAGCAAGATCCACACACAGCAATGATCAAGTACTCTGAATTTGGATTACGACTACACTTTGGCCAGGAGTCCAGACCAAACAGCCCTGCGAGAGTGTTACTTCCTGAGCAGACAGGCAAGAACTCATTTCAGTTTGCGTCTTTCACGTCATCATGCCGATGTCTGTCGTACTTGAACTGAATCAGGTCCTGGGCCAGATAGAATCAACCACAAAGCAAAGAGACCCACACAGTCACAGGCAGTACGTGTAAACTCCATGCAGACAGACATTGGTGAACCAGAGGGACATTTTAAGGACGGATCATGGATTCAACAGTTGCCTGTAGGCTCTGGATTAATAGTCACGGAACGATATAAGATGGCAACATGCCTCTCAGCCCATCTAGTCCATGCTGACCATACGCTGTCATTTGCACTAATTCTACATTACTGACACTTTTTAAATTATCCCCACATTTTAACCAGCTCCTCCCCAAATTCTTCCACTCACCTACACACCAGAGGCAATTTAAAGGGGGCATTTAATCTACCAACCCACACTTCGTAGGCATGCGAGTACACCCAGAGGAAACCCACATGATTCACAGGGAGTGCGTGCAAACTCCACGCAGAGAGCACCCAAGGTCGGGATTGAACGCAGGTCGCTGGCACTGTGAGGCAATGATTCCACCAGCTGCAAACTGTGTCGCCTACAAACAGCTCTGATGTTATCTAATGATGTTATTGATGTTAGGTCATCCCACTTGACCTAAACCGAGGCAGGTTCAGGCCGCGATACCAATGCAAGGCAGCACGCTGGCTGCCAGCAGCCCAGCCACTCAACGCACCTGCACACTGCAAATTTTAAACCTGCTGCCAAAAAGATGTATGAGGCAGAGAAAAGGCATGTTATAGAGTATAAATCTTGCAGCTACTTGATTACACTGGTGCTTTCTACACAGTCAGAATCATGCTCAGAGCTTTCCAAATACCCTCAATAACATCCCTGCTGCTGCTCCCATGGACTAAAACAACTTCAGAGGATTTATTGTTCAGAGGCAGCATGTGTTGAAATAACTGTAGGCACAGTTCACTTAGGGGACTGTCTGTATATCATTCAACATTGTGGTTAAAAAAATTGGATTTTGATTACTTTCTCAACCTCTCAGAATCTAAAAGTGCTGTATAGCCAATGCCATGTACAATTGGCAGGGGATGAATTGCACCAGCGGATCCACCAGCTACAATGTTGAACTGCTTGAAGGATCACTACTGGGATGACTTGTAGAACGCAAACTGCTGGAGTAACTCAGCAGGTCAGGCAGCATCTCCAGAAATCATGGATGGGCGGCGTTATGGGTCGGAACACTTTCTTCAGATGTTTTGGGTTGTGACCCATCTTCAGAAGAGCCCTGATCCGTTGCATATCCATGCCTTCCAGAGATGCTGCCTGAACCACTGGTTTACTCCAGCACTTTGTGTTCAACTATGATAACCCATTGCACTACCATGGACTTGCTTTCTTTCTAATCGTGTTTTGCACCATCTTGTATTTTTGCCGTCTTTTTTTCAATGTCTTGCAGCATTCAAGTGTAATTTATGTATAATTTATGATGTTTGTGTGTTGTCTGAGTCTATGTGCTTGTGATGCTGCAGCAAGTAAGATTCTCATTGTACCTGTAGCCCACCATTCTTGTGTAGGAAAGAACTGCAGATGCTGGTTTAAACTGGAGAACCTCCAGTCTTCTCTCACCAATCTTACTGTCTCCGACTACATTCTATCTCTGTCCCGCCCCACTCCCCTGACATCAGCCTGAAGAAGGGTCTCGACCCGAAACGTCACCCGTTCCTTCTCTCCAGAGATGCTGCCTGTCCCGCTGAGTTACTCCAGCATTTTATGTCTGCCCTCACCATACTTGTGTACATGACATTAAACCCAACTCGACTTGAATTCATTTCATGTGACATGACATATACCCAATTATGTTTTAAACATACATATGTACAAACAGGCGCAAATCCACATGTCCACCTGCATACGAGCATATACATGCGTGTACACCTGACCACATTTATAATGCAGATCTCCATTCCTTTTATCCTGCTTTCAAACTTCATTCCCTTTGTCCTGTTTTCACACCTTACCTTTCCTTATCTATGTATTTCCCTCTCCCTGACATCAGTCTGAAGAAGGGTTTCGACCTGAAACGTCACTCATTCCTTCGCTCCATAGATGCTGCCTGTCCCACTGAGTTACTCCACAATTTTGTGTCTATCTTGGGTTTAAACCAGCATCTGCAGTTCGTTTCTACACATTTACATGCAGTTGGACACACTACACATGCCTGCAAACACACAGATTCAGACATACACTTGCAAACAGGTGCTCGGAGAAAAACATTTAAACTTTCCATCAGCTGTTTCTTTGGTGATTTTCATTCATCTTCCAGCACCACTAAGCCGCCTTAGAGTCAGGGAATCATACAGTGTGGAAACAGGCCCCTCGGTCCAACTTGCCCACACCACCTTGTAAAGTCTCTTGCCCTTCTCAACAGGTGCCAGTGCTGACCTGACTGAAACAGTACAATTCAGAGCAGAGGCCTCCTTGGGGCAGTCTCTGAATGGCTGCAGGGTTCACCAAGCACATCTCAATGATCCTCCTGAATCAACCTTCAGAAGCAAGCGATCAGTTTGTCAACCTGCTGTGACCACTGGCTGTACCGTCCTTTCCCTTCTAACTGGTCTTGCAGACGAGGTCGCAGAGCTTGACCTAGTACCACCAGTGGAGGTCACCACCCGGTTGTTCACCTGTCACCTCCGAGGTCACCACCAAAGCAAACAGGCCGCCCTGATAGTGACTGCATCTTATCTGATGCCATCCTGACTCAGGTAATGGGTTCAGGTTAAGAACTAACAGAGGTAGGGGTTAGGCTCACAAATGAAGTTTCAACACAATTTCAGTCCAAAACCCATGACCTGCAACCACTTATGTTAGTTCTGCCCACACGGCCTAATAGACTTTTAAGAGGAAGAGAGAGAAAGCTGCTGTTACTCTCTCAATAAAGCTGAGCACAAAACTCGACCAGAATCAGCTGGTTGAGGTAGATCTGTTTGTGTCAACCACACCTCATCCAATGGGATAAAGACTAGATGTATCCATCTGGTCTTTCCACTGATACAAGCCAGACCTGTTGACAGGGGAGTCAGTTAGCTCCTTGTCTCACTTCAATCCAAGTTCTTGGTCTGGGTAGAGTCGTACAGCATGGACACTAGCCCTTTGGCCCATCAAGTCTATGTCAACCATAAGCCATCCATTTACTCTGATCCTGAAGTCATCCTATTTTATTCTCCCAACATTCCTAAAAACCTCCCCAGACTCTACCATTCACCCACACACTGGGGAATAATTTATAGTGGCCAATTAATCCACATATCTTTGGGATGTGGGAGGAATCTTGAGAACCCAGAAAAAAAACAGGGAAAATGCGCAAACTGCAAACAGAACAAAGCACTGCCCAAGTATGCGAGAAATTGCAGAGAGTTGTAGATCTAGCCTAGTTCATCACACAGACAATACTCTCCACCATTGACTCCATCTACACTTCGCACTGCCTCGGAAAAGCAGCCAACATAATCAAAGACGTGTCCCACCCTAGTTATTCCTTCTTCTCCCTGCTGCCTTTGGGCGGAAGGTACAGAAGTTTGGAAGCATTCACACCCAGACTCAGGAACAGTTTCTTCCCCCATGTTATCAGTCTTCCAAATAGTCCTTCAATATGTTAGGATACTATCCACTTCATCTCTACCACATTGCAAACAATGGGCTTTGTCTATGGAACTGTTGTGCCACAATGCTGAGAATGATATTCTGCACTCTGTATCTTCCTCTTTATTCTACCCAGAGCACTGAGGGTGATTGTCAGAGATGGATATCAGAGGCCAACTCACTCAACGGTCTCAAACCCCCAGTGACACGGGTTTAATTCTGCATATGGTACTCTCTGTGTGGAAGTTGCATCTTTTCTTCTCACATCCAAAGGTGGTTTAGTTGGCCTTGTGTTAGTGGGAGGTAGGAAATACTCAGGAAAATCAGGAGCTGGGAGTGTAAATGGACATGTGAGAGAGAATAGCTGAGAATAGATTGCAGGGAAAAAAGTGAGAAGACACTGGGTGCCAGCATGGACTCAATGGGCTGAATGGCCTCCTATGGTTTATGTAAATATAAGATTTGACAAATGATAGCTTCATTTGCCAGATATCTGTCGTATCTGCCTCAACCAACACCCCCAGCAGCATGATCCCACTCTCATCACCCTCTGTGTAAAAACTTGCCCCACGCTACGGATGCTCAGTGGCTGGGTATATTCGCGGGTGAGATCAATGTCCATTCCTGGGGCAATATAGGGATAGCAATGGAATCCTCACGTTGAATGGCGCTAGAGGCAGGAGGGCTGAATGGTCTACTCCTGCTTCGAATTTATTTGTTCTTCTGTTATATCTCCTGTTACAGGAGATTTATAGCTTCCAGTCAGTATGTGATCGACGTGGCAACAGGCTTCCAGTCCAAGAGCAGTTGTTGAGATGTCGAACATCCTGATTGGCGATTCAAAAATGTCCTCACTCCTGCTTTTAATATCCGGGGAGGAAGCACGGAAACTCATTACTTTTTCCATCCTTATTTTGTTTTAGTTATTCTGAATTAGGTTAGTTCCACCCCTTGGTCTATTTTTAGGCTCCTGCAAATCTCTGGTATTTGATCCCCATTCTCTGCTGTGAAGTTGGATACAATGCAGCCATTCACTAAGCCTGCCATTTCCTAATTTTGGGTTATAATGTCACAAGTATCTCCTCCTCCCCCACCTCAACCACCCCACTTTCCCGTTAATTTATACGAGTCTCCAGTTTTTGTTTCTTGTCCTTCAAAATTCTCCTCACATTCCTTGTGTTTAATCATTCTACCACTTGCCCTGTAGTTTATGGTCTCCCCTATAGCTCCACTGGCCTTTTTCACCATAAATTCTTCTATCCAGCCTCTCTTAACTCCCCAGTAAAGCCCTTGTCCTTTAAGGATTTCCCAAAAACTTATTTCTGCCATTAAATACTTCAGTGTACTCGCTTCTCTATAGTTTTATTAATTAATAGTTCATTCCAGACTACTCTAAGCAGTTCCTTCCTCGTCCCTTTTGTACTTAAAACCTCAATGTAAAAGCTTGGTGATTGATCCTTCTCCATGCTAACATTGAATTTTAACACATTATGACGGCCTTCTTGCCAGCTGTTCTCTTTGCATTTGATTTTTGACGAGCTGAAAAACATTTTGGTTAAGAAAACTGTCCTTCATCCATTCAGGAAATGTGCGTTCTCAAGAATGCAAGCAGTTTTGCTTTGTCCTTTCCTTGACAACTAATTTAAATTTGACAGTAGCTTCTGAGACAGGAACCTGAAATGTTAGCTCAAGTCAAGTCAAGTCAAGTTTATTTGTCACATACACATACGAGATGTGCAGTGAAATGAAAGTGGCTATGCTCGCGGACTTTTGTGCAAAAGACAAACAACCAAACTATAAACACAATCATAACACACATGTTCTTTTACATAATAAATAATGGAAGGAAAAACGTTCAGTAGAGTCAGTCCCTGGTGAGATAGGCGTTTACAGTCCGAATGGCCTCTGGGAAGAAACTCCTTCTCAACCTCTCCGTTCTCACCGCATGGCAACGGAGGCGTTTGCCTGACCATAGCAGCTGGAACAGTCCGTTGCAGGGGTGGAAGGGGTCTCTCATGATATTGTTGGCTCTGGAGTTGCACCTCCTGATGTATAGTTCCTGCAGGGGGACAAGTGAAGTTCCCATAGTGTGTTCGGCCGAACGCACTACTCTCTGCAGAGCCTTCTTGTCCTTGGCAGAGCAATTCCCAAACCAGATGGTAATGTTCCCGGACAAGATGCTATCCACCACCGCTGCGTAGAAGCACTGGAGGATCCTCGGAGACACTCTGAATTTCCTCAATTGCCTGAGGTGGTAAAAGCGCTGCCTTGCCTTACTCACGAGTGCTGAGGCGTGTGATGCCCATGTCATATCCTCGGAGATGTGGACTCCCAGATATTTACAACAGTTCACCCTATCCACAGGATCCCCATTTATACTCAATGGAGTGTACGTCCTCGGATGATGTGCCCTCCTAAAGTCCATGATCAGCTCCTTAGTTTTTTTGATGTTCAAGAGGAGGCTGTTATCCTGGCACCAGAGTGCTAGACCAGCCACCTCCTCCCAGTAGGCCTTCTCGTCATTGTCTGAGATCAGGCCCACCACCACAGTGTCATCAGCAAACTTAATTATTGAGTTGGAGCTGAACCTAGCCACACAGTCATGTGTGTACAGGGAGTACAATAGGGGGCTGAGGACGCAACCCTGGGGCGATCCTGTGCTCAGGGTGAGGGACTTCGATGTATTCCCTCCCATCTTGACTACCTGGGGCCTGGCGGTGAGAAGGTCCAGGACCCAGGCACACAGGGAGGTGTTGAGCCCCAATTCCAGTAGCTTCCCGGCCAGTCTGGTGGGGACTATCGTGTTGAAGGCTGAACTGTAGTCTATGAACAGCATCCTCACGTAGCCCCCCTTCTGGCTGTCCAGATGGGAGAGAGCGGTGTGCAAGACCTGGGAGACCGCATCGTCCGTGGATCTGTTCGGACGGTATGCGAACTGCAACGGGTCCATGTTCCGAGGGAGGAAGGCGCAGATGTGATTCTTCACCAGCCTCTCAAAGCATTTCATGACTACCGAGGTAAGGGCCACCGGACGGTAGTCATTCAGACAGGCTGGGGAGGCATTTTTTGGTACCGGTACAATGATGGATTTTTTGAAGCAGGCAGGGCCACGGACTTGTCCAGGGAGAGATTGAATAATGTAGTGAGCACTGGAGCTAGCTGCGTAGCACAGGACTTGAGTACTCGCCCCGAGATGCCATCGGGGCCTGCAGCTTTTCTCGTGTTCACCCGTGTCAGAGCCCTCCTCACATCGTGCTCGGACAGCGAGAATGTGTGCACATTCCTCCCTTCAGCTTCGGTAGCCAGCCCGCTGGCGGTATTGTCGATAGTCGGCAGACCTGGAGTGGTGTTGCCCCTCTCGAAACGAGCGTAAAAGGAGTTCAGGTCATCAGCTAGGGAGGTGCCGGCACTTGCGGATGAGGGAGGGGTGCTCCGGTAGTTGGTTACAATCCGTAGCCCCTGCCACAGGCTTCTGGTGTCCTGCTGCTCCATCTGTAACTCCATCTTGTCTCTGTACCTTCTCTTTGCGTCCTTCACCGCCCTTCGCAGTCGGTAGGACTCTGCCTTGTAGACGTCCATGTTTCCTGATGCCAGGCCCGAGTTGTAGGCAGCGGTGCGAGCATTCAGGGCCACACGAACAGACCTGTCTACCCAGGGTTTTTGGTTCGGAAAGGTGCTTACCCTTACCGTGGGGACGATGTTGTCGGTTACTGTTGCGATGAAGTCCGTGACTGCTTCCGCGAACTCACTGACGTCACTGGAACTTGCTTAGAACATATTCCAGCTCATGTTTCTCTCTATCTGCCACCTGAGCCGCTGAGTGATTCCACTGTTTACTCTTTTTATTTCACATTTCCAGCATCTGCAATTTTCATTTTGGATTTTCGTTCATCTGAAGGCAGCTCTGGGTGTGGATTGGAGGAATCCTAGTGTCCCAGTCCCAGTGTCAGGAGTGCAGAATATTCTCTGCAGACGGTGGAAAGAGAGTGAAACGTCCCAATCTATCTGTCCACCCAGTCCATCGGGCTCCTCCTGCCCCATTTGTGACAGGGTCCGGGGATCTGTCTTAGAATGATTCAGTGTATTTTTGTTAGAATGATTCAGTACTAGTGAAATTCTTTGATTTGCATACAATCCAGTAAAATCATACTGTACATAGGTACAATGATGGATAGGTACAAAAGTCCAACGACTGCAGTGTAAGAATAGTAGACTTCACCGTGGCAGTACACAAAGAGTTGCCGCATCTCTGGCACCAAAATGTGCCCTTCAAGTTTCAAAGCTCTTAAAAGTACTGTCTAATCTTGACCTTAAAGGCCCATTGTCCTGGTGGCGACACTGGGTCAGTGTTGCAGGGTTGACCTGGCCTGGCGATGCTGCCAGTGTCCTCTACCACTGCTCTGCCTCTCTGCAGGCCACGTCTGATCTACTAGCTCGGCCTCAGTGGAGCCTCCAGTGGCACCCGTTCAACGTGATCGCCCGGCTGCTTCAGAGCCTCTTGTGGCCCACTCCACCACCACCTCGACCCGTGGACACACCGTCCCGTCAATCCCACAGCCACCGCTCAGCCTCTGTGGAACTGGAGTGGAAGCAAGTCAGCCTTAATCCCAAGGCATTGCTTAAAAAATAAATAAATATAGAGCTGTACTTCAATGAGTGTTTAAAAATTCTGGAGATAAAATTGTGGGATGGTTTACAGTTGATGAGTTTACTCAAACTCTTTGTTTTTTTTTTGGCTTCTAAGTCCTGCTAAGGCAACTAAGAGTTTCTATGATTTTGTACAATTTACTGCAGTTCCCAGGAAGTTTACAGGCTTGGTTTCCTGTTTGGCTGCAGAATCATGTGGGAATATATTGGCTGCATTGGTCCCCGTGGCAGAATCTGAGGAAGTGGGGAGTGTGGCAATGGGTCTGCTAGTGTACGAGGTGAATCAACGCAGTCACACAGTCACAATTTTAAAAAGATAGTGTCTCTCATGAGGAAGTTTTCTGTGGTTTGCTCTCTCACTGTTCCCCCTCTGTGATTATACTGCTCTCTAGCAGAGTCTGAAGATAGATCAGTCAAGAGTCAAGAGTCAATTTAATTGTAATTTGGACCCCTGGAGGTCCACACGAAATGCTGTTTCTGCAGCCATACATTACACACAAAAGAGGCACTAATACATTTTACATAAACATCCATCACATAGCTGTGATGGAAGGCCAAAAAAACTTATCTCTCCACTGCACTCTCCCCCCCCCCGATGTCAGAGTCAAAGTCAAAGCCCCCGGCTGGCGATGGCGATTGTCCCGCGGCCATTGAAGCCACGCCGGTGGTGCGAGGTCGCACACCGGGTCTTGGTGTTGGAGCCCCCGGTGTGTGCTCGCAAAGTCCCGCGCGGCCATTCCAGCCGCGCGGGGCAGTATTCAGGCCCCTCCAGGAGCTCTTCAACCCCCGCAACACTGAGAATTGCGTTGCAGGAAGAAAAGCGGTCTCCCTCCAGGGATCCGCGGGCTCCCGGCGCCGCTGTCCGCAGACCCGCAGCAGCAGCCTCCGACTCAGCAGCAGCAGCGGCATCGGCAGGCAGCAGCAGCAGCAGCGGCGGCAGCAGCAGGCAGCATGTCCTCCCATCCACCCGCTCCGGTCTCGGCCAGCTCCGCGGCGACGGTGAGTTGCACCAGTCCCCGGCTTCTTCCATTGGAGGCCGCTCCTCGTTGCGGCCCCAACGAAACGGAAACCGACGAGGAAAAGGTCGGGTCTCCAGCACTCACTTTCCCCCCCGATCCCCCCACACACACACCCCAACATAAAATAACAAAAACTACATAAAAACACAGACAAAAAAATAATAAAACGCGGACAATCAGCCATGATTGAATGGCGGAGTAGACTTGATGGGCCGAAAAGGCCTAATTCTACGTTCACTTATGATATTCTGATCTATGGCCTTTATTGAAGATTGTGTCCAGCAGCTATGAAACAGGGTACTTTCTGATCTACATGCTATTCACTGGGCCTTATACTGAGATGCTGGAAGATCGTCACTCTAAAATACATGCCTTTGGGCTGCCCAAAACAGGTGGACCTTACAGAATAAGGACATGTCTATAAGGGAGCAATGTTGCCCACTTGGATATTCCAGGTTGTGGAAGAAACGGACTGCAGTGACTCGATTTACAATATGCTCCGCAGCGAGACCAGGTTTAAAAAGCCCCTCGGCTGCACAACCCTCCAGAGTTCAGATTTTGCAGAGGACGCTTCGTGAAGAACATAACACCAGAGTAGCTAATTTATTGGCTGCATCAGTGACTGTCAGCCCACGATAAGGTCTCAGCCTCAGGAGGTGCTGCATTTCCCCAATCCCCTCCCAACCTCCCTACCATCAGGTTCCCTCTCCCTCATCTTGTGCCTCAGAGTTGGGATCTCCTGCCCTGACCACCCTCCGTGTCCCAGTCTGCCAATGGTCATAGGTTCAAGCCTTGGCTCCAACCTCAGTGATCGTGGGGCCCCTGGTATTGCGTGCTGCTGGGTTTGACAGTAAACCAGTGAATGGAACCCCGGGGAGTCCTTGGGCTACAAAGAGCCCGTGGGTTTCAAATTACTGGTCCCATGCAGGCCGCTGAATCTGTGCTGAATGCACACCGACCAAATGGAGAAAAGTGATCATCTGTCTTCTCCCTCTCCGTTTCCTCTTCCCTCTCTCTCTTACATGTTTTTATTCCTCTCCCTCTTCTCTCCACATTATCCGAGTCTCTTCCTGACTCTCCCTCTCTCTCTGTCCTTCCTGTCTTTCAACTCTATCCCAACTTTGCCCTGCTATCCCTCTCTCCTTGTCTATCTCTGTCTATTCTCTGTCTCTGTCTCTCTCTCAGTTCTTAGTCACTGGCTTTCCCCATTACCTCTCTGAAGAAGGGTCTCAACCCGAAACGTCACCTATTTATTTTCTCTAGAGACCTGCTGACCCATTGACTCCAGCATTTTGTGTCTATCTTTTGGTATAAACCTGCATCTGCAGTTCTTCCTACACCTTTATCTCCTTCTCTCTGACACCTTTCTCTCTCTCTCACACACCCTCTCAGTCTCTCTTTCTCTCTCACACTCTCTATCTATCTCTCTCTGCCTCTCGCTATCCCGCTTGGTCTCTCCCATTCACATTCATCTCTCTACCTACCTTTCTGTCACCTTTTTATGTCTTTCTCTCTCTGACTGTCCCTGTATTTACTAGTAAATTTCCCTCACTCCCATTTGCTGGTAATCTCCCTCATTTGCTCCAAGTTTGGAAATATTTCTGATGCCAGCAGAAAGAATGAATAAGGCTGACATCAAACTTTCTTACAATTTGAAAGATAGCCATTACGGTATTACACACATGTTGCCTCCTACAGATCCCTGCATATCCACTTTCTATTATTATCTAATGTAAAAATGTGACAATAGGTGTGATTGAATCACCAAATTTCCAATTAGGCAGAACTTACAAACGTGATCTCTGACTTATGGGTCTTCAGTGCTAAATAATGTGATAATTTAGGCAGTTTTCAACCTTAAAATGCATGGAGTAAATTGCAAGATGCTGAGATAAATGATTTCAAAGGCAGGAATAATTGGGCAGCACGATGGCCCAGCGGTAGAGCTGCTGCCTTACAGCGCCACAAACCCAGGCTCAATTTTGACTATGGGTGCTTGTCAATACGGAGTTTGTATACATTCTCCCCATGACCTGCATTGGTTTTCTCCAGGATCTCCGGTTTCCTTCCACACTCCGTAAGCCGTGCCAGGTTTGTAGGTTAAATTGGCTTGGTATAGACAATAGACAATAGGTGCAGGAGTAGGCCATTCGGCCCTTCAAGCCAGCACCGCCATTCAATATGATCATGGCTGATCATCCACAATCAGCACCCCGTTCCTGCCTTCTCCCCATATCCCCTGACTCCGCTATTTTTAAGAGCCCTATCTAGCTCTCTCTTGAAAGCATCCAGAGAACCTGCCTCCACCGCTCTCTGAGGCAGAGAATTCCACAGACTCACCACTCCCTGTGAGAAAAAGTGTTTCCTCGTCTCTGTTCTAAATGGCTTACTCCTTATTCTTAAACTGTGGCCCCGGGTTCTGGACTCCCCCAACATCAGGAATTGTAAATTGTCCCTAGTGTGTAGGATACTGTAAGTGTGAAGGGATTGCTGGTCAGCCCGGACTCGGTGGGCCGAAGAGCCTGTTTCTGCATTGTATCTCTAAACTAAACTAAATAACTTTATCCATTATTGCCTTCAAATTAGCTTGCTAAAAATATCCACAGCATGATTTTTGTTTGTGTGTTTTTATAGAGATGTGGCGTTTATAGCCTTTGTCCGGTTCTCATTGAGTGATGTGCCTGGTCTGGCCTTTGCTACAGTTAACAACCCTGGCTGGGAGCGTCCTTGCCATGTGAGTACGGACCCACGCTGACAGGGAACAAAAATACGCAAAGACAAACCCAGGGAAGGCTGGAAATGTGAGCAGCTCAAGCAGTATCAGCGGACGGGGCATTGAGTACGCGAACCGTCATGTTACAGTTATACAATATGCTTGTCAGACTGCACCTGAAGCATTGAAACTTGGAATGTAGAACAGTACAGTACAAGAACAGGCCATTCGGCCCACGATATCTATCCCAGCCATAGTGCCAATCCAAACTGAATCTGAATCTGAAACTAATCCCATCTGCCTGCACATGGTTGGTATCCCTCTATTCTTTGACTGTCCGTCCAAATGCCTCTTAAACATTGCTATCCTATCTGCTTCCACCACTTCGCCTGGCAGTCAATTCCAGGTACCAACTGCTCTCTGTGCAAAAAACCTCGTACAACTCGTCTAAACTTTTCCCCTCCCACATTAAAGGTATGCCCTTCAGTGTTTGACATTCCCACCAGAGGAAAAAGACTCTCGCTACTTACCAGATCTATGTCTCCTAGAATTTTACATACAGCCGGTGCCCAACTTACATAAGGGCTATGTTGCGTGTCAGAAGTTATGTAAGTTAGAAATAGAAGTGCAATTGTGCACGTGTAAATTTACTATTTGACACGGAGACCACGGGGGGGGGAGCTCCGACGTTGAGACCACGGGGAAGCTTCACTTCCCAAAATGAAACGCCTCACACTTGTCCAGTTTATACTCCAGCTATTATTTCCTTGCTCACATTTAGTAACTGATCTTTCACCTGAAAAGCATCTTCACTATCCAAAGCTTCTTCACTATCCAAACCTTTGAACCTTTCCTCACTATCCACAGCTTCACCAACTTTGTGTCATCTACAGCTTTACTAATCAGTCCACCTGAATTTTGTGCAGTTGTGGTCATCCTACTGGAAGAAGCATGTGATTAAATGGGAAAGGGTGCAGAAAAGATTCACAGGGATGTGAGCAGGACTAAGCAGCTTGAGTTATAGAGAGAGACTGGATAGGCTAGATTTGTTTGCCTGGAGTGAAGGAGGCTGAAGGGTGAACTTGTATAGGTTTATAAAATCATGAGGGGCATAGATAAAGTGGATGGTCACAGTCTTTTTCCCAGGTTAAGGGAGTGTAAAATGTTGTGGTTTAAAGTGAAAGGAGAACGATTTACAAGGATAGACACAAACTGCTGGAGTAACTCAGCGGGTCAGGCATCATCGCTGGAGAACATGGATAGGTGAAGTTTAGGGTTGGGATCCTTCTTCAGACTGATTGTAGGGGGAGGGAACTGGAAGCAAGAAAAGACTAGGATAAATCAGGGGCGGCAACAGATGACGTTATGCAGGGTCCCGACCTGAAACACAACCTATACATTTTCTCCATGTGTGTTTCCATGACCCACTAAAGTTACTCCAGCATTTTGTGTCTATCTTTGATACAAACCAGCATCTTAATTACATATAAGATTTAACCATATAACAATTACAGCACGGAAACAGGCCATCTCGACCCTTGTAGTCCGTGCCGAACACATAATCTCCCCTAGTCCCATATACCTGCGCTCAGACCATAACCCTCCATTCCCTTCCCGTCCATATAACTATCCAATTTATTTTTAAATGATATAAACGAACCTGCCTCCACCACCTTCACTGGAAGCTCATTCCACACAGCTACCGCTCTCTGAGTAAAGAAGTTCCCCCTCATGTTACCCCTAAACTTCAGTCCCTTAATTCTCAAGTCATGTCCCCATTTATAGGGGACATGAGGAACTACTTTTTCACGCGGGCGATGGTGGGCATTAGGAAGTGGTAGATGCAGGTACAATTACAACATTTTAAAAACAGTCATGGATAGGAAAGGTTTAGATGCATATGGGCCAAATATGGGCAAATGGAACTACCTCAGGAAGGCACTTTCATCAACATGGACAAGTTGGGCCAGAATGCCTGTTTCCATGCTGTACAATGCTGTGACTATCTGTCGGGAGAAAAACAGAGAAAAAGTTTTGGACCAAGGATCCTTCATCAGAGTTCACAAGCTTTAGATTCAATCCTGACCTCTGGTAGTGTCTGTGTGGAGTTTGCACCTTCTCCCTGCAACTGTGTGGGTTTCCTCAGTCCTAGATCCTTAAGATGTGCATGTTGGTTGGTGCATTGGCCATTGTGAAAAAAAACATTGCAGCAAAATACAAATTACTGGAGGAACTCAACCTGTCAGACAGTTGGTAGACTTGCCTTTATCAGCCAGGGCATTGAATGTAAAAGTCAGAAAGTCATGTTGCAGCTTTATGATTAGGCAGTACCTTGAAGTATTGTCACCACATTAGATGAAGGATATGGAGGCTTTGGAAAGGGTGCAGAAGAGATTTAGCAGACTGCTACCTCTATTAGAGGGTATTAGCTATAAGGAACAGTTGGACAAACTTTGATTGTTTTCACTGGAGTGTCGAATGTTGTGGTGTTATCTGCTAGAAGTATACAGAATTATGAGTGGGCAATAGATAGGGCAGGCGAGACTTTTTTCCACAGTGGAAATATCAAAGGCAAGAGGGCATGCCTTTAAGGTTAGAGGAGGCAAGTTCAAAGGACATGTTTGGGGCAAGTGTTTTGGCACGGAGAATGATGGGTGCCTGGAACGCTTCACGGATGGTGATGCAGGCAGATGCAATAGTGGCGTTGAAGAGGCTTTTAGATAGGCACATGGAATTACAGGGGAACGATTGATATGGATCATATGCAGGCAGAGGAGATTAGTTTAACAGGGCATCGGGTTCGGCATAGACATTGTGGGCTGAAGGACCTGTTTCTGTGCTGTACTGTTCGATGTTTCATGTTCTAACCAGCCTGAATATATCGCGTTTCCTTCTTCAGTTCCTGCTGGACGTTTGATATTCGTTGCCCAGTTCCCTCTTTAACACTTAGTTTAACAGGGCATCGGGTTGGCACGGCAGTAGAGTTGCTGCCTTGCAGCACCAGAGACCCAGGTTCAATCCTGACTACAGGTGGGATCTTATAGAAACTTTCAAAATTCTTAAGGGGTTGGACAGGCTAGATGCAGGAAGATTATTCCCGATGTTGGGGGAAGTCCAGAACTAGGGGTCACAGTTTACGGATAAGAGGGAAGTCTTTTAGGACCGAGATGAGAAAATCATTTTTTACAGAGAGTGGTGAATCTGTGAAATTCTCTGCCACAGAATGTAGTTGAGGCCAGTTCATTGGCTATATTTAAGATCGAGTTAGATGTGGCCCTTGTGGCTAAAGGGATCAGGGGGTATGGAGAAAAGGCAGGGATGGGATACTGAGTTGGATGATCAGCCATGATCATATCGAATGGTGGTGCAGGCTCGAAGGGCCGAATGGCCTACTCCTGCAGCTATTTTCTATGTTTCTATGGTTCTATGCTGTCGGTATGGAGTTTGTATGCTCTCCCCGTGACCACATAGGCTTTCTCAAAGATTTGCAGTTTCCTCCCACACTCCAAAGATGTACAGGTATGTAGGTTACACAAAAAAGCTGGAGAAACTCAGCGGGTGCAGCAGCATCTATGGAGCGAAGGAAATAGGCAACGTTTCGGGCCGAAACCCTTCTTCACTATGTAGGTTAATTGGCTTGGTGTATGTGTAAAACATGGTGTGTAGGATAGTGTTAATGTGCGGGGTTCGCTAGTCGGTGCGGACTCGGTGGACCGAAGGGCCTGTTTCCACGCTGTATCTCTAAACTAGATTAATCCTGGAATGAGACCAGGGACTGCAGCACTGACCTGTAGCAGCCGTCAAAGGGTTAACGCCCCCTCCCCCTCCACCACCCCTACTGAGGAGTTGCCGGGGAGACCCAGAAACACAGGTTTTCATAAACATGTGTCCGAACCGTTCCGGTTGAAACCAGTTCCCTCTCACAATGAGAAGCGCATAAAGGGAGAGGCAGAGAGGGACTGCAAATACAAGGCGGGGGTTTGTAGCTCCTGGAGGACCACCTCCCCAACCAAAGGGAACAGCTGGGAGCTTCATGCATACATTACCATACAAATAATCCTGCAGGCAGTTCAACGCTAGCTTGGTTGACAAGTGTTAATTCAATCCCCCTCCCCTCACATCCCCTAACAAGGAGCCCATCATTTATTTACATCCATTTTGAAGACTATTTCACCTCACCTTTGTAAATATAGCACAAGGGATTACGCATCTCTCCGAGTTTTGATTAAATGACTCATTGCATCAGGAAAGCTTTGCAGACAAACAGCGATGGCTGCATCTGCAAAGATGATAGACCGAGTTCAAACAATAGGAAAGTAATATCTCGAAGCCCAGGAATAATTCATCACCTGGAGCTGAGTCACTTTTCTTTCGACTCATCGGGTTGCCTGTGACTTCTCGTCTCCAGATGATGCTGACTCACGCTGATACGGGCTTCCGTGACCTGCATTCACATCGCAGCCTCCCTAGCTGCATTGCAACCAATGAGGAAACAGCCTGAATCTGTACACAGCAAGAGTCCATGGATGGAGGGTAACCCAGCAACATGTATCAGTGATTAAGAAGGAACTGCAGATGCTGGAAAATCGAAGGTACACAAAAATGCTGGCGAAACTCAGCGGGTGCAGCAGCATCTATGGAGCAAAGGACACTGCATTTCGTTGTCTCTGTATTGCACACTGACAATGACAATTAAAGTTGAATCTGAATCTGAAGGAAATAGGCAACGTTTCGGGCCGAAACCCTTGGGTTTCGGCCCGAAACGTGGCCTATTTCCTTCGCTCCATAGATGCTGCTGCACCCGCTGAGTTTCTCCAGCCATTATGTGTACTAACATGTATCAGTAATATTAGCAAAATAATGCTGTTGTCCAGCATTTGGGAGAGGCACTGCTGGTCTTGCTGGACTTTTTACATCAGCTTGAGGGGGCAGGATACTCTCAAGGACCACCTTCAAAAGGATCAACATCAAAAAGGCAGCCAACATTGTCAGAGACCCACACCACCCTGGCCACACTCTCACTTCACTCCTGCCATTGGGGAAAAGGTGTAGGAACCTGAAAACTGTAACGTCCAGGTTCAGGAACGGCTTCTGCCCTCAACCATCGAGCTATTAAATACTGCAACATCCAAATAAGCTCTTAACTGCATAGACTTAGGGGTATTGTTTTTGTCTTTGCACTGGTATTCTTTGATTGTTTTATATATGCATGAATGTCATTGTTCTGTTTCATATTGGGCCATATGCACATATTCTATTGTTTATTATAGTGTTTACAGAGTACCTACTATGTTTACATATGTGTTTTGCTGCTGTAAGAATTTCATTGTTCTGTTTCGGGACTTATGACAATACTGAGTTGGATGATCAGCCATGATCATATTGGATGGCGGTGCAGGCTCGAAGGGCCGAATGGCCTACTCCTGCACCTATTTTCTATGTATCTATGTAAAGCCCCCTTGACGCTTGAAGGTGTATATGCATTGGAATTCAGAAGAATGAGGAGTGATCTTATTGTAGTATACAAGATCCTAAAGGGATATAACTAATAGACATTGAAATGTTTTCGCCAGTGAGCGTCTCGAACAAGGAGATGTAGTTTCAAGATGAGGAGGTGGTCATTTAAAACAGAGGTGGGTAGGAATTTCTTCATGCAGAGGATGGTGACTCTCTGGAATTTATTGCCGGGATCATGAGAAATATTTAAAATGAAGCTGGATCATGAGAAATATTTAAAGTGGACGTAGATACATTTTCCAACAGGTCAGAGGGCTGTGTGGAACTGGCTCAGAGTAGGGGCAGCACAGTGGCGCAGCGGTAAGAGTTGCTGCCTTAGAGCGCCAGAGACCCGATTTGGTGCTGTCTGTACGTAGTTTGTGCGTTCTCCCCATGACCGCATGGATTTTCTCCGGTTGCTCTGGTTTTCTCCCACACTCCAAAGACGTACAGATTTGTAGGTTAATTGGCTTTGGTAAAATTGTAAATTGTCCCTAACGTGTAGGATAGTGTTAGTGCGCGGGGTGTTCGCTGGACAGCGCGGATTCGGCGGACCGAAGTACCCATTTCCATGCTGTATCTGTAAAACAAACTCATCCAGTCAGGAGCGAAGA
Source organism: Leucoraja erinaceus (assembly GCF_028641065.1). NCBI lineage: Eukaryota > Metazoa > Chordata > Chondrichthyes > Rajiformes > Rajidae > Leucoraja > Leucoraja erinaceus. The sequence goes on along the minus strand of NC_073393.1, from coordinate 16,749,252 downwards.
TAGATGCAAAATACTGTAGTAACTCAGCAGGTCAGTCAGCATCTCTGGAGAAAAAAGATGCCAGACGTTTTGGGTCGGAACCCTTCCTCAGGCTGAGTTCTAGTCTCTATCTTTGTGTCTATCTTCCTATAAACCAACGCCTGCAGTTCCTTCCTACATATACAGTCAGGAGGGAGGAAATAATTATTTGGATGTTGCAAAACATACTTGGCTAATAAAGTATGATTACGATAATGATAATTATGAGAAGGAGGGTTTGCAGAAGAGTCGGGTGAGGGTAGGGAATGGGGACTGAGATTGGGAAGAGTTCTGGACCACCATCTCCACAAGAGACATGTGTTGCTTCCCCTCAGGAGAGCAGGAAAACACCACAAGCAATCCGGGAGGGATGTGGGGGTGGAAAGGGTGGAAAGGCAGGGAGAAAGCATTCCAGAGGCGGCTCCGGATCAGGATTCTGCTCCATTTTAACTGCGGTCTCCGTGGCAACCAAGCAGCTCAGCAGCAGGGCAGCAGCTTCGCAGTCAGAAGGCCTCTTTGACACCAAACCTCTGGTCAGAGGAGTTGGTGGGGGGGAGGGGGAGGGGTTGGTCTGTGTAGGGGAGGGGGAGGGTACGGCGATTGTGGTCATTGTTAGTTGTGTGCAAGGGAAGAATGCAAACCTACACGTAGCAAAATAAACATTCCAACCACTCCTGACCCAGGAGGCCTTACACTATACGCAACATCCTCTTCAACCAAACACTGGGGAACGGTGTGACCCAGCCATGTCCAGAGCTCCAACTCCCTGTTTCTACCAGTAGCCTTGTAGAGGTTCTGATAATATAACCATCACCCCAGCCCAGCGGCCTTCCCCCAACACTGGCCCCAGTGGACGGATTGCAACGTCCTGTGCTCTGTCACTCACAGTAGGTGGAAATGGAAAAGTGGAAGATCAGTAGAAGATCACTTAGAACGCAATGATCCGCAGTAAAGCTGTGTTTTCAAGAGAGAGTTAGATTTAGCTCTTAGGGCTAAAGGAATCAAAGGATATGGAGTAAAAGCCGGAACGGGGTTCTGATTTTGGACGATCATCCATGATCATATTGAATGGCGGTGCTGGCTCGAAGGGCCGAATGGCCTACTCCTGCTCCTATTGTCTATGTTTCTTTCAGGCAACATCTCTAGAAGGCCAGTCTCACCCTGGGTCACTCCCTTTTCCCCCCTCTCCCATCAGGCAAGATGTACAGAGGTTTGAAAACACATTGCTACAGATTCAGGGACAATATCCTCCTAGCTGTTATCAGGCAACTGATCTGTCTTCTCACCAATTTGAAAGCGGACCTGACCTCCCATCTACCTCATTGGAGATCTTCGAGCTATCTTTAATCGGACTTTACTCAACTTTATCTTGCACTAAACTTTATATCTTGTATCCTGTATCTGTCTGACTCACATTTACAATTTATATCTGTTTGCTTTGTCATTACCTTCTCCTAGCTAACAATGATCTATTCGACATTTTCCTTGACCTCCATCCCCTTTGTCTCGTTTTCATACCTTACACTTACCTTATCTCTGTATCTCAGTCTGCAGAAAGGTCTCGACCCGAAACGTCACCCATTCCTTCTCTCCAGAGATGCTGCCTGTCCCACTGAGTTACTCCAGCATTTTGTGTCTATCCTATATATCTGTGCACTGTGGACATCTTGATTGTAATTGTGTAAAATCCTTCGCTGACTGGTTAGCACACAATATAACAGCTTTTTACTGCACATGGCAATAAGAAGCTAAACTAAGCGACTTTCTGGGTTGAGACCCTACTTCAGATTAGAAACCCGTGCTTGTCAATGGCTTCATCCCTCCTGTGGTCAGTGTGCATTTCCTAGGCCTTATCTAGACTTTAAAGATACAGCAAGGAAACAGGCCCTTCGGCCACCTGAGTCTGCGCCGACCTGCGATCACCCGATACACTAGCACTATCTTACGCACTAAGGACCAAAAATTTACCAAAGTCAATTAACCTACAAACCTGTACGTCTTTGGAGTGTGGGAGGAAGCCAGAGCACCAGGAGAAAACCCACGCAGGTCACAGGTCACAGGGAGAACGTACAAACTCCTGTGGAGAGCCTGCAGGTTCCAACATTTAACCCAAAAAAACAAAAAGAAAAGCAATCCATTCTGACCAGCTGGGTAATCTGCCTCTTGTGCGGCTGTAAATCAATCCATCAGAGGGAGCCATTCTGTCCATATTATCCGCAGCCCTTTCATGACTGAGACAAGGGCAGTGAGGACAGTCCCACTCCAGCAGTGGGGTACAGAGCCCAGAGCAGGCTGGGACAAAACCTGCCAAGTGATAGGTGGATACAAAACGATCCTGGCCCAAAACGTCACCTATCCATGTTCTCCAGAGATGCTGTCAGGCCCGCTGAGTTACTCCAACACTCTGTGTCCTTTTGTGGAAACAAGCGATGGGGTGATTGTCAGATGGGTGAAGTGACACAGGCTAAAGGTGAAAAGCAGCCAATAGGGTGTAGCAGTTGAAATTTAGGAATTTAATCTTCATATCATTGGGGTGTAAGCTACCCAAGTGGTGTATGTGACCCTCTGTTTCACCAGGAAAAGCTGCTGTGATCCCGGGATGGAAGTGGGAGGGGATCTGTAGGGACGGGTGCCTGGGGAGGATGCGGTTTGGGTGGCGAGAGATGAGCGAACCTAGGAGTTGTGGAGGGAGTGGCCTCCACCAGAAAGTGGAAAGGAGTTTGGACGGGAAGATGTGATGGGGGTGGGATCACTTTGAAGGTGGCGGAAATGTTGGAGATTTATACGGAGGCTGTTGGGATGAAAGGTGGGAACCAGGGGAATTCTATCCCTGTTCTATCCGGGGCCGAGTAGGAGCGAGAGCAGAACAACAGGACACGGAGGAGACACGGGTGAGGGCTCCACCCGCAACAGCAGGGGTGAAACCACATTTACTGAAGCAAGCGGACATTGTGGATGTCCCAGAGAGGGGAACCTGATCTACCATTAAAAACTGCCACTTGCATTGAGCACATGGACAATGATTAGACAATACCCTATCTACATCCCCCAACACCTTGCAGGAGGGCAGTTTGCAGTGTGCTCTCGGCCCAAGTTATATTGTTTAAGAAGGAACTGCAGATGCCGGAAAATCGAAGGTAGACAAAAATGCTGGAGAAACTCAGCGGGTGAGGCAGCATCTATGGAGGGAAGGAAATAGGCAACGTTTCGGGTCGAAACCTGCTGAGTTTCTCCAGCATTTATGTCTACCGGAGTTATATTGTGACTGGTTCAGGTCTTTCAACACAGGGTGGGATTTGTGAGGATGTACCATATGTGGCCTCTGGTTAGTATAAAGTGTACGGGGTGTGGACTGTGTGGGGTTTGGAGAGAGCGACCTATATGTGGGATATCTGAGTGTGATGAGTGTGCTTGGAGTGTCTGTGGGTGCAGGTGTGCATTATCTGATAATGTGTGTGGGTGGGGTGTGTGTGTTTAGGGTGGTGTGAGGTGTGACATGGGCGTTGGGCTGTGTGGGAGGTGTGGAGTTTGTGTGGGGCATAGTCTGTGGGTTAGGCTGTGTGTGTGTGTGTGTGTGTGTAGGGTGCTGTATGGAGTGGTATGTGTGCTGTGTGTGGGGGTGGTGAGGTATGTGAGGTGTATGTTTTGTGGGGTAGGCTGTGTGTATGTGTAGGGTGGTGAGGTGTGTATGTGTGCGGCTGTGTAGGATTGATGAGGTATGTGTGTGTGGGGGGGATGGTGAGGTGTGTGTGGGCGGGGTGGTGATATGTTGTGTGTGTGGTGTGTGGTGTGGTAGGTGTGTGTGTGTCTGTGTGTGTGTGTGTGTGGTGTGTGTGTGGTGTGTGTTGTGTGTGTGTGTGTGTGCTGTGGTGTGCGAGTGCGGGCAGTGTGTGTAAGTGTGTGTGGTTTGGTGTGTGTGTGTGTGTGTGTGTGTGTGTGTGTGTGTGTGTGTGTGTGCCCTGTGTATGGGAAGGCACAGAGGTGGCATCTGACAGTCTGTGGCCCAGAGTGTGGGCAGTGGAGGGGAGAATGTAAACACACTCCCCCCAAATACTCCCTAATAACGGGTCAAGAGTGTTTCATTGTGGTTTGGAGAAAAGGGGCTGTTCCTCAGCCGCCGAGCCCATAGAGAGTGCGGCCCTGGTGTTTCAGAGTGTACACCACATCCATGGCAGTGACCATCTTGCGCTTGACATGCTCCATGTAGGTGACCGCATTCCTGATCCCATTCACCAGGAAAACCTTCCGTACCCCGCAGGTTTCATCGTAGATCAGACCGTAATTCTGCTGGACACCAACCGTCACACCGAGCAGATGGCTGCTTTAGTGACACCTTGGATATTTCCAATGCTGCTTGGCTCCTGTCTTTGCCTCCTTTCCCTCTGCCGGATATTATGCTGCTTTACTCAAGCAGAGCGTTTAATTGTCATTACCAACAAGGGAACAATGAAACTCTGACTTGCTGCAGCGTAACGGGCCTGTAAACACAGCAACACAGAGATAAATATCTAATGATCCCAATTGCAATGTTTCTTTAATTCTGAATCCTCCATGTTGTTCTGCTGATGTTGTCTGCCTGGCCCATCCCCCCACCAGCCTCTCCCAATAAACAAATGTCCTGAGCAGACTGTGAGGAGAGCGAAGGGTATTCCCCCCCCCCCCCCCCCCCCATCCGGTGAGGTGAGACCAGACCCCCCCCCCCTGCCGTGATCATAAAACCAAGAATGAAAATAGCTTGCATGGTCAAGCACTGAATTGCCCTTGGACAACAACCCCATGCGACAGACACAACAAATAGCTCCTAGTGAGAATGGGCCACAGAATGCTCCTTCCTTCCTCCCCACCTCTTCTTGATCCCTTTGTCTGTTCCATGTGCTGGTGGCGCCAGCATTCCCAGAGTTGAAATTCCTGAATTTTGGAGATGAAGGGAGTTGCTGGCACAAAGTGATTGGGAATGAGCAGCGAGTGTTGTCAGCAGTGCCTGGCTAGGAACATAAACAAAGCCTGTGGGAGGACTTGCTCCAACAACAAGGGAGGTAGAGTCACTGGGTGAAGGGTGGCACAGCAGTAGGGCTACTGCGGTAGAGTTGTTGCCTCACAGCGGAAGTTCGATACTGAGTACCGTCTGGATGGAGTTTGTACGTTCTCCCTGTGGCCTTGTACGTTTTCTCCGGGTGCTTCGGTTTCCTCCCATATTCCAAAGACGTGTGATGTTGTTGGTTATTTGGCTTCTATAAATTGCCCCTAGTGTGTACAATGTGAAAGTGGGAAAATGTAGAACGAGTGTATGGGCGATCGATGATCGGCATGGACATGATGGGTCAAATAGCCCGTTTCTGTTCTGTATCTCGCCATGACTTCTGTGTACTTCATTCAATATTCACAATGTGATCTCCTCTTCATTGGACAGACCAAACACAAACCGACGACCATCTGATGATACATTCATTGAGGGGTTGAGCTATAGGGAGACGTTGGGCAGGCCAGAACTTTGTCCCTTGGAGGACAGAAAGTTGGAAAGATGAGTTAGTTGAGGCAGGTACTAAAACAGCATTTTAAATAATTTGGACCGGATGTGGATAGGAAAGGTTTAGAGGGATATATGGACGAAATACGGGAAAATTGGGCTTGCTTAGATGGGCCATCTTTGTTAGCACGAACAAGTTGGGTCGAAGGACCTGTTTCTGTGCTGTATGCTGGAACTCTGTAGTGCTCCAACACTGAGAAATGTATTCTGCACTATGTATCTTTCCCTCTAATCACTCTACCTATTGTACTTGAGTCTGGATAGATTGCATTTAGTATAGTATTATCTGATTTGATTGGATAGCATGCAAAACAAAGCTTTTAACTGTACATGTGAAAATCATAAACCTAAACTAAAAGAATATCTTATCTTGTGTCTAGACACTTTACACCTTCTGCAATAACATGAAATGCTCCAACTGTTGGTAAACTGCTCTCATAGTTTCCCATTGTCATGCTGATGTCTCTTTCTCACCCCATTTCTATAAAATGCATCGCTAATAGTCCCTACTCGCGCTCCTTATCATCTGATCTGCCTTAAGCCTTGTCTTCCATTAAGGATTGTCTTCCATTAAGGATAGCACAGCATATACAGCATTGGTTAGACCCTTAAGGGCCTGTCCCGCTTACGTGTCCTTGGCACGCAAATTTACGCGACCTGATGGTCACGTTGAGGCGCAAGGGCATCGTATGGCCACGCGGGGCCGGTCCCACTGAGAAGCGCGGTGGGGTATGTAGTTGTGCGCGACATCGCGCGGGGCTCTGAAATTTTTGTAGCAAACTAAATCTTTGCGTGCCAAAGGCCCGTCGCGTAACTGACGGCCAAAGTGGGACAGGCCCAAGACCCTGGCGCGACGCAACATCTCACCTCCAACAGCAGCAGCAGGAGGTAAACGATTGCCGAACTCAGCCTGGGGCTCATGGCCGTTGCGGTCCGGATCCGCCCCCCACTTCTACTCCCAGAGCGGGGCCAAGAAAATTGAAGATAGACACAAAATGCTGGAGTAACTCAGCTGGACCGGCAGCATCTCTGGAGAGAAGCAATGGGTGACGTTTCGGGTCAAGACCCTTCTTTTCAGACTGAAGAAGGTCCTCGACCCGAAACATCACCCATTGCTTCTGACGTCACACGCTCCAGACGGCTGTGCGGTCGAATGAAGTCGCGCGTGACCTTCGCTCAACGTGGCCACGAGGTCGCGTAATTAGCGTGCCAAGGACATGTAAGTCGGACAGGCCCTTAACTGGAATACGCTTCATGCGTCTGGGACCCATACAAAACTGGTCATATCAACAAACTAGAAGGGGTACAGAGGAAAGCAGCATGCTTTTGCATCGGGAACTACAATAGAGGTAGCAGTGTCATCCTAGATGTTGTCCGACCTGGAGTGGGAAACGCTGGAAACAAGAAGAACAAGGAACAGACCAGCCATGTTGTACAAGATTCAAAAAGGGATCGTGGGCAGAACTGCAGATAGATACATAACATACTCAACAGAAAGGAAAACAAGAAAGAGTAATTATATGCAAATAGAAACCCCATTTGCCAGGACAGATATTTATAAGAACTCATTCTTTGTTAGAACCTTAAGGGAATGGAATAAACTAGACAATGTAGTCAAATCACCTTCCCTAGACAGTTTTAAGGGGGCATTAACAGCACGTTAGTATGCACAACACATCCGAATTGGCAACATGCAGAGTACTGCCCTGCCATTTTACAAATTCGGAAGGTTCAGAAGGTAAGAACATCCATTGTCTTCCATTAAGAATCTTATAGAAACATATACAATTATATTAGCATAGAAAATAGATGCAGGAGGCGGCCATTCGGCCCTTCGAGCCAGCACCACCATTCATTGTGATCATGGCTGATCATCCTCACATGATTTCCTTTCAATATCGGTTTTCAGATTGTGGGATCATGCTGCGTGCATGTTTCCCTAATACAAAGTCAACTAAGCTTCAAAGGCACCCCGTGCGGGAAAGAACTGCAGATGCTGGTTTACACTGAAGATAGATACAAAATGCTGCAGTGATTCAGTGTGTCTGGTAGTTTCTCTGGAGTAAAGGAATTGGTGACATTTCGAGCTGAGAATGGTTTTGACCTGAAATGTCATCTAATCCTTCTCTCCAGAGATGTGCCTGACCCACTGAGTTACTCCAGCATTTTGCGTCCATCTTCAAAGGCACCCAGTGTGTAGGAAGGAACTGCAGATGCTGGTTAACCGAAGATAGACACAAAAAGATGGGAGTACCTCAGTGGAACTACTTCAGCATTTTGTGTCCATCTTTAAAGTCATCCAATTGTCTTTAGCCATTTTCAGTTATGCTGAGGTTGGGAGGGGTGCTATATCAATGTAAGCAGAGAGGCTTTACCAGGATGTTGGATGGAGCATTTCCTTATGAGGGGAGGCTGCACAAATCAGGGTTGTCTTCCTTCAAGCTGAGGAGACCTTGTTTAAAATTCAAAGCAATGTTGTACTGTGAGGCATTAGAGATTTAGATTGAGGATGAATTATCTCACCCAGTGGGTTGTTCAATCAGAAAACACACAGTCTGAGGTGGAGGCACAGACTGTAACAAAATTTAACAAGTATTTACATGAGCATTTGTTTCACCAAGGCATTGACGGTGATGGGCTAACTGCAGGTAAATGGGAGCCATATAGAAAAGAACAAAGACAGTGGCGCAGCTGTAGTGTTGCTGCCTTACAGCGCCAGAGACCCGGGTTTGATCCTGACTACAGGTGCTGTCTGCACAGAGTTTCTGCGTTCTCCCCACGACCGCGTGAATTTTCCCATGGTGTTCCAGTTTCCTCCCACACTCCAAAAATGTACAGGTTTGTAGTTTAATTGGCGTCGGTAAAAGTGGCAAATTGTCCCGAGTGTGTGCTGGTGTAACGGGGATCGCTGGGCGGCACAGACTCGGTTGGCCGAGGGGTTTATTTCCTCGCTATATATCTAAACTAAGCTATGGTCAGAAAGGACGTGGTGGGCCAAAGGGCCTGTTTCTGTGCTGCACCATTATGGAACTATCCACACTAATCCTTTTCTCCAACATGCTGGAGAACAGGTTAGATAGATGGTATAGATAGATGCACGATAATTCAATGATATCTTATAGTCACATGTACCTAAGTGCAGTGAAATGCTTTGTTTTGCATACAACCTGGTAAAATCATGGAGCAGACCTCACCTAAGCAGTATGCAAGTGTCGCCACGTTTTGGCACCGACAAAAGTTGCTGCCTTTCACTTCCTGACCATTTACAGATTTGGAGTTGAGCGTTCCATGTGGCCACAGTTGCCGGTGCAATTATATCACAACACAAGGAGGTGGGAAAGCAGACAGGATAGAAAAATAGTATACCAGCACCTTTTAAATCTCTTTACTTATCAATTGAGAGGAATATCATGAGAGGAATCGATCAGGTAGATGCACAGAAGGTGAAAAGGTTGGAATCTGAGGGGTAACTTTTTCACACAAAGGGTGGTGGGTATATGGAACAAGTTGCCAAAAGAGGTAGTTGAGGCTGGGACTATCCCAACATTTAAGAAACAGTTAGACAGGTACGTGGATAGGACAGGTTTGGAGGGATATGGACTAAACGTGGGCAGATGCGACTGGTGTAGCTGGGGCATGTTGGCCGGTGTGGGCAAGTTGGGCTAAAGGGCCCGTTTCCACGCTGTATCACTCTGTGACTAATTTACTTTTAGATTTTTCTCTGCTCGGATGCGATGCAGGAGGAGATTTAAAAAAAAAGAAAAAAAGTACTTAACAAAATGTAGATTGAACCAAAAAAGGAGTGCGACAAAGCTTGGTGACTGGCCAAGACGAGCACACAAGTGGTGCCATTTACAGGTCATTAACGCACCAAATGGTGCCGGGGTAATTGGGTTTTATGAGCCACAAACATGCAGTTTCCCACTGGGCTGGAGCTGCAATAACACAGCCAAGCCGGGTGATAAACAGACCTCCTTCACACACCCATCAAACCAGTTTCCTCAACAGGGCAAAGCCAGCCACAACCAAACAACTGTGTGTCACTCAGCGAGGGCCTCCCTGTGACTTTGATGCAGCTTTGTTGATTTATGACAACAACTTTGCGTTTTCTGCCAAATGTGTGATCCGTGCAGCAAAGAGGGGTTTTTTCCCCTCCCTTTTTGCACTTCCAAACCTCCCCTCCTCCCCCCTCACCCAGCTCGCTTCTATTAAACGGGCTTTATAACCAGGAATTTGATGCCTGGAATTGCTTCCCACAATGGCCCCTTTAATGGCTGGGACAATGGAGGCACTGCATCTCTCCCCTCTGTCAACTCACTGCACTGTACAGCCTCACAGGGACAAAGAGCGGAGCCAGCTCTTCATCAAAGGCCACCGTGAAATCCACTGCCTGGACAGAAATGCCAGGAATTCCCATTCAACAGAAGTCCTTCTGGGGCGGAGGCTGTGAAATGGAGTTAAAAACGACAGCAGCAAAAATGAATGGAAAGATCAAAAGGAAAAGTGGGGCTTTATTTTGTTTTGTGTGTGAATTTATCAAAAGCTGCAACCAAAGGTAAGCATTTTGCACCCAAGTTACAAAACCTAGTACATTGAGTTATATTGCCAATTTGTATAATGGAACTTAAAATTGTAGTTAAAAATCTTTTTCTTTCCAAAGTTGCTGCCTGACCTTCTGATTATCACCAGCATTTTCAGCTCACGTTCCAGTTAGACTTTAGATACAACATGGAAACAGGCCATTCGGCCCAATGAGTCCACACCGACCAGCGAACACCCCATACACTAGCACTATCTCACCCACTAGGGACAAGTTACAACTCACCCAAGCCAATTAATCTATAAACCTGTATGTCTTTGGAGTGTGGGAGGAAAGCGTAGCACCCAGAGAAAACCTACGTAGTCACAGGGAGAACGTACAAACTCCGTACAAACAGCACCCATAGTCAAGGTCTCTGGCACTGTAAGGCTGCAACTTTACCGCTGCGCCACTGTGCTGCCCTTCATAATAATCAGCTGGTAGATGATAAACAGAACAAAATAGGGGATGGACAGATGGAACTAAGCAGGGTAGGAGATAAAGGGTGAATAAAAGGCTTAAGGCTGTTCTGTATAAATACTTCAGTTTATTCTCACTAAATACTCACCCCTACTCAGCCAAGAATAATTGAACAACTCCGCGTCAAGATGCCGATGGGATTCCTCTTTGGCAATCCTTCCCCATCATTCTCGACTCGAAACGTCACCCATTCCTTCCCATCCAGAGATGCTGCCTGTCCCGCTGAGTTACGCCAGCATTTTGTGTCTATCTTCCCTGTAGATGGTGGCTTGCTTCCACCATGGTCCCGTGTGTTTCGAGGAGACCGAAGAGGCCAATGTTGGAACCGCGGAGAGTTCCACAGACGGGACAGGAGCTGGAGTTGTTGGATTACTTGTGAGGTGGTCCTCTCCTTCTGCCATTGCTGACGGACTTCTGTATGCTCCTAGAACATGGACCCCAGGCTGGAAACACAAGAGACTGCAGCTGCTGGAATTTGGAGCAAAAGAAAAAGAACTCTGGATGAACTCAGCAGGTCAGGCAGCATCTGTGGAGGGAAAAAGGTGGTCAATGTTTTGCATGAAGAGTCTGCATCAGGACTGAGTCTAGAGAGGAGATGGCCAGTATCTCACACGTATTTAACTCATTTTGTCACACGCATGCTCTCACCCCACACCTTCCAAGACAGTACATGGGTAGAGTTCACCTGGCCCTCACCTTTCATCCCAGCTGAACATCATCTTTTGCAAGAAGGGTTTCGGCCCGAAACGTTGCCTATTTCCTTCGCTCCATAGATGCTGCTGCACCCGCTGAGTTTCTCCAGCTTTTTTGTGTAACCTTCATCTTTTGCAACATCTGCCAAGTGCAATCGGATTTCACCACCAATCACTTCTTCTCTCCCCCCCCCCCCCCTTTCTGCTTTCCACCCCCCTCTCTCCGTGACTCCCTCCCCCCCAGCCACCTGTCCCCTGGCACTTTCCCCAGCAACACTTGACCCAACACCTCCATCACCACCATCCAGGGACCCAAACTGCTCTTCCAGGCGAGCCAGTGATATAAATACACTGTATCCTCCAACTGATCTACTGTATCTTCAGCTCTCGCTGTGGCCTCCTCTACAATGACGAGACCAAGTGTAGACCAGACGACCATTTTGCAGAACTCTTGTCCTTTCTCTACAAACGACATCTTGATCTCTTGCTGAAATTTCAACGCCCCTTCCCACACTGACCCATCTGTCCTCAGCTTTCTTCACCACCATGACGAGGCCAAGCACAAAATAGAGGAACGGCAACCGCATATTCTGTTGGGTAGCCCATGGCCCAATCATTGAATTTTCCCATTACAGGTGAGCCACTGTAAATGTGTTCCTTTCCCATTCTCAACATTCCATCCATGGATCTCCCTCCCTTGGAGTTCACCTTACCCATCCCCACCTCCTCCCCCCCCCCGGCTCCTTGCTACTTAGAATCATCTCCCGCTCCCATCTGTCTCCATCCGCCCATCAGCTATGCAAGGCTTTCTGCTCCCTCACTTCACCTTTCCTATACCCCTCCCCTGCTAGGTTTCATCTGTCCATCCTTCCTACCAAATCTTCTTCCCATTCTCACCTACCACCCTCAGCCTTATTCCTCACCCCTCCTGGCTCCAACTGCCTATATATTTGTCTTTGTATCTTGTATCCACCAGCCTCTGCCACATCATTCCCCCTCCCTCTACCCCACTGGGCTTTACCAAACCTTCATTCCCCCCTTCATCTGGTTCAACCTATCATCTGCCAGGTTCTGTCTCACCTCTCCCTCTCACTACTATATACAGGCCAAAAAAACAAAGTGCTGGAGGAACTTAGCAGGTCAGGCAGCATCTGTGGTGTGAAATAGATAGATGATATTTCAGGTTGGAACCCTTCTTCAAAATGATTAGGTTAGGGGAGAGCAAGCGAGAAAAGAGAGGAGGGGGTGCGAGACAAAGCCTGGCAAGTGATAGGTGGATACAGGTAAGTGGGGGGGGGGGGGTGATTGGCAGGTGGGTGGAGTAAGTGATAAAGCCTTGAGGTGAAAAGAAGACAAAAGGATGTCAGATAGGTGATAGCCGGTAGGCATGGACATGGTGGGCCGAAAGGCCTGTTTCCACGCTGTATCTCTAAACTAAAACTAATTGAGGGAAACCACTTTGAGCTGTGCTGGATGCTGTCAGCTGACACAAGCGAAGGACCAAAGATATAGCATATAACCCCGCATACTGGCATCCATCTCCAGACTGATTTCCGGGGTGTCACAGGAGGTTGCTGCATTATCCTATGTGCAGAGATTTTTGCAAACTGGGCTGAATTCAGATTCAGATTCAGATTCAATTTTAATTGTCATTGTCAGTGTACAGTACAGAGACAACGAAATGCATTTAGCATCTCCCTGGAAGAGCGACATAGCAAACGATTTGAATAAATAATAATAAGTGTCCGGGGGGGGGGGGGGTGATTGGCAGTCACCGAGGTACGTTGTTGAGTAGAGTGACAGCCGCCGGAAAGAAGCTGTTCCTCGACCTGCTGGTTCGGCAACAAAGAGACCTGTAGCGCCTCCCGGATGGTAGGAGGGTAAACAGTCCATGGTTGGGGTGAGAGCAGTCCTTGGCGATGCTGAGCACCCTCCGCAGACAGCGCTTGCTTTGGACAGACTCAATGGCGGGGAGCGAGGAACCGGTGATGCGTTGGGCAATTTTCACCACCCTCTGCAATGCCTTCCGGTCGGAGACAGAGCAGTTGCCATACCATACTGTGAAGCAGTTGGTAAGGATGCTCTCGATGGTGCAGCGGTAGAAGTTCACCAGGATCTGAGGAGACAGATGGACCTTCTTCAGTCTCCTCAGGAAGAAGAGACGCTGATGAGCCTTCTTGATCAGAGTAGAGGTATTGTGGGTCCAAGAGAGGTCATCGGAGATGTTGACTCCCAGGAACCTGAAGCTAGAAACACGTTCCACCTCCGTCCCGTTAATGTGGATGGGGGTGTGCGTGCCGCCTCTGGACTTCCTGAAGTCTACAATGAGCTCCTTGGTCTTCTTGGAGTTAAGGGCCAGGTTGTTGTCAGCGCACCATGCTGCTAAGTGCTGGACCTCCTCCCTGTGACGTTTCTGTGAACTCTCTGTGAAGTTTAGAGAAAGGAGGAACAACCTCCTTCAAACATACAATATTGTTTCATGGCTCAACAACAGATGCATGGAAGAAGCTATTTACCCCTGACTGGGATGTCTGAAGTGAGAGCTCAGAATTTTGAAATGAAGGGTCAGCCATATGGGATGGCAATGAGAATTTATTTCTTCACCTAGAAAAAAATTAATCCTTAAAATTTGCCACACAGAAAAATAGTGGAGACCATCACCAAGTATATTGAATGGGGTGAGTTGTGGGAATCTGGGACTGAGTAACTGATCAGCCACAATCTTATTAAATGGTCGAACTGGTACAAGGAACCTACTCCTACTTCTGTGTCTTCTGCTCACTTAACTGATTAAAGTATTTACTCTTGTAATATGGGAACTGTCTTCATGCTGTGCCTTTTTCACTGGTTAAAACTGCAACCCATCCAACTTCATCACGTACCGTTTTGGTCTCCTAATCTGAGGAAAGACATTCTTGCCATAGTACAGAGAAGGTTCACCAAACTGATTCCTGGGATGTCAGGACTTTCATATGAAGAAAGACTGGATAGACTTGGCTTGTACTCGCTAGAATTTAGAAGATTGAGGGGGGGATCTTATAGAAACTTACAAAATTCTTAAGGGGTTGGACAGGTTAGATGCAGGAAGATTGTTCCCGATTTTGGGGAAGTCCAGAACAAGGGGTCACAGTTTAAGGATAAAAGGGAAATCTTTTAGGACTGAGATGAGAAAAACATTTTTTACACAGAGAGTGGTGAATCTCTGGAATTCTCTGCCACAGAAGGTAGTTGAGGCCTGTTCATTGGCTATATTTAAGAGGGAGTTAGATGTGGCCCTTGTGGCTAAAGGGATCAGAGGGTATGGAGAGAAGGCAGGTACAGGATACTGAGTTGGATGATCAGCCATGATCATATTGAATGGCGATGCAGGCCCGGGTTCCTCTGGTTGGAGCGGGGCTGGGCTAGAGTTGCTGCTGGCTGTGAGTCTCGGGGATCTCCGTGCTTGCAGTCGGTGTCCCGTTGGTCCTGACGTCTCTGGCCACCCCCCTGGACTGGAGCTGAGACTGGGAACTGTACCGCCCTTGCCCCCTCCCTCTGCAACTGCAAACAACCCCACAGTTCCCAGTCTCAGCTCCTGTACAGGGGGGTGGCCGGAGACGTCACAGCCCGAGCTGCGCCGCCTTATCCGCATGTGTTGGGGGGGGGGGGGGGGGGGGGGGGGAGAAACGGACAAGTTGTCATGCACACTTGTCATTGGGCAGCCAGGGAATTTGTGTTCCCTCCCCCCCCACCCATGTTTTAAAAGCGATTCCGCCCATGCGGCCAGGTGGTATCCAATTCAGGTTGGAAGAAATGTGCTATTAAATCAATAGATGTACTCAGGGCATATCACAAGGACCCTTTCTCCTCCACCACCATGGAACTCGGAGAGATCCTGTTGAACACAGTCGGGGAGGACCGAAGGCAAGTCTGGAAGGAGTTGATAGAAAACACCAACATGACCAATAACAGCAGGAAGGCATGGGCCACAATCCGCCGCCTCGGTGAAGATCATACCACACCGCCCACGCTCACAACAGTCACAGACCTAAGACTTTTGCCTCCATCACAGTGAGGAGATGCTGGGTGGACTCACTGTGGTGGATGTTAATATGTGTTTATTGTTGTTTTATTGTATTGTATTATATGTATGACTGCTGCAATTTCGTTCAGACTTCGGTCTGAATGACAATAAAAGGCTATCTATCTATCTAGTTGCAGCACAGCTGGTGGCAAACGGTCGTAGCCAAAATCGGCGCAGACCCACAGGAGAATACCGCTGGACAGCAGTAACAGACCGCCTACAACCAGCCAGCGCCCTCACCAAGCCCTTCGACCTAGAAGAACTCGAAGCTGCAATGAGCATGCTGAAACCTGGGAAAGCAGCAGGAATCGATGATGTACTGACGGAAATGATACAGCACCTTGGACATAAAGCAAAGACCTGGTTCCTAGCAATGCTGAACTCATGCATGGCACAGAAAACAACCCCACCTGTATGGAGAAAGGCCAAGACTCGCAATTCCCAAACCTGGAAAGGACCCATCATCCCCAAAGAGCTACAGACCTATTTCCCTCCTCTGCATCACCTACAAGCTCTACGAGAGGCTACTACTCCAACGCCTTATGCCACTTATAGACTCCAAGCTTACTAAAGATCAAGCTGGCTTCCGCCCTGGCCGCTCCTGTGCCGGGCAGCTACTGAACCTCACCCAACACATTGAGGACGGTTTTGAGTGCAAACTCATCACCGGAGCAGCTTTCATAGATCTCACCGCTGCCTACGACACTGTCCAGCACCGCACCATGATCAGGAAACTGTTTGACATGACTGGTGACCTCGACCTGTGCCAAGTCATCAAAAGCCTTCTCAACAACAGGCGCTTCTTCGTTCAACTAAACGACAAGAAGAGCAAATGGAAAGCCCAAAAGAATGGCCTACCACAAGGCAGCATACTGGTCCACCTCCTCTTCACCATCTACACCAACGACCAACCACTTCCCCCACAATGCCGCCGCTTCATCTATGCTGATGACCTCTGCATCACCACCCAACAGGAGAACTTCCAGAAGATCGAGTCTGTCCTGGAAAGCGCCCTCCAAGAGATGACAACCTACTACAATAACAACCACCTGAAACCCAACCCATCAAAAACCCAACTATGCAGCTTCCATCTTAAAAATCGAGATGCAGGAAAACAACTGAGCGTCTCATGGGATGGCCACAAACTCCAACCACCTCCACCCCGTGTACCTCGGAGTCACACTCGACAGGACACTCTCTTTCAAAACCCACCTTCAGAACACCAAAGCCAAGGTCAACACTCGCAACAACACCCTGCACCAACTGGTAAACTCAAAGTGGGGCGCTGATCCACCAACCATCCGTGCAACTGCCCTAGCCCTGTGCTTCTCCACAGCTGAATACGCGTGCTCAAGCTGGAGCCGCTCCCACCACACCAAACTGGTTGACACAGCCCTCAACGACACCTGCCGCATTATCACGGGATGCATAAAGACAACGCCAGACCCGTGCCTCTACGCCCTAGCTGGTATTGCGCCCCCCCCCCCATATCAGACGATCCATCGTAGCCCAAGACGAGCGGAGAGCACAGGAGATCGATACCAGGCACCCCTTGCACGGACACACAGCACCTCCACCCCGACTGAAATTTAGAGCCAGTTTCTTGCAGATAATCCCACCTCTCCAGACAACCAAAGAAACAGCAAGGACCAACATCTGGAAAGATGAATGGAACCAGCTCAACACACGAGCCCACGACTGGATGGAGAGAGGAATCACTCCGACTGAATGCCTCGCCAGCGGGCACGACCTCCCGTGGCCAACCTGGAAGACCCTCAACAGATTAAGTGTGGAGCAGGGGAGGTGCAAAGCACTTATGAAAGCATGGAACTACCAGGCAGAAGACACATGCAGCTGTGGAGCAGTACAATGTCCCACCTACTGGAGTGTGACGACGCCCCCCAGTGCAGCCCCCAGGACCTGGCTGAACCGACCCGACCAGCTGTGACCTGCGCCAGATACTGGCAGAATGACATCTGAGATTGCAACGGAGTCGAAGAAGAAGAATAGAAGTACTGATCACAGGAGAGCAAATATCAGCAGAATATCTGGAAGAGATTTTCAATGGAAAGCGAGGCGATTGCAAATTCACTTCCATCCAGTATTAATATGCTTTTTTGACACCGTCTACGAACTTTCTCTGATGAGGAAAATAATGTATTATAACTTTCCACGTGAGCCATACGTGGGAAGGACTGAAACTACTGTTTTTGGTTCCTGTCAAAATAAATCTGCTCGTGGGTCAGCCAGGGAATTGCCCAAAGCACAGACTGCAGACATAAAACCACATACTTCTATTTCTAATATTCCCCATTTCCACTCCCACCCTTGCATAGCAACAAACAGGATCTTCAGCCTTTGACCAAGTTGCCCAATCACAACGCCCTCCATAATGTTTGGGACATAGACCCATCATTTATTTATTTGCCTCTGTACTCTATGATTTGAGATTTATAATAGAATGTGGTTAAGGTGAACCTTGTCAGATTTTAATAAAGCCCATTGTTATACATGTTGGTTTCACCATGTAGAAATTACAGCAGTGTTCATACATAGTCCTCCCACCCCCCCTCCCTTTCAGGGCACCATAATGTTTAGGACACAGTAATGTCATGTAAATGAAAGTAGTCATGTTTAGTATTTTGTTGCATATCCTTTATATGCAATGACTGCTTGAAGTCTGCAATTCATGGACATCACCAGTTGCTGGGTGTCTTCTCTGGTGATTTGCCAGGCCGGTATTGCAGCCATCTTTAGCTTATGGTTATTTTGGGCTAGTCCCCTTCGTTTTCTCTTCAGCATATGAAAGGCATTTGTTTGAACTTGAGCAGATAGGATGTGTCCATATATTTCAGAATGATAAGTGAGCCAGTACCTTCAGCAGCCATACATGCCCAGGCCATGTTTCACAGATGAGGTGGTATGCTTTGGATCTTGGGTAATTCTTTCTCTCCTCCATACTTTGCTCTTGCAATCACTCTGATACAAGTTAATCTTCGTCTCATCTGTCCACAAGACCTTTTTACAGAACTGTGGTTGCTCTTTTAAGTACTTCTTGGCAAACTGTAACTGGCCATCCTATTTTTGTGGCTAACCAGTGGTTTGCATCTTGCAGTGCAGCCTCTGTATTTCATTTTGGAAGCCCCCCCCCCCCATCTTCCACTTTCCCTCCCACCCTTCCTCCCCCTCTCTATTCCTCCTTCCTTTTTTCTTCCCTCCCCTAACAGTCTGTGGCCATAGCACTATGTATAAAGCCCATAGCGCTCCAGCTGGCCATTTTTAGAACCCATAACGCTGTTCATTAAATTTCCATGCATTAAACTGACAGCGCTGTTTAAACCTGGAGCGGGACAGGCAGATCAAAGCTTAACAAAAAATCTTGAAACTTAATATACTAATAGATTTAATCTGCTATAATTTTTAGAGGTACAGTATGACTTTTTATATCCTTGCATTTAAGCAGCAAGATGAAACAGGAAGTCGGGCTGATTTTTTAAAAATCCGCATTTTACAAAGCAAATCCGTACATCCGTATTCTGATCGCATTTCCGCACAAAATACAGAAAATCTGTACTACTTGGCAGCTCTGTTAGATCCTTCCACTGTAACACCCTTCAAATTAACCAGGTTGTTGTCAATTAAACAGAATAGGAAGAAATTGGGTCGCAGTTCATTGTGGCCACTTTTTTAAAACAAAATCCCGAAGGTACAGACGTATTAATAGAATAACTTCTGAAACCATACAAGAATGTGTTAACTGTAAACAAATTTTATTGAACTTTCATCCAGATAAAATTGCACAAACATCAATTTAGGCTTTCAAACACACAGGAATAAGAAGTGTTCCAGGTCAGTAAACCTCATTCTTTGGTGCAGAGGCTGGGTCTTACAATTCAGAGGTAAATTATATAATAGGGAGGAAAAAAATTACCCGTCACCTTACTGTAAAGACAAGCCCAAGAGGAATTTTCCTTTAAAATGAACTTTTTTTTGGTAGTCGAGGACCCCATTTTCCCCTCTCCTATAAGCAGTGGTAACCACCAATGAACATTAAATGCTGGGTTGTTGCACAACAGTAACTTAAACAATACTGCTTGGACATCTTTAAATACAGAAACAGGCTCTGTTATTTTGAGGCACTTGTCTAAGTTTGAGAAAAGGGCCTTTGACCACTTGCACCAGACATTTTAATGCTATCCCCTTAATCTGGAACAGACTACAGTTAAAATTAGAACAGAGGCAATAAGCAAAATCACATCTTACACAAATCAATAGAACTTTTGCTTTTTTATGCAGCTCTGCCTCGAAAATAATGAGCCTGGAACTTAGTTTCACTGTTTTTAGAAAACAGCGAAAACTTGTTAAGCTATATATTACGTCTTCTCAACCAGGATTTCTGGATCTTGGACCAGACACTTAAATTCTCAAGAATAAATTTTGAAAAAAGTCTGCTTAACTAGTGGTTTGAAACCCAGTTTCAGAATATAAAAAAAAAACTTAAGCACTTCATAAAATCAGTCCACAAAAACAAAATTTGTCTAAACAAACAGCATATCAGGTGCTCCCATTAACAACTGGAGTCACATCTTGTCAATGAAAAAGTCAACTCTTGTCTACATTATAACATTATCCAACTATCAGGTGTGTGAAATGGGTTATTAAATTCCAGATCAGTTTTGAGACAACAGTAGCATGGGCTACTAAAAGGACAAATCCTGCAAAGACTAAATTGGACCTACTCCAAGTGCTCCACTCACCAAATTTCTATTCTGCAGGCATATTTGTGGATTATGAACAACCTCTACAGCCTGTAACCCAACTGGTTCCCAAATCTACCTTATCTGAGCATCCTCTCTGCCAAGCATGGCACTGCCACCTCACAACCAGCAATTAACCTACACTTTAGGTATAAACAAACCACATTCAATAGAGAAAGGAAAACTGGTGGCTACTATGTTATCCACTCAATAATATCAAATGAGAAACTCCATACTTCGACAGAAATCTCACCCATTGAAAAAGGCTGCGTCAAAGTGTCCTTATATAGTAATGAACTGGCACATGGAGCATTAAGCAGAGCCAATTAGAAAATTGGTTATCCAACATCAAATTTTCCTGCTGTTTCTCTTTGATGTCATTGAGTTCATAGAAAAATAGCAAAATGACCTTTCACACAGTAAATGATTTACCAAGAAATTAAATTTAAATTATTAGTGGGAAGAAGGAGCAATGCTGAAATTGTAAACACCCATTTTTTTGGAAAATATTTCCTGAAGTTGAACTTCAGCTACTGTCAAACCAAGTGAAGACACAGCAAACAGAATGAGAATTTCTAAACTGTGGCAAAAGGAGGTAACCTAGCTAGACTAGTAAAATCTTTTACACCAACCAGTATTCAATTACTACTTTGTTCTACACTTTGTTTAAGCAGCTGATTCATGGGTTCCATTAAAATCCCAGTATAAAAAAAATGCACAATAGCCCCCGGTGCAAGCTGTTCACCCAATGGCAGGTGAGCCAACTGGGTTCCAATATGAGGTAGTTTGAAGCTGCCGCAGAAAGAACTACCGAGGTAGACAAAAGCCATTACCTGACAAGGCACGAGAACCACATCTTGCATCCCCAAAACCTTCAGAGGATAGGGTCACTTCCCTGAGAATTATGTATCATTTAGACCCTAGCCTCTAAATTATTGGCTTCTTAGGGTTCTGCAAGTTGATGTTTTGTTTAGACTATGAGGTAAGATACTGTGCCTGATTAAGTTGAAGAATTGTGAACATAATCCATTAAGCATTTTCAGTCAATTTTCTCTGCATTTGCTTGTAAGGCTGTGCGAAGTGTTTTGTGAATTCTCAAGCTAATAGACTAAGGAGGTTTGTACAAAATTGGAAAGTGATGTCATTTTGAAAACTCCCAAACCTTAAATCATACAATTCAAAGTGTATACATATCCAGATCAAGATCATATTAAGTTACCAACTGGACAACAAGACATTTAAGTCAAATAAGAATAAAGAGTTATTTAGGGGAAAAAAGGGAACTTCATCACCCCTGAATCCAACCTTTAACTAGCAGTTTTGCATCTGGAAAAGGTCCCCCAATCTTTCATATTACATATGGTCCCACTAAAACTATGTTCAAGAGACTAATTCAAAAGCAAATTAGAACTGAAAAGCCATTCCATCAAATATATTCTTATGACTTCATAGGGAACAACATGATCAGATAGATCACACTTTACATTAGCAAAGATTCCCCCAAGCAAAGTACAGTACTGGATAAAATGTGTTACTCCATTACTGCAGACTTCACTTTGAATTCTGCTTCACATGAATTAACTCACAGTATCAAAAGAAATAATTTAAATGGGAACAACCTATTTTGTTTTCAGAAGGTAAAATTTGTTTTGAAGATTGTGGATCACTGCTACCCCAACATAAGTCAATAATATGGTACATTAACAAACTGATGAATTATACGTTATTTTGGTGCTTAACGGCAGCAGGATTACCTTTTAAAAGCACCCCAGATGGGGGTGTCAAGTGTGTGCTTGTATCTTTAAATTTGTGCTAAGGAAAAGAAATGCCTTCAAGAGATTTTAAGGCAGTCCACCCAAAGTTGCAACTGCATAAATCTCAAAGCCAGAGTACAGTATTCAAAATACAATAACTAGATTTAGTAGGGTTTGAATTCTAAAGACAATACTTATTTCATATTTCAAAGAGTTGGAGAGCTTTAAAGATTTCAAATTAATGGGGTTCCTTAACAGTTTTGCGTGAATCATTAACCACTGCTCATGAACAAATTCCTATTGTGTAAAATAAAAGCCATTCTACACTACAACAGCTAACCACAATATATCAAACCAACTGTTACAGTCCATCTGAAGCAGCACATTAGCCAGTTTCATCTTTAAGGCTAAACTGATCCATTAGGGAGATCACAATTATGTAGAACACCCACATTTATAAATAGCTTTTGGATCACATGAATTATGAAGCATTTTCCAATCTTACTGAAGATCAGCCAAAAGTAATCATTCTCCATACTTGGGAACAAACAGAACCTAAAGTCACTGCCCCATCATAATAAATTGGCCACTATTTTGTTAATCACCATTCCCCCCACCATCACCAATTATTCCAACAAATAGTCAACATAGCTTTGAGTAGGGATAAAATTGCTCTGTATTTTTAGACCCTATGGTTTAGAACTCAAAACAACTTTTCCCCCCGAAGTTCTCCCAATAGTTCATTGTTGCTATTGACTGTGCTCAGCAATGCAAATTCCTTCTGGGCCAACCCCACGTTTTGATAAGCAGCCTTAGGAGCTGAACTTCAGCAAAGTACCAAAAGCAAACATTGTCACAAATGAGCACACCTCATTTTTAAACAAAAACAATTATACAAAAAAGTGAATATTTAGAATCCCTAGCCTTCGTGGATTTTAAACTACTGGACCCTTTCCTCCCCATTCATGGCGGCAGGAATGGAATATACATTTTTTGCAAACAGCAGAGGTACAAATAACAGCAGGAAGATGGCTTTAAAGATTTTTTCAAAATCTGTGCCTGTAACAGTGAATACCAAAACCAGTAAGGCAGATGATCTAATGGAGCATCCTAGCATGTCAGATGAAACTGGCCATGTTAAAATTATACAATTTTGGTTGTTAACTTTTTTTAAACAAATATTTTGTGAAATGCCTGTTTATATGCTGCAGTTCCAGACTGTATAAATACTGATCTTTTTAAACTAAAATCTGAATTGAAGGCTGTACTGGAAATTTGCATAAACTTAATTTAAAAGAGTTTTAAAGAGACATGGTCTCATCTCTAAACTAACAGGCTGCTTTTGGACTACAGAGAAAATAAGAGATTCAGAGATGGAATTAAATCTATTGAACTATCCTTGCTCCTATACTAAAGCAGATATATATATATATATATGATAAATATATATATTCTCAACTATTAGCTACAACCAAAAATCTGCCACAGTATTCATACAGCATTGTTACAATCAGTAATTCAGCCAGTCCTTGTGGGTCTTCATTTTTCAATTGCTTCAGCATATGACAAAATCATTATGCTCATGCTGAAAAGAATCAAACTATTTTCTACTAAAGGACAGAATAATACAAACCACGTTCTCTAAATCCCACCAGTAAACAACTGATCAGCTCTTCTCAAAATAAACCAGAAATATTGCAAAAAGCACAATTACGTCCAAACACAATTGCTCAATGATGGATTGGATGATTGAAGATTTTCCCATTGAGAAAGCCTGGTATTGAGAACAGTTTAGAGAGTCAAATTAGGTGCATGCTTAACCTTTGCCCACAGCATTGGTAACAGCACATGTATTAAAGCAGTCTTGCACCAAGCAACACCAGTGGGCTTTCCCCCCCAGAAATCATTTTTCACCCAATCTCAATTAGGACTAAACAAGAGCCAAGAAAAAGCTTTTTTTTTTTTTTTAAACCAGCCAATTCTCACTTCCAATGCAAAGTAATACTGCCTCCAAGACCAAATACAGCCTACTAATAGAGTAGGAAATAGATTTCATAAAGGTACCTGAGATAGCAGTAGAGGTAAATATATTTTGATTATCCCAGGTGCCATAAATATAGTTTGATCTTCAGGGTATCAAATGACAACTCCATTTTTTTTTATATACAACACCCCAAATAAACACTAAGAACCCTCAAGAGCTTCTATGTGCATCAGGCCAAATAACATTACACCCTAACAACAACAAAAAGAGGTATTTAGTTTACATTCAGGTGGAGTGTAGGGTTACATTCAGAAAGTGTAGGGCTAAACATACAAGATGTTCAATATTGAATAATCCCTGAAAACAAAATGTATGCAGGTAGACAGCCAAAGCCTTTATCAGTCACCCACAATTGGCCACTTTTAGGCTATACAAGTGGCCAATAGTCTTCCTACCTGAGAGATTTTCATTAAATAAAGCTACAGGACAACTTTAATACTAAGAAACAAGTCTTTGGATTCAGATCATAAAGGCACCAAATGCCTGGACACATTTGCACAGTTCCATGGAAATATCCAAACATTAGTCAGCCCAACATCTGCAGGCAGTGAGGTAGGTCTGCTATAAATTTATGTAGTTTTGAAGTAGTCTCACAGCTCAAGCTCACACTTTTACCAACATGAGGTAGATGACTGCAGCACAGGAAAAAAAACAAACTGTCTTCTATAGGGAAAACAATTAAGACATTGTCCCTGAGCAACAAATCCACAATATAGAAAAACAAGAACACAGCATTATTAAAATAAGAGGATACGATTGTTGCCAAAGTCGACGACCACTATCAGTCCATCTGGCATTAGGGCTATTCCAGATGGACGATCCATCTGCCCAAAGCCACTGCCTTGGGTCCCAAACTTGCACAGGAAGTTGCCATTTGGTTCAAAGATCTGAATGCGATGATTCCTGGAATCGGCTACAATTATGCGGCCTTCTTGGTCAATAGCCACACCCTGAGGGCGAAGGAACTGTCCATTACTTGTGCCTTCAGAACCAAGGAAGCGTGCTGACTGGAAGTCAGGGTGGATCACCAGCAGCCGATGATTGTTGAAATCTGTTACCACAAGGTGTCCTTCATGGTTAAAGGCCACACCACGGGGAGAATCAAAGTGCTTCCACAATGCCCCCTCAAAGCCATATTTACTTACAAAGTTCCCATCTGGGCCAAAAAGCTGAACTCTGTGATTGCGAGTATCAGACACCAGAATCTTTCCATCAGTATTGACTGCAACATCCCAAGGATAGTTGAATTGACCATTCTTGCTGCCTTTCTCCCCAAATTTAAGGATGAATTGCCCATCAAAGGTGAAAACCTGAATGCGGTGGTTGTCCTTATCGGCCACTATGATCCGACAATTCTGATCACAGGCAACTCCAGCAGGACGATCAAATTGTCCAGGTCTAGAACCCGCCGTTCCAAACTTATGGTGGTAGGTTCCACTCGGTGTGAACACCTGGACACGGTTATTGCTGCGATCAGCAATGACAATATAACCCTCTTTGTTGACACAGACGCCCCATGGACGACAAAGCTGCCCATCTTCATCCCCTTCTCCACCAAAAGAGCAAATCGGAAGCCCAATTCCCGTGTAGTTGCGACCCGCTTTGACAATTACACGAAAGGGGCTATTCTCAATATGCTGCCCACGAATAGTAACTGAGACTACATGTTCTCCTTCCAGATGTGGGGAGTAATTAACGGTATAGGTGCCATCATGATGATCAAGAACATCAGCCCGAAAGAGGCACCCATCAGGCCCCATAATCACAACAACTACCAAGTCACCACCTGACGATCTCCCTTCACCAGTATGATCCTTGGTGATCACAGTGAAGCTGCTCATCTTCCCACGCAATGCCCGCTTCAATCCCTCACCAGCAGCTGTGGATATTGGTGCATATGCACTGCTACTGATTATGCCGAGTGACTTTATGGCCTTGTATAGTACACCGTCAGGTGGAATGAAGGAAAGCATGTCATCATCTTGAGGTTGAAGGAGATTTCTAAGTTTCTTCAGGTCTTGGATTTGGACAAACATTTGCTCTTTTGCCAAGAGTACATCCACATCTCTCCCATCCAATAGCGCTTTCTGCACACAGTCTATTGTGCTCTCCAGCCTGGTGAGATTTTCACGCAGTGCTTCCACTTGGAGGTGCAGTGTCTTGGCCTTCATCTGCCGGATCTTTTCAACCTGTTGACATGAAAGATTTAAATGAATTGTCAATATTAAATAATATTCTAAATATTTGTTTTAACCAAACTAATTTTATTCTCACACCCTCAAAATAAGTTTATCATTTGGTCACTGATGTTTTGCTCAGAGATTTTCAGTATGGAAGAGTCTACGGAGCTAGAGAAAATCCCGCCTTCACCAGGCATCCACACCCGCTGCATTTTCAATTGGGATTACTCAAATTAGGGATAAAGGACTAATAGTTATGTTAATAGACAAGATTCCAGGAATCCCAACAATAATGGAGCAAGTTTAACTTATTTTTTACTTTAACCTATTTGGCTCACATTTCAAGATTCCTATGCAATTTAAAAATTTACCATCTTCAACCCACTTACCTTAAAAATAATTAATAAAAAAAAAAAATTCCATATACCTTAAAAATTAAATTGGTTTCACAGATGAACATGAAACAACTAATTTATCTTTAATTTATATGGTTTATGCAGATGAGAAAATCTTCCATCTTATCGGATCTGCTCAACAAAATTCAAAATCCACAACAATGTGGTGGAAGCTCAATCACCCAATAAAATGGTTCAAGTAGCATAGACACAGAATGCTGGAGTAACTCAGCGGGACAGGCAACATCACTGGAGAGAAGGAATGGGCGACCTTTCGGGTCAAGCTTTTCAAATCCACGTAACTGTCCACGTCTTAAATGTTGTGACTGTACCCATCTCAACTTTCCTTGAGTAACTCATTCCATATACCCAGCACCCTATGATAAAGTTGTCTCTTGTGTTCCTATTCAATCTTTCTGCCCTCCCCATAAATCTACCCTCTAGTTCTTGAATCCCCTACCAAACAGTACAGAAACAGGCCCCTCGTCCATGCCAAAAACAAGATTTTGCATTTACTCTATCTATTCTCCCCCATGAGGTCCGCGGTGGTCGCGATCCCAAGCAAGGGATCAGCTCCGGTGATAAGTCTGCGCCCCGCAATAGGGCTCAAAGTCAGCTTCCAACTCCATCGATGGAAGGCCGCAGAGCGCTCCCAAGAATGTGATCCGAAAATTAATCACATCTCCGGCAAGGTAAGAACTTGAAAAAAAGTTTCCCACGATCCCCTCTCCCACATAAAACAAACCGAAGAACATTATAACAAACTTTTAACACACTAAAAAAAATAACAAAAAGAATGAAAAAACTAACAGACTGCCGGCAGGGCAGCCATCACCTCGATGCCCCTGGTAGTACTGATTGGTACAATGCAAACACTTAGTGTAATATAGAACACATGGCCAAGTTAAAGTCAGAGTTGGCATTTAATCTAAATTAGGACAATTGTGATTTGAAATGGAATCAAACAAAGAAGTTTGAAGAAACTAGCCCAAGAAAAAAAAAAATGAAGATGGTTTGGCAAAGTTACTTTGTGCACAAACAAGCAAAGCCACAAGAGTTAACTCACTTTTCTTAACAGTTCACATTCACGTTCTTCTAGAGCCTTCTTGTGCCGCGAAGTTACCGCTTTCACTTCTGATCGAATAACTTGAGCTTTCATCTCCACTTGTTCCACCATGGCCCGAACTTTCTCTATACTGAGCTGCAAGGCGAGGAGGTAGTGGCAGTGATGATGGCGGGGAAGGGTGGAGAGAGATGCAGATAATTAACAAAAGCATAAAATTCTCTACCTACATTTACACAAACCATTCCATCCTCTGATATATCATGTAATGTAGTAAATATCAGAGCTTCGATGCTTACGAGGCCAAAATGCAAATCTGAAAATTACTCCAGATTGCAACTCTTCACCCGACTTGTCCGATGCTTTGGATTTGATCCTAAAATTGGATACCATCGTCAGCAGTTCTGAAAGCTTCTGTTCCAAGATAAATCTCTATCATTTGAATGCAGTCTACATCCTTCCTCAGGAAGCTCATATTTGAGAAATTGGCTGCCGTCAAACATAAAGCTTCCTAATTTGAGGAAGAACATTCTTGCTATTGAGGGAGTGCAGTTTAGGTTTACAAGGTTAATTCCCGGGATGGCGGGACTGTCATATGCTGAGAGAATGGAGCAGCTGGGCTTGTACACTCTGGAGTTTACAAGGATGAGAGGGTATCTCATTGAAACATAAGATTGTTAAGGGCTTGGGAAGACTAGAGGCAGGAAACATGTTCCCGATGGTGGGGGAGTCCAGAACCAGGGGCCACAGTTTAAGAATAAGGAGTAAGCCATTTAGAACAGAGACGAGGAAACACTTTTTCTCAAAGAGAGGGGCGAGTATGTGGAATTCTCTGCCTCAGAGGGCAGTGGAGGCAGGTTCTCTGGATGCTTTCAAGAGAGAGCTAGATTGGGTTCTTAAAAATAGCAGTCAGGGGATTATGGGGAGAAGGCAGGAACAGGGTACTGATTGTGGGTGATCAGCCATCTGGCTCGAAGGGCCAAATGGCCTGCTCCTGCGTCTATTGGCATACCCAATACCTACATCATCGCAGGGGACTTAAAGCAGGCAAGCTTGAAAAAGTCTCTGCCCAACTATGATCAGAACATCACCTTTAACACTAGAGGACCCAACATGCTCGAACTACTGCTATAACATCATCAGGAATGCCCACCGCTCCAAAAAGTCACCTGCACTTTGGAAAATCTGATCTGTGCTGCTTCTTCCTGCGTACAAGCAGATACTGAAATAGCACATCACTGAAGGGGACTGTGAAAAGCTGGTTAATGGAGGAAGAGAAACCACTACGGGGTAGCTTTGAGTCAGCAAATGGGGTTATATTCAAAAAGATTTGTCATTGGATCCGCAATTGCCACTGATTTCAGGAAATGCACGGACAACTGTGAATCTGCAAAATTATTCCAGGTTTACACCAACCTGAAACCCGTGGATGAAGAAGATTTATATTCTGCTAAAGACTAGATCTGTGATGTTTAGGATTGGCAGTCATATGAGAAGTCACTGTATGACCTCCCAAAAGACACTGCAAGCACAGAAAGACAATTCTGGACCAAGTTGGAGCCTCAGAGAGAGTAGCAGAAGTGTTGCGATAAACCCAATGCCTCATGCATATGTCAGAGCATACTTCAAGAGGATAAATCCACACAAAGCACTCAGCACAGACAGTGCACCTGGATGACTGCAAACGACCTATGCAAATACACTAGCTGTAGTATTCAAGGACATGCTCATCCACTCCTTTCTGAAGTCCAAGGTTCCCAACTGCTCCAAAGTACATCTGTTGTACCAGTATACAAGATGAGCACAGCAACCTGCCTTAATGACCATCATTCGGTTGCACATATATCCACCATAACCAAATAATCCAAGTCGGTTATGACACAAATCAATTTCTGCGTCAGAAATAACCTGGATCCACTTTGATTTGCTCAATTGCTACAACAGGTCAACAGCAGATGCATTTGTTGGTTCTTCACTCAGCTCTGGCCTCATCACCATGCGCCAAGACCTGGGCCTCTGTACCACCCTTTGATTTTTGCCTTCCCCATTCGCTTGGCTGTTGTCAACAGGTGCAGTATTGTGCATCTTTTCTTGGATTAGAACCCAATACTATACCGATACCTTATGCATTCACTGTACTGAAATGCTTCCTGAAGAGTTTCTAAAAATATTATTCAAATGTGCATCCATACTCTATCATTGAATTGTAAATGTTGAACTCCTGATATGAATTTTAAAAAGTCAAGCATGTTTGCAACTCTGAAGTTATTCATCGACTCATTGCAAGCTTGAACTTGCTCAATTTCTGGTGGAAGTACTTGTCCTCTGCATTTTCAGTTCTACTCAAAAGGTTAGATGCTTAAATTATTTTTACACAGGCCTGACTTTCATGAAATCTGCTTTTCATAAGGATGTTTGAAGCCCAAGGAAACAGAGGAAACAAAATCTACAATGGTAAGCAAATAATTTAATGCCAAGATTTTCATATAATATCAATTCATTCAAATTTGATTGTTGTGCATTTTCAAACACAGTCTTAAATGTTCAGGGATAATTTTGAAGGGAATTACGTAAAACTCAATGGATTAACAAAAAAAAATGTAACCTTCCATATTGAAATCTTCATTACTTTCAATGAGTAATAAATTATTATTATTTTTGAAAAGGCATCATTCCCTTCAAAACAACCCCGACAAATTTAATATGCCTTAAGTTTAAATTGAAGGAGCTTTCATTTCCAACAGCAGACAACTTTCAGAATAAAACATGAAAATTATTTCCCTGAATCACAAGCAGCCTTTGTGGATTCTGAGTGATGAGCACAAGCCTAGAAATGCAGCACAGGATATTTACAGACAAGTCATCCTTACTGACTAAAGGAGTAGGCAATTGTGTGAACAACATAGCCAGACTGTAAACTGTGAGTAATAGTAAAAGTATTTGTGGGGAGAATGAAAGCAGGGCTGAGAGAACAAGGATCGTTTTGTGTATTCATAGCAATTTTTTTTATTTTTTTTTTAAAAACAGATATCAATTAATTTACATTAAGTAGACTAATCATTCACATCAAATTCTTGGACGCTTCTCTCAAGGCCATCTCATGGATCCAATTGAAGCCCATGTTCAGAGGCACATTTGGTTAGTCTTAAATGGCTTTGGCAGAACACAGGGCTGCTGGTATTTGGAGTTGAACAGAGATGGTAAATGAGATTCAAGTTCCAAATTCTTGAACTTGGTTGTTTGAACAAAGCTACAAAAATATCCATTGTACTTGGTATCAATGGACTCTCCTTCAAAACCTTCCCTTCCCAAATTACCCCAACATCAGCACAAGTAGAGTGGGTGTCTGCTCTGAAACGCCTCCTCAGAACCTTGAGCATCAGTGAGAGAGAGGGGAGGGGGTAAGAGAGAGAGAGAGAGAGAGAGAGAGAGAGAGAGGTGGGGGGGGAGAGAGAGAGGGAGGGGAAGGGGGAGAAAGAGGGAGAATCAGCCATGATCACAATGAATGGTGGTGCTGGCTCGAGGGACTGAATGGCCTCCTCCTGCACCTATTTTCTATGTTTCTATGAAAGAGGGGGAAAGGATACGAGAGTGGCATTGCTCGGCCAACTCCACTACACTCCAAGTCTATCTTTCTTGGCTAACAACCTAACTTTTCGGTGAATTTTCGGGCCTTATTTTAGCGTAAAATAAAAATAGCGTCTTCGACGTCGGGAAATATGGTAATCTTTTCAGATCTGAAACCATTCTTCTGTACGAGCTGACCTACTGGGCATTTCCTCTTGATTTACATACCCAGTCTCTCCCAATAAATGTATTTATAAAGAATACTTAAACTGCATGTCCTGACCTCTTGAGATTGTACCTTAAATTACCAAAACACATATGGAGAGCTGTGTCCATTGAGCCAAATACTCCGTGATTCAACTTTCTAGCCTCACTGTTCCAAATTGCTGTTGATCTCCCACATCTGTTTGGTGGCCGTTGCTGCATTGCGATCATCCAAACACCATGCTCAAGGAGGAATTGTGTGCTGGAGGAACTCCTCCACCACACAAGAGCAGGAGGCAGCTCTTAAAACGGAGTTTTCCCAAAGCACCCTTCAATCATTGCAGAGTTTTTGATGCTATCGCTTAGAAATGGTTGGCCAATCTTTGCTGCCCACCTACACAATGAATACCTCTCTATTGTTCACTATTATTTACTTACTTGAATTCCCTGAATTATGCAGCAAAAGCTCACCATCTTCTTCCACCAATTCCCTTGCCACCAAACCTACCATTGCAACATGCTATCATTCAATAGCTTCACGTTGTTGCCGAAAAATAAACTTGCATCATGGCATGCCCCTTAAGAGTTGGCAGCAAAAAAAAACCTCACCAAGATGAAAAATAATAAATGCAATAATTCACAACATATTTAAAAAAATGCCAAAGCTGTCATTTTCAGCTGGACAAACATCATTTGAATAACCTACAATTTTGGCTCAATGCTAAAAGGAATAGTGTGAAGCAATTTCCAACCATCGCATTGTGAAATTAGTTTTT
Organism: Leucoraja erinaceus; assembly: GCF_028641065.1. Taxonomy (NCBI): domain Eukaryota; kingdom Metazoa; phylum Chordata; class Chondrichthyes; order Rajiformes; family Rajidae; genus Leucoraja; species Leucoraja erinaceus. Next base: position 16,717,153 of record NC_073393.1, on the reverse strand, counting down.
CCACCATATATACAACTTAGAGGTGTGGTAGCATAGATATCTTGGACAAGTATTTAGAGACCAAAAACAATCGATCAATAGACATGTTCAAATGCCAGCACAACAGCCAGGAAATTTAAATATCTGGATTTTTATTTTTTTAATTTTTTAAATCAGTCACAGTGAAATGAAACACTAACATGGTTGAAAGAACCCATCTGATTTTCAGCGACATAAATATGCCATCCTGGCCAACATGAAATACCAAACTCGACACTATGGCTGCTCTCTGAAATAACCTAGTAAATGACTCAGTTTGAGGCAATAAATGCCGTACTTCCCAGCAACATCCATATCCGGTGAATGAATACAGCCTTTCACAGCGCAAGAAAGAACTCACTGTATATGTTCAACATAAACCAGACGCTAACCCATGCTATCTGCAGAAATTATTGCTACAGTTTTCCTAATTTAGTCCCAGTGGAAAATAAAATCCAACTGTCCTCCCATAACACGCATAGGTTAACTGCCAAACTATTCTCTTCCCCCCCCCGCCCTCCCACAAATCTGAAAAACTCCAATACCCAAATCAGATAAAGAGCATTCAGAAAATAGAGCAAAATCAAATCAAAAAAATTAAAACCACCTACACACGACATTGGTGAAAATTGGTTTCTTAAATGCTCTTTCGACCATTCCTGACAAGTTAATAAACCATGCTTCGTTGAAGCCTCTCAGTTGAAAATCAGGTTTGCAGTGTGATTTTTGATGTGGCAGCAGCAGATTGGGGGAAAATAGCAATGGAAACAAGTTTAGTCTATAGGAAGAGCTTCAGCTTTGAAGCTAGCAGCCAAAATATTCAATGGCTGGCTGAAAATCAGTCAATTCTAAGCCCTTGCTAGACAAGTGGCAAGTTTATGTCTTACATCTCAGTTTAAATCGGACAAAAACAAGTGATCTTTTACTTTATGCATCAAGAGCAGTGAAATGCACAATTTCTTAAGTAAATAAAACCCATCATTGCTACAATTGCCATATGGCGGTAAATTGTATATTAAGTCACATGGAAGTGCATTCCAACATATTCTTTTAGATAATCCAAGTGGCGCTGTATAGAAGCAAAAACCATATTTCTACAAGCTCACAACCCCCAAAAACGAAGATAGCCACAGACAGCAGGAAAATGGAGACACAACACATGCAGGTGTTCCTCAAAATCATGCAGAACCCGGACAGAAATATTGTCGTTAGTTCTTCACTTCTGGGTCTTTACCTTGGAACTTCCTATTTAATTACTAGGTAGAAATAAGTTCACTCGAGGACTGTAGCAGTTGACTGCCACCTTCAGGGGCAATTAGGATAGGGCAATAAACACTAAATTTGTCAGCAATGTACACATTCTGTAGGCAAATAAAAATCAAATTTGATGTATTTACCATTAACTGTTTAACGACCCCAAAATTATTATACAGCAAAAGAGAATGAGACAATACACTGACTGCCGACACTATTGGTTTACTAACACTGAAGAGTTTAAACTATTCAACCAGGGACAAAGTCATTACAGCCACCAAGTTAAAGTTTAGATTTCACATGGAGACTTTTTACTGAGCTGAGAATCTTCATACTTTTTCCATTGCTGTCCACGTAAGTTTGCTTTTATTTTTACAGATAGACATCAACATGCCAAATACACAAATCTTTTACACTTGGCTGTTTCCCATCAACGAACTAATTTGTGTAGAAACAAGTCTGGGGAGCCAATCTGCAGTATGCTTGACATGTTATTTAATTTAACCTCCAAATTCAAGGGCTTTAACGATTGCCAATATCATAGGTTTAAGATGAGTGGAAAAATGCAACAGTAACCGTGGGTATATTGAACAAGCTACGAGAGGAGGCAGTTGAGACAGGTACTATAACATTTGGACAAGTACATGAATTTAAGTGGTTCAGAAGGATATGTGCCAAATGCAGCAGGTGGATCTAGAGGGGATATCTTGGGCCGAAGTGCCCGTTTCCATGCTGGATATGATTCTATATCTCTGTAGTGCCAGGAACAACAAAATTCTATCTCGACAAGCCAGTACTACTTTCAACATATTGAATATATCCAGTTTTCAAACTTAAGATTTTTGAAATCAATATACAGATGCACAACCTTTTATCCGAAGATCCAAATAACGAAAACCTCCGAATAGCGGACATTTTTTCAGTCCTTGAAGAAAGGTCCTTGAAAACGCTCACCGAGGGCGGCCTGCAGAGGTGACAGTGGAACCTCCGGTCGGTCCTCAAAGAAAGGGGAACTAAATCCCCATTCATAAAAGAGAAGGTGAGGGTATATTGCGCGGGAGGGTTAATAATTGACAATCTGCTGCTGTCTGCCCGCTGAGTTAAAAAGTTCCCACGGTAGACTCATGATACACAGTGTATCGTGAGTCTTGCGTGGGAACTTTTTAACTCAGCGGGCAGGGAGCAGCAGATTGTTGCTCCCTTCAGTTTCACCCCACCTACACCCCTCTGCTTCCCGGCCATGTGTGTGACCCCTTCCCTCCCCTCTCCAGCTCCCCGCCCATTGCACCGGCGTGGGGGCTTTGCACTGTCTTCACGTCGGCGATGCCAGCATACAATGCCAGTCACCGGAGACGTCAGGACCAACGGGACACCGACCCCCAGGCCCACTTAAAGCACGGAGATCCCAAAGACCCACAGCCAGCAGCAGCCCAGCCCCTTTCCAACTCCAGAGGAAAACTGCAAACTAGCGGGAGACATCAGGACCACCAGAACCCGCTCCCCGATGGGCCGCTACAGCGACAAGTGGCAGTTCGCCCACAGCCCGAGCTGTGCCCCCTCATCGGGACGCCGACCCCCAGGCCCACTGCAAGCACGGAGATCCCAGATCAGCAACTCCAGCCCAGCCCCGCTCCAACTCCAGAGGAAAACGCTCCCCGTAGGGGCAGAAACTGATGGTGTGCAAGGTACGTCTTGTTCTTGAGGTCGCGCAGCTCCGGCTGTGGGCGAACTGCCACTTGTCGCCGTAGCGGCCCATCGGGGAGCGGATTCCTCTGGAGTTGGAGGGGGAGGGGCGTATTGTGCTGTTTGATCGCCCCCTGCTATCCCAGGGACAGGGAGTCAGGACGTTCACCGAGGGCGGCCCGCAGAGGTGACAGCGGAACCTCCGGTTGGTCCTCGACGAAAGGGGAACTAAATCCCCATTCATAAAAGGGAAGGTGAGGGTACATTGCGCGGGAGAGTAGGAATCTCAAGACAAAGTTGAGTGAGCGTTCACCGAGGGTGGCCCGCAGAGGTGACAGCGGAACCTCCGGTCGATCCTGGAAGAAAGGGGAACTAAATCCCCTTCATAAAAGAGAAGTGGAGGGTATATTGCCCGGGAGGGTATATCGCCTACCTGGAAGAAACCGGACATTTTTTCCAGGATGTCGTCTGCACACCAAAGCTCACGTTTGGCGCCAAACGCACGTCGCCTCTGCTACACACGGATATAAGAGTGTGAAAATGTCGCCATAGGCTGCCTAAGGGCATGTAGCCCCGCTAGGGTGACATGAGTGGGAGAGGCGATTCAATGCTGCGGTCACATTTACAAATTCAAGAATTCATTCAACACACTGCATTTCATACAGACATTTACTCTGCAAGAAAAAACTACATTGAAGACTCAAACTCGTGACCAAGGAACTGCCGGGATCAAGGCGCAAACTCGCGACCTTGCGGATATGAGCCGAGCACGCTACCACTGAGCCAGCCATTAAATTCTACGCTAAAAAATTTCCATTCCGAAGGCCGACAAATTCCGAATTACGAAAAGTGTCTGGTCCCAAGGCTGTCGGATAAAAGGTTGTGCACCTGTACTAACAGCCTTGGAAAGGGGAAACATTCAATGATTATTAGTATGTGCTTGTTAAAATGTGTCTGATAAGTGACAACAGAAGCTAGATTATTCTGCGTCAGAAATATCAGTTCTGCTTTGAAGAGCTGAACTAGATTGATGTGCAAGCACTCAGTTCTTTTGCCTTAGACAAACTAATGATCCAATAGATATTAGTGTCCATACATCTGGACTGCACTTACGTTCACTATAACCAGCACCTGTAAAGAAACAAAGTGTATTAATAAGTAATGGCAGGTGATGATTTATACCATGGATAGTCAGAAAATGCCGGAATAACTCAGCAGGTTACACAGCACCTCTGGAGAAAACAGATAGTTTTGGACGGGACGTTTCTCGGGTAGGGTTCAGACCCAAATTGTTACCTGTCCATTTTCTCCAGAGGTGCTGCTTGACCCACCGAGTTACTCCACCATTGTGTGTCTATCACCAGTAATGAGAGTCCCAACTTTGCCATAAAATATCAGGGGTAGTTTGATGAGAATAATAATAATAATAATAGTAATACATTTTATTTATGGGCGTCTTTCAAGAGTCTCAAGGACACCTTACAAAAGTTTAGCAGGTAGAGGAAAAACATGTATGGGGAATGAGATAAATAGTAGAGACATGACTAGTACACAAAGTAAAGACAGAATTCAATACAAAACACAATACGAGGCAATTAATGCACAGATGAAAAGGGAGGGGGACATGGGGCTAAGGATAGGCAGAGGTGAAGAGATGGGTCTTGAGGCGGGACTGGAAGATGGTGAGGGACGCGGAATTGCGTATCAGTTGGGGGAGGGAGTTCCAGAGCCTGGGAGCTGCCCTGGAGAAGGCTCTGTCCCCAAAACTGCGGAGGTTGGACGTGGATGGAGAGGAGACCGGCTGATGTGGATCTGAGGGACCGTGAGGGTTGGTAGGGGGAGATGAGGTCAGTGAGATATGGAGGGGCCAGATGGTGGAGGGCTTTGTAGGTGAGGATCAGGATTTTGTAGTTGATCCAGTGGGAGATGGGAAGCCAGTGAAGTTGTTTGAGGACTGGAGTGATGTGATGCCAGGATTTGGTGTGGGTGATGAGTCGGGCGGCTGCGTTCTAGACCAGTTGGAGTCGGTTGATGTAGGTGGAGCTGATGCCAAGGAGAAGTGAGTTGCAGTAGTCCTAGATGACTAGATCTAGAAGGTATCAGCAAATGCAAGGTATTTTTCAGCTGAAAGCACCAGTCGACTTCAAGGGGGATAAAAAAAGGTCTACAGTTGAGTCACTTGAGAAGGTAAATTTGAAGTCTGGGGAAAGAGCAGAGGAATAGGTCAGAAACAAACCGCTGGAGGAACTCAACACTCCACTGAGGAGGGAAATGGACATCAGTCTGAAGAAGGGTTTCGGCCCGAAACGTTGCCTATTTCCTTCGCTCCATAGATGCTGCTGCACCTGCTGAGTTTCTCCAGCTTTTTTGTGTACCTAGGGAAATGGACATAATGTTTTGGACCAGCAAGGGCCCTTCTTCAGTAAGTGCCTTGACATGAAGCATATTCTGTCCATTTTCCAGACACAGCCTGGCCTGTCAAGCTCCTGTAGTAGTATGTTTATTGCTCAAACCTCCAGCATCTGCAGTCGAGTAGGGTTGTACGAGTAGCATCACCTGCAGCCTTTTGTCTCCAAAGGAGCTAGTACTGGCATATAATTAATGGATTAAAAAAGGCCATTCTATTCATTCTAATGCCTCAGTGCCAAGGAGTATGGTACTGCATGGAGTTTGCAAATTCACCCACTGATTGCATGCAGTTCCTTTCAAACCCCAAAGATAATATGTTAATTGCCTATTGTACACATTTTACTTGGGTGTAGTTAAGTGGCAAAATAATCAAAGGGGAGTTGGTGAGCCTGTGGGAGAAAGGTTGCTGGCATGCAGGGAAATGAGGCGAATAGCACTGATGGGATTGCTCTGCTGGAACTGGTGTGGGCTAATGGGCCAAATGGACAACTCCTTGGTCATAGAATACCAGTTAGGATCACATGTGACTTGGGGGTGTGCTGGTAAAAGCACCAGGGTATAGTATTGGAGTGTGTCATTAACCAAAGATAGAGGGATGACTATGGTGGATGAAACAAAATCAAGCAGTTTTGGCCCAGTGATATTGAGATATACGATTGCTGGAACTGTACTCATTTCAATAAGTCTTGGGATTTGCAGGTGGTGCAAAAGTGTCAATGTGTCTGGAGTAGGCTAGTATGCATAAATACACACTTCTGACTTGCCATTTAGTCCATGGTGTGCAGCTGGTGAACGTGTTGCTACATCAATATTGCTCATTTAATCTCTCAGGTGAAGGACCTTTAACCGTATGTAGAGTCACTCGCCGCCATAGATGCTGTCTTTTTGGTTTATATTTTGGATTTAAATGTGCAGATTTTTTAAATTGTCAGAATATTGTCAGGGCTTGTGACCTCTATTGTGTCCAAAACAGTTTCTTAATAGCTGGCGCAGTGGTGCAGCTTGTAGAGCTGCTGCCTCACAGCACCACCCAGGCTGTCTATGTTTTCCCTGTGACCATGAGGGTTTCCTCTGGGTGCTCTGGCTTTCCAAAGATGTGATGGTTTGTAGGCTAATTGTCCTCTAAATCGTCCATAGTGTGCAGGGAGAGGGTGCGAAAGTGGGGTAACATAGAACTAGTGTGAACAAAATATCAATGTCAATGTGGGCTCGGTGGGTCGAAGGGCACATTTCCAGGCTCTCTCTCTAACCTAAACTGTGGAGAAAGTTAAATTGGCTGATGATTCTAGGAGATTAGAACAAGGCCAAAACAAATCTTTGCCCGAGCACTTCTAGCTAAAAATGGCTATATATCAACATTGTCTTTTTCACTCATGCTAACATCTCAGACAATTTGTGATGCTGCCTCTTCCTCTAATCACAACCAAATGTGTGAAGATTACTGCATGCAACCTTTCACTTTACATATTTATAGTATGCATTGTCTTCATCTGTAGGATAAATGTATTAAAAGGTGGCATTGTTAAAATTTAATATATCAACTTTAAAGCTTTTATTATTACGTGTTAGGGATGCTTTTCGTTCTTTAGAAAAATTAAGATGATATCTAAAAAAAAAAAAAATTAATGGCTGCAACACATAATTCCTGTATATTTTCTACTATTGAGACTTCTTACTAATCCAGAAATAAACATCTAAAGATTCCTCAATGTAGTGAACCCAACTACAAAACTATTACAAATCCATTGTAGCCACCAGCAGCAGTCTGCAGGAGTTTCTGGCCAGGCTTGAAGTACTTAGAACTATTATTTTGGAGTTATTAGTTTCCCTCACTTGAGGCAAGCATTAGCTGCTTTACTTTGCAGTTTCTGTACAATCTACAATCTCCTTCAGCACCACCAAGAATGCAACACTAACATGTGATTAATGAGACATCCAAAGAAAGAAAAGTAGAATTAAAGAAAATTAGTAGTACAGGTGCACAACCTTTTATCCGAAAGCCTTGGGACCAGACACTTTTCGTAATTCAGAATTTGTCGGTCTTCGGAATGGAAATTTTTTAGCGTAGATTTTAATGGCTGGCTCAGTGGTAGAGTGCTCGGCTCATATCCGCAAGGTCGCGTGTTTGCGCCTTGATCCCGGCAGCCAATGTCGTTTTTTCTTGCAGAATAAATGTCTGTATGAAATGCAGTGTGTTGAATGAATTCCTGAATTTGTAAATGTGCCGGCAGCATTGAATCACCTCTCGCACTCATGTCACCCTAGCGGGGCTACATGCCCTTAGGCGGCCTAGCTCGGGGATTCTTGAATCCCCGCAGCTAGGTCGTGAGTTTGCGCCTCAATCCTGGCAGTTACTTGGTCGCGAGTTTGAGTCTTCAATGTAGTTTTTTCTTGCAGAATAAATGTTTGTATGAAATGCAGTGTAGGAGAGGTGTACTGACTGTGCGGGCAGAACTTTGGAAGTGATTGCCCACCAGTCTAAAAAGCCGCTGTGTCTCCCTGTCCCTGGGATAGCAGGGGGCGATCAAACAGCAAAATACCCCCCTCCAACTCCAGAGGAATCCTCTCCCCGATGGGCCGCTACGGCTACAAGTGGCAGTTCGCCCACAGCCCGAGCTGCGCCACCCCAAGAACAAGACTACCTTGCACATCATCAGCTTCTGCCCCTACGTGTTCCTCTGGAGTTGGAGCGGGGCTGGGCTGGAGTTGCTGCTGGCTGTGGGTCTCTGGGATCTCCGTGCTTGCAGTGGGCGTGGGGGTCGCTGTCCCGTTGGGCCTGACGTCTCCGGCCACCCCCCTGGACTGGGAACTGTACCGCCCTTGCCCCCTCCCTCTGCAACTGCAAACAACCCCACTCTCCTGCAAGGGCGGTACAGTTCCCGGAGGATAGCAGGTGGCCGGAGACGTCAGGACCAACAGGAACCCGCTCCCCGATGGGCCCCTACGACGCCCCGAGCTGCGACCCGCCATCCGCAACCCAGGTCCCTCTGTAGTTGGAGCGGGGCTGGGCTGGGCTGCTGCTGGCTGTGGGTCTCTGGGATCTCTGTGCTTGCGGTGGGCCTGGTGGTCGACGTCCAATTGGTCCTGACGTCTCCGGTGACTGGCACTGTGCTGCTAGCATCGCCGACTTGAAGACAGTGCAAAGTCCCCGCGCCGGTGCAATGAGCAGGGAGCTGGAGAGGGGAGGGAAGGGGTCACACATATGGCCGAGAAGCAGATGGGTGTAAGTGGGGTGAAACTGAAGAGAGCGACAATCTGCTGCTGCCTGCACGCTGAGTTAAAATGTTCCCACGCAAGACCCACGATACACTGTGTATCGTGTCTACCATGGGAACTTTTTAACTCAGCGGGCAGGCAGCAGCATATTGTCAATTATTAACCCTCCCGCGCAATATACCCTCGCCTTCTCGTTTATGGATGGGGAATTTAGTTCCCCTTTCTTCGAGGACCGACCGGAGGTTCCGCTGTCACCTCTGCGATCCGCCCTCGGTGAACGTCCTGTCTCCCTGTCCCTGGGATAGTAGGGGGCGATCAAACAGCACAATACCCCTCTCCCCCTCCAACTCCAGAGGAATCCACTCCCCGATGGGCCGCTACGGCGACAAGTGGCAGTTCGCCCACAGCCCGAGCTGCGCGACCCCAAGAACAAGGCGTCTCTTGCACACCATCAGCTTCTGCCCATACAGGGAGCGTGTTCCTCTGGAGTTGGAACGGGGCTGGGCTGGAGTTGCTGATCTGGGATCTCCGTGCTTGCAGTTGGCCTGGGGGTCGGTGTCCCGATGAGGGGGCGCAGCTCGGGGAACGGCTTCTGGTGGTCCTGACGTCTCCGGCCAGTTTGCAGTTTTCCTCTGGAGTTGGAACGGGGCTGGGCTGCTGCTGGCTGTGGGTCTCTGGGATCTCCGTGCTTGCAGTGGGCCTGGGGGTCGGTGTCCCGTTGGTCCTGACGTCTCCGGTGACTGGCACTGTGCTGCTAGCATCGCCGACTTGAAGACAGTGCAAAGCCCACGCGCCGGTGCAATGGGCGGGGAGCTGGAGAGGGGAGGGAAGGGGTCACACACATGGCCGGGAAGCAGAGGGGTGTAGGTGGGGTGAAACTGAAGAGAGCGACAATCTGCTGCTGCCTGCACGCTGAGTTAAAAAGTTCCCACGCAAGACTCACGATACACCGTGGGAACTTTTTAACTCAGTGGGCAGGTAGCAGCATATTGTCAATTATTAACAATCCCGCGCAATATACCCTCACCTTCTCTTTTATGAATGGGGACTTAGTTCCCCTTTCTTCGAGGACCGACCGGAGGTTCCGCTGTCACCTCTGCGGGCCGCCCTCGGTGAACTTTTTCAAGGACCTTTCTTCAAGGACCGAAAAATGTCCGCTATTCGGAGGTTTTCGTTATTTGGATCTTCGGATAAAAGGTTGTGCACCTGTATTGTACTTTAAAAAAGAGCAATATTTGGTTCAACAGCAACTGTAGATTCCTCAGTGGCTTTCTAGAATCATCCTGAAAAGGATCAAGTCACCAGGTCGCCTAAAGCAACTGCTCAAGAATAAGGGTGCTATATTAACAGAATAGCAAAAAAAATTAAAACGACAACTTGTAAGAGGGGAAAGTACCACAGCTTTTGATAGGCCCAAAGAGCCACAAAGTAGCAGTTCAATAATGAAGTCAGTATACAATATAACTAATACTGAAGACGGTGGCACAGCCACACCAATGTCAGCCAAGTCATCTTTCTGAACTTTCAGAATCTTGCTTGAGCTTAACAATCAATTTTTTTTTAAATGTCTTTGCAAGAGGACAGGAAAATATTTAAAGTCAAAAGACCCTGAAGGCCACTATACAACCTGACAATCAGATCAAGAGTCTGAAATAAGCACAGCTAAGTAGGGTAATGAAAATAACTTTTGACAGATGCAAAATCAAGTAGAAGCCAACTATATTTTCACCCACACAATACAGGCACCTAATACCCAGTGGTTGTGGTGAAATAGTGCTCCACAGGCTTTAATTACAAGTTTAGCACAGATATTGTTGATACTTTGCACCCATCAGACATGACATCTTATTCTGCCATGTACAAAGCAGCAATTTATTGCACCCAAGCAACGTACTAATTTTGGGCATCATCTTCAGGGAACAAAGGTTAAAATTAAAAACATAAGATTTATATTAGTTGTAATTTTTAAATAAAAATAACTATGCCGCTCTTGCCAAGATGGTGTAAAACCTAAATTTTATAACCAAATGGTTTCCACTTCCCAAAAAATGATTTGGAATTTTCAAATTATTTGCGAAATACTAAAGTGGGTGTTATGCTTAAGTAGTCCTAAATAAACATGGTTCGTGGCAGCTCATTTCTAAACCACAATAATAGAGGAGAGAAAAACATTGTTAAGTACTCTTGCCTGAAGCATCCCCCTAATAGTCTGCAGAGAGAAAACTTGAACATTGATATGGTAGATACTAAAATCAAAAAAGGTGCCCATTATGCTACTTTTAAAGGCCCCAAATGAATCAGCAGTTTTATACATAATTTTGTTATGTGGATGCTTTCATTACAAAAAACTCAAAGGTTGAATCACCAGCTCGCACAAAATTTGTCCTAGTACGAGTGGGAGGGTGTTGAGGTATTATAGAGAGGTGGGCAGGGAGCAAGGAATGGAGGAGGGGGAAGAAAGAAAGAGTTGAGAAAAGAGGACATTAGAACAAATTCAGCCAACAGATTTAGGAAAGTTTTAAGTTCATTTTTGCAAACCTGAATGGCCTGCCGGCCTTGCTGCGCATCTGCTAATAACTGTAAGGTTATTTCTTTGGAGTCCTGTACAGCATCTTGGAGGTAGACAAAGCTGTGTCCTACATGACGGCTCATTGTGCATTCTCGACAAATCGGCACAGCACAGGTATCACAATACAGACGCATCACCTGAAATAGAAGAAAGCTAGTGTTGATCATCATTTCAAATTAGACAAGACAATAGGTGCAGGTGTAGGTCATTCGGCCCTTCACACCACCATTCAATGTGATCATGGCTGATCATCCCCAATCAGTACCCCATTCCTGCCTTCTCCCCATATCCCGACTCAGCTATTTTTAAGAGCCCTATCTAGCTCTAGAAAGCATCCAGAGAACGTGCCTCCACCACCCTCTGAGGCAGAGAATTCCACAGACTCACCACTGAGAAAAAATGTTTCCTCGTCTCCGTTCTAAATGGCTTACTCCTTATTCTTAAAACAAGCATAAAAATTATTGGCAAAACTGCCCTGCAAAGGAACCCCTTTATTATGCTTAATCATCTCGCAATTCAACAATAAAAATATTTTAAATGGTCGATCACCCAAAAAAAGCACAGGAATTGTAACTGAATATTTGCCGAATATGCTTCCCACAAGACTGCTCCAACATGCAATAAGATTGTGGCTGATCTCACCATTCGTTTCAACTCCACATTCCTTCCTGACCCCCCCCCACCCCTCCCAAAATTTAAAGAATTCAAGGAAACCATCTCAGCCTTGACGATACTCACTGACCTAGCACCTAAGAAGAGAATTCCAAAGATTCACAACATTCAAACGGGGCACATATCTCAGCCTTAAATGGCCATTTGGTGGTCCCCCACTGTCAAGCCTCCAGAATATTAAACAAATAGAAAATGCTTGAAATAATTAGCAAATCTGACATAGGTGGGAAAAACAGAACTAGCATTACAGGCTAACGATTCTTCTAAACCTCAGAGGTTATAAGCTTATTTTACTCAACCTTTACTCACTTGGACAAGCACACAATCCCACGAATCAATCTAATATACCTTTTCTACACAGTATACTTCAGTAAATAGACTAATACGTCACACAGTACTAAAGGCATGGTCTCACCCATACAAACAACCACAGCAAGATACACATTTTGCAACTTCAATCTTATAATAAAGGCTAATTAATGTTCCATTTGCCTTCCTAATTACCTGCTGTATCTGCATGTTTCCTTTCAAATAATATTCTGCTTTAATCTTCTTCCTTCATAACCTTACATAGTATACTCAATTTGCCGTCAAGTCACTTGGATTTATTCCTTTGCAGATTTTTGAAAACTCCTCAGTTTGCATTCTTACTTTTACAGTCAATGAACACAGTTATTTCAAAGTTCTCAGTAAACTAAAGCCTCCAGCAATGAACCAGGTGGCATTCTACTAACAATTTGCTAATCATAAAATTATCCATTTATCCTTATCTGCTGGTTTTGTTAGTTAAACCTCTGCATAGGGTAATACGAGATCGACAATATCATAAAACCCAATTGTGGACTACATTTTGTGGCATTTTATGAAATGTCTTTCAGTAAACTAAATATACCACATCCATCCACTCCCTTAATTCAACCTGTTCATTAAACCTTCAGGGAATTTTAATAAATGTATTGAAAACAATATCCATTTCCATAGGAACGTCACAATTTTGCCTACATTTTAGGTTATCTATTTGTAATTCCCTGCTTTGCATTTCAATTCTTGCTTAACTAGCATTACATTTGGATTCCTGAGCCCTTATAGAATCATTAGGTTGAAACATTTAAATCAATACATTTACCCATCTCTGCAGTCTAAATCCCAGGCATTTTGCAGTGCACACTTAAATATCTTTAAGGCAGCAATCACATTTTATATTATGGGATACATATTATGGAAACCACCGATGTAAATAGTAAAAGAAAAATGTTGCTATTGCAGTGCAGATTGGGTGTCAATAGGTATGCAATTGAAGCTAATTTAGAAATTAACAGCTGCCAAATCTATTTTCTAACAAAGGCAAATTACGAGTCACAATGTTAATTCTCATCCTAAAGACATGTACGCAGATGCACATCATAACCAATTTGAATTAACAGCTTTGAAATTTTGCTCCCATGGTCTGTACCAAAAATACTGCAAAATTCTCACGTGATTCTTAAATGAACATGTCTATTTTCTTTTCAGCATGCTCAAAGATGCATCGACAACTCGTCTACAGATTTAACAACATATATTACCGCATGCAGAATAGCTTAAAATATAGATCCTGCCATGCAAGACAGTCTGCCGATACATTTGTAGAGAAACTGGACATGGCCTGCCAAACATCTAGAAACAAGGAATTGTAGATGTTGCTTTACAAAAAAGGAAGAGTGCTGGATGAACTCAGCGACAAGTAGAATCTCTGGAGAACATACATACACTGCCCTCCATAATGTTTGGTACAAAGACCCATCATTTATTTACTTGCCTCTGTGCTCCATAATTTGAGATTTGTAATAGAAAAAAAAATCACATGTGGTTAAAGTGCACATTGTCAGATTTTATTAACGGCCATTTTTTTTTACATTTTGGTTTCACCATGTAGAAATTACAGCTGTGTTTATACATAGCCCCCCCCATTTCAGGGCACCATAATGTTTGGGACACATAGCTTCACAGGCGTTTGTAATTGCTCAGGTGTGTTTAATTGCCTCCTTAATGCAGGTATAAGAGAGCTCTCGGTACCTCGTCTAACCTCCATTCTTTCCATCACCTTTGGAAACTTTTATTGCCGTTTATCAATTTGAGGACCAAAGTTGGGCCAGTGAAAGTCGAACAAGCTATTATGAGACTGAGAAATACGAATAAAACTGTTAGAGACATCAGCCAAACAGCCTTACCAAAATCAACTGTTAGACACATCATTAAGAAGAAAGAGCACTGGTGAGCTTAGGGACTGGCAGGCCAAGGAAGACCTCAGCTGAAGACAGAAGAATTTGCTCTATAATAAAGAAAAATCCCAACACCTGTCCGACTGATCAGAAACACTCTTCAGGAGTCAGGTGTGGATTTGTCAATGATCACTGTCTGCAGAAGACTCCATGAACAGAAATACAGAGGGTACACTGCAAGATGCAAACCACTGGTTAGCCGCAAAAATAGGATGGCCAATTACAGTTTGCCTAGAAGTACTTAAAAGAGAAACCACAGTTCTGGAAAAAGGTCTTGTGGACAGATGAGACAAAGCTTAACTTATATCAGAGTGACGGCAAGAGCAAAGTATGGTGGAGAGAAGGAACTGCCCAAGATCCAAAACATCTAAATGGTGGCCGTTTGGGAAAGGGGGAGATGCAGCGAGACCTGGGTGTCATGGTACACCAGTCATTGAAGGTAGGCATGCAGGTGCAGCAGGCAGTAAAGAAAGCGAATGGTATGTTGGCTTTCATAGCAAGAGGATTTGAGTATAGGAGCAGGGAGGTTCTACTGCAGTTGTACAGGGTCTTGGTGAGACCACACCTGGAGTATTGCGTGCAGTTTTGGTCTCCAAATCTGAGGAAGGACATTCTTGCCATAGAGGGAGTGCAGAGAAGGTTCATCAGACTGATTCCTGGGATGTCAGGACTGTCTTATGAAGAAAGACTGGATAGACTTGGTTTATACTCTCTAGAATTTAGGAGATTGAGAGGGGATCTTATAGAAACTTACAAAATTCTTAAAGGGGTTGGACAGGCTAGATGCAGGAAGATTGTTCCCGATGTTAGGGAAGTCCAGGACAAGGGGTCACAGCTTAAGGATAAGGGGGAAATCCTTTAAAACTGAGATGAGGAGAACTTTTTTCACACAGTGTGGTGAATCTCTGGAACTCTCTGCCACAGAGGGTAGTTGAGGCCAGTTCATTGGCTATATTTAAGAGGGAGTTAGATGTGGCCCTTGTGGCCAAGGGGATCAGAGGGTATGGAGAGAAGGCAGGTACGGGATACTGAGTTGATGATCAGCCATGATCATATTGAATGGCGGTGCAGGCTCGAAGGGCCGAATGGCCTACTCCTGCACCTAATTTATATGTTTCTATACCATCTCATCTGTGAAACACAGTGGTGAGGGTCTTATGGTCTAGGCATGTATGGCTGCTGAAGGTACTGGCTCACTTATTTTCATTGATGATTCTTCTGCTGATAGTAGTAGCATATTGAATTCTGAAGTGTATTTCTTGAGTAGCCAAGTCAATCACCCGATCTGAACACAATTCAGCATGCCTTTTATATGCTGAAGAGAAAACTGAAGGGGACTAGCCTCCAAAACAAGCATAAGCTAAAGATGGCTGCAATACAGGCCTGACCAGAGAAGACACCCAGCAACTGGTGATGTCCATGAAACGCAGAATTCAAACAGACAATGCCTGCAAAGAATATGCAACAAAATACTAAACACGGCTACTTTCATTTACAAGACATTGCTGTGTGCCAAAATTATGGTGCCCTGGAATTGGGGGGAGGGAACTATGTATAAACTCTGCTGTAATTTCTACATGGTGAAACCAAAAAGTATAATAATGGCCTTTATTAAAATCTGACAATATGCACATGAACCACATGTGATTTTTTCTATCACAAATCTGAAATTGTGGAGTACAGAGGCAAATAAAAAAATGATGGGTCTTTGTCCCAAACATTATGGAGGGCACTGTAGGTGACATTTTGGGTCGGAACCCTTCTTCAGACTGGTGGCAGGAATCAGAAGGGGAGTAGTGAGAGAGTCTCACAGAATTCCTACAGCAGAAATCAGAGAGGAGCAGTTCGAGATTTCTGTGTATCCATATTCCTCCGGGGTGCTGCCTGACCAGTTACTCCAGCAGTCATTTATTAAAAAATCCGAGATATCTGCCGGGTGAACCTTTCTGCCGTGCTCCCACCTAAATTGCCTCATTTGCTGTCCATATCATGAAAGCACCATTTAACAGCTCACAATAAACCTCAAAAGCAAGACATAACAGCATTTTTATCTTCTGTGAAGGACAATGTTGAAAACAAGACCTAATTGGAAATTTGATAACTATACAGAAGTGTAATACATAGGTTACTGGAAGATACAAACATCTCCATGACTGTGAATCTTATGTTTACACATTTCAAATTAACTACCCCCAAGTTCTCCATTTGAAGATTTTAAAATAGACACTTCAATATCAATTTAATTTTAAAGAGTAGCAAAGGTTTTAAATTAACAGCCATTTAAAAAATGGCAATTCTTTCTGCATTAACAGACTGCCAAGATGGAATCCTCTGATAATACTTGATTCATTCACAAATGGGTTCAGTTAATTATAAATACTACAGTGCTTCTGTCTATTAGGGAAAACAAAACTTCCTTTAACACACAGCACTGGATTTGTTGACATTCAACAGAATTAGACAAAAGAAAATTGTTATCCATCGTATTAATATGCTACAACTACAAAAAATGAAATCTATCCAACCAAGTCTGGTTCTGAGAGATTTACATAGCTGAGAATAAAAGAGACCGTTCTCTTCCAGGGCACAAACTACTAATGAATAGGACTGACGCATTTCTACATTTCATCAACAAGCGTCTACAAGCTTCCTATAGTCTGCTCCTGACTGCCAAGCGACACCACATATTCTTCAGTTACCAAATGCAACCTTGAATTTGCCATTCTATACGCTTCCATGTAACAGGAACCACAAAAACAAGTCCAAAACAGAAATGGTTAAAATTGTTTAAAATGTCTCTTCCAGAATATTTCGAAGCTCTCAATTATCTACCGCCAAGAGGTAAAGTATTTTGACTGGCTCACAAAACCAATTTTGATAAAAATCATTCACCTATTCACCAAAGGCATTAACACAAAAGTCATGAAAATCACACTTTAGTGGCATTTTGTGGCCATTTATTCAAAGAGATTTAAGACATGAAGCATGGCTACCAATTAACCACAGCAAACAGTATCCAATTTCCCAAGAATTAGTTTAGAGGCTTAATTATAAAATTGATCTTGGAGGGGGAATAAATAACATCAATAGTAGATAAAGAAGATTATTTTCACTCCTTCATTCAAAGCATGGCAGTAAAGAAAATTTTCAGTAAACTTTAATTCTTAGTCCCCTACCTGGTCGGAGAGGCGGGGAGCGGTCAATGCCTTACCGGGTCGCCGTGCAGTAAGCTCCACAGCGCTGTGGCCACCAACTCCCCGCTGGGGCTGCGGGCGGCGCTGGCTGTAGCTCCGACCCCGGCAACTCTACCCCTGGCTGCGAGGCGCTCCAAATCCAGCGCCGCCGGCGGCCGGACGCCCACAGCCCCAGCTCCGCGAATGTTGGGAGTCGGCGGCGTCGCAGCGCTGGGATACCAGCGGGGAGCAGGCAATGCCTTACCGGGTCGCCATTCGGTAAGCTCTGGAGCGCTGTGGCCGCCGACTCCCAACATTCGCGGAGCTGGGGCTGCGGGCGTCTGGCCGCGGGCGGCGCTGGATTTGGAGCGCCGCGCAGCCAGGGGCAGAGTTGCCGGGGTCGGAGCTCCTACCGGCGCCGCCTGCGGCCGAACGGAGCCCCCAGCTCCGCGATGTTGGGAGTCGCCAACCAGGTAGGGGACTAAGAATTAAAGTTTCCCCCTTCACCCCCACCACATAAAATCCCTCCAAACTAACTGACTAACATTTATGCAATGATTCCCCGGTCTCCGGGGAGGAGGCAGCCGCTCCAGGCTTTTCAAGCCGCCCGCGCTACCTACCTAATCTAGGCTAAAAATCTTCCATTCGGAAATCCGAAAATGTCCGAAATCCGACAAGTGTCTGGTCCCAAGGCTTTCGGATAAAAGGTTGTGCACCTGTAGTATCATTTAATAAAATGGAACTGAATAAAATACTCTGGTTTTGAAATTTATGCAACAGTAAAATAGGGAAGATGTGAAAGTCAAGTGTTTGGAATGGGATTTAGCAAGGACATATACAAATACACAAGTAACTACAGATGTTGGTTTACAAAAAGTGTGCTAGAAGAACTTGGTGGATCAGGCAGCATCTCTGGAGGACATGGATAGGCAACATTTTGGGTCAGGACATTTCTGCTGACTGTAGAAGGGGAATGAAAATTGGAAAAGAGGTGGGGGCAGGTCAAAGATAGCCAAGTGATAGGTGAACACAGATGAGGGGCGTTTGATTGGCAGATGGGTAGACAAAGGCGAGAAATGAAAAGATGCCAAAAGGCAGTCAAATAAAGAGAGAAAAGGTGCAAAATGTTAAGCCAGAAGGGATACAAGTGAAAGGGGAAAGGAGGACAGGATAGTGGGATAAATTAGCATGCAGCCAGGTGTGGTACATGGAAGAGAGAGAAAGGAAAAAAGGGTGAGAGGGATGAGTTGCCTAAATCGGGAGAATCCAATGTTAATACCGTTGGATTGTAAACTAACCAAGCAGAATACAACATGCTCATTCTCCAGCTTGGGCAAGGCCACATTCTGGCAATGGAGGTGGCCCACCACTGAAAGGTCAGTGTGGGAATATGATTTAAGAAAGGGTTGATGGGAAAGAGATAGTCTCAAAAAATCATGCTATCTGCATTTTATCACATGCTTGGCATACTAAACATGTTATTATAAACTAGTTTTAAATTGATCGGATTAGAAACATTTTCAAGGACAGATGGCCACATTACCTTACGGTAATGAGACAATAGTCTATTACAGTACGCAAAATATTTGACCCGACCTGTTAATATCAGGCTTGATATAAAACATACGTCCAACAAGACAAAAGAAAACAATAAAAAAAGAAAAAGACAGACGGACTGCAGGCGAGCCGCAGCTGCTTGGGCAGCGCCACCACTTCTGGATTAACACGAGGCATCAAAATTATCAAGAGGCATCTATATGAAGGCGTTCAAAATTAACACTTTATATTAATGATTTAATATGGTGTTAATACCTGACCTTGCACATACCAAGCACGTCTAGAGATTTCTTACAAAGATTAATGTAAACAGATGCTCGATGGTTGGTGCTGTTTCGGTGGCTGAAATGCTTGTTTCTGTGCTGTATCTCTGACTAACTCAAAGGCATTGTTGTTGTATACTCAGTTATAACAATGCCAAAAAAATGGACACAAAATGCTGGAATAACCCAACGGAACAGGCAGCATCTCTGGAGAGAAGAAATAAATGACTTTTCAGGACATCACCCATTCCTTCTCTCTAGAGATGATGCATTTCCAGCTGAGTTATGCCAGCATTTTGTGTCCATCTTCGGTGTAAACTAGCATCTGCAGTTCCTTCCTACACAATAATGCCAAAATGCTGTCAGTACGCCTTGGCAGCAGTCTCAGAGTCAGAAGACAATAGATTTAAATTCCACTCCAGAGATTAGAGCACAAAACCAAAAAGTTGATCATTCAGCAAGGTACCAAGGAAGTGCTACATTTTTAAAGATGTAATCCGTTCAATTAAGCTTCTTGTCTTGAATCTTTGGTTATTAATTTTGGTTTAGGTCATGTCTGCTTTCTTGGCTTTTACTTACTGACTGGCAACAATATGTTAATTTTGATTATTAAAAATGGCACAAATGTACTTCATTGGTTGCGAGCTGTAGTCGCAAATGTAATATCCGCTGGTAATGCTATTAGTTTAGTTTAGAGATACAGCATGAAAACAGGCCCTTCGGCCCACCGAGTCCACGCCGACTAGCAATACCCGCACACTAGCACTATCCAACACATTAGAATCTTTACCAAAGCCAACTAACCTACAAATCCTTGGAATGTGGGAGGAAACCCATGGTCACAGAAAGTACAAACGCAGTAAATAGTAAGTATTCCCACATGATTGTTGTCTGCTTCTTATATCAGTGCACTAGAGTGGTAAGTAAATTCCTCCAATCAAGAAATGAGACAGTGAGAATGGACATGAAATAACTTATCAAATTTAACACATTGGAGGAGGGTTTGATTGTGTTTTTTTTTTGTACTAATCACCTATTAGGGAAATGCAAACCACAGATCTGGTGTCCTACGTTCTCTAGATACGTCCATTGTTCCACCCAAATTCGAACGATCTGCTGCTGGGGTTTGTTAGTAGAGTTCTGTTCTACAGAGAGTCTTTCAGTGCTCTGAACATTGCCTGTTATAACGTCCAGATGGTGGGACCGGAAAGTGCTCTTAAGGCAAATAGAGTGAACATGGGAGAGGGGAAGGCAACAAAACAAAGAAGCTGGTAAATAAACAGAAATGTTGGAAAAATTCAAGGTCAGGCAGCATCTATGAAGCGAGAATCAGTTAATATCTCAGCTCTGAAAAAGACAACATGCAAGTCATGACAGCAGAGAAGATGAGGGAGCTTGGTGGGCAAACAGATTTCTTTCCACAGATGCAACCCGACGAGATTTTCCAACGTTTTATTATTTTCTTTCAGATTTCCAATTTTTGTTTGATTTTCATTTACTTTGGGATGGTGTTGGTTTTGAAAAAGGGAGTTAAATTTCCGTATTTCCCCAGTGTAAAGTTTCAAAATACTTATATTTGTGAAAGTTCTTCCACAATTCTATATCTTAAAACATGTTGGATAAAGTTCCCTGATATTCATCGGGCTTAGGAGGGAGAGGTAGATCAGCCATGATTGAATGGCGGAGCAGACCCGATGCATTATCCAACATTTTGGACAATTTCACAGTCGGTGTAGAAATGCACATTCGATGTTTTACATAATCGATGTACTTAGCACACTCGATTGGGTATTGACATGAATAGAGAACTGGTTGGCAGACAGGAAGCAAAGAGTAGGATTTAACATTGTTTTCAGAATGGTAGGAAGAGACTACTGGGGTGTCGCATGGTTCAGTGCTGAGACCCCAGTTATTTACAATATATATTAATGATTTAGACGAGGGAATTAAATGTAACATCTGCAAGTTTGCAGATGACAAAGCTGGGAAGCAGTGGGAGCCGCGAGGAGGATGCTATGAGGCTGCTGGGCGACTTGGATAGGTTGGGTGAGTGGGCAGATGCAGTATAATATCTGAATCCAAATTTAATTAGTTATTTATGTTATGACATCGGTTGGAAGCTGCATACCAAATCTCGTTGCGCTTATGTGCAATGACAATAACATATATTATTATTATTATTATGAGGATAAATGTGAAGTTATCCACTTTGGTGGCAAGAACAGGAAGGCAGATTATTATCTGAATGGTGTCAGATTAGGAAAAGGGGTGGTGCAACGAGACCTGGGTGTGCTCGTCACTGAAAGTAAGCACTGAAAGGTGCAGCAGGCAGTGAAGAAAACTAATGGCACTCAATGTAAGAGGATTTAAGTTCAAGAGCAAGGAGGTCCTACTTCAGTTGTACAGGGCCCTGGTGAGACTGCACCTTGGTCTCCTAATTTGAGGAAGGACATTCTTGCTATTGAGTACATTGTATGTTCACCAGGTTAATTCCTGGGATGGTGGGACTGACATGGATCGGCTGGGCTTGTATTCACTGGAGTTTAGAAGAATGAGAGAGGATCTTATAGAAACTTATAACATTGTTAAGGGATTGGACAGGCTTGTTGCAGGAAAAATGTTCCCCATGTTTGGAGAGTCCAGAACCAGGAGTCATAATTTAAACATAAGGGGTAGGCCATTTAGGACCAAGATGAAGAAAAACCTTTTCACCCGGAGAGTTGTGAATCTGCGGAATTCTCTGCCACAGAAGGCAGTGGAGGCCAATTCACTGGACATTTTCAGGGGAGTTAGATTTAGTACTTAGGGCTAACTAAATCAAGGGATATGGGGAAAAGCAGGAACAAAGTACTGATTTTGGATGATCAGCCATGATCATATTGAATGGCTCCAAGGGCTGAACAGTCTACTCCTGCAGGTACACAAAAATGCTGAAGAAACTCAGCGGGTGCAGCAGCATCTATGGAGCGAAGGAAATAGGTGACGTTTCGGGCCGAAACCCTTCTTCAGACTGATACCTGCACCTATTTTCTATGTTTCTATGATAGGCACTTATATTTTAAGAAGGCAAGATCTTTGAAAACGCAGGATCAAACAAGAACCCGTTTATAAGATTTTAATACAGTGGCTAACATAATATGTAAGCCACAGTAAACAATTAGTCACTTTGATGTCCGCCAGCCTACTGGCAACTTTCCAGATGTAAAATTTTACTGTATACCTTTCAAAACCACAACACTCTTGTCAACATGCAATACCATGCAATAAACCCATTGGCAAAGATAAGGTTTACAAGTGGCACTTCACAGCAAGTTGGTTTTGTGCCAGTAGTTATTTCTGCAACCACAAAAGGTGTTTTCCAATTAATTTGGTCACTCAAATTCTTCACATACAGAGTGATTCATAACAAGTTGAATATATCCACAATTCTTAATAACATGTTCTGCATTGTGTCCTATACCATTTTAATGACCTACATTATCCAAATGTACATTAATCATGATGCCATGCACATTAAACAATATATTTTCAAGACAAAATGCCTCCACACATTCAAAATGTACCCAGCCCATTACTCCGTATCCTAAAGTTCTGATCCCGACATCCAGCATAGTATGCCCTTCACATCAGCAGGTTGATCGTTACACTTGAATTCACTCCATAATCTGAAGCAGCTAGTTTTGCCAATTTTGGGCCCACCTCAAATATAATTGGCAAAGCTAGCGGTATAAAAAGATAACCAAGACATTCTACCCTCATCAAATTGCTGAAAACGTACTTTTCTTTTGTATAGCTCAGCAATACTGAAGACAACTGTGGTACCTTAAAAGAAATTTAAGGAATTGAAACATGAAGTGAGATTACAACTGCATTTATAAGTAAATAAGCCCATCGCACGAAATAGTCAAATACAACCATTTACAGAAAATCCATTTCTCCTTTTCCCACCTAGGATGCCTACAGTCATACCCCAAGCATAGAATTCAAAGCAAGGCATGCAAGGTCACATCCCCAGGAACACAAGGTCACACGTGACAAAAAAAAAGCATCATGCATTAATAACAAGCCGTAGAATGCATTAACATCAGCTGCTATTTTAATTGTTACTTATGCACTATTCATATAATTGCAGATGTAGAAAACAAGATGGGTTATATTCAACTCATTCTAAATACCTCTGTGCTTCATGTTAGTGACTATTACCAACAATGCTAGGAATTATTATTATATCAAAATAAACAACACCACGAAATAGAAGCAATGACAAAGAAAAATTATCTTTAAAGCTTCATTGTGAAAAATTACAACTTGTTTAAGGATTAAAAGGATAAAACAAACACCATGTTTCAGATGATAGATTGAGGGACCGGAATAGAAACTGTTCCCTTACTCGCCTTAAATAAATGATTGTGGTAGCAGCACATTAACAATAATTGGGTATCAACTTCTTCAATAAAGTATAGATCAATTCATTTTCCTAATGCAATTAATTTACTACACTTATGTAGCCCGTTATTCAATAACAGTTCATAAACTGTATTAAATTGATAGTGAAGTGTTCAGACATCAAACCAGCATAGCCCTTACTTAAAATCTCCATCAATCCAGCATTTCAATTAATGTCTTCTAACACAATGATATAGCCAACTATCCTAGCAAACAACAATTATATTGGAAGACAAGTAATTGCAGATAAATTTTCACTTTAGGAATGAACATGTTATACTGTTGATTCTCAAAGGCCGATTCCAATATAAACACAAATTTACTCCCGGCAAGTCAAATTAATTTTATTTGGGCTAGTTGCACTGAAAAAAGTTTATCCCAGCAGTCCAAATTCCAAACTAGATCTAAAATGCAAAGCATTAACGAAACATTAACCACTCATTATTTTGAATGGCCAATACAAAAACAATTATTTCTGCAAAATTAAGATTTACAAAATTAAAGAGTAAATTTGCAGTTAGATCCATCTTCAATTTACACAGAACAAACCAGCTAAATTAGCAACAGTCTCCAGAATGAATTAAAGACCATAATTAACCTTCTGAAGAAAACGGTGACGTTTCGGGTCGAGACCCTTCAGATTCTGATGAAGGGTCTCGACCCGAAACATCACCCATTCCTTCTCTCCAGAGATGCTGCCTGTCCTGCTGAGTTACTCCAGCATTTTGTGTCTACCTTCAATTTAAACCAGCATCTGCAGTTCTTTCTTACATAATAAACCTTCTTGCAGCTAGTTAACTACCGGTGAATTATATATATTTTTTAATGATTTGTGAATTTTGAGATGAAGTTTGCACTCCGAGTGATGATTGATCACACACAAGGACAAGAATCTTCCCATTTTAGCCACTTATTGTCAACATCATTTACATCATGGTTGAAAAAATAAAAATAGTTTTTGCTCGTCTTACAAATATTCAACACAACCAGTCCCAACTTCAGTGTAGAATAAACAAATTTGTCAAATTAACTTTTTTAATAAAAAACTCTCCTGCCCATTGTTCATGGGATCCCAGCTCAAAGTTGAACCAGATTAACCAGGCAGATCCTTAGGATCGAGATAGCTGGTTTCAGTCCAGTAACCATGGATCCTTTATTCTCTACCACATGCGCAACAAGAGATGTTTGACAGGCAGGCAGATGGCCAGCCCAATTCTTCCATTAGAATTCCATGTGTTCCTAATAAAATGGATTCAAGTCTCAGTTCAATCCCAAATGCTCATTCTATACGTAATTATGGGACAAGGATTCCCTTGTGTGAAGGGCAGATGTTGCACTTCTTCCCAAGGAGGATTTCAGAATTTCTTTCAACCTTTTCAGCCCATCTGGTCATTTGTAGCCATGACAAGGGTCAGAATAATGTGCGCTTCTGAAGTGCGGTGTCATTTGCTATTCCTGCTAATGGATTTGGAGATTTTGTACTGGCAGTGCTCATGGTATCTCTCCAGTACTTCAAGGTCCCCACTACAGATATCCCATCTCAGAAATTACAGGAGCCCCCACTACACCACAAACTACTGTACTCTAACTAAACTAGATGCAAGTCATTCAATATCTTTGGAGCAAGATAAAGCTTTAGGGTGACTTACAAGATCTTGCCATTAACCAATAATAAATTGCCATGGGGTACATGATCAGAAAGATAAAAGGCAACCAGTGGGAAGTATTGAGCATATAATGGGGTTTAATCTTATGTTTAAGAAAGAACTGCAGATGCTGGAAAAAGGTACGACAAAAATGCTGGAGAAACTCAGCGGGTGAGGCAGCATCTATGGAGCGAAAGAATAAGTGATATTTCAGGTTGAGACCCTTCTTCAGACTGATGTGGGGTGGGAAGAAGAAAGGAAGAGGCAGAGACAGTAGGCTGTGGTAGAGCTGGGAAGGGGTGGGGAAGGAGGGAGAAAGCAAGGACTACCTGAAATTGGAGGTCAATGTTCATACCGCTGGGGTGTAAACTACCCAAGCGGAATATAAGGTGCTGCTCCACCAATTTGCAATGGGACTCACTCTGGCCATGGAGTCCCAGGGCACAAAAGGTCGGATTCAGAATGGGAGTCGGGAGTTGAAATGCCGAGCCACCTGGAGATCAGGTTGGTTAATGCGAACTGTGCGGAGGTGTTGGGCGAAGCGGTCGCCAAGTCTGCGCTTGGTATGTAGAGCAGTTGACACCTGGAGCAGCAGATGCAATAGATGAGGTTGAAGGAGGTGCAGGATGGAGTCGAGGGGGGAGGTAAAGCGACAAGTGTACCATTTCCTGCAGTTGCAATGGGAAAGTACCAGGGGAGGGGGTGTTTTGGGTGGGAAGGGACGAATTGACCAAGGAGTCCAGAGGGAGCGGTCTCTGTGGGTGGAAAGTCGAAAGGGGAGGAGATGGGAAGAAGTGGCCAGTGGTGGGATCCCATTGGAGGCGGCAATTTTTTAATTTAATTATCAATTTTATTTTATTAAAAGCAATTGTAGAGATAAAACATTTGGCATCTAAAATTATACAATTATTGTACAGCTTCATTTTTAACCTTATAACCTAAATCATGAAATTGAAAAAAGAGAAGACAAGAAAGAAAAGGAGTAGAAAGTGAAGCGATAGATTGAAGAACAAAAAAGAACCCCTTAAACTACCAAAGCAGTGACATGGAAAGGTAAAGGAATATTTAAAAAAGAAGAAAAAAAAGTGGAGATACCTTGCCCCTCGTCCCCCCCGCCTGCCTCGCCCAACCCAACATCGGATTTAAATTTGTGTTGCACCATACTATTGTTGTAAGAATTCGGTAAAGGGTGTCCATGTCTTAAGAAATTGATCTGGTTTTTCTGCCAAGACAAGGCTAATGTTTTCCAAATGTAGTGTCTGACATATCTGTGATCCACATCTTCACTGCAGGGACTGTTGTCTGTTTCCAAAACATGAGTATTAATTTTTTCGCCATTATTAGGCTATAGTTAAGGAAACGTCTTTGAAATATTGTTAGCTTAGAACAGGCCTCTGACATACCCAGTGTGATCAGTTTTAAATCGGGATCCAATTTAGTTTAAGTATTTTAGAAAATATATCAAAAATCCCCCTCCAGAAGTTTTGTAATTTTGTGCAGGAAACAAAAGAATGGGTTACAGTCGCTTCTTGGAGGAGACAGTTATCGCAGATAGGGGACATTTGGGAAGATCTTGTCCAATTTAAGGTTTGAATAATAGTCTATGCAGTATTTTAAATTGTATTAGGGAGCGCCTAACATTAAGAGAACAGTAATGCATATATAAAAGAGTTTCCTCCCAACTATCCTTTGAAATTGTTAAACCCAATTCGTCCCATGCTCGCCTAATTATTTCCGACGATGGGATATGTACATTTAAAAGGGTATTGTAGAAATAGGATATTAACTTATTTGTATCCGCCTTTCTGTTCATGCATTTGTCGAATATATCTGGGCCCATGGAGTGACAATCTTGCGTGTGTATTTTCACATTGTCTTGTATTTGAAGATATCTAAAGAAATGACTACCGTTCAAATGATATTTTAAGAAGTAGCAAAAATGTCGGAGGATTATCTTTTGGGCAAAAATGTTGGAGGATTAATCTTATGATTGAAATGAGGACTGTCATGCTAATCTGGCAACTTGATGCGAATGTATGGCATGCTGTCCATTTAAATTTATTAAATATACAAAAACTATACAGAAATACCCCATGACCCACCCTGCCATTACAGTTAGGACTTAGGACATGGCGATGAATATAATATAGAAAGACTAAAAATGCTTATCTGAGCACAAAGCTCAAGACAAGGTCAACACAAATGAAGTGTAATTGACGCAAACATCAACCCTTTTCCACTCCATAGATGCTGCCTGGCCAAGTAGTTATTGTATTTTCTGTTCACTTTCCCCAATCACTTTCATCAATAATTAGAAAGGAGAGAAATAGTGGCTGGTAGAAAGGCTGCTACCAGAACAAGTTTGATAAGAACAAGATAATTGACTCAACTATTCTAAAAGTTTCTACATGG
Organism: Leucoraja erinaceus; assembly: GCF_028641065.1. Classification (NCBI taxonomy): domain Eukaryota; kingdom Metazoa; phylum Chordata; class Chondrichthyes; order Rajiformes; family Rajidae; genus Leucoraja; species Leucoraja erinaceus. The sequence continues at coordinate 16,689,574 of NC_073393.1, read as the reverse complement.
AGATAAGGAAAATTTGTAGCTAGCTACAAAATGCCACAACAGATATACCTCACCAGTTGCACGTGTTGACATTTATCACCCAATACCTCATTATAGTTAAGTATCTACAAGTTCTTTCCTCCACAAAAATAAGGACATCAAATCAGCCAGGTACTGTCCAAACACATACAACCCTAAATCAGGATTCAAGAAAGATGATTAAAAAACAGCTGATCTTTAATTGTATCACCATTTCCACATATTATTTGCTGATGACAGGGCATTAGCATGAATGGTTAGCTCTTGCTCCTGACCTGCTAAATGTTTCTAGCATATGTTTGCTAGAAACATGGAATTTAACTACACAAACTAAATTTCTTCTTACGTGCAGACCAGTATGAAAATGCATGTTAGAATTATTTTTATTGGTTAACTCACTAGACATGAGGCTGACAAAGGGTAGAGGTGTTGTTGCGAATGTGTTGATTGTGGAATTCCTGTTATTTATTTGGATTTCTAACTCAGGAGATGGCTGCATTCAGCCTTTCCAAACAACAAAATTTACCCACAACCCCCCCAGTAACTTTATATTAACGATTTAGACGAGGGAATTAAATGTGACATCGTCAGAAAGGTTTGCGCACTATAATGAGGATAAATGTCAGGTTATCCATTTTGTGGCAAGAACAAGGCAAAGTATTATCTGAATAGTGTCAGATTAGGAAAAGGGGAGGTGCAACAAGACCTGGGTGTGCTTGCACATCAGTCACTGAAAGTAAGCATGCAGGTACAGCAGGCAGTGAAGAAAGCTAATGGCATGTTGGCCTTCATTGCGAGAGGATTTAAGTTTAGAAGCAAGGAGGTCCTACTGCAGTTGTACAGGGCCTTGGTGAGACCGCACCAGGAGTATTGTGTCCAATTTTGGTCTTCTAATTTGAGGAAGGACATTATTGCTATTGAGGGAATGCAGCAGGTTAATTCCCAGGATGGTAGACAAAAGTGCTGGAGAAACTCAGCGGGTGCAGCAGCATCTATGGAGCGAAGGATATAGGCAACATTTTGTTGCCTATATCCTTCGCTCCATAGATGCTGCTGCACCCGCTGAGTTTCTCCAGCACTTTTATCCACCTTCGATTTTCCAGTATCTGCAGTTCCCTCTTAAACACTTTGTCTAATTCCCAGGATGGCAGGACTGCCACATGATGAAAGAATAGGTCGACTGGGCTTGCATTCACAGGAATTTAGAAGGATGAGTGAGGAACTTATAGAAACATAAAACTCACAAAGGATTGGGCAAGCTAGACGCAGGAAAAAAAATTCCTGATATTGAGGGAGTCCAGAACCAGGAGGTCACAGGTTAAGAAGAAGGGGTAGGCCATTCAGGACGGAGATGCGGAAAAAAACTTCTCCACGCAGATTTGTGAATCTGGGGAATTCTGTCAGAAGGCAGGGGAGGCCAATTCAAAGGTGTTAGATTTAGCTCTTAGGACTAAAGGAATCATGGGATATGGGAGAAAAAAAAAAAAACAGGAACAGGAACTGATTTTAGATGATCAGCCATGCACGTATTTTTTTAATGTTTCTATCTGGAGAGTTCCACAACCTTAAACCACAAATCAAGGAAATATAATGGCAAACAGACATGTCACATGTCTCCCTTTCTGTCATAGATGGGCCCCTCACAGTCCTGTAGTACTGCTCTCATTTCCTCTTACCACCCACCACCCCCGGTGCAACAAGGACAGTTCCCCTGGTCCTTGCCTTTCACCTCACCAACCTCCACATCCAATACATCATTCTCCAATATTTTCATCACCTCCAACGCGATCCCACTAATTACATCCTCCCATCTCTACTTCTTACCTTCTTCCACAGAGACTACTCCCTCTGCAACTCCTCAGTTCACTCATCTCTGCCCACCCAAGTCAGCCACTCCCCAGGTACTTTCCCCTGCAGAAGATGCAACAACTGTCGTTATACGTCCTCCATCTAGGGACCCCGACAGTCCTTCCAGTTGTAACAGGGATTCTTCCCATGCACCGTCTCTAACCTCGTCTACTACATGCAGTGTTCCTCATATACATCTATATACATATACAGTGGACTCCTATACATCAGCAAGACCAAGCATAGCCTAGGCGATCGTTTTACTGAACACTTGATCTCAGTCTGCCAGGGCTGATTATATCTCCCAGTTGCTAACAATTTTAACTCCCCTTTCCATACTGACCTTTCTATACTGAGCCTCCCCCATTGTCCAAGCGAGGCCACACACAAATTGGGAGGAACAGCACCTCAATTTGCTTAGGTAGCTTATAACCAACCCAGTGATGTGAACATTGAGTAGCAATTTTAAGTAACTTCTACGTGCACTCTACCCCCACCCCCCTCCACTAAAAGTTGGTCAATCGGTTCCACGGTTCACAATGATGTATCCCACTTGGAACCACACCGTCCTTCACCAACAATTGGCCATCCCGCCAAAGATCATCTGTTGCCGGCCCGGACTGGTGGTCTTTTCTTGCTTGCAGTTCCTCACCCCCCGCCCCCGCATCATCAGTCTGTGGAAGGATCTAAAGGTCAGAACTGTCACCTATCCATTTTCTCCACAGTTACACCCGACCCATTGAGCTACTCCAGTATTTTTTGTCCATCTTTGATATAACGCAGCACACGCAGTTCCTTTTTATTAATCACGTCGGGGTATGTGTCACATGAATAACTACGTTTCACAAGTAAAGAAAGTGCCCTATCTCAAAAGTCCAACAGAATTTATCTTACGAAACCTTTAAATGTCAAATGCAGAATACAACTTCTTACTCTATAATCCTATCTCACTATTTTCATTTATCCGTTGAGAAACATCTTTAAGAAATAGCTTGATCGAACACGCCACTGCGTTACAATGATAATTGAAACTGGGCAGCAGGGGTGGGGGAAAAAAATTGGATTCAAAATAATTTCATTCCATGCCCCACGAATGAGTAGTTCTTGCCTTTGAACAACTTACTGCAACTACCAAGATGCTTGACAATTAAGTTATTTCAAATTATTACCAGTTAGCAAGATGCCTTCCACACATGGAAAGCAGCTGAGAAGAAATGCAGTAGGCCCAACTGTTATGCTGTTTATCATTAAAGTGTCTCCTTGTTACCCCCAGAAAAATTATGAAACAGAAGACAGCCTCTGATTCAAAGGAGTAAACCTATATATAGATTTCAAGACAATGCCCCCAGTACTACATTAAAGTTAGTTCACCACCATGGGGTCCCCGATCTGCACAATCAATAAAGCTACACAGCTGTGCAACATTTTGTGGAAAAGGGTCACATTTGGGCAGATGCAGCTAGGAAGTAGTTTTTTTTTAGTTTTTTTAAATACTTAAAAACCAAAATTAGCACCATACAGTTATATTTATGAAGTCACTCAAAAATTAATAGGAAGCTTTTATCGACTTCCAATTATGTAGCTGAGTACTTCATTCAAAGGGAACAGAGCTGAGCCAGTCTTGAGCAATGGGTAGAACAAGGAAACACAACCAGGAGATAAACGCCACTTATTTCCACCCCATTGTCAAATAATGAAACATCCCATAAATCTATACCAATCTTTGTAGGGTATGTCTTTTTTTTAAATTTCCATTTAACTTATTTGCCTATCACCCGTTTCAAAATGTAACTTTTATCAATGTATACGATCTGCTAATTGATGCCACAGTATTTTCTTCATGTAACTACTTTTATTTGTATCTAAATGCATACATGCAGAGCTTTTGGCAAGCTCAGAAATGTCCATAGCTAATAATCTGTAAAACTTTCTAATGTCCTACTTTAGTACTCAAGCCTCTCACAAAATTGAGAATATGTCAAATTCACATCAGGGTTGTTCTGCTCATTGAACTTCAAATTAATCAACTTGATTTTGATGAGATTTTTAAAAAACATTCGGAAATAAACCATCAGTCTGAAGAATCCCAACCTGAAACATTGTCTCTCCATTTCCTCCAGATATTGCCTGACCCACCGATTTCCTTCAGCAATTTGTGTTTACCTCAAGATTCCAATGCCAGAGGCACAGCAGATTCGATCCTAACCTTCAGTGCTGTCTATGTGGGGTTAGCAAATTCTCCCTGCGACCGCATGGGTTTCGGCTGGGTGCCCAGTTTTCCTCCCACATTCCAAAGATGTGTGGTCCTGTAGGTTTAGCCATCAAAAGTTGCCTCTCGTGTATAGAGTGGACCAGAAAGTGGAAGAACATCTAATGTGCGAAGTGTTCGTTGGGTTGAAGGCCCCGTTTCCATGTTGCATCACTAAACCGAACCTGCGTCTCTATCTATAACTAACTCTAATGGCAAAAATAATCACCCAGAAAAATATTCATCATGGTTTCTTTGCACAATTCTGATCAGATAAAAATTCGACAGGAATCAAAAGGCTCTCTGCACCAAAATCTCAGATTTTTTTCCCCAAACTCAATTACCCTCATTAGCAACTTTGTGCTGAACTAGCTTATCAAAATCATTATATGCAGTACAACACCGTACCAACATAATGCAACCTTGCTTCCGCCAATGACCACAGGGTTGAGATGCTGGCTACCCCACTACACAACTTTCAGTTGTCCTGATTTTCCATGAAGGAGGCCTGCTGAGAGAAATGGTGGAATGAGGCACCATAGAAAGGCTGACTAAATCCTTTGAAAACAAATTTGAAGGCCGAGTCAATTGCCTTCTGTCTTCCAACCCCATTCTGCACTGGATTCTCAAACCAGTGCCAACTTATGCTACTTTTAATTTTGGATCATCGTGAATATCAAACTAGAATAAAGCTTTGGTGTTGTGAAAGTCAAAATGTTGCCACTTAAAACAGAACAAAACTGCTTTCCACACCGATATGGCTGAACCTCCATTAATGCAACAGTCCCCAAGAGAAACACAGATGCCAGAGAGTGGCTTCTTTGTGTTGAAAAATCTGTCATGTGAGCACTAGCTACTAATCTAGGAGTATAGCCACTGAAGAGCTACCCAAATGTGAAGAGAATTTAAGTTATAAAATGATATTTACAATTGTAGAAAGCAAATGAATAGTTTTAAGTTTGCCACAAAAGAAAAGTACAACTGGTTAGCTTATTCAAAAACAATGCAATAACTTGATGGGAGAAATGACACTGAGCAAAATCCATATTTGAATGCAAGTGCCATCTACAACATTCATCTAGCCTAGAAGACTCATTTTAATTCCATGGACTTCAAATTAAAACACCCAAATAATAACTATTAGTCTAATAATGATTAGTAATAAATGAATGCAATGAATTGTGTAACATTTTGTGCAATAACTAATTTCCCAATGGAACCAATGTCAGAAATTAATTGGAAATTGGAGAAAACTTGGGTAACAAGAAATCTTGTTGCTTCTCACTAATCTATGCAACATTGTAAACTTCCCTTTCAATTTGATACCATCTCTAGTTACCCATGTGGAGAGCAACTCCCACCCCCAAAGTTTAACAAATCCCACAAACATCTGCAAAAATCACTGAAGGACTTGCCAATAGCTGTTAATCAATTATGCTTCAGGTTTAACCGAATCCAATATCAACACCAGCCAGGACTACACTCTTGTCAGCACTGCTATAAAATCTCACCACGAGGAAAGATTGTTACACTCTCCCAAAAAATGTAGTAATATTAGAGATAAGATCCAGAAAAACAAAATTGTTCCAACAATGAAATAGCCCACGGTTCTGTTTCCCCCATACGTATTTGGCCCAGATTCTATTAGAAAAAATATAGGCACATAAAATGTATGTATTGGTCCAATCCATTGACATACAAACATGCAGTCAGAATTGTAAAGTAATGTTTAAAATATTCACGCATTTTAAAAAAACAGTTCATGATAATTTATCTGAAAACCACCCAGAGGCTGCAGATTTCTATAGATTTTTGATTCTTAATAGTAATAACCCTATGCTTGGACTCCATGGACTTGCGTAAAAAAACACCCTCAAAGTGCGTTTTTTTCTTCATTTAACTACCACAGAATCGATTACTATTCTTAACCACCTCTAATCAACATTTTCACTTCCTTAACAGAAAAATTCAAACCCCTTTCGGATAGCTTGTTCTACAGAGTTGCCGAATTCATTATTTTTCTCCATTTTGGATGGAAAAGATCCATTTGTAAACAACTCGATATTAACGTAGTGACATAACGCTCTCCTTTAACGAGGGTTACTAGTGAACGGTATTGCCTTCACGCTGTTACGAGAGTGATCAGCGTAGGGGGACAAAGACCTTTCGCTTGCAGCATGCGAAACATGAATGGACCTAATCGCTTTAGAGTAAATCGCACGCTCTGACTCAGCCCGCCCAACAGTAGGCACCATTTTCTTCACGAAAAAAAAGGCTGAGCAACCCTGGATTGGAAAGGAAGGAGGGCACGTGTGCGCGTACACACGCCAAATCTACAAAAAAAAGACATTTAAAATTCATCAGGGTACTGAATTAAATTTCTGCCTACTCAATATGCCAAGATTAATCGATGTGTTATTGATATGTTGTGCCATCCATACTACCAAGGACATGAATGAAGACGGTACATCACTAATGAGTGATCAGAAACACGGCCTGTTACATTACACAACTTGTGTTGCTCCGATACCACGTTTTCCAGAACATTCTTTCAAGGTGGCAACCCGTGACTCGTGACCAAGACTCATTTACCGAATTCACACCATCGAAAGATGCTTGACGTCTTTAATCCTTGTAAGGGGCAGAAACTCACCAAATAAAATTAGAAAAGGCAAATTCAATATATCAATCAAAGCTATAAATTCGAAGGTTAAAGCCTTAAAAAGTGGTCTCCTTTTACGATATTAGCAAACCAACCAATACGTGTATATCCTGCAACTTCAATTTATATTAATTATCAAAGGATAGGTGATACTAGTTTTATACGAAAAATAAAATATTCGAATTCTACCAAACTCCAGCGTAGAAACTGATTGGGCAATGTCGAAATTTATAATCGAATTTATAAACGTCGTTAAAACAAATAATCAGACAATATTATTGTAGTTATCGATGCACCAAAAGGGCGACTACAAATACCGTCAAAATGTATTGCATTGCCGTACGAGACCGAAGTAATTAAAATCTAAACTAGATGGATACGAATGTAAAACGGGCGACATCGCAACTTCTTTTTACGAAAAAGGTGAACGAATGGATGTTCAAAAACTATAAACATCGTACATGGAATGGTCTAAATACATTGAAGCAAAACGCTTTTGATACACGCGTCAAATTCTTACTGCAATTATTTTTTGGATCTTTTAGAAATAGATAATTATCCTAAACGATACCAAAATCATGAAGTATCATGATTACTAGTATCACAGTTAGCAACATCTATCGTCATTGATGAAACGAGATACAAATACGCATACAATTTACAGTGACGGGAAATCGATGTTCGATCGGAACGAAATGGCTAAACCTTCGGGAGTGTTAAAAATCTCCAGGACTTGAACCATGTAAAATTAAATACAGATTTTTAAAAAAACAATTCGACTTTTAAATTGTGCTTCTCTCCCTCCCTCCGCTTATGCCCTCCCAAAGGCAGTGTTTGCATGACTATACAATCTCGCCCGCTGTTTGCCCCCGACCTACTTCGTTGTCGTGCTGCTGGCAGTAGCTGACCCGTTCATGTGCGAGCGGCAGGCTGGTGAAGGGCTGCTGGTTGTAGTGTTGCTGCTGCTGCTGCCTGAAGCGGTGGATAACGTGCTCCTTGGTTAGGCGGACCCGCTGGTGTGCCCGCACGCAGTGGTCGCACAGATATTCGGCACAGTCCATGCAGCGGGAGGTCACCGGCGCCCCCTCATCGCAGGAGCTGCAGCCCGACGGCGAGCCCTTGGTGCGGCCCCGCCGCTGCCCACCGCCACCATCCAGCTCGTCCTCGGCCGCCGAAACCACGTCCAGCAAGTTGTTGAGCAGCAATAGGTCGGCGGGCAGCCCGTCGTTGTCGGCGGGCGGCATGCGGTGCTCGCAGATGGGGCAGGCCAGCTCGGCGGCGCCGCAGGAGTTGGCCGAGGAGGAAGAGGTAGAGGCGGCGGCGGGAGGCGAGTGGCTGAGCGGCCCGTTGCCCCCTCGCCGCCTCCTGCCGCCGTGAGCCTCCAGGCACGCCTGGCATAGGGAGTGACGGCAGGGCAGCAGCCGCAGCTCGTCGGCCTGCGGCAGCAAGGCGGCCGGGCTGGAGCGGGAGCGGGAGTGCCCGGGGCCCCGCGAGCAGCACAGGCCGCACTGCTGGGGCTGCGGCGGCTGCTCCTGCTGGCGCGCCGCGTCTGGCCGGCCCGGGCTCTGCTGCTCCTGCTGGCGCGTAGGAGGCGGCTGCTGCTGCTGCTGCTGCTGCTGCTGCTCCGGGCCGCAGAACGGCGCGGCCATGGCGGCCTCGGAGCGCTGGAAGCAGCGCGGGTAGAAGCGGCCCTGGGCCAGCTCGGCCGGCCTGGAGGGCAGCCGCTCGGCTTCCTCAGCAAGAACCGCCCCCCTGTGAAGCGACCGAGAAATCCACATTGGCGGGCCGGCGGGGGCTCATATTCCCCCGGGGAGGCGCCGTGTGTGGGGTCGCTCAGTGTGGGTGGGTAGGTAGGTGGGTGCGGAGGGCGGGCCGGCCCGGGCGGGCGGCCGGCGGGGCTCCCTTTCTCACTTCCCCCCTCCCACCCACCCCCAGTCAGGTCTACCCTAGGCCCCGCCGATACTTCGGCCTCCCACCCGCTCCTCCTCAGCCCACCGCCTCCTCTTCCTCAGTCCCCCCTCCTGCCGCCGCCGCCGCCCTCTGCTCTCTCCGCCTCAGTGTCTCCCCCGGCCGCCGCCTCGCGCCGCCGCTGCCGCACGCTCCATCTTCTGGCACTTTCTCTCTCACTAGAGCAGCAGCAGCCCGGCCGCCTCTCGTTCGTTCCGTTCGTTCGTTCTGCTGCTGCTCTGCTCCCCTACGTGGGGCGGGGTGCCGTCGCTCTACGTCACCGCGCAGCTTGGCGTCAGGTGCGAACGCATCCATCCATTCATTCATGATTTTTTTTTTTAATACACACACGCGCGCGCACGCGCATATTTCCCATTCATAATTCCATCAGCTCGTTGTTTATTCCACCCTCACTACTATTGGTGCGGTTACAGCTCGGCCCGGAGTGCTGGACACGTGCTGCAGGGATGCTAAACCGCGCTGGCTCGCTCCATCTCCTTTCTTTGTTGCCGTGTTGGCGGAATTATCCCAGCTGCAAGTAAATGATTTGTCACATGCACTAAATTACTTATTTAACAAAGACGATTTAACTTCACTGCCCGGCAAAATAATAATTAAAGACGAGCGTTCTACTTTTCATCTATGTTGCCAACCAGAATGGTAAAAGTACACATGTGCACTTAATGTAAATAGTATTGAAATCGAATGCCCTATCTGCAGTTCCTTCTTGAACGCCCTATCGGTGGAACTCGGTTAGATCTACGATCGCTGGAATAAAGAATTATAGGTTTTAATTTCACTCCAGAGACTTGAGCATGAAAGTAGAACAACCCGGGTGTTGAAATTGCCATGGAGTGTAGTCCCACTTCCTGTTTGTGCATTACAGGACATTATATCCATCTGCTTATATATTTATGCAGTATTCTGTCACAACCATCTACACTGAACTGCAATGGACGATGGAATTGGGGGGTTGAGAATCATGGAATTCATTCCCCAACTCCCACATAATTGCGTTCAGCTATAGTTATAGATCAAAGTGAAATAGGTCCTTAACTTTAATTGAGATGTGCAATTTTTTACACATCTCAATTAAACCTCAACGCCAGTAATTTTTACCGCAGTCCTTGCAAAATCTATGTATTTCTCCTCTGTAGACAGCCTTGTGATAGCATACTCTTCTTGCAATCATGTGACCAGAATTGTGTCTTAAATAACAAACGCCTCAGCTATTGAAGGAGAGCAGCTTGTTTACGACATTTGGAAATCTGTAATTCTGCATTCCTAGGTCTATTTCTCCCTCAGTACCCTGCCCTTTGTTATGCATTGTCCTATTTACTCTACTCATAACCCTACCAAATAATCTCCAATTGCCCCAGTTCTACCGACAGAACCTAATCTTCAGATGTATTTGTTACATTCAATCGAATGGGCAATTTTGCATTATCTCCAAATTACTTAATCACACCTTCTGCAGTAGAGATGATATCTATGATTTTCCACACAATATCTGAACTCCAACCAATAATCCAGAAAGCACAGATGGTCTGGAGCTTATCATATTTCCTTTTTTTTTTTAGAATTATCACCCCCATTCCCCACATCACAATTACTATACTGACAAAAAGCCTCATTGGTAATACCATAAGGAATTCCTCTAAAGAATTGTATTATTTTCAGTCACCTTTCACAGATGGAATGAGTCCAGCGCAGGCATCATGCAGTATCCCATCACCGTTCATGGTGTCGTTCACAATTTAGTCAGTAGACTTATCTCTTTTGTCAGAAAGTTGAGAGCCCCAGGTCTACATTAGAGACAGGAGTACTATAAAAATATTCTTCTGTGTGTAATGTGTCTGAGGATACGCTGAGGTTATGAAATGTATCTACTGGTCATCCTGTATAGAATCAAGGAAATGCTGCATTTTTAGCAGGTCAGCTTCTCAGGTGAGAAGTTACACTGGTCTGAAGAAGGATTTTGGCCCGAAACGTTACCCATTTCCTTCGCTCCATAGATGCTGCTGGACCCGCTGAGTTTCTCCAGCTTTTTTGTCTACCTTCAAGTTACACTAAAACCTTGACACCAATAATGCCGTCTTATTGGTCATATATGACTGTGCTACAATTTTAAAATGTATGAGAATGGTGTGCTGATCAACATTTATCTCTCAACACGATATCTGAAAGAGATTACCTATTAACAACCTTATTGCAGTTTGTGGGATCTTACCAAGTCTAACTTTGTCGATGTGCTTCCTATAGCACATCAGATATTAGACTTATCTGTGTGCAATGTGCTGGAGGATTTGCTGGGGTCATGAAAGGCACTGCAGAAGTCTCATTATGGTTCGCGATTGCTGAGGCATAATCTTTGATTCCGTGCCGCATTGTAAAATGACATAATGGCAAATTGCCAATCTCTTAATGTTGCACATAATCTTATTGCTCCAGTATGGGTGGTTTGTGATTAGTTGCTATGTGTAAAATGTTATTGAGATTGCTATTGAATCTTGTGTACATCATTGTCAAAGTCATTGTTTTTGTGTATAAATGCTGCCTTTTTTGCTGTGATTTTTTTTGTACATATCAGACAGCTTCCTGTAATATCAGTGACCATACAGCTACAAGCCCCTAATGATAAGGAATCAAATAACTGGCAGTTATCTTATGACCAGAACTTGTCAATCTAATTATTATTATTATTATTCAACTACCACACTTAATTTCTGCCAAATCTGACTCCACAACTCAAAGCATAGATCTACGCAGCATATCCTTTGTTCCTCTCTCTGCAAATTTTCCTAGCTTGTTTACAACAAAGGATTTTATTTTAACCTGAGAAACCATCAATCAGGAGAACCTGTTCTCCTTGAGTATTCTTCCGTTCATGTTGAATTGGCCGAGCCTGCTCAGTGATGATCCACAATCCTTCAAAAAGAACTGCATAAAATCTTCAGCAACTGGCTATTATTAATCCAGTTAATTTTATTGCCTTTGGTTTCCTTTGAGCATCACCTTGACTTGATCAACATGTTCAAAGAAACTTGATATAGGCGGAATTTAGGCATTAGTTTGTGTTATAAAGAATTTCCATAGCTGAGATTGTCCTGAATTTCTCAGGTAGCATCCAAAGACTGCTATACTGCATGTCTGACACCTAGTGCCCAATGAGTAGAAATTTGTTCCAATATTGGAACTAGTAACGTCATTTGATTCCTGCCCTGCCACAAAGTCCATTTCCTATATACTGTCTGAACTTCAGTCTGAATAAGGGTCTCGACACGAAACATCACCCATTCCTTCTCTCCAGAGATGCTGCCTGTCCCGCTGAGTTACTCCAGCATTTTGTGTCTATCCTAGATACAGCTGTCAGCCTCCTCTTTGGCAACTGAATACTAACCTGACTGCTAATTGATTTTCCTCTAAGTGGGTTACATGAAGTATAGCTTCCTTCCGAGTTGTGAATTCTCCCTGTCAAAGTAGTCAGGTTTATTGTCACATGCACAAGTGCAGTGATTTACAAGGTACAATGAAAAAGCTTGCATGCAGCAGCATCACAGTCACATAGAATCAGAAAACGAACAAAAACATAAATCATACATAAATTCTGCAAGATAGTAAAAAAAAAGGTTTTGTGCAAAAATCAAGACATTACTGCAAAACACATTTCAAACAAGTCCACGGCAGTGCAAGGGATGGTTTACATTATAACGATAACATGAAGAGGCAGACACAGCTCCGGTGCCAGAACATGATGTTTAACATTCTATCTATTGCCTTTAATCAAAGGAAATACACATTTATCAGATCATTGTTACAATGTAACATTTAACACCTAAAACACCCAGCTTTCTAGGCTCCAAGCCTGAACAGGGAACACAGTGGTATTTCAGAATGCTACAATTTTACCGTTGGGCTACATTTGCTCAGGTTTGAGGTGGGACAAGGGAGTGAGGTGTAGGTTTCTCACACTTTCTCTTTCTCTCTCTCTTATACCTTGAGTATATATACCTTGAGTATGAGTATGAGTATGAGTATATATATATATATATATATATATATATATATATATATATATATACTGTGCTATCGGTAGCACCTCAACATCTGTCCAGTCACCTACTCATCAGCAAGTCACCAGCCACTCATTCAGAATATATATATAACATGCTACACAGGTGTGGCACTGTCACAGTCAGATAGACCATCACCCCCTGGTTGGTGACCTAGTCATAGTTGATTACTGGGCAAATGCAGTGATGGAAATGGGGGGTATGAAGGGGGACGGCGTTCCCCTACTTTTCAGTTTCCATTTTCCATCCTGTACATGATTTCGCAGCTTTATCCTGCACGACTTAATCCAAGGGCTAGCGAACGCGCGGACAGACAGTTGAAAGCAACGATCATAGAGCGGAATAGGTGAAATTTCGGGTTGAGACCCTTCTTCAGACTGAGGTCAGGGGAAAGAGGAACAAGAGATATAGATGGTACTAACAACAAATGAATGAAAGATATGCCTATATCTCCCGTTTCCGTTTCCCTTTCCCTTGACTCAGTCTTGCAGATCCTTGCAGATAGGCCTGTCTGTGACCTCTGAGCTTTTCACCAAAGATCCTATAGCTATAGGATCTTTGCTTTTCGCACTTTTGAAGAAAACTCTTGCAGCTGCGTAAAGTAAATCGCCAAGGCCAATCCCATTTCTACCCACACATTACGACAGACACTTTTCCCCCATTTCCTGTATTAGAATCATCTTGGAATTAGTTTGGTGTGATAAATACTAATGCACAATTTGGCTCAGTATCTTTTCGTGCTGATGGTGAATGGGTGGTTCTGACTCCAGAAGGAGGAGGTGTAGCTTTAATTACAAATCACAGTTCAGAGCAATAAACACAGGGCGACACAGTCTGCTGGATAACCCAGGAGAAAAGACCTTACAGATGCACACTTAGAGACTCAGGAAGGTTTGTGTTCAGACAGATTTGTATGTTCGTCCGCAGTAGGTTGTTGCAACTATAAATTATTTGGCTTTTCGGAATGAATGGCAAGAAAATTATTTGCTAAGGGTAATGGCTTGGAAGGCCAGACAGGATTTCGAGATCATAAAACATTTGAAGATTTTATAAGCATATTTGGTAGGTGCGGAGGCTGAGCATTTTTAGCTTCTTCTTAAGTCTTTGAGTTATTGCCACCGTGTTTTCCTGCCTTCCAACTTTGAAGAGATCAAAGCTCTCCACATTCCCATTGGCACCACTTTGTCAATGGCTCAGAAAGTAAAAGCAGCAAGTAACTAGAATGTCATTTTTCAGATGTCATTTTAAAGAGAGGTCGCATGTGCTGGGCATGCGGGAATCCTGTGCAACTACATGAAGAAAAGCAACATAGTTGTGTCTGGTATCCGATCAATACTTTCCTCTCAATACAAACTCTTAAAGCAGATGAGATTGCTATCATTTCATCTGGAAATTGGTGATTATGCTTCCAACATTAGACCAGAGACTAAACTTCATAAATCCCTGTCTTTCTGAATGAGTGGCTGGTGACTTGCTGATGAGTAGATGACTGGACAGATGTTGAGGTGCTACCGATAGCACAGTTGGAAGAGCAATGTGTGATATCACCAAGGGTTCAGCCCTTCTATAGAGAAGAGTAAAGCAGTAGGTTATGTACTCAGTCAAGGGATCATGAGGTGATGGAAACAGCAGAAAATGATTTGATGGATGGGGTGGTAGGTGGAGTGGAACGTGAGGGTCAGGGAGAAAGGGTAAAAACAGATCACCAGGAAATTGAATGACCAGTGAACTACTGTTTACAGTAAGTTTCAGATGCATGTTAAAGAATGGTTATGTTTCAGATCTCTCAACTGGAAAGCATGTCTTGTCCTTCCCAACACGATTCACAGCATTGGAGGATCCCAAGGTAGATGATCTTAAACTTGCTACAACTCAGAAGAAGGCCATTTAGCCTGTCGGGTCGATGCCACCTCCCTAGGATCCAATCCATCAGCCATTGTCCCTCTCCTTATTTCATTGTACCTCTGCAATAATCTCTCTCAAATGCTCCATCACTCCCCTTTGAGCTATGTTAAACACTTACCTCAGAAAGTAAACGCAGCAAGTAACTAGACTGTAAACTCCTATCTCACCAGGGACTAACTTTACTGAACGTTTTTCCTTCCGCCCACAATATTTAATATGTAAAAGAATATGTGTGTGTTTATGATTGTGCTTATAGTTTGTTTGGTTGTTTGTTTGTTTGTCTTTTTGCACAAAATCCGCGAGCATTGCCACTTTTCATTTCACTGCAAATCTCGTATGTGTATGTGATGAATAAACTTGACTTGACTTACCTCCACCAAGGTACAGTAATTTTGGTTCCCTGTCACATCAGAACCTCTGGGGAAGTTCCCTGTATGGTTACATAGAGAACATGCCTGGAGCTGTAAACCAGCAGCATTACCTGCTGCACTATTGTGTGGGGTCCTAACAGTATTATGGTACCTGTGATGGAGCAGGACAATGCAGAATATTCCATGTATAATGTGACTGCATGAAGTATGAATCAATCAACGGGTAATCTCCATGGGTAGAGCGATCAAGGTATTGCACTGAATTGAATAGTGATAAACTGTTGCCGCACACTTGAATTAAGACAGCTTTAAAGCTATGAACCTATGACAATTGACAAAGGTAGATAAGCAAATTAAACTAAACAGTATGTTGGTACATAAGCAATGGTAAATAGAACATTAGTCAATAAAGCAGCATAGACGGGCTCTTTTACAACATGAAGATAGACACAAAAACCTGGAGTAACTCAATGGGACAGGCAGCAACTTTGGAGAGAAGGAATGGGCGATTTTTCAGGTTGAGACCCTTCTTCAGAAGCTGGAGGGTCTCGACCCGAAACGTCATCCATTCCTTCTCCCCAGAGATACTGCCTGTCCCGCTGAGTTACTCCAGCTTTTTCTGTCTATCTTTGGCTTAAGCCAGCATCTGCAGTTCCTTCCTACACTCTTTGACAGCATGTCTGCACTGACTTTGATGTTAATCTAAACTAATCTCATTTGCCTGCACTAGGATCCACTATTCTCTGCCTGTTCACATGCCTGTCTAAATGCCTCTTAAACATCGCAATCAAATCTGCTTCTACCACCTCCCCTGGCAGTACATTCCAGCCAATTAGAACTCTCTCCGCAAGAAAATGCCTTGCAAATCACTTTTTAACTTTCCCACTCTCATCGTAAACCTATGTCATTGGTATTTAACTGCCGTCTTTCTGGGAAAAAGACTCGGACTATCTACCCTATTTGAAGAAGTATATATTTTAATTCTTAAACAATATATTGAGACACATTGAGAAATACAAGGTTATAGTCGATGAAAGATGTTAGACTACAACAGGAGATTAAAATGGTGCCTGGAGTATAACAATAATGAGTATTATACGCACATGGGTTGAGACACCAGCAGGATATGATCAAAAGTTTGATAAAGGAGAAAGTCGAATGAAAATAGAATGTTGAGAAAATAGAATTAGTAAGCTCAACAAAGAGAGCACTGGTGAGCTTACTAATCACAAAATTAACTGGTAGGCCAAGGAAGACCTCCATAGCTGATGTCAGAAGAATTCTCTCTATAATAAAGAAAAATCCCCAAACACCTGTCAGACAGATCAGAAACAGTATTGTGTGGATTTGTCAATGACCACTGTCCGCAGACTTCATGAACAGAAATATCGAGGCTACACTGCAAGATGCAAACCACTGGTTAGCCACAAAAATAGGATGGCCAGGTTACAGTTTGCCAAGAGTATTTAAAAGAGCAACTACAGTTCTGGAAAAAAGGTCTTGTGGACAGATGAGATGAAGATTAACTTACATCAGAATGATGGCAAGAGCAAAGTATGGAGAGAAGGAACTGCCCAAGATCCAAAGCATACCACCTCATCTGTGAAACACGGTGGTGGGGGTATTATGGCCTGGGCATGTATGGCTGCTGAAGGTACTGACTCACTTATCTTCATTGATGATACAACTGCTGATAGTAGGAGCATAATGAATTCTGAAGTGTATAGACACATCCTATCTGCACAAGTACAAACAAATGCCTCAAAACTTATTGGCTGGCAGTTCATTCTACAGCAAGACAATGATCCCAAACATACTGCTAAAGCAACAAAGGATTTTTTCAAAGATAAAAAATTGTCAATTCTTGAGTGGCCAAGTCAATCACCTGATCTAAACCCAACTGAGCATGCCTTATATATGCCCGAGAGAAAACTGAAGAGGACTAGTCCCCAAACCAAACATAAGCTAAAGATGGCTGCAATACAGGCCAGGCAGAGCATCACCATAAAAGACACCCAGCAACTGGTGATGTCCATGAATCGCAGACTTCAAGCAGTCATTGCATGCAAAGGATATGCAACAATATACTAAACATAACACATTACATTGTTGTGTCTCAAACATTATGGTGCCCTGAAATTGGGGGACTATGTATATACATTGTTGTAATCCCTACATGGTGAAACCAAGATGTATAAAAATTCCCTTTATTAAAATCTGACTAAGTGCACTTAAACCACGTTATTTTTTCTATTACAAATCTTAAATTGTGGAGTACAGAGGGAAATAAATAAATGATGGGTCTTTGTCCCAAACATTATGGAGGGCACTGTATTTCGAAAGTGTGCCCAAGGCTTTGTAAATTGTTGCACCTGTTCCAGTGCAACGTACATGCTCTGAACTTGTTTAGGGGATGGGGAGTTCAAGTGCAGTAAAGCTGATTATCTTGTTGAGCCGAGGCCAGCCTGGGTGTCGAGCACTGCATTATCCATCTGCTTCCAGTCTTCAGAAAGTGTTCTCAGATTCCTGGAGCTGGGTGCACCTGCCACTGTATCTCTCACAGACTCCTGGAGTTGGGGTACACCTGTTACTGTGTCTCCCAGACTCCTGGAGGTAGGGTGCACCTGCCATTGTGTTTTTTTCAGACTCCTGGACTTGGTGTATGTCGGAAGTCAAGTTTCTTCCAGAACTGATGTGCAGTAAGCAGGTTCAGATGTGAATCTGCTATTTCCCTTGCAGATTACCAAGGCTCCTTTTCTTTTATTTAGTCTCTTCTGTCTGCTGCATCAACTCACTCAGCTGCCTTTCAGAAGACAAACAGGTGCTAGTGCCCACCCAGGACATTTCCCACTCACCTTGCAGTTGGAAATCAATTTGCTTTTTGAAGGAAATTTTTTAAATCATTCTTTCCCTTCTTCACATCTAGTCATTCTATTTCTCCCCCAGCTGTCCTCTTCCACTGACTATATCGCCTGGGGGCTGACACTGGGGCTTGAGGTTGCTGGAATTGCTTTCCTCTTGCTGGGCACGTTCGCAGCCAGATCCTAGCAGATGGAGGGGAATGTTTTTTACTAGACTAAGTGGGACCCGTTGGGTCCCATGTTCACATGGGAGAGCTGGTCCCCCGACGCAATAATTCCAAAATTGGTGGCCAGTGGGGGGGCTTTCTGGAGCGCTGGTATGGGTTCTTGGGGTGGCAGCTCAGTCCCTCAAGCCTGATCTGCTGGCAGCTCACTCACGGCTGGTGGGCTGGCAGTTGACTCATGACTATTCCTTGAAATTCCATTTCAAGCAGGGTGCAAGGCCACCAAATTCAAATCCATGTTCCAACCACTTCAAGCAGGGTGCATGGCCACCAAATTCAAGTGCAGTTTCATACCACTTCAAGCTGGATCCAAGGCCACCAAATTCAAGTGCAGTTTCATACCACTTTCAGCAGGGTGCAAGGCCACCAAATTCAGTGCAGTTTCATACCACTTCAAGCAGGATGCAAGGCTGCCAAATTCAAGTGCAGTTTCATTCCACTTCAAGCAGGGTCCAAGGCCACCAAATTCAAATGCAGCTTCATACCATTTCAGGTACACAAAAATGCTGGAGAAACTCAGCGGGTGCAGCAGCATCTATGCAGAGAAGGAAATAGGCGATGTTTCGGGCCGAAACCCTTCTTCAGAAATGCATACCATTTCATGCAGGGTTATGCACCATAAAACACCAAACTCACAGTTCAGTAGACGTTCAGTGTGTTCAGTTGATTCACAGCTCAGACAGAGTCATGACCTCTCCCTCCCCCATCATGCAGAGACTGAGCCACACCCACACTTCCGGTTTTATAACCCCTCCCCCTCCCACCGGAAAAGGTGTGGCTTTCAGGGCATGATTGACCGGAGATAGATTCTCAACATTTTTTTAAACACTAATAACACTTTTATTTTTAATTGATGGGGAGAATTCTCTGCACCTGCTCAGCGGAGGGGGAACCGAGTAAGATGGCCAAAAATCACAGCCGTAAGATGTAGCGTTTTAACTAAAATCAATATACAGTGCAAACAGGAAGTAAGTGCATTTGCAGTAGTGCCTTTTAACTTCAAGCGAAAGCACCCAAGCCGCCATTTGCAGATAGTGCCTTTCAACTTCAAGCCAAAGCACCAAAGCCACCATTCGCAGTAAGTAGTGTGTTTCAACTTCAAACCAAAGCACCCAAGCCACCATTTGCAGTAAGTAGTGCCTTTCAACTTCAAGCCAAAGCACCCAAGACACCATTTGCAGTAAGTAGTGCCTTTCAACTTCAAGCCAAAGCACCCAAGCCACCATTTGCAGTAAGTAGTGCCAATCAACTTAAAGCCATATCACCCAAGCCACCATTTGCAGTAAGTAATGCATTTTAACTTCATGCCACCATTTACAGTAAGTAGTGCCTTTCAACTTCAAGCCAATGCACCCAAGCCACCATTTGCAGTAAGAAGTATCTTTCAACATCAAGCCAGATCATCCAAGCCACCATTTGCAGTAAGTAGTGCCTTTCAACTTCATGCCACCATTTGTAGTAAGAAGTGCCTTTCAACATCAAGCCAAAGCACCCAAGCCACCATTTGCAGTAAGTAGTGCCTTTCAACTTCAAGCTAAAGCACCCAAGCCACCATTTGCAGTAAGTAATGCATTTTAACTTCATGCCACCATTTGCAGTAAGTAGTGCCTTTCAACTTCAAGCCAATGCACCCAAGCCACCATTTGCAGTAAGAAGTATCTTTCAACATCAAGCCAGATCATCCAAGCCACCATTTGCAGTAAGTAGTGCCTTTCAACTTCATGCCACCATTTGTAGTAAGAAGTGCCTTTCAACATCAAGCCAAAGCACCCAAGCCACCATTTGCAGTAAGTAGTGCCTTTCAACTTCAAGCTAAAGCACCCAAGCCACCATTTCCAGTAAGTAGTGCCTTTCACCTTCAAGCCAAAGCACCCGTCGCCATGTGTACTAAGTAGTGCCTTTCACCTTCAAGCCAAAGCACCCAAGCCGTCATTTGCAATAAATAGTGCCTTTCAACTTCAAGCCAAAGCACCCAAGCCACCATTTGCAGTAAGTAGTGCCTTTCAACTTCATGCCGCCATTTGCAGTAAGTAATGCCTTTCAACTTCAAGCCAAAGCACCCAAGCCACCATTTGCAGTAAGTAGTGCCTTTCAACTTCGTCAAAGCACCCAGGCCACCATTTGCAGTAAGTAGTGCCTTTCAACTTCAAGCCAAACCACCCAAACAACCATTTCAGGCAGTGCCTTTTTACTTCAAACAAACCATATTTTCATTTTCAAACATTGTTATGGGTACTCACAGTTGTGTAGACATTTGTTCAGTGTTATTCAGAGCTCAGAGAGAAGTGACCCTTGGCTTCATCCATCTTCCAGAAACTGGATGAGGCACACCACTTCCTGGTTTTATAGCCACTCCCCCTCCCTCCAGCAGGTGCAGCAGAGAGAATGGTGAATTTTTTAAACTTCAAGCCAAAGCTACCAAGCCACCATTTGCAGTAAATAGTGTATTTCAACTTCAAGCCAAAGCACCCAAGCCACCACTTGCAGTAAGTAGTGCCTTTCAACTTCATTCCACCATTTGCAGTAAGTAGTGCCTTTCAACTTCAAGCCAAAGCACCCAAGCCACCATTTGCAGTAAGAAGTGCCTTTCAACTTCAAGCCAAATCACCCGCCACCATTTGCAGTAAGTAGTGCCTTTCAACTTCAAGCCAAAGCACCCAAGCCACCATGTGCAGTAAGTAGTGCCTTTCAACTTCAAGCAAAACACCCAAGCCACCATTTGCAGTAAGTAGTGCCTTTCAATGTCAAGCCAAAGCACCCAAGCCACAATTTGCAGTAGGTAGTGCCTTTCAACTTCAAGCCAAAGCATCCAAGCCACAATTTGCAGTAAGTAGTGCCTTTCAACTTCAAGCCTAAGCACCCAAGCCACCATGTGCAGTAAGTAGTGCCTTTGAACTTCAAGCAAAACACCCACCATTTGCAGTAAGTAGTGCCTTTCAATGTCAAGCCAAAACACCCAAGCCAACCATTTCAGGCAGTACCTTTTTACTTCAAACAAATCATATTTTCCTTTTCCAACCACATTAAGGGTACTCAGTTGTGTAGACATTTGTTCAGTGTTATTCAGAGCTCAAAGAGACGTGACCCGTGGCTTCATCCATCTTCCAGAGACTGGGTGAGGCACACCACTTCCTGATTTTATAGTCCCTCCCCCTACCTGGTGATTTAAAAAAATACATTAATATATCTCTGATTTGTCATCGATGGGAAAAATCCACCGCACCCGTAAGGCGGAGCTAAGGCGGAGGGGGGCTCTGAGCGAGGTGGCCAAAAATGTCAGCCGTAGGTGGCGGCGTTCTGTCGGAAATCGCAGCACAGTGGGCCAAAAGTGGTCAAGATCAGAGATTTAGTAATATAGAGATAGATAGATTTCAAAAGGATTTCAAAGTATTCAAAGGTTTTTATTAGTCACATTCACATACACCGAGGTGTAATGAAGTGAAATGCTTTTTGCCATTTTGCAGCACACAAAAAAAGAATAGACATAACACCAATGAGAGTCTTAAACACAAAGAACATCCCCCCACAACGGCTCCCACCATGAGGGAAGGCACAAAGTCCATTCCCCAACCTCAGTTCGCCCATAGTTGGGCCTATTGAGGCCTCCATAGTTGCCTCTATGGAGGCGCGATGTTCCTGGCCGTTCTCGCCGGGTGATGGTGCTCCGGCGTCGGGAGAGTCCTCACAGCGGCATGGGAACCCTGGAACGGCCGCCTCCGTACTGGAGGCCGCGGCTTCCGAAGCTGACAAGGCCGCGCCGGATGGAGCTCCACAACTGGCGATCTCGTCGCAAGATCCCAGGCTCCCGGTGTAAAGTTCGGCGCCGCTGCCCGCAGCTGGCCGCCCCACAGTCCCGCAGCTCCGCGATATTGTTCCCGGCGGTCGCAGCTCACCGGAGACCCAGGCAAGGCATCGCCCGCTCCACGATAGCGCTCCAGCGTTGTGCCGCGGCCGAAGCCGAGGTTCTGGGCGGCCCGCGACAGGAAACGCCGCTCCAGGCCCGCTAGTAGGCCGTGAGGACGGGTCGAAGCTGCAGCCCGGAGAAAAGCTGACTCTCCGACCAGGTAGGGACCCTGAAAGACAGTTTCCCCCTCCACCCCCCCACTAAAGGTTCTTTAGTAACTTGTCAGTTCCTTTGTTGAACTAAATTTGTTGCCAGCTTCCTTCTTTAGACCTGTGGGTAGCTACATGAAACATAGAAAATAGGTGCAGGAGTAGGCCATTCGGCCCTTCGAGCCTGCACCGCCATTCAATATGATCACGGCTGATCATCCAACTCAGTATCCTGTACCTGCCTTCTCTCCATACCCCCTGATCCCTTTAGCCACAACTAACTCCCTCTTAAATATAGCCAATGAACTGGCCTCAGGTGAAGGTTTGGAATAGGTACTGTAAAAGTGATCTAAACCCCCTTACCCCCCACACTCACTTTCCTTGTAATCTTTGGTCCAGTTACTTTGCAACTGATAGTCTTTGCAGGCCATTGCACTGCATGGACTGGCATGCACCTAGGTTTACTGCAGGCACGGCACACTCTAGGCTATCCTACTGACCAGGCAGCTGCAACCTTCACTGATTGCAAAGCACGTGGATCAACATTGGCTCCTTTGCATTTACTTTTAAGAGCAACCTTTGACCTGATGTTTGCGTGTTTTGGTCACCAACAGGTTGTTACTGTCTTTCTAGATCCTTGGAAGTACAGTATTTGGAAAGGAAGCTTGAGATTGAGACATCAACAAATGAGACGCAGGGATTGTTCACATGCACGAGTGTCAACTCTCCCTGCATTGGGAAATCTATGCTCTCTGTATTTGATATTCCCATCCTGGAGAAAAGGTTGATTTTTACTTCATGTCTTTTATAATGATGTATACTTCAATCAGGACTTTCCTCAGTCCACAGCATTCCAGATGAAACGATCCAAGTCTGTCCAAACTCTCCGAGTAGTTAATACACCCTAATCTAATTCTGGTAAATCTCCTCTGCACCCTTTCTAAAGCCTCCACATCCTTCCTATATTGGGATGACCAGAATTGCATGCATTATTTGAAATGTGGCCTAATCGAGATCCTAAAGCTGCATCATGACTTCCTGACTTTTATACTCAATGCCCCAACCTATGATGGCAAGAATACCATATCCCTCTTTACCACTGTATCTACTTTCAGGAAGTTGTTGATTTGGACAATATTTCTCAGTGCATCAATGCTGTAAAATGTCAGGCCGTTAATCGTATACTTTCCTCTTACATTCTAACTCAAGGGCAACACCTCACACTTGCTCAGATTACACTACATCTGCCATTTCTCTTCCCATTTCTGTAGCTATCTATATCTAGCTGTATACTTTGACAGCCTTCTTCAGTCTGCAACCCCAGCAATCTTGGTGTAATCTGCAAAGTTACTTACCAAACTATCTAACAGAGCTGCCAGCAAAGACTTTATTAAATGCCTTGCTAAAATCCATGTAGACAACATCCACTGCCATGGATCACCTTCGTCTTGGTGATGGATCAACAATATCTTCATGGATCACCTTCGTCATTTCAAAAAAAAAAATCAATTAGTAACCCATTTTCTTGCAAAGAATTCACTCCAATAGCTTCCCTATCACTGATGTGAGGCTCAATGGCCTATATCCCCATGGACTCCCTCTGCTTCCCTTCTTACACAAAAGAACATTGGCTTCTCTCCAGTTCTCCTGGACCTTGCTTGCAACTAGAGATGGCACAAAGGTCTTCGCAATCTCCTCTGTTGCCTCTCTCAATAACCTGGGATACGTCCCATCACTGCCTAAGGGTTTATCCAATTTAAAGTTCTTCATGGGCCCTAACACCACCTTCTTCTTAATCTCAAACTGCCCTCTCCAACCCTTTGTGACTTCATGTTCAGGACATCCCATGAATGAATTTTTAAAAAGCCAGTTGCTGATTCAGCAGGAAAACTGGTAAAACAGATATTGATTTTCCATGTAATTTCCAATGATCACACTCAGCCCTGTGAGCAAAAATGAAATCTGATGCAGTCAGCTGCACAATGTAGCACATTATATAGTATTTATTCAATATTTCATTCAGTAAATTGATTGCTTCATTTTAATAAAACTTTAAATTATTGGTCACAAATGTAATACAGTAAATGATCGAAGTCCTTCAGCGGTGGCCGTTGACTCGTTCAGCCATTCCTTCCTCACTTGTTCGGCACTTCAGTCCATGCATTAAGACTTTGATGGGTCAATATTAATATCTTTGGTGCCTGTGCCAATCCTGCCACTATTTCCCTTTCCAATGTAGTCTCTGCAGCTGTAAAACTCTATTTGAATCCATGGAGCTCAGTGTCTGAATTAGGGGCATACCATTTTGCCATGGCGATATGTACTTGTAAAGTAGGAACTCATTCACTTGAAGACAGGCTTGCACATATAGTGCCTTTCATGGTGCCAGGATGGCACAGG
Organism: Leucoraja erinaceus; assembly: GCF_028641065.1. Lineage (NCBI taxonomy): Eukaryota > Metazoa > Chordata > Chondrichthyes > Rajiformes > Rajidae > Leucoraja > Leucoraja erinaceus. The sequence continues at coordinate 16,664,964 of NC_073393.1, read as the reverse complement.
CAACAAAGTACTCATTGAAAGTATTGTTTCAATGTTATAATCTAACCAAAGGTTTGCATGCTGCTACCTCCCACAAACAGCAATGAGATAGTGACCAGAATCTGATTTAGGGATGTTGCTGTGAGATAAATACTTACCATGACACCAGGGAACAATTCTTCATAAATTAATGCCTTTGGCTCTTTCACTAACACACCGGTTCAGCAGAGGCATCCTGTACTCAGAATGATGCTGCAGTGCCGGCTGAAATATTGTGCAAGGGTTCACAGCAAGATTTTGCAAGATGCAAGAGTTCAACAAACTGTCCCAAGAATAGATAAGAGAGAAGTGCAACAAGAAAGCAAGCTTTGAAGACCAATCTACAGGCAAAGGCAGGTTTCCAGAAATCCAGGAGTTCGATTTTGAGGAGCTATTACAAACCACACTTATTTTTGATGCAATACAAAATAATATGATTGTAGTTTTTAGAACTTGAAATGATTTGATCAAACACACTTGACAAGGAATCATAATTTAAAAATCAGAAGCAGGATATTTAGGATGGCATTCCCTTCTACAAAAATGCAGTTAATTGCTCAATTAAATAATAAAAAATCATATTTTGGCTAGCTGAGAAAACTATGGGGAATAAAAACCAAAGAGATGGACGGAGTTGCAGGACTGCAAAATTATATTGAATGCTGGAAGGAGGTGCAGAGAGTGAGGAACATATTTGTTTCTATTTAATCAACTCTACACGAGAAGAACCAGGCCTCTGCACCACATCCTGAGCAAATGAACCACTGGATCGGGTTTATTAACGTAGCTGGTGATGCACATGCGTGCGAGGTGAAGGCAGCGAGGGTGTACGCAGGAGGCAGGCAGTTGCAGTGGCAATGACGCATCAATGGGCAATATTGGCAAAAGCTCGGAGTCATCAGTAAACACAAACAGCAACAATCTCAGGTCCTGGTCACTGAGCGAGAGGTTCTGAGGTTGATCTCTGCCCGTGGTTTCACTGGAGTTCAGCTAGGTCAACGATGAGTCTCCAGTGGCACCAACAGCCCCACGCTCGGACTCGGCACTGTAAAGTATATACAAGCAATGATGTAGATTCCAGTTCGATTATTGTTCTTCTATTGGCCAATATTCCCATTAGCAATGTCCAATTGCATCCCAAAAAAATATGAATTACAGAGGAATTATGTCCCAGTCGAGAAAGACACCTTGAGTAGACGAGGAATTGGGGAAGAGCACTGCAAGGAACAAATACAGGGGCAAGCTACAAGGAGCAGATGTCACAGCATGAGGTAGTGATTTATCGCCATTTAAGTTTTGTTCACAAATCCCAATAATTTTACCTTCGATCCACCTACCGGTTCAGTGACACAACAAGGCAGGGCCTCTGCACCACATCTCTGGTCAGTAACGCCTGACCAGAGAGCCACCTAGCATGCTCAACATCTCCCACAGCAGTGCTCTGTAGGCTGGGAATAAATGCAGTGTAAAGTAGGGACTGTGGTGGAGAAGCAGCAAGAGTCCCCCAGCACAGCCAGAGCTCTTAACAAGAGGTGGTGGCTGGGAACCTTGGCGATGGGAGGAAGGGTAGGAGCTTCCGGTAAGCGATCTGTAAACAAGGGCCTGGGAACGGCCCAGTCTCCTACTGCATCTTCCTGATCTGTCGTCGCTCCTGCCTCCTCTGTTTCTTTTCCGATATGTCTTGGTTCGTGGGAGGTTCTGCAGTAAACCATGGTCCAAGGAAGTTCACCCACAATAGGTACATAGCTCTCCCTGGTGCCTGAAATTTAAAACAGTAAGAATCAATCTGGGAATACAGGTTCAATAGGAGTGCCGTACTGTGAGCAAGTTCTTTCAAGTCACAAGTTTAGTTTAGTTTAGAGACAGACCCTTCGGCCACCGGGTCCGTGCCGACCAGCGATCCCCGCGCATTAACACTATTATACGCTCACAAGGGACAATTTTTTTTACATTTACCAAGCCAATTAACCAACAAACCTGTACATCTTAGGAGTGTAGGAGGAAACCGAAGATCTCGGAGAAAATCCACACAGGTCATAGGGAGAATGTATAAACTCCGTACAGACAGCACCCGTAGTCGGGATCGAACCCGAGTCTCCGGCGCTGCATTCGCTGTAAGACAGCAACTCTACCGCTGCGCCACCGTGACCGTAACACAAAAGGTTATAAATGTGCAATAATCTTTTTCGGGTGTATGTGGGAAAAGGAAAAGGAAAAATAGAAACAGGCCATTTGATCCATCAAGTCCACGTCAACCATCGATCACACACACACACGTTCTATGTCCTACATAGTAGAGGTAATTTACAGAAGCCAATTAACCTACATACATGCACGTCTTAGTTATACAGGAGGAAAGTGGAGCACCCAGAGAAGAAACACACATTCACAAGGAGAACATATAAATTCAGCAGACAGTACCCATAGTCAGGATTGAACCCGGGTTTCTGGCGCTGTGAGGCAGCAGCTCTACCACTGCAATAATATACTGCCTATTACTGGGCCAACTACACAACTACCGCTGTGTAGTTATTAATGAGGAGTCTTATTACACTGCTGAGGAACTGCTCAGGGTGGGGGAAAAGCATGTCAGAGTCCTGTAACCCTTATAGGCCCTTCAGCTCACCACATACATGACCATCATAGACCATTATGTTCCATGGTCTAGCCGATCCGGGTGCCTGTCCAGATACTGCTTAAAATTGTTGCGAAAGCACTTAATAATAATAATAATAATAATAATAATACATTGTACTTATGGGCGCCTTTCAAGGACACCTTACAAAATGTAGTAAGCAGATTACAAAACATGTAAGCGGAATGAAACAAAAAAAAATAACGACAAAAAATAAATAGTAAGGACATCAACAATACCCAATTCAGAGAGCGCAGCGGCAGCTAATCGCGCCAGCGTTCACTCTCCCTTCCGGCAGCCACCTTGGAAACAGAACAATCAAAACACATTTTAACATTGAACATCCACCATAGTGACTCCTACACACTCTTCACAGTGGTGGAAGGCAAAATAAAGTTCAAGTCCTTCCCCTAGCTCTTCCTCGGTCGTGGGTCTCGAGCCCCCGTTGCGGGACGATCTTGACTCCCGTAGCCGGCGTTCAGGCCCTCCGCGTCGAGGCGCTCCACTCCCGCATCTGGGGGGGGGGGGGGGGGGGGGGGGCAATGTCAGCTCCCCCGCGCCGGGCAATCGTATCTCACGTCAGGGCTGGTCGAGCCCTCCGCGGCGTTGGAGCACCCGACTCGGCCTCACCCGAGACTGCGAGCCCTTGATGTTAAAGTCTGCGGTGGTCACGGTGGGAGCGATCCCAGGCAAGCGACCCGCTCCGATGTTAAATCCGCGCCCTGGGTTGGGGCTCACGACAGTCCGAGGAGGCTTCCAGCTCCAGCGATTGTAGGCCGCAGCACCCGGAGAATGAGATCCGAAAATTGATCACATCTCCGGGAAGGTAAGAACATGGAAAAAAGTTTCCCCCACTCCCCTCCCCCAACATAAAACACACCAAAGAACAATAAAACAAACTTAGAACAAACTAAAAAAAAAAAAAAAAAAGCAAAAAGAATGAAAAGAATGAAAAGACAACAGACTGCCGGTAGGGCAGCCATCTCGCCCTGTGGCCACACTTGCCTCCACTGTCCATCCGCTGAGGCACAGCATTTCAGATTCCACACACCCTCTGGGTAAAAACACTCTTACCAAGATCCTCTATAATCCTCTTAATCCCTATCCTAAATCTATTCCCTCTGATTTAGATACTTATGCCACAGTCAAAAGTTCTTGTTGTTTACCTTATTTCCCACCTACCCCTCTTATAATTGTGTATATCTCTATTGGGTTCTACCCCCCCCCCACGCAGTCTCCCCTGCTCCATGGAAAAACCCAGCCTCTATGCAGCAAACACTTCACCTGGGCCCACCCTTCATCTGGACCCTCTCTTGTCCCACGTATAGTGCAGCAACCAGTACTCCACAGAGTATTCCAGCCGCAGCCTAGTCAATGTTTTATAATGTTGTACCATAACCCCGTTCTTGTATTCGACACTCCAGCTAACTGAAACAAATATCCAATATACTCGCTCACCACCTTATTTAAATGTACTGCCATCTCCAGGGATACTTGGACTTGTTCACCAAGATTTCCCTGTTGCTGAATACAGTAAACCCTTGTTTTAACAGGCTCCTTGAAATGGATTTTGGTTATATGCTCCAACTGGTGAAAAAGGGCTCGCAGGTGCAGACTAGCGGATCGGCGCCTAGTTTTAAGGTGAAAGGACACAGTGCTGGAGTAATTCAGCAGTCTGACAAAGGGTGCCTTTTTAAGTATTAACCATCATCTGCAGTTCTTTGTTTCAACTACATACAATGATAATGCCGTACTTGGTTATAACGGACAATCGGCAATAAGGAACACCATTCCCCCTCCTATGGTCCATTATAGCAAGGGTTTACTGTACTTACCATTCATTGTGTATGTCCTACACCAGACAATTGTTTGCCCACAAATGCAGCTCAGCCTATATAGTGTGCAGGCATTACCATTAAACAAAAAGTGCCTCACGAGCCACTAGGGCTGGATAAAGATCCTTTCATCACCTACTGCATACGACTTTATGCCCCTAACCTTTGTTCCTTCTCTAAATACACTCCATCACCATTCAAAATATCCCCTTAAAATTGCCAAAATGGTGCAGATACAATTAGAACTTACTAGTAGCCATAGATACCAGAAGTACATGGATAAACAGCTGAGGACTTGTAGAATGGCAGTCAGTAGAATGACATCCTTTAAATGCCTGCAAGGGAAAGAATGCATGGTTAGCCCCAATCACACCGACCTCTACAGAACAAAATGAACTTTACAGCCCAACTAATTTCAGTTACATAAACAATAATTTAGACACACACGCTCTTTGTCCCTCAAGACTGCTGCATTAATGAGGTTGTGACTAATCTGTCACCCAAATCCAGAGCTTTGCTTTATCACTTAAAAGCTTTGGTTATTAAACTCAACTCTTTAAATTAACAACTGGCCCAGCTGAGCTCTGCATTTTCCAACCTTCAGTGTGCAGAATAAATCACTTGAATTAAGTTAAGACAGGAGCATCACATTTACTGTCTGAATTAAGAGATGAGTAGAAAAAAGTTCACAAAGTTCTCTCTTTCGTGCTCCTCTCTGAATCAGAATTAATGGTCTAAAAGGGCATCAAATTCCATTGCAATCCTGTTGAAGAGCCAAGCTTTAACAGTTAGCATGTGTTCCATGGAACTATCCAAATCAAATGGAAATTGTTTCCCTCCTACTCAAGTCATATGTCTTTAGATCATGGAAATCAGATCACCCAAATTCCAGTGAATGCAATGATGCCATTTAAATTAAAGAATTCTGGTGGTACTTCAGTAAATCTACATGGGAGAAAGCCTACAAATTCTTCAAAACATTTGGTGCCCAGCATTACTCTCATTATTCCAGGTTTTGTTTCAAGCGTTGGTGCAGCGGTGACAGAATTTCAACACCCTTGTACTCCAATGCTGTGGACATAAACCAGCAGGAACAGATATTCCCGTTAGTTCTGAAGGTAAGCCATACTTCTGCTGGAGATCTGTTGTAAGTGATGCCATTTTGCCTCAAATTATGAACCACCACGAAAAGCTGCATTCACCAAAGGAGGCAGTAAATGTATTGAGAGAAACAGTTAGCAGGTCTGGTGGATGACTGATGGTGGAAGAAGGCTCATCAGCATCTCTTCTTCCTGAGGAGACTGAAGAAGGTCCATCTGTCTCCTCAGATCCTGGTGAACTTCTACCGCTGCACCATCGAGAGCATCCTTACCAACTGCATCACAGTATGGTATGGCAACTGCTCTGTCTCCGACTGGAAGACCAGTAAAAATTGCAAAGAGCCCTGGTTTTCAAGGGAAATTGGACATCTTGTTCGGAAAAAGAGGGAGATCTACAATAATTATAGGCAGCATGAAGTAAATGAGGTGCTTGAGGAGTATAAGGAATGTAAAAAGAATCTTAAGAAAGAAATTAGAAAAGCTAAAAGAAGATATGAGGTTGCTTTGGCAAGTAAGGTGAAAGTCAATCCAAAGGGTTTCTACAGCTATATTAATAGCAAAAGGATAAGGAGGGATAAAATTGGTCCATTGGAGAGACAGAGTGGACAGCTATCTGCAGAGCCAAAAGAGATGGGGGAGATATTGAACAATTTTTTTTCTTCGGTATTCACCAAGGAGAAGGATATTGAATTATGTGAGGTAAGGGAAACTAGTAGAGTAGCTATGGATACTATGAGGTTCAAAGTAAAAGAAGTACTGACACTTTTGAAAAATATAAAAGTGGATAAGTCTCCAGGTCATGACAGGATATTCCCTAGGACATTAAGGGAAGTTAGTGTAGAAATAGCCGGGGGCTATGACAGAAATATTTCAAATGTCATTAGAAACGGGAATAGTCCCCGAGGATTGGCATACTGCGCATGTTGTTCCTTTGTTTAAAAAGGGTTCTAAGAGTAAACCTAGCAATTATAGACCTGTTAGTTTGACTTCAGTGGTGGGCAAATTAATGGAAAAGATACTTAGAGACAATATATATAAGCATCTAGATAAACAGGGTCTGATTAGGAACAGTCAACATGGATTTGTGCCTGGAAGGTCATGTTTGACTAATCTTCTTGAATTTTTTGAAGAGGTTACTAGGGAAATTGACGAGGGTAAAGCAGTGGATGTTGTCTATATGGACTTTAGTAAGGCCTTTGACAAGGTTCCTCATGGAAGGTTGGTTAAGAAGGTTCAACTGTTGGGTATAAATGCAGGAATAGCAAGATGGATTCAACAGTGGCTGAATGGGAGAAGCCAGAGGGTAATGGTGGATGGCTGTTTATCGGGTTGGAGGCAGGTGACTAGTGGGGTGCCTCAGGGATCTGTGTTGGGTCCCTTGTTGTTTGTCATGTACATCAATGATCTGGATGAAGGTGTGGTAAATTGGATTAGTAAGTATGCAGATGATACCAAGATGGGGGTGTTGTGGATAATGAAGAGGATTTCCAAAGTCTACAGAATGATTTAGGCCATTTGGAAAAATGGGCTGAAAGATGGCAGATGGAGTTTAATGCTGATAAATGTGAGGTGCTACACCTTGGCAGGACAAATCAAAATAGGACGTACATGGTAAATGGTAGGGAATTGAAGAATACAGTTGAACAGAGGGATCTGGGTATAACCGTGCATAGTTCCTTGAAGGTGGAATCTCATATAGATAGGGTGGTAAAGAAAGCTTTTGGTATGCTAGCCTTTATAAATCAGAGCATTGAGTATAGAAGCTGGGATGTAATGTTAAAATTGTACAAGGCATTGGTGAGACCAAATCTGGAGTATGGTGTACAATTTTGGTCGCCAAATTATAGGAAGGATGTCAACAAAATAGAGAGAGTACAGAGGAGATTTACTAGAATGTTGCCTGGGTTTCAACAACTAAGTTACAGAGATAGGTTGAATAAGTTAGGTCTTTATTCTCTGGAGAGCAGAAGGTTAAGGGGGGACCTGATAGAGGTCTTTAAAATGATGAGAGGGATAGACCGAGTTGATGTGGACAAGCTTTTCCCTTTGAGAATAGGGAAGATTCAAACAAGAGGACATGACTTCAGAATTAAGGGACAGAAGTTTAGGGGTAATATGAGGGGGAACGTCTTTACGCAGAGAGTGGTGGCGGTGTGGAATGAGCTCCCAGTGGAAGTGGTGGAGGCAGGTTCATTGGTATCATTTAAAAATAAATTGGATAGGCATATGGATGAGAAGGGAATGGAGGGTTATGGTACGAGTGCAGGCAGGTGGGACTAAGGGGAAAAAAATTTGTTCGGCATGGACTTGTAGGGCCGAGATGGCCTGTTTCCGTGCTGTAATTGTTATATGGTTATATGGTTATATGGAAGGCATTGCAGAGGGTGGTGAAAATTGCCCAACGCATCACCGGTTCCTCGCTCCCCTCCATTGAGTCTGTCCAAAGCAAGCGCTGTCTGCGGAGGGCGCTCAGCATCGCCAAGGACTGCTCTCACCCCAACCATGGACTGTTTACCCTCCTACCATCCGGGAGGCGCTACAGGTCTCTCCGTTGCCGAACCAGCAGGTCGAGGAACAGCTTCTTTCCGGCGGCTGTCACTCTACTCAACAACGTACCTCGGTGACTGCCAATCACCACCCACCCCCCCCCCCTCGGACACTTATTATTATTTATTCAAATCGTTTGCTATGTCGCTCTTCCAGGGAGATGCTAAATGCATTTCGTTGTCTCTGTACTGTACACTGACAATGACAATTAAAATTGAATCTGAATCCGATCTGAATCTGAATCTGATTTTCAGGATCAGATCTCAGAGAAACAAGTTAAATAAATACAGAGCCAGAGAAAGATCCAAGGGAACAATCAATGGATCACGGGTGGGTCCAGTTTTTGGATTAGGCTTTTGCAAAAGGAGTGATAACAGAGCAAGTCGGAAGAGGGCGACAACAAGATAATGAAAGTCACAGTACAGAAAAGAATGAAAGCAAGATGTTCTGATAACACAAATCAAAGTTAATTGCACAGGTTCCCCTTTACCTAAATTACCAACATCTAACAACACTCAAATAATTGAACAATGAACAGTTTACTGCAACCAATCTGTGCTGCACTGTGGACACTCACTCTGCCATACCCTGCTCCATGTTCAAGTCTATGCCGCCATCGAGGAGGGCGTTGTCCGGGGAGAACACGGGATGGGCCATTCCTTGCATCCAACGATAGCTGAAGCTGTAGACAACCAGGGCAAAGGCCAGCAATCCCTGCCACAGAAAGAGAGAGCTTTATTGAAGGGAGACAGAGATACAAAATTAAACTTTTATAGTCAGATACCTCGTGTAACTGTGTCCTTGACCTCAGCGGCCAAGGTTCAGAGAGCAATGACACGTGTGATTCACGCTCCCATCATTCGCCCCATCCGCCTAATCCAAAAACTGGACAAAACAGGAGGTGCCCAGAATGCCATGTGGACCATGGAACACTCAGTCAACCTCCTCAAGCAAGATAAAATCTGTGAAAAAATAAAACGGTGTCCAACAACTCCTGAGTAGCTGACTCCTTTTTGCTGTGCCCCTCAAGCAGCTGACTCATCTAGATGGTGGGGAGGGTGCCACATGCAATTTTTCTTGGGTACTAACATACTAAGGGGCCAATTTCCACCTGCAATCTAGTTAGCCAACTACAAACGGGAACAAAGCCATCAGGGTTAAGGCTCACTCTGCTCCCAGGAACAGGGTGGCCTCTACCAAGGGGCTCAGAAGGTGCCAAGAGGAACAGACTTTGGCATATTTTGCTCTGTAGATCAGTTAGATAACACATGTTAACAATTGTCAAGGGCGTCATGGTGGCACAGTGGTAGAGTTGCTGCCTTACAGTGCCACAGATCCAAGCTTGGGTTCGATCCTAACTACTGATGCTGTCGGTAAGGAGTTTGTACGTCTCCCTGTTATCTGCGTGGGCTGCATGGCCTGTTTTCACGCTCTATCTTAAACTACCAGCTCAAAGGAGGACTATCATTTGACCACTGATTTTCCCTCTGATGCATTCTTCCCATAATCTCTTCTGCTCCCCCATATTCTACCACTCACATAGAGGTAATTTTGTGACCCACACGCTTACCACCATGTCCATGGGTGACAAGAAATTGCAGGTGCTGGTTTCCAAACAAAGAAGGATGTGGGAAGAAACCAGAGCACCAAGGGGAATCCTGCAGTGACAGAAACAACATCCAAATTCCACCTAGTCTGTAAGGGTCGGTATTTAACTTGGGTCACTGGAGCTGTAAAGCATCAGTAATCCTACTCTGCCACTGTGATAGGTAGTAGATAGATAGATAGATAGATAGATAGATAGATAGATAGAAGCCTTTATTGTCATTCAGACCGAAGTCTGAACGGAATTGCAGCAGTCATACATATAATACAATAAAAACAACAATAAACACATATTAACATCCACCACAGTGAGTCCACCCAGCATCTCCTCACTGTGATGGAGGCAAAAGTCTTAGGTCTGCAGTCTCTTCCCTCCTCTTCTCCCTCTGCGCTGAGGCGATAACCCCCGGGCGATGTTATAAATCAGTCCCGCGGCTCAAACACCGCGGCCCGGGTTGGTTGAAGCTGCCGCCCACCAGTCCTGCAGACGCAGCCGCTGGCCCGCGGCCGAACCCCGGACTCAGGCCACCACCGCCAGAACACCGTCCCAGCCACCCTCACGTGAGTACCGCACCATCTTCAGCCTCGGGCTGGGCCGCCCTGACATGGGAGCCGAACCTCCCCCGGACCGGACCGGGCCGCCCCGACATGGGCGTCGCTTCTTCCCCGGGCCGGGCTGCCCCGACTTGGGCGTCGCTTCTCCCTCTGTCCGGGCTGCCCCGACTTGGGCGTCGCTTCTTCCCCGGGCCGGGCTGCCCCGACTTGGGCGTCGCTTCTCCCTTTAGCCGGACTGCCCCGACTTGGGCGTCGCTTCTCCCTCGGGCCTGGGCCGCTCCGACATGGGCGCCGAACCTCCCTCGGGCTGCGAGCGCCGCACCTCCCCGAGCTCGGCCGCTCCGACGGGAGCCTCATTCCACCCTCGGGCTGGCCGCCCTCACGGGAGCGTCCCAACCTCTTCCAGCCCTGAGCCGGACCACCCTCACGGGAGCGAGCTCAGGGCGAGTCCTGACGGGCTCTGCCTCCGGAGCCTCGAGGTCGTCAGCTCCATTCGGCCTCAGCGCAGACGGAGGCAGAGAAGGGGAATAGGACAAAAAGGTCGCATTCCCCTGCAGGGAGAGACTGCAAACCCCGTTTCAACCCCCCCCCCCCCCAAAAACACAAACTAAAACCAAAAAATAAAACCAAAAACTAGACTAACCAAAACAAAATAAACACCACAAAACAAACGGGACTGCCGGTGAGCCGCTGCAGCCAGAGCCGCGCCGCCACTCCGAAGTGCTGCCCACTATCCAGCAATCTTTGTGAGTAGGTACACGGCATGAATTTAAGTTGGTCCCTCCTGTAATGCTCTGTAGTCAAATTGCCCTCCATTAATTACTTCCATTACCACAAAGAAACACTTAGTTCAACAACAAAAAGCATCTGTATCTATAACACCAGTCTTCAATCTCAGAATCAAGATAATTGAGGGGAAAAAAAAAATTAGAGGTCAAGCCTGATGTTTAATATCACAAATAATTGGCCTCCGTACCACGTGGCTACAAATCTGATAAATAAAACTCACTCAAGGCTTTTGTCTGAATGCGTGCTTATGTGAAAAAAAGTGAGTTCACCATCAGGTTCAATCTTGATATAGGGACCACAAGGGAAGACAGAACAGAATTTTGACTCACCCAGGTCCAGAATGTGACTGAACTGTAGAAAAGGAAGAGGTTCAGTGCTCCATAAATAGCCTGTAGAAAAGACAATGAGGCTGTCAGAAAGAGGAAAATCACTACATCATTGATTTTGTTCTCTGATAAAGTAAGTGCATAAGTAGTGTGAAGGAAGCCCACACATCTCACTGGAAAATGAGGGAATAAACTCACAGAGCACGCCTCATGAGTGCTCTTTATGCTTTCCCTTCCACCCGATTGAAATCAAGCTCTGATAGAAAAATAAAGCAGAATAGAATTGGGAGGGACACGTGTCTAGATATTGTGGCTCTAGTGAAAGTTGAGAGCACAGAGAAGGTTAATATAACATCAAAATACACAGACGGATTAGAGGTGGCACATTGGCAAAGTTGCTGCCTTACAGCGCCAGAGACCCATGCTAGTGTACGCGGTGATCGTCAGACGGCAAGGACTAGGTGGGCTGAAGGACTTGTTTCCACACTGTCTCTCTAAAATAAAATCTAATATAGAGATTACCCCAAAGGATCATTGTAGGTATCATTTTCCATAGAGGAGGCATGGAATGTTGTGAATGGCAAGATAAATGAATGGACAAAAAGCCAGAGAAGCAGCAGAATAAAGTGGCACATAGACCAGGCTAAATACTAATTCGAAAAGGGAGAGGAATGTGCCAAAAATCAAACCCAGACCAGTCAAATGATTTTGTGGAAAGGTTCACGTCACAGAATTATAGTGTCCATTGGTGCACATGCTTTTGGGGGCATGGCAGAAAACCAGGACACGGACATTGGGAGAATGTGAAAATCCCACACAATCAGCCCTGGAAGACAGGACTGAATTGGGATCTCTGGCAGTGTGAGGCAGTAGCTTTACAAGCTGCACCACTGTGGCACACTACTTTGTTCATAAGAAACCACTGTACAAAAGCATCAACTTACATTAGCTCCCAGAATAATCCTCAAATAGAATTTCAGTGTCTCCTTGTTCTCTTCATAAATCTGCTTCTTGCCTTTTGTTCCAACCTTGCCAGTTTTCAGCTAAACGACAAGAAATAATTTCATCAGAATCGTTGATGCAGAGAATAACATTATACTTTAAAAAGTATCACCCGACCCACCACTTCAAAATAAACCTCAAGACACAAATAGAAAATTCAAAAACAACTCATCAGCCAACATTAATGAAGTTGGATTTTACATCTGATTGGTTCTCTAATCCACAGAGCCATCATACAGAATCACACAATACCACTTTTCCAACAGCAACCCCACAAACTGTACCAATCTTCCAGATGGAAACCGCTCTGACGACTGACTGATAACATCAGAGCAATCACCCAACCCACAAATCACCTTCACAATACTGGGTGCTCATTCACAGAGAGCGATACTGCGTACCAGGATATTTAGAGCATTGCCAGATTGCTACCTTACAGTGCAGAGGACTCATCACATTGTGCCAGCAGTTTCCAAAGTGTCAGCATGGTTTTATAAACAGGAGAACTTGCCTGACAATTCTGTTGAAATTCTTTGAGGAAGTAAATAGCAGGATTGGTAAAGAGGAATCAGTGGATGGTGCTTACTTGGATTTTCAGAAGGCCTCTGATAACATTGCTACACATGAGGCTGCTAAATAAGATGAGAGCCCATGTTATTAGAAGATACTAGCATGCATTTATAAGATTGGCTGAATGGAAAAAGGCACAGTGGGAATAAAGGGTTTTTACTGGTTGACCAGTGATGTTCTGCAGGGGTCGCTGTTGGGTCCACTACTATTCTCGTTGTATATTAATTATTTAAATCCAAGTTAGCTGATAATATGAAGATAGATGGTGGAGCAGGTAGTGTAGAATTCTGAAATTGGAGGTGCAAAGATACTTGGGAATGGTGGTGCAGAATTCCCAAAAGGTTAATTTGTAGGTTGAATCAGCAGTAAGCAAGGCAATCAGTCGTATTCATTTTGAGAAGACTTGAATATAAAAGTAAGGATGTAATGCTGAGGATTTATAAGGTACTGGTTAGACCGTATTTGAAGTATTGCGAGCAGTTTTAGGCTGAGGAGGAATGATCCGGGGGATGGTTCGGTTAACATATCTTCTTAAGGATAAAGGGGTATGACAGCTCCGAGCCTGTACTCGAAGCACTTTTTAAACAGGGAGAGTGGTGAATCTCATAGAAACTCTGCCACAGAGGGTAGTTGAGGCCATTTTGTTGGCTATATTTAAGAGGATGTTTAGATGTAATTGTGGCTAAGGGGATCAGGGGGGAGGGAGAGAAGGCAGGTACGGGATACTGAGTTGGATGATCAGCCATGATCATATTGAATGGATATGGAGGCTCGAGGGCCGAATGGCCTACTCCTGCACCTAATTTCTATGTGTTCTATGTTTCTATATTATGAGCATATGACAGCTCCGAGCCTGTACTCGCTGCAGTTTAAAAGGGTGAGAGGGAAATCTCATAGAAACTTACCATATAATGAAAGGCTTGGATCGAGTGGATATGGAGAGGATGTTTCCGCTAATTGGAGTGTCTAGGACCAGAGGGCAAAGCCTCAGAATAAAAGGACGCAGCTTTAAAAAGGATATGAGGAGGTATTTCTTTACCCTGAGGGTGGTGAATCTGTGGAAACCATTGCCAGACATCAGTGGAAGCCAAGTCCTTGGGTTTTTTTAAAGCAAGGATTGACAGGTACTTGATTAATACAGGTGTCAAAGGTTACTGGGAGCAGTCAGGAAATTGGGGTTCAGAGGGAAAGATAGTCCAGCCATTATTGTATGGCAGGGTAGACTCAATGGCCTAATTCTGCTCCTATGATTTATGGACATGAACTTTCTAGGGACGAAGGACTATGGGCTCCCTTATGGGGAGGACTAAATGTAAAATGATTTATCCTAATGGTCCAGTTCTGAGGGGATGTGGAAAAACAGCAACCGGGGCACCGCGGTCCCTCCCCTCCCTCTCCTCTCCTCTCCTCTGGTCCCGGGACCTCGGTCCTCTTCCCCGAACCCGGGTCTCCGGTCTCCCCCCTCCACCCTGGGCCGGGGCCACGAACCCCCCACGGTCTCCCCCCCCCACCCTGGGCCTGGAGCTGGGGAAGTGGCCGCGCTGCGCTGCCTCGTTGCCCCCTCACCGCCATGGCTCCCGCGGCTCGCTGAGCGATCTCCGCCAAACGAACAGTCAGCGCCCAGCTCCGCTCCACGCCACTTCCGGCGCACAGTGCTGTCGTCGGGGGGAGAGCATTGGTCGGGCGCCCGGATGACGTCAGAGAGCCGAGGCCCCGCCCCCAGACCAGGTGTGCGAGTGCAGTTCACCTGTGCGCCGCGCCTGCGCACAAAGAGCAAAGATCCTATAGGATCTTTGGTAAAGAGCAACATTGATCAGGACAGTGAAACTAGTCGGAGAACTCGGTGGGGGGAAGGACGGAGAGAGAGAGAGGGGAAACTAAGGGCTACTTTCAGTTAGAGAAATCAATATTTTTTCCGCTGGGCTGTAAGCTGCCAAAGCGAAGCCCAGGCAATGCCTTTGACATGCATACTACCTAATAATAAAATATATTATATTTATTATTATTACCTCCTGACAGAAGAAGCATCAGTGCAGGGGTGGGGAACCTGCGGCCTTCTAGGCCATTAAGTGCGGCCTTTTGAATGAATCCACATTTTGTAGAACAAATCATTTTATTTTTATTTAAGAAGGAACTGCAGATGCTGGAAAATCGAAGGTAGACAAAAATGCTGGAGAAACTCAGCGGATGAGGCAGCATCTATGGAGCGAAGGAAATTGGCGACATTTTGGGTCAAGCCCCTTCTTCGGACCCTTCGCCTGTTTCCTTTGCTCCATTGATGCTGCCTCGCCCGCTGAGTTTCACCAGCATTTTTGTCTACCCTTTTATTTTTATTAATATGTTTTTATTTCGTCTTTTATTCATTTTATTTTAATCTTAAAATGAACGTATTTAAAATACCAAAGAGTAAAAGAAGATTCAACAAAATAATCCTCCCCGACTGACAGGCACAATTAAAACATTAGTAAGTCATGAGGGCTATTTTAACAAAATAATGTACATTTTGAAGTATATCTAATTGAAGTTTCTTGGATGCAGCCTTATTAGATTACAGCTAACTTAATGTGGCATTCCAACATGAAAAGGTTCCCCACCCCTGCACCAGTGGATCATTCAGCCCTTCCAACCTGCTTTGCATTCAGTAAGATCACGGCTGATTCAACCTTGGCAACAGTTTGAGTTTCAGTGTAGTTTGAGTTTTGTTTATAAGCGAGTTTGGTATTCCGACTGCACATGTCACTCGCGATAAACATTCTCGGCAGCTGTGCTGCATTTCACCCGTAGTCAGGATCGAACCTGGGTCTCCAGCACTGCAAGCGTTGTTGAATTGTTACTGGACCATCCCCGTCCCCTCCCGAGTGTCCCATCCCAATCCGGGGGCGGCTGGAGATGTCCGGGGTGACCCTGAACTAACGGAACACCGGCCCATTGTAGTGGCGGCCCAGGCTTACAGCCAGCACAGAGAAGAAGCTCTAACTCCAGCTCAACTCTGCCTGTCCCGCGAGGTTAACCGACAGCACTGGACTGATGGGACACCGGCCCGGAGCAGTGGAGTTAGCGCTTCTTCTCTCTGCTGGTTCGCATGTGGCCTTGTCAGTCGGCAGCCCAGCCACCTGTCTGACCTTCGGACCTTCAATTACCGCCGACACCACCACCCATCCTTCTCATGGCTGATCATCGGTTCATGAGTTGGATGGGGTGCCAGACTTTAAGCGCCATCACGCGGGCCAAAACTCCTCAGCTGGCCCGCCGGCTGGGCTTTGTGTGCAGTCCAGCTCCCGGGCCAACTCATCATTCACCCAGCTATGGCTGAATCGGTCAACGAATTGCCGTCGGGAATTAGTCCAGAATTTTGACCCTTTGTCCCTTATTTGGGAGTGAGAAAGTTTGCAACCTTACGTTGGACAGTGAACAATTGTGTGCTAACCAGTCAGCGGAAAGACAATGCATGAGTCTGAAGAAGGGTCTCTACTTGAAACGTCACCCATTCCTTCTCTCCAGAGATGCTGCCTGTCCCGCTGAGTTCATCCAGCATTTTGTGTCTATCATGATTATCAACACCTTCCCTGTTCTCTTTTACCCTGACCACCTTTCAGTTCAAATCTGTGTGAATCCCCATCTCCAGAAGTCATGATACTGGATGCAAGAGCCATTGGATTGTAGTCATTAAGGCACTCTACCTTGTTTTTCTTTAGTGCCAACAAATTAATACAAAATTAATTCCCAGTTATTCTAGGTAAACCAGACCTTGATAAGTTAAGGCACAATTTGTACCACAATGTTAGCAGTGGAATCTCACAGAATGATTACAACACAGAATAAAGCTACGATATATTAAATCCCTGACACTCTACACAAGAACAATCCAGCTGGTCACACTCCCGCTACCAGAGGCCTGCAAATTATTTCCTTTCAGATATTTAACCATCTCCCTTCTGAATTCTACAACTGAATCAGTTTCCTTTGTGGACCCAGCAGTGCATTCCACATCCACCCTGTCTCTTCATCACCACCTCTGCATGTAAATAAATGTGCTTCTTGTCACTTCTGGTAACTTTTGCTCACCCCCTTCATCTACCAAAAGTATCCCGATGGTTTGTATGGCAATTCCAATGCATGGAATGGAAGAGACTACAGAGAGCGGTGGACTTAGCCTGGGTCCATCAAGGGTACAGCCCTCCCCACCATATAAAGTATATCCACCATCTGGGTCATACCATCTTTTCACTGCTACTGTTGGACAGGAAATACAGAAGTCTGAAGTCCCACACCACCAAATTCAGCAGCAGTTACTTTTACACAAACATCAGGTTCTTGAACTGACCTGCACAACCCTGATCCTACCTCGGCAATGGAACACCATGGGCCACCTCTTGCACTACTTGGGCCTGTGTATGTTTGCACTCTCGTCTTGTTTTTGCAGTCTTTTTCTTTTCAATACCTTGTTAAATTTATGTATCAATTTTTGTGGTGCTGCATGAGTCCATGTTCCTGAGATGCTGCTGCAAGATTTTGTTGTACCTATACCTCACTGTACTTATGCAAATGACAATAAATTCGACTGGACTTGAATACCGTTGAAAGTTATTGCTGAGTGCATGCAAGATAAATGCATCTCCATTATCAACAAAATCAGGTTAAACCATTTCCAGCCTACTTAAATCGCTAGAGTGATTTGGAAAAAGTGTACCATGACACAATTTCAGACCCAATCTCTGCAGATTTGAGATCATTGCACAGTGCGGCATGTGTGGGATTATTCTGCCAGTGCCCATTACATGCAGTTCTCTGACAGCACCGATGGCTGGAAACTTGCCATTTGCAAAGAAGGGGCCAAACAGACTCTCAGTGTCCTAGTCCATTGGGCTTTTATTTTTAGACAGGAACAAACAATGCTAGCAAGTAAGCAAAAGTACCTCTGAACCAAAAATATCCATCAGTACCCCCAGGGTAGACAATATTTCCAGGGCCCATGGAAAATTCAGTTAACACAGGCAATTCATGGGCTGCCTTGCTGAATTGCTTCACTCTGACATTGGGACAAATCTTCCAATTGCTCTTTGATTTTGCATTAATTTACATTGAAGTCCAGGACCTTGGAAAGGGGAATCTTCCACCAAGTAAAGCTGGTTCCATCTCACTGGCAACATTCATTTGAATCCAACATGCCTCATGAGGAGCATTGCTCCTGGAGGTTTTGATACAACAGAATGGATATGGTAGAGTGTGCACATTGGGGGATGGAACAGTCCCTTATAACCATATATCCTGTTTTAACCTATGGTTCCATGTGTCACATTCAGGTGGAGGTGCATCTGAAGTTCAGGATTACCTTTTATGGAGGTGGCCGATTACGACCCAATCTGGAATACATCTGCTGGGGCTCATTGGTATCCCATGAGTGAGGGGTCCCAGCTTCACGAGTCAAGGCAGCAGAGTGGATACAAAATCAGGCCAACACTCTGGTGGATGAGTGCCTGTCAGATGAGTAACATTCCATCACCAGCATATTGAGGAAGGGCCATGGGTTGTCAATGTCCCTTCCTTAATCAAATCAGTAAATGAATACTCTATGTGGCAGGGTGGTGCAGATGATGGAGTTACTGCCTCACAACTCCAGAGACCCAGGGTTCAATCCTGACCATAGGTGTTGCTCTGTAGAGTTTGCATGTTCTCCCTGTGAGCATGTAGGTTCTCTCCAGTTTCCCCCCACATCCCAAAGACACAGAGGATGGTGATTTAATTGAACCTCGTGTATGGGTGAGAGGGAGAATCTGACAGGAGTTGATTGGAATGTGAAGAGAATACAATGGGATTAGTGTACATCGGTGGTTGGTGGTTGGCAGGACTTAATGGGCCAAAGAGCTTGTTATAGTGCCATGTGACTCTATTAAAGCATGGCTGTTTGAGGTACCTCACAAATCAGCTGCCATAACTCCTACATGAATGTGGACCACACCACTGAACTTGCTGTGGAGTCCTTTGGTACATCCTGAAATTATAAAAGGATTATCATAAACGTACGCCTTTCTTTACATTCTGATTGTCATTGAAAATGTAAGCTGAATCCAGGTTCTGTTTGTGAATCGTAAGAGTTGGTAATGAAAGTCCAGTGTTCAGGATCCTTACATGAACTGATCAACAGAAGGAGTCACCTACTCAGGTCAGCGTCTTCCTGCTAATTCTCGTCATAGCCACAGAGGAGAGAGCGTTACCTGGGAATGGCGGCTGCTGACTGCGGCAGTGCCTGTATGCCAATAGGGTTTGTACAGGAGAGACTAACAAAATGCTGGAGTAACTCAGCGAGACAGGCAGCATCTCTGGAGAGAAGTAACGGGGGACATTTCAGGTCGAGACCCTTCTTCAGTCTAAAGAAGGGTCTCAACCTGAAACGTCACCCATTCCTTCTCTCTAGAGATGCTGCCTCACCCGCTGAGTTACTCCAGCATTTTGCGTCTGCAGTTCCTTCCTACACGGATTTGTAACAGAGCCTCACAGATCCTCCTGCAGGACTGCTCATGCCCCAGGCCCACAGAAACCGTGCAGTT
This sequence comes from Leucoraja erinaceus, assembly GCF_028641065.1. Taxonomy (NCBI): domain Eukaryota; kingdom Metazoa; phylum Chordata; class Chondrichthyes; order Rajiformes; family Rajidae; genus Leucoraja; species Leucoraja erinaceus. The sequence continues at coordinate 16,645,434 of NC_073393.1, read as the reverse complement.
ACAGACCCAAGTAGAGAGCCCCAGTCTTGGGTCTGAGTCCCAGTCACGGTTGTAGGGGTGGACCTGATGGTATGGTCAGGATATCAAGGCCTGGTGTTGACTACTGTGTAATAATTGGGCAGCAGGGTGGAGGAAACGGGGCAGCAGACTCATAAAGGAGTGGGCAGGTGAGGGAGCGGTGGGGGGAGGGGGGGTGAAGGATAGTCAGATGATACATTTTCATTTATTAATTTTGCTGGTCTGGGCAAAGCTAGTAGCCAGCCTTTATTTCCCATCTACAATCACCCTTGAGAAGGTGGGTGTGAGCCACCACCTTGAACTGCTGCTGCCTTTCTGGTTCGAATAATCCCACAGCGAGTGACCTCCAGAATGTGTCCCCAGTGACGATGAAGGAGTGGCAACATAGTTCCAAGTCAAGATGATGTGTGAGTCAAAGTGGAACCTGCAGGTGGCGGTGTTCCCTTGCACCTGCTGACATTGGTCTATCAAACAGTGCAGGCTGTGGGTTTGGGAGGTGCTGTCGGAGCAGACTTGACTGGTAACTGCAGCAAATGTTGTTGATGGCGCATCACTATGCTTCAGAGATGGAGAGAGTGAATGTTTAGGGTAGTGGATGAGGTACCAATCAGTCGGCTCATTGGTCCTGGCTAATGATGAGGTTTTCAAGAGTTGTGTGAGCTGTACACATCCAGGCTCCAAAGTGGACTCATTCAGGGGTATTTAGCTAATTTGGATTTGTGCTGCATTATGCAAACAGGACTTGTTCCACTTTGCTGGGGAGACACTGTGTTGCAACCGTATTGTAACAGCTTGGCTGGGAGCTCAACGGCTTCTGGAATTCAGGTCTTTAGTCCTACAACTGGCTGTTAGCAGGGGGCCCTGAGGCCTTTGTTGTTGTACTTACGGTAATTTCTTGACATTGCATGGAATGAATTGATTTGGCTAAAGACCAGTTCTGTGATGGAGGGGACCTGAAGAGGAAGCTGTGATGGATCATCCACTCTGTACTTCTGGGTGAAGTACGGGTGGCTGCTGAGAAGGGCGGCAGGAGGCCAAGTGAGAGCCACTGCACAAGTAAATATTTGACTAGAAACAAGATTACCCGAGGTGGGGTTCACCGCTGGGGATCAAGAACGACAAGGGAGGGGGGCAAGGGGCGGGGGAACTTGCTTCACGAGTGACTGGGTGGGGAAGGGTTGGCCTTCAGGCTTCAAGACAAGGATGAAGAGGGACGACATCTTGAAGTTCCTCCAATCAGAACAGAAAGCTGATGTGCTATTAAATAAACTGCAGCAATCACAGAGGATGCTACAGGAAGTGGACTTCACAGGGGTTGAGATGCTTAAGCAGTGAATTCTCAGAGGGTAAGGAACAGATTACAGCAGATGTACTATTAATAAGGTTTGCTGTGAGAACCACGCAGTGGTTTTCAGTGAGAGGGAAGGGGACAATTCTCCAATCCAAGGGCTCTTTGCTCGAGCCTCTCCAATAACTGTGAGAGGACAAAGTTGAACCAGGCAGAAATTAATGAGGAAGCTGTACAGTGCTCAAAGAGTTTCATCCCACTCACACTCTGGCAGGTTCTGGGTTTGACCTGATGGCCATTTGGTTTTGCTCTAGGAACTTTGGTGCAAAGAAATCCAGGTCACCACAGTCCAAGTTGTGTAAGCATGACCTAGCGATGTCCCAACTCAAGTGGTTACTGCCCGCAGTTGGCCAATGAGTTCCTGACAGGGAGATCTCGCTCCCTTCTCCCTGCAACTTATCAAATGGGATCGGACTGTGTCAGTTTCACAATGTCTTCAAGAGGTCAAACTGCCCAGCGGTCTCATCACTTCCTGTTTAGTACGGGTGTCAGGGGTTATGGGGAGAAGGCAGGAGAATGGGGTTAGGATGGAGACATAGATTAGACGTGATGGGCCGAATGGCCTAAATCTGCTCATATCACCTATGAACCTATGAACTATCAATCAAAGATAAATCCACAAGAAATGTATTGTGATGTTAAAAGCAGCGTTCATAGTGATGGATCCCTTGCTGCAGTGACATTTATTTTAGATATCTTCTACCACAGACTCCACCGTCCATGTCAGTGAGCTGACATTGTGCCTTGTGATGCAACTGATGACTCCTCCAGAAATTTACAACCCTATTCTTTTATTTATCAATGGGATCACGGTTAACCGTGACACTTTATTCAGGGACTGGTTGATCTGTCAGATCAAATGCACTGGGAGGATGGGGGAGGGGGCACCAACCAGTGGGGCATGCATGGAGGCAGGAGGCAGAGATGGGTGTGAAATGTTGGTGGACATGGTGCAGGTAAGCCGTGGGTAATTTGGATGGTTGGGGGAAATCAAGGCAAAGCTGGCAACACTTCCCTTCCACTCCTCTCCATCTTGCCAACCCCATACCCGATCTCCACCCAGTTCCATGAGAATTCAACCCAACCTAATGTCCCAGTGGCCACCCTAACCCATGCACTAATGCTGACATTCCCATGACTACCCGTGAGACAGTGCCTTTGAGCATGCCCTTATTTCCGAGCCTCCGCATGTCTTTGGGAGGGAAGCTCCTTCCACAGAGAGCATTCCTGGAGGCTCACTCCCAAAGACACACGGAGGCCTGGAAATAAGGGCATGCTTGGGTTTGTGGGCAGGTGGCAGAGTAGTTGGCAGGGATGCTGCCAAGCTACCCTTTGCCCAGCAGACATCTGTGGGAGCGTTTGGTGTCATGGCGCATGACAGCACAGGAACAGGTCTTCGGCCCACTGTTCCCATGCCGACTATCATACCGATACAAACTAATCCCATTTGTCTTGCTCCATCCAACACCAGCCTCCTCGGGGGTGCCTTGTCCAGGAATGTAGGTGGGTTATTCAGCCGAGGAAGGCTTCAAAGCCCATCTTAATCCAGTGTTTGCATACAGACTCCACTGGAATGCGATGATGGATGATCCACCAGGAACCACAGCTGTGAGGGACACACGACCATTGGCTTTAGCGCCGAGCCAAGGAGGGAGGTCATTCCAGCAAATTCTGGCATGCTTTGTAAGTAGGCGAGACTTGTAGGTGCTGCGGAGATCTGATGCGCTGCAACACAGCTTCATGCTAGTGGTTGCCTGTCCAGCCTGGTCCCCCGTCCCACCAGAGCTCCGCGTCTACCGGCTCCGGCTGTATGATGGAGCAAGACCTCGGCTGGCACTGCCACCTCAGCCGCCAACGCCTGCCAATTCTCCGGCCCGCCGGTCGAGGACGTCACTTCCAAGGACAGATTTAACGGCCGGCCGCCTAGCCGCACTTGACGGTGTGGAGGCAGAAGGGGAGGACGGGAGCTGGCACCAGGATATCGGAGAAGATGGGCTGGTAGTCTTCAGGAGGCATCTGGCTGCTCTGCTCCAGCATCTCCAACACAGTGCCGCGGACCTCCTTGGACACGTCCCCCCTGATGTCCAACAGCACTGAAACATGCTCGTCACTAGGGAAGAGAATGGTGAAACCTTTCAATCATTAAGGAAGGAGACTACGAATGTCTCTGTTAACCTCATATTATGCTTGGGTAGCCTACAACCCAAAGGCATCAACACTGAATTCTCCAATTTCTGGTAATCCCCATCCTCTCACCCACCTGATTTTTCATCCGCACCCACTTCCATGCATACACCTTTATCCCACAGCCCCATTACCCAGTTTCTTTCCGCTCCTCCCAACTATCCGTACACAACCCCCCATTTATTTTCATCCCCTTCCCCCCTCTTTTATGTCCCCTGTTCCCATTCACCCCATCACTCCTCCTCTTATCTGATTCCACCCGTACCCGTTTGTCTCCATTTCAGCTCCAGCCTTTGTTCCTATCCACACTAATCTGCCAATCGACCTTCCTCATTTGAAACCACCTAAGACTTGCCGCCACTTCCACTCACCTCTGTTTACCAGCTTTCTCCCCTCTACTCAATCAGTTTGAAGACGGGTTCCAACCTGAAACATCCTCAGTCCATTACTCTCTACAGGTGTTGACCGACCCACTGAGTTTCTCCAGCACTTTGCTTTTTGCTCAAGAATCTGCAGTCTCTTGTATCTCTCTGCTAACCTCTCCTGCTCGTCTCGAGTTGCTCTTCTTCCGTTATGCATAGTTGGCCAGCACAGAAGTGTGGAGCATCCATTCCCTGACTCAAGGTTGGTTTGCCAAAGAGCAGAGTCTAAATCAGCTTTCGTTTATCGGTTGTCACACAGTCACATTGAGGCAAATATATTTGAACTCCTTCAATGTAAAACCCAAACAAGTCGGTGTTGGGTGTAAAAACAAGTTGAAATATTTACATGATTGTTGCCGGGTTGGTGTTCAACCTCCTGCGCTTGGTTCCCTGTGCTGCACAGAAGCTGCCCTGTCTATAGCCCCCACTAGCACCTCCTGCCATTCAACCTCGCAAACAAACACCACCAGGCATTCCCACCTCTTGCCAGAACTCTTGTACCTTAAACTAGACATAGCTTTATTACCCACCCTCCTCTGTCTCCCCTGTCTCCATCCTCTTCGGTGTTACCAGGACCATATTAAAAGTGCTGGGGTGACGTTTGTTCTGGCAGTAGGCATAAAAGGGGTGATCGCAAATCGTCAGCTTGATTCACATTGGCCGGATTGGAAATGAAATTCAGAATAGATGGTCTATCAATAAAACCTATTGTTACTGAACGGTCTCCTGCTGTAATCTACACCAACCGTTCCCAGCAGTGGGGTTTCTTCACACTTTCTACTGCTTACACTTGCTGCTGGCTGCCTCCTGTTTTAATTCATGCTCATTCTCCCCCATCTCAGATGTTTCCTTTACACTTAATGTTGACCACAGTGGTTACACTCCAAGCACCAGGCCCCCAGTTCCTCTGCTCCCCCATCTGTTCACCTGCTTCGGGCTCCCATGCTTTCTTTAAACTTAGTAGGTTCACTGGAAAATGTATTATTCTGCTGCATTACATCTTGAAAAATGTTTGTGTGTTGTTTAATTAACAAGAATAACTTCCAATAGTTCAGAACATCTGCTACTCTGTCACCATCAAAGTCACCAATATGACAGATGAATAGAGTTTTACTCACTATACTAAAGGTTTCCAGTGAAGGGAATCTGCCATATGGTTTGACCTCTGTGTGGCTCCTGTTTGAACAATATGGTTGACTGATAATTACGGGTCAATCAGGCCTAATGATAAATGTTGGCCAATCTGGGATGGGAGATAAATGATGGCCAATCATTGACAATAAAATTCAGGACCAAACAATCTTTGAACACAAGCCACTCGGCGGGCCTGGCAGTATCTGTGGGGACCATGGATAGATGATGTTTTGGGTCAGGACCCTTCTTCAGAAGGACAGCAGTGGTTCACTATTTTCTACGTTTCTATGTTCATGAATGCAGCTCACTGCCTTCACCAGGGCAGTAATGTAGCCATCTTTATATAAACAGAAAAGGTTGGAGTGTCCTTTGGTGTCAACTAACTAACTTGTCATCTCACATAAAGACAGTCACAGTAACGGAATAAAGAGCCAGAGCCCTCTCACACTTTCAGGCTTGAGTTCCACACTATAGTCCACTGAGCTATGTCACCAAGTTGCAAATCAGATTCCTCTCAGCGGATGAAGTGGCAATGTCTCTGGTGCATACTCTGCTGCTCTGCTGGAACTAGACCGGCGAAGGAAGGGCAGTTGCGGGCTCGATGAGGGAAGAGTTACCTGATGTCGGGGTAATTGGCCACAAGGCCGGAAACCTCCAGGCTGAGCAGGGAGCTGTCCTTCAGCTTGATGAGCTCCGACACGGAGGAAATCGCGTTGGTCAGCTGTTCGGCCTCTTCCAGTCCCTGGTGCAGTCAGAAAACAGGGGTGAGCGGTCAGGACCAGGAGCAAGGTCACGCTTCAACCCAGTGAACCCTGCCCTTCCCTTCCAGCTCCGCACCTTTACCACAGCAAGGCCGGACACCTTGGCAGCAAATTGTGGTCAGTCAGTGAGGCCAGCTGGCAGCCACTTTTCCTGTGCCCGCACACTCTCCTCCCACAGCTGTTCCTGTGATCCACATACCGTTTATGGTCATTTCCAACTTACAGTTTGAGTTATGAACAATTCTCGGGAACAGAACCCTGTTGTAACCTGGGGACTGTTTGCAGAGGATCACCGTGCTTACTGTCTCACAGAGCCTTGTGGTGGACCCTTTCTCCAAAAGTGGAAGTGGAAAAGATACCCAAGGAGGAAGTTTTAGGTGAATCCCAATAGACTGGGTTGTCTTTGGTATAAAACATGGGGGCACAATAAAGGTTAGCCTCCTGTCTGTGGAAAGTAAATGTGTCAGCAGTTATGAGATCTTACCCAGATGCACAGGACAGAGAATGCAGTAACATGCAGTGTGTTTTAAATACAGCATTTGTTCAAGGAACATGTACGATGCGCCGTTCCAAGTAAACTAATGTTTCAGGAATGGTATAAAATAAGGAAATGTGTGTTTCCTCTCATACTGCAAAGACATGAAGGTATGTAGGTTGAAGATAGACACTAAATGCTGGAGTAACTCAGTGGGACAGGCAGCATCTCTGAAGAGAAGGAATGGGTGACGTTTCGGGTCAAGACCATTCACCAGTCCGTTCCTTCTCTCCAGAAATGCTGCCTGTCCCACTGAGTTACTCCAGCATCTTGTGTCTATCTTCTATTTGAACCAGCATCTGCAGTTCTTTCCTGCACAAGGTATGTAGGTTAATTAGCTTCTCAAAATTGCCCCTTCTGTGTAGGATGCAAAAGTGGGATAACATAGAACTAGTGTACGGGTGATTGATGATCAGCATGGACAAAGGGCCTGTTTCCACGCTGTATCTCTAAACTCTACACTAAACTCTAAAAGACATTGACAACTTGTTGTAATTAATTTCCCAACCTCTAGGCTGCACCAAAGTGCTTTAACATCAATGAAGTACAGCAAATTAACATGTTATCTGTAAAAGGATTTCAATTTCAAAGCCAATAGAAGGCACAGGAAGTTTATTGAATAGGAAAGTTGCTGACTTACAGGTGGGGCAGCATTTTAAAGTCAACGGGAATTATCTCAATATTGAGTGAAAGGCGAGAACATTTAAGATTTGGAAAATACAGTTGGAATCACAGGGTTTTACAGCATTGAAAAAGACCCTTCAGCTGACCACTGCCCCCATTTTTACTAATCCCAATAACCCACATTAGTTCCAAAAGATCTTTTGCCTTGGTGATTCACTTGTTTGGCAAAATGCATCTTAATTGCTTCTGAGACATACTGGTAAGCTCGGTAGGGAGAGCAGATTTCATTCCATGGAGCCTGAGTGAACCAAATGATCTTAAAACAATAATCCATGTATTTAGCAGCTGCTGAATATACAATACTTGGACTTTTGATAGTTCCTCAGAATGTCGCTCCTCCGTCTCCTCCAGAGAGTTTGGGCAGGAAGTTGAGCTGTCTGTATTGGTCCATTCACAGTATCCAAAATGCCATGAATTCACTCGTCAAAGCAATATCAGATTTAGGAACAGGAGCAGCATTGAAGACTTAAAAGAAATATCCAGGACAGAAACTACTGTTGCAAAATAAAACCGATGTTAAAGACCAAGAGATCGCTTTTTTGAGGTTGTGTACGGTCTCTTTAGATGGTGTCTTTCCTGCAGTTTATGTTGCAATGTTTTACCAGACCAAACCCATGATGTTACAATTAGGAGCATGCCAGGGTTACAGCTTCTGCCATTTCTGTGTGCACACAATGTCTAACATTCATCAACTGCTTACTCTGCTTTAGTATAAATGAATATATTGGCTTTTCTTTGACCACGATGAGTTCCTCTAGATATTGGTTTGAAAACTTAAAATTACAATTTAAAGCAGATTTTGTTTTTGAAAAACAGGGAATTGAGATGTATGGGAACTGCCACAGAAGAAGATTTGAGGCCTGGGGCAGATCAGCCATAATCCCATTGAACGGCAGAGCAGACTTGAGGGGCAGAGTGGCCTGCTCTTGCTCCTGTTTTCTTATGCCCATGTGTTCATAGGCACTGTCTTCAATCCTTGTACACGTGACTATCACAGAGTTCCTTACAGCATAAGGACAGGCTCTTTGACCCATCACGACCTTACGAACTGTCAAGTACAAACAATACCAATTTCAAAGTGAAAGGGTCAGGGTCAGTTAATGCTTCGATGATGATGAGTGACGGTGTTACCTCAGCTCACTCACCAGGTTGCTGAAGAATAGCCAACAGCTGAAGAACGACCAATAGCATCATTGGTGCTAAGGTCTTCATTGAGTGATGTGGCAGCTGCTGAAATGGTGTGACTTTGCTTCAAGCCTTCAGCCCTTGTGGAGCAGATCAGAACCGGGATGTGGAGGAAAGGACACACACAGTGGCACACATCATCACAAGGGAAAGGCTCTTTGCAAGTCAGATAATGTAGGGAATGGAGGCTTTCCTGCGATGCTGGGTAGCATTAATTTGCATGTTGCCTAGTAGGTGTGCCTTGTCTAAAGGCAATCTCACTACATGTGTGACAAAGTCATGCAGCTAATAGTGCTGCTACCTCACAGCTCCAGAGACCCAGGTTCAATCCTGACCTCTGGTGCTGCCTGTGTGGAGTTTGCATGTTCTTCCTATGACCCCCTGGCTGCTCCTGTTTCCTCCCACATCTCAAAGGTGTGCGGGTTGGGAAGTTAACTGGCCACTGTAAATTGCCCCCCTGGAGAGTAGGTGAGAGGTATGAACTGGGAGGAGTTGATGGGACAATGGGGGAATAGATTGCAGGGAAAATTAATGGGGGAATGGAAATGTTCGGTGAGCTGACATAGGCCTGATGGGCTGAATGGTCTCCTTCTATGACATCAGGAAATGTAGAAACGTTCAGCTTGTATAAAACTGCTCACAGAACATTAATCTGGATTAAGGTATGATATTCCAAAAGCACCAGTCCAGCTGACCTAACGTGACAAACTGGTGGTCGAGGACTGAGCAGCGAGAACTATCCCTTAAGCACACGGCTGATGGTTTACATACACACACACAAACGCACACACACATGCACAAGCAATGAACGACACACCGTCGCACACAAAGTGAAAGAGGGTCAGGGTCAGTGAGCGCTTCGATGGTGATAAGTGAGGGAGTTACCTCAGCGCACTCACCAGGTTGCTGAAAAGCTCCCGCAGCTGTGTGGCATCACGTGACAACCTGTGCCACACCTTCTCTCGCTCGCCCCCGTTTTTGCAGATTAGCTTCTTCAGCATCAGCCGGCGGATGTACTCAATGACCACCAGACGCAGCCCCTCGACCAGCATGAACTGTGGAGGCAACACAGCAGGGAAGCATGATGAGCACACGGTGGCTGCAAACAGGCAGCTCAAGTTCATAAATTCATAAGGTCTAGGAGCAGAATGAGGCCATTCAGCCCATCAAGTCTACTCTTCCATTCAATCATGGCTCATCTACCTTTCCCTCTGAACCCCATTCTCCTGCCTTCGCTCCATAACCCCCGACACCCGTACTAATCAAGAATCTATCAATTTCCACCTTAAAAATATCCATTGATTTGGCCCCCATAGCTGTCTGTGGCAATGAATTCCACAGATTTACCACCCTCTGACTAAAGAAATTCTTTCTCAACTCCTTTATAAAGGCACGTCCTTTTACTCTGAGCTTCACCTCATTCATCACTACTTTCCCCTTCCATTATACGCCTGCTTCTTGGTTAATCTTCACTTTTTCTTGCCCTCAAGCCTACTGCACTACTAGAAACTTATTGATGCCCAATAACAAAGAAAGGTTGCTCATTGTATGAATGCATTGTCCAGTGTGGATTTATCCCAGGTCCACCTTCTCATTTTGGAGAAACAAGGAACGGCTGATGCTGATTAATACACTAAAGGACTCAAAGAGCTGGAGCAACTCAGCAGGTCAGGCAGCATCTCTGGAGAACATGGATAAGTGACGTTACGACTCGAGATATTTCTTCAATCTGAGAGATCAGTCTGAAGAAGGATCTCAACCCGAAATATCACCTATCCATGTTCTCCAGAGATGCTGCCTGACCTGATGAGTTACTCCAGCACTTTGTGTCCAACCTCTCAGTTTGTTGTTCACATCCCCCACATTATTTGTCCATGGCCTCCGTCTCTCACTGTTCCCACTCACCTATTGACCAGAAGAACTGGTTTACACATTATCTCCACATTCACCCCGGTTTTACCCTAAAAGGGACATTTCGTATAAATTTCACAGACACAGTACCCGTAGTCAGGATCGAACCTGGATCTCTAGTGCTGTAGGGCAGCATCGTTTTGTTACGTTACTGTGCCATCCTTTTAGCCCCAGTGTCACTTAGTCTTGGAGTTTCTAGATTCCAGTGAGTCCCTCACAACTACTGGCAGTAGGGTGATAACCTGCCTTTCACATTTAATCCATCTTGTCACAAACCCACATTGTTCTGGCCCTGCTAATCCCTCTCAACCAAGAAGACCAAAAATAATGATGTACAAGAGGCACTGATGGATTTCCCTTCAAGCATTGTTACATAAGCAACAGATAAAACAAGAGGGAGATAAAATGATGAGCAAAAAAAAAACAAAAAACCCACGGATGCATGAAATCTGAAATAAAAACATGCTGGAAACATTCAGCAAGTTGGGCTGCCTCTGTGAAAAGGGAAACGTGTCAAATCGGAGAAAAAATGAGCAGTGTTGATAAAATGGCACCGATTGACCTATTGGTCATGAAGTTGCACTGGTTCCAACTGGGTATTGGGTGACAGCTAAATCTGTGGGTTGCTCTTCCTCTCACATAACAGCAGCTCACCATCTTCTTGCCAGGTCGAATTAGAGATGGAGGGGAAGCAGGCGCTGAGTGAATGAAGGAGATCAACTCTCACCTGAAAGATGGGCTCCCGGATGTGGCTGAAGTAGCTGTAGTACGTGTCGATAACAGTGCAGGTGGAATCAATGAACTCGCAGCCAGAGAGCCAGGACCCAGTCAGCAACTGGAGGAAATGAGGCTGGAGAGAGGATTCCCAGTGAGTTTAACGCCCGATAAGCAAAACCGACACACAGCTAATAATAACAAGATTAAGCTGGGACATAACCTCACGTAAGCGAAGTTGAAAATTCTTTGAATGGGTAAATGGGATTATCTTCCCTTGTTTGCTCTACCTTTCCAGGATTTAACCTTCGCAAGGCAGATATGGCATGGGTTAGCAGTAATACAGTCAACGTTTGTTTGCCTGACTAGTTTCTGAATTGAATAGACCATTTCCAGGCCATCTCCGAGGAGAGTCAATAGTCAGCCATCTTGGCATGGGACACAAGTCAAAGTTTCCGACCTCCTAGTGATCAGATTTTTGGTTAATGCCAATCCAAGCGGGTTCAATTACTGTTGCCAGGATTGTAAACTGAATCCTAAATTGGCACACAGGGATCTGAACTCACTGTTTGCTGGATTTATTGGCTGAGGTAATCTAAAATTAACACTACCATTCTCAGAGCGGAAACTTGTCTTTCTGGTCTAGCCCACTTAGTGCCTTCCCAGTGCTTGCTCAGTTTAGTACCTGCAGTTCCAGAAGCATCTTATCGATCAACAGCCTGCAGCCTTTCTTCATAGCTCGATCCACGGCCGTGTCAATGGAGTGAGAGGCTTTCGTGCAGCCGTCGCTCCGGGAGCCCCCGTCACTCTGCTGCTGCAGCCACTGGACTGACTTTCTGGAGTACAAGAGGGTGACGCCACTCAATGCGTGTCCAAATGGAACAAAAGACACAAAGTGCTGCAGCACGGTGGCTCAGGAACAAAGTTGCTGCCCTACAGCGCCGGAGACCCGGGTTCGATACTGACTGGTGGTAGGTATGTTACAAAACCTACCTGAATCGTCATTGGGAATCTGCCCAAAGCCATGTCCGCGATTTTGGCGCTGTTTGGAGGGGGCGGGTTTAAAACGCGATTTTTATTAGGCTGTTCTAATCGCAGATGTTCAGCCTAGTAAATCATTAACGAAAAATCGCTGCAAGACCCGGTCGCAAAAGGTATTATTAGTTTTATAGGCCTCGAATAATAGATATAATAGTTTTAAAATTACTGTCTCACTCCACAACCTCTCACAGCCCCAGGGTTTTATAAAGCAAACAATTAAAGGTATCTACCTTATTTTTACATTAAATGGGGCATGTATATAACCCTGTAATTAAAGTTATCTATAGCGAGTAGTTCATTTTGGGCTTTTTATATCCCGCAGTATTTTTCTCGGCATTTGAGGGCACTAATCCAGCGCGATGTGAACGTTCTAAACCAGCGCGTTCACAGGAACCCACTAGAAAGCCAATTTAAATGGGCATTTATTTACAGCAATTGAACACTAAATTCCTTCCATTTGGCCTATAAATTAATGTAAATTAGATATAAAAATCATGTTATATTGTGAATTATTTGTGAATAATCTTTGGACACTTAGGCTATTTAAAAATGTTAATCTTTCCTTAAGAAATGGGCTTTTGACTATCCAAGATCCCAGCTTTTTGTAATGTCCATTGAAAATCAATAGGGAACAAGATGCTAATTTCCGAGTATGAAAATGGCCATAACTTTTTTAATACGTGAGATATGAAAGTGAATTTGGTGTCAAATTAAACTTATTGTTATGCTTTATCTGATGGGATAAATTGCAGACTTGATTTTTAAAATCTCAAAATTTTGTAACATTGCTACTGGTGGTGCTTGTCTATATGGAGTTTGTACGTTCGCCCCGTGACCTGCATAGATTTTCTCTGTGTTCTCCAGGTCCCTCCCACACTCCAAAGATGTACAGGTTTGTAGGCTAATTAGCTTGGTATAATTGTAAATTGTCCCAAGTGTATGTCGGATTGTGTTAGTGTGCGGGGATCTCTGGTCACCAAAGACTCAGTGGGCCGAAGGGCTTGTTTCCGCATTGTATTTCTAAACTAAACTGAGGGTCAGGCAGCATCTCTAAGGAACATGGATAGGCGATGTTTCAGATCGGGTCCGGACCTGAAACATCACCCAACTTATTTCTTCAGAGGTGTTGCCTCCCCGTTGATTTACCTCAGCATTTTGTGTCTATCTGCAGTTCCTTACTACACATAAGACACAAAGTGTTGGAGTAACTCAAGCAGCATCTTTGGAGAACATGGATAGGTGATGTTTCAGATCGGAGCCCTTCTTCAGACTGTTCTCCAGAGATGCTGTGTTACTCCAGCACTTTGTGTCTTTTTCTGTAAACCAGCATCTGCAGTTCCTTGCATGGAACAGCCAGTTCCAGGATCCCGCCCCCAACTGCTCCAGGCCAGTGAGCAGGTGAAGAGGCCACCATTCGAGGGGCATTGATAGCGTAGATGCTCAGAAACGGTTTTCCCAGGGAGGAAACGTCAAATATTAGAGGCCAGAGTTCATAAGGTCAAAAGGAAATAGTTTAAAGGAGGTGTGTGGGGCAAATATTTTTACATGGAGAATTGTGGTGGTGGAAGCACATTCGATGATCGCGTTTAAGAGGTTTTTAGATGGGCAATGAATACGCAAGGAATGGAGGCATCTGGAGCAAATGCAGGCAGAAGGGATTAGTTTATGTGAAGCGATTAGTGTAAGGGATTAGATTAGTGTATTGATGTTCAGCATAGATGCAGTGGGTCAAAGGGCCTGTTCCTGGCTGCACTGTTCTGCGTTCTATGTTCTATATCATTTGTTCATCCAGTCAACAGGGACATCAAACCTCTCCCCCTGCTACAACTCTCCTTCATACAGACTATATCCATGAGTGCCCTAATGTCCCTGCCCACTTAGGAAACCTGAACGGAAGCCTCTGGAGACTTTGCACCCCACCCAAGGTTTCCGTGCGGTTCCCGGAGGTTGCAGGTGGTTGCCGGAGGTTGCAGGTAGTGGAAGCAGGTAGGGAGACTGACAAAAAAACTCTGGGAACCTCCGGGAACCGCATGTAAACCTTGGGTGGGGCACAAAGTCTCCAGAGGTTTCCGTTCAGGTTTCCTAAGTGGGACAGGGGCATCAGTCAACCCACAAATTCTGGTCTGTTGGTTGACCGAGTGCTGGATCTAATCAGTGGGGCCAGAAGGGTGAAGCTCCATGGTGCAGCAGGCCATGAAGGTAGGACATGAACCCAAACTGCAGCTTCCATTGTCCTGTACTCAGGAACTGTAAGAAATGCAGGGATCCATTCTCTTGGCCAAGGTATCTGACCAACATCCAACAGATGAGAGTGCTGAAGATAGACACAAAGTGTTGGAGTAACTCAGCGGGTCAGGCAGCATCAGTGGAGAAAGAGGATGGGTGACGTTTCAGGTCAGGACCGTTCTTTAGTCTGATCAGATCAGAGATAGACACAAAGTGCTGGAGTAACTCAGCAGGTCAGGCAGCATCTCTGGAGAAAGAGGATGGGAAGGTTTTGGATCGGGACCCTTCTTCAGTGTGATCAGATCAGAGGGCTGCTAGTACCTGAATGCGATACAGTTGTTGACGGTGGTCAGGAGGTACAGCAAGTAATACTTAGGCTGCGGATCCTTGCTCCGCTCCTTCCCAAAACAGATTACAGCCTCTCGCAACCTAAAAGATAAAGCAGGTCATTAAAGCCCGAGTGGTTCAGGATAGGCAGAGTCTGATACAGTTCATGCTTATTGCAGGTAGCCGCCTACAGAGGGTAAATGCACATTAAATGCCCTCGCTATTGCAGGCATTAGTTTGGTTCTGAAGTACATTCCAGGGTTCTGTAAACTGAGGGGAAAGAGATGCAAATATTAATGAACATTGTATGTTCCACAACATCACAATTCATGCAGCTAGGTGAAACAATGACAACCTGGAAAGATAATGATGCATTTTTTAATTCATAGAAACTTTCAACCATTGCAAATTTTTATGAATGAAGCATTCAATTTATCGCAGTGCGTATTGTGGGATATCCTTGGATTGCAGTATTTGGATAGATTGGTTCTGTCATAGCAAAATATTCAATCCATCGGAATTCCAGTTTGGATAATGGTTTTCAAGTCATGAAAACAGAGAGTGGACATGTGGAAGAGAGTTGAGATTGCAGCAGCTCACATTTCCAGAGCTGGTTGAAATACTTTTCTCATTAATTTTCTTTCCTCTTCTCCCCCCTCCCCACCCCGCCTGACTAAGGGTGCTGTCTGTACAGAGTTTGTACATTTTACGGGGCGACGCAGTAAATGTTGGTCCAACCAGCATGAAAAATTAACTTCGTGACCGGTTGTGTTCAACTTCAGCTCCAAACAATAATTTATCCATTATCAATAGATTATCTCAGAAAATCATGGCACATCTTGGATGTGAGTTGTAAGCAGTGGAGAGAATACGACTTCTTCCTCCATTTACGTATCGGAAGTTACCTGTAGAGGAAGGTCTCCAGTTCCTGCAGAGCCATCACCACCACTTGGTCCCTGAGACGGTCGCCAATCATTATGGCCACCTGGACATTTTCCTCCAGCATCTGATTTGGAAAGGGCAACGTTTGAAGGTCAATGCAAGCACACACAAAACGTATTGCAACATATCATTTGACATTTTCCAGGAGTCATTTCATGATTGAATGATACCTGGATTAGAGTATTAGCTATAAGAAGCAGTTGGAGATGCTTGGATTGTTTTCACTGGAGGGGAGACCCGATAGAGTATATAAAATTAGGAGAGGCATAGATAGGGTTGACAATCCAGTGTGGAAATATCAAGTGCTAGAGGCATAGCTTTAAGTCAGAGCGGAACAGTTTAAAGGTGACATGCAAGGCAAATATTTTTTACACAGTGTGAGGGGTGCCTGGAACACGCTGCCAAGGTTGATGGTGGAAGCAGATATGATAGTGGCATTTAAGAGGCTTTTAGATATGCGGGGAAGGGAGGGAAATGGATCATATGCAGGCAGAGGAGTCTGCAGAGGGGTCTTGACCCAATATGTCACCCATTCCTTCTATCCAGAGATGCTGTCCGTCTCACTGAGTTACTCCAGCATTTTGTGTCCATCTTAGATTACCTCATGTTCGGCACAGACATTTTGGGCCAAAGGGCCTGTTCCTGTGCTGTGTTCTTTGAAACCCCCGCACTGACCACAACGCTGAAGCGGGTGAACCGTTGCCTGCCCGCTGTACACTGACCTGGGTCACAATGGCCGGCAGGCTGGAGTGGTAGTAGCCCTCGTGGTCAGACTCTGGCTCCCCTTCGCTGTACCAGTCGCTCACCTCAGCTTCCAGCGCCTTCTGCATCCAGTCTGACAAAGCCACCTGCAATGGGAAAGCAGCGGATATCAAGGCTGCGTTGAGTCAGACCCTGCTGCCTTCTCCACAGCTTTTAGCCAATTGCACTGCTTCCCTCAAGCAAAGCTCTGCTTCTAATGCTGGGCAGATTTATTACCCTGGACCTGCCTTTTATACTTGATCTGTGACTGTGCTGGACATACACCTGGGGCTGGTTGTGCAATGGCCTGGCTCATATGGTGAGATGGAGATAATGGCAACATGTCATTTTGTCTCTGCATAGTCATGAAGTTGTACCGCATAGAAACAGACCCTACAACTCACCACCTCCATACTAACCATCATACCCATCTGTACTAATCCCACTTGCTTGCATTAATTCTGTATCCCTCTATGCCCTGTTCATTCAAGTCTCTGTTCAGATGTCTCGTAAATGTTGCAACTGTTCCTGCTTCCACCACCTCCTCTGATAGTTCATTCTATATTACACTTTGTGTGAAACGCTTACCCTCAGATCCGCTTTCAATCTCGTTCCCCTCACTTTAAACCTGTATCCTTTGATACCTCTCTAGACTCTCTGCTAGTGACCCCGTCCACGTCACTCACAACATTATACATCTTTTCATGTTACTCCTAGACTTTACAATGTCTCCTTCTAACTCAAGCTCTCCAACCCAATCAACATCATTGGGAATTGTTACTCCACCCTCTCTACCGTAATCACGACGCTCCCTGGAATAGGTGAGCGGGTGCCGGCATTCTCTCCCGAGCAAGGCAAATCACTCAGCGAGCCACCTGCTCACTCCGAGGGATGAGCTTGTATTCAGACGCCACTCTGTGAAATTCACAAGTGGTGCAATGGTGCTTTTGTTAATGTGGGCTAAAATAGAGACATATAAAATGGAGTATCAGGGCACCTACAAAACCTGTTTGGTCAATTTCTGTGCAAAGCTGATTGGTGCCAGGAAGTCTAGGTCCTAGATTAAACTATCAGATATGGTGAGGTCGAGATGTTCTCACAATTGTTAAAATGTATGAGCACTTTGCTGAGAAACCCAAAGGTGTTGGACTGCATTAGCATGATATGCTGGCTGCAGAAGGATTGTAAATACTGGTAATAATGTTGCAAGGTGTTTATGTTACTGTTTGGGGATTGGCTGAAGTGTGAAACCTTGTTTGAATTGTTTATACTCCCCAGGAGAATGTTACATTACTTGATTGATTGACTTCCTTCCAGAAGCTTCTGTAGAAATATTGTAATGGGATGCTTTGTAATTGGGTTGGGGGACTGTCAATAACACTTTAATGTAATCGATATCTGTGATTGGTTTGTAGGGGCCACCACCCCCATGTAGATCTGCCCCACAGGGTCCGATGACCGATAAAAGGTAACCTCCACGAGGTTCGTTTGTTAATCTTCTGGAGGAGCGCTTGGGACTGCGTAACCTTTTGGAAGTATCTGCTTGCACGAGGCTGAAAGGCTTGGACAAGCAGAGACAAGGATTGATCCCACGGTGTGGCTAGGTATCGTATAGGCAATTCGCCATTGTTTCTTAAAATAAATGATTTGGTTGTCCAGCGCTTGATTCAGTGTTTTACTGAACTAGACTAAGGGGGTTAGCTCTAGGAGCATAATTACACTTTATTTGTCACATGTGCAACAGTGAATTTCACAGCGTGTGGGGAATCTGGCCAGAGGCAAAGTTGCGTGGAGGGCAGGAGCGTTGAGAAGGAGGGGGTCGGGGATCATGCCAGCATCCAGCTCAAGAGTGCTTCAGCGGGCGATGGATAACAGGACAGCGGGCGGTAGAGCTTACTCCATATGTCAGCGCGAGTAACCTCAATTGGTCCCTTGTTCGCACTGACACAGGAGTAAGCTCCAGTGCCCGCTGTCCTGTTATCCATCACCCAGTGATCCACTCCGCTCTATGATCTTTGCTCTTGAGCTGGTCCCCTCACTGTTCAGATGGAGAGCTCTGCCAGAGGTGAGCGGGCTGGCAGAAGGCGCTGAGGTCCCGGCGGCCGCTCGGAGCCACGCGAGCTGCTTCCCTCCCTGGCCACAATGCGGTGGCTCCGCGCCCGGAACACAGCGGTGAGTGAGTGGGTTACTGGCATGATCCTCGACCCCCTCATTCTCAACGCTTCTGCCCTCCCTGCAACTTTACCCCTGGCCAGACTCCCCACACGCTGCGAAAGGAACTCTCCCTCCAATTGGTCCTTTGAACAAGTGTTGTCATTCAATAAGATCACAACTGATTCAACTTTTCCCAGTGTGCTCCCGTTTTTCCCACCATCTCTCCACCTGCTCTCACCCTCCACCCCCCACCCCCATTCAATAATTCAGAAAGTAGGAGATTTGGAAGCCTTGGGCAAATTGAATTGTCACTTTATTTATTTATTTATTTATTTACTTTTTAACGGAGAGGATAACAATCTGCGCAAGCGCGGTTTAAGATTTTTTATAAAGTTGCCTACCCTGAGTAATTACTCACGGCACTTGCCTGAATATGACTCATTTATAATTATATATTAATATTTTCTATGAAAGTTGTTCCCAATTGGGCCCCGCCCCACCAAAGGCCGGCCCTGCCTACAGCAGTGTCTGCACTTCACATGATCCCAAATAGCTGCGAGCTGCTTTGGTATATTTTGACAAGGATTTGCAAGTCTTTCATAAACATGTCTTTCCCTTTCTCCTTCCCACCCCTTCTGCCCTGTCAGTCTCCATCTCCATCTTCCCCTCTGCCTCTCTCCTCTCCTCCCATCCCAGCTCCCTCCTCACTGCCTAACTCTAGCACCTTCCCCTCTATTTCACCTTCCCTCAACTCTTCCACCTTCCTTCCCCATCACTCCTCTGCCTTAACCCCACCTCCTATTTATTCTTCACTCCCTTTCTTGCTGCACCTTCCCTCAACTCCTGCATCTTCCCTCAACTCCTGCATCCTCCTTCCTGCCACTCCTCTCTCTTCTCCTCCTTTGCTTCCCTTTATTTTTCCTCTTTCCACTCTCTTCCTCACCTCTTGCCTTTACTCCTTCTCCTATCATGGTCACTACTCCCAGCCTTCTTAAAATAATACTTGAATTTAAATCCTGCCTGGTTTATGCTTTGCCCTTATATTTGGATCAAGGCAGCCAGCTCCATACCAGCCTGGTAATATAGGCACTACACTAATGTAGCCCAGCACTCACCTCTTTCACTATGAACCCAGTTTCACACCGTGATTCACTGCTTTGATTTCCCTCGGGAGTATTTATGTGGCTGCTGCTTAAAGTTATGGTTTTTACAAAAAGCATCAGATAAATCCAATTCCTGACAGATTCTCCCAAGGTCAAAGCCTTGTGGACTCACCCTGACGGCATTCACGTATTTATTCTGTAGCTGCTCCAGTGCATCCTGAGAAACGAGAGGGCCCAGCGAAGCAACATCAACGTCAGGAAAGAGATCCGGATGATCCATCATTTCAGGACTGCTGGGGGAAAAGAAAACAAAAACAAAAACAGGAAGCAGGGATGCGATAACACCATCAGGAAAGATTACCGTTTTTGAGACATTGACTGAACATAGTGGAAGCACTGGCTGCTTCGTGGGCGGGGCTCCTTCCCTTCAATCAATGGCTATTTCCTGTCATTCGCAATATGTAAAGCCAAGGAATGTAATGTGAGGGTAAACAGTTCAATTGAACAGTGAATGGAGAAACAAACTGAAAGCAGTTTGGAGTTTCTTTGGAGTTTCGCAGAATAAGCGGTGATCTTATTGAAATGTACAAGATCCACAAGGACAAGGCTACAGATCTAATGTGGGCAGAAAGGATTGGTATAGCTAGGTACAATGGCCAAAGGACCCACTCTGTGATGCATGACTCTACCACTCTATGAATCAGTCATAGGGAAGTTATTAAGAAATGGGCGGCAGAGTGTAGTCGCTGGTAGAGCTGCTGCCTCACAGCGACGGAGACCCAAGTTCGATCCTGACCTCGGGTGCTGTCTGTGTAGAGTTAGCACTGTGACTGCATCGGTTTCCCTCCAGGTGCCCTCTCACATCCGAGAGCGTGCAGTCGTGTAGGTTAAATGGTCTCTGCAAATTGACTCTAGTGTGTAGGGAACGGATGAGAAACTGGGATAACATAGAACTGGTGATCGAAGGTCAAGATGGTCCTGGTGGGCAGAAGGGTCTGTGTCCAGGTTTGGAGAAATGGTCTCTGCAAATTGACGAAGGAAATAGGCAACGTTTAGTGCCGAACCCTTCTTCAGACTATCGGGAACGGGGTTGGGTGGGGGATGAGAAACTGGGATAAGGAGGATAGCCAGAAGGCTGGTGATCGAAGATGAGGAAGGGGGTGGGCAAGGACTAATAGAATTGGGGAATTCTGTATGCCCCCAGGGTTGTATCTCTAAGCTAATCGCCCCTCCAATTGTGGGAGATTTCTGAATGAGGGGACATGGTTAGAGGGGAGGTGGTCATTTATAAATGAGGAGTCTTGGAACTCCTGCTCACAGCCAGTGATGAAACACTAGAATTCTCCACCCTGGAGGGTTGTGGAGGTCAGATCATTGGCGGGTATTTAAAGAGGAACTAGGCAAGGAGATGCTTGGGACAGATTGGCCATGTACATATTGAACAGTGGGGCATATTCCTGCACCTATTTTCCTCTGCTCTTACAAGGACCATGGATACAGGCATTCGGCCCACCATGTGCACTCAGAACATTGATCACCTATTCACACAAGTTATCCCACTCTCTCGTCCACTCTCTACACACTAGGAGCAATTTACAGAGGCCAATTAACCTACAAAGGCACACATGTTTGGAATGTTTACTTTATTGTCACGTATACCAAGGTACATTAAAAAGCTTTATTGTTGCATGCTTTCTAGTTAGAGGAAAGACTATGCATGATTACAATCAAGCCATCCACAGTGTAGAGGTACACAGGATTAAAGAAGGAATACCTACAAAATGTTTGGAATGTTTTAGTGCAAGATAAAGTCCACTATGCATGATTACAATCAAGCCGTCCACAGTGTAGAGGTACAGGATAAAGGGAATAATGTTTAGTGCAAGATAAAGTCCAATAAAGTCTGATTAAAGGTAGTCCAAGTGTCTCCGATGAGTTAGATGGTGAGTCAGGACCGCTCTTTAGTTATAGTTAGAATTATTCAGTTGCTTGATAACAGCTGGGAAGAAACTGCCCCTGAATCTGGAGGTATGGATTTTTGTGAGGAGATCGGAGCTGGTAATAACAGCTAGTTATAACCTGGAGTCTAAGGTTCTTGGTCAAGGCTAAGGAGAGACCAGAGAGTGCAGATGTTAGAATCTTCAGCAAAAATTTAAATGCTGGAGAAACTCAGCAGGCCAGGCAGCACCTGTGGAGTGCAATGGACAGGTGAGGCTTCACACCTGGACCTTACTTCAAACTAATTCAGCCAAGTAATATACAGTATACATCAAAAGAGTGCCAACCAATTGCCATCTCCAAAAAGAGAGATTTTAATGGCCTCCATTCATAGACTTTCAATACCATTAACTTTGCTGAATGCCTGAACATCGACATCCTGAGTATCACCATCGACCAGAAACTCAACTGGAGCAGCCAAATAAACACCAACAGTTAAGGAGCAGGTCAGTCGCTGGGCATCCTGCAGTGACTGACTCATCTTCTGACATTCCAAAGGGGTTTAACCATCTACAAGGCACAAGCCAGGAGCACGATGGACTCTCCCATCGCCTGGATGAGCGCAACTTCAACGTTTTTCATGATGCACAACGCCATCCAGTGTAAAGCAGCCTGCTCGATTGGCATTCCATTAATTACCCTGAACATTCCTCCTCTCCATTGTTGCAATGCCTTCACCAGGATCACAGTCGTTTAGTTTAGTTTAGCTTAGTTTAGTTGAGAGATATAGCGTGGAAACAGCCCCTTTGGCCCACTGAGTCCGCTCCGCCCAGCGATCCCCACACATTAACACACTGGGAACAATTTACACATACTCCAAGCTAATTAACCTCCAAACCTGTGTGTCTTTCGAGTGTGGGAGGAAACCGAAGATCTCAGAGAAAACCCAACGCGGTCACGGGGAGAACTTACAAACTCCGTATAGACAGCACCTGTAGTTGGGATCGAAGCCGGGTCTCCGGCGCTGCAAGCGCTGTGATGCAACAACTCCATCGCTGCGCCACCGTGGCCGCCCTAATGGTTCATGAAGGCAGTTCACCGCCATCTACTCAAGGGCAATTAGGGATGGGCAATAAATGCTGGCTTTACCAAGCAGCTCATAGAAGCTCAAGTGAACAAGTAAAAAAAATACTGCTGATTGACATTATATCGTGGCTTACAATAGTTTTTTTTTGCGTCACAATCGCCACGAGCAAGAAGTCTTATCATGCCACAAAGTCAGTTCAAGAATGGGAGCAAGACTAGCTCATGCAAGTGAAGCCATTTTAAATCAATGTTTTGAGAGGTTCTCAAACAATAAAACCAAGCAGAAAGATTAAAGCACGAGTAGGGAGTCTTTGCAAGAATAATATTTGAGATAAGATAACACAACATTCGGCATCCTGGAGACTGAATGGGTTTTGACAAATAAATCCGTTTTGTTTTATTGCTGTTGTCTAAGCGTTAAGCAGCTGGAACAGCCTTTGTTGGTGACTGCCAGTGAACCTGGCTGGCCAAAAAAAACAGCGCATTCCTCATCAATCATTAGACATTTGACTCCCCAGCTACCCGAAAAAACAAATCTCTCCTTCCTCAAAGTGGCATGGTGGGATTTGAACTTGCATTCTCTGGAGTAATGATCCATTAACTATAACCCCTGTGCTTTTGTACCCAGCACTAGTACATCCCCTCCCCTCACTGACATCACTGTGATAGGTTACCACAATGCAGTTAATGCTGCAGCATATAGCGGGTCTTGTTGCTCGCCAATAACTTTGTGGCCAGGGCTGATGATCAGGAGCGATGAATTCAAACCTCACTGTCTTAAAATTTTAAGTTAGTTAATTAAATAGACTCATTCTACCAGAGCTTCAGACATGAACCTTTCACTGTTTCTCTTTCCACAGATTCTGCCCGACGTGTTGTACGTTATCAGGATTTATGTTGTCATTTCACATCTCCAGCCTCCACAGGTTTATCGATTTCTTGTTCATTAGATAGAATCTGCTTTCCAAAAGTACCACCAGGCCCAAATTGCATATAGGCTTGACCCATTTTTGCAAATAACCTCAGACAGCTCATGACAAATCACCCTGTTGTGCTGTACACCACTGGGTCACAGGACAACAGCGGAACTCTCAGGACGTTGCTGTCAGAGGACATTGTCTGCGGTTCGCCAATCTTCAGCTGCTTCATCAATGATCTTTCTTCAAAATTAGTTAGATGGGATTGCTTAATCGCGGCTTATTCATAGAGTCGGGGGATGAGAAAGTTGTGGGAATTTAACAATTGTGGAGTCTGTGAAAGTGGAGGAGACCTCTTCTTCATTTGATCGTGGATGAATATGGAACACTGCAGGACAGGAGCACGCCTTTTCGACCACAATGTCCATGCCAAACATAATGCCCAGTTCATTTCCCCTGCCCGCATGTGACTTGCTTCCACTATGGTTTCTGTTGGTTCTGAAGTGACTACTGAAACCATTGTGGGACCCACAGCTTTTCCCACAGATGGGGCAGGAGGTGGTTGAGGGGTAATGGATAGCTGGGCAGTTTGTGAACTCCTTCTACCATTTAACATGGGCCTCTCCGCACCTCTGATGTAAGGACACAATCCTGAGTGCTCCGTTGCCTCTCTGAGCACCTGTAGGCCAGAGATTGCCAGGAGTTAATGGAGGGCAGTTGCATTTCTTCAAGAAAGCTTTGAGGACATTCTTGAATCTTTTTCTTTGTCTGCCTGGCAATTCATCCTGTGACAGACCATAGAAAAAGGTATCCGTTTTGAAAGTTGGGGGAGATCTAGTGGATTGTAAGCAGACTAAGGAGCAAATTTTCCTGATGGATTGACAAAGAAAATGGACAATACATCATGTGGTCTCACTCACCATGTTCCTACATAACTCCAGTAAGATATCTTTACACCTGTACTCAAACCCTCTTGTAATAAAAGCCCCTATTCCGTTTGGCTTCCTAATTGTTAGTTACACCTGATTGAACTTGTCTACTAACACAATCCTATCTCTCTGAACATCAGTCTCTCGTCAACTAATAATATTTTGCTTTTCTGTTATGTGCACCAAAGTTGGAACCCACATTATTCCACATGTCATTGCATCTGCCACGTCCTCATCCACTTGTTCAGCTTGTCGATATCCCCTTGAGATTTCTTTATGGCATCTTTAATACTCCCACCTAATTTTGTATCAGCAGCAGACTTGAAAATATAACATCGATCAAGACAGTCAATAACAAATATCCACTATCACTAAAGCCACTTCTTTCAATAAATCTGTGACGTAAATCCTAACTCCCTGGGCTTTTGCAGCTTTTAGCCTCAACAAATTCTCCCCGAGTTCATTTTGTTTACAAATATTTATTTCTTATGTTTGCTTCGTTTTCTGGAATACCTGGGTAGGTAACTTCTTCAATTGTAGGAGATATAACTTAGTTGTTTGAATCCTCTCCCATCTCTTGATGTCTGATTATCAATTCTTCTGTCTCTCTGTAAGAGATCTACATTTGCCCTTGCTTATCTTCTCCTTTTTATACACCTATAGAAGGTATTACAATCCATTTTTACCTTTTGCGGTGATTTACTCTCATGGTCAAACTTATCAGTTCCTAGGCTGTCCAGCACAGGGTTTCTAATGCTCAACATTATCATTGTAAAAACAAGTGATGCTCTAAACTCAAGGCACTTTTAACATGCAATCCTGAGCCAAAATTATCAACAGACACTCTTCTCAAAATCTTTACTACATCTCAAACAGCCAACCTCAATTAATTTTATTAACTCAAGAGTTCTCAGCAACCTGCGCACAATCCTGACCTGGGGCACTGTCTGCATAGTTCACATATTCTTCCTGTGAATCCATGGTTTTCCTTTGGGAATTTCCTATCATACCCCAAAGACAGAGAGCTGGTAGTT
The DNA here is from genome assembly GCF_028641065.1 of Leucoraja erinaceus. Lineage (NCBI taxonomy): Eukaryota > Metazoa > Chordata > Chondrichthyes > Rajiformes > Rajidae > Leucoraja > Leucoraja erinaceus. The sequence goes on along the minus strand of NC_073393.1, from coordinate 16,620,100 downwards.
TTTAATTGGCCATTGTAAATCGCCACTAGAGTGTTGGAAGGTAGGTAGAATCTGAGGGGAGTTAAAGGAAATGTCGGGAGAGCGATATAGGGATCAATATAGGGGAAGGAATCGCAGAAGCTGGTTTACACCAAAGATAGACACAAAATGCTGGAGTAACTCAGCGGGACAGGCAGCATCTCTGGAGAAAAGGAATGGGTGACATTTTGGTTCAGTCTAAAGAAGACCAAAAACGTCACCCATTCCTTCTCTCTAGAGATGCCGCCTTTCCCGCTGAGTTACTCTGGCATTTTGTGTCTATCTAGGATTAGTGCTAATGGGTGGTTGATAACCAGCATGGAATTGGTGGGACAAAGGACCAGATTCCCTTCTGTATCTCTTTGTGACTTTATCTATCGTCAAAATACCCATTGCTTTGATCTCAAATCCCTGACCTTCTCTACCTTTAACAATACAAATAAACTAATTTACCATTCTAACCGTACCATTCAATTTCTCAACGCATTGGATTCCCAAAGGTCAAGATGAACGTTTGCCCTGCCACCTACCTGTGGTAGACGTGACGTATCCAGTTCAGCACAGTGTAGATCTCACCCTTCTCCAGGTCCCAGGATATGATATCCTGCAGATGTCCCGAGAGGCAGGTGTGGTGAAGCACCGCGTAGGTCTGGAGGATATCGTAGTGCGGAGGGCAACATTGCACCATTAAGTGTTTGACGACTTTCAAATCATTGAGCACATTGTTCTGCAAGGCTGCTAAATGGTTGGCCAGTCCTGGACCCTTTGTGTCCGTGTGCCTTGCTCTGAACTGTGCCGCAGTTGATTGCTCGATAACCTTAAAAAACATATGCCTCAGCTTCTTGGGCCGTCCAGGTGGGAGAAACTTGTGTTGGCTTTGACTGTCCAAGGTCACTTGATCGATCTTCTCCTCCCGCTCGATCACGCGGATCGCCGAGACGAATAGTGCGGGGTCCTGCTTTACCAGGGTCAGTCCACAGCTCACCACGTCCCACAGCTCCTTGACTAGGTCTTCGTTGAGCTGCCCGACACCACTGAAGTACGACAGGACGACCTGTTCTCCTTCTGTGCTCTGCTTCCCGGCACGGTGCAGCTGGTAGAGAATGTCGTCACGCCAGCACTCCATCTCCATCAGCTTGGTGTGTGCTTCCAGTAGCCTCCTTTCCTCTATCAGCTGTCGTGTCTCTGCCACAACCTCAGGGACTGCAAGCAAACAGTTCACTCTGTTTGTAACCGCCTTTGAATTTCAGCCAAATCGCCTAATGTAATCGAACTTACATTTGTGCTGCAAGCTTGGTTCACTCATTCCCCATCCCTTGTTGCCATCTTTTTGCAACCTCCTCCTTTTTTTTTTTAACCACCCTCCCCTAATTTTAAGACATGCAATGCCCACTGCTGTCAACCAAAATGCCAGCAAACTCTCCCTCCTTTTGAGGGGTGAAGAATGTAATCAGTAATAAAAAAATATACATTTTAAGCGTCAGTGCCTGTAGAGTACCTTTGAAACAGATGTCCAATTCGCCCCACTCTCCCCTATGTTGGACAACTGAATTTGCATTCTCTAGACCGATACACCAGTACTATAACATGGAGCCCAAGTGAGCAAAGTAGCCGCATTTGGACCCTGTCTGTCTGGAGGATGAAAGATGGTCAAGTCCGTGCAAAAAACAACAGAAGTTTTTCCCATTGTTCTGATTTATGCATGTTCTCCAAGGATGCTGCCTGGCCACTTGGTATCTGTTTATGTAAACCAGCATCTGCAGTTTCTTGTTTCTATGTTTCCCCCAAAATTAAACTGACTGGAAGAATGAAGGAAAGATAGATAGTCATAAAGCAGATAGATAGTGAGAAATGTGGATATACACCAGGACCCGGGGTGTTGTTCATGGCTATCTGAAGGATGTGGACAAGGCAGCAACGAGTGCAGAGTGCTGTGTACATTGGCCAAAGCATATGCAACCCAAAACCTCTCTCATGCCCATTTATTCCACCCTGGTTCTCCCAACTACACCAAGGTTTGTTTACAGCAACCAGTGAACCCACCAAATAGTATGTCTTTGTGGTGTGGGAGAAAACTAGAGCACCCAAAAGACAGACATTATAAATCATCAGTAAGCTGGAAGTGACAAGAAGTAAATATAGAAATATGGCTCTAGGAGTTGACTCCATGTTAACTGTACATAGAACCAGTAATAGAGTCATGGAGTCATGCAGCTCAGAAACAGGTCCTTCAGCCCATCATGCCCATGTCGACATTTTTACTAATCCCATTTGCTTGCATTAGAACTGTATCCTGTACCTTGCCTGTTTAAGTGTCTGTCTAAATGCCTCTTAAACGTAATGCTGATATCTTTGTTTAAGCAGAAAAATAATTCATCCCATTTAATCAATTATTTTGGCTGCTCTCTCCCAATGATATGTCTGTGCCCAAGATAAGCCACTACAGGGAAATATATGTTTCCTACTTAAAACAGGAAGAGCAAAGGAAGCATTGTCTTCCACAGTAATAGGCCATGAACCAGACAGGAGAGACGTGGAGTAAACTAACACTGGGATCACTGCATCATTCTACAGCAACAGTAAGTTGTGAAGAGGAGACCTGATGACATTGTTGCCCTCACTGTGGCTTTATTCAGAATGAGCCTCATCTAACCCCAACCCCCACCAAAAAAGCAAATTTGAAATGCCTCCAATTATCTTGACTGCAATTACATCCTGTCGATAAAAATTTCAAATAAATAAGAAGTCAATTAATCCTTGGAATATTGCCAACCTTGACATTGTTTCCATTTTTGGCTGAAACAGTCCTATATCCATCTGTCACACAGCAATCCTACCAGGAATAACAGCCACTGTGAGCCGTCAATAACAATCCTGGCTGGCCGTGTGCGGGAACTGGAGCTCTGCATGGACATCTCAGGGTTATCCGGGACAATGAGGGTGCCAAGGATAGGAGTTACTGTGAGATGGTCACACCCAAGGTGCAGGCAGAAAGCAGATGGATGACCACCAGAAAAGGGGGTAGGCAGTTAGTGCAGGAATCCTCTGTGGCCATTCCCCTTGAAATCAGGTATGCACTTCTGAATACGGTTGTGGGAATGACCACAGAGGAGAGAGCAACAGCAGCAGTCAGGTCAGTGGCATAAGGCATGCCACAGCAGGGTGCATGGAACACAGAACAGTACAGTGCAGGAACAGGCCCTTCAGCCACAATGTCCGTGCCAAACATGTTGACAAGTCAAACAAATCTCTGCCTGCACGTAATCCATATCCCACCATATCCATGTGCTTATTCCAAAGCCTCTTAAATGTCATTATCATATCTGCCTCCACCACCAGCCTTTACAGCACATTCTAGGCATCCACCGTTCTGTGTAAAAACAGGAAATAGTTGGGATAATAAATTGGGAGCAGTTGTTGTTGGGTAAGTCCACAATTGACACGTGGGAGTTGCTTAATGGCCAGCTGATCAGAGTTCAGGACTGGCATGTTCCAATAAGGAGGAAGGATAAGATGGCAAGGCAAGGGAACCTTGGATGACCAAAGAGGTTCTAAATTTGGTCAAAAGGACAAAGGAAGCATATGGAAGGTTTAGAAAGATGAAATCAGACGGGGACCTTGAGAAAGATAAAGCAAGCAAGGAAGAACTAAAGTGGGCATTAGAAGGGTAAAAAGGTGCCATGAAATGTCATTGGTGAGTTGGATTAACAAAAATTCCAAGGCTATTTGTACATTAAAAATAAGAGAGTGACCAATGAGAAGGTAGGACCACTGAAGTATAAAGGAGGGAAATTACATTTGGTGTCAGAGGATGTAGGCGAGATACTAAGTGAGTATTTAGCTTCTGTATTCACTAAGGAGATCATGGCAACAATGATCTCCTCTTGCACTTTGATTCATATGGATGCTGATTGGACTCTTGTTTCCTTCATCGTAACTTCTGTATTTATGCTCTAATCCAGGACAAGCATCCAATTTACAGCTGGTAACCATCCTTCAAGTCCTGCACTTTTCTTCAATATCCTTTATACACTTTCAATTTAGCCCTGCTTTTCTGATACCAGCCTGTCCTATGCCATCTATCCTTCTAGGCCGGAGCAAGACGTGGACTCAGGCGTGATTGCTGTACTGAGGAAATTGGAGGGCCAGCTCAGACAGGTCACTGGTTGTTGCGAGAGGACGTTTTGAGCTCATGCTCCACTCCGAAGATTTAAGTAAGTAATCCAAGCTGGTGTTCTCCTACCACACTGACTGAGCTCTCCGTTATTTACACTGTCTCCTGGATGAGGTATGCACGTATGTACCTGTTGCACATCACTATTTCACTGATCAATGGAGAACTCTGCCTGTGTTTTAGCCAGCCAGAATCTTAGAGCACAGAAACAGGCCTTTCAGTCCATCACATCTATGCTGACCAGCTTTAACCCACCTATATGAATCCTGTTTGCCCGCATTAGGTTGCATCCTGCTACTTACAGTAAGTGCCTGTGTAAATGCCTTTGAAATATCTTAACTATCTGATTCCACAATCTCCTCTGGCAGTGTGTTCCAGATATCAACGACTCTCTGTGTAAACACGTATCCATCAGAATCAATATTAAGGTTGGCAATGTTCCCAGGAATAATTGACATAATTTATTTGTAACTTTTATTGACTGGATATAATTTCTGTCAAGATGATTAGAGCCAATCCTTTAAAACTCCTTCATCTCACCTTAACCCTATGCGTTCTTGTTTTTGATGCCCCTACCTTGGGAACAGGATTTTGACTATCAACCATAATCTTATATACTCCTATCAGGTCACCCACTCAATCTCCTTCGTTCCAGGGAAAACAAACACAGCCTGTACAATCTGTCTCTACATCTAACATCCTTCATTACATATGGATTGGGACTGTGAGATGAACTGGTGTACATGGTAACTAACCCTGGACCGGAGTTGCGAGAGAACTGGTCATGTGGAACACCCTTAAATAATGGAGAATTAATTAGACAGTGGGAAAAAGGTGAAGAGACAACACTTTGGGCCTCCTTACCTGAGAAGACCTGATGCAGGTGGTGCACTGCAGTGGACAGCTGGACATGATCGGACACCAGGCTGCTCAGCTGCCCCAAGCTTTCAAAGCCGTTGACCTTGTTCTGGCACTCCTCTTGGACCTCCACCATTGTGCGGCCCACGGCTCGGATGTCGTCCAGGGAGGCTCTCAGCTGCCCGAGGCCTGTCCCCACCCCTTCCAGGTAGGACTGAACAGCTGACTGCGGAACAGAAGAGCAACAACTCCCTCAGATGGACAGTAGCCTCGTGCTCTCATGCTGCATGCAGGCTGAAAGTGGGGAGTCCCATCTCAGCATTCCCAACTGGAGCTTGGAATCCTTCCCAAAATGTAGCCGGCCATTGGGAATAGCGGGGCACTCTGAAGCCTTCTCACTGCTGGATCCTCCCTGTTATCAGAACGTTACCCTGTAGAAAAGACCTTTCAGCCCATCACCCATGGTATCTCCTTGAATGAGCTCTCCAATAAAAAACACTTTATAAATTTCTGTTAAATGGACATTCAACAGGCTTTGTGCGTACTTGCCGAAATGTTTGATTGATCCCACTTCCTGGGTCTGCATCCTGCTGGTCAAGGCCCTTCAAGAGCAGATCCAAGTGCACATTAAATATGAGGATAGATTCTGTCTCCTCCATCCTTCCAAGAGTTAGGTACTCCAATTATTGGTTGAGTTAAAAACCCCTGTGTAACTCTGTTCTAGTTCCACTGCCTAACAAAGTTCCATCTGAACCCTTTAGAAATGTCCCTTTCCTTTCTGTTCATATACTGTATATAAGGATCTCAGCAGTTTAGAGTATATATGTAATATGTTTAGGATTATATAGCTAAATCTTATCTCATTGCCATTGCATGTGTTCCTTGCCAAACAAATCCTCCAAACCTGCTCTTGATTCAACACAACAATAATTTATCCGTTATTCAAGGTAAACCAGACCACGATAGTGTAAGCCAAAGTATGCTGTGCAACCTTAATGGAGCAAAATCTATAGTAGTTTGGTACTGAGGTAGGCTTGTGGTTACATTTCTGCAAGATGGTTCTGGACCTGATGGTCAATAGGGAGAAGCTGTTCTTGAACCTGGAGGTGACAGTTTTCAGGATCTTTCACCTTCTTTGTGGTTGTGGGGAGAAGAGAACTCGGCCAGAGTGGGTATGGCTCCTTGATGGTATTGGCTACTTTCCTGAAGTAATGGCACCTGTACAATCTGGGGAGAGTTGATGGGAATGTGAGGTGAGTAAAATGGGGTTCAGCACAGGATTAGTATTGAATGGCTGCCTGAGATATAGTTGTAGTGGGTCAAAAGCTCAGTTTCCATGCTGTAGAAATTGGCAAGATCCTCATAAAGCCCCTTTGCACCTTCTCCAGGGTTAAGACACTTTTCCTGGTTGACACAAACCAGCTGCAACCAACTAGTTCCTCTCTTTCCCCATCACCCTGCAGTCTTTATGCTGGCAAGGGCTAATCTAACTCCCTTTCTGCAGTTGTCATTTGACCTTCTGTAATACACACTGTGTAAAAATGAATTCTCTTGTCTCTCCCCTGTGCTGATACTTTTTCCAGTTAACTCATCTGTGGTCTGCAAGGGCCAGGCTCCTGCCAGTGGAAATACTTTCCCCCTTTCCATCTGATCAGAACCCATTGTAATTTGGAATTAGTCTGAAGAAGAGTCCTGAACCGAAATGTCACCCATCCTTTTTCTCCAGAGCTACTGCCTGACCCGCTGAGTTACTCCGGCACTTTGTGTCTATCTTCAGTAATACACCAGCATTTGCAGTTCCCTTCTACATATAATTTGGAATATTATATCTTTAGACTTTATTTTTAACTTTAGGGATCAGCGCAGAAAAAGGCCCTTTTGCTGACCGAGTCTGCACAGACCACCGGCCACCCCATACACCAGCACTATCCTACACAGTAGGGACAATTTGCAATTTTAACCAAAGCCAATAAACCTACAAACCTGAATGTCTTTGGAGTGTGGGAGAAAATTGGAGCACCTGGAGAAAACCCACGCGGTCACAAGGAGAATATACAAACTCCGTACAGACTGTACCCATAGTCAGGATCAAACCGGGGTCTCCGGTGCTGTAAGGCAGCAACTCTACCCCTGTGCCACCCTATAAGAATAATTCTGGCTCCTACGTAATCAAAGCCCTAGGCCCTGCCATATTTCTAGTGAATCTTCCTTACACCCTGCGAAACACTTACTAAAGGCACACGGTCCGGTGACGTCATGGAGATGTGACTTGCAACAATAGAAATGGTTGGCAACAATGCTGCTTAATGTTACAGGACAGGGCGAGTATATCTCTGCTTGGGAATCAGAGTTATATAGTAGCATTGTGAAACTAAGTGCTTGGATGTTCCAAACTAAAGGTAGTGGGTAACGGAAACATTAATGCTGTGATTTTGACAGGGTGAGATTGAAAAGCTCATGTTCCTGACTAAGATAGTGTTGTGTGATTGGTGGGCAGCAGGGCCAAAGGATCACCAACCCCGCATTCCTCAAGCTGACCTTTGTATTGTGCATCACTAGGGTCAGTGGGCTGAAATTCAATAGCCCATTGAAAAAGATCTGGGTGGGAGGTCCTGTCCTCTGTTCCACTGTGGTGGTGTCCGCCTTTCATCTGTTTCTGCATTTTCCAAGGACCAGCCATGACATCTGACCCGTTAGCTCATGATGAGCAGGAGTAAATTCAGGAAATCCGGGCACCTGCTGAAAGTGACCAGTGCTAATTGAGCAATAAGAGCTAAAATATAGTCCTGCAATTATATGAGGTGCAGTTGAGCCCACACCTGGAATATCATGCACGTTGCCTAAATAAGGGCGTGCTTCCCATAAAGTAGAATGCAGACAAGTTTCTGGGATTTATAATTTCATATGTTCCAGGAGCAGAATCAGGCCATTTGGCCCATCAAACCTTCTCCACTGTTTAATCATGGCTGATCTATTCTCCTGTCCCATCCCGTCCCATGCTCCAGCCTTCGCCCCATAACCCCTGTCACCTGATTTGGACCAAATTACACCACAAACGTAGAGAACATATAGAAAACCATGGATTATTTCCGTTTTTTATTTATTGCCTGTATTTATACAAATAAAGTTTATTTCTGATATGTTTTTAAATGGTTTAGAAATATGAGAGGTGATATTGCTGGAACATACAAAACTCTTTGAGAATCTGACAGTGTAGATACAGGGAAGAGGTTTCCCCTGGCTGAGGAATCTGGAACTGGTGGTTTCAAAATAAGGGTTGGACCATTGAGGATTGAAATGAGGAGAGATGTCTTCATGCAGGAGGTTGCTGAATCTTTGGATTTCGCAGTCATAGTGGACCGTGGATCAGTCATTGATTGCTTTGGAACAGCTACGGATAGATTTCAGGATTTTAGAGGAGGCATGGCTACTCCATGCTAGGGGCAGGACAAGGACAGCATGGTGCAAGCTCAGCCACTGTTTGCTGGGCACTTTGGATGGGATGAGGCACTATCCTTTTCACACTTACCTTCAGCCTGGATTGAACGGAGGACGTTCTTTGCGTTTCCCTCTTGCGATACTGGCCCAGTCTCTCTAACTGGTCTGGGCGGTAGAAGATCCCCGAGGCCCATTTTAAGGCAGCTCCTCGGGCCAGCTTTTCAGCTTTCTCCAGCTCAGGCCATGCGCTGTCTGGAGGAAACAGAGTGGACAGAAGGGTAAAAGAATCCTTCTCTTCTATGTATCGAAAGTCTCCTTTTTACTTTAGAAAGACCAGAAGGATTATTCTGAATGGCACCATTGCTCCACTAGTTGTTTTATTTCAGAGATTGTTTGGGACTTTCCAAGCGATTGGCTTCTCCCCTGCCCCTGCTGGAAGTTGCTTGGTTTCCCTCGAATGCTGCCACCAACTCCAAAGCCAAGGTCCAAAAGTTGTACCCACCACAGATCCATGTAGATAGTGGATACAACAGTAATGGCTATTGTTGAGCGTAAACTCCTGTGTGATCTAAGGCATTCTGATGTGACCCCAGTGGTGTGTGCCCACCTTCTTGCTCTTCCATTGCAATATCTCAGACCAGTGAACAAGTAGCAGACCAGGCAACAACCAGTGGCCAGGCTAGGAGGCCACGCACCGCTCAGGAATTGCTCGGGCCACTCGTGAGCTTTGCATAGCGCCTGCCCGTGACTTTGTTGGACCTGGACGGATGAAAGCTTTTCCCAATAGCAGGGAGTGAAGGTAAATGCAAGCCGTCATTTCCTTCTGTAGCTGAATAAGTACATGTTCACTCTCCAAGGTCATGATAAACCAAGCTGTATAGCACAACTGACCCAGTATCATGTTGTACAAAGAACCCAGCGTGCTGCACATTCAAATTATAACAATGTAAAATAACCATAGAACAATTGCATAACTCTTCTTACAAATGAGATCGTTTGAATTCCATTAATTGCTTTTATTTTGATGTTTTCCCCTTTCTATTCATTCCAGACAAAATCGAGAGTATTATATGCATTGTTTCTATAACAAATACAATGTTCAAGGCGGCCATTGAGCCCATCTAGTCCTGCTGATTTGCACAAGATTCCAACATCTGTAGTCCCCTGTGTCTCCACTTGATTATTTATATCTTGTGGGCATCAGATATATAATGCCCTTTCTTTATTCCTGTGAGCAGTTGGTGGTGTGTTGTAGGCACTTCCACTGTGTTGTTTAGGTGGGGGAGACCAGGATCTGTACACGATAATGATCAAGGAACGATCGACCCATGTGGCCCCGTCAATAACTTGCTCATGGATGTTGAGTTTGACTTTTATGAGAATCCAATGAGTGTTAGATCCTGTGCTGGCATTGAACTAGCTGTGGGTGTAAGAATGGATTGCCCTAGATGAGATGAGTGAGCAGCCACTCTTGTTACTGAGGAGTCACTTAACTCACAATGGCACTAATGCAGCCTTTGCAAACTGTCAGGCTATGGGAATAAACTGGAACATTAAAAAAAAAAGTAATTCATGAACTATAATCACATTGACCAGAAGAGAAAATATTGATCTGGATGATAAGATGACATTTAAGTTTGTTGGCAAAAAACCATTGCACAAACGGCTGCAAATCACAGACTCCTGGAGGAACTTAATGGGTCAAACAGACTTGACGCAGGGTCTCGGCCTGAAATGTGAACCATTTATTTGCCTCCAGATGCTGTCTGACCCATTGAGATCCTCCAGCAATTTGTTATTTGCTCCAGGCTCAGACATCTGCAGATTCTTGGTCTACAGTGTTGGACTTCTTGCTCAATGAACAATGGGAAGTTGGGGATGAGGTACATCAGAGAGTAATCCATGAGCAAAGTACACAGATCTGCGGAAACCGATTGTCGGTCTCTTTACTGCCTTTGCAGGCCCATTCCTGTTCCCCGCAACGTAACTGGAAGCAATAAATAATACCGCTGTGCCTTGAACCCACATTAGGTTAGCAGAAATAAACTCAGTTGCACCATTTCCATATTGTTCCATGGACATTGGGAACGTAAACAAAACAAAGTATTTATTACCCAGACATTGAATGTGATCTTTTGGCTTCTACTTTCAAGCACCTTATTTTAAATGACAGAAATCCTGTAGTTTGCAGAAAGATTTGAATTTGATTTACAAGTCAGTTATGAGTTACAACCAGAACCACTACAGTGAAAATGTGATGTAAACATTAGGCCAACAAACTAAAGCATATTGCCCATTTGGAGCTGCCTTGAAAGGAGGTGTACCACTGTTTGCGCTATTGATTCAGAGTTGTACAGTGCAGAAATAGGCCCTTCGGCCCATCATTTCAATACGGACCTTTTAGTCCATCTGCACTAATCCTATTTGCCCACATTAGGAATGACTCCTGAACCAATCTCCACATTCACACTCCATTCCCAGAGGTGCAGCCACATACTCTTACTCTCAATTCTATCTCATTGGTTATTCCGTCATCCTACTTTAATATACATTTGCACTCCTCAGTTTTTACACTGCAGTCTTGCACCATTCTGCTGTTTTGCATGCATTGTATTTATTATTGTGTTTACTATTAATATTTATGTGTACTGTTATATGTAAACTAGGCAACATCTTGGTGATGCTCCTCTGAGCTCTCTCCAGTCCGATCATATTATTGCGACTTAGAGTCAGACATAGGCTGGAGCATTCATGAGCTGGCAAATGTAAAAGAGGAGAAAGAGAGCAAGAGAAAAAGAGAGAGAGAAGCGAGAGGGAAGAGAAAAGAGAGTGGGAGAGAGAAGAGAGATAAAAGGGACAGTGAGCGAGAAAGAGAGCAAAGGAGAGAAAGACCGATGGATTAAGATTAATATTGCTCCTTTCACAAGCACAGCACAACCCAGCATTATAAAAGTCATCTTCCTAGTGTGGCCACACAACGTATTGTTACAAATGTTCACACTGTTAACTCCAACAAATCATAATGAGATAATAACAAAATAATTTGCTTTAGTTTAGAGATACAGTGTGCAAACGGGCCCTTCAGACAACTGAGTCCGCACCGACCAGCGGATGCTACCCTACACATACGAGGAACAATTTTACATTTATACCAAGCCACTTTAGCGATGTTGGATGTTATAAATATTGGATTGGATGTTTTGCAGAACTCCCTTACTTCTCCATAAAAAAATGCTTTGGGATCTTCCTTTTAATGCGAGAGGATAGAGCAGGCTTTGGTTTAAAGTCCGCTGTGAAAGATGGATGAGGGACATCACAGAAGCAATTACCAGCAGCATTCATGGTCATTTCTCTTTAGTATCAGCACAAAAGTTACCAGATTTATTGCTTCAGTTTCAAAACGAGCTGAATTGCAATTGCAACTCATTACCCCCAACTTATCAGTCTAGTACTATCATCAACAATGGACCCCATGGACATAACTTTCATGTCTTATGTACTGCCCTTCCTCAGACTGGAAACATTTCAATGTAGCTTGTACAAGAGCTTGGGTCTGCCTGGCTGATGGATAATTCGAACAATCCCTCTCCAAGTGTCAGGCTAGGTGTTGCAAGGAACAGCTGTTTAAGAGCTGCAGCAGTTGTTTCAGACATCTAGAGTCAAATGTAATTCCAGCTGGCTAGCACACACATAGATGTAAAGACCCCCTCAATAGTGAACAGACCTTGATCTATGGATTACTTTTCAGTTATCACGTGGTGAATGTAAAGACTAACAAATTTGTAAGGACCAAGACACTGAGTTAAAATAAATGTTAAGATTTAACTTAGGAAGCAAGCAAAATATTGTACGCAGTGCAAGACCAGAAGAAGCCACTGCTTCTTCAATAGAGAGGAAGCTTGTGCATCTGCCCTTCTAAAACCAGTTCAAAAGGAACTCTGATTAACTACAACATCCTTTCATTTGTCTCCGTTTTTAGTGTGTACAGCATCCGACAGGTTGCTGTTACTTCTCCCCTGCAGCTACTTCCCTTCAGCTTCCTCCCCTCCTTTCCTGAAGTCACTGACTCATTTTGCGCTTTGCTTTGGAATCTGTGACCCTTTGATCAGAACGTCAACAAGGTTGTCAAGAGTGGTGTAGAATGTGAGGACAGGCTGGAAGCTGGACGGCAGGGAAATTGGTCTCTTAAGTGTTAAGCCCATTATTGAGAAAGCATCAGCCATGGAGGAGTCTAAAAGCAGAGCCTTTTCAGCTGTTGGTCACCTCACAGAGATGCTAGGAGTAGTAGGAGCATTGCCAATACTTAATCCAGGATCAGGCAGTAACATGACCTCAAGCCTATGTGACCTTAAACTCCAGTGAACACTGCCCATATTGCTATGTGTTGTGCCTTCCTATACCTCTAGCTTCCCGCTCCCTGACTCTCAGTCTGATGAAGGGCCTCGACCCAAAACGTCACCTATTCATTTTCTCCAGAGATGCAGCCTGACCTGCTGAGTTACTCCAGCATTTTGTGTCTAGCTCTGATTAAAGGATGGATATTCCCTGAACTCAGACACATAGACCTGGAAGATCATGGGTTGAAAACATACGATTCTCATTCTCGCAAATAACTTCCCACAGCAGGCACGTGGCCACTGAAACATAATCAAACCATTCAGCATTGTTTTGTGTTGTTGCTCAGTAATCTGGCTGAAGTTGAAACAACGAGAGGCACACAGTGCATCAGCTGAGGGGGAACGTAGACTGACAAGTCTCAATCAGTCAACAATGGGAGATGCTGATAGAGAGCCACCAGGAAACAGTGTTACCTTCCTCCACGTTCACTGTACATCATACAGATAACGTTATCTACACCCTGGGCAGTTTCCATTCATCAGCTGAGCCAGCCTAGCAATCAAATGCCTGACAATGGACTATAATGGGTATCACATTCAGGCCTTCCTTCATCTCGCAGTCCATTCTCCTCTCACACCTGCCAGAGTCAGCAGGATAGTTAGAACAGAATGAATGAATCTGGACATCATAGGAACAGGTCCTTCGGCCCACAATTTGTGTGCCAGCTGTGATGCCAATCTAACTAATGCCATTACGTGGTCTATATCCCTCTGGCCACTCCCTGTCCATGTGTCTGTCTGAATGCCTCTTTACACACTGCTGTCATATCTGCTTCCACCACCACTCCCTGGCAACATGTTCCAGGCAACAATCACTCTGTGTAAAAATACTTACCCCGCACATCTCCGTATGACTTCCCCCCTCCCCGCTTAAACTTATGGCTTCTGGCATTTGACATTTCCACCCTGGGGAAAAATAATTGTGACTGACTACCCTAACTATGCCTCTCATAACTTTGTACACTTCTACCAGGATTCCCCTGAAGCTTCGATATTCCAAAGAAAACAATTCAAGTTCATCCAAACTCTCCTCACGGCTAATACTCTCGAATCCATGCATAGAAACATAGAAAATAGGTACAGGCCCAGTAGGCCATTCTGCCCTACCAGCCACCGGCATTCAATATGATCATGGCTGATCGTACAAAGTCAGTACCCCGTTCCGGCTTTTCCCCCATATCCCCATAATCCCGATCAACCTCTGCTGCATCCTCTCCAAAACGTACACATCCTTCATGTTGTGCAGCAACCAGAACAGAACAGAAGCGGCCGAAACAAGGTTTTATACAGCAACAATGTGATTTTTCAACTTTTAAACTTAAACTTCTGATTGATGAAGGAAAGAATGTTGTATGCTACCAGATTCCGCTGCCCAAGCAACACCTGCTAAAAGCTACATATCAAAACAAATGGATTACAAATGGGCCTGGCCATCTAGCCCACTACTACTGAACATCTTTGACACTGAAAGGACGACACTCCCTAGAATCACAGTCTCTCAGTGGCTAAGGTGCATGGGACACCTTGCCAGTTACCGAAAGCCTTTGATGAATCATACAAATTGCTTCACACGGCTCAGGACTTCTGCCTCGCCACACATTAGATTTAATTGAATGATTAAAAAGTTAGGATAGGGGAATATTAGATAAAGTGCTATCATCTACTTTGTGCCGCTCAGTTACCAGAACTGCACACATGACACCAGCTGAGGTCAGATCTATGCTTGGAAAAGTTGGAGCATAACCACCCTGTTCTTTTTTTTTTTAGAGATACAGCATGGAAACAGGCCCTTTGGCCCACCATGTCTATGCTGACCATTGATCACCTATTTACACTAGCTTTATTTTATCCTACTTTTGCATCCACTCCCTGCACAAGGGCACAGTTTACAGAGGCCAAAGAAGTGTTGATCAAAAATAATAGTTGTCTTACATGTACAGGATGAATGTTTAATGGCGGATGGATGTGGGATGGGATGGAGATTTTCCAGTCTTCTCCTCAAGCTTTTGCTGCCTCTGGTCTTGGTGCAATATTTGCCAACTCTCCTGGAAGTACAGATTAAACTCTGGGACCGTGTGATTTCAGTGAAGAAGCCACAACCCTCAAAAAAATCCATTGAAATCTTTTGTTGGTCAGTTACAAATATGATGGAGTGAAAAACAAACTGATGGAGGAACTCAGTGGTTAGGCCAGCATCTGTAAAGTCTTGATCCTGGCCTCGGGCGCTGCCTGTGGAGGTTGGCACACTCTCTCCGTGACCACGTGGGTTTCCTTCGGGTGCTCCGGTTTCCTCTCACATCTCAAACACGCGTGGGACCGTAGGTTCATTGGCCGCTGTAAATTGCACCAAAGATGTAGGAAGTGGATGCAAAAGTGGGGTAACATGGAGCGAGTGTGAAAGGGTGATCGATGGTCGGCGTAGAGTCGGTGGGACAAAGAGCCTGTTTCCATGCTGTAGCTTTAAAATAACAAAGTGTGAAAGGTCGTTGAATGAATTTCAGCAACTGGAGAGCGAGGCAGTGTGAAATAATCTCTAAGAAACTCCTACTGTTGGCACACCGTGTTGGTACACTGTGTTAGTCAGGCACAGAAATAAACCTTTGGTCTCAGATCCAAGAATATGGGGAATCTGCACACTACAGGTTCAGGTAATAATGCACAATTAAATCTTACAGGCAGCCTCAATCTAAAATGCAGTACAAATATTTATCTTGTTTCTTCCTTAATCCCAGCAGTGGGATTTGCAGCAGATTTATTTCAAATAAGCGCATGGAGCAGAAAAGATATTACCATGCCAGAGGTGCTTGGCTGGTAATTTTACTTCGGAGTCACGTGAGTGACTGCGTGAAGAACCCCGCCAGGACGCATGCGTGTCATATATCGCTACACGCATTGCAACAAGTCACAGCAAGGGGGGGAACGACGTTCCCCCAGCGGCAAAATTTGAAAACCAGGAACAGCAGGTAAGGAGACTCTGCGTTCCAGAATTTGAAAGTCGGGAACAGCAGGTAAGAAGACTCTGCGTTCCTTCCACTCACCTTTTAGGTGGAAACATGGACCGGATCCATGAAGGCTGCGGGAAAGCTGGCGGGGGAGAACCGCGGAGTAGCGGGCAACCGGCAGCAGCAGCCTAAGGCACGCTAAACTCCCGTAATGGGAACAGCTGTGCCCGACTTTCGCTCCCGACTCACTCCCGCACCGGACCGGGCGGGAGAGGGAAGCAAAACTAATGTTCCCCGCGCTGGTTTCACAGGGGGGTGAAGCTGGACAAAATAGTGTCCACAAGTGCTGCTAGGAAGCTGGCTGGGGAAGACCGCAAAGTTGCGGGAGCCGGCAGCAGCTGAAGGCACAAGCC
Source organism: Leucoraja erinaceus (assembly GCF_028641065.1). Lineage (NCBI taxonomy): Eukaryota > Metazoa > Chordata > Chondrichthyes > Rajiformes > Rajidae > Leucoraja > Leucoraja erinaceus. The sequence goes on along the minus strand of NC_073393.1, from coordinate 16,603,860 downwards.
CCGTAAGGGATCAGCTGTGCCGACTTTTGGTCCCGCGCCAGCCAGAACACCACGGCCGGGCGGGAGACTATTCAAATGGGGCCGTTGACTTTTTGACAAGTCAATAATGGCAGCAGACAGGGTGGAACGACGTTCACCTGTAGCAACAATTTTAACCTGGACCTGCAGGTAAGAGCTGCGGTCTTTTTTGTATTTACCATGCTGATTGCAGGTGCAGAAACCAACGGGCTGCGACAAAGCTGGTGGGCTAGATGGGATCAGCTGTGCCAGATGTCCTCCACACCAGCCATATCCACTCCACGGAAGGACAGTAAGGACAAAGCTGGAGAAGGAGGACCGTGGAGCAGTGGGCAGCCAGCAGCAGCCAGCGGCACTTGGATCACCCGTAGTGGGATCAGCTGTGCCCGATGTCGCCTCCGCACCGGCCAGATCCACGCGGCCGGGCGGAAAGGCTAGACACAAAACAAACAAGGTCGTGGACTCAGAGGAGTCCGACTTTGAACAACCGCGGGCGGCCAGCGCCCGAGAGCGCTGGAGCCGGAAGAAGCGGTGTATGGAGCTTTGCTCCAACGTGACAGACTCCGGGAGATGGAGTCGGGTCACTGTGGGCCCTATGATAAACCCACAGCAGTACCTCTTGAAGGGCTGCACAGTGCTTCTACCTCATCAGAGGGGAGCACTGCGGGTCAGTTCTGGGCTGACCTGGAAGAGGGGTCCGCAGAAGAAAAGACAAGTGTGCAGGGGGTGCAGGAACAAGAGAACCTACTGGAACCCACTACGGCCAACGACAGCACCCCCACGCACCCACCAGCAGAACTGGTGAAAGCTCGAAGGACCGGTACCCAAAACATGAGTCTTTTTAGGCCATGGCCCAGGCCGGCCTTCTTGGAAGATGCGGGGACCTCCAACGCCAACCAAACCGAAAATCCAGACCCCAGCGCTACAACAGCAGCGAAGAACCTACAAAAAGTAAACCTGCCACTGGTAACTATGGAGGTAGGTGGGTCTGGTTCCCTACAATATACAGTGGGCACGGAGATTGGGTGGAGATTACACTCTTTTCTGAATGCATGGAGCATGATAACAACCGATCCTTACATCTTAAGCAGTATCCAGGGATATACAACAGAGTTTATACACAAGTACAGCCCTCCAGTTCAACATATACTGAACTGAATGTTCGTGCCTTCTGATAAAGGAAAATCAAAAGCGCAAGCTGAACTGAAGCGGCTTCACATAAAAGGTGTAATTGAGAAAACTCAACACGAACCATTAGAATTCGTGTGCCCAATATATTTATCAAAAACAAAATAGATGATGGTCATCGCATCATCATAGATCTGACAAAATAGATACCTTTGTTACAACTCTGACAGTATAAAGCACTGCCAAATGGGTTATCATCAGCCCAGGCTGTTCACAAAAAATTTGAAACCAGTCCTAGCGTTTCTATGGAAACGTACACACATGGTCATGGCAATTATGGGCAAAACTTTAGAATTGGCCAAACAAACTGTAACAGCCACAAAAAAGTTATTTGGAAAACTGGGATTAATTTTCATCCAGTTAAATCTAAACTAACGTCTTCCACTACCATGGACTACCTGGGGTTTCACCATTGACTCAGTTCACATGTCGGTGACTCTGCCTAAGGGAAAGGCTAGAGATTTAATAGAGGCTTGCAATAACCTCACTGACATCAGCAAACCATCCATCAGATTGGTAGCTAAAGTAATTGGCATAATGATGGCTGCCTTTCCAGCCACACAATTTGGACCTCTACATTACCAAAACATACAGAGAGCTAAATACAAGCACTCTAAATTATGCAGGTCACTTTGACAGATCTGTGAAACTACCAATCAAGCTAAAATGGAACTAAAATGGTGGATAGATAACATCTGGCCTTGTACCAATCCAATCATTGTCAGTAACCCTTCCATGGTACTACAAACTGATGCCAGTGCACTTGGGTGGGGAGCCACCAATACCATACCACCGTGGTAGCATACATTAACCACAGGGTGGAAACAAATCGAGATCATGTGACAATCTGGCTATACAAATTGACAATGGTGTATCCAGAGAGATATTTGGATATCAGCCACTTACCTACCAGGAAGACTAAATTCAGTGGCAGACACCAGGTCACGCAAATTTAATGAAAACACCAAATGGATGTTGAATAAAATAGTATTTGCATCTGGTATTGGTAGTACCCGATTGGCCTACACAACCATGGTTCCCAGTGGTATCAAACATGGTATCAGAGACATGAACATCCCATCTGTTCTGGAATATCTGGCAGGCCTCCACTATGATGAGGGGCTCAGTTACAGTGCCATCAACTGTGCCAGAAGTGCCCTATCAACTTACCTATGGCAGGGGACAGACCATTACACTGTTGGGACTCACCCACTGGTACAAAACCTATGAGGGGAACCAGATACTCCCAAATATGGGATGTGAGAATAATCCTGAAGATGCTCAGGAATTGGTCTCCAGCAACAGTTCTGTCCCTACACAGACTGACATTAAAACAGTCATGCTAATGGTATTGGTCACGGCACAAAGGATACAGTCACTGCAAAAACTAGACTGGACAACATGACTTCCTCAACAGAAAATCTTACGTTTCATATTTATGAGATAGTAAGCAGAACAGAAAAGGGATCAGCAGGCCTCAATATACAATTAGGTCATACCCAACAGATGACCGTCTGTGTATAATAAGACATCGTCGTTATACATGGAGAAAACGAATATCCTAAGAGGCAATGAAAAGGCACATTTTGGTCAGCCACTAGCAACCACACCAAGGGTGACGGTCCAGACCATCTCAAGATGGCTGAAACAGGTGCTAACACAGGCTGGGGTGGATACTAATTTAAAAAATCTCTTTCCACCAGGGCTGCAGCTACATCGGCAGCGATACAGTTGGATGTACCAATGGACCAAATCCTCAAGTCAGCAGGATGGTCTGGAGGAGAAAACATTCCAATTATTTTATAATAAACCAGTAATGAAACTTGGAACGTTTGCAGAAACAATTTAAGTTCTGTAAATTAATTTAAACTCATAAAAAGGGGTTATAAATTTGTGTAAAATTTTTTTTTTAATGATTTCAATGTCAAATTCATGTCCAAATTATGTTAACACAATTCCTCCCACAGTCAAGGTAGATGTGATGCATGGACTCGTTTCCACGGCATGAAATCACAGAGCTTTAAAATCTTCACGTGACTTTGAAGTAAAATAGTAAGATTAAACGAGAATTTACCAGTTTGAAGTTTGATCTGTATTTTATGAGGATTTACGTGCCCTCCGCTCCCACCCTGATCATATACTGAACTGGTGTCTCTTCTCTAATCTTACTATGTTTAGTCATTACAGTTATCTGTGATTTCACACTGCTGCTTTGAAGAATGACACGCATGCGTCCTGGCGGGGTTCTTCACGTAATCCCTCATCGTAACTCCTCATAAAATACAGATCAAACTTCAAACTGGTAAGTTCTCGTTTAATCTTACTATTTAACTTGGTTAGTATTAGACACTGAATCACATGGTACACGGCGCTGCAGATTACACTGAGTCAGGAAGCCTCCAGCCGGATTCGGGGCTGTATTTATGGGAAGAGCCTGCTCTGGAATAAACACGTTCATATTCCCATTCAGAGCACCTCATCAATCTTCCGAGCACTCAGTGCTGCCACTTGCTCCATTATTCAAACATCAACAGATTGAAAGGACACATTCAGTCTGAGGTGCATAATTCCAAAGTCATTACTTAGCAGTTCAAGCACAGCCACTCGGAGTAAATGGAGGATAAAAATTTGCATCAAAAGTGATCATGGGATTCTCCCTTGGCCCACCAGCTTTATGTCACCACCTTCCTATTTACTAGGTTGCAGGTCAGGTACATAACAGATTATATCCCATAAAGGGTGCAATGTTAGAGGCGAGAAGTGGATTGGGGTTTTGTGCACAGAATGTATTAACCGGTTGACATTGTGAAAGTGCTGACTTGACAATACGGTGAACGTCTAGACTGTATGACACCATGAATATAAAGGAAAACATATTTCTTGTATATACAGATATTTTAATGAATAAATTGCATTTTTGGCAGGTAAATAAATATGTCTTTATTCGAACATCTATCCTTTTGTGCATTACCTTCACCCTCTATTAACAACCCTGTTATACTCTTCTTTCTTTCCCCATCTGTCACCACAGACTCATACAATGCGAAACAGGCCCTTTGCCCATACATCGAGCATCCATTTACACCAAGCCCAGTTTATTCTCCGCAAATATCGCTCAACTGCTCCCAGATTCCATCACTTATCTACACACCAGGAAAAATATCCAGTGACCAATTAACCCACCAACCTACACGTCTTTGGGATGCGAGATGAGACTGAGCATCTGGGTTGCAAACCCATGAATTTATAGGGAGAACATGCAAACCCCACATAGACAGCATCACCCAGGAACAAGAGAGGTGATGGGTCACTGCAGCTACAAGGCAGCAGCTCTGCTGGCTAAGGCATTGTGCCTTCCTTCAGCCTCTACCGATTAAGATCAATTTGCCATGGGGGAGCTAGGCTTAGCATCAAGTGAACTGCCTCTAACGTCAGGCAGGAAGCACAGAGGATGACCAGGATAATTTTACTGAAAGCAAACATCGTACCCTTTATCAGTTGAGAAAGTCCATTATTTTAGGCAATTTTTAAAGTAGCTGGCTTTTAAATGGATATTATCCTCACTTACTGAAATCTAATCACAAGAGTTCTCTTGAGCAACGACTCAATAGCCTGTGAAACCAAGCTAATCAAACAGGCATATGTTTCGCTGTTCATGCCAGCAAATGCACTACCCTGGACTTGCTTCTGCTGTATCTTTGCACAAATGCCTTGATTTTCTTTTCATTATTTTGTATAACCTACGTAAACTTTATGTATAATTCTGTTTTGTGTGCTGTCTGAGTCTATGTGCCTGTGATGCTGCATATGACAATAAACACCACTTGACTTGACAAATGTGAAAATATGTTCCTGTATCTGCGAAAGTATTGAAAGTAAGCTAATGCCTCAATTTGCTGATGAATAAGAAGGAATTGTTCAATCAGTTTTTCTCATTTCAAGGTTCTTTACATTCAGTCTTTACGTACGCAGTTGGTTCTATACATTAGCAACGTTAGCACATTTGTTGTGTACAGGGCACCACTACCAGTAATGGTGCCTACTGGGATGATATAAACTTCAGTTGCTTGAAAACGTCCTCCCACTGGATTCAGCCTCTCAATGTCCAGTAGCAGAAGAATCCTAGACTGCAGTTCTTCTCCACAGAGCCTTTGCAATGGCTGCACTGAGATTCGGTGGAACCCTCAGCACGTACTGCTGCAGCCTGGAATGTGCCAGTCGGCAATATCTTTTACGAGCATCTTGTTGTACTCGAAATTAACGAGTTTCAGGCAGACTAAGAGCTCCTTTTGCTGCATTGATCATCTTCCAGCAACACTTGATGTCCATCTCTCGTGTGTCCCTGGGAACAGCATGTAGATCGGTTACATGCTGCTCAGGAGGAACCGTGACAAGGACCCTTGCATCCTTCTTCAGGCCCTCTATGCAAATCCACAGACTGCAAAGAGATGGTCGACTCCATTGTGGCCATTCTGAGTGCAGAGTTCATTGGGAAAGATTCCAAACATACAGAAGGGACCTGACAGAGAGGACCCCTCTTGCTGCCCACCCAGCGGGGTCTGGGTGCTTGTTGGTGAGTTTTAGCAATGAGGCATTCCACCAGATCACTTGGACCCTCTGCTCCGGGAGACAGACACCACACAACGTCCATCACATCATTGTCTGCAGGACATTCCGTGATGACCACTTCCTGATGGCCTAAGTGGTCCAGTGTCATTTTATTGGAAGAACTTTTACAACTTTTCCAACAAAAACTATGCATATGTTGTATTCCGTTCCATTCCCTGTCAATAATAAACTGGTACCGAAAACACCAACCATACTCTTCTCTCTCACGGATGTTCCTCCAGCAGATTGTTTGTTGCTTCAGATTCCAGCAGTTGCAGTCTCCGGTGACTAAATCTGATTATCAGTTTTAACCTAATGGTAATGTGCTAACAGCATGGTATTTGCTTCTTTTTGATGTAGAGGAGTTATCTTGGAAAGGATCCCATGCAATCTCCTATACACTATCGGTTAACATTTGTAAAAGATCATACTCCTGGAGCAAGGGTTCAAGGGCTTTAGGCTAATTTTTAGAGAATTTAATGCATTATCCATTGGCACCTTCAGAAATGAGTTATTTATCTCATGCACCCAATGCTGGAAAAAATAACATGTGCACGTTGAACTGAGTTTGAATTTGAGCTTAGTTTAGTTTATTGTCACATGTATCAAGGTACAGTGAAAAACTTTTGTTGCGTGCTAACCAGTCAGCGGTAAGACAATACATGATTACAATCGATGTTTAAGAAGGAACTGCAGATGCTGGAAAATCGAAGGTAGACAAAAAATGCTGGAGAAACTCAGCGGGTGTGGCAGCATCTATGGAGCGAAGGAAATAGGCAATGTTTCGGGCCAAAACGTCTGAAGAAGGGTTTCGGCCTGAAACGTTGTCTATTTCCTTCGCTCCATAGATGATTACAATCGAGCCGTCCACAGTGTACAGATACATGATAAAGGGAATAATGTGAATAATGTTTTGTGCAAGAGAAAGTCCAGTAAATTCATGGCTCTCAGAGGGTTATAATATTGGAATTGGGATACAAATATTGAGATGATACCATTTTGGCAATTGGCAAACCACATCAAAGGGCACAAATAGAAGGATATTGGGGTCAATTGCAGGCAAATGGTACTAGCTTAGATGAACATCTTGGTCGGTATAATAATAATAATAATAATAATACATTTTATTTATGGGCGCCTTTCAAGAGTCTCAAGGACACCTTACAAAAATTTAGCAGGTAGAGGAAAAACATGTAAGGGGAATGAAATAAATAGTAGAGACATGACTAGTACACAAAGTAAATACAGAATTCAATACAAAACACAGTACGAGGCAATTAATGCACAGATGAAAAGGGACGGCACGTGGGGCTAAGGATAGGCAGAGGTGAAGAGATGGGTCTTGAGGCGGGACTGGAAGATGGTGAGGGACACGGAATTGCGGATCAGTTGGGGGAGGGAGTTCCAAAGCCTGGGAGCTGCCCTGGAGAAGGCTCTGTCCCCAAAACTGCGGAGGTTGGACGTGGATGGAGAGGAGACCAGCTGATGTGGATCTGAGGGACCGTGAGGGTTGGTAGGGGGAGAGGAGGTCAGTGAGATATGGGGGGGGGGCACATGGTGGAGGGCTTTGTAGGTGAGGATCAGGATTTTGTAGGTGATCCGGTGGGAGATGGGTAGCCAGTGAAGTTGTTTGAGGACTGGAGTGATGTGATGCCAGGATTTGGTGTGGGTGATAAGTCAGGCGGCTGCGTTCTGGACCAGTTGGAGTCCGTTGATGTAGGTGGAGCTGATGCCAAGGAGAAGTGAGTTGCAATAGTCCAGTCGGGAGGAGATGAAGGCATGGATGAGTCTTTCAGCAGCGGGCAGTGTGAGAGAGGGTCCGAGTTTGGCGATGTTGCGGAGATGAAAGAAGGAGGTTTTAATGACATGAGGATGTGAGGTATAGATGCGTTGGGCTGAAAGGCCTGCTTCCATGCAGTATGACTCTGGGGGATACCTGCTCATTAGCTATATATATATATTTAGAATCATCCCAGAGGCTCTCATTCCATCAGCTCAAACTGGATGTGAATACAAATCTTGCAGACAAGCAGCAAGGGTCTAAGCAGTGCTTCACTCCTACTCAATCTCTTTCTTGACACAAATTCGGCCAATGCAAAGAGCATGGTCGCCCGCCCCACGTCAGTCACTTCATCCAAAACAAACAGCTTCACGTGCAGCCTGCCAGTGCTGACGGAACTGCAGGGCGGCATGCTATGGAGGTAATGCATCAGTCAGCGCAAATTAAATCACTCTGTGCTGAAATCATTCTGCAGCCAAGATCGATATTAAGCAAGAGGACTGCAAAGGTCACTAATGACAGCCTAGCAACACTGAAATGGAACAATTATTTACCATCGCTGAATGCACCTTATGCCGAGGAACATTAACAAAAGTATCCCTTTCCAGAAAGCTCACAGTGACTCTGCATCAGCGATTAAGTGTTTAGAATTTGCTGCTTAGGGAATGCGACAAGCTACGCATTGTATCTTTCACTCACCAAGTAATGTGGGTGCACTTACCATTCCTGGTTTTGTCTGTTTAAGTGCACACATTAGTACTATTAGATGGAAAAATAAGCAAGAGTCAGATTGGCTGGTGTGTGTGTGTGTGTGTGTGTGTGTGTGTGTGTGTGTGTGTGTGTGTGTGTGTGTGTGTGTGTGTGTGTGTGTGTGTGTGTGTGTGTGTGTGTGTGTGTGTGTGTGTGTGTGTGTGTGTGTGTGTGTGTGTGTGTGTGTGTGTGTGTGTGTGTGTGTTCATAGTGTTGCTTATTAGGGAACACCTCAAATAATAGCAACACTCTGGTCTCGATCTGAGTGAATGTTGCCTTGTCACAGGTGTAATTTTTATCTGGCAAAGACAGTCTCAGAGTATTTCCAGTGTCCTAAGACAGAGTACTCTGTCTCAGAGTATTTCCAGTGTCCTGGCTAATAGTTATCCTTCAATCAACAGATCTAAAGGCTGATAACTTTTGCATTGCTGTTTGTATGTAAAAATTGGCTGTTGTTTTTCCTCACCTTATAATAGGCACTGCATGTCATTGTCTATACAGTAGTTTGGGCTTGAAGTTGTGTAACACATTTTCATATCTTTTTTTGTTTCCTTTCATATGTTGTCCTTCAAATTTCACCAAGAAAACACTCGTCAAGTTTTTTGAGATACTGCTGACCCCTTGAATTTGGTCAGGTCTTGGAATGCTGAAATACTTACACTGACTGCAGCATTCGACCCAGGAGAGAGGGCGAGGACGGGAATGCGGAAAAAGAGAAATAAGCAGAGAGGATGGAGAGAGGAAGAACAAGAACAGGAGAATGATGCGATAAGGAGGGGAAGGTGCAAGGGAGCGAGAATGAGAGAAGAATAAAATGCAAATTATTAAAGAGGTATGAAGTGGGTGTGACGTGAAAGTGAGAGATTAAAGTGTAAAAGAAGGAACGAGAAAGTGAGAAATAAAAAAAATAAAAAAAGATGGAGTGGAAGGGAATGCGAAAGGAAGATAACAACAAGGGAGCAGCTTGGTGTACAACTGATACAGATGGCAGCAGCCCTTGGCAAAGTCATCCAATATTCTTCCGTCAGCAGGAATTTGCAATGTCCTGCTGTCTGACTGCACAGAGACAGGCACTGCTCTGGCATATGTGGCAATGTCACTAATTACCAGCCTGCAGTCTCTCCTCTCCTGGGGGCACCGACTGACTCTTAATAGGCATCCGTCTCACGCCTGGCAACATCTCAGCCAGGTGACCATTAATCTTACATGGTTAGGGCTGTCAGGAGGAAGTTTGTTTGGGTGGGGAGCCACAACCATGCCTGATCCCATCATCACCTCACAGAGAAATGTGCACAATGTTCAGCAAGTTGTCAGATAGAAATATTATTAATTTTAGGCATCAGAAACCCTCATAAATCACCCGTACCACATGTGGATAGCTCTATATAATTTACTCCACAACATTACACTTGTTAAGTGGTTTCATAAATTTATGCAAGCCAAAACATGTGTAACCGTTAATCATTCTGCGGTTATGCATAAACCAGCGAATGTACATTCAATGAAATTCAAATTCAAAATGTTTTCGGAAAGAACAAGTTTTCAGTTTACCTGAAGATAGCTTTGGGAGGGATCCTTTACAACAGAGACAGTTGCACTGTAAATGGATTAAGCTGCAGCTCCAGTGGAAACATGTTCATAATGATATTTGATGGAAGCTGTTCTCAAAGGAAAAGAGCTCCACTGAGAAGAACTTTTTTCATGCAGAGAGCCTATTATCAACAAATCTAGGGAAGGAAGATGTTATAAGGTGACGAGATGACTAGACACGATTCAGGCCAGTCTGTGAAGCAGTGGAAGGCAAGTATGGAAAATGATATCTAGAGAAGGGATATCAAGGCAAAGCTAAAGATCTTTACGAACATATGGAGAGAAAGAGAGCAAGATGGTACTCAGTGTGAGCTCCGTAATGGCGGTGAGGAAGGATAGATGTGAAATTGCAATTAGAGGTCAGGAAGTGGGGGAATTGTTGAGGGGTTATACAGTGTCAGACCACAGAGGAGAATGAGCACAAAGTCCCAATGATCCAAAGAACAGTACAAATCAATCAAGGGAGAAACTAACTGGATACACTATTAGCAAGTGCTGAAGGTTCAGATATCCATCAACAAGTAGCAATTATTCATATATGATCAGAAAGAACTATTATTTACCCCAAACGCAGGTCCTCGTGTACTGTTTCTACAGACACGTCATCAGCAAATTGTAATGGTTAGAGTGGCCCATTAGTTAGCCTCAGTCTAGACAAGTACACAGGTTCAGGTACACCATCAGCCATATACTGTGGGGCATTACACTACCAATCAGCATAATGGGCTCAGATGTACAAGCTACTGGCTAAGATATTCCTCCAAGATGTATTGGTTTGGTTTTTCCATTAGCAAGTATTGTTTGTTTCGGAACTCCATGAACAAGTAATATGGATTGTTGATTTAATCAATAACGTGGCTGATTAAATGAATCCATTAGTATATTAGAAACATAGAAACATAAAAACATAGAAAACAGGTGCAGGAGTAGGCCATTCGGCCCTTCGAGCCTGCATCGCCATTCAATATGATCATAGCTGATCATCCAACTCAGTATCCTGCACCTGCCTTCTCTCCATACCCCCTGATCCCTTTAGCCACAAGGGCAATTTACATTGTATCTGCGTACACCACCACCCCTGGCAGCACATTCCAGGCACTCACCACCCTGTGTAAAAACTTGCCCTACACACTCCCTTTAAACTTTGCTCCTCTCATCTTAAAGCTGTGAGCCTTTAGTCTAGGGTCTCTGGTCTTTGACATTTCCATCCAGAGAAAAAGTTTCTGTCTATCCAATCTATGTCTCTCATTACTTTATATACATCTATCGGGTCTCCCTTCAAACTCAGACATTCCAGAGAAAACAATCCAAGTCTGTCTAATCTCTCCCTGTAGCTTATGTCATCTTATTCCAGCAGCATTCTGGTAAATCTCTTTTATTATCATCTCCAAACCCTCAACCTCCTTTCTATATTGCACTACACACAATACAGTACTTTTTTTTTTAAGGTGCTGGGACACATGGTGACTGTTATACTCAATGCCTCGACCAACGAAGGCAAGAATAGCATACGCCTTCTTTACCATTGTATCGACTTGTGTTGCCACTTTCATGGAGCTATGGACCTGGATCCTAAGATCCCTCTGCACATCATTGGTGTTAAGGGTCTATATATTTCCCCCTGACATTCACACACTTGTTTGGATTAAACTCGATCGGGGTTTAAATCATCGCTTGATGCCAGACAACTTTGTACTCCTCCCCCACTTTGTATTACAATACTCCACTTAAAATAGGGTTCATTGAGGCGCCCCGATGATGGGGTCGTTGGGCTTTTATCAACAGGTGCTGCGGTCCGGGACCTTCTCTGTCTGCGCTGGGCTGGGTACCGCTGTTTCGGGAATGCAAAGAATGAAGCGAGGCTGCCACCGCTTCTTAACTCTTTGCAGTTCCAAACCGGTGAACCTGGTTCATGCACGGACGTCAGCACAGTACACTGTCTTTACGTGTGGCTAATAATACTCAGATAATGTCATCGGATCTAATCACGGCCATTAGCTCCCTAAAGGGAAGTCTGGTCAATCTCCGACAATACGCTGCCTATTCATTTCCGCCCGGGTTCCTGTCTATATTTTAAAAATAGCGGGTACATTGTCTGTGTTCAAACAACTCGAGCTAATCTTCCATAAGACACAAAAGCTGGAGTTAACCGCGGGACAGGCAGCATCGCTGGGGGAAAGGAATGGGTGACGTTTCGTGTGGACTTGAGACACCCTTCTTCAGACTGGAGGGTCTCGACCCGAAACGTCACCTATTCTTTCTCTCCAGAGATGCTGCCTGTCCCGCGGAGTTACTCCAGCATCTTCGGTGTAAACCAGCATCTGCAGTCCCTTCCTACACACTAATCTTCTGTCCTTGCGGGACCCCGGTGTGTGCGGCACAGTCCCAATAACTTTCTGCAAGTCACCCTGCCCCGTCCTCCCCGATACAGGCGAGAGCAGCCCACACAATCCCGAGCAAACTCATCCCGATCTGGCACCCGGACACCTCGCCAATAATACATTCACAGGGGCAGCGAGTGGCTGACTCCTCTGGTGCTTCTGCCCCAAGTAGACACTACGGGAGAGGTATGTGTGGGTGGGTCAGAGAGAGAGTGAGAACCTCATTCTGGGACAAGCGACTTATTCAAATAATTATGTGTCGGACGGAACTGCAGCTGCTGGTTTAACCCGAAGATAGACACAGCATGCTGGAGTAACTCAGCGGGACAGGCAGCATCTCGGGAGAGAAGGAATAGGTGACGTTTCGGGTCGAGACCCTTCTCCAAACTGAGAGTCAGTGGAAAGTAATTAATGTTGAAGAATTTCTCATTTAAACGCAGCGAGTGAGATCAGAAGCACCTGTCTGTGTCTTCACTAAATCAGACCACAGCTATATATCTCCTCGCCCAGGCAGGGAGAGGGGGCAGCGGGTAATATGCTGGCGTTTGCTGGTCGTCCCTCGGTTACCGTGCGTCTGCCGCAGTCTGTTGTTGTCCGGCAGCGGGGCCCGCTCTCAACTTCTGGGCAATTGATGGACGACCCCAAGGTGGAGCCGAGCGGCCGGTTCCCGGGGGCGACACACACGCCGGGGCTTCCCGGAACAGCTGCTCCCTTACCTCGCTTGTCGTTGTTCGCAGCCTCTGTAGACATCCCCTGCTCGGCCGCCGACGAGCTCTGGGTGCTGATGAGCGGTCAGAGAGGCGGGGAGATGAGGGGGAGGAGAGGAGGAGGAGGAGGAGGAGAGAGGACAACCGGCGCTCCGTCAGTTCCCTCTGGAGACTCAGAAACCAGGCTCCAGCGGCGGGAGGAGCGGGCATGGGGAGAGGGCCGGCACTGGGCGAAGCCGGGCAACTGGCCGGAACCCTGCGCCCGGTCTCGGATGCTGCACATCGGCATCAGTCAGGAAAAGGGAGGGCAGGGCAGGGCCGAAAGCTCCGGACACAGTGTGCAGCCAACTTCCACACTTCCTCAGTCCACAGGGTCTCCCCCACACCCAGTAGCCCCGCACTGACCCTCCCCCTCGATCCGCACAGCCCCTCCCACCAGCTCAGCACCGCCCCTCTCCCCTCCCCCCGGACTGTTCCCTGGCTCCACACTGTCCCCGCCTCGACCCCCACTGTCACCCTCCCTCACCCCCTGCCTCACCCCGCACTGCTGCTCCCCTCCCCCACCCTGCACTGCCCCTCACACTTGCACAGCACTGTCTCCTCCTCTCCCCGCGCTGTCTCCTCCTCTCCCCGCCCTCGTCCCCCTTTCGCCCTCTCAACCCTCACTGCCATCCCCCACCCCCGCATTGCCACCCCACCCCGTACTATCAGTCCCCTCGCCCTCTGCTACCTGACCTGCCGAGTTCCTCCAGCACTTTGTGTCCTTTTGTGTAATAACCAGACTGCTGTTTCTACTACTAAATTGATAATACCTTATTCGGTGAAAGTGGACAATCGGCAATAATGTAATGTACCCCCCCCCCCCCCCCCCCCCCCCTCCCTAGATTGTCCATTATAACAAGGGTTTACTGTATGTTCTTCTTCCTCAGTTGATCTCACCGATCCTTGCTGGTGAACGTTTGGATGAAGAACTAGCAGCAACCAAAAACAGAATGCATTCTGACTGGCGGTGTGGTTGCCCACAACCCCGAGTGTCATGTTAGCACACAATTGGTTGAGTTCTTCGGGCCAAAGCTGCCTGACTGGGTCTGTGGCTGTTGGTGAGAGAACCGGCGTGAAGCATAAATCCACTCAACTTGCCCTCATCAATCTCTCCGTCCATGCCACCACTAATGGGAGTGGCCATTCCCCAGTCCAAATTAGAGTCTTGTCTTCAGTTTGAGGTCTTCACTCATTTCAAGAGATGGCATAAATAAATGATGTAATACTGTCTTTATCTGCAACATTGTAGTTACATGGACAGTATCTCATCTTGCCCAAATTACCGCAGTTCCAACAACTTTCAAGAGCTCACAACCTGCTTAATGGCAGACCCCACTAACCCGAACATCATTCCCTCCACTGTGGCACATAATGGCTGTAGTGTGTACCATCCACCTGTCACTTGCCCAGGGTACCATCAAGTGGCCACCCAGTCCATGTCAACATACAGTCTTGCCTTCAGTCTGAGGGCACTCCCCATTGTACAATAGGGCATTCAAGTGACGCTAAATGGGTCTGTCTCCATGTGGAGCACCAAGGCATACTAATGGCAGCAGGTGCCTGGGAACACCCATCTTTTAGTTTCCTTTCCAAGTCACTTGGCATCCGGACTTATAAATATATTTTCCACTCTTCATTGCCACTGGGTCTAAGTCCACGAACCCATTCCCCAACAACACTGTGGGAGCACCTTCAACAAAAGGACTGGGAAGGTGGAATAAAACAAATCACAGCACCTTCTTCACAACTGTTAGGGGTGAGCATTAAGTGGGCTTGCCAGCAAGAAGCAGTGAGCAGTTAAGAAAACACTCAAACCACTTCAAATAATGGTGTTCACACATTACAAACGTTTGCAGTTGGTCCACAGGCATACGTGCTCATGTTCATAAGTAATGGGAGCAGAATTAGGCCATTCAGCCCATTGTCATATAACCATATAACCATATAACAATTACAGCACGGAAACAGGCCATCTCGGCTCTTCTAGTCCGTGCCAAACACGTATTCTCCCCTAGTCCCATCTACCTGCGCTCAGACCATAACCCTCCATTCCTTTCCCGTCCATATACCTATCCAATTTATTTTTAAATGATAAAAACGAACCTGCCTCCACCACCTTCACTGGAAGCTCATTCCACACAGCTACCACTCTCTGAGTAAAGAAGTCCCCCCTCATGTTACCCCTAAACTTCTGCCCATTAATTCTCAAGTCATGTCCTCTTGTTTGAATCTTCCCTACTCTCAGTGAGAAAAGCTTATCCATGTCAACTCTGTCTATCCCTCTCATAATTTTAAAGACCTCTATCAGGTCCCCCCTTAACCTTCTGCACTCCAAAGAATAAAGACCTAACTTGTTCAACCTTTCTCTGTAACTTAGTTGCTGAAACCCAGGCAACATTCTAGTAAATCTCCTCTGTACTCTCTCTATTTTGTTGACACCCTTCCTAAAATTAGGCGACCAAAATTGTACACCATACTCCAGAATTGGCCTCACCAATGTCTTGTACAATTTTAACATTACATCCCAACATCTATACTCAATGCTCTGATTTATAAAGGCCAGCACACCAAAAGCTTTCTTTACCACCCTATCTATATGAGATTCCACCTTCAAGGAACTGAGCACAGTTATTCCTAGATCCCTCTGTTCAACTGCATTCCTCAATTCCCTACCATTTACCATGTACGTCCTATTATGATTTGTCCTGCCAAGATGTAGCACCTCACACTTATCAGCATTAAACTCCATCTGTGACTCCGTCTACTCCACCATTCATTCCTGTGGCACTCCAGTACATTCAGCATGTGGACCGAACTTCGTACATGTTCTATGTGTAAATGGCATCAAAAAATGGCGATGTGCGTGTGTAAGCTATGTAAAACAAATTTCAATGTGCGGTGCATACATGACAATAAAGAACCATTGACACATTGAATCATTAAACCATTGATGACTGATATATCTTTCCCTTTCAACCCCATTCTCCTGCCTTCTCCCCATAACCTTTGTTTGACACCTTTACTAATCAATAACCTGTCAATCTCCGCTTTAATAATCTGCTGAATCTGACAGGCACTGATCATCCCAAATTTCTCGTTCACATGTAACGTTCACATCTGCAGGAGTCACATTTATGACCTGAAAATGTAATACAAGGCACAAAACACAAACAGAGGCTGCTTCTATTAGACTGGCAGTTACCATGGGGAAATGTAATCAGGGAAACTGCGTATCACGATGAGTTGACAACCGGGAGAATGAGGGAGTTTGAGTTGATTTATATACACATCCTTCCTGTACTGGGGCAACCAGATGTGTACATGGATGTGCAGGGATATGGATCACATGCAGGCAGAGTAGATTAGTTTCTCTTGGCATCATGTTGGGCACAGTCATTGTGGGCCAAAGAGCCTGCTCCTGCGCTGTACAGTGCAATGTTCGGTTTGGCACTGTGGCATAGCTAGTAGTGTTTAAGAAGGAACTGCAGATGCTGGAAAATCGAAGGTAGACAAAAGTGCTGGAGAAAATCAGCGGGTGTGGCAGCATCTATGGATTGAAGGAAATAGGCAACGTTTCGGACCGAAACCCTTCTTCAGACATACAGACTTCAAACATACAGCATAGCTAATAGAGCTGTTGCCCTGCCCCACAGTGCTAGAGACCCAGATTCTAGCCTGACCTCTGATGTTACCTGTGCGGAGTGATCACATTCTCCCTGCAAACAGGTGGGATTCCTTGCTGCTCAACTTTCCTCGCACATTCCAAAGAAATGTGGGTTGGGAGGTTAATCGGCCACTGTAAATTGGCCCTAGTATGCGTGAGTGATAGAATCCAGGAGCAGTTGATGACAATGTGGTAAGAATAAAATAATGAGATCAATATAGGATTAGTATAAATGGGGTTTGAATTTGATTTTTCCCCTATTTCCCATTGCTGATTTTAATCTGAGGATTTTATAATAAGACCTAGGTGGGTGATATATAATATTGATGGAAGGATGTGTAAATTCCACCTGCCTTCATTGTGTGAAATTGAACCTGGAAAGGCCAGTGATTAATATAACACTGGGTGGTGAAGCTGTCAATCTTTACAATTGCTTTAAGGAGAGGAAACTTCTGTTTACCAGTAACGTGCTCACATCTGTTTCCTGTTGGCCTTTTTTTTTAAATAAAAGCTCTCTGCTGTGTCACCAAATGGAATGAGCAGCTTTCTTCATGACTTGCCTTGGATGGGTGAAGCAGAGGGAGAATGGTGCGGCCTTGACATCATTCCATTGCTTGCCACAATAAGTTTGCTTCTTTAAAAAACTAATTGAGCTCATTATCAGTTTAGTGAGATTGCAACTGAAAGATCTTGCTGGCAACTAACACATAATAACTGATTGAGATTACTCAGTTGAGCAAAATGAACAATCCAAGCAAAATTAAAGATATCCTTTCTCAATTTATAATCAATTGGATTACCAGGCAGACTCCCTTCATTTGTTTACCCACACCCACTGCACATTGCCCATTTTGCAATCTCTTATCCATGTATCCCATTTCTTGGCTCACATCTTCTCAAACATTATATTGGTACCTCTTTTATATCATTTCCTGGCCCTTATTTCCAGCCACTTGCTGGACTCTCCCTTCCATTCTGTCTCTTTCTTTCTCCTACCTGGCTCAGTACCCATTATAAGCTGTTCTTTATCATCTTCCAGTTCTGTTGAAACACTGTTACCCTGGAAAGTTGACTGTTTCTGTCTGCAGCAGCTGTCTGACCTGCTGAGTACTTGAAGCATTCTATGTTTTTCTCTCAGTACCTATGATAGTTTGCTTTGATGGACAATGCAGTGAGCTGTCAGTCCATCCTGACTGTCGGAATATGTCTTGGTTTTGAATGGGTTGGAGAGGTGTTCTCTATATTGTGTGTTGTGCACATGTCTGAAAGTCTGGCAGAAAGGAACTTCAAACATCTGACACATTTCATCATATTGCAACTATTTATTTGAAGCAGAGGAGCTCAAGCAAGAGAGCCATTTTTATCCTAGAAGTATCTCTAATGGACCATTTTAATTATATTTTTCAGTGGTTACATGACATTTGGCAGCATGTGGTCAGAGTTTAGCCAAACTCCCAATTCATGGAGGACAGTGCGTTCCCTATATTTCATCAATAAACACAGACTACAGCAAAACTCTGCAAATCTACCTTCCAACTATTTTAAATCCAAATGTTTCACCCTCTGGTTCACCAGGTGATTTTAGCCCTGCATTCGTTCTGCTTACTAGGGCCCCAGTTCCCATCAACTTCTTGGGAAATGTATTATTATACCGTGTAACATCTAAAAAACAATAATAAAAAGTGTTTCAGTATTAACTAAATTATACATGCATTTAGGCAAGGGCTGATTAGGGAGAGTCAGTGTGATTTTGTACATGTCTCGTGAATCTGATTGAGATTTTTGAAGATGTGACCAAAAAGGTTGATGAGGGCAGAGCTGTAGATGTATATATGGACTTCAGCAAAGCATTCAACAAGGTTCCACATGGTAGTCTACACTGGGAGGTTAGATCGCATAGGATTCAAGGAGAGATAGCTAAATGGTTAGAAAATTGGCTTCATGGAATGAAGCAGGGGGTAATGGTGGAAGGTTGCTTCTCGGATTGGAGGCCTGTGACTAGTGGTATGCCTCAAGGTTCGGTGCTGAGCCCATTACTGTTTGTCATCTACTGTATATCAATGATTTGGATGAGCATGTACATGGCAAGATTAGCAAATTTGCAGATGATACAAAATGGGTGGTATTGCAGATCATGGAGCAGGTTCCCGATCGGTTGGCCAGGTGGGCTGAGGAATGGTTGATGGAATTTAATACAGAGAGAAACATAGAAACATAGGTGCAGGAGTAGGCCATTTGGCCCTTAGAGCGAGATCCTGCACGTTCGCCATTCAATATGATCATGGCTGATCATCCAACTCAGTATCCCGTACCTGCCTTCTCTCCATACCCCCCTGATCCCTTTAGCCACAAGGGCCACATCTAACTCCCTCTTAAATATAGCCAATGAACTGGCCTCAACTACCTTCTGTGGCAGAGAATTCCAGAGATTCACCACTCAGCTTGTGTAAAAAATTGCCTTTTCCTCAGTTTCTCGGTCCTAAAAGATTTCCCCCTTAGTTCCTTAGAACTGTGACCTCTTGTTCTGGACTACAGTCTCCCTGAGAACAACATCGGGAAACAATCTTCCTGCATCTAGCCTGTCCATTAAAACCCAGAGAAATGTGAGGTGTGGCACTTTGGAAAGTCTAACATGGGCAGGACTTACACAGTGAAAGGTAAGGCTCTGGTAAGGCTGTGTTGTAGAGCAGAAGGATCTAGAAGTGCAGATGCATCGTTCTGTGAAGGTGGCATCACAGGTAGATAGTGTGGTACAAAGGGAGCACTAATTTACGACCCTGATTCTGCTTCAACATCCCATTCCGTCAAGGCCAGTTCATGACCCAGGATTCTCTCCTGGGTCATGAACTATTAGGAAAAGGTAAGGTCAATCCTTTCTTAATGCAAAAACAATTCATATTGCGAGGATTGTTTTGTTTTTGGGAAGTGTTAAAACAAGGGCTAACTTGACTACGCACACTGTGTTTCACAATCCTGAATATTTCACACTGGGTAACAGCTTATGTTGCATTTGTGAAATGCTGTTGATTATTTTGTCACAATAAACACAAGATGTGAATAATGTTTCATTCACAAAAAGAAAATGTTGCCAGTCATGCAATGAAAGACAATGCATGCACAGTGTGATCTGAGCAAGAATGGAGGACTCACGTGGAAAAAGAAAAAGATGGAATAATTCCATATTGTTCCCTACCATTTAGTTTAGTTTAGTTTAGAGATACAGCCGGAAACAGGCGAGTCCTTCACATTAACACTACCCTAGACACACGAGGATAATTTACACTTATACCAAGTATACAAACCGAAGCCAATTAACCTACAAACCTGTACGTCTTTGGACTCCGAAGATCTTGGAGAAAACCCACACAGTCATGGAGAGAACGTACAAACTCCGTACAGACAGCACCTGTAGTCAGGATCGAACCCGGGTCTCCGGCGCTGCAAACGCTGTAGGGCAGCAACTCTACCGCTGCGCCACCGTGCCGCCATAATTTATATGGAAAGTCGTCTGACTTCAGGAATAAAGAAAATGATAGCTAAATTGAGAGGGTTGTGAAAATAAACTGTGGATGTAGTGGGGAAATGGTAAGAAAACAGAAACGCATTAAGTAATCAAACATGAGAACAGTGAATATCAAAAAAGCTGCAGGTGCTGGAAATCTGAAATAAAAACACTATATGCTGGAAACACTCAGCAGGTCAGGCAGCATCCGAGGAGAGAGAAAATCAAAGATAACATTTCAGGTCACAGACCCCTCATAGGAACTGGGAAAGTGAGAAAAAACAAGTTAATTTTATATAGCAGAGAAGGCACAGGAGGGATGGATAGGACAAAGGAATAAGGATTGTGGGTGGCATGGTGGTGCAGCAGTAGAGTTGCTGCCTTACAGCACCAGGAACCTGGGTTTGATCCTGAAGATGTAACAGATGTATCTCCCTTTCTCCTTCAAGGAGACCGTCTGTTCTGGGTCACCATCTCATACTTCAATCTCCATTATCCAGCTCCCTGTACAATCGTGGGGTCTGCCACCCTCATCCTTTCATTTTACTAAACCTTTCCATTGTCCAGGATCCCAATCATTTTCCAGGCAAAGCAGTGGTTTACTTGCGCTTCCTCCAGCTTAGCATCACAATGTGTTCATCTTTTCTGTGGAGAGACCAGGCAACCGGTTTGCCGAACGCCTCTGTCCCATCTGCAAGGGCGACTCCCAGCTTTCCAGTCAGTTGCCACTTTAATCCTTCATCCCACTCTCACTCTAAGCTCAATCTCTCCCTGTTGCAGTCAAGCTCAGAGTACGCTGAGAAATAACACCTCGATCACAGCCTCCAGACTCTTCACTGAGCTCAACATCATCGCAGAATCACTGTGTCTACCATTTGTATTCCAGCTAACCTTCCTCTGATAATTTCAGATCATAATTCTGTTTCCCCACTTACATTTTCTCCAGACTGCTTATTAACAGTGATCATTTTCTGTCACCTTGCTCTGTCCACCTTCCCTGTTGTCCATCCTGATGTAGAACATGTCCTTTATCCATCCTCACTTACCTTTCTCTGCTTCTTAAAACTCAAGTCACCTCTAACTTTGCTGAGTTCTGAAGAAAGATCTTTGACCTGAAACTGAAGACAGACACAAATTGCTGGAGTAACTCAGCAGGCCAGGCAGCTTCCCTGGAGAAAAGGAATAGGTGACGGTTCTTCAGACTGGGAGACACCTCTTCATTCTGAGTGTCAGAGGAAAGGGAAACTAGAGGAATGAAAAGGCACAGAACAAATCCTGCAACTGATCTTCTTTATTTCACCACAGATCAGACATCGATGTTGTCACTTTCCAGGGGATGAATCAAAGGTGAGGGGTTTCATCTGGAGAAAAATATCCAGGGTGTATTTTAAAGGAAAGGATTGTCACATCTAGGTGGTTCGCTCACACAGTCAAAATTGTGGTCCTGAAATCTTCATCATATCATGAAAATGAAGAAGAACTAAAACTTGAAAATCCTGTAAGAAATACAAATGGAATGATTGATATTGTACTGCAGCTTGACAGGACAAGGGAATAGAGTCAAAATACAAATGGAAGGTATATCAACAGGGCTCTGATTCTCAGTAAAAGACAATTCACAGCCTGAATTATTAAAGGAATGTGACTTTTGGAACTGCAGAAAGGTTACTTGCAAGGTTACCAGGCACAGACAGAGAAGACTGCTCACTGCTAATATTAGCACACAACGGGACAGCACTATTAATCGTTACTGCTGCCCCAGCTGGTGTTTTGTTGAAACTCTAAATTTCTTTCTAAAGATCCAGGATAATTAGATCAGAGAACCTGACCTGCCAGGTACTGTTGCCGACCGTGTTCCCTGTCCATTTGACAGTCTATGGAAAAAGGGTTTAATCTACACAGCCGCAGTCAATGGGCAAAGGACAGTCTCTTCAGAACGGAAACAGAAACTGGATTAGCTGCTATACATATGGCAGCAGATACAGAAGCCTGAAGTCACACAACACCCAGGTTCATGAACAGCTACTTTCCTGAACCATAGGTTCCTGAACCAACCTGCACAACCCGAATCCTACATCAGCAACAGAGCACCAAGGACCACCTCTTGCATTATCACGGCCTTGTTTTCTAATTCTGTGTTACATTAATGACTTCTTTATTTGCACAGTTTTCCTTTTCATTGGCTTGTGCAGTGGCTGCACCGTGGCTACACAACGCAGCAGTAGAGTTGCTGTCTTACAGTGCCAGAAACCCTGGGCAGATTGCAGAAAGAGTATTTCCTGGTATAAAGTCAAACATGAATAATGACCACATGGAATTGGATGGTCTAGGATTTCTAGCATTGCACTAGAGGGGTTGAAGTTGACTGAACTGGACTTCAGTGTTACTCCTGCTCTTGAGGTAAAGGCTAATAGCTTCTATTGGCAAACAGCCTTATCACAGACATTGATAGCCTTCACTAAAATCATAAAGCCGATATGGTCCCAGAACTTAGAGAACGTTCACATGGCAAATACTTCCAGTGGTTCAACTAAAATCAGGTAATTTCACCCTTGGCAAGTATGGGACCCAGATGCATTCATTTGTAGCATTTGCAAGGATGCCTTGGAAGGAATCTATTAGATTAAGATTGGCCCTCTGAGGAAAAGCTAATTAATGATACCTGGGCTACACACACTAATGCAATCAGGGTCTATGTGGCAGCTTACACTTCAGAAGGGCATGAAAAAGAGTTTTCACCTTTGGGAAAATGAGGGAAAGAGGTGGAGCTGGTATTACAATTTTAGAGAAAATTGCAGATTTACACACACATATTCAGATAGCACAGAGCACAATTTATACCACAGAGAAACATAGGAGAATGGAATGCAACACAGAATCTATATCTCAGGAACTGATTACATGTAAATGTAAAGCAGCATGTTACACCATTTTCATATCATCAAAA
The DNA here is from genome assembly GCF_028641065.1 of Leucoraja erinaceus. Classification (NCBI taxonomy): domain Eukaryota; kingdom Metazoa; phylum Chordata; class Chondrichthyes; order Rajiformes; family Rajidae; genus Leucoraja; species Leucoraja erinaceus. The sequence goes on along the minus strand of NC_073393.1, from coordinate 16,580,683 downwards.
AATATGCATTTCCCAAATCTTTTCTGTTGCTCAGGAACAAAACAAATGTTCCCTTCAAACTCTAGCTGAGTCGTTAATTTTAAATCCAAACTGATGGGAGTGGGATTTTGAGCCAAAAAACAAACTTCTGGAGGAACTCAGCACGTTAGGCAACATCTGACCCACTGAATTCCTCCAACAGTGCGTTTATTGCAGAAACCAGGAACTGCAGGAACTGGTTTGCTTTTTATTGCCCCAGATTCCGTCATTTGCAGCTTCTAGTGTCTCCACTGATAGGATTTTGTTGACCATATGTTTGAGAGATGCAGGCAAAGGTGGCTGCATGCGAAATTCACGCACCGAACCGTCGTAGTTGTTGAATTATAGAAAAGAATTATAGAAAGTGGTTTAAGGTGTCCAGATATGTTCCTATAAATCCAGCAGTCCATCAGGACATTTTATGATAACACTAAGATAGATTTTTTTTTAAGTTCTAACGTGATGAGATAACAGGTTTTCCTCTCCATAGCTGGACCACAGTGAACAATTGTAGCATTGGCTGACCAAGGCCAATGTGACCTGCAGCAGTCAAGAATTCAATCAGGTATCTCGGTTTAGTTTAGAGATACAGCATGGAAAATGATCCTTTGAACCACTGAATCCACGCTGACCAGCCACTTCCTACAATTAGCCTAGTGAACCTGCATGTCTTTGGGGTGTGAGGGAAACTGGAGCACCCAGAAGAAACCCACGCGATCACAGAGAGAACGCACAAACTTCTCACATATTGCACCCGAGGTCAGGACCAAATTAGGGTTTTGGTGCCGTGAGGCAGCTGTTCGACCAGCTGCACCACTGTGCTGCCCCTCTTGGCTTTTCAGCTATTTGTAACACTATTTAACCAGTAAGGTGCATTGCACTTTACTTCTGTCATTAGTGCTGCATTGAGCATGTGAGAACATTATAGATTTGAGGAAGGCCAATTGTCTAATTATAGTTGTCCCTTTGAGAGAGACCCGGTACTTTGTCATTATCATTCCCTGTTGGCCTTTTGACAATTCCACAAATTTGAATCTCTGCTATTCTATTTTGGACTTACTGTATGTGTTAATGAACGTGAAGTTAGGTACAAAGTTGTCTTTGATTAGTTTAAACAGCCTCTCAGTATTCTACACTTCCAATAATAATTAGAAGTAATTTTGCACAATGCAGGAGTCATCCTTCCTCCAGAATGAAAGGTCTGGATTGCTCCAGTTTTCCCTCATAACCAGATCACATATGATGAACTATTTTGTCGGTCTTCTCTCTTGCTCCCCAGCGATCGTAGTCATGGGTATTTAGCTTAAAATATATTACATCAGGTCGATAAAATATATTACATCAGCCCGATAAAATAAAGATTTCTCTTCCTTCATCTGTGAAGTATCTATTGATTAACATAGTTTGATAATGTGGTGATGAAAGGCATTAAGATGAATTTTAGGGGGAAACACCGATTATCCTGCAAGCACCAACACCAGACCTAAGTCATCATACTCAAATACCACTTGCAAATACACAGACACAGACACAGCCACACACACACAGACACACACACACACACACACTCAGACACAGCCACATATACACTCAGACACACACAATCAGACACACACACATACACTCAGACACATACACTCAGACACATACACGCACACACACACACTCAGACACACGCACACACCGGGCAAATGAATGAATGAATGAATGAATGAATGCATGAATGAATGAATGAATGGCTAGGAGAGAGACAATAGTTCGCTGGACGATCCCGATGGAGGTGAATCTACCTGAATTGGATGAAAAAAAAGAATTTTGCTGTACCTTGGTACAGGTGATAGTAAAGAACCAATGAACCAATGAAACATTGGACCAAAGAGACCTAACTTCTGAGCAGGTTAAGGTGTTTATTGCGCCTGGATGTTGCGGTTCTAGAACATATCTTCACAGGATTGAACCATGTTCCAAACATCTTGAGGACCAACAGGAACAATGAAACCTATTATCTTTTTGGGTTGGAATCTTGGGTTGACTTCCATCAGACTTCTGTGCATCTTCACCACATAAGGGCTGTACCGGGTGTCATTGGCTGGGATTCATTCAGCCAATTGGATTGACTATTACAAATACTCAGCTGGGTGAATGTGGTATCCACTTTGCCGTTCGGACTTTTCCTTTCGTCTGCTCGGTTTCATTGATAAATTGGCTGCGATGGAGACCAAGTCACATTGGGAATGTATTCCCCGGATGAAATTCATATATTGGAGGCTTCAGGGCCTGGAGATGACAGGATGTGATAATGAATCCTCTAGGGAACTGAGGTGAGAGCAGCTGTCTGCCTGGGGACTCCTTGCTCGTAGTTGTCCAGCAGGTTCCAATGTTTGAAGAACGCAGCGACCTCAACTGAGCACAGCACCAGCCCTCAGTCACCAGTGATAAGCTGTGCCCAATATGTGAGCTAGTGTTTTCTGGAAATTATTTATTAGGAACAGAACTGGAAGTCAACTCACTCCTCAAGTTGTCAAGCACAATATGTTTTATCTGTTCGGCTTGGTGATTTAGTTCCAAATCCTCTGTTGTCGCACAGTGATATCTATTCCAAACCATCCAGGACAGCACCGGGGAGCTGTAGACGGGATAGGTTTTTTCATTTCTTAGAAAACTAATCAAGTCAACAGCTCCTTCACTGCTGCTGTCCGATCAGAGACCTGCATCATAGAGTTGATCTGGCATTTTGATGTTTCCCTCCATAATGTTCTCAACAGGTCGAAAGATGAGCATTCTCAAGGGTTCATTTTCAATTCCACCAAAACCTTTCAGGTGTGAGGGCGGCACAGTGGTGCAGCATTTGAGTTTTCTACCTTACTACGCCAGAGACGAGGGTTCGATCCAGACTACGGGTGCTGTCTGTACAGAGCTGTCTGTACAGAGTTTGTACGTTCTCCCCGTGACCGTGTGGGGGTTTTCTCTAGGTACTCTGGCTTCCTCCCACAATAAATTGAATCATTTGAATCATTTCTCTAGGTACTCTGGCTTCCTCCCACATTCCAAAGATGTACAGGTTTAAATGTTAATTAGCTTCTGTAAAATTGTAAACTGTGTCTAGTGTGTAGGATAGTGCTAGTGTACGGGGTGATCACTACTTGGTGTAGATTCAGTGGGCCAAAGGGCCTGTTTCCATACTGTACCTTTAAAGTCTAATGTACATTTTCCGTGTTCTTTTGAGGGAGATTGTTCTTGGATTTTCCTGAGATCTATTTTGATAGTTCGAAGCTGGCTGCGGAGCTGAGGTTGAGGAGAAATGCTGTTGGAACATTCATAGAGTGGAGTGCCTTTGGGCCATGTGAACCTTGAGTACTGATTCACCCATTTTTGGAGGTAATCTTCACCTGCATCCCTACATCATCCCTACATCAGGAAACCAAAGATAAAGCCAACTAGCTGCAATGATACCAACCAAATAACCACAGAGCACACATCAAACAAAACTACTTGACTCAACATAACAATGTCACCTGATAACTTACATCCAATTTGGTAAATGTTCTGTGAACTATTCTGTTCTCTGGACCAACAATTTAAGAATTGTATTTTAAGCAATAATCTTCTTTGTTACTCTCACATTAACTCAGATATGCACCATAAAGTAATCTTCCTTGAGCTATCACTGACCAGCTGCATTTAATAATAACCTTATAACGAGCTTGACCAGAAGAGAGTTATCAAGGTCAGCCCTGGATATTTGAGTATACACAAATCATCGGTTAAGGAAAGACCTGTCTATTCCTCTGTCTGAGTTTATCACATTGAGAGTGTGCTTATTCTATCCATGATAGTGAATGTTTATCACGTTGTTATATAGGTACTTTTCTGAAAGTTGCTTTACAAAGGAGGGCATCTTATATCAATTGAACATTGCATTCTGGAGGGTCAGCCGTAGCCTTCAAATATCCACCAATTGTTTGCAAGAAAACATGGAAAAAATCCCCAGCATTAATATACTGACACATAGAAACCTTCACCTGGAAGTACTGTAGTTAATAAATTATCTTCCCGAATTCAGACTCTCCCCAGGGTTCTAGAGTACAATTCTAGAGTACAACTAATTAGCAGTAAGGGCAGTACAGTGGCACAATGGTAGAGTTGTTGCCCTACAGAGCCGAAGACCCAGGTTTGATCCTGCCGACGGGTGCTGGCCGTATGGAGTTTGTACGTTCTCCCTGTGACCACATGGGTTTTTTCCGGGTACTCTGGTTTCCTGCCACATTCCAGACTTGCAGGTTTGTAGGTTAATTGGCTTCTGTAAAATTGTCCCTATGTGTGTAGGATAGAACTAGTGTACAGGTGATCACTCGTCGGCAAGGGGCCTGTTTCCATGCTTCTAAACTCCAGCGGGTACAGCCCCAGAGCCATCGAACGCTCAAGGTACAATGAGGCAAGCATCTTCTGTAAATTCCTGCAAGCTCAATGACCAAAAAGTTACAGATATGGGCAAAATGGCAGATAGCCAGATAAAATACAAAATGTTGGAGTAACAAGTCAGGCAGCATAGGTAATGTTTTGGGTTGGCCACTTCTTCAAATGCCTGAAGAAGGTCCCGACCCAAAACATCATCTAGCCATTTCCCGCACAGATGCTGCCTGACTTGCTGAGTTCCTTCAGCACTTTGTGTGTTGATCAAGGTTCCAGCATAGGCAGTCCCTTGTGTCTCTGTGTTTCATTAGGTGTGATTCTTTACCCGTTCCCAACTAGTTCAGGGGCCACTTGTACGTTGGCATTGGGACTATCCTGTCATGACATGCTTACTCAATGACACAGCCAGAGAAAGCCTCTCAACGATTTACTTGCTGTTTGTCTTCCAAGGTATTATTGAGAAGTGAAAATCCTGGAAGTAATGTCAATGCAGAAATGTTCATAAGAGTAATACACATCAGCTCAATTTAAACAGAGATTGGATCAGCCTAAAGAAGCAATAAGGAAAAAAGTTCTTTGTTTTAGCCCAGAAAGGGAGAGAGGAAGTCTATTTCTTCACTGTTAAATACATTTTTGAACTTTGTCCAGGTAGAGTATATTTACTTTTCTAGAAAGTCCTGTCTTGCTTACTCTTCCAAGCGAACCCAAATTCTTTGCATTTAACCTGTGGTGACTCAGAGTCTGTCTGTGCCTTGCTTTTGAGCAACAGGAAGAACGTTTGGATTCTATTTTAATAAAACCACTTCCACAAGGATATTTTAAAGGGCCAAAAACAATTGGCAGCTCTTATTAACATGGGGTAAGCTTGGAAAATACAACTTCTTTCCCACTGCGCCAACAAAGGCCTTTTTAAAAAAATCTCTGTCAGACTGTTATTGTCCCAGTCAGGTATCAAACACAGCTGCTTCATGGGGGCTTGTAGCTCTGAGCTATGGTCTAATATGCCGAGAAGAAATAAAGTGTTTCTTGGGGAAGTTACTCAGCAAATCACATCTGCCTCTCGTTACTGTTCTTGTAACTAATGCATGTGAACAGTAGACCTATAGGCCACCTCATTATTATATACATTTGATTGGTCCAATCTCTCTATTCGCCCATCTCTCCTCCTTCTGTATTCCCCCCCGCACACTCATAACCTACACCCTCTCCAAACTAACTCCTCAGACCTCGATTTCTCCTCTTCCATTTGCCTTACCCCCTTATCCTGCTTAAGGCCGTCTACTGTACTTCTCATCAATCTATCCAATGTCTCTGCAATCCTTTGTGTGGATAAACCTCTCTGAAGTACTATTCTTGGACTCAAAAATCCCATAACAATGGTCTCTTTAGAAGCATTGGTTTGGGGCAGTAGAGACATAGAGAGATACAACACAGAATCAGGTGCTTCAGCCCACCAAATCTGCATCGACCAATTAGCTATTAACTTACCAACTCTTAAATCTTTGGGAGATAGGAGGAAACTAGAATGCCAAGTAGAAACTCACAAGGTCACAGGGCGAACATGCAAACTCCACACAGACATCAACCATATTCAGCATTGAACTCAAGTTTTGGGTGCTGTGAGGCAGCAGCTCTACCCGCTTCACCATTGCACCGCCCAATATTGAACATAAAACAGTTCAGCATAGGAACAAGTCCTTTGGCTCACAATGTTTGTGTTGAACATGATGCCAAGATAATCTCCTCCCTACCTTCCCTGTCACTCCCCACCTTCCATTCTTATTAGATTCCACCATTTGCACCCTTTTGTTTTCCCCACTTTCACCTCCAGCCATGGTTACTATCACCAACCCTCTCTCCCCGTCTCCCATCTGCCGATTGATATGAATCACTTGCCAGTGATCCTGACCTGCCTCTTCTCCTCATCTCCTTCTATCCCATCAGTCTGAAGAAGGACCTTGGCGTGAAACATTACCTGTCCTTTTCATTCCACAGATGCTGCCTAATCCACTGAGTTCCTCCAGCAGTTTTTTTTTGAAACTCAAGATTCCAGCATCCACACTCTCTTGTGTCTCCATACATTCCTTCATCCCAGAACCAATTCCTGGCTCCCAAAAATCTCCCAGTAGCTCCCTCAAGTGGTCATTGCTCATTGTTGGTCTGATGAGAGATGCCAGACTGCTAGTTTTTGGCTCATTCCTTACACTTCATGGCCTAGTCCTCCTTCCCTAATGATATCAACTTCCACTGAATGGTAGTTTAGACCAGGATAATCCAATGGATATATTCCAGGGGTGTCTGTAACACTCAGACGAATGATCGTGAATGAGACTAGTTCATGAAATGTACGTGAAATAAGAAGATAACATTTGTAATTATGACCTGGAATCCGTTGTATTGTTGTAAAAGTTCTTCCAATTCAATGATGATTCAAGGAAGGAAATCTTACTCCCACCTTTCAATGCCTGTTTAGTGCTTCAGAATATTGCTCAGGTTACTGCATACAGTAAATGCAAGTCATTCCCTTATTTTCCTTAAGTCCCGCTGAGTTACTCCAGCATTTTGTGTCTATCTTCAGTGTTTAACAAGCATCTGTAGTTCCTTTCTACACCCTTAATTCTCCAGTTCTAATCTGGAATATTTTAATTTTAATTCACCTCCCCACATATCTGCCTACAAATGTAAACATATGAGGTAAACCTTTCTTGAATTCTGTATTTTAATAGGATTCATAAAAGATCTTTCTAATACCCCAGTGTCTGTATTGATCTAAGTCAATTACTTTTCATTGAGTTTTGATGTCAAACAAACATTGTGGGTTTAATGAAAAAAGCACCAATGTGAAAAACAAACTTGTACAAAAGTGGAGGAACAGCCCTCACCTCTCCAGCAGACCAGAGTAGGACAGAGTTTCATCAAGTTGGGAAAAGGTTAATATAACATGGTTGTTTTGTGCAGGAGGAGAGCAACTGACTGGCAATGAAACTGAAGAAGCCAAATGGGAATACAATCAATAATATCAGCACTGCGGCAATGAAGGCAAAGCAATGATCTCATTCTGCCTCATGTCATATGCAGCAAACACACTGAGCAGAGCAGAGAATATGAGCAGACCTATGTCAGTGAAGAAGAGACAGTGAAGGGGGGGGGTGATGCGAGAATGTTGAGCTGGGTTGTGGGGGAGGGGTGGGTGTAAATAAAAAAAGCTCAACGATTGGATTGTGTACATGAAAGTATAAACATGTGAATGAAAATAAGAAGAACGCAAAAAAATGTTCACTCTTTTAAAAAAAGGCTTTCAAGTGAGTTTAATATCACGGTTCAAATGGTCGTGATGCTTTTCACAACTGGATGCTGATATTCGTAAAAATGATTGTCCCAAAAAATGATGGTCTGAAAAATTATATTTGCTGTTAATAACTTGCATCTTATCGCAGCACAGAAGGTCATTCAATCCATTGAAGAGGATGATCTCTTCGTCCGAATGTGATCACATCCAGACAAGCTGCACCCAAAACCAAAGATCCTATAGCGGATCTTTGCCCAAAACTGGAGCCGGAGATTAAAGTTCCACAACATCTTAATAACTGCAGTTACAAAATTCCGTCCCTGAGTACAGGAGACTGCGGATTCTGTAATCATGAGAAAAAAAACAAACGGCTGGAGAAACTCAGCAGGTCAAGCAGCATCTATGGGGGCAAAAGGAGTTTTAGTCTGATGGTCAACCTGAAACATTGACCATCTCTTTCCCCCCACATTTGAAGCCTGGCCCACCGAGTTCCTCCAGCAGTTTGTTTTTTTTGTCCCTTAGTGTGTGGGACATTGAATACAGAAGTGAGGAGGTTATACGCAAACTTTATATAACCTTGGTCAGACTTCAGCTGGAATACAAAGGACAAAGGACAAAGGACAAAGGACATTTATTGTCACATACACCAATTGGTGCAGTGAAATTTGAGTTACCATGCAGCACACAGATAAGATAAACACAACACTATAGAATTGAACATAAAACATGAAAACTGGGTGCAGTTCTGGTCACTGAGGTATAGGGAAGATGTTATAGTGCTGGAGAAGGTATACAGGTGTTCCACCAGGAGGTTGCCTGGGATGGAGCATTTCAGCTATGAGGATAGATTGGAGAAGCTTGATGTGTCCTCCCTAGAGTGGAGGGAGTTAAGAGAGGGATATTATTGAGATATATGAAAACATATATTTCCCTCCTGGGATAGAATTTCCCTCCTGGGATAAAAATAATTATATCGTATCGTATCGTAACATGAAAGGTATTATTAGAGTAGGCTACAGGAAACTTATCCCCATGTCAGAGGTGAATGAAACCGGAGGACATATAGTGATGAATAAGAGATGTAGAGGGGATCTGAGGGGGACCTTTTTCACCCAGATTGTGGTGAGTACCTGGAATACCCTGCCTGAGAGTGGTGGAAGCAGAGTCAATGACAGCATTTAAGAAGTGTCGAGACAAGCACTTGAATTGCCCAGGCAGAGAAGTCTATGGACCAAGTGCTGGGTGATGGTCATTCCACTGAGGCCACTAATCAGTGTGGATGAGTTGAGTCGAACTGCCTGCTTCCATGCTGTTTTAGTTCAAGTTCAAGTTCAAGTTCAAGTTTATTGTCATGTGTCCCTGATAGGACAATTAAATTCTTGCTTTGCTTCAGCACACAGAACATAATAGGCATTTACTACAAAACACATGAATAAATAAACTGATAAAGTGCAAATAACAAATAATGGGTTATTAATGTTCAGAGTTTTGTCCGAGCCAGGTTTAATAGCCTGATGGCTGTGGGGAAGTAGCTGTTCCTGAACCTGGTTGTTGCAGTCTTCAGGCTCCTGTACCTTCTGCCTGAAGGTAGCAGGGAGACGAGTGTGTGGCCAGGATGGTGTGGTATTATTATGTAACCATCAACATGACTTGCAATGTTGCCATCATACTGATCTTGTGGTGAGTTGTGAATGCAGCCCAGCTCATCATGCAAATAAGTCTTTCTGATAACATTAGGTATTTCATCTAATTACAGCAAAGTGCACAATCCCCAGACAACCAAGACTACAAACTCTGGCTGGTTCCATCTCCTGCCCTCGCAATAACAGAAGCAAACTAGAGTACCGTGCCTCATGTGTATTCAGCCCTAACACTGGACCTTATTGATCGGTGTAAATTATTGGGCATTGAGTTGTCTTAATTCCTCAAACAAGAATGTATTTCAAAATTGTGAGGAGATTTTAATACGGAGAAGTACTGTCCCCTTAGGAGAGATTAGCAACTGGAGGACAATTTACAAGGTGATTAGCAAATGATTGAGAGGACCTTTGATTTCATTCATGGATATTTTTCCTCTTCATTCCACCGAATTAAATGTATTCAGAAGGAATATGTATGGATGGAAAATGTTTTGAGGGCTATGGATAGAAAAGATTTAGTGGGACATGGATGAAATGCGGGCAAATGGGACTAGTTTCGATGGCGAGCTGGGGCTGTGGGACTGTTTCTGTGTTGTATGACTCCCAAACGTCTTTCCTCCAACACAATGATTTATTTTTGAGCTGCAATGGTATTGTCTAAAAGTGGGGAAAGTAGCTTTCAGAAGGAATTCACGATATACTTGAAGTGGAAGAATTTCCATGGCAACGGAATGACCACAGAGGGGTGAAACTAATTGGAAAGCTCTTTTAAAAAAGCCATAAATTATGTTACTTGAACAAAATGGAAAGAGAGCCTGCTTCAGAGAACCTGAAGTGTTAGCACGTGATAGATTGAAAACAGATTAGCCAAAGGTCTCTGAACGAATGGTTCCCCTGAAAAACAAACTAATTTTTCACTGCGAGGTGGTCAAACTTATTGCGCACTTTCAGTATTTCTCTTTTTGTTTAACACCAGTTTTCTAGCATTCACCACGGTGTCCCAGGAACAATCCTCAGGGAACTGACAACACAGTCAGTCAAGTTTTGGCCCATCGGAACAGCTTGATTAAAGACTGAGAACAAAAGGAAAAGGCAAGTTCCCACCCAACATGCCTAGAATTAGTAGGTTAGCAGCCGATTTTGATTGATTAATTGATCGAAAGATTCAACATAGAAAAAAAGGCCCTACGACCCATTGTGTCCACACCAACCATCGACCCGCCATTTACGCTAGTACCATCGTGCTAGTTCTATCACGCTAGCTACTTTGCGCTAGTTCTCCCTACACACTGGGCTAATTTTACATAGGCCTACAAACCCTCACGTCCTTGGGATGTGGGGGAGAAACCAGAGCGTCCGGAGGAACACGTGTGGTCACAGGTAGAATGTGCAGACTCCATACAGATGGCAGCTGAGGTCAGAATCAAACCCATTGGATCTCTGGCATTGTAAGGCAGCAGCTTTACCAGCTGCGCCATTGTACACATTTTTGAGGAAGGTTTTATCCTAATTAGCCACAGTACAGACATGAAACGCTTATCCCATTGACTCTTTTGGAAATGGTAACCTAAAGCATGGATGTGATTCCATACCTGTCTGACCCTTCTGGTTTTTCATGTGCTCGCCAACATAGCAAGCGTGCACAGACTAGGTGACCTTGGGGGAAAAACGAGACTAAAATCTGTGATCTTTCTGCAATGTGTAGATGTTGGTGAGGTTTGTGTAGGACTGACTCTGGGTGTCTGGAATCTTATCTTGCCACTGATGTGAAGTAATGTATGACTGGGATCAACTAGCATTGGATCATTCTGTTTGGCAGATCCGGATAGAACATCATGCTTTGTTCATATGAAGAAGCTCAAATGGAGGAAGCAAAGAGGAACCAAAACTCAAGAACCACAGCATTCCTACATGTCAATGATACATGTATCAGGGAATTTATGTGCCCATATTGGCCTACTCAGCCATCTATGCACGCTTTGAAACGCTATAAACTAGATGGTCTCACTCGAGAACAAATGACGAACAACAACAATCAACAAGATCAACCTCGGAAATGATTGAGGATGTTTCGCTTAAAAAAGAACTGCAGATGCTGGAAAAATCGAAGGTAGACAAAAAAGCTGGAGAAACTCAACGGGTGAGGCAGCATCTATGGAGCAAAGGAATAGGCGACGTTTCTCGACCCGAAGCATCGTCTATTCCTTCGCTCCATGGATACTGCCTCAGCCGCTGAGTTTCTCCAGCTTTTTTGTCTATCGAGGATGTTTTGTTGATCTCCAGCTCACCGCAAGACGAGGTTCACCCATGAAGATAAACCGGATCCAACCATGAAATCATGTCCAGAATCCGGGGTGGGTGTGCTAAGTGAAGGATACAATGAATAACTCTATTGTGTAAAACATTTTCCAATTCTATTGTGCAAAGAACTAGAATCAACTGGACCAACTTATGCTCTTTCTCAACACAACGAGGGATGAGCTCCCATTATCCAGTCAGCATGTATCAATTCACTGGCTCCCCACACAGTTGCATGACAGAAGTCCAGGAAGAATAGATTTTATATCTGAAACGCAACAACACCATGTACTATGGATAACAACACTCTGTTCTCTAACATTAGAACCAAATGTCCATTCACCAGTTCCATGAGCTGGTCACTGTCAAGGCCAAAATCCACAGGCCTGGGATCTCAATTTTCTGTCTGCATGGTACTCAGTCTTCTTTACTACTGCAGTTGACCCAAGCAGTCTTGGATTTAGGAAAGGGTTACATTTGGGCTAGGTTCACATTGGTGCCAAGCCAGAGCTGTAATGGTTGGATGAGGACAAAGGAATGGAAGACAAATGCGATGCAGCTCTATTCCAAACCGTTTGATCTCCCAGTCCACATCACTCAAGCCTTCCACATACCTGTAGAATCAGGGATATGTGTGACTGCTGAAACCTGTGATGACGTAGTGGGAGTGCTGCCTGATTCACCGCTGGATAAAGGTGCTCCTCTACACTATGGCTCTTCCGATTTTGAAGTGTAACCATAAAGATGAAACAAGAAATACTATATTTAAAACATATTTCAGGATGCAGGAGAAGGCGCTAGGGGATGTGTTGAAGCTCAGTGCAGCCTTTTCAAATGTTTTTGGGGACAGGATCAAAGTACAAAGGCATGGACTCAGCGGGTCTGGTTCCTGAGTATTAGCCTCCCAAACAATTCATGGGAAAACTGTTTATAAACCTCGAGTAGCATTGTTTATACACCTCGAGTAGCTTTGATGTATTGTAAATAACGGATGGATTTGATTGTACAATGAATATAGAGAAAGACACCCACTGATTGCATTGTATTCACTGCATGTATTTTTGATGAATAACGTATTATTTGATTTTTTTTCCATGAATCATTATTTTTTTCAAACTTCAAAGAACATTTTCCACAAGGATATCCTGGGCTCAATGATGAGAATTGCCTCTTCATGCTGGTTGAACAGGCAATGGTGTTTTTGATAATAAGGGTGCCAAGGGAAATGAGGTTGAGTGCAGCAAAGTATACTAGATGGAAAGCTTCATGCAGGCAAAGAATTTCATTGCACCCTGGTGCCGATGACAATAAACTAATGTAATCTAATCTAAGATTGCCAATGATCTTCCTCAAATACAGAGCAGGAACATTTGGGCTGACTGCTCCCGCCATTTCTTATTCACTTAAAGACCACAAACAGAAAGCATACCAGGAAATAAATGAGACATGACACAATTTTGATTAAAAACTTTAATCAATATACACAATGCTAAATAGAGTCTGGAATATGATATATTCGATAAATGGTTAAAAAAAAAGGTTATTTTGATGATTGATTATATTTTGTATTACACCTGTACATCGCAGTGCACGTACAGAAAATTAGAACTAACATCTCGGTCAAACAATAATTCTGCAAGGATGACACTGAGCTCACCAGCAGATCTCCTCAAATTCATCCTTGCTGGGCACCCTGGAGACTATTGCAGACAATGGGATGGAAACAAGATCCAGGCCTTTATTTCTTAAATTATTTAATTTGAGACTAAAATCCTAATATTTCATGCACAGGACAAAGGTGTCTGGCTGCAGAATGAATTTCAATATCACAAGTGGCACTCAGTGGAGTTTGACCCCTTTTCTTGGTTACATTTGGGTCAAATTATTCAAATCTTGCACTTTTGGAAAGCTGGCAGGAGGTCATTAGAACTCTATCAGGTGGAAGTGTCATATTGGGGGAGATGGTCTCCAGCTGAGGGTTGAGGTGGAAGTCCACCACACAAACATTCCTCACCATGTTCTACACATAAATTAAAAATTCTCACATAAGGAAACTAAACAGGATGGCTCACTTGTTTGACCAATGGCAAGCATAAACAAGACATTTCACATTTTCAAACCCAGACTAGGACTGCACAGTGGTAGAGTTGCTGTCTTACAGTGCCAGAGACCAGGATTCAATCCTGATTGCATGTGCTGTCTATACGGAGTTTGTACGTTCTCCCCGTGACCTGCATGGGATTTCTCGGGAAGCTCCAGTTTCTTTACACGCTCCAAAGACGTTCAGGTTTGTAGTCGAATTGGCTTGGTAAAAATGGAAAATTCTCCCTAGTGTGTGTAGGATAGTGTTGGTGTGCAGGGAATGCTGTATTGTTTACAGTTTTGGTCTCCTAATTTGAGGAAGGACATCCTTGTGATTGAGGCAGTGCAGCTTAGGTTCACGAGATTGATCCCTGGGATGGAGGGACTGACATATGAGGAAAGATTGAAAAGACTAGGCTTGTATTCACTGGAGTTTAGAAGGATGAGGGAAGATCTTATAGAAACATATAAAATTATAAAAGGGCTGGACAAGCTAGATGCAGGAAAAATGTTCCCAATGTTGGGCGAGTCCAGAACCAGGGGCCACAGTCTAAGAATAAAGGGGAGGCCATTTAAGACAGGTGAGAAAACACATTTTCACCCAGAGAGTTGCGAATTTGTGCAATTCCTTCCCACAGAAGGCAGTAGATGCCAAATCTCTGGATGGATTTAAGAGAGAGTTAGACAGAGCTCTTGGGGCTATTGGAATCAAGGGATATGGGGAGAAGGCAGGCACGAGTTATTGATTGGGGACGATCAGCCATGGTCACAATGAATGGCGGTGCTGGCTCAGGGCCGAATGGCCTCCTCCTGCACCTATTTTCTATGTTTCTATTTTCTATGTAAGTGTTAGTCAGCGCAGACTCGGTGGGCCGAAGGGCCTGTTAGGCTGTGGCATTAAAGCTAGCTATAAGAGCAATCCCAGTTGTCCTATTATTTCCTTCTAAACTATTCTCTCTCACACACCGATTTTGACACCACTATCAACCCACACACACGCGCTTCTCTTACTACCCTTCAACACCATGACTAATTCATCTAACAAACCACAGGTCATTGGGAATCAAGGGGACCCAAAGGAAACCCACACAGTCACGGGGAGAGCTTGCAAATTCTACACTATCAGCACCACAGGTTAGGATTCAACCCGAGTCACTGGACTTGTGAGACAGCTGCATTAATGTGTGGAGGGAGGTATTAGAAGGGAAGAAATATAACATTTGAGTGTTATTGAGGTTTACAGAAGGAAGTGGAAATGCAAGAATGCACAGGAGACGTTATGAAGGTGGATATTATGCTAAGTTGAGTAAAAAAGGGTTGTTCTAATATGTACTCAAACATTAGCAGCATGCAGACTGGATAAAATTATATTGATTTGAAACTTTCAACAGCATTTTGTAAATAAGATTTGGGCCGGTGCCATGATTTAATCAAGCACAGTTCATCACACTATTAAAGAAATAAGGATTTCATGATTGAAACTGAAGTGATTAATGACTATCTAGATGCTGGTTAACCTCTTGTCTGGTGGTGAACTTATTTTCATATTTGGAGGCATTCTAATTTTGGCCAATGTTTGAAAAGATGAGAGGGTGAGCTACAGATGGTGGCAGTGAACATATAGTGACACATAAAACATTACACATTAATAATAAACAATTATTGATTAAATATGTGAATTAAATAAAATACCAGAGCAAAAGGATGCTACAGATTTTTGGTTATTGAGTAGAGTTACTACTCGTGGAAAAAAGCTGGTTTTATATCTGGCTGTGGCAGCTTTGACAGTCCGGAGTCGCCTTCCAGAGGGAAGTGATTCAAAGAGTTTGTGGCCAGGTTGAGAAGGGTCAGAGATGATCTTACCCGCTCGCTTCCTGGCTCTTGCAATGTACAGTTCGTCAATGGAGGGAAGGTTGCAGCAAATAGCCCTTTCAGCTGATCGGACAATTAATCTCTATATAATCAAAAACATTATTTTTTGCACAATACATGTGAATCAAACTGTTGTGAATATTTAGTTCAAAAATAATGATCATGGAGACAGAATAACACAAAATATAGACGATTTAGGCGGCTTATGGCATGATTGTCCAAAAAAAAGGATTTAAATCATCCTGTGTGTGCGTGTTTCTGGAATTTGATCGATCGGAACGTTGCCGTTGCAGTTAATTGTAACCCCATATTGGCAGGAAAGACACTGCCGATCCGTATGGGGCCCAAATAACATTTTCGCAACATAAAATGAGACTAAAGCCACCCCAAGAAGCAAGATTATTTGTGAAATACACGACTTACCCTTTGTTTTGTCCTGTTTTTGTGATCCGTCAGGTTGTAAGCGTCGAGGGCGTTCGATGTCGCCTTTTACTTGAATCCAGCGATTAAATTGTGCATCAATTAAAAAAATAAATAAACCGGGAACCGCTACCAGCCCGAGGAAATCCTTCTCCGACAAGCGATACAAACCTGCATTCCTGCATTTTATTCCCCACCCCCCCCCCCCCCACCCCCCCCCAAAGGTGCCCGAGTCGCGCACATGGCCAGTGGCAGAACTGCAGCGCCGCTGAAGGTAGGTTTTGTAACATCGTTACCTTATTGACTCCTCCCTTTCTCAGCTCTCCCTCAGCCCCAAAGATCTTAGAGCGAAGCTATAAGATCTTTGCTCAGCCCTCTGGCTCCTCCACTTCCTTTCTTCTTCCCGCCCCCCACCCTACATCAGTCTGAAGAAGGGTTTTGGCCCGAAACGTTGCCTATTTCCTTCACTCCATAGATGCTGCCACACCCGCTGAGTTTCTCCAGCACTTTTGTCTACCAAGATTAGAAGTTGTTCAGCCAGAACTGAACACGCTTCTCGGCATCTGCATACAGTGGTGTCTGTCTTGTAGCTTCTTGTGCACGGTGGTGGAAAGATTGGTGGATTAGGGCCGCGACGTGAACACTCTTTCCTTGACCCCGTTAACATGATGTAAATAACAAAATGTATTAACAGCATTTTACCTTCACATCAGAGCATATTTTTTTACTCTGAAGCTCACAGTATAGTTGACAAATGGCCATGGAGGAATTAATGTGCCAGTTATCTGCAGGCACAGACTGTAACTGAGCTGGAGGAAGTGTGCTTGATGCTGGATTCTCTTTAACTTCGCTCAGCCCAAGCTTGAAGGAGGCAACACCCATCATTGCCAGATAATAACAGATCCATATCACGAGAGCACTCGGTCTGACACAGCTCAGTCACGCAAGGCATTTGAGGAAGTAAATCATTTAGTGCACTGACTATTATTACAGATAAATATGGAAGAAAAGAACACCACTCAAAGATCACATGAAACCACTTAAAATAGTTAAAGCTAGATAAAAATGCTGGAAAAACTCAGCAGGCGAGGCAGCATCTATGGAGTAAAGGAAAAGGTGAAATTTTGGGTCAAGACCCTTCTTCAGACTGTAGTGGGGGTGGTGGGAGCGGGAAGATGAAAGGAACAGGAGGAGACAGTGGGCTGTGGGAGGGCTGGGACGGGGAGGGGAAAGAGGGTGAAATCAAGTACTACCTGAAATTGGAGAAAATAAAATAAAATAGTTAGATTATTTTGTTTTTGATCATTTATAGCTTCCACAATGATTTATTTATCTTCCTTGAAATATTGAACCGTAATTAACCAGCAAACTTATTACATCCTATTTATCTTCAGTCCAACAATTATGCCACATGGTGAGGCTTATAATGGAGGAGTGTGGCGGTGCTCGATTACCTTTGGGTTGGGGCAGAAGATGGTGGGCCAACATTGTGGCCAGCAGGCAATGCATGAGTGTATGATGGACGTTAAGCATGCAATGTGGTGCCAGACACTAACTTTACCTCAATGGTGCACATTTTACCTATCAGAGTGGCTCACAAAAACAGGGAAGCAGATCTTATCCGTCAATTTAAGTTCTGGCTTTGCATTAGTTCAAGAGCTTCATCTTAACTAACCAGCTTACAGGTCTTACCTTTCCACCTATACTGATCATCTCCAAACCATTCTCTTCACTGCCATTATCTTCTGCATCCCTTGGTTAACATTTGCCCGAGCCCCCTGCATCCCCAACATCAGCCTAATTTGCCACTCTTCCCCCATCAACTGAGTCCCGTCACCTCATCACTTGCCATCTGACACGCTCCTTTCTCCAACTCTTTTCCTCCAACACTGCTTTGTTTCATCATGAGAGGATGTGGAGAGAAAATGTAATACACTGTTCTCTGGTCTTCAAAACTCGTGCCTGACAAAATATCGTATCTTCTTCATTATCAGGTGTCAAGCCAAGAGCTGCTTTGTGGGAGATTTAAGTTTCCCAATGCAAGAGTAAAATGGACACAAATAATGAAGACGTTTCTTTACTGGGAGAATGTGGGGTAGGGAAAAGGTTGAAAGAAATATATCTCAAAATCCCTCATGGCTGACCATGGGTGTCTCCAGGGTTGGAGGACGCCTGTGCGTGACTTTTTTTTTAACGTGGAGAGACTGGTGCACAGACAGCCACCATATGGTCCTTGACAGATCTAGGTCAGGATCCAGTGGCATGGAGTCCAAGACGACTGGAGACCCTTTTCTGCTGCAGCCTTCATCTGCCTTCCCAGCTGTTGTGATGCTCCACTAAGGTCAGCCATTATCCTCTGCCTGTTCCACCGTTGAGGTCTTGGTTGGATTGCTCTTTGTCAGTGTCCTCCCCCTCGACCTTACCGCCATGATTGGCCCTACCAGGAGCATAGCTCCAGACGCCGTCACTCTCAGGATCTCGGGACCGCACAAGCTTCTCCACCACTACAAGATGACAATCCATGAAAATAGGCCACATTGTTCAATAGAGGCACAAGACACTGCAGATACTAGAATCTGGTGCAAAAAAAGAAGAGCTATTGGAGGAACTCAGAGGATTAAAGCTGCATCTGTGGAGGGATGGATAGTCAGAGCTTCGCATCAAGATCTTTCATTGCAACTGCTCTGTCTCCGACCGGAAACTGCAGAGGGTGGTGAAAATTGCCACGCATCACCGGTGTCCCCTCCATTGAGTCTGTCCAAAGCAAGCGCTGTCTGCGGAGGGCGCTCAGCATCGCCAAGGACTGCTCTCACCCCAACCATGGACTGTTTACCCTCCTACCATCCGGGAGGCGCTACAGGTCTCTCCGTTGCCGAACCAGCAGGTCGAGGAACAGCTTCTTTCCGGCGGCTGTCACTCTACTAAACAACGTACCTCGGTGACTGGTGACCCCCCCCCCCCCCCCCCCCCCCCCCCCCCCCCCCCCCCCCCGACGCTTATTATTTATTTTTTATTCAAATCGTTTGCTATGTCGCTCTTCAAGAGAGATGCTAAATGCATTTCGTTGTCTCTGTACTGTACACTGACAATGACAATTAAAATTGAATCTGAATCTGAATCTGAATCTGAATCTGAATTGTTCAAAAGGCTTGTGTGTTCAGTGAGCAATACTGCTACTTTATTGTCAGAGAAGATGTAAGTCTCACTGTAACAATATACTGGAACTGGATAGAACTGTTCAAAACAACATCCACATTTTAAAAACAATCCATCATTGTAACTAAAAATATTCCACAGGAAATGCAACAATGTCACCAGTATGTGTAACCAATTGTTGCAACATATGCAATTAATTCATTGCTATAAAGAGACAAAGTGTCAAAGTAACTCAGTGGATCAGGCAGCATCTCTCGAGAACATGGATAGGTGACATTTCACGTTGGGGCCTTTCTTTCTAATTTTTTTGCATTAGTTAATACTTAATCCCTGATGCTAGGGTACTGAATCAAATGATGCTCTCTTCATGACTTTAGAAACAGGTTTCCTGCATTGAATTGCTTTGCTCCATTTTCAGAGACAAATTGAAAATCTCAATTACACCTGACTTCACCTTACCTTCCAATCAGCTCCAGGACCTAAAAATGGACATATGGATGTGGCAGACCTCCCGCCTGTGTGATCAATACTGCAACTATGAAAATGCAGGAACTTTAAGAAAGGAAGAGGAGGAACCAGAGGACTACGGGAGAGCTGAGGAGACAATAAGGGCTACCGGAAATTGGAGAAGTCAATGTCCATGCTGCTGGGGTATAAACTGCCCAAGCGAAATATGAGGTGCTGCTCCTCCAATTTCCGGTGGTGCTCACTCTGGCCATGGAGGAGGCCCAGGACAGAAAGGTCGGATTCGGAATGGGGGGGTTAGTTGAAGTGCTGAGCCACAGGGAGATCAGGTAGGTTTTTGCGGGCCGAGCGGAGGTGTTCAGCAAAACAATCGCCAAGCCTACGCTTGGTCTCACCGATGTAGATCAGCTGACATCTGGAGCAGCGGATGCAATAGATGAGGTTGGAGGAGGTACAGGTGAACCTCTGTCGCACCTGGAACGACTGCTTGGATCCTTGAATGGAGTCGAGGGGGGAGGTAAAGCGACAAGTGTAGCATCTCTTGTGGCTGCAAGGGAAAGTGCCCGGAGAGGGGGTGGTACGGGTGAGAAGGGAAGAATTGACCAGGTAAACATTGAAACATAGAAACATAGAAATTAGGTGCAGGAGTAGGCCATTCGGCCCTTCGAGCTTGCACCGCCATTCAATATGATCATGGCTGATCATCCAACTCAGTATCCCGTACCCGCCTTCTCTCCATACCCCCTGATCCCCTTAGCCACAAGGGCCACATCTAACTCCCTCTTAAATATAGCCAATGACTGGCCTCAACTACCCTCTGTGGCAGAGAGTTCCAGAGATTCACCACTCTGTGTGAAAAAAGTTATCCTCATCTCGGTTTTTAAAGGATTTCCCCCTTATCCTTAAGCTGTGACCCCTTGTCCTGGACTTCCCCAACATCGGGAACAATCTTCCTGCATCTAGCCTGTCCAACCCCTTAAGAATTTTGTAAGTTTCTATAAGATCCCCTCTCAATCTCCTAAATTCTAGAGAGTACAAACCAAGTCTATCCAGTCTCTCTTCATAAGACAGTCCTGACATCCCAGGAATCAGTCTGGTGAACCTTCTCTGCACTCCCTCTATGGCAATAATGTCCTTCCTCAGATTTGGAGACCAAAACTGCACGCAATACTCCAGGTGTGGTCTCACCAAGACCCTGTACAACTGCAGTAGAACCTCCCTGCTCCTATACTCAAATCCTCTTGCTATGAAAGCCAACATACCATTCGCTTTCTTTACGGCCTGCTGCACCTGCATGCCTACCTTCAATGACTGGTGTACCATGACACCCAGGTCTCGCTGCACCTGCATGCCTACCTTCAATGACTGGTGTACCATGACACCCAGGTCTCGCTGCATCTCCCCCTTTCCCAATCGGTCACCATTTAGATAATAATCTGCTTTCCCGTTTTTGCCACCAAAATGGATAACCTCACATTTATCCACATTATACTGCATCTGCCAAACATTTGCCCACTCACCCAGCCTATCCAAGTCACCTTGCAGTCTCCTAGCATCCTCCTCACACCTAACACTGCCCCCCAGCTTAGTGTCATCCGCAAACTTGGAGATATTGCCTTCAATTCCCTCATCCAGATCATTAATATATATTGTAAATAGCTGGGGTCCCAGTACTGAGCCGTGCGGTACCCCACTAGTCACTGCCTGCCATTGTGAAAAGGACCCGTTTACTCCTACTCTTTGCTTCCTGTTTGCCAGCCAGTTCTCTATCCACATCAATACTGAACCCCCAATGCCATTTGCTTTAAGTTTGTATACTAATCTCTTATGTGGGACCTTCTCGAAAGCCTTCTGGAAATCCAGATACACCACATCCACTGGTTCTCCCCTATCCACGCTACTAGTTACATCCTCGAAAAATTCTATAAGATTCGTCAGACATCATTTACCTTTCGTAAATTCATGCGGACTTTGTCCAATGATTTCACCACTTTCCAAATGTGCTGCTATCCCATCTTTAATAACTGACTCTAGCAGTTTTCCCCACTACCGATGTTAGACTAACTGGTCTGTAATTCCCGTTTTCTCTCTCCCTCCCTTCTTAAAAAGTGGGGTTACGTTTGCTACCCGCCAATCCTCTGGAACTACTCCAGAATCTAAAGAGTTTTGAAAGATTATTACTAATGCATCCACTATTTCTGGAGCTACTTCCTTAAGTACTCTGGGATGCAGCCTATCTGGCCCTGGGGATTTATCGGCCTTTAATCCATTCAATTTACCCAACACTACTTCCCGACTAACCTGGATTTCACTCAATTCCTCCACCTCCTTTTGACCCTGCTATTTCCGGCAGATCATTTAGGTCTTCCTTAGTGAAGACGGAGCCAAAGTAGTTATTCAATTGGTCCGCCATATCCTGGTTCCCCATGATCAACTCACCTGTTTCTGACTGCAAGGGACCTACATTTGTTTTAACTAATCTCTTTCTTTTCACATATCTATAAAAACTTTTGCAGTCAGTTTTTATGTTCCCTGCCAGTTTTCTTTCATAATCCATTTTTCCTTTCCTAATTAAGCCCTTCGTCCTCCTCTGCTGGTCTCTGAATTTCTCCCAGTCCTCCGGTATGCTGCTTTTTCTGGCTAGTTTGTACGCATCATCCTTTGCTTTGATACTATCCCTGATTTCCCTTGTTATCCATGGATGCACTACCTTCCCTGATTTATTCTTTTGCCAAACTGGGATGAACAATTTTTGTAGTTCATCCATGCAGTCATTAAATGCCTTCCATTGCATATCCACCGTCAACCCTTTTAGAATTAATTGCCAGTCAATCTTGGCCAATTCACGTCTCATACCCTCAAAGTTACCTTTCTTTAAGTTCAGAACCATTGTTTCTGAATTAACAATGTCCCTCTCCATCCTAATGAAGAACTCAACCATATTATGGTCACTCTTGCCCAAGGGGCCATGCACAACAAGACTACTAACTAACCCTTCCTCATTACTCAATACCCAGTCTAAAATAGCCAGCTCTCTCGTTGGTTCCTCTACATGTTGATTTAGATAACTATCCCGCATACATTCCAAGAAATCCTCTTCCTCAGCACCCCAGCCGATTTGATTCACCCAATCTATATGTAGATTGAAGTCACCCATTATAACTGCTTTGCCTTTGTGGCAAGCATTTCTAATTTCCTGTTTGATACCATCTCCAACTTCACTACTACTGTTAGGTGGCCTGTACACAACACCCACCAGCGTTTTCTGCCCCTTATTGTTTCGCAGCTCTACCCATACCGATTCCACATCCTGCAAACTAATGTCCTTCCTTTCCATTGCGTTAATCTCCTCTCTAACCAGCAACACTACCCCACCTCCTTTTCCTTTCTCTCTATCCCTCCTGAATATTGAATATCCCTGGATGTTCAGCTCCCAGCCTTGGTCACCCTGGAGCCATGTCTCCGTGATCCCAACTATATCATAGTTATAGAGGGAGCGGGTAGTTATGGTAGTTATGGAGGGAGTGGTCTTTGCGGAAAGCAGACAGGGGGGAGAGATGGGAAGATGTGGAGAGTGGTGGGGTCACGTTGGAAGTGGCGAAAATGACAGAAGACTATTTGTTGTATTTTACCGGCTAGTAGGGTGGAAGGTGAGGACTAGGGGGATACTGCCCTTGTTACGAGAGGGGGGATGGGGTGAGAGAGCTATGTTCCGGGGTATTGAAGAAACCCTGGTGAGAGCCTCATCTATAGTAGGGGAGGGGTTCCCTGAAGAATGAGGACATTTCCGATGCGAGTTTGTGTGTGGCCATTTCCGATCCGAGTTTGTGTGCGGCCTAGACAGAAAGGTCGATATGGGACGGGGAGTTAAATTGGTTAGCAACCCAGGAGATCAAGCAGGGTTTGGCAGAACAGTTGCCTAGTCTATGCTTGGTCTTGCCTATGTCAAGGAGCCCACGTTGGGAGCACAAAATGCAGTAGTTGAGGTTAGAGGTGGTGTACAACTGACCAAGTAGCAAACCATGTACCAATTATTGAAGGATATTGGAATAGTACCGAGATAGGTTTTGATCTCCTGATTCAAGGCATGCAATGCAGATCTTGGAAAGAGGTGGCTTCTTAAAGGGAGAGATTCAGAAGCACAGTCAGGGTTCTTTATCAGATGTTGCCCTGATTCAGCAGAGAAGACTTACATGAGAAGAAGCCAAATCCCAGCTGAAAATACTGGCAAAAATCTCACCAATGGCTGCCTTTATATAAAACAAAGTAACTCAAATGAACTTCATTAAAAAAGACTTGGAATGGAAACTTAAATGTATTACTTGTGCAACCTGTGCTAACATTTGACTAAATTTTCAACTTTTAGGGAAATTCTCTATCTCTTTTACAAACTGCCATGTGAGTAGCCAGGTTATAAGTGATAGGAGTAGAATTAGGCCCATCAAGTCTATCTATTGCACCCTCCTAACCCCATTCTCCTGCCTTCTCCTCATAACCTCTGACATAACCCCATCAAAACCCTATCTATCACTGCCTTAAAAATATCCACTGACTGCCTCCACAGCCTCCGTGGCAAAGAATTCCACACATTCTCCACCCTCTGACTAATGCAATTTCTCCTCATCTCATTCCTAAAAGAACGTCCTTTAATTCCGAGGCTATGACCTCTAGTCCTAGAGTCTCCCACTAGTGGAAACATCCTCTCCACATCCACTTGATCCAAGCCTTTCACTATTATGCACATTTCAATGAGGTCCCCCCTCCTTCTTCTAAACTCCAGCAAGTGCAGGCCCAGTGCCGACAAACGCTCATCATAGGTTAACCTACCCATTCCTGGGTTAACCTACTCATTCCCAGAGTAGTCCTGGTCGATGTCCAGTATATTATAATCAGTAAGCTAACTATCTTAACTTTCCAATTTCAATATGTATGTAAACATCAAAGACACTGCATATGAGTGGGTAATATCGATTGGTTTTGAAGTTCTTGGTGCCCTGCAGCAGTGAATATCCTTTCACTCTAGAGACAAGTTACAATGTAACTTACAATATTCTTACAGGATTTATCATGGCACAAATTTTATATTACTTTTCTCCTGACCGAGCACTTTTAATGTATAACTAGACCAAGTGGGACCCATTGTGGACGAAGATGTATAAACACTGAGTCATTCAGTTTTGTATATGTTCTTTATTGGCATAAACATATAGCGTAAATACACATAATTGGTGTAGGTTCAAGCTCCAAGATGAATCTGAGGAATAGCTGAACCGGCGCACTAGATGATGTAGTAGAAACTCGACTGGATTACGGATCGGGTGTACAACAGTAAAAACCAGACATGGATCAAATCAGCTAAGAGTGATTGATCTACACATTGGGTCCCTGTCACATGGGAGGCCTGGTCCCCCTACGCAATATTCGACCACTCAATATTCCAACTGTGCAGGTCGGCTCTCCCTCATTTTAATCTTTTAAAAAAGTGCAATTGTACTAACATTTTTTAATTCTTTAATGTGATTTAGGTGCCATCTTTAGTAATCAAAATCGAATCATTAAACTTTCAATTTAGAGAGCAATTAAAAGGCTTTGCAATCACAAATGTGCACGGTTAGGCTGGCAGATTCTTCCCCGAGGACATTTGCTGCCAAGGACTCAATGTCCTGGGATAGCAATCCCATTGTGACGTCTTAGCTGCCGGTGCAGATTTGAAGAAATCCTTCTCAAAGTGGGATCTTGTAAAGCTAAAAATGTTAATAACTTGTAAACTATAACATCAATCAGAACAAAACTGGACAAAAACCACCATAGGACAATTGTGAGTAAGGAAAAACTTTACGTGTACCGTTTTGGCATAGTTCTGGGATAGATAGATAGATAGATAGACAGATAGACATATAGACAGATAGATGTTTTAGTAATATACTAGACCAAGTGGGACCCATTGGGTCCCTGTCACACTGGAGGCATGGTCCCCCAACATAATATTCCACCACTCACCCATAGCCCCCGAGGGAGGCCTGGTCCCCAATACAACCTGTTCCCCAATGTAAGATTCCACCACTCATCCTTTTTCCCAACACAACCCGTTCCCCCAATGCAATATCCCACCACACACCTATAGCCCCCAACTGTGCAGGCACGGCTCATACACACCCTTGGCTCATACACACCCTTGTCTGCACCCTCCCTCTTCTCTCCCCTGTCCACCTCCCCTCCTCCACTCCCTCCCTCACCTCTCCCTGTCCCATTCCCTACCCTCAGTCTCTCCCTCTCTCACCTCTCCCCTATCGCACTCCCCCACTAAACACAATGTCTCCTATCATCCCCCACTCCTTCTCTCTCCTTTAAGAAATCTCTTCTGTAAGAAATCTCTCATTGCATTGGGCGGAGCTTATTCCTACACTGTTGATTAGCCGCTGAACTGTTCACAGCAGCTTATGTAAATGTGATTGTGATTGGAGGTCTGTGAGATCCCATTGTGACATCATAGCTGCAAACTGCCAGAATCTCCCATCATATGTCAAGTTATTGTTCTCAAAGTGGATTTTTAAAAAACTTTTAATTGTCAATGACTTGTGAAATATAACCTCAATCTGAACAAAACATTATACAAACCACCACAGGGCAATGGTGAGTAAGGTGCTGCACAAAATGTTAGCACTACCATGTCGGTGATCTCATGGGGATAGATGGATGGAAGGATTGATGGAACATTTCCCACCACTATGAGCTACAATCCCAGCTGCAATTTTAAAAAGCCCCCATTATTATTCAGCGCACTGAGATATTGTCTAAGTTTCAGCACATTAACCTGTCCTCTCATCATAGAAAACGCTAGTCATTGATCGGGTCAAGCCGCATCTCTGGGGAGATAAACAATTGCCGTTTCAGTCAAGGGCCTTTCATCAAAAGGGGAAAGCCAGCTGATATGTTGGGTCTTGCCCTGCGCGACACTGCATCAGAACAATAATACATAAGTCAAAGGAAAAGCGACTGTGACACACTAAAATAATGAGCTATGGTGCTATTTGGACTGATTTGCTCAGAAAGATGTTGACAACAAGTTTATATTAGCGGTGCAGCTGATGCCAAAATACATCAAGAGGTGATGAATTAATCTTGCTATTACCAATCTCAAAGTAGGAGATTGGAGAGCACAACTTCTTTCAGCTGCAATATAAACCTGGAATGACGATGTGAAGCAATCTCCAGGCACCCACCTGTTTGCAAGAAACTGCATTGCCTGTCGCGGAACCGAACAGGCGCTCTGGACCAAAGATCATTTCTCTGGACGGTCAGATGTCAATCAGGCGGAATTCACGGTCCCGATTGGCTCTTCCGCGGCAGGTACCCGCCCCCCCCCCCCGGGAGGTTCGTCAACGCGCACTGCGTAGTTACCATGGAGATGGCTGGGAGGAGGGGCAAGCGGAGGGTACTCCATCTTTCCCTCCGTCTCCATGAGGCGGCAGCAGGTGAGTGAGGTCCGCTCCGTACTCGGGGTAACAGGGCGGCCCCTGATCGCCAGTCAGGCACTTTCCCTCCGTGAGGCGGCGGGCCAGGTGCGTGTGCGCTCCCGCTCCAAGCTCGGGGTATCAGGAGGCCACGTGTTGGGCCCTCCGGCCGCGGGTCAGATAACGCGCTACAATCCCAGGTTTATTCGTATTCAATCCCACGTCTATTTGGTACTTTCAATCCAATTTTACGGTAAGTAAATTGATTCTGAATGTTCTTAGGATTTAAATTAACACAACTAGTAAAGCTGTTGCCTGGCAACTCCATTGGTAAACCTGATTTAGTGTCGCCAAAGCTCGGCGTGGTCATTCATACTGAGATACAAAGTCTGAATTACAGGAGGTGCAACAGATGGAGCGCTCCAGCGACCCCAGTTCGATCCTGAGCTCTGCGCGGTTTGCATTTTCCCTGCGAGCACGTGGGTTTCCCAGGCTGCTCCAACATCTCAAAGACTTACCCACTGATTTCCATTGTTATCTAGACAACACTTCTTCCCACCCTGCTTCCTGTAAATACTCAATCCCCTACTCCCAATTCCTCTGTCTATGCAGCATCTGTGCTCAGGATGAAGTTTTCCATGACAGGTCATTGGAGATGTCCTCATTCTTTAGTGAATGGGGGTCTCCCTCTTCCATTTTAAACGAGGCTCTCACTACGGTCTCCGCTCTTGCTTCCCCTCCCCATATTCGTAACAAGGACAGAGTCCCCCCCCCCCCCCCCCCTCCTCCACACCTTCCACCCTATCGCTGTCACATACAACATATAATCCTCCAACGTTTTCGCCACCTCCAACGGATCCCACTACTTGCCACACCTTCCCGTCTCCACCCATTTTGGCGTTCTGCAGAGACCGTTCCCACCACAACTCTGTGGTCAACTCGTCCCATCCCACCCAAACCACCTCCTCCCCAGGTACTTTCCCCAGCAACCGCAGGAGATGCAACACCTGTCCCTTTACCTCCCTCCTTGACTCCACCCAAGGATCCCAAATCTTTTCAGGTGAGGCAGAGGTTCACTTGCACTTCCTCCAACCGCATCTACTGTATCCGTTGTTCCTGGTGTTAACTCCTGTATATCGGCGAGACCAAGCACAGGCTCTGCGTTTTGCTGAACACCTCTGCTTAGTCTGTCTTAACTAACCTAATCTCCTGGTTGCTCAGCACTTTAACTGCCCCTTTTATTCACAATCTGACCTTTCTGTCCTGGGCCGCCTCCATTGTCAGAGAGTGCAGCCCAGTGCAAATTGGAGGAACAGCGCCTCATATTTCGCTTGGGTAGCTTACACCCCAACGGTATGAACATTGACTTATCTAACTTCAAGTAGCCCTTGTTTTCTCTTTCTCTCCATCCCCTCCCCTTCCCAGTTCTTCCACCAGTCTCACTGTCTCCAACTAGATTTTATCTCTGTGCCGCCCACTCCCCTGACATCAGTCTGAAGAAGGGTCTCGACCCAAAATGGCACCCATTCCTTTCTTTCCTTCTGGTGCCTGTCCTGCTGAGTTACTCCAGCATTTATGTGTCTGTCTTTATACAAGTGTTTGGGTTGGGATACATTTCCTTTCTGTTATGCCCACATGCAGAGTCAGTCAATTCAGGCTGTCAATTCATTGGAGTGTTTTACTTGTCCATGTCTTTTTTCTCCTTTCCTGGCTCTGATGAGTAATGTTTGGCATGTATTACCTGAACAGCCTGTGATGAGTTGTGGAAAGCTTGGGACTTTCTTTCTGTTTCCTTGAATCCATGTTCTAATGATCTAATGAGCAGTAAATGTTGAAGTACTGCAAGCACATGATTCTTACAATTGTTGGAGAACTGTAGAACACTGGCATTTTTGTAGAGCCATTTATGTCTTTAATGTGGAAAGCATTTAGTGACAGCCTCTGAAATACGGCAAGATCCTTGTATGACAGTAGGAAAAAAAAGTTATCTGTTGTAAATGCTGGTTGTTGTTGCTGTGGAGAAAATCTCTGCTCTTCAAAACATTGTCCTTAATCTTTTGCAGCAGTCTGAGAGCAGTCTGTTTGCCATCTGCTATAAAATGATTGCTCCAACAGTATAGGGTAACCCCCGTTTGATTAATGCCTACAAATGCTGCCAAAACAGTTCAAAAGGTTATTCATTGCATTGGTGTTTGAGGTGATATTTGGAATCTTGTGTGTTATGAATATGTCATGCAGTAAGTCAGGATAGTACATCACGCAGTGGGCCAAAGGGCCTGTTTCCATGCTGCATAACACCATTGCTCTAAACTACCTTTGACATATTTGTCAGATGATCTGGTATTTTGTTGGTTCACATGCTTGATCAATGGTGTTTTATCATTAATGTTTTATTATTATTAATGTTTAGTGTTTTCTTAGTCATTCGTAACTGTCACTATGTCATGTTACTTGTGGGCCGAGCACCAAGGCAAATTCCTTGTATGTGAATACTTGGCCAATCAACTTACTTATTCCCCCATTAAGTTGCGTTGTGTGTTTTGATGAAGTGAGCATTATCAGCAGTACGCTTCCAGCCCGAACTCTAGACTGATCCATAGACGTCTTATTAATATTCAATACTCGTATCCTTGAACAGTGCACCATATCGACCTCGCCAAGAGACTGATCGGGATGGGGTTATCTCGCATACATATATTCAGTGAGGTGCTTATTTGAAATGAATTAATGAAAACATTCATGAAACCACGATGTCCAGGGAATGAGGAGATGGTTAGGCAATCACATGTACATGCAATGCAGCCAAACATTAGCATCTCTTGCATAATTTAAAACTACTAACTCATCAAAGCTATTACTCCATCAGAATTAATGGTATTTAGGATTTAGCTATGGATTTACATTGATTAACACCTTCAAAATACTTGTTAGAATATATTGGCTCATGGGAGGGAACCATGATATTGACAGGAATCCCAGGTGGAGAATGTGCAAGCTTCACACTGACAGTAACTTGTCGGGATTGAATGTGGAGCTGCAGTGTTAAATGTTGCACCACTGTGCTACCCATATCTTATCAGCACAATGAGCAGGAGGAACAAGGAAATCAATTCAGCAGAAGGAAATCAATTTTTTTTAAATCAAGAACTCTTTGCCCATTAACTCAAAATTACAACGGGTATGGGCATATTACGTAGTAATCTGGAGACCTGGACTAATATGAAAAAAAAGGAAGTTCAAACCCCTGTAGATTTGTTAAAAAAATAATTTTGTGACAACTGGAAATAAAAGATGGCGCTCAGCAAGTGAATATCATGACGTGATGATTGCTATGTTACAAAATTGCCATAAATGTAATGCGCGTCTTTTAGGAGAGGATGCTTTTCAGCGTTGTTGGTGTGGTCTTTATTTGATTCCAGCCCGACATCAATATGATTAATGCCTAATTATCCTTCCAGGTGGTTTTTGCTGTTGTGCTGCTTGCATAATGTCCTCACAGAATGGCACCATTTTGGGGGGAAATGTGTTGTCGCCGGCTGTGTGGAGTATCTAGGATTCTTGGCGAGCACCTACACTGCCAGATGGCCCATTATCCTGACAAATAATTTTCAGCGAAAAGCTATTGCATCGGTGACAAATGTCGACATTGATTAATGTGGAAATTGCAGGAAGGGGGGGGGGGGGGGGGGAATCCCACAATTAGATGTAGCTAATTACCTCCTTTACACATCCATTACCATCAATGTTCTCCTTTAAAGATATCAAACTAATTTTCACATGTTTTTATTTCTCTTGTGTTTCTTCAGTCTGCTGAGGGCAAATATGGAAGAATAGGCTAGAGGGAGTGCTGAGATGGAAGGCAATGATTTTGTTTACAATGCTGAAAGCCACACATCAGAGAAGACCTGTTGGACAATGTGGTGCACGGATAGTTGTATTTGAAAAGGTATGTTTGGAACTTGATCAGAAGCAATAAGTTAAAATCAACTGAGTAATTGGACTTTTTAAAATAAATTAAAGAAGAATCCTCATGCCTAATTTTGATTTTATAACGTGTACTTAATTTTTAGAGTGATTGTGGAATTGTTCTCTTCCATCTAGTTTTGAATGATTTGCTAGTAAATCTGAACAACCATAAGAAGATTTGAAGCTTTGACTCAAAAAACATGGACAGTTTGTAGAACAGTTGTATAGATACTTCCTTTCCCCCGATCTATATACAGATTTTTTAGCATATATCCACTTTGGGAGCAATTACAGCGGCCAATTAACGTAAAAACCCACATGTCTTTGGGATGTGCGAGGAAACCCTTGCAGACACAGGAATTATGCGCAAGCTCCACGCAGAAAGAACCCGAGGATTGCTTCACAAACAATAATTTTTCAGGCCAAGTATTTAAAGATGATTCACTAACCTTTTCTATTTGTTGGGAAACAGGATGCAGTCCCAATCTCGGTAAGGCATTTGTGAGGAAAGGTTGCCTAATCTCCTATGAAGATGTTGGAAATACATGTGAAATGAATAATCGATGGGTGATACTGGAAACCATTGATGTCAAAACAGCGTGATATGCAAGGATAATGAGGTTCAATACGATATAAACAGGATTTGTTTGGTATGCATGTTATAATCTTGGGTTCTATTAATAAACAATGTATTGATCAATTTGTTTGAAGTAATTTTATGATTGTTATAATACTGTATATATTACACGTATAAACTTTTTTTTTTGCATTCTGTTTAAAGGTTATTTTGACATTAAGCCCTGTATTTTATTTATTTTTTCCCCTGTGCCCAAGTTCAATGATGAGTAATGTTTGGCATGTATTATCTGAACAGTCAGTGAGGAGTGTTAAAGTAATTACTCTGAGAACTTGATCTTTATTTTACTGACTGTAGCTGCCTCTTGCAGAGACGGCAAAGATGCTTACAACGCTGAGGCAATAAGTGCAGTACTCAATTTTCTTAGTTTATGTGATCATGTGCATAATGGTCTTGGAATGTTCAATGCCCATTGTTGAAAACAAGTTATCTAGAGTTAAGCATTCCACTATAGTGCTGATTGATCATTGTCCATTTATCATCAACAATAGCATCAATGCAAATTAGTTTATGTTGCTCTTGTGTTATTCTGGAGTCTTTACTTCATGACACAGATGAACTAGTGAATATAATTTTTTTTAGGGTTTTCAATTACCCACAGATTTGTATTGATCGGTTGGGGAAATTGGAGTTTTTGATAGGTGATAAACAGCTATAATTGGGGGAGGGGAGGGGTTGGACAATGTTTTTGACAGGTTACTTCACTCATGGCGATTTGTTTCAGATGCAATGGAATGCAGAACCGGCCATTTGTAAACAAGACTACCACACACTGTTCTCAGATGTAACATGCATCAGATAATTTCCATAAACACCAGTCAGTGTAATTGGATTGAAAGTCTCATCCCAGAGGAGACACACACAGGATGGACCCATTCATCTTTGATGGTATGCTGATGGCTGGCATTTTGTAGCTGATCAAGAAGAAAGCCCACGTGAAGAACTGAGGCCGTTCTGGAATGTGTCTGATGTGGAAATTCTTGAAATAAAGGCCTTCTGGCAATTTTGTTTTTTTGGTCTTGTTCTTCGAACAATGCTGTGATGCTGGGGCATAGAGGAACATTACATTTAGATGCAGTTCACTTAGAGCTTGCATAAAGTGTGGGCAACCCATGTTATGGTGGAAACACCCATACAGAATTCACAAATCATACATGACCACTTATAAATGGCATAACTCAATAACACTTAGGTTAAAAGCTGATTAGCATCTGCAGTTACTGCAGATGCTTATGTGGGCTTAAATATTTCTAAATTGAGAGCCAAAAATTAAAGCTATACTTACTGGCCTAGTGAGTATAGATGAATCCCGAGTCAGAGGGCATAGTGTGCCTGAAAAACTGTCCATATTTTGATTTTCCACAATATGAAACCATATTTGGCAATCCCTCAAATAATGTTTTTCTTAATAATAATAATGTACTACCAGTACTACAGCTGCTGGTCATGGTAGGGGACAAGCTGAGATTTGTTTTGAACTAGATAAACTGGCTTTGGGTAAATGATTACTGGTTTGAGATAAAACCATGGTTCTAAAGCCCTTCGGAAGCCCCATTTACTATGCTGCCATCAACATCAAGTAGGTTTATCAACTTTTCCCACGTGGCACGTTATAGATTGTTTCAATGCCCTGGTGTATGCAAATCAACCCCAACTTCCTCCCAAGTAAGTGAGAGAAGTATTACACATACCCTTTTACCTCTCCTAATGGTTACCAGCTGCAACAAAGTAAATATATTTAGCATTCTGCATTAACTACTTATATAAGTCTGCACTACAACACTGAAGCTAAATGCTTATGGGGTGACTGCATATTTGGTCCTCAACTAGAACTGGGCTTTGAACAGGGAGTCTGATTTTGGTGTCAATGCTCATCTTCCAACCAAGCCTTTACAGCAAGACAAGCAGAAAATCCCACTTCACACTTGTTCTTAACCCATATTTTAATTTATGTTATCCACCTTGTCTTGCATGTTTAGCTTTATTTAATCCATCTTCCCCAACCTTTCCCTACACCTAACTGAATCTAAGACTACATACTGGCCCAAGAAGCTTGCTGATTAACCTGAATAATTCCAGCACCTGCAGTGTGGTTCATTTTATTGCTAGGCTGTGAAATTAGTTCCAGTTTCAGAGAATGCAAGATGGCAATTGAACCTGAACAAAGCAGGGAACAAGTGCACACGTTTAAATATTTATTTATTTTAATGACATGTATACAGAAAAGTTAATACATTATGACAAAGATGTAGATATAGGATAGAAATAATAGATTGACATACATGTGCAAAGTTAATCATTTGTCATCTTGCCAAAGAGTTAATCTTGCAAGGAAATTCTGGCCTTGATTAAATAGTGATTTCTGAACTATTCTCTCTGCCGCCCACATCCCCAATTATTACAAGCCAGTCCCTGCTCAAATTTCAAGATTTGCAGAAACAACTAGTCTCCATAAGACTGGTCAAAAATGGATATACTTATCTACCCCCTCATTTGTAAATTAGACTAGTCAGCCCTGGAATTGCCATCTTAGTCAAAATCTGTCCAATATTCTTATGCTGACAATATGCTGAAGAGATTCAGGCTTATATTGAGAGCAAATCAGAGACCCCTCAACACTCCCATGAAGTAGTCAATGGTGCTGCCATATTCAAGCTTGTCTGCTTTGGCACTCCTTGTATATCATATTGGGAAACTAGCTCTGACCTCTTAAAATAACCTGGAATTTCACAGGTTAAGATGGTGATTTACACATTAAAAATTTCAAGCTTTTCAATATACCGGGGGAGGAAACCAAAAGATACATACCAACAAGGAAGAGTTCCGGAAATACAATTTTTTTTTAAACGCTCTTTGGATTAAATTGAATTTAATAATTTTTAGCAGCAATTATATAACTGGTTGGATATGTAGTCAACTACTTGCAAAGCACTTAAATATCAAATGCAACCACATCCCTTGTACCATTTGTAGTGGAATGGTACAGTAGTGAGGATGGCTGTGGTAGAGGATGAATCATCTCATTTTCAGATTCCATCCTTGCATGTCAAGTGTGGTATCTGCTGCCATGTCCTGAGGTTGATCAGGACTTGGTTAAGTTTCTCCATCCACGAATTCCTCTCTTCTTTCGTGTCAGCTGACAGCCAGTTTCTGCAAGTAGCAGTAGCAGGTTACAAGGTAGCATTGGTTTGTGTTCCACATATTGAATACAATTTTTTCTTATGAAATACTAAGTATTTCACTTGCATAGCAAAAGTCTTGTCTTAAAACCAAGTCTTCCTAGCAACATTGCAGGCACTGCAATTCATGCAGATAATACAATCACTGCCTCTCAGCATCAGTACATTTCAATCCTGACCACAGGTTCTCTTCCCCCACCGCATAAAATATCGGTTGTATTTTGCCATGTGATAGAATTGGTGGGGAGGGGAATAATGAGTGCAGGGAAAATAACAATGGGATTAATGCAAATGAGTGGGTTAATAGTGTAGACAGAGGGTCAAGTTCTGTGCTGTATCACCATGAATGTTCTGCACCAACTCAACAAACAAGTGGAAAAACAGGGCAGCATAAACATAAGGTCTACCATTCACCGATTCTACTACGAATCTGAAGTTTACAAAAAAACATAACAGCCTAATGAACTACCAGACAGCAACATTTAATGCCATAAAGAGATGAAAATGGATGCGACGATAGTCAAACAACATGTTTCTCCCATATACCAGGACCATGAAATTAGGTGAAAGTTTAATGGCATCTTTTTTGAGAAGCAGTGGCTTGGAGAAATGTTTCATAGAACCATTGAAACTAGGTTCAGGAGTAGGCCATTCGGCTCTTCGAGCCTGCACCGCCATTCAATATGATCATGGCTGATCATCCAACTCAGTATCCTGTACCTGCCTTCTCTCCATATCCCCTGATCCCCTTAGCCACATCTAACTTCCTCTTCAATATAGCCAATGAATTGGCCTCAACTACCTTCTGTGGCAGAGAATTCCAGAGACTCACCACTCTCTGTGTGAAAAATGTTTTTCTCATCTCAGTCCCAAAAGATTTCCCCCTTATCCTTAAACTGTGACCCCTTGTTCTGGACTTCCCCAACATCGGGAACAATTTTCCTGCATCTAGCCTGTCCAACCCCTTAAGTTTTGTACGTTTCTATAAGATCCCCCCTCAATCTTCTAAATTCTAGCGAGTACAAGCCATTTCAAAATTAAGCATATAATAATGGCTAATCCAACTTACTTGGTAAAGCAGAAATTGTCTCGACAATGTACAATTAGTGTTTCATGATCATCTTTAGACAGAGGCGATGCTGTAATCAGCTCCAAGGTTTTAGGTCTGGAACAGAACTCACGATTGGCAGGTTCAATCTTGTCTGTGGTACAGTTGGCCAAGTTAATGCACCCAATAGGTTTCTGGACAAAATAAAGTTTTCCAATGCATTAATTTCCTGGGATAAATAAAGTTATATCGTATCATAATACAAATGTATAAATTGTTGTGATATGGCCAGCAATTCAAAGTAACTAATTACACCACACTACACAAATTTTAATAGCAGGTATTTGAGCTGAAGCCCAAAAGATGTACATGTACACTACATTCCAAAGCATTCAGAGAATTTCCCAAATCTTGAATCATTTATTGTTTCCCGGGTACACCAAAACCACAACAATGACCAGTATCGTATCCTTAAAAATACAAAATAAACCGTGGAATCTAAAATGATTAATATTGGTGAATTTGTGGATCCCAGTCAAGGCTGAGAACCTGTAATTAATCTCAAGGTCATGGACTGAAGAGCAAATAAAATCTGCTGGAGTTTCTATTCAATGCTCTTGCATACAGATATGGGAAATAGGATCAAGCCCAGCCACGATGGCCCAGTGTTCAGATGCTCTGCTATCTACCAGATTATATAAAGAATTTCAATTTAATAAGTAAAAATATTGCTAGTACCTTTGGAATCATATGGTTTAAACAGGATTATCAAGGGGAGTCTATAATGAAAGTAGTCTTCCATCATAGTCAGTCTTTCACTGTAAACAGTGAAAGTGCAGATAAATTGTGAACTTGCATAGTAATATTAATTACTATTAATTTAAGCAAAGGAGAAATAGATTTCCATTTAGTCTTGATTTTTACTATTCTACTTCATTTTGAAGTGGCAAATCATCCAATTGATTTGGATAGAGTACAAATCTGTAGTGAAAAAGTTGTATGTTATTAATCACCGTGTGTTTCTCTTCATTGGGGTAAGTCCAATAGGAAAGTGTGTTGCCAGACAACACAAACCACCGGCGATGCCATGCACCAAACCCACTCACATCCTCAAATATAGTCTGTGAAAAGAGGCAGTATCAGTACAAAATGATTCCATATTCAAGAACTAGGCAAAACAGCTTTGGAAACTTCTTATTGCGCTGCTTGGTCAACAAAAGACAAATTTATTGGAGAATCCATTGTACACAAAAGAATACTTCAGGCATTGCTGTTCTATATTGACACACATCTTTAAATGGATGTTTGGTAGACTGAGCAGCAGTGGGAAGAAACCAAGTTGCATCAATATCCTATTTGTAATACATTCACCAAAAAAAAACTTTAAAAATCAGTAATTACCAGGAATCCCGAATACTCAATGGTGGAGTGAAAATGGCACTGCAGTTTCAAATATACGGCACCTTCAAGGGGGGATAGGAATGGGACCTGCATTTAGGTAAAGGAAATGCATTAGTACTTCAGGATAACTAATTTTACAGTACACCGTCATATATTTAATTCCAGCCCAACAACAGAAAGCTAACAAGAATAGAAACAAGCTCACATACGTATGGAATAATAAAATTAGTAAAGGTTAAACACACTGTAAGGAACCAGAATGAGAATTTTGCAAGTGCAATAAATAGGGAAGCAAGCCATAGCTCAGTCCAGGCAACTTCTGCACTATGCCCCTGTTATGCTTGAAAAAATTCAAAATAGAACCATACAAAATCAAGGCAGAAATGGAGGAAATTCCAACCAGCTGGATCAGCTACTGCTACTTTGCACAAAGCTGTAGTTTGGACTAGAGAATATATGCAAGTTATCCATTTCCACACACTCCAAAATGAAAATCACAATTTAGTGTAATATACAGCCACTACTGTATGAAATTTAAATATTAGAACAAAGAACAAATTTTGCTTTTGCAAATAGCAGGCAATCCAAAATACATTTTCTAGTCACAAACTAAAGCTGTGATACACAAAGGAAAATCTAATGATTAGAAGCATCTTGATATTAGTTAACTGCAGCAACCTTTTCCTGAAACTCATCTCCAAGCAGTTGCCTGACTTTTCCATCAAGCTTCATCTATAGTAAAGAGAGCACAAGCAAAAATTAATTGACATTTACACCTTGCCTTGCAAGTTTTGTTTTAAAAAGAGGAACCATCTCTGGATAGCTCTTAAGAGACCTCATCTGTTCTCACAAGTTCCACTGACTAATATGCAGCTCAGACATTATGTGAACAATCACAAGAATGAGCACTAGAAGTTTTCCACAAAGATAATTCACAATGACCAGCTACCCATTGAGAAGAGCATCACAAAGTAGCCATTTCCATCAAAAGCAAAACTCAGTGGAAGGACTGATCCTGCGTTTCATGTTTAGCCTAACACAGCCTTTTGAGATTAGTTGCAAACTTTAACTGGGGTATTAAGTTTCATAGCAGCATCAAATTCTAAATAGCTTTCAGAGCATAAATGTTACTTGGTGTTAAGCATATATGCATCTGTGAGTAGCGGGGATGATAACTGGCAACATCCCTGCAGTACACGTGCAATCCAAGGAATTTTAGAGTTGTTGAGTTCAGGTCTGAGGCGCAAACATTGCACAGCATCAGGGAAGAATTGCCTGTATATTTGCGCATAAGGCGTTCACATTCCTTAGCTTAGGTACGTTTAGAATACTAGAGGGGCTGTCCCACTGCAGCGACCTATTCCGCGAGTTAAGAAGAGTGTCTTCAACCTTCAAGCTGGAGGGCACTCGCCTGGAAAACCTCAAGCTGGATCGACCATCAGGGTAGAAACCGCGAGCTGGATCGACCGACCGCGAACACACACATCGCAAAGGCGGGGGCCAGGGAAAGCAGGGGTGTGCTGTCTGAAATTCAGACCCACGATGAAGAGGAAGGAAAGACGGCTGGGTGGGTTGTCTGACTGACCATTGGTTCCTAATCAGGACAGGATCGAGGGGAAAGTTCATCACTCAGGTAGTGGCAAATCTTTAGCATTTTCCACCCAAGGGAGCTGTGTAGCCTGGTACATTCAAGGCTGATGAGAAGTTTGAGGTTAAGGGAACAGACAGGCCAAGAGAGATAAAAAGGTCAGCTATGCCCGTGCAACGCAAGGCGGCCTTGTTGAGCTACTCCTGCTTCTACCCCTATGTTCATTAGACTGCAACGAGAGACTTGATTGTATAATAGTCATATTGTAGCTATTCTATTACAAGTGTCTAGTGAGAGGTTTGCACCCCTCACTATAGTGAATATGCAGAGGCAAGGAGGAAGAGGCTGGTTTGGGTGATTGGCTAGGTTAGTTTCACAACTGCAATTTTTTTTGCAGTTTTGGGCAGAGATGTTGCCAAACCAAGCTGAGATGCATCTCCCAAAAGGATGCTTATTATAGTGCATCTGTAGAAGTTGGTAATAATCATGGAGACATGCCAAAATTGCTTAGTCTTCTGAGGAGGTAGAGGTATTGCTGTGCTTACTTGGCCATAGCTTCAACGTGGTTGGTCCAGGACAAATCGTTGGTGATATTTATGGTTAGGAACGTGAAGCTCTCCACCACTTTGGCATAATTGATGCTGGCAGGGATCTAAAAGAGACTGATTGGTTCAGGAGTCTGATAGCAGTAGGAAAGAAGCTGCCCAGGCAACTTTTCCAAGAAAGTAGGAGAAAGGAATGGGTGGCAGGCATTCTTTATACATTCAGCCTTCCTGATGCAAAGTAGTGAAAATGGACAAGATGGAAAGAAATGACGAGCCCATGATGTACGAGTTGAATATCTCACAGGTAAGCTGTATATTTAGTTTTATGGTCCTACAAGAATCAAAATAACCAGGATGGGGCAGAAAGAGTTAAATCAAAAATCCAGCCATGATTTTAATATGCAAGAGAAGGCTTGAAATGTTGGATAGCCTGTTTCTACTTCTTAGACTCCAGTATTTGGAAGTTGGAAATTTATTGTCTACCCATAATTCTCTTATAAAACAGCCAAAAATCAATTGGATACAAGTCTACTAAATCCTTAAGAACAAATAGTAAATCAAAATTGTTACTGCTTACAAAAAAATGTAAAGTTATCTTTCTTTGGGTAAAGATACTGTCTAAAATGTCAATCACCAGGCTAAATTCTATCGTGGAAGCACTAAACAGTTTCAACAATTGAATAGCTTGGTTGAAAAGGTAATGAGAAGCTCAAAGATTCACATTATGAGAAATCCAGCATGCTAAAAATCAAGAGAGTGATACCACCAAAACCGTGGTAAGAAAGACAGGGAAGTTCGCTGCACAGAACTCAACATATGAAAAGCGTACTTAAGAGCTGCACAATTTATGCCTTCAAGGATTAAAAATTTGACTGGCGCAGATTAATGGTCTCATTCATAAATTGCCCCATCTGATGAAGCCGTGTTTTAGTTAAAAATATAAGAAGATATTAAATTGGCTTCTGGCTAGCTTAGAGCTTTATACGTTCAGCATTCAAATTAGGCTTAGTGAAAGGACAAGGGGGTGTGTGATGACGAGCCCATGATGTCCCAAGTGAAGGAGCTAGAGAGCTATCTTTGAAAGTAAGATGCCAGAAAATCAAATGAACAAGGATTTATGGGGGAGTTAAAGGCAATAATCCAAGAGAGAAATAAACAGTCACATCTTTGTAAACAAATACCTGTTTATGAGGGACCAAATGACAGTAGGAAGCAGCGAAAGAGAGCTAGGGTGGTCTCTTATTGGAGATAAACAAATGGGACAATGTTTTTAGTATATCTTGTACCATGTAAAAAAAAGGTTTGATGTGATGCATTCTGTGGAAACCTTTTCCAGTACCTCTGACCATGACTAATGTCTGTGGAATGTGATAAGGGGACAAGAAAACCCTATTTAAGTCAATGTAATTCTGTTGTTCAGAGAAGGTGGCTGAGGACAGTCAAGCGTCTGTGTTGGTCACTTGACTGGAGTTCTCCCTCCCTTCCATCGGCCGATGTTAAGTAAAGTTTTGAACTGGTCTACCAAACAGTTTGTGTGGTGTCTGTTTATTAAGAAGCGAACCTGGTTTAGTAGTTAAAATAAGTAGCTTTTTCACATCAATTATGAAGTTTCAGCAATTTAGAAATCTGAGATGATCTTAAATCACATTTTTGTCCCTAGTTTGGACCAGATCATTCCTCCAGCTACAACCACCATCTCCATGGGTCAATTTTGGGTCAAAACCCTTCATCTGGACGGATATGGTAAAGGGGAAGTAACCAGTATAAAGAGGTGGGGGTGCAGGGGTGAAAGGGGCAGGGCAAGAGTTAGCAGGCGATTTTGGATACAGACGTAAAGAGGTTGATAGAGAAATCTGGTGGGGAGGGAGGGGTGGAGATAGCAGAGGATGGGAGGCAATGAGAGGAGAACAAGCAGCTACAGATTCTAGAATCTGATAGGAAGGGAAAGTGATGAATGGAACTGAATGAGATGTGGTAGCAGATGGAACAAGAGGGAGGGGGAGGGGAAGGGGAACTAGTGGGAGTAGCGTATGGCGGAGCCTCGGAAAAGAAACATACCGCCTATGACCAACATATTGAAAACTCAAGACTTACTTTGTCCAGTGCAAACTTGTCTTTGCCCAGAGATGCCAGAGTGATTGTGTGAGACCCAACCAGTACAAACCTACTGGCACGTATCGAACTGCCAAGAACAGGACTAGCACCTACAAAGAACAGTGGAAAGTGCAAGCAAGTGTTAAGTGAGCAGTAATGAAGTAAACAACAAAGGTAGAGTGTTAAATTAGAACAAGAATATTTAAGGGCATCCACAATGAGCATGAAGAATAGTGAAATACAAGGCTGTTTTCACAAAACTGTTTAGGTCGAATAAACATTTAATGCTAAGATAGATTTAAGGATAATGAAATCGTTAAGCAAAAATGGATCTAGACAGGCCATGAAATACTTGAAAGGCAGCACTGGATGAATAATTTACCTATGCCCATGTTCCATCTGGTCATTCACAAACCATATATTCATTGCAAGCAATACTGATCAATGGGAAATAAGAAAGTCATATGCCATTCTGCAGATCTCCACTACAAGGTGGATAGGATTACAACAGCTTCCGCACCCCAAAAGAAAAAAAGGTCCTATGCTCTGCAAAAAGACATATTGACCACTGACAAGTGCCGTAAATATAGTGGATTGGGCAGGGACAAAGGAAAAGATAGGCAAATCCCAATCTATACATCTATATGTCCAGAAAACCAGGAACAAGCCTGCTTCTCCATTCATGTGCCTGCTCAAGTACTTAGCGTCTTCTTTCATTTGACTTAATATGACAAATAACATTTGAAGTAAAATTAGTAGCTCATACCTACTCCAATCTGCAGTAAGAAAAACAATCTTAGATGGTTACAATGTTACTACATGGTATTTAAATACAATGATAACCTATAGAGTTATATTATCACAATAGCAACAGTGGTGCACCCACTTTGTGTAGTTAACAGAGGATTCAATCACTGCACCATAAGGTCCAGATCAAAACAAGAAAATTCTGGTGAAAGATACAAGTGAATGGTCATCGTAAGATCTATTGTGATTGTATGATTGTACACTACTGCACAGAAAGAGATTAGATTTTTTTTTAAACTACTAATGCAGTGACAATAACATTCAATAATTGTATTTTATGCAAATGTTGATTTCCATTAACTCACCAGGCGACTGTAAGTTTGTTTTCTGAAAAGGAAAAAGAATACAACATGAACTCTTTCCTTCAGGTGATTGGTTCTGAGAAGTACAATTCTAGAAACAAACCAAAGCATTAGATTCACCATGTTATGCACAGTAAAGATTGCATTTCAGCTTGTAAAGAAAAGTACAATCACGAACAAGGCATGCTGATGTGTTGTGAAGGGGAGAGGTGACAAATCAATCTTGAGGCACAAGCCTCAGGCATTTTCCTGTACCTGGTGTTAAAATGAAATGCTTTCTTCTGATTCAACAGCAAACTTTTAATTGACTGATGCGTTTCCATACAATACTAACAGCTACAAAGTACAAATAGTAAAGCAGCAACATGATCCGAAACATATACCTTTAACCTTTCAAGTACATTTGAACCTGCTGAAGGGAATTGCCAGTGTCTATCTCAGAAGAAGCCAAATGTCAGCTCTCAGACACCTCATCATTCCTCCCAAACACTAATATGACTCAAGATCTGCTGAAATAATGCGCAAATATGGAAGGAGGCAATTTCGGCCCATCACATCCACACCAGCCCAAACAGCAACCCAATTCTGCAAATTCTTCATTTAAACTATTCACCCCACATTACAATCAACATCCCACCTTGTGCCAGGAGAATTTTACAGAGCTAATTAACTTACCGACCTGCAAATCGTTGTGATGTGGGAGGAAAGCAGAGCATCTGGGAGAAAACTCAGTTACAGGAAGAACACACAAACTCAATGCAGACAGCGCCCACGGTCAGGATTGAACTCAGGTTGCTGAAGCCGAGACCACAGCTGCTAAATATATTTTTCCATTGTGCAGTCCTGAGAAATCTATTTAATTAAAAGTCTCATCTTGACCACTTCCTGTCTGCGCTGTATATCGATTTTAGAAAAAATCAGAAAAAACGCTACCCTGTATCGCTGTGATTTTTAGCGGTCTTATTCACAGTCTTCCTCCGCTGAGCCAGCCTTGAGGATTATTCCCATCGGTGAAATTTTTTTTTTTTTTTACGAGTTTAAAAAACCATGAGATCAGCTGATTGGTCCTCTCGTCTATCACCACAATGAAAGTAACGCCCCTTCCGGTGTGGTGTGGTGGGGGTGTGGAGGGGGCAGGTCTATAAAACCCCGGATGCCTGGACATGAGTCAGTCACTCTGCAAGATCGTGAGGGAGAGGCCACGGCTGTCATTCTAAGGCGTGAATCAACTGAACTGTGAGTCTGCAATGTACTTGCAATAAATGATTTGTTAGCTCTTAATGACAATCCCATGAGTTGTTTGGTCTGCTGCCCTGCCTGTGCTTGAAAGTGCAATGTTTTATTAGGTCCGACTGCGTTTAGTCCAAAAGTCCCGCTCATTTCGCATTTTGGACAGGTCGCACTGACTGCGTAATTTCCGGGGAGTGCAGAGGGCCCGCTGATTGCATAATTTCTGGTAAGTGCAGAGGTCACGCTGAAGTGCTGCTGACTGCAGAAGCCCCACAGTGGAGAGGCCACGCTCAGCTGTGTGTAGATTCAAGGTTTACTGTCATATATATGGTGTGTGTGTGTGTGTGTGTGTGTGTGTGTGTGTGTGTGCGTGTGTGTGTGGGTGTGCGTGTGCGTGAGCACGTGTGAGTCTGGGTGCACCCCTTTGCCCATCTCAGGTGACAGTTTAGTTCCCAGTATCCATCAGAGGCTCATCAACTCCCCAGCATTAATCCTCCCTTTCCCTATGGCTGCCAATCCGTCAGACATAATTGTCAACCACATCTCCATTTCCTGCACTTCACTCACCCTTTTTTCGATAAGTATGTCATCTTCCACCCAAATTCGGCAGATCATCCTTCAATATTTCTGCCTCCTCCAACAGGATTCCGCCACCAACCCACATTCCCATCCCCTTCAACATTCCAAAGGGATATCCCCTTAAATGTCCTGTTACAAACCATTCTCCATCTCACAATATCCCATCCAAACGAAGATTTGGCACCTGCTATTTTACATCTATCTCAACATCCACGGAACCAAGCAGTCTTTCTTTACGAAACAAGTTTTGTGCATAGCATTCATAGGGTTTGCACATTAAATGGAACAAATTCAAGTAACCCCCTATCTCACCTACAGTATCTTCTACAGATGTAGGTATACTTTATATCAAATATGTTTCATTTCTTCTT
This sequence comes from Leucoraja erinaceus, assembly GCF_028641065.1. Taxonomy (NCBI): domain Eukaryota; kingdom Metazoa; phylum Chordata; class Chondrichthyes; order Rajiformes; family Rajidae; genus Leucoraja; species Leucoraja erinaceus. The sequence continues at coordinate 16,535,829 of NC_073393.1, read as the reverse complement.
CATGCCTCCTACTGCTGATCTTTAACTCAATGTTACCGTGACAATACCGATTGCATTAGACACTCATGTTCTCTCCATGACTTAAAACACGCTTGTCTTCTCAGTTTTCCATTTCTGATAAGGAATCCTTGACCAGAAACTTAAAATGTGTCTCGCCACAGACACTGGATGACTTCCAGTATTTCCTGCAGATTTTAAGCTGCAAATACATTTACTCCGATCAGCTTAGACATGCATCACACAGGCCATGTTACTGGTGATTATTTTGTTGCATTCATCGCAAATAACAAATTCCGTCATGCAACTTCATTGGAATTTTGCCCAATTTTTTAGTTACTACATTAAAACATTGCAAATTTTAAAACTTCAGTATGGGCAAAAGGTAAACCAATAGCATGCATTTTATGGCTTTTGTCTATTAAACATCTTCAGCATCCCACAACTTTGTATTCCAATTCTAACTGTAAAAACACTCTAGAAACAATCTGGCATAAAAACCTAATCTTTGACACATCTTCAAAATTTCTTCCAAATTCTCCCAACTCCTAACAGATGTACCTTGGTAACATTTAATATTTTGGATGGGCTTACATGCCAGCTTGCCCTCTTAGCGACACTCTAGCATCAATTCTTTAATTTGGCTGTTCATGGATTTAAAGAGTTTCTCTTTTTGACTGACATGCAGAACAATTTTTTTTTCAAGAGTTATTCATAAATTTAAACATCTCTACATTTTAAGCCATATACTCCCTTCCCATTTCTTCAATTTCAGTTGAAGTTTTTGTGACAAATTAATTTACTTCTAGTAATTACAATTGAATGAGAACTTTCCGACATTTCCTCTCAAAGCACCAAAATCTTTACCCACTCATCCATTCAATTGTAAATTCAGCACAAGCAATGATCATGTCTTTGACCCAACATTAATTCTTAGCTCCTGAACATTATCAAAAAAACAAAGTTTAACAGCTCCTAAGGTAGAGGAGGTAGGTGTGGATTTGGGAGAGGACAATGGAATTGTGAGAATTTTGGTGGAGGGGGAGGGGAGTTGGAGAGAAAATGGGTTCAACGGCAGTTGGCAATGGTAAAACACATTGGAAGATTAGCAGGCTACCGCACAAGCAGATTCATGCACCCCACAGCCACAGACCAACTAAATTCTAGCAGTGTAAAAATAGGCCTCAATCCTATAAATACCTCTTGTGCAAGTGGTGTGGGTTCATATCCAACAGCCACACTTGCACAAGTGAATGTTATGGATGATTGCAATATGTTAGACTGGCAAAATAAAACCCAATGGTGGAGAGAGAGGCCTGCTTCTTCACTACTGATGACAAAAGGGCTCTGCAAATGTTAAACAAGAGTAGCACATCTCCAGGAAGAAAGATAGTACACGATCATGCTGAGCAATTAGAGCTTGATCAAATGCCTTCACGTGTCACTCAAATGTTGTGTCATGTGAACCAGCTATCATGATTTTAAAGCAAATAAGTGTACTTACAGTTATTGACGTCAGGAGCTTTTTAGGTGTTAATGCCTGTACAGTAGTAAAGAAACATTAGATCTCATTTTGACTTTTTTTTGCAAACACATCAAAGTGACCTGCATTAATTATTGCAACAGCAACATTTCATTCAAACACTCAAATCTAGATAGCTCCACTACACATCTGAATCAAAGATCCTTAAGTACAGATATATTTTCAATTTATAACTCACAGCACTCAGCCTTACAACAGGATTATCCTGTTGAAAATGAGCTTGGAGCTATTGACTAGCACTTTACAAACTTCTTGGAATTGCACTGCACTTACGGTGTATCTCAGTTTTAAGACTAAAATGGGAATATAGATACTGATAAAATGTAAGACTTGTAATCAACATTAGGTTTGTGGGGAGATCAACACTGAAGGAATGCTTTGCAGCTAGTGCTGGAATAATACCAAGTTTTCATTTTATGAATCAAGCATTACAGCATTATTTATTTGCAGACTAAAATTAGAGCTGCAAGAAATTTTAGAGCCATCAATGGAAAGATTTCATTGCAGTAAATCATAAGATTTGAGTTTTGCCAGTGATTGTGTCGAGGCTTCATTGAGCCCAAAACCAATGAACATAGGTCATATTTTTAGAACAAATTAATCAAGTTGAAGATCCATAAAGTGAGTGGCTTATAGCATGTACATTTAGAATTTGCAAATGACATTCATGCTCCTTGACAGGCTCCACAGCCCAATTTGTCCATGGCGACCAAGATGGCCCATCTGGTCTAATTCCATGTGCCAGCTTCTGGCCCATATCTACACCTTTCCTATCCATTCAAAATGTATTTTTGAATGTTATTGTAACTGCTTCAACTGTATCCTCTTGCATTTGTTCCATATACCCACCACCCATTGCTTCCTGCCATAAAGCCGTTTTTGTATTCAGTTAGCTAGCTCTCTCTGGATCCAATTAGACCTAATCTTCAAGACTAACATACCATAAGGAACCTCAAGTTTTGCTTAAATCAATATGGACTAAGTCTATTGCCTTACCATGGTCAACCTTCTTGGTTATTTCTTTTTTTTTTTTTTTTAAACCTCAAAACTCATGACGTGACCTCTCATGTACTAAACCATACTGACTAACCCAAATCAAACTCCATCCATCCAAATGTATGTATACCATACCCCAGAGAATCCTCTCTAGTAACCTGCCCAACACATGAGTTAGGTATACTGGTCTATAGTTCCGAGTTCTTTTCCATCTTTGCAGCCCTTAGGTAGAGGCACAACATTAACCATTTTTGTCTTCTGGCACCTCAATGAAAATGTTTATATCTCAGCCATTTATGCATTGAAGTCTCATCTCCTGCAGCTCCACACATAAATGATCATTTTGGTTACTGAGGGGCCTCTATTCACTCCCTAGTTCTCTCTTCAATCCCCTATGCTCCTCCATTGATGCACTTCATCCCAGCTATACACGCCCGAGCCATATCATTTTCCTAGACCAGAGCCTCACTTTCATAGAAACATATAAAAATAGGTGCAGGAGTAGGCCATTCGGCCCTTCGAGCCTGCACTGCCATTCAATATGATCATGGCTGATCATCCAACTCAGTATCCTGCACCTGCCTTCTCTCCATACCCCCTGATCCCTTTAGCCACAAGGGCCACATCCAACTCCCTCTTAAATATAGCCAATGAACGGGCCTCAACTACATTCTGTGGCAGAGAATTCCAGAGATTCACCACTCTCTGTGTGAAAAAGGTTTTTCTCATCTCGGTCCTAAAAGATTTCCCCCTTATCCTTAAACTGTGACCCCTTGTTCTGGACTTCGCCAACATCAGGAACAATCTTCCTGCATCTAGCCTGTCCAACCCCATAAGAATTTTGTAAGTTTCTATAAGATTCCCCCCTCAATCTTCTAAATTCTAGCGCGTACAAGCTGAGTCTATCCAGTCTTTCTTCATATGAAAGTCCTGACATCCCAGGAATCAATCTGGTTCATCATCCAGGTTTCCTTCAGTCAAACAGGAACATGCATCCCATTTTCAGAACATCCCTTTGCCTGCAAACAACCTAGTCCAATCAACTTTTCTAAGTTCCTGAAAATATAATCAAAATTAGCCTTGCTCCAGTTTAGAACTGTGGACTAACTTTGGCCTGTCCTTATCGATAACTATTTTGAAAGCTAATAAAACTGGTCACTGGTACCAATTGGCTCACATACTGACACTTCAGTCATTTGTCTTGTGCAATTCCCTAAGAGTATGTCAAGCTTTGTCATCTCCCCTGTAGAATCCACTACAGATTGCCTGAGGTAACTTACCTGGACACTACACACCACAGCAGTCCAAGTCGGTATCAGGAATGTTAAACTCCAAAAAATAAAATCAGTACACTTAAGACCGTTTAACTGCATCAATGTCAACATATTTTACAATTTGCTTGCTGGTGGGTAACATAAGAAAAGTAATAACTTTGTAACTCGTATGCAGAAGTGAAAAATCACAAGCAGGTTTTTCAATTTATTAAACCTCAGCATGTTTCTTCCAATATCAAATTATAATAAATTGCCTATCAAGAGAATAGAGACTCCGAGGTACCATTATGTAACAAGTAAGATAAATTTCATTAAATTAACATAAATTCAGAATCTTGGGAAATTGGGGGTGGGGCCACGAGTTGCTTCAAAGCTGTAGTATCCAGATCAGCCCCAGGCAAGGAGCATTCCATAATGTGCAAAGGAATTATTCGTTTGCAACATGCAACAAATCAACTTTAAATTGGCTGAAAGTTGCACAATATATTTCAGCAGTAAAGGATGCTTACTGTGAAAATCAACTCCAGATGGATTGTTTTTTCCTTTAAAATTATATGATTAAAGTGAAAGTACAGAAAAATCAGTTAATAATTTCAAGCATGACCGAGGAGTGGACAATGGTTCAATTATAAGATGCATCTTTTGGGCTCATAAGCAGCCATCTCTAACACCAATCATGAAAGAGAATCAAGGACACAATATGACAAACCAAATGAAAGTTTACAGATCAGATGACTTGCTTTGAAACATCACCTTGGATCTTGATGATCTTCGCTTTTCAGCAGTGGTTACATTTAAAGACTGAGCCTACAGGGGACAAAAAAGTAAATCAATTTGCTGCATAATAAATTGGGAGTTTTAAAACACCATCAATTAGCTTAATAATTGAATGCACTTTGCTTACCAAGCTGTACACCTCCACGTCAATTTCAAACTTGTAATGAATATCACTCCTGGAAGATCATTAAGATAGATCACATTTTAAAAAGACAATATATCAATAATTTAGCTTAGTGTGTCAATGCCTGCAGTTAGGAGGCAAATTGGTCAGATATAATCAGAGAAATCATTCACGGTGTCATGCAATGAATTTTCGAATTAAGAAAATATTTTCTTTTGTCCCAAAATCAAACTTTTAAAAAATTGTACAAATGGTAAAATGAATGAGAATCTGGATTTAATCCCCAAATCAACATGTTAATCTTAAATCTTTTTATGGGAATAGCATTAAAACCAAGGAACGGGTACAACAAAATTTATGGCACAAAAAACTGAAGTCAAATAAGTTGAATTTTGAATATGTGGCTTTGAATTTTTCCTCTACAAGTTTGTGGGGAGATTTATGACAGTAGGCAGCTAACTGAAACTTCCTATTTAAACAATGCAAGGTTTATTCTTGGAGGGCTCTTCATGTATCACTCCGCCATTCATTGTGATCATGGCTGATCCCCTTGATGGTCCCCTATCAATAACCCGTGCCTGCCTTCTCCCCATATCCCTTGACTCCACTAGCCCCTAGAGATCTAACTCTCTTAAATCCATCCAGTGACTTGGCCTCCATTGCCCTCTGTGGCAGGGAATTCTACAAATTCACAACTCTAGGTTAAAACGTTTTTTCTCTCCTCAGTCTTAAATGACCTCCTCTTTATTCTAAGACTGTGGACCCTGGTTCTGGAATCGCCCCACATTTTTCCTGCATCTATCTTGTCCAGTCCTTTTATAATTTTATATGTTTCTATAAGGTTTCCCCTCATCCTTCTAAACTCCAGTGAATACAAGCCTAGTATTTTCAATCTTTCCTCATATGACAGTCCCGCCATCCCAGGAATCAATCTCGTGAACCTATGCTGCACTGCCTCAATCACAAGGATGTCCTTCCTCAAATTAGGAGACCAAAACTGTACACAATACTCCAGATGTGGTCTCACCAGAGCCATATACAACTGCAGAAGAACCTCTTAACTCCTATACTGAAATCCTCTTGTTATGAAGGCCAACATTCCATTAGCTTTCTTCACTACCTGCTGTACCTGTAAGCCAACTTTCAGTAACCGGTGTACAAGGACGCCCAGGTCTCGCTGCACCTCCCCCTTACCCAACCTAAGATGTGCCACAAGTGTTTAAGTCAGTGGCAATCCAACTATCTCTTAAGCATATATTTTTTTTTTGCAGACAACCTTAAAGATGGGAACTCACAGTGTAATGATGGTTGGGAAAATAATGGTATCATTCTGGTGAGCATCCTTTGCTGTTGCTAGTGGAGTTGCTATAATATTGTGTGGACCATATTTGATCATCAGCAAGAAATAATGCGTGGGCTTTCCTGAAGAAGAGAAGCAGAAATGTAAAATACGTATAAATATAGGTGGTTTCATTACACAAGATTTTTCAAACATAGGTATTTTTGAAGTTAAATCATTGCCATTCAAGCATCCTTTGATCTACCCTCAAAATGCACTTTCAACACAAATGATCAGACCAATCTTTAAAATTGCGTTGTTCATAATTCCTGGGTCAAAAGAAATCTAGAATTCAACCAACATCACTGTGCCTTCACCAGAAGCACTGCAAAACTTGGGCAAACATCTAGTTGAAGAATATTCCAGATGCCCGAGTGTTTGTATGAAGAAGTTATGTTGATGTGGTACATGCCTGTCACATTCACCAGTTGTAATTTAGTTACAACTAGGTGTCACTAGGAGCAGAATATACAGCAAGCATTTTTATTGCCCTCCAACCTGCACAGCACATCTTTATTACATCCTCAGACCTTGTAATTAATTGACAAATACAAGAGAGGCAATTTGCTGGCTCATTGAGCATGTATCCACCAAAGAATGAATATACAATATAAATATTTAGGAGGCATTTACTCAGACAGTGCATTAAGGGTCAGGGTCCATATATACGCAGGTGTGTTGTTTAGATTAGCAACATGGTTTTGCACAGATATCATAGGCCTATTCCTATGCTGTACTGTTCTACACTCTGACTCAGTGCAAATTGAGATTTAGCACAGAAAAAGATTTCAGAGGGTTCAGTTTGTGGAATTTGTTTTAAACACCTGGAGGTTGGAAATACTGAAAAGATGCAGTTGGTTTTCGGAGTAAAAACATTGTTCAAGAAATGTACCTACTTTACAGTATTAAACAAGTAAAGCAGGCTAAGTAAGCTGGTTTAAAGGTTGCATGGTATTTATATAACTAAGCAACAATAACTTTTGATATAAAACAATATTATCAACAACCAAAATGAAACAAAAATTATGACTTTTTTCCATCTGATTCTCTGTGCACTTTATACCTCCCTTACCTTCTTTACATAATGCTTGAGACACAAATTCAGCTTTCAGAGGCAGGTGAAGATTAGAGATGCAGACATCGCCATAGCAGGGCTCAAGCCCATTTGTCAACTGGGCTGCTTCACCTCGGGATCCCGCATAACCGTCTCCTTTCAGCCTACTCAGCTCAGTCAGTAATGCAACACGTTTCTCAGCTTTAAAGTGAAACAATACATTTGAAATCATTAATTTCTAGTAAAGTTTCTGCCAAAATAGCATTCAACAAATTTAATATCTAATCAGAATAGTGCATCATATAAATGCCACAGACTGTTGGCATTACACTATACATTCAACACAGTAAAAAGGTCACAAGAGTGGGATAGGAAAAAAGACAGGTTTAGGGATCATGATTGTGAAGGAAATGCATATTAAAAAAAGGTTCCGATTTCCTCCAATGCTATTTCATCTTGGAAGAGATAAAGTTAATTAATTAAAAAACATTATAGATTTTCAGTGACTCCAGGAGAGAAGACGGTGCAAGGGAGGAGAGGGCGGGGGAGGTGGTAATCTGAAGATCTGAAGCCACAGCTCCCCCTCTACCCTCCAGTGCCCACCACCGCCGCCTCCTCCTCCTTCCCTGGAGCCGCCGACATACTCCACCTTGGAAGCGACAGCAGGCGAGAGGGAAGGGACCCCCATGGTGACCGATGGGGCACATTGTAACACAAAATGCTGGAGTAACTCAGCTGACTGAATTAGTCTGAGGGAGGGCCGCAATGTCACCTATCCATGTCCTCCCAAGATCCTGACCCACTGAATTACTCCAGCATGTTGTGTCCTCTCAGTGTGAGAGGATGGGCTCAGACACAGTGGGAGCCGGAGAGGAGTCGGTAGGTCATTAGTGTTCGTTTATATTTTCTATTTAAGTTTCTGGTACCCCATGGTGCATTAGACCCGGAAGGGGTGTCATTAATGGGCCAGGGGTGTATTGCCGTTTCATTATTACATTACCTTTGTTAGTCCAGAATATCTGATAATCTAGGAAAAGTCTCTGGAACAGAGGGTGCCGGTGGAAAAAGTGTTCAATCTGTACTGCACTGCCAAGAATTATTGAGCAATTTCCCTGAAGATTTAAGCTGCCCAATTTCAGATACAAAAGGAAACTCTCCAGTGTTACCCATTATGTAGGAAAAGTCTCTCCTCTACTATTGTTTACTTGCACAGCATTGATTAATTCCAGCTACGTATAGCATCGTGTCAGTGTTTCTGGCTCAGTGTTACTCACAAGCAATAAGAAGGTGACGCTCTGCTTCTGCTTCTTCCCATGAGCCTTTGCCGTGCTCTTTGTCTGTACAACAATTTAGTGCCTGGCTCGCCTGATGCATGATGTTGTGCAGTCTCTTAATTTCATCGTTAAGTATCTGTAAGGAAGGGGAAAAGAGTGATCTTATCAGTTGACCGTACAAATAAAGTATCCCATTTATAACTTGGTCTTTCACATTAATTGGCCATTGATCTTTCAGAAAATTTCTGGTGATTAACATTACCGTTTTCCCTCGGGGATAAAGTAATTAATGGAATTTGAATTGCCTCTGTAGTGTGGATTGACTTTACGATTCAAGACATTTAAATTTCCTTTTTTATTCTCAATCTAATCCCGGTCATCACCAACTAACATGGATGTATTCACTTCAATTCCCAATCCATAAATCTAATTTGTTAAAGAGGCGAATCTCCAAAATTACAAAAACATAAGCAGCATGAAAGATCATCAGTAGTATTTTTAAAGTGCAGTAGCAATTAACTATGTGGCTGATTTAGGATTAAATTTTAAAATTCAGTAAATATTTGATCCTTTTATTCACCAAGGTCCCAGATGCTGCTTTGCTGTTGCACTTTGAGCAAGATTGTGGAAAAATACCTGGAGAAAATAACTTCCTGTACCTTTATTTTCTCTTTCGTAGTGACTTGCTTTGTTTCAAAAACAGAACCTTCTGCTCCTCCTTGGGTATTTGTCTTGCTGATTTCCTTGTTTTTCCTTTCTTGCTGTCGAGCACTGCGACGTTGAGTTCTGTACAAATCAATACTGAAGATAAAAGAAACACTTCAGTGCTATACTAATGCAATGAAGACACAATGCATTATCTCCATAAAAAAGTGAAATACTGTATATCAATGCTGTGTGTTTTAATGGAAAAAGGACAAGGTCCTTAAAGAGGTGATTTTAAAATACCATTGAAAACATGGAATCAACAGAGATTTGACCAAAATATTTCAAGTAGAAATCATTGATGCCCTTGTTTTCTCCATACTTAACCATTATAATACTTTATCCCATTTTGCCCTTACATAAATTTGCTACTCATTCGGCAAAATCTCAACTCGCTCAAAATTCCATCCTTGCTGACACCAATTTTTAATAATCTCAGTCTCCTTTCAAATTGCTCACTGCATTTTAAATAGGGTAAGAGGGTCCTTGCACCGAGGAAGTTTACCAGAATTAAGTCAATAGGTTCGGTTGGAGAAGTTAGCATTATTCACTTTGGTGCAAACGAACTTGGTGCAGGTGACCTGGTTCTATTATGAAATTATGAGAGAGGTCTGGAAGATTACACCAGGTTTAGATATGGGCAATATTTAAAAGGCAGGGGATGATGATTAAGTAAATGCAACAAGGTGTAAAAATCGAGAATTCAATTCCAACAAGAAGTGAAAAGGAAATTGCCACACATATGCAGAAAATACAAACGTGCTCTTTCAGGACACACCAGGATTGTTCTACAAAGACAGCATGGGACTAAATAGGCCCAGTGGCCTCCAGTGTCATCCGATTATGACCGACATTTACAAGATTAATGCACAATTCTGGCCCAAGACCAGCTCGAAATTATTCCGCTATGGAGAACCAAATTGTCATATGCAAAGGCATTAAGCTCTGAAATGCTTCCAAATTTCAATGCATTCTCTACTTCCCTCCATTTTAAAATGCTCTCTGAAGCTGTTGCTGTGTTAAAATTTTATGAACTGGTAGTGTTGCTTTTTAATTAGGCTTGCTAGTATTTTGCCAAAGGCACAATCTAAATACATGCTGTGCCACTCTTCACCGTACAGAAAAAGATACCAAACACTGCAGTGTAATTAAAAATGAATCAATAACTGGTCCAATAAAGGGAAGCACACGCAAGGTGAATTAAAAAACAAATCCCAGAGTACGAGGTTGAGAAATCTGCAGACACTTAAAACAATATTCCAAAAGCCCTTGAATCAGAAAGTTTCTCTTTAGACCTTGATGGTCACCTCCAAATAACTCAATTGTGTTATGAATTAACCTCAATTATACTAATAATTTGACCCAACACAGCCATATGTATGTTTATTTGCAATAATAATCACATTCAAAGTTAAAGATATACAGTATTTACACACCAAAAGTAGGCAAAACAGGTTTTTCAAAGCAGGTTTGAGAGCATTCAATTTTTAAAGAGAATTAAAGAGAAAAACTGGAGCAGCTTCTAAATGTTTAGTCCAAGAACAAACAAGATCCAAAGTGATTTGGAGTGGGTGCATGTTGTCAGGCACAAAACCCCAAAGTAGATAACCTTGTAGCAACTTTTAATCAAGGAGACAAAAATGAAAAGAGGCCTTTCAACAATACTAACAGGCCAAGTGGCACCTCTGGAAGACATGGATTGGCGATGTTTCCGATTGGAACCCAGGCGAGACAGATGTTTACATCCACCTCCAACCTCATCTACTGCATTCCAATGTGACCTCCTGTACCCCACTGAATTCTCTAATTTTAGATAACTAACTCACAACCCCCCCCCCCCCCACCCGCTATCTCTTCCTCATGTCCCATGGACTTTCACCCATTTTCCCCCTCTCCTTTCACACCCTCAAGCCTCACAATTCACACCTCTTCCATCTTTATCTCGCTCCTTTTCATCTGACCTTTGTCAAACCACTTGCCTATCAAAAACCTCTCAACTGTATAAACCACTCGTCAGGCTTTGTCCTGGCCCACCTCTCCTCCAGTTTTCTGCTGCCCCATCACAATCAGCCTGAAAAATGGTTCCAACCCGAACCATCACCTGTCTATGTTCTCCAGATGCCGCCTGACCTGCTGAGTTACAAAATAGACACCAGAGTGCTGGAGTAAGCCAGCATCTGCAGTTCCTCGTTTCTCCATGTTCATACCATTGGGCTGCAAGCTACCTCAATGGAATACGAGGTGATGTTCCCCTTACGATTTTAAAGGGGCTGGTGTACTGTGTGATCGACTTTGGAAGGAATGCAATGTCGAGTTACCAGAATGCTTCAACATTTGAAGCACAATATTAGGAGAGTGATCATAAATTAAGCTTCTAATCATATATCAGAAGATGTAGAGCTAATTAATATTTGCAAGAATTGATATGCTCGAGGCAAGGCATTTTAGACTGAATTCAGAATAAAATTACATACAAAACAAGTGAAAGGAAGAATGTAAGCATGCAGGTGCAGCAGGCAGTGAAGAAAGCTAATAGCTTGTTGGCCTTCAATGCGAGAGGATGAGTTTAGGAGCAAGGAGCTCTTACTGTGGTTGTACAGGGCCCTGGCGAGACTGTAGAATCCACTAAATCTCACGACCGAAAGTAAAGCACAAGCAACACCAAGCTTTGCCAAACACCTTCTGCCTCGTTTATTCCAAAGCACCCTTTTAACAAAAAATCTCCTCAGAACTCATGTGCAGCTAAGGCCAATTCGTGCCTTTTAACCTGCGGAGTTCTTAACCCGCTCTTGTCTCTCCACCACATCTCCGGCTCTGGCCCCTCTAGCGGTAACAAGCTGTACGATAAACCATGTGGGCATGAAGTCGACACAGGTCCCCACGTAGCCACCGAGTCACACAAGGTTTGTCCTGGCTTTGTCTGGCGCATTGATTTTACAGCCTGATCTCGTTTGGTACTGCAGTGTGGGAGGTCTTTGACAGGAAGTGTTTGTGTCCTGTGACTTCGCCCGCTCGATGAATGAGATTGTCGGTTGGTTTTGACACCTTTAAACATATTACCAAATGAACATTTGCAGCAGTTATGTCCTTTGGCAGGAAGTGTGTCCTTTGGCCATTTCTTGTCAGTTAGTCTAATGTTTAACCCGTCAGATGGGTATAGTCAGGTTTAACAGCTATTATCATAAAAGGCCTTTAGAAATTTCCTTGCAACCTGTATATTTTGTTATGCATAAATTACGTGGGAAGCAAGAGTGTTTCTGTACCAATAGCAATGACGACCCATGCTTTGGCCTTGTCATGGTAATTTTTGGTCCCTCACAGAAAACATGCTAGCATCAATCTGTAGTGTGCATGGTTAAGCATATATATGACCATGGTCCAGGATTTATTGACACAGGTTGATCATACGCTGAATAATACAACCACATTTTTGTTTGGAAGTGGAAAGAACTATTAGAAATTGCATTAATTGCAATGTTTAAAAAGAGTTGAGATACTGTATTATAATTTTGCTGCATGTCATTGTGGTATATATCATGTCTTGATTGGTGAATATGTTTAGTTTGTGACTTTATTTGAAGCAGAAATATGTGAATGCTTCATTGAACATAATTCCGACCGGTAACTACACACTTCGTCCGAGCACATTATCGCACGCATCATGCAAACCGGCTTAAATGACCGCCTAAACTGTCATTTGGCAACTTAAAAAGCTGCCAAAGTTGCCCGGCTGGCAACAGGGAAAAAAAGTTAAGTGAAAGCCGTGCACATTGGGCCTCTTATGCATAGTTGTGTCAGCAAGAGTCCTTTTAGCAGCTTTGAAGGTTTGCACTGCATCCTCGGTTAAACCCAACGGTTTCTTTGAAGACAATTTGTCCGAACCTTTGATTAAGTTGGTCAAGGGTAATAGGGAACCTGCGGCGTTCGGTAGAAATTTCTCAACCCCAAAAATCATCGTAATTGTTTTAATGAATTTGGCACTGGGTAATTTCGGATTTCCTGCACCTTTGATTCGCTGGGCAGGATGCCATTCTCCGTCATGCGATGCCCGAGGATAAGTGAGTTCGTGAGCGCCAAACACGCATTAGTTCGTGTTAATGATAATGCTGGGTTGGAGGCTGGTAAGGTGAGAGATAGTCAATGCCAGACGGCAGATGCAGTGCATAAAGTGCAGCAACCACTCAAGCGACGATTTCATAAATCCACCAGCAAAGAAAAGTGTGAAAGAAAGTCCGCTCTGATCATAGGGTTTGCGGCTGTTAAAATCCAGCAAAACGTTTTCTGCAGACCGAAGTCAAACATGACTGATTTCTGACCGAATGTCTGTATGCTAGGATTGTTCGCAGCAATGAGAACACATCTGGGGTTAGGGTGTAAACGCTCTTAGGAACTGGGAGGAACGACCGATAACTCGGCGCCGGAGTCAATAAGATATTGCATACCCGAAAGGCAGTCAGAGAAAAAGGTGAGGGGCTAGTTTGGCCATGGGCAGCAGTCGCCTCTACCGGGCCGGTCTTCAAGAAGACCGGGTTTTTGCAAGCCAAAAGTTCTATTGCCAGTCACAGATTTTAAGGGATACTAGACCAAGTGGGCCCCATCCCCAACGGGGGAGAGGGCGGCAGTCGTCGCTTCCCGGAGCCAATGAATGGACTCTATTTTTGGGTTGGTGTCGGCGTTCCCTGGAGCCAATCAATCATGCTCACATTGGAGGAGGCAACTATATTATCGCCACAGAATATTGGAACAGTCTGGGAGGGACTGATTGGCTCCTCATCTAATTGCAGATAAATATTGAAGACCAAGCTGGCTCATTGAAAGAGGGCTTACTGAACACAAAGTTTGTCAGTTGCAAAATGAAGATTAATGCCCTTATGTTGCACAATAATCAAAGAAGCGTGTATAGCTAAAGGTGGTTTGGAACAGGTTCAATTCTGCAATAAAAAGTGTATACTGAGATACATCTGCGGGAAATAAGGGAAAGATCCATTCTATTACCTGTAGAATGGTGTACCATCCACTGCTGGTGAAAGATTTCCAGTTTGATTTTGATTCTGCCCAGTATTCTCCATCTTGAAAGAGGAATAGATGGAGGGACTGGATTCCGTTAGACTGTTGTTCAATGATGTCAGTACCGTGGCCTACCCAAATACAGAAGAAAAAACTTAAGATGTGTGACATAAACTAATCCAAACCCAATTCATTACAACCCAGTGATATGAAAAGAATAGCATCTCATATTTTGCTTGGGCAGCTTACACCCCAGCAGTGTATTGATTTCTATACTAACCCCTGCATTCCCTCTCTCTGCCCCCTCCCCCATCTTAGTCATCCTATCAGTTCCACTGTTCGCATCCATATATCCCTCAAGGGCATGTCCCACTGCGGCAACCTAATTGGCGAGTTTAGAAGAGTTTGAAAAAGTGTCATGTTGAAGACCTCCTTCAACTAGCTTCAGGAAAATTGGACACCGAATAGTGGAGAGTGAAGACGACCTCCTTCGATCTCCCTTTGACTATGTTGAAGACTATCTATGACTACCTTCGACTACCGTCGATTACCTACAAATAACATGCTGACCTACTTCGATTAACCCTAAGAGTAAAAACAAAATCGATTTTTCCATGGCGACCTTTTTTCAGCATGTTGAAAAATACGCCGCGACCTAGCTGAGACCTCGAGTACACAGGGACTACTCTCGAGCATGAAGGAGAGTTACAAAGACTTCCTAGGACCTCATGTCGACCATGCTGCGAGTACGAGTCAAGGGCAAGCGCTTCTAAGCTCACCAATTAGGTCACCGCAGTGGGACAGGACCTTAAGTTATCACCTCTTCCACATCCAACAATGGACCATTGTAGGCTCCATCTTTCATTGGCCATCTGTGCCGGCTCAGATTTGTTCCGAACATTTTCATACCTCTAGTTTCCCTCTACCTTGACTCTCAGTTTGAGGGGTTTCGCCCCAAAACGTCACCCATTCCTTTTCTCCTGAGATGCTACCTGACCTGCATAGTTACTCCAGCAATATGTCTATCTTCTATGCAAATGCAAACCCCAGGCTCTTTCAAAATACAATGATCAATGTAAATTCACAAAATGGAGATTACTGACAAAATCTATTGATTTTATACACATTTATCATCATGTCTACCAGCTCAAAACAATGTTAAAATTTACAAGCTGATCACTAAGCAAACCTTAAACACAGTAAAAATTAATTTTGCCTACTCCCACTTGAAAAGGGTATCGCTTGATCTTGGCAACCAATCACGGGTGCACATCATCTACCATTATGCTTTGCTTTAAAAACAAAATCTATTTCCCATTTTCCACAATTGAAGAATGCCAAAAACTGATACACTTTGGCTATATCTCAGATCTTACGCCAAATTCAATATTGGACAAATTAGACAAACAAGATGAAAGTTTTGTATCAAATGCATCTATTTGATTTTAATAATCCACCAATAGAGGTTCAATTTGCTGTGGCAGCATCTAAAATTGAAATTGCCATGTTATACAAAGCAACCAACCATAGAAAAGAGGAATTGTTTAAATCAGAAGGCATCAACCAAGCTTTTTTCACATTGTTGTATCAAAATTGAGGACAGTTCAGAAAAAAAAACCATATGTTTCTACCACAACACATAAACTAATATTAGACACCAAATGGGTATTTCAAGTGTATTAAGCAGATATAGTGGCGGAGGTGAGAGTTGGAATAGAGGTCATTACTGCAAAGAGGGACTAAATGAGCTACTACTACTAATTCTCAAGTCTCGACTGAATATATGAAGACAGATTGGAATAGAGAAGGATGGCATAAAAAATAAAAAATAAAATTGTCAGATCAAAAGCTTAACAGACAGGTGCAACTGTGAACACTCCCTGAAATGCATCAAAAACTAATAAGCTTCGGTTTACAGATTGGATATGCAGTGCCTTTTAAGTTGCCCTGATGAGAATGAACAATTAGAATAGTCCAAAGGTTATTGTTTTTTGAAACCAAATCAAAGCAATTTTATTTGCACTAGCCAGAGCTGCCCAGGTCCAGTGTGGCAAATACAAGGCTATAAACTTCAGCCAAATGTGGAACAGTTATAATTTTCTTTAGATTTTAATTTTCATATTAGGCACTTTGGTGCCATATGACTGTGCTTACTTCTAATAAAATAAAATATAAAAAAAAAAAAAAAAAAAAAAAAAAAAAAAAAAAAGATTTTCTTCTGAATGATTTGTAATAGGAAATGTTCAGAATGATAGTATGGCAAAACAGGCCGAGAGGTAAAACTACCGAAAATTCTGGAAACTTGGAGCAGGCATCTAGCAGTATATGGTCTGAATTTACACTGTAGTTTAATTTAAATAACTATAACAATATATTAATGACCATAGTAGTTCTCACAGCCCCTCAAGCTATCTCCATAATTTGGTAAGATCATAACTAGACATGCAATTTTCTTTTTGAAAAAGTGCTTCACTATAGTTCAATCCTCTGGAATTCAGAACCACTTGAATGGACTGATTATTTACAATTATATGTTAACTAAAAGATCTCATCCGTCACAATGTAATTGAGACAGTTACTGCTTAGTCCTCTGTAGATTAGCAGACAGCCTGCAGTTTTTCCAATATTTAAAAAAAATCATGAACTCGGGAGTGCAAAAAGCAGAAAATAAGTTATTTTTGTAGATATCTAGGCAAGTTAGACCATTTCACAATCCACACTTAAGTCAATTAAAAAGCGGTCAAACTAACAACAAATAGTACGACACGTGAAGGTCTTAGAGTACTTACCAAAGGAGCCATGGCATCTAATTTGATTGATTTGGCAAGTGGAGACACCACAGCTATTCTGGGAAGAGTCAGCTCATCTTTTTTTTCTTTTACCTCATTTTCAGATTTTGCCTCATCACTCTGCTCCTCAGTTTCAGGTTTATCCAACTCTACCACCATGCGGTCTTCAGCCTCAGCTTCATGTTCTATTTCTTCCTTTACATCATCCATGTCAAGCACGTCTTTAAACAGCTCATCAATTATTTCAGAGTTATTTAGCTCTTCCTGAGAGGACGATTCCAATTCTGAGAGAGAAATAAAGCCTCTACTTGGATGCATGGCAAAGCAAATGTATTGGTACAAAATATGTCTCTTTTAGATTACTGCAAAATTCCATTCACAGAAAGGGTTAAAACAAGGCTGAACAATTTTAGCATCCTTCAGCACAATCTTTTACAAATCTGCAGGTCAGCAAAGTCTATATGATGCGGCAAAGCGAACTAGTCAAGCGATGCATACATGCAAAGATTCTGGGGATAAGATATGCATATTTGGATAGATAGGGGCTGATTAGTCAGCATGGTTTTCTACTTGGGAGATCGTAGATTAATAATTTGATAACAAGTTTTTTTGAATTAGTAACAAGAAGGTTGACAAGGACAAGGTCATAGATGTCACCTTTATGGACTTCAACAAGACCTATTAGGCTGCTATAGGTTAGATCACATGGAATCCGGCGAGAGCTGCAAACTAGATACAAAATGGGCTGAAGAGAAGGAAGCAGAGGATGCTGGTGGAAGGTTGTTTGTCGGATAGAGGCATGTGACAAGTAGTGCGCCTCAAGTTTGCAGACGTCATTAAAATAGGTGAAATCGTAGACAATGAAGATAACCATAAAAAATTACAGCAGAATTTTGATCAGTTGGGCAAGTGGGCCGAGGGATAGCTCTGAGTTTAATGCATATAAATGAGGTGTTGCATTTTTGGAAGTAATCCCAGGGTAGTTAAACTACCTTCACAGTGAATGGTAGGGCCCTGGAAAGTGTTGCAGAACAGAGGAATCTATGAGTACGGGTAAATGGTCTTGACCCGAAACATCACCCATTCCTTCTCTCCAGAGATTCTGCCTGTCCTGCTGAGTTACTCCAGCATTGTGTCTACCTTCGATTTAAACCAGCATTTGCAGTTCTTTCCTACACAGCACAGGTAAATGGTTCCTTGAAAGTAGTGTCACGGGTTGATGGGTGGTAAAGGTGGTTTTTGGTATGTTGGTCTTCATTAGTCAGAATACTGAGCATAGACATTAGGATATATAATATTAAAGTTGTACAAGACATTCGTGAGACCGCATTTGGAGTATTGTGTTCAGTTTGGTCACTCTACTTTAGAAAGGATGTCATTAAGTTGGATATTGCCAGTAGTCAAGCTACAGGGATGGGTTGCGCAGGCTAGGACTTTATTCCTTGGAGTGCAGGAGACTGAGGGGTGATCTTATTGAAGTGTATAAAATCATGAAGGGAATAGATAGGGTGAAAGCCGAGTCCTTTACCCAGAGTAGAGGAATAATGAACCAGAGGACACAGGTTTAAGTTGAGAGTAAAGATTTAAATTGAACCCGAGGGACAGCTTTTACACTCAAAGGGAGATGAGTAAATGGAAAAGCGACCAGATAAGGTACTGTAATTGAGGCAGGTGCTATAACATAATTGAAAGGACACTTATGGATAGGAAACATTTAGAGTGATATGGACCAAATGCTAACAAATTGGACTAGCTTGGATGGAGCATCTTGGTCGTCAAGGACGAGTTGTTCCAACGGGCATGTTTCAATGCTGTATGACTCTATATCCCATTTATAAAAGAGCATCAAAAAGAGGAATATTTCTACTTGTAGAGGCATCTTCATTCCTCAAACTGCAACTATATACAGAAATAAATTGCATCTGATAATTTCAAGTGGCCACAACAATGTTCTCATACCGATCTCAGAGATGCACTTTTCATCACTGTCAGTTTCTATATATTCTGACGATGGAATAGTTTGTGGCTCTAATGCAAAGGTGACCTTCTTTAGGGGAGTAGACCAATCCATGGGTTCTTTTCCCTTGCCGTCACCTAGTTTGGGATGAACACATTTTGCAAGGGTTACATGTTACGGGAGGAAAGCAAAATTGCAGTTAAATCGGAGGTATAAAGTTAATTATAATGTGCATTTTTATTCAGATGTGCATCTAAATACTTCAGTGATAGATAGGGACAGTGAGTCGGGAAGAAACAGAGTGTTAACATTTATTCCCATTATGTTTAATTCAAAAATATGGAAGAAACAAAAATGTAATTGACTGTAAAGCCAACACATCAAATGGTGGGTCCTGTAGTTAAAAACAAGCTCTCGTCACTTTCAAAATTCAATTAAAAAGAAAAATCAGAATTAGTAACACAAGAGCATATGACCCAGAGAGTTGTGAATCTGTGGAATTCTCTGCCACAAAGGCAGTGGAGGCCAATTTACTGGATGTTTTCAAGAGAGAGTTAGATTTAGCTCTTAGGGCTAAAGGAATCGAGGGATATGGGGGAAAAAGCCAGAACGGGGAACTGATTTTGGATGATCAGCCAAGTTCATATTGAATGGCGATGCTGGCTCAAAGGGCCAAATGGCCTACTCCAGCACCTATTTTCTATGAAGCAGAGCTAAAATTTCAGTTTGTAGCTTGATTGTGGCGGTGCAGTTAAGCAAGGCAGACACTATGCAGAGGTGTTGTCATCGCTGACAGCATGCAACAAGCAAGAACACAAAACTCTTTTGTAAACCAACATCTGCAGTTCCTTGTTTCAACACAAATCTTACCTTTGTCTTCAGTAATATGTAGGATTTCCTCATCATTTGGAGTGAACTTAAACCCCAAAGTGGTATAATTGCCAGGAAACATGTCCACTTGCGATTCTTTGCCTTCTTTCATCTCTGTCTGTTGTACTGTAATCTCCTTTTGAGGAAAGAATCAACAAAATTTGTGATTTTATGGGAGGCACAGTATCACCTATTTCAGCAATACCTTAAATTAATGATACACATAGAAAATAGGTGCAGGTCAATGTGATCATGGCTGATCATCCACAATCAGTACCCCATTCTCACCACTCACAAGGCAATGCAGTTGAACACGATAGAAAAGCATTTAGACACAGATGATCATCAGCGTAGAACTATCAGGAATAACAACGATGAGATGAAATACAGGAGATGGAGAATCCTGTGACATGGTGTCAAGACAACAACATAGCTTTCTATGTCAGCAAGTTGAAACAGGTTGGTTGTTGATCCAGAAAGCGAACACAAAGCTGCCCTCATCAACAAGCTTAAATAGAGATGGTCAACAGCTGCAAATTCTAAAGCATCCACATCGCCAGCAACCTAATCTGATACCTTCACCACTGATATAGTGATCAAAAATTGCATCAACACATTTACTTTCTTAAGTGTCCGAGGTTTTGCATGTCCATGAGAACACTCAAACTTCTGCAGATACTCCATGGAGTGTATTCTGACGAGGTGCATCTGTTGTGTGGCAACTGTTCTGCTCTCAACACCCCTAACTTGGAGAATAGCGAGCACAAGCCAGTCCATCACGGGCTCATCAGTTCCTCCCATCCAATCCATTCTTACAGTGTATTGCATCAGGAAGGCTTGAAGTATTCTCAATTACACCTGCCACCCTGGCTATTCGCTTTTCTCTCTTCTGCCTCCTGGGAGAAGATACAGGAGCTTGGACTTCAAGACTTAAGAACAGCCTTTTGCCACTCCCATCAGACTTCTAAACCAATGTCATTTCACACCCACTTCGCAGAGGGATCGCCACATAATACTACTTTTAATTCCACACTTTAGTTGTAACACAATTTTTTTTTGTACTTCAGATTACATAGAAAATAGGTGCAGGAGGAGGCCATTTGACCCTTCGAGCCAGCACTGCCATTCATTGAGATCATGGCTGAACATCCACAATCAGTAACCCGAGCCTGCCTCCTCCCCATATCCCTCGATTCCGCTAGTCCCAAGAGATCTAACTCTTTTAAATTCATCCAGTGAATTGGCCTCTACTGCCTTCTGTGGCAGAGAATTCCACAAATTCACAACTGTGAGAATTTTTTTTTCTCATCTCAGTTTTAAATGGCCTCCCCATTATTCTTAGACTGTGGCCCCCGATTCTGGACTTCCCCAACATTGGGAACATTTTTCCTGCATCTAGCTTATCCTGTCCTTTTATTTCATGTTTCTATAAGATGCCCTCTTATCCTTCTAAATTCCAGTGAATACAAGCCCAGCCTCTCCAATCTTTCCTCATGACACTCGCCATCCCAGGGATTAACCTCATGAACCTACGCTGCACTACCTCAATAGCAAGGATGTCCTTCCTCAAATTAGACCAAAACTGCACGCAATACTCCAGATGTGGTCTCACCAGGGCCCTGTACAATTGCAGAGGGACCTCTTTACTCCTATACTCAAATCCTCTCGTTATGAAGGCCAACATGCCATTAACATTCTTCACTGCCTGGTGTACCTGCATGTTTACTTTCAGTGACTGGTGTACAAGGACACCCAGGTCTCGTTGCACTTCCCATTTCTTAATCTGACACCATTGAGATAATAATCTGCTTCCTTGTTCTTGCCACCAAAGTGGATAACCTTACATTTATCTACATTAACCTCCTAGCATCCTCTTCGCAGTTCACACTGTAACCCAGCTTTGTGTAATCTGCAAATTTGCTAGTGTTACTTTTAATTCCATCATCTAAATCATTAATATATTGTGAATAGTTGCGGCACTCCACTCACCACTGCCTGCCAATCTGATCTGGCCAGGTAACTGATGTTTCAATCAATTGACCTACAATCATTCCATCATTCTGCCCTTTTGTATTTGTTGTACAAAAGGTGTTGGGATTTTCTTTAATCTGACTCAAAGTCATCCATGGCCCCCTTTTAATCACCTGCTTGAGTTCTTTCCTTCTGGCTTTATATCCTTAAAAGCCCCACTTTATTTATCTTCTTAAACCTTGAATTTGCTTCCTTTGTCTTTTTGAACAAATTTACAACCCTTTGTTCATCCAAAGTTTCCAGTACTTTGCCAGCCTTATCTCGTCTCCTTACTGGAACATGCCGGCCCTGAAGTTTGTTCAACTGCCATTTAAACAACTCCCATGCCAGAAGTATACTTACCCCAGAACAAATGCTTCCAACACACCCTCCCAAGCTCTTGCCCAATAACATTGTAATTTGCCTTACTCCATTTTAGTACCTTCCCACAAGGTCCCCAATATGCTCTTTGAATAAAACACCATTGACCTGGTCAGATCAATTTCCCAACACTAGGTCCAGTATATTCTCTTCTTGGGATATCTATCTACATACTGTTTCGGGAACCCTTCTTGGATGCACTTAAATTCTACCTCCTCCAAGCCTTCGGCTGAGCAAGTCCCAGTCAATAATGGGGAAGTTAATGTCACCCGATAAGACAGCGATAATGCTTTGGTATATTTTGGTAAGATGTCTACATATCAGTTCCTCTGTCTCCCACTGGCTATTGGGGGGCCTATAGTACAATCCCATTAGAGTGCTTAAACCCTTCTTACTTTTGAGCTCAGTTGAGTAACCAGATATTTGTCTGCTTGCTTTATTTGTTATATCAAAGACATGCTTGTACAATTCCCCACATTACAAGCTAGATGCCAGGAGCTGTGGGTGTGCCAGCCCATCTGATGAGACATGGATAGTCCTAAGGCTTTTTTGCATCCAATGCAATTACACATTTCTTGGCACTGGGATGGCTCAAGATAACTGGCCTGGCTTAAGATAACTGGCTTGAGAAGGGAGAATCCTCACAAGGTTGAAAACAATCATTTACTGGAATGCACTCAAGCATCGGCAATGTTTTTGCTTCAATTTTTGCATATGTGCTGGAATATAGCATTGACGAGGAAGATAATCAAGGGGAACTGGCTCCTTTGGTTAAACAGGCCTCTGCCATTCATAACAGGATGCAACAGCAACAGCAATAGTGTGTGTGTGTGCGCTGCTGTGGTGAACACTTACTGCTCATCACTAGCAGTGCCATTGAAGCCTCATCAGGTTGACAAATAATGACTGAACCATTGAAAGTGGAAATACCAGTGGGGAAAACAATTCTGTTGAATAACATCCCCCACCTATATTCTTCTAGAGGGAATAAAGTTCATTGTCCCTTACCTCAAGAGTTTCCTCACTTCCTGTGCAGGTCCTGGATGTTTTCTTTTTTACCCAAGGATTCTTCCCCTCAGTCTTGCCCCGAAGCATTGCTAGCTCCCGCTCGCGCTCCTAGAGACAGGAAAGCCAAGGTGTCAATGCATAGAATCAGAAACCCATCCACCACCCCATGTTCAGCAAAGAACAAACAGCAAGCAAATAAGTAATCTTTTACATTACAAGATGCCAATTAATCCTGGTCTTGCTTTCAAAACACACGACATATTACCAAGAGGAAAAAAAGTTTACATTGAATTTTGCACGTTACCTATTCTTAGGGGATAACTAGGGGATGACAGAAGAGCAGTTCTTTGACTCAGCATTCACAAATGAAATCAGCAGGGAAAATGTAGCACGTACAATGTATATGTTTTTTTTTGTCCTTTGACAATAGGCTCTAGTTAATATGGGCCCATTAAATGACTAGTATGGCAAGCAAAGAAAAAAAAAAAAAAAAAAAAGCAGACATCGAGCCAAGAACTACATAATGCACACCGTTGTACACCGCAAGACTCCCATCTATAAAAATCTTTAGTGTCAGTGTTAGAAATGTAATAAAAACGTACACCCATGAACAAGTATGACTAACTTTAAAAGTAAAAAAAATTTCCAAACAGAACACTCCTACTTAGTTGAACCGTCCACTTGATAATTTGTACAAAATATCATCAAAATTCAAAAGCACCAGAGCCTGGGCAATTTCCCTGGGCTGGCTGCAGGGAATTACTATTGATCCTCACACCATGTAATCAGGCGGTAAATGAGACCCAGGGGACATACTGCAAAGACCCAGCCCAAACATGGTATAAGGTTTTGGACAGAAGGCAAAGCAGAGGGCAGAACTTTTTCACCTAAGAGGCATTTTAAATATCTTTGACACTAGATGAAATTATTTGCATTTCGTTGTCTCTGTACTGTACACTGACAATGACAATTAAAATTGAATCTGAATCTGATTTGTTTTTATTGTTATTAAAATTGATGTTGCAAAAAAATCAAAAACAAATAAAAAATATTGTCACTCTCTCAGGTCTGGAATTGCCATCAAAATGAACGGTTCTTCAGCATTACACTTCAGATTGCCTTGACAGTACAGCGTCAGTCTGCTGCTGTGCCATCTGCTGATCAATGCATGCCGACTGTCCATGCATCTGTTCAACTCCAGGACTGGTGCATAAATAGCCACCATGCCCTCAAAAAAAAAAAACGGCGAGTCAGCAAGTCTCATCCTGAAGAGTTGTATTGATTGTCCAACTTTTCTTGTCCCAACAATCGCTCTTCAGTTATTGCTCACTCTTTTTGGAGTTGTAGTCATTCCATTACAATCCTCAAATTTTTAACGTTTATCATCTTCTGAAGTCAGCCTTTCAATTTATCCACAACGTTTAGTCCAATTTTCTATAAAAGTTACAACTTTCCATAAAATTGTGATATCACTGTACTCAGTCTTACCTTAATTGATAAACTTAAATTCATTTCAATCAATGTTTTGTTAGAATTTTCTCATTCATTTGCTAGTTAAAAAGGCTTGCATCAAAAAGATTCTAGTTAAAATTTCCATTCAAGTTTACTTCGCCTGCTCAATTAACAGCTTTTTAAAAAAAGTCAGAAGACAAAGCAGTCCACAATCTCACCCAATTCCTCAAAAAAAGTTAAGATCATTTCATCAACACCCTCATTCATCGCTTCGAGCAAGACTTGCAATACCAGGCATCTCAGCTCCATTTGACAAAGTCTGGCTCACTCCAAATCAATCCCATCTCAAAGTTAGCAAGCAAGTCATCCAACTACCACCTTGTCTGTTCTCGCCAAAACGGAACTCCAGTTCATCTCAATCCCATAATAGTTTCTTTTGAGCTTCAATAACATTGCATTTCCCAAGTTCAGGTAAAGGCAAGCTACTGCTAGCTTGTTGCAAGAAAAGTCTGTTAATTTAGCAATCTCGGGATTTTGGTAATGCCGGACTATTGGATGTTGTTTCTTTTATTACCCCAACACACAATGTACAAAAAGGAATTCGGTATTAGAATAAAATTTCCGAGGAACCTACTTTAAAGCAAGTGCAGGAACCATAGTTCCTGTGAGCTAGATGCCAAACCATCAGGGTTTCAAAGTATTCAGATAGCAGATTATTAAAGTCTTATTGTACACATTATCATTCACATCACTCAGCCTTGCTTAATTCTTCACCATCAAAAATAACCATGTTTAACCTTTCCTTTATTTACCTCCTCAGTTATTCCTTCATGGGTCCAATCCCAAATTTGGGAATTCTGCAATTCAAACACTTATTCAAGTTGTGGTTCATTAAGCCGGTTTACATTTGTGTTAATAAATCAAGATATGAAGTTTACCCTTTTTATCCGAATAACATGAGAGGCACTGGGAGTAGAGTTCTGAAACAGCATTGCCTGAATGGCTTTGGTATTTGGAGTTACTTCAGGGCTGAGGAAGTTTCCCATTTGTCCTTGGTTCTGTTTCTCATGATTCATCTCTTCAAATTTGTCTCGAACTGCTTGCACAACAATGCTACCTGTATTTCAATAAAGAAAGAATAGATTATAATTGATTAAAAAGTGGTCTTTATTCACATGATCTGGAAGTATTTTTTTTAATTTCATAGCTTAACTTCATTGGGTTGTATACAAAAAATGATAACTAGCCAGAACAAGCTACACTGCCGGTAAATGATCTCCATCTGCTACTCCTAAAAGTTATGTATCCAATCCAGAACTATAAAATGCTTAGCTAATATTTTTACATTGCCTCCATTGCCTTAGCATTTAAGTTCCTGGGAACCATAATCTCCAAGGACCTTAAGTGGGGGGTTACCATCGACTCCACAGTCAAAAAGGCACAACAGAGGATGTACTTCCTGCGGCAGCTGAGGAAGCACAATCTGCCACAGACAACGATGGTCGAATTGTACACGGCCATCGTAGAGTCTGTTCTCACTTTCTTCATCATGGTCTGGTTTGGCTCAGTCTCCAAGCACGACACATGGAGGCTGCAGCGAATCGTCCGATCAGCAGAGAAGATTATTGGCTGCAACCTTCCCTCCATTGATGGTACACTGCAAGGGCCAGGAAGCAAGCGGGCAAAATCATCTCTGACCCCTCTCACCCTGGCCACAAACTCTTTGAATCACTTCCCTCTGGAACTCGACTCTGGAAGGCGACTCCGGACTGTCAAAGCTGCCACAGCCAGACATAAAAATAGCTTTCATCCACGAGTAGTTGCTCTACTCAACAGCCAAAAATCTGTAGCCTGCCTTTGATCTGGTATTTTGTTGGTTCACATGCTTGATCAATGGTGTTTTATCAATTCAATTCAATTCAACTTTAATGTCATCGCACAAATACAAGTACGAGTACAACAAAATGCAGTTTTGCATCTCGTTGTACTCATACTTGTATTTGTGTGATGACATTAAAGTTGAATTGAATTGAATTGATAAAACACCATTGATCAAGCATGTGAACCAACAAAATACCAGATCAAAGGCAGGCTACAGATTTTTGGCTGTTGAGTAGAGCAACAACAATTAATGTTTTATTATTATTAATGTTTAGTGTTTTCTGAGCCATTTGTAACTGTCACTGTATGACACGTTGTTAGTTGTGGGTGGAGCACCAAGGCAAATTCCTTGTATGTGAATACTTGGCCAATAAACTTACTTATTTAACAAAATCACATTATAGATGTATATACATGCAATATCATGCCCAAAGCAAGATCAATAGCTAGTTTCTTAAGATTGGTCAGGGGATACATTTTGGCCAGGACTTCATATCTCTGTACACTTTTACAGAGAGTAAAGCAGACGAGGACATAGATATTGTCTGTAGCACTCCACCAATCCAGCCTTTATGGTAGAGCGGCCGGACGGAAGCCACTCCTCAGTAAGAGGCACATGACAGCCCGCTTGGAGTTTGCCAAAAGGCACTTAAAGGACTCTCAGAACATGAGAAACAAGATTCTCTGGTCTGATGAAACCACGATTGAACTCTTTGGTCTAACATAGAGAAGCAGGAGTAGGCCATTCAGCCCTTCGAGCCTGCACTGCCATTCAATATGATCATGGCTGTAAACCAGGCACCTGTAAACCTGGCCAATACCATACCTACGGTGAAGCATGGTGGTGGCAGCATCATGCCCTGGGGATGTTTTTCAGCGGCAGGAACTGGGAGACTAGTCAGGATAGAGGGAAAGATGAACGGAGCAAAGTACAGAGAGATCCTTGATGAAAACCTGCTCCAGAGCGTTCTGGACCTCAGACTGGGGCGGAGGTTCACCTGCCAACAGGATAACGACCCTAAGCACACAGCCAAGACAACGCAGTAGTGGCTAAGTGACAAGTCTGGAAATGTCTTTTGAGTGGCCCAGCCAGAGCCCGGACTTGAACCCGATCGAACATCTCTGGAGGGACCTGAAAATAGCTGTGCATCGATGCTCCCCATCCAACCTGACAGAGCTTGAGGGAATTTGCAGAGAAGAATGACAGAAATTACCCAAATACAGGTGTGCCAAGCTTGTAGTGTCATACTCAAGATGACTTGAGG
This sequence comes from Leucoraja erinaceus, assembly GCF_028641065.1. Classification (NCBI taxonomy): domain Eukaryota; kingdom Metazoa; phylum Chordata; class Chondrichthyes; order Rajiformes; family Rajidae; genus Leucoraja; species Leucoraja erinaceus. The sequence goes on along the minus strand of NC_073393.1, from coordinate 16,508,126 downwards.
CTGTAATCGCTGCCAAAGGTCCTTCAACAAAGTACTTAGTAAAGTGTCTGAATACTTACATAAATGTGATATTTGTTATTTCTTTTCAATTACTTTGCAAAAATTTCTAGACACCGGTTTTCACTTTTTTTATTATGGGGTATTGTCCATAGATTGATGATTAAAAAAAGTTTAATCCATTTTAGAATAAGGCTGTAATGTAACGTAACAAAATGTGGAAAAAGTGAAGGGGTCTGAATACTTTCTGAATGCACTGTATCACCATATAGCAAGGACTATACAGCTACAAATTGGTCTTCTGTCTCCAACTTGAGCCAGAAACCAGACTCCCCATTCTCCACGAGGATGTGACAGTGCGCCTGATGTCCAATATAAAAATAACTGGTTGAAACAGAGATCTGGCATTATCCTTGAACACAAAACTAATTGTTCAAGTTAGCAACATTTCAGAGCTGGGAAAGATTGGCGATTCACGAATAATAAGGAGCTTTTAAAGTTGTAGAGAAACAGGGGAGGCCAGGGTGTGGGAAATCCTAAAGAATGACAGTGATAGTGAACAGCAAGAAAAGATTGAATAACTAAAGTGGCAGGTGGTATGCACCAGCTAGCTAAGAATGGCAAAGGCTAAGTAATTAGAGGCCACATCTATTGAAATAATATTTGGCTTGGAAATAAAATCCAATAGAGAAAAGAAATGCTAGAAAGACAAGATAAGGCTTGAATGGACGCTCACCTGAATTCATTGGATTGGATTGTATTCAATTTATTGTTATTATCTCATAAGAGACAACAAAATTGATTTTCCTTACAATCAAGTAACATAAAATAAATAATGAATAAATAAAACTTTTTTTTTTTTTAAAGCACAACCTTCTGGATTATGAATTTAGTATTGGGCCATATCATAAAATGAAGGGCACTTCCATTAAGGAATTGATGGATTAGTATTAGAGGCTGAAGACAGGCACAGCAGAGTGGGGGTAATATTAAATTGTACAACCACAATTCAGGGTCATATTTATAGAACGACTAGAGGTTATGCAAACCAGTAATCAATCTATATGTTTACAAAATATCATAATAGTAAGACAATAAGTCAAGCAGAGCACACTTACTTGAGATTAATGAAGTTTTCACATCCATAGAAGGCATGACGGTTTGATCTGTAGTCTCTTTTCTGGCCTGTTTCCACAAAAGAGTGTTAAAATCTAAATATTTAATGTGGTTCATTTGGAATTTTGCAACAAATAGGGATGCTAACGGGTATGTAGCTCAAAAGTTAATTGATTTGTAAGAAGTACAACAACATTCCTCGAGAAGCATCACAAAGCAATCCCAGGTGTACAAGCCTGGGGGACTTGCCCGATCCCAATAAATAGTTTTAATTCCTCAAGGTTCATATGCAAGGGATTAATTTGCTTTGTTGCTAATGTACAAACTGCAGATTGCACCATTTGTATTGTTAGTGCTTTTATTGTAACAATTCGTCCTCGGGTACCTGAAAGAATCTTAAAATCTGGGTACTACACAAAACAGGTCACTAAAAGCTTGAAAAGATAATTTAAGAGGCAGAGATATTAAACTGTTTAAAATGATTGTTTGGTGCAGTAGGGTAGAAGGTTGAAGAGATCCCAGAATTTCAGGCATTTGCAGCTGAAGACAGTTGCTAATGATGGATTCAGTTAAAATAAACAGAAGGACAGTCAAGTGACCAGAACTGGAGAATGCAGATTAGCAAGGGCTAGTTTGGAGATGGAAATTGGAGGGTTGGGATGAATTCGGAAATAGAAGACAATTTAAAAATGTCATGGCCAGATTGTAGCAAGACATGATGGTCAGAGAAGGGAGAAGAGTAGCAAGGTAATATGGCAAGAATATCCATGATGCAGCCAGTGCGGGTGACAGAAGAATATCTTGTGACGAAAACCAAATTAAGGGCATGGTATTATCATTTAGGTTATTGACAAGGGCAATTGATTGATAGAAATACATGGTTACAGTATTATGGCCCATTCAGTTTCTGCCAGCAGTTACACTGCAGCTTTAAATTCTTTACATTCTGATATTTATACAGCTTTCTCTTTTAAACAATTGAAGCGGCCTCCACAAATAATCCTGGCATTGTATTCCACACGCTAATCACTGTCATTTTGATTCTATCACCAATCACATAGAACAGCGCAGGAACATCCACTTTGTATCTCCAAGCTCTTAACACCTATGTTGATGAGAACAGTTCAACTGCTTATTCCTTTCATGATTTCAAATGTTTCTACCAGACTTCTTGACAGCCTCGTATTCCAAAAACAACAGTTATTTTCAGTAGATCGCCACGATTCAAGGACCAATTGAATTACCTTCTTAATAGCTGGTCTGATGAGATCATTCTTCCAGGCGTTGATCATTTCTGCTGGAGAAGCCATTCCATATTTTGTGTCTGAAGGTAACCGTGCATTGGAGAGAAGATCTAAATAGATGGTGTATGTCATTACAATCATCTTCTTACAATAGCTGTGCCACTGTTGCTTATACAATGATATTTATAAACATGATATAGCTAGCTTCCTAACTTACAAAGATATCCTGTTTCAAAGTAAGGCACAACACATACCATCAGAACACAATTCTTTCTTCTGTTCAGCTAGTCTTCGAAGCCGTGATTGCACCGAGGGAACCATGGGAGTGTCTGGCTTGACTTCATGCTCAAGGTTTCTAAACTTTGATGACATATGAGATTCCACAGGATTAATGTTTTCCATCTCTTCATCCAAGGACAAAGGCGTTTGACTCTTTAGAGAATCTAGAGACGATGCTGGAAGGAGTAAGGTGGTGTACAATATGGGTTTAAAATAAACAATTCCATTTAAAAATCAAATAAAACACGCTGGAATCCCTTCTCCCTCACCCAGCCGCTTTCGCCAGTTATCTTACACTACACATAATCTCTGGTTATCAACATCCCTGTTGCTATATTCATTTCCTCTCAAAAACAAAACCTTCTGAAAAACATCCGCACAACTGCCCCTGCTCAGTAAGAACAACCCCAGACTCTAGTTTCAAGAAAACTGCACCACTGAAATGAACTGAAGTGTGTGGTGCCCAGTAATGCTTAATTCTACAGATGTTTTTAAGAATAGCATCAAAGTTTTGATTTTGTATTCCGTTCTTCTTAAACCATTACTGTAGGAAAGAACTGCAGATGTTGGTTTAAACGTGACAAATAGGCAGACTGGAATAGCAGGACAGGCAGAATCTCTGGAGAGAAGAAATAGGTGACATTTCAGGTCGAGACCCTTCTTCAGACTGATGTCAGGGGAGTGGGCGGCACAAAGATAGAATGTAGATATAGAATGCTGGAGTAACTCAGCGGGGCAGGCAGCATCTCTGGAGAGAAGGAATGAGTGATGTTTTGCGTCGAAACATTTCTTCAGAGATAGAATGTAGTCGGAGTCAGTGAGGCTGGTGAGAGAACTGGGAAGGGAAAGGGGATGGAGATAGAGGGAGAGCAAGGGCTATTTGAAGTCATAGAAATTAATGTTCAAACCGCTGGGGTGTAAACTACCCAAGCGAACTACGAGGTGCAGTTCCTCCAATTTGTGCTGGGCCTCACTCTGACAATGGAGGAGGCCCAGGACAGAAAGATCAGATTGGGAATGGATGGGGGAGTTAAAGTGCTGAGCAACAGGGAGATCAAGTGCTGAGCAACCAGGAGATCAGGTTGGTTAAGGCAGACTGAGTGGAGGAGTTCAGCGAAACAATTACCGAGCCAGTGCTTGGTCCCGCTGATATGCACGAGTTGACGCATGGAACAGCGCATACAGTAGATGAGGTTGCAGGAGGTGCAAGTGAACCTCTGCCTCACCTGAAAAGACTGTTGGGGTCCTTGGATGGAGTCGGGGGGGGGGGGGGGGGGGGGGGGGGGGGGGGAGGTAAAGGGACAGGTGCTGCATCTCCTGCGGTTGCAGGGCAAAGAACATGAAAGGGGTGGAGATGGGAAGATGTAGCCAGTCGTGGAATCCCGTTGGAGGTGGCGAAAATGTTGGAGGATTATATGCTGTGTGTAGCGGCTGATGGGGTGGAAGGTGAGGATAAGGGCGACTCTGTCCTTATTACGGATGGGGGGGGGGGGGGGGGGGTAGAGAGAGCAAGAGTGGAAGAGCTGTGGGATATTGAGGAGACCCTAGTGAGAGCTTCATCTTTAATGGAAGGGGGGGAAACCCCCGTTCCCTAATGAATCGGAGATGTCCTCATTCTTTAGGAAATGGGGGTTTCCCCCTTCCATTATAGACGAGGCTCTCGCTAGGGCCTGCTCGATATCCCACTGCTCCCCCATCCGTTACAAGGACAGAGTACCCCTTCTTTTTTGTGTCTACCTTCTTAAACCATTGTTTTGACACCTTCAAAAAAAAGAATAAACATATTTTGGCCTCTACCTCTATTTATTTTACATTCAGAGGGTTTGCTAGTCGAAGAGATTTTCAGGTCTTTAAATAAGTTGCCACATTACAAAAGCGCTAAAAACATAGGGTTCTTGAAATAAGCTCATGCCAACAGAGCTCTTCACTTAGAACTCACTTTTACAAAATGAAATTTCACAAATGTCTTTCCCACAAGAAAGATTTTTTTCCAATAAAAGGTATCTGCTTCTTGGAGACATAACTAATAACAAGCACAAAGCAATGATGATAAAGTTGCCTTAGAGCAACATGTATTTTTAGAGAAACAAGAAACTGTAAAAAAAAACTAAAGGGTTGGATCGGATGCGGTAGATGAGGTCAGTGGAGGTGCACATAAACCCGTCTCACTTGAAAGGATTGCTGGGATCCCTGGTAGGAGGCAAGGGAGAAGGTATAGGGACCCATACCTATAGGGAGGCATGTAGACACAAAATTCTGGAGAGGAATGGGTGACATTTCGGGTCGAGACCCTTTTTCAGACTGATGTCAGGGGAATGGGCGGTACAGAGATAAAATGTAGCTGGGGACAGTAAGAGTAGTAAGAGAACTGGGGAGGGGGAGGGGATGGAGAGAGAGGGAAAGCAAGGGCTACTTCAGGTATGGAGATGTCTATTTTTTATCTTCCAGTTCAAATGCAACACATGGCTTAAAATGTTCTTAAAAGGGAGTGATAGATTTTTCAATTTTTCCATGCTGGGACTAAAAACAAGTTTGTAAATAGGAAAATAAGAGAGGTTGGAGTAAGATCAAGTACAAAGGCAGGGGAATCAATGCAAGTTAATAAGCAAATTTTAAGAAACCATGGAAAGTAGTTTGGAAAGAAATTAAAGATAATTTGAAGAAGCACCTCAGGTTGTTAATGAATTTCACTAATCTTCTAGTCATTTACAATTTCAATAGTTTAAAAGGATGTGGTAAAATGACCATGCCTAGTAGGCAACAGCCAAGTTAGTTTCTGGTTTGTAATCAACATAATACCTCAATGGAAAATGAAAAACTACACAGATCAGTAGAATGTGACCACTCTATTTTTGTACCACAAAGGCAGTGTGGGAAAACCTTTTGAGTAGAATTGCTTGCAGTTTAACCAGTGTAACTCACCTCCCTCATTTCCTTCATTGTCTGTGGAAGGCTGCCTCAAGCGCTTCAAAGGGCTGCGCAACATCGACTCCACAGTGCAAAGAGATGACATGTTTTTATATCACTTTAAGTACAATGTTGTCTGCAAAGCAAGAGTAGAAAGGCCCAAATAATAATGCAACTTGCTATCACATCTACAATTTTCAAAATGAGATGCATAAGCAAAGTTCTGTCATACGCCCAAAAAGACAAATTATCAACAAATTCCATACTACTCAGCTGTGAACGGCTATGTCATTGCAGAATGTCTCATCGTCAAAACGTTCGAGCAAGATTTCATCTGGATCTAACAGAAAGTCAATTAATTGCTGAACAACATCTTGCTTTAACGTTTTGGTGATGAGACATTTTGCAATAATATGGCTGTTCACTTCGAGACCCATCCATTCATCCGTTTACTTGTTGGCTCTCAAAATGTTTCTTGTCAACCAATGACAGACTGACGAGATGGGCAACCACTTCATTTTTTCTCTTACTAGGAAGACATATCTAAGATATCAAGAAGCCTCTACCAATCCCATTACCCACAAAAATGCACAAATCCAACATCATAATCAACAGGAGATTTTGTGTTGCCCCACTTAAAATACAAGTTAAGTTGTGCTGAATGTGTTGGAAAGAACATTACAGCAAAGTTTGGGGCTGACAAAATAGTGGTAAACTCCCTCAGCAAGGACAAATCCTGGTAAATGATAAGATGGATACAGGCGAGGGTTCTATTGGCCAGTGGATGGTGTAAGTAGCAAAGGCCAGAGGTGAAAAGGAGCCAAAACATAAGGAGAGAAGGGGAGTGAAGTGAGGAGGAACAAGATAGAATCAAGATATTTGAAGAGGAAGGTACACAAAAAAAAGCTGGAGAAACTCAGCGGGTGCAGCAGCATCTATGGAGCGAAGGAAATAGGCAACGTTTCGGGCCGAAACCCTTCAGTTCAGCAGCAGGAGGCAGAAACAATATACCAAGGCAGATCTACTTGTGAGCTTTGGATGGAGATAGTAACAGACACTGCAGTATTGGGGAAATACACGATTAGATGTTATGCATGGGAGATCAGGGACAATAAGATTGGAGATGCTCTGGGAGGTGGTGTCCTGGAGTTTATCAAAGGCATGGTCGAGGAGTAGGTAGAGGACTATCGTAGGTGTCCAATAGTTGATGCCTGGCCTCAGCATGATAGAGGTTATCTTGCAGACAACAACAACAACCTTTTCAACAGATTTGGCGACAATATAGGGATTGTTATTGAGTGAGCAGAGGGGCAAGATTGGAGTGGGCAAGGGGAAGAGTGAACAGTTAATATTACGGAACCAGTGGGAAATAAATGAGAGGGTAGAAGGCTGGCAGCGGGAGTCCAGGAGCGGAAGAGTGACTTGAATGCGGCCAACTTGCTCATCAGGACCCACGGCCCGAGGTGGCCGCATTTATCACGTTTAATGCGAATGAAAACAGTGGGATTGATCAGCCTCCACCACGCCCCCACCCCACCCTGTGGCCGGTGGGTGAAAGCTGCCAAGTTTGACGCGAATGATGGGCGAGCCCATGGTGTTTGGCACATTGCTGGTCCCGCATGCATTCCTGAGCTGGGCGGCCACGGGGCGATATTCCTCCGTATACGCACCGCGGTTACATGAAGCTCATGCGGGGAAAGAGTTCGCCTGCAAACGCGCCTTGAGTTTACTGGAGCACCCCTCAATTAAACATACATCGCCAATCGGCAGCCAATTGTGCTGTCACAGATTACACGTGAAAGGGGGCCCTTCACCCGGACCGCCTCCAGGAAGAAGCAAAGATAGAGCTCCTCTAGTATATTTGGGTAGAAGTGTTGTGGTAGAAGCGACAGAGGCCGAGGGAGCTCCAGCGTTCGGCACGAATGCTCCACCAGAATGCACTCAGTCTGCAACCAACAACCGACCCGTCCGCACCCTGCGCGGTGACAAGATCTTATTCCCGGTCCCGGTCCCCCTCCCCCCGCACCGTGAGCTGCGCCTCCTTATTCCCGGTCCCCCTCACACCACCTTATTCTCGGTCCCCCCGCACCACCTCCTTATTGCCGGTCCCCCCCTCACACCGCCTTATTCCCGGTCCCCCCCGCCCGCTTATTCCCGTCCCCCTCTCCTTATTCCCGGTCCCCCTCACACCGCCTCCTTATTCCCGGTCCCCCCCGCACCGTCTCCTTATTCCCGGTCCCCCCCGCACCGTCTCCCTATTCCCGGTCCTTCGGCTGCTCCACTCACTCGCACACATCAACCGCCGCTCCTCTTGTTCAAATTCCGGCGCCCTTTCCCGCGCATGCGCATCAACAAACAGTCGCTCAGTGTTTAGCCAGACAAGGAAACAGCCACGTGGGCGGTGGCCTCCTTGGCAGCGCGTCCCTACCGGTGGGAGGGCGGTATGATCCTGCCAATCTGCCATTCGTCTATCGGAAACGGGATTGAGCTCACACACGTTTATATCTGGAAAAGTGAATGACCTTTATGTTTTATCCATTTTTAACGCTATGGTTGATCTGAGGGGCAGTCACGGTGGCTTGATAAAAATGTTAAATTGTCCAAGTTGGCGATATGCAGAGTACTGCCCTGCCGACTACAAAATTCAGAAGGTTGAGAATACCATACTTTTTAAATTTAGATTACTTGTTCTGGTGATTTAATGTGTTTATAATTAATTGCTAGAGAAAGGGATTCATTCTTTTGAAATTCAAATACTCCCAAGTTAAATTATGAAACTAGTCGTTTACAGCAAATATCAGGCAGCTGGAAATGAATGCAAAGGATAATCGACCATCTGGAGAACATGGATAAATGATGCTGTGGTTCGAGACTCTATCTGAGACATCTCCATCCTTTCCATGTTCTCCAGAGAAGCTGCATAACCTGCTGAATTTCACCAGCACTTCGTGCCCTTTTATATATTAATCAGCATCTGCAGTTCTTTACTTCTATATGCCATAAGAAGCATGTTGTTAAACTGGAAAGAGTGCAGAGAAGATTTATAATGATGTTGCCAGGATTTGAAGGCTTGAGCTGTGGGGAGAGGTTAGGCAGACTAGTACTGTATTCCTTAGATCGCTGGAGGCTGATTATAGACGTGTGCAAGATTACGAGGGGAATAGATAGGGCGAATGCAGTCTTTCATTCCAGGCACCCACTTTGCCCCTCTTATTTTAATATTATAGGGTGATTAATACTAGAGTCATGCAGCACAGATGGACTCATCTGACCACAGAGCCAACACTGACAACAAGCACATGCTTCCCGTTTTGTTGTATTATAATATACACAAATTCTGTTTTGTTATAGAGTCCTAGTTGTATTATATTCTGCTAAATTCTCTGAGCTTTTATGTGCTGCTCCCCATGAGCCTTAATTTTAACCTCCCGCCCACCATCCAGGGACCCAAGGATTCGTAGACGAAGTAGCAATTCACTTCTAATTTATTCAGTGCTCATTATGTGGTCTCCAGAGTTGAGAAACCAAACAAAACACGTATTTGGCCAGAAGGGTGATCCTCAAGAGAGTCAAGTCAAGAGTCTGTCCCAGATAGGACAATGAAATCCCTACTTGCTGCAGCACAACAGAATATGTAAACACAGTGCATAACGGGAAAAGGGAAAAAAAAAGTTCAGTGTGTGTAAACACATGCACACTTACTGAATAAATAACAAATATTGTGCAATAATAATAATATTATGTTGCAATTCAGAGCTTATATGTTATTGTGTTTAATAGCCTGGTGGCTGTAGGGAAGAAGCTGTTCCTGAACCTGGACGTTAGTTTTCAGGCTCCTGTACCTTCTTCCCGATGGCATTGGTGAAATGGGTGTGTGGCCAGGATGGTGTGGGTCTTTGATGATGTTGGCTGCCTTTTTGAGGCAGCGACTTCGATAGATCCCTTCGATGGTCGGGAGGTCAAAGCCGGTGATGAACTAGGCAGTGGTCACAATCTTTTGCAGTCTTTTTCGTTCCTAGATGTTCAACTTGCTGAACCAGGCCACGATGCAACCAGTCAGTATGCTCTCTACTGTGAATCTCCGTAATCTTCTCACGAAGTAGAGTGGCTGATGTACCGTCTTTATAATTGCATCAGTGTGCTGGGTCCAGAAATATGCACGCCCAGGAATTTGAAGTTTTTGACCCTCTCCACAATCGATCTCACTTCTATACTCTGACTCATCACCATCTGTGATTCGTCTAACAACAGTGATGTCGTCGGCACTATGTCCGGCTATGCAGTCATGGGTATAGAATGAGTAAAGCAGGGGGCTGAGCATGCAGCCTTGAGGTGCTCCCGTACTGATTGTTACTGAGGATGAAGTGTTTCTGCCAATTCGAACTGTCTGTGGTCTGTGGATGAGGAAGTCGAGGATCCAATTGCAGAGGGATAAACTGAGCTTCCACTTACCTGTCACATTGTTCTGCACCTCCTTTCCACTCTGACCTCACTGTCTTTTGTCTCTTACAACTTAAATTTGGGTTGACAAGATCTCATTTTACTATTAGGCCACTCACACCCTCAGAACTCAATGTGGAATTCAACAATTTCAATTTCAATTTTCAGTTTGCACAATAAGAAGCCCGTACAAACAATAATCAGCCCGAAATATTAGTTTTGTAACTGTCATCCCAGGTGCTGTATTTGTGTCAGATATCCACCATCTGCTGTATTTTATTTCTCCAGTTTCTCCCGGTTTCAACTATTTTCCTCACTTCTCATCTGTTTTAACATCTCCTTACCTTCACTCCTCGCCTTTCCAGCCATTCCCTCTATTCTTTCCACCTCTTCTACTCCACAACTTAAATTATGTTTGATTTCTATGAATTCTCAATTCCAATGAGATATCATTAACTTAAAACACTATATATTTTTCTCGCTCCGTAAACTCTACCTGACCAGCTGAGTATTTCCTGTGTCCTATTTTTTTTTAAATTTTAGTTTTCCAGGATCTGCACTTTATCAGTTTGTTAGATAAGTTTGGCTAAGATTTAAAGAAACAACTCATGAATAATGTATTGTATGTCAGTGAGAAGCATAAATATGAGGAGAAAAATGAAATATGGAGAGGAAAAGAAAATACGTTTTGGAAATGTGAAAGGGATGTCTGCAATAACTGAAGTTATTAAAATAACTTGAGATCAGTACCTAGATGTTTTGACGGAAACTGACAATCTACTTGAGCTTTATAAGCCTCAGGAAATTGCAAGATGAGAAAGTGGGTATGAGAAAAAAATATTTTAAAGGTAAAGAACTGCCTCAGTTTATGCCCAATGCAATTTCTTATTTGAAGCAACAGCAATAGCAAACTGGTTTTTCAGATTAGATGGAGTTGCCAATAACAGCACCACATGTCTAGCAAGCAGGCTCACTGAGAAAAACAATTAGATGCTTGGAGAAAATGCTTGGGCTCACCTGGAAGAACACATAAATGATGGGGCCATCTGCAAGGACATCTAGCAAACGGATAAGATTAACTTTTCTTTCTCAATGTCATCCGAGACTAGCTCGGTGTCTGGTGTAATAAATATCCCTGGTTTTAAGAACTAAGAAGCACAGCTAGTTTTAAAATCATAGTAAACTTTTGTTAGTAGTTTAGGATACAAGCACTCGCTTATTGATTATATAAGTGCATGCTCTATGCGAGCTCACGTGATTTCACCTTGGGGTAAGGTCTGGAAGAGTGCCAGAACATTAATTCTCCAGTCCAGCCATCGAAAACAGGAGTCTTTGATGGGCAGAAGGCTGTGATACTGCCACTCATGTCGGTGAAACCTTGACAAACTGAAATTTGTAGCTTTATCAATTATTTTCCCTGTGTTTTGCTAAAATATTGTTGTTTGTTATTCTAAAATGTTCTTTGCCCATTCATTAATCAGAATCCACAAATCTGTTTATATTTTATTACATTAATTCGGACAGCACAGTGGCGCAACAGTAGAGTTGCTGCCTTACCGCGCCAGAGCCCTGGATTTGATCCTGACTATGGGTGCTGTCTGTACAGAGTTTATACGTTCCCTCTGTGACTGCATGGGTTTTCTCTGGGTGCTCTAATTTTCTCCCACGCGCCAAAGACTTATAGGTTTATAGATTAATTGGCTTCAGTAAGTTGTTAAATAGTCCCTAGTATGTGTAGTTAGTCTACGGGGTGGGCCAAAGGCCTGTTCTGTGCTGTATCTCTAAATTCTAAAGCAAGGTAGCTGCATGGCTTCTAACCTTGATCAATCTATGTGAAAGGGAGGAATGTAGCACCAAGTGCAAAAGGAATGGGGATAATATGAGATAAACCTAGATTTTAAAGGACTGTAATTTATCAGAATGAGATCTCATTAAAATCATAGTAAACTTTTGTTAGTAGTTTTGGATACAAACACTCGCTTATTGATTATATAAGTGCATGTTCTATGCGAGCTCACATGATTTCACCTTGAGCCATGATCTGGAAGAGCGCCAGAACATTCATTCTCCGGGCCAGCCATCAAAAACAGGAGTCTCTGATGGGCAGAAGGCTGTGATACTGCTTCTGTTCTTTCCTCATTTTCATTTTTCCACGGGATGGTTTCATCTTGCACTGGTGGAACAGAGGTAGAATGACAAGCAATTAATCATCCTGCCAATGACATTGGTTGAGCATTGTATGATTTTTTAAAACATAATTTGCACAGGATTTCATGTGACATGCATTCAAACAATTAATGAGGCAGAGGCTGGGGCTGTGACTACAGTTATGTCATCATAATTAGTGATGTTAGAAAATTTGAGTTGAGCAGAGTGATGCCATTTTCAGCGAGTCAATAAAGAGACGGTATCTACCAGTGGGTGCACCGGGAAAGTTATTCCTAAACAATGGAAACATCAAACCTGTTTTTTGCGCTTGATCTTATTCAAGAGGAACCAAAGAATCTTAATTATGTGCCGCAGAGAGACTGCAGGTCAGGATATATTGCAAGACCGTACCAGGTACTGTGAAGCATCCCAAGAAACAGTAGATACTTCAAGGCAGGGCTTATGCAATTACCTTCCTTCAGTAAACAGAAATGATGGGAAATTGTAAAGAGATCTATCATTCAGGAACATATTGTATCTGTACCTATTCCTATTTATTCTTATTCCTATTACCTTAACATTGTGATAACAGCATTCCTTGCACTGAGATTTAGTTCACAGTCAGAAGACTTTTCTGATGATGCACAACCATCCATACAGTCACTAGGTGAAATGCCTTCTGCTGAGGAAAGGTCCCTGCTCATTAAGAATGCCCTAATGGGCACATGAGTGCAGTGAGTGGCTGCCTGTACACACAGAGAGGTGTTAATTTGTGGAATTCTCTGCCTCAGAAGGCAGTGGAGGCCGATTCACTGGATGCATTCAAAAGAGAGTTAGATAGAGCTCCTAGGGGTAGCAAAATCAAGGGATATGGGGAGAAGGAAGGAACAGGATACTGATTGTGGATGATCAGCCATGATCACATTGAATGGCGGTGCTGGCTCGAAGGGCCTACTCCTGCACCTATTGTCTATGTGTCTATGTACTTGTGAGAAGCTAATAACTCGTATGTTGCAAAACATACTTGGCGAATAAAGTGTGATTCTGATTCTGGCAAATACTGTGCTTTTGATGCTGTGTGTTCCTCACTGAAATACATGTAGGTGAAATCATGTCTCAGAGAATGGGTGACTGCTCAGTCAATGTGTTGAACTCTCCTTTTCGTTGATACGGCAAATACCTGGTGTTGTATGAAAGACCCTGTAATGAAGAGTGTTGCCAGCATCGCTGTGTTTGTACTTATTTTTAATGTTATCTTCACTTGTCCTCCATCTACTAGCATGTATTAAAGAGTTGTTTCATGACTTTATCCATATCACTAGTCTAAATTGGATCATCCATTATCCCCTAGCCTACAGTAGTTCTTAGTTTGGTAACGCCTCAGATTTAAGATGCTCATCCTTGTTTTGAGATTCCTACGTGGTCTTAATTTTCCCAGTTTCTGTAACCTTCTTTACCGTTACAACATCCTACATTCCTCGGCTCTTCCAACTACAGCTTGAACTTCGATGAGTGTAGTCCACCATTGGTGATCCTGCCAAGTTCAAAATTCTGGAATTCCCTCTCTAAACATCCTCAACCATTCTCATATAGGTAGTTGTCTCTTGCATCAAGTCTCCGGACCCATCCACGCCGGATAAGACTAGTCAAGACTGAAGTAGCAGCACCAGCAAGTGTTCTTTTCAAACTTTATCAAGACTGAGAAAACACAACAAATAAATAAAACATTAATACAAGGAAGAATGTAACATATTATGGGGACATTGATGTAGAGTAGGATCTGGTGGTGCAGTCCATAGTTCCGTAAAGGGGCAAAGGGTGGTATGAAGGCTTATGGCTGCTTGCCTTCAGCTGGGTTGTTGACTACAAGTGTTGAGTAGTCATGTTGTAACGGTATAAAGCTTTAGTTAAGCCACATTGAAGCATTATTTAACCTCTAGTTTAGCCACATTTGGAATACTATGTGCAGTTCTGGTCGCCACATTGCATGAAAAGTGTGGAGGCTTTGGAGAGGTTGCAGAAGTGGTTCACCAGTAATTTTCCTGGATTAATTATAAGGTGAGGTTGGGTAAACCTGAATTGTTTTTCCTGCACCATTGCAATCTGAGGGGAGACGTGATGGGAGTTTAAAGAATGATGAGAGGCATAGATAGGATAGATAATCAGAAACATTTTTGTAGAGTAGAAATGTCAAATACCAGAGGGTGAGCCCATGCCATGGGCACTCGCAATCCACCTACATTCTTACCTCTGGCTTCACAATTCGTAACTCTTCAATCCTTTTGTCTCCCACATTATGTATTTTTCATCTCTGGCCTTTGTCCAGCCATCTGCCTGTCAAACCCCTCTCACCTGTGTTTACCTATTACCTGTCACATTTTGTCTGACCCCTCCTTTTTTCCAACTTTCGTTCCAACCCTCCCCTCCCCACCACAACCAGTCTGAAGAAGGGTCTCAACCCGAAACGTCACTTAACCATGCTGCCTGACCGGCTGAGTTGCACTAGAACTTTGTGTCATTGTCAGCACAGACATCATAAGTTGAAGCTCCTGTGCTGTCCTGTTCTATTATTTTTGTTCTATATTACAAGAAACTACCCACTTATTTTTCCTAAACTAACAGCAACAAAACACCAGGTGATACAATGCACTAATAATGATCTATTCCCTTTAATAACTTAAGCAGCTTTAACTCTTGACTATAACTGTAACTTTAGGTTTAGGTTTAGGATTATTATTGTCACATGTACCGAGGTACAGTGAAAAGCTTTGTTTTGCATGCTATCCAAACAGATCAGATATATAAATTCATCTGTTACCTCTGGATAACACTAATAACAAGTTGTACTGATGCTCACACGAACAAACTCATTCCCATCATTAAAGGTGCTTATCCCTGTTGACAAATTCCTTGCAAGTTGCCCAATTTTCCCTGAACCCTTATATCATTGTACAACAACAGTGACAATTTGATTGATGCAACCTCTACTTTGATTGTATTATCTTTATCATGACTATAAATGTTTGGTGGAAGTTTTGTGAAGTGTCCACCCAAAAGAAGCTCATCCAGTTGGAAGTTTTGTCTATTGTCATGTAAAGATGTTTTGATGGTAACAGTTCTGTTATTCAACAGTTTGAAAGCTGGTGAATTGTTTTCAATCTAGCAACACTTTGAGCATTAACATTTCCAAAGGGCTTTTGGGTTGAGACCAGACTTAGTGGAACCATGGTTGCTACTAACTCTCTGTGCCTTTGGTATTGGTATTGGTTCATTATTGTTACGTGTACTGAGCTACAGTGAAAAGCTTTGTTTGCGTACTATCCAGTCAAATCACAGCATATATGAGTACAATCAAGCCATACACAAGTACAACAGGGACATTGAGAGAGAGGTTATTGCCCTGACACCATGTTACTAAGCCAGACCATATGGGTTCAGCAAAGGAAACAACCAATTGAATTACAACCAGCACATGCCATTGTATGGTCTGATTACTCTCCATCCTGTTTGTGCTTCCATATGAATAGCTCCTCCATCATTTCCTTTAACTAATAACTTGTTCATTAAAACATCCATTGGTTTCTCACAGCATGTTTGGTCAGGTTTTATTTGTGTGAAGGCCACAAAATTGCTTTTACAGTATGGCCACTTGGCCTCTTTAATATTAGATTATTTTGAGTGAAATATGTTCTTATTGCATGTTCGACTGGACTATCTGCCTCCTTTAAAATATTCCTTAAGATCCTGTTCTCTGATAAGCATTTGATTTTCTTCCCTAATATTGCTTTGTGTGGATTGCGGGTGATAATGCTTGTGTGAATTTTATTATATTTTATTGAAAAAGTTGTCACAGGGAACTGCGGATGCTGGTTTGCACATAAAATGCACTAAGTGCTGGAGTAAATCAGTGAATCAAGCAGCATCTCTGGAGAACATTGATAGCTGACGCTTCTGGATTGGACCTGAAACTTCGTGCAAGTTTAGGTCATACTTATTGTCCCATAGACAATGTCCAGGATCAGAAATACTAAGACTATTAACAATTGTGTTGCATCCTTTACTCCTATTATTCCTCAAATGCAATATACCAAAAGCTTTGCAAATCAAGTAAATTCTGCTGCTGTCTAACTTTAATGTTAATATATTTGATTTGCTAGACAATCACCCTGCTGAATACTGAAGACTTAGATATAGATAGATATGCCATTTATTGTCACTATACACGTACAGTGAAATTGAAAGCTGCTCGTACTCAGTGCATACATATAATTTAGTACAAAAAAAACAAGAAACACAAAAAAACAAAAAACAGAAGGGAAGGGGGGGGGGGGGGGATAGGTGCACAATTCTGCGGCGCTATATACATATATACAGATGGAAGTCCGGGTGTTGGGCTGTGAAGTCAGTGCATGTGTGAATTTGAATTAAGAGTAGTTATAATTTTCAGAAAGCAACTATTTCTGAGTCTATTTGTCCTGGATTTGATGCACCTATAGCGTCTTCCAGAGGGCAGCAGGTCGAACAGTCCAAACGCAGGATGGGAGCTGTCTTTGATGATATTGTACTCAGGAAATAGCTGTAACTTTAACACACTATTTCAATGCCAATGGCAATCTACTCAACAATGTGGAAATTGTCTGCCCATAAAAGCAACGTGACAGAAGATGTAATTGGCATTGCTATCAAGTGGCTAATATCAATAGTCTGTTCATTGATTCACAGATTGGATTTCTCCAAGACCTAATCACAATCACAGGAACAGCACCTCATATTTTGCTTGGGCAGCTTACAACCCAGTGGCATGAATATTGATTTGTCTAATTTTGTGGGACATTAGTTTAGTTTAGTTTAGCTTAGAGATACAGCATGGAAACAGGCCCTTTGGCCCACCAAGTCCATGCTGACTATCGATCACTCCTTCACACTTCTTCTTCTTTCGTGTGACGTGCACAGCCTAAAGTTGTAGGACAACTTGTTCTATTTGATCTTCCGTTTGTGCACGTCGAGTTGATTGCATTAGTCGAAACAGGGCGGAACACGTGAAGGTTGCAATCTTCCACCCCTCCTTCACACTAGTTCCACATTATTCCACTTTCTCATCTACTTCCGACACCCTTGGGGCAATTTTACAGAGGCAAATTAACCTACAATCCCACACGTCTTTGGGATGTGGGAGGAAACCGAAGCACCCGGAGGAAACCCACACGGTCACAGGGAGAAGGTGCAAATTCCACACAGATAGTACCTGAGGTCAGGATCGAACCCGGGTCTCTGGTAATTTGAGGCAGCAGCTCTTCTAGTTGCACCACTGGGAAGCCTTAAAGTCCCTGTATATTCATGGGGAGGAATTTTCATGATTGATTTTCATGACTGCTGCAAGTGCCTTTGTCGTGGTCAAACATGATGCCCATGTTAATGTGCGGTGGTCCGGATATTTACTTATTGTGCTTCAACATTACTATGATAAAACTACTGATACATCATAGCTCCATAGTCTGAAATGCTTTGCCTTCTCATAAGACAGTTCAGACTCAGGGACTGTTGAGTAACTGGACTCATTTACAAACTAAAGCAGGCAATAGATTTATCTTTTATTGACAGTAGAAAACCATTTTTTTAAATTAACAGTGGGTCCTACTTGGTCTAGTTATCTTTTAAAAATAAATCCAGATTATTTCATTAACTAATTTTAAATTCATCAGCTCTGTTGTGTGATTAAACCTAGTGCTTCCAGATCTGTCCATCAGCCTGAAACATGAACTCCATTTCCCTTTCTACAATTCTGCCTGGCATGCTGGTGTTTCAAACATTCTCTGTTTGTTTTTCAGAATTGGAGCAATCTGTTTTTTATTAATCAAATCATCAAGATTGCCAGTGCTGTAACCTGTCATAGACTCTTCCATGCGATTACAGCTAAATCTTAGCTGTTAGACAAGATATTTTGTACTTACTGGCATTTTGAGTCAAATGCTCTTGGGAAAAGGCTGCTCTGAAGCAGATAACCTGCAAAGATTGTTCTTCATGAGACAATGTTACACACTGTTCCATTCCACTGACAACATGAATGAGGAATGCCATCCAACTACACTGTCCCATTCATGATGTCACTGGGGGTGACTATTGTTGGGGGTTACTTTGTGACCCCCACGTTGAAAAGGAAGTGAATGTCACTAATTTGTCCCCAAACTTTAAATTAGGAGCTGAGGAGATTATGGAATGAATTACGAGATGTTTAATACTCTAAAGTAGATGAAGAGAGTCTGTCTCCAGTAACTAAGGCATCCAGAAAAATTGGACATGAGATTAGATTAAATATAATAATACAGGCAGCAAAGTGTTGCAATGTCAGCATTAGTGATTGAAGCGAATCGTGTGCCTCAGAATTTTCTTGATGAAATTTACACTACATTTTTATTAAAGAATATGTTCATTATTGGCCTCCAGAGAGAAAGAAGCGAGTGTCCAGGGAAAGCTTATTTTATGTACCTATTGGTACAAACTTTGGCGCAAAACTGATACCAGAGCCTAATTCTGCAGGAGCCTACTGTCCAGCCTTTGAAGTGCATTGTTCAGAGCTTGCTACTCAACAGGCCTTAGAGGAATAGGACGGTAAGGCTTGGCTTGCTACTTTTTCATTGAAATATATTAACTGCCTTGCTACTTTTTAGCTATACTTGGACCTGGTTGTAAATAATCAATTGTCCTCCCTATATAGACTGCAGCAGGTCATGGCTTAACTCCATTCCTTCAGAACTTTAACCTGTTTGCTGCCAAGAATTTTTTTCACTTGTGTACTCTGACTTGAGTATACTCGGGAGTGGCACAGAGCAGGCGTATATTCCAACTCATGCCTGTATTCCAACTCATGCCAAATCCTGTTCACCGATCAGCCCAATTCTTACCAACTGATGCCTGCTCCTAATTTGCTAATACTGATTTTAAACTTCTTGTCATTGTTTTGTTCCTTAACTCTTCATGGCCTTGGCTCGCATTACCTCTCCATCCGTTTTCAGCCCAATAGCGCAAGAAAGGTACACTCCTCCCAATTCTACTTTTTGCACTATTTCATCTTTCCATCATTGACAGTCATATCTTTAGCTGCCCATCTCAACTTCTCCTTTGTCCTTTAAGTGCTCCTTTAGACTTTCCACTTTGATCAAACCATCATTAGTTCACCAAACTATTATTGCTCAGCCCACCTGAAGGGGGAGCACTGGTCTAGGCAATCAACACCCTTACATTCAAGGCCTGCGAAAGAGCTCTGCAAGAAATTGTACTTCTTCAGCTCGTCAGCCCATGAGATACACTGGACATCTCCATCTCCCATTTTTGTACCTCTCCCATCCTACTCCACACATCCATATACTCTTCATGCTTTTAAAACGATATATGTGCAGCTATGATGTCCTGATCGCCTTTTATTGAAGGCTGCTTCCAATTGTAATCTGGCGTAAGACTACAGTTGTCTCTTAAGGGTCTGTCCCACTTTTACGACTTAATTCAAAACCTCTGCCGAGTTTAAAGGACCTAAAAAAAAAAATCAAGATCGTGATAATCTACGAACTCCTACGACCTTCCATGACTCTTGTGTGGGAGTGCAGGTTAATTGGCCTCTGTAAATTGTCACCAGTGTGTAGGAAGTGGATGAGAAAATGGTATAACATGGAAAAAGAGAGAACGAGTAATCGATTGTGGGAGTTAAGTCTTTGAGCCAAAGGGCCTGTGTCCATGCTGCATCTTTATACTAAACTAAACACCTCCTCTATGAAAATTCACAACACCCCTCAAGGCTGCGTAATCAGTCCCTTACTGTACTCCCGAAATATTCACAACCATACAGCCAAATTCAGCTTTAACTCCATCTAAAAGTTAACAGGCGACACCACCACAGTGGATCACATTGCAAACAACCATGACATGGAGTACACATAGGAGCTAGGGAGATTAGTAGTATGGTGTCAAGGACAACAATCCCTCCCTCAATATCAGCAAAATTAAGGAGCTGGTCATTAACTTCAGGAAGCGGGGTGGAGTCCTGTCTCTATTAATCCCTGTCTCTATTAATGGTGCTAAAGTTAAGATGGTCAACAGTTTCGAGTTCCTGAGTGCAAATATCATCAACAAATGGTCCTGGTCCACCCTCTTTGAACGCTATGTCCAGGAAAGCACACTAATATCTCTACCTTCTCAGAAGGCTAAGGAAATTCGACATGTAGCCAATGACTCTTACCATTTTCTACAGATCCATCGTAGAAAGCATCCTATTGGGATTCATGACAGATTGGGTTGGCAACTGATCTGTCAGGACTGCAAGAAATCACAGATTTGTGAACACAGCCCAGTCTATCATGCAAAGCATCCTTGTCCCATTGACTCCATTTGCAATGCATGCTGACTAGGGAAAGAAACCAACATCAGTCTGAAGAAGGGTCTCGACCTGAAACGTTACCCATTCCTTCTCTCCAGAGATGCTCCCTGGTCCGCTGAGTTACTCCAGCTTTTTGTGTCTATCATCAAGGACTGCTCACCCCCCCAGTCATTCTCTTTTTTCCCTTTATCGTGGGGCAGAAGATACAAAAGCTTGATATCATGTACCACCACCAGATTCAAGAACAGCTTCTTTCCCGCTGTTATCAGACTCTTGAACGAATCTCTCAGAAGGGAAGAATGAATTCCTGATCTCTCACTCTACCTCATTGTGGTCTTTGCACATTTTTAACTGCACGTTCTATGTATTTCTAACACTGTTTTCTTCATTCTGTTTCTTTATCTATCTTGCACTACATATTATATTCATGTGTAGTGTAATTTCCTGGATAGGTCACAAACCAATGCTTTTCAGTGTATCTCAGTACACGTGACAATAATAAACCAATTCCAAAGGTCCCTGCAGCTGCTTGTATGATTTATTTTGCCTGACAGATTACTGACATAGTTGGTGAAAGCCTATGAATGCTGTTAAAGTCACATTCCTTGCACGGTCCACACCACCACCTGCTGCTTTACCCACAGCTGCAAGAATGATGCCCAGCTGTTGCCTTTGCATTATCCAAAGCTGACTTAGAGCAGATCACTTTGTCTCGGATTACTGAAGGTCCAAGGCATGATGGCCCCTGCAGCAAGCCAGTTTTTTTCTCACACATTATGGAAACCATGAAGAAAACGGAATCCTAAATCAATAAATTTAAAGTTCAAATTCAATTTTAACGGACTGTCTTACCTTATTTCCTTTCTCTAACCCCAGCACTTTTTCTTTTCTACGTTTAAACCTGTTTTGGAATATTTCTTTCTTTTCTCTTCTATAAAATTCTCTATGTGTATTGCACTCTGTTCTGTGAGACAATTAATCTGATATGTAGCCAAAGAGAAACACAAATTTCTCCTTTTCCAAAGGGATAGAGTCATGCAGCACAGTAACAGGCCCTTCTGCCCAGTTCGTCCATGCCGACCAAGGCACCTCATCTAAGCTAATCCTATCTGCCCACAGTTAGCGGACATTGCTCTAAACCGCTCGTACCCATGTACCTGTCTAAGTGTCTTTTAAATGGTTACAGTGCCTACTTTTACTACCTCCTTTGGCAGCGTGTTCCGTATACCCACCACCCTCAGAGTTAAAAGATTGCACCTTCGGTTCTACTGCTCTCGTGAAGCATTTAAATTACCCTGGCAGTGAGATGAGAATGTGAGGGGGGAATTAGAATTGAGAAAAGCAAAATCATTAAAAGAAGATAGAACTTCAGATGGAGGGTCAGTCAGGAAGGCAAAGAGAACATAAAAGATAATAGTGCATGGTAACAACAGTGGTAATGATAACCAAGACATATCAGGAATGGACAAGCATAAAATTGCACCACAAATGTTCAGAAAAAAAATAGAAAGAAAAAATTATTTTCTTTATCTGAATGCACACAACGTTCATTCCAAGAGAGAAGAAGTGATGGCACAAATAGACGTAAATGGGAATGATCTGAAAGCCATTAAACAGACACAGTTGCAAAGTAACTAAGGCAAACAATTGAATGTACAGGGGTATTTGTATTCAGAAGGATTTGCAGAATGGAAAATGAGATAGCACAGGTCTGTTAATAAAGGATGAGATTACTGTGAAGTGAGGAGTGATATTGGCACTGAAGCTCAAGATCCTGAATTGAAAATATAGAAGTCACTGGTGGAAACATTTTAGGTCACCTAACAGTAGCTCTACCTTCGGACATAAATAGTTGATTGTAAAAAAAAAAAATTGCAATGAATGTGAGTGATTTTAATCATCATATAGTTTGGATAAATCAAATTGACAAAGAGAGTCTTTAAGACAAATTCAGAGAGTGTATTTGGGATGCTTTCTGAGAACAACACATTGAGGAACGAACCAGACTATTTTAGAGATAGTATCATGTAATCTTGAAATAAATGATACTCAAGGAAAGAATGATTATTGTAAGGTAGAAATTAGCATTCAGTTGGACTTGATATTATAATCCCTACTATAATTGGCACCTTCTTACTATCTTGAGTGGGGTAGGGGTAAAAACGTAATTGGGGTCATCAGGTGGGCACTCTCCTTCCTTGGTGTTTCGTTGCTAGGCCCACGACACCCGGCTCCCCGCTGTTTTACCCCTCCTGCTGGTCATTTTGCAGCCCAGTTGGAGTCCTTCCTCTTCAGCCACAGCCAGTTGCTGCTTCGCTCGGCAGCCTCTGACAGCGGCCTGAAGGCTTGCCGGAAGGCCTGTTCTCGAACTTCCATCGCCATGGTGAAGGCTAGCGGGGAGATGGTGCAACCTGCCATTATTCCCACTTCCAGTGATTGCCATGATTCTGTGCATTCTGTTGTTTAATACAGAATTGCAAATCTTGGAAGTAGTTTCTGACCAGGTTTGTAATATTCTTTGGCACATGAAAGAACTCGAAGGCTGTCCAGAGGAGAGAATGGGAACAAATTAGAGTGAGATGCTATGAATCCCAAACTTAGATAAAGGCAGTCACAATGGGAAACTGGGAAAAATATTTAAGCAATAGAGGAGTAAAATAGTGATGGTAGATATTCAGGAGATCTCAGTTAAGATACATTCAGTAGGATATAACGACTGGAGAAGGATGGAATACCCTTGGGGAACTAAGGAAGTTAAGGATAGTCTCATTGTGCATTGTGAAGATTAGTGGGAGGCCAGAAGATTTGAATATCTTTAGAAACCAATGAAAGATCATGAAAACAAAATTATAAAAAGGGGAGAAAACTGAGAAAAAATAATATCAAAATAGTCTAAAAACAATGAAAGATAGTTAAAAAAAAGACACAGAGTGCTGGAGTAAGTCTGCGGGTCAAGCAGCATCTCTGGCCCATGAAAAGGTGATGGTTTGGGTCGGGACTATTCTTCAGACATGAGAGAAGGGGGAGAAAGCTGGAAGAGAGAAGAGGCAGGATAAAGTGGGGAGGGGGGGGGGGGTCAGGTAGGGCAAGTTCAGGTAGGGCACAGGGGAGTGGAGTGTAAATAAAGGGGAGTGCTGTTGTAGGGGAAGAAGGGAGGGTTGAGGGTATTGTAGTGACCTAAAATTTGAGAATTCAATATTCATACCGTTGGGTTGCATGCTACCCAAATGGAATATGAGGTCTTATTCTGCGAGTTTGCATGCGGCCTCACTGGAGGAGTCCCTGGACAGAAAGGTCGGTATAGGAATGCAAAGAGGAGTGTTAAAAATCAGGAGATCCTGTAGACCTTAGCAGACCAAGCACAAGTATTCCATGAAATGGTTGCTGTCAACTTACTTTGAGGATATGACTGGAGAATTAATAATGAAAAATAGATAAGTGGCAGTGATTCTAAAAACATATTTTAGATTGGTCTTTACAGTAAAAGGCACCAAAACTATCCAATTATAATAGAAAATCAAGGCACTAAAAAGAGGAACTCAAGGCACTAAATTAAGGCACTAAGAAAATCTTGACACAAATCCTTATATCACCTGTCCCTATATCTCATCCCTCACATCCATCAGGAGAAGAAGCCTTTCCAGTTGAGATAGAGGTTCATATGCATGTCCTCTAACCTCATCTACTGCATTTGGTTCTCCTGATGTAGCCTTCCTAACATCGGCGAGATCAAACGTGGTCGCCAACCATATCGCCGAACACAGGAGGTTTAAATGCAACATTACAGAGTGTGGGTAAGACTGCATCCAGGGTTACTATGTAGAGTCTTGGTCTTGTAGTTATGGAATGATATCCCTGCACTGGAGGCTGTGCAGAGAGGGTTTACTGGATTGATTCCTTTAATGAAGGAGTTGACATAAGGGGAACGTTTGGGTAGGTTTAGCTTCAATGAAAGCAGTTTAGAAGAAGGAGGGGTAATCGTATTCAACATGGAAGATTTAAAAAAACATTGGCAAGGTGGTTTAAGATATTGCCAGAGAGGATTCCCCTGGTGGAAGGTACATAAAAGTAGTTTCAGAATAAGAGGTTATCCATTTAAGAGGATCATGAATCTCAGGAATTACCCACAAAGTATTTTCTAATCATCCTTTTTTAAGCTTTGTTAAGGTATTGCTCAAGGTGATGGTTCAATGTGATGACAACAAGATATGTTTTGCTTACAGGAAAACCTGAGGCTTTCCAACACATTGCAAGACCATGTGGCCGCTGCAGAACATGTATGAACGTGACGAGCTTCACCTCCCTGTTATATCTCCCCTCCTGGTAATATTGTTGTCAATTGCACAAAATGCCTAGTAAATATCTTAGTGCTTGGTTGCTTCATGCAGATTAATGTGAGGTCTAAAGTGTTGCTGGAAAACACATTCTGCTACTCAATAATAAAAAAAACAAGCAGCTTGCTTACAAATGAACATTAATAGACTCATATTTTGAACTGTTTATACATAACCAGACATCAGCACCTGAAGTACAGGTTGAATTTGCCCACGTCTGTCGTGGATAAACCATGTGGACCATATCACAATTAGTTTCTACTAATCTATATGAACTGCATTTACTTCCTGGTGCTGGATTTTTAACATAGTTGGACAAATTCTTACAATGTTTGTTTTTTAATATTTAATTATATTAATTCTTGGTACATAGAATGTGGGGAAATAGTGTAGTAGTGTACATGTGCTGTGCTTGAGAAAGCTTCTGAGAATCAAAACTGTTTATATGAGGTTCTCTTATTGTCCTGTGGCATTTGAAACTTCCTATCATTTTTCCATTTCTTCCTTCTAAGATACATAAGAATCTTTCTTTCTACATAAGAAATAAATCTAGACATCAACACTTTCCCACTCTACACCTGATCCCTATATCCCTTGACTCCCACGGTGTTTATCTTTCAATTTATTGATCTCATGATCTTGATATCATTCAGCACTTTGGAGATGGGAATTCCAATGCTTGTCAATTCCCTGATTGACTAAATTTCTTCTTACCTCCAACCCAAAAATTCATGGTTTATGATGGCCTGTAGTTCCTGTAGAAGGGCAGCTGATCGGGTAAAATATGTGTCTGCAAGAAGAGGTGGGGTCAGAGGGAATGGAGAAGAAAGAGGGCCCTGAGATGCTTTGACGTTCAAGAGCTTGTGATCGGTGACTCCTGAAAAGGGGAGAACATTTGTAAGAAGATAGGAATGAAGTTGTAAAGAGGACCACCACTGTGTTGAGTCATTTTTGGATTAGAGAGGCAAAGTGCATGTATTTTGAAGTGTGTGATGTTGATTGAGGATGTCTGAATGTGGCAAGAACTATGGCTCAAAGGTCACCAAATATCTTGGACAATGTTTGCACTCATGGTAGATGTAAATTCAGTTTTAATTCACATGGAATGAATCAAAATCAGACGTTGCTGAGGAAAAGGATCTTGAAACATGTAATCATTTCTGTAGGCATGCATGAATCTTTAGTCAATATAAAGGATTACTGAAAGCACAAACAAGGGTAGTGTGGGGCATAATTCATAATTAAATTTGCCTAATCTTCAGGTCTGAGAAAATTTCATTTCTATACAAATTGTACGAAGGTTATTGGTAAACAAGCGGAAACTCTACCCAATGGGTAATTGCTAATTTCAAGCTCTGTTAGAACAGGTGCTATTCAGACAGCAGAGTGGATAAAGGTATCAATTAGTTCAGATTTTACCCTATTGGTGTTATTGATAATTATTGAAAAGTATGTAAACTATGAAGAAGTGTTAAAAACATGGATTACAAAGCTGATTTCTTGAAAGTGTGGTGCAAGTGACCAAGCTTGACATAAAGACTGAATTTTAGAAAACATAAAGATAAGAAGTAAAAGCATATACAGGCCGTCAGACTTGCTTCATCTATCAATGAAAATTAATGTCAAATCCATTTAACAAAGCAGCAGTTTCCTACACTAGCCCCCTCCCCTACCCCTTGATTTAGTTAACCCAGTAATCTATCTATCTCTATCTTGAATATACTCAGCCTCTATGGCACTTGGATTGAGGATTCCAAGACTTAATATCCTCTGAGAGAAGATGTTTCTTCTCATCTTTATTCTGAATGGCCAAGCCCTTCAATTACTTTGAGACTGTGATCCCTGGTTTAGTCAGTGGAAGTCCATAATTAACTTCTGCCCATTAACGACTCCAAGAATGATAAACATTACATTAACAGGTTTATATTGACCAATTCTGTTTATTACAGCCTCCGAAATTTTAAAGGTTTAACTAAACATGATTTGATTTTCATCAATCAATACTGACACTGCATAATCCATTATTTATTTCCATGTATGCCATTAACATAAATTGCAGGAGTTACTTATGTCAGTAATAGTGGCTATATGGACCGACCTGCCAGAGGCATAGAAGAGGCAGATACTATACAAACATTTAAATGATATCTGGACTGGTACATGGATGGGAATGGTTTAAAGGGATATAGGCCAAATATTCTAGACATGCCATCTTGGTCAACAGGGGCAAGTTGGGCTGAAGGGCTTGTTTCCTTGACTCTGTTTAAATTCTGCAACTCCTTCTACATCTGGTTAAAGCATGATGAATAATATGTTGCAATAGTATAAGCTGAGGCATGGTAGTTGGCCCAAACATGGCAGCAGCTCCATGCAGGGTCACTGGATTCTGAAGCTGTTCTCAGAGGACAGAAGAAGCCTTCATTTAACTACTAATGCGACCTACTAGATTGGACATGGAAATATCCATTGGGAATCAAACCTATGGCACCATGTGAGGTTCCTTATGGTTGTTTCTGTTTGGAATTCCCCTGAACGATTGCTGTTTCACTACGACAGAATCTTTGGCATCTTTGAATAGTCCGTTACAAGCATCATGCTCGTTGATGTCTTATATTTCACACCCTTTAATTCAGTGCGAAGCATTTTCTTGGAATCAAACACACAAACCCAGAGCCAACTGACAAGTGGCAAAGCAACAATAGAACAGATTAACAGAAATTAAATAAGAACATGTGCCATTCTGGGTCCAAACCTTTCTTCAAAAGAAAGCCTTCTTCTGAAGAAGAGTTTTGACCCAAAACGTCCCCTGTTCCCTTCCTCTAGTGATGCTGCCTGACCCGTTGAGTTACTCCAGCTTTTGGTGGCTATCTTTGGTGGCATCTACTGTTCCTTCCCACACATGAAACAAGTACAGTTGGTTCAGAAAGTCGATGGTCTATGAGTATACATTAGCACCCAGTGCCAAGACCTGCTTTATACCTGAACTGACATTTATTACGTCCATATATCCCTTCACTATCGCCTCCTCCACAGACACCAATGGACCATTGTGGCCTCCAACTTTCCTTGGCCATCAGAGCGGCTCTTTTGTTCTGAACCTTTTCATCTCTAGTTTCCCTCTCCCCATTGCTCTCAGTCTGAAGAAGGGTCTCGACCCGAAACATCACCTATTCCTTTTCTCCAAAGATGCTGCCCGACTGCTGAGTTCCTCCTGCATTTTGCGTTTATCTTCGGTGTAAACCAGCATCTGCAGTTCCTCCCTACACATTGAATAGTGCCATGCTGTGAAGAGCCAGATCCGTGTGTACAGTGTGTTACTAAATGGCTGTCCACTTTAAGAATCAGGATCTGAGTCCATACTTGACTTCTCTGAATGCTTTTCCTGCTTGTGGCCTTGAAATGCACAAAGCTGGCGTTGACCTGGTGAAGTGAAGGCATGTCAGTGTTGCAGTGGGCCTTGAACTCTCACTACCCGGTGTCCTGACATTATTTACACAACGTTTGCCATCTTGAGACTGCGGACACCTGAGAGCCCCCGGGGATGATAGCTGCAGCGAGGTTAACGGCAGAGCGGTGCCCAGAAACGTGAAGAGAAGCGAAACTCCGGGAGCATCTCTGCCCCGGTGGGCGATTATTTAAAAAAACAAAACGTGAACAATGGCGAGTGTACAAATGTTGAATTGTTATCCTGGCAGTTTCTGGCGTATGGCACTGAATGAGAATAGTGGGTAGGCTAGGCCGGACTGAAATTCAAAAACGCTCCGCATCATTTTCACTGCTGGGGATCTACAGCGGGGCGGGCGGGGGAATCCGCTCTCTATCCATTTATCCACCAGCAGTCGCTTCCAGCCCCCACCCCCACGGCCAGGGCTGCACTCTATGTGGAGCCGGGAGGCGGGGGTGGTGGGGCATCGACAATTTCCTCGCCCGTCTTTCCATTAAGTTCCGCTGCTTTGGAAAGATGCGATCGAATGGAGCGGATGGCAGCCTGAGTTAATAATAGCCGGAGGCTGGGGTTGTCAGTCAGGGCAGCCCACTGCTTCCCCTTTATATCGCTCGCCTCTATCCCTTCCCTATTCCGTTTTAGACCCGCGTCTCCACTGTTTCCACAAGCCAGGCTTCACTTCCCAAAAAGCCACCGGCATTTGACGTGCTCTACAACCCAGGACCGCGACGGAAGACGTTTAAACCAAACTCAGCCCCGTTGTCTCAGTGTTCAATCTTTTGAGAACACTTTTGTAGCGATTGTCATGTAAGTTGGATGATTTTATTTATCCTCTACTTATCTGTCACCCGACCAAGCAAGGCTTTCTTCGATCAGAGAACACTTTGTTCAGGCAGGCGTTTCATTGTATGTGCGCGGTTTTATTAAAGACACAGTGTAGCGCGAATGCTGCTGGTTGTATCCAAACTAGGGACATTTCTGTGGCAGGGAGGAACGCGGTGTCAAGCAAGAGTGTTACAATGGACCGAATGAGAATCAGCGCCAGGATTCGAGTGTGTGTGTGTGTGTGAGAGAGAGAGAGGGAGAGGGGGAGAGGAATGGGAATTGGAGCAACTGCTTATTGCTGGGGCGAGTGCCGACTGTTATTGTCTTCGATGAATAAAATTGGCACCTGGGCCATTACGAAGGAGGTGCGTTTTATGCACGTGTAATTTTGAGTAATACGAGATCGTTATTATCATTTTTATTCCAAAAATTGTCGAGTAAGTATTCTGGTCTAAAAATATGTTATTAAAAAAAGCGTTGGAAGTGCTTTCCTTTGTTTTACATACTGTACAGTTTATGTCGAGTGCGGTCCTATCTGTCATCTTTCAAGCACTCCCATTCTCTCCCTCTCACCACCTATCAATGCGCCGCGAGTTTTCTATTGTGTCTGGAACTGACACACCCACCGTCGGGAATCCGATCGGATGGTCTCGGCGGCTGGAATGCCGAGTCCTAATCAAATGGCAGGCAATGGATGTGGGAAATGGTCGCGGGGTGCAGGAGGTAAAATACTGTACTAATCAAGCTCAGTTAACCAAACAACTGTCTCAAACCGTAGCATTATGTCGCCTACCCAGCTTCAATGCCGCTTAGTCTACACGGACTTTCAAAATTTCAGGTTTAAAAAAAAAGAATAAACCGCGATGCATAGCGGCCGATAGTTTTAGTTTAACGTGTTTGAAACCAGAAGAAAAATGTATTCTGAAGAACAACAGTAGTATGTAGGAAGGAAACACTGTTCAATTTTAATCCAAGACCCTGTAAACTGTACAGCATATACACACCTTTGCACTTAGAACAAAGTATTTGCTGTATTAGTACTATTCAGAGCTTATTATAAAAACATATGAAAAGCAAGTAACCGTTTCTGCGTTAAATTAAATGGAGAAACGGGTCTTCGAGTAATCTCCCTTGAGAGCCCAAAATACACCACCCGTCCCTCTCCATGTCACACACCTTATGTAGGGTGGAAATCTATTGTTTCTTCAGCTTCAAAATGTAGGGATCCATAGTTCAAGATGTTCTGATAAACATTTTTCCAGGTTTCCCTCTCAGTTTCTCCTCCACTGCAAGAGACGTAAACAGTCTATCCATTCTCTCCTGGTAACAGACACATTATATCCCAGACAGAATCCTGATGAATAAGTTCTATCTAGTACAATCATATACTTTCTATAGTACATTGTGCAGCCCTCCACACAGTATTCTAGCTGTGGCCTAACTGAGTTTAATATATTTATTCCATCACCTCCCTGCTCTTGTATACTATGCACTGGCTAATGAAGGTAAGTGTAATAATATCAAGAGCAGAGTAGACCCAAGTGCAGAGAAGACACGGGCCAGTAGTCAGTTACACTCAAAAAGGCTTTTCATACAATCCTGATAAACAATGTACAAGGTTCAGCATGCAAAAATCCACAACTGTGCCGAGACAGAGATAATCATCAGCATTTAAATAGGGAACTCAATAGGTAACACAAATGATTGTGTCACACAGGTGAAAATACTTAAACATAATTGAACAAAAGACAATATAGTCTATGCCAGCCTTAGTGGTCAGCAGGTGCTGTGATATGTAAGTATTTGACCTGCCTTTTTTAATCTACCAGTGTTGCCACCTTCAGAGATCCTTAGATATGCTACAGGGTCCATTGGAATGGATTTAAGGAGGACTAAATTGTGTCCTGTCCTTAATAGTCCCCTCCAAGTGCATCACTTCACACTTACCAAGGCTAATGTCCATTTTCTATAGCTCTTCCCATCTTACCAACAGTAGCTTAAGACGACCAACACTATTAATTTTGATATCATCTACAAAGTTACTGATCCTACCGCCTCTATTCGTATCCAAATTGATAATGTATATGTTAAAGATCCCAGCACCAATCTCTTAGGTGCATTAGTAGCCACAGACTTCTCATCAGAAAGCAACCCTTCACAATCACCCAATACCTCCTATATCCAAGACAATTTTGGATCCAATTTGCCAATTCAATGTTTTCTCAACAAATAAGCAGAAGGTGTTGCATGAAAATTGCAGGAACAGAATTAGGCAATTCGGCCATCAAGCCATTCAATCATGGCTGATCTATCTCCCCTAACTCCATTCCCTGCCTTCTCCCCATAATGCCTGACACCCATACCAATCAAGGACATCCCAAGAGTTGTAACATATTGCACCAGTCATCCATGTAGGAATGTTGTTGAAGTCCTTACCGAAGTACATGTAGCCTGTATCAACTACTGTCCTCATCAATGCTTTATGATATCTCTTTTTTAAAAAAAAAGGTCAAATTTGTCAGACAGAATCTCCTCCTGTCAAAGTCATGCTGTCTCACTTTGATTGATACCTGCCTTTCCAATGGTTAATCCAGTCTCTTAGGGGGGTTTCCAATAACTTCTCTACCACCAGTAAGCACAATGTTAGAAAGTTCTTCTGTTTCTCTCCCTCCGTGTATTTATTCCTCACCCAACATCCGAAACAGATTGCTTTAACTCAGCATAAGATCTTGTTGCAGGAAAGTTGGCTTTATTTCAAGAGTTGCTTATTGAGCGTGTAGCACTTGGGGATGGTTTTAAATTTCTTTTTGTTTCTAGATTGTCAAGCATCATACTAAATTGAATAAAATATCCATTGAGTGTTGGAAGAGAGATATTACTGAGAGATAGTATGTGCATTTATGTAATATTCTTAATGACTCTAGGACATGCCAAAGCATTTTACAACCATTAAAGTACTTATTTTGAGATGTCATTACTGTAAGAAAATAAATAAAAGATTTTGATTCTCTTTATGAGGCTGCTTTTGGAAGCTGTGATGTGTACTGGTTAATGTTCCACTGCTTTAAAACGTTTTTCTTGTTTAGCAGGAATAGTATTATGCAAATGGTTCAGTGGGTAAACGAGTCAAATAATAGAGAACTGTCTCAGATTCAATGCCTGATTTGTATTATGTTTGCAGATCTCTGCTCGGGGCAATAGTTTTGGACACATTAAGTACCCTTGGGCCTCCCAAAAAAAGAGGCTGAAGATATTTTCTACTGCATTCAATTATAAATACCGAGTGGATGATCCATTTTGGTTGCCTCCAGTGTTCCCCTTCGTCACATTTGCCTGTTTAAACCCTTTATGATTCAATCTGTATACATTTTAGAAATGGTTGAACTTTACAGAAATATCTGTGGGACTAGACAACAAAATGTAGAGCTATGAATCTCTGTTCTTTGGCACCACTCGCCAGAGCTACCACACTAGCACCTGTCCCATAATATGAAAAATTGACCGTCTCCCACTGTTGAACTCCCACCATTAATATCTTGGATGTGCAGACGCACTAAACTGCATATGCAAGGATCTTGAGAAAATCAAAGTGCTGGAAGAACTCAATGTGTCGGGCAGCATCTTTGGAGATAATGGACAGGTGACCTTTTGGGTCGGGACCCTTCTTCCAACTGGGGGCGAGAAAGGTGGGGGCGCGTCAACACCTGCCAAGAGATAGGTTTATACAGGTGAGGAGGTGGGTGTACATTGGCAGATGGGTGGAGTAAGTGAGAAAGGCTAGAGGTGAAAAGGAGGCAAAAATGTGTCAGATAAAGAAGAAGAGAAAAATGGAAAGCAAGAGGGAGAGATATGAGTGGAAGGGGACAGCGGAAGAGAAAAGAAGGGGAACAAAAGGGTATGAAGGGCAGGAAAGGAACAGAGAGGGGTGGAATTGGGGAGAGAAATCGATGCGTACGGGTTGAGGGTGAATGGGAAAGAAAGGACCGTGGAAGTCAGTGTTTGAAATTGGAGAATTCAGTGTTCATACCATTGGGTTTTTAACTACCCAGTGGATTAGAAATTACAGTTCTGAAGAGAGACACAAAATAACTCCAGCACTTTGTGTCTATCTTATTGACCCAAACTGTAGTTTGACATTCCATTTCACAATGTTCATGGGCTGTTATTGGTTACACAATGGATGACGTGTAGCACTTTAAAAAGCAAGCACTGCCAAGCATTACACTTTGCATGCATTATGTAACTAGACACAGGGTTCAACATCATCTTTAAATTTGCAGATGAGGCCATCATTGTTGAACGAAGAATAGGTAATGAAGAATAGGCTGCATCCCAGAGTACTCAAGGAAGTAGCCCCAGAAATAGTGGATGCATTAGTGATAATTTT
This sequence comes from Leucoraja erinaceus, assembly GCF_028641065.1. Lineage (NCBI taxonomy): Eukaryota > Metazoa > Chordata > Chondrichthyes > Rajiformes > Rajidae > Leucoraja > Leucoraja erinaceus. Next base: position 16,474,636 of record NC_073393.1, on the reverse strand, counting down.
TCCAAAACTCTTTAGATTCTGGAGTAGTTCCTGAGGATTGGAGGGTAGCTAATGTAACCCCACTTTTTAAAAAGGGAGGGAGAGAGAAAACGGGGAATTAGACCAGTTAGTCTAACATCGGTAGTGAGGAAACTGCTAGAGTCAGTTATTAAAGATGGGATAGCAGCACATTTGGAAAGTGGTAAAACAAAGTCAGCATGGATTTGTGAAAGGTAAATCACGTCTGACGAATCTTATAGAATTTTTCGAGGATGTAACTAGTAGAGTGGATAAGGGAGAACCAGTGGATGTGTTATATCTGGACTTTCAGAAGGCTTTTGACAAGGTTCCACATAAGAGATCAGTATACAAACTTAAAGAACACGGTATTGGGGGTTCAGTATTGATGTGGATAGAGAACTGGCTGGCAGACAGGAAGCAAAGAGTAGGAGTAAACGGGTCCTTTTCACAATGGCAGGCAGTGACTAGTGGGGTACCGCAAGGCTCAGTGCTGGGACCCCAGCTATTTACAATATATATTAATGATTTAGACGAGGGAATTGAATGCAACATCTCCAAGTTTGCGGATGACACGAAGCTGGGGGGCAGTGTTAGCTGTGAGGAGGATGCTAGGAGGCTGCAAGGTGACCTGGATAGGCTGGGTGAGTGGGCAAATGCATGGCAGATGCAGTATAATGCGGATAAATGTGAGGTTATCCACTTTGGTGGCAAAACAGGAAAGTAGACTATTATCTGAATGGTGGCCGATTAGGAAAAGGAGAGATGCAACGAGACCTGGGTGTCATGGTACACCAGTCATTGAAAGTAGGCATGCAGGTGCAGCAGGCAGTGAAGAAAGCGAATGGTATGTTAGCATTCATAGCAAAAGGATTTGAGTATAGGAGCAGGGAGATTCTACTGCAGTTGTACAGGGTCTTGGTGAGACCACACCTGGAGTATTGCATACAGTTTTGGTCTCTAATCTGAGGAAAGACATTCTTGCCATAGAGGGAGTACAGAGAAGGTTCACCAGTGATTCCTGGGATGGCAGGACTTTCATATGAAGAAAGACTGGATAGACTCGGCTTGTACTCGTTAGAATTTAGAGGATTGAGGGGGGATCTTATAGAAACGTACAAAATTCTTAAGGGGTTGGACAGGCTAGATGCAGGAAGATTGTTCCCGATGATTGGGGAAGTCGAGAACAAGGGGTCACAGTTTAAGGATAAGGGGGAAATCTTTTAGGACCGAGATGAGAGAAACATTTTTCACACAGAGAGTGGTGAATCTCTGGAATTCTCTGCCACAGAGGGTAGTTGAGGCCAGTTCATTGGCTATATTTAAGAGGGAGTTAGATGTGGCCCTTGTGGCTAAAGGGGATCAGAGGGTATGGAGAGAAGGCAGGACTCTGCGTACTCGAGGCCTCAGCTTGGTCACGGCGTTTTTTAAAAATATGTTAAAAAATGGCCACGAGTAAAAAAAGGTCGCCATGGAAAAAATCACTACTTTTTTTACTCGTAGGTTCAGTTATAGTAGGTCGTAGTAGGTCGGCATGTTAGTTGTAGGTAATCGAGGGTAGTCGAGGATAGTCGTAGATAGACTTCATCATAGTCGAAGGGAGGTTGAAGGAGATCGAAGGAGGTCGTCTTCACACTCCACTGTCCAATTTTCCTGAAGTTATTCGTAGCTGGTCTTCAACATAGTTGAAGGAGGTCGAAGGAGGTTTTCTACATTGCCCACATGCTGCGTGGCACCGACACCCGAGTCCACTTGTATGAGTGTTAATATACATACCGCAGAGCCTGGTTTCCAGTCCCCTGGATGAAGTGGGTAAGACCTCTCTCTGTGAGACATATGTGATGATTCATACGCAGTGGTTATTCTCTACTGCACTAGTTGAATTTTCAGGACTTGGAATGTCAATTTCCTCATGAATAGACCCAAGCAATAAATCTAAATGTCATATAATATTTTGGGAACAAAAATTGTAAGACCATAACATAATTGCCTTTTATACATAATCAATATTCTTTCTTCGAAGTTGTTGCCTTCACTGTGGTGCCTGCAGTCTCTTGCCTCACAACATTACCAACCTGCTAAAGTGGACAAGAGACATCTCAAAGCACTCATGCTTGTCCTCTTGATCATAGCACAGTGGCGCAGTAGTAGCATCGCTGCCTTACAGCACCAGAGACCCGGGTTTGATCCTGACTACAGGTGCTGTCTGTGTGCAGTTTGTTTGTACGTTCTCCCTGTGACCACGTGGGTTTTCTTCGAATGCTCTGGTTTTCTTCCACACTCAAGACCTATGGGTTTGTGGGTTAATTGGCTTTTGGAAATTGTAAATTGTCACTAGTGTGTAGGTTAGTGCTAGCGTATGGGATGATCGCTGGTCAGTGCTGACTCAGTGGGCCGAAGGGACTGTTTCCGCGCTGTACTCTAAACTCTACAGTCTTGAATTGGACACTTGGATTGGAAAAACTGTCCATGTCATGGATCTGGCTCCCTCATTCAGTATGCGCTTGTTTCCTGCAGTAGTAGTAGTGCTCATGAAAGGACTTGAAATTGAAACTCAACCATGCAAGTACTTCTTAATTTATATATAACAACAGATTATTGATGTGTGCTAAAGGAAATCAGCCCAGAGCAATAGGAATCATGCCACAAATAGAAACATCCTGCATTTATCTCAAGTTTCAGCAGAACAGCAAAAACTTGGGCAAACGTAATGGAAGTAAAGTGATAAAGAACCCTTCCAATGAAGGTTAAAAATAGATGTCCGAGATGGGGTATTGGAAAAAACTGAAAATTATCCATGCTAGCAGCCATGTGAAAGGATGCTTTAGTCTCTCTGCATTAGTGGATACGATGGGATCGGACTGTGACTGGGTAGATAGCAGACAGATGAATGAAGCAAACAAAGGAGAAGAATTTAAGAAACCTTGGTCCAGATCTTGCTGTAATGGGGCAATTTTGTAGTGTGTAGAGTTTGATGTTGTCAGGCATTTATCAAGCCGTACAATGTTAATTTAGTTCCCATAGAAATGCCTGATGTCTTTGTGATTAGATTTGTGGATGGTTTGACCATAGGTGGAGGGACAGGTGGTGTTGAGGAAGCAGGGAGGCGGCAGAAGGACTTGGAACAGGTTGGAAGAGTGATAAAAGAAGTGTGGTCAACTACGATGTAGCAATATCACTGCATGGGTGCAGCACTTATGGGTACGACTGAAGGACTCGAGGTGTGATGTGATACTGCTTCCATTAAATGAGGTTGGGATCTGATAAACTGCTTTAAGTGAGCCTTCCTTCCCCCTGATATGAAAATGAGTGCAGCACAATGTCAGAGAAAATGATTAGGAAAATAGAATAGTGTAGAATATAAATAAGAAGCTCGTACTTCAAAGCTAGATGGGATTTAAAGTAATACAACCACCCAGTCCAGGTGCTGAGGAAAGAAGCTGAAGGGCTCTGACCACAATTTTCCAATTCTCATTGGATCTGGAAGTAGGAAGGACAGCTGGGGTATTGCCATTGTTCAAACCGTAGATTAATGATAAGCCAAAACACACTGGGCTAGTCAGGCTAATTTTTCAGAGGGGATGATTCAACACAAAAGGAATTGGTTTTTTGAAAAGTTTGGATTAATGCTGAACCTCTTCATGAATTTACCGATGCATACTCATACTTAATTAGATGATATATTGTTGGATGAAGAAGTCGGAGGGTTGTTGTTGTGTAAATGAGCATTGCAGGTTTTGACAAACCGCTACATATAAGTTATTTGTTCAATTGGTGGATATGTGCTTGGCCAAGCTTGAGAAAGCAAAGGGTTGAGGAAGTAATGTTGTGTTTCGGACTGGAAGGAAATGCACACCAGTTTCCTTTAGAGATGGGCTTTGAGACTATTGGTCTTTCAAAACCCAGGAACATAAATAGGAGGATATAACAGAATTGATGAAATGGACAGACACCTTTATTTAATGCAGATAAGTGTGAAGGGTTATATTCTGCTCGGGATAACGAAGGGAAACTATGATTTTAAGAATTGTGAAAGAATAGAAAGTGCTAGTACTACACATATATAATTCTTTGCAGGTGGCAGGATAGTTCTGTGCAGGCTGCATAAACAAAAAGAGTACAGGATTTTTGGCTTTATAAATAGCAGCAATGAATACAAAAGCAAGGAAGTTTTGCTAAACTTTGAGAAAATTCTGGTTAAGCTGCAGCTGGAGCATTGTGGTTATATCTGAGCACTGCACAATCGGAATGATCTCAGCAACTTGGAAAATATGCACAAAGGAAGGGAGACCGGTTATGTCGCAAAACGTCAGAGCAAAGAAGTTTAACGGGACATCAAGTGTGATCAAAATCATGAAAATGTTTAATTACATAAGGAAGAATGAATTGCTTTAATTAGTCATTCATTTAATGGCTTTAATTCAAAATTAATCTCGGCCTAGGAGCGACGATTCTCCAACTTTGGCAACATCTTTGCAACCTACTCTGCTCTCTCTCAAGTGCAATTACATCCTTTCAGTTATTGGGTGGTGAGGTGTACACAATTTTCTCGCTGTAGCCGAGAATCGATAATATATGGTCATTAACAAAAGACAAAGGAATATCAAAGAGGGTGGTATATTTTCATGCGGTATACATGAATTTTATCAAGGTGTTTAACCATGTGCAGGTTGATTAATAAAATAAAACTCCAGGAATCCAAGGAAAGTAGCAAATTGGATTAATGTTTGGTTCAGTAGCAAAAAGCAATGTTTCATCATTTCTGGATGCCTTGCTATTTGTGGTGTAAGTAACTTGTCTTAGACTAGATAAGCCATTTGCTGATGATAACTGACACTGCCAGTGTGGTTGATAATTAGTTTAGTTTAACTATACAGCACATAAACAGGCCCTTCGGCTCACCGAGTCTGCACCGACCAGATCCCCGCACACTAACACTATCCTATACACACTTGGGACAATTTTCAATTATACCAAGCCAATTAACCTGCAAACCTGCACATCTTTGGAGTGTGAGAGGAAGCCGGAGAAAGCCCAGGCAGGTCACGGAGAGAACTTACAAACTATATACAGACAAGCACACATAATCAGGATCGGACTCGGGTCTCTGGTGCTGGAAGGCAACACTACTATCGCTGCACCACGGAGCTATTGTCAGAACTGTATAAAAGAATAGTTAGACTACAACAAAAGAAATGTGTACACTGCTGGTCACCCAATTACTGAGAGGATGGATTGACCGAGACAGGGAGCAGAGGAGACTTGTGAGGATGTTCCCAGAGAATCATAGTTATGAGGCTGAGATTAATTTATTTGAAGTAAAGGAGGCAGAGGGACAAGAGTATTTTGTGATGTATAGAGTTGTAATGGTCCTTGGCACGCCATGGTGGAGAGAACAATGTCCATGGATTTATATTAATTAATAGAAGGTTAGGGGGAGTTGAGAAAGATTACTTAATTCAGCGAATGGTGGGGGTACAGTAGCCAGTGGCTGAAAAGGAAATTGAGGTCAAAGCCCTGTCCACATTGGCACATTTGAAGCAGCAGCATTGTAATGAGCACTTTGAAAGTTATATGACTTATACGCCAGGATCGAACTGGGAAGTGGGAGTCCATATCAGGTTGGCATGGACGCAATGGGCCAAATGGCCTCGTTGTGTACTGTGAATTTCTAGTAATCAGTGAGCAGACACAGGGAAGCAAGTTTGATGGGGCCATCTATTTTTACACTGCCTAATTTTACTTTCTGAGGTCACTGCTTTCTCCTGTTGCCTCACGTGTGAATTTCAACCCCTTTCGCACCAGATGCACGGTTCTTATTTAATCTCCCCGTGGACTTGTGATTTGGCCTTCATTCCTCTCTCACTGTGTTGTCTGTGGACCTGACAGATGGCCAAGTGGCTTATTATCAGTTTCATTTGGACCTGAGATCTCTTGTTTCTGCGTGAAAGCTGCCTTCCCTGACTCAGTGGATGGTGCCAGGATATATTATGGGTATAAGGTATAAACAGATGCTGCCGTGCAAAAAGCCAGTGAGCACCCTTCACATCCATAAGCCCCTCGCATCCCCAGCCCCCTCTCCATACCCCCACAGGCAGACACACAATGATAGAAATAGATTTTAGAAACTTCGAAGGCAGTTGTGGTCAAAATGTGATCATTGATACCCCAGTTTTATTCCCTCAACAGTTTGGTGGCTGTTACTTTGTGAACCTCCCCACCATTCTCTGTTCTGTTAACACTGCCTTTTTGACCAAGTTCTCGCCACCTGCTTTAATGCCAATTTATTGAATCAATGTCACGTGTTTCCTGATTGTACTAGATTGAAACATTTTGGGCTTCTTTGCAAGGTTATAGTTGCTATACAAATGCAAGGTGTTGTTACAAAATGAAATATTATGTCAGAGATTGTACCCGGAAGCACTGCCTCTATGGTCCACATGTGGTGAGCCTTTTGCTGACATTAAGCTTGTGGAACAATGAGGTTCAGTAGTTGCAACAGATGATAACATTTAGCTTATAGTTTGACTTACAGGAGAATTTGGGATGTGTATGTGAGAGGATGTTACTGTGAGCCAGCATCGACTCGAGTGGCCAGATGGCTTCCTGTGAGGGAAGGAAATATAAAGAAAGTCCTGTTGAGGACACAGAAGGGCTGGAACTGTGGAAGGAAATAAGGGCGGAGAAAGGGACTGCAGATGCTGGTGTATACCGAAGATAGACACAATGTGTGTGCGTAACTCAGTGGGTCAGGCAGCATCTCTGAAGAAAAAGGATGGGTGACGTTTCGGGTCGGGACCTTTCTTCAGACTCAAGTGATTTGATTCAGATGGGATTACACTCATCTTATACACGTGAAATAAGAAGTTATGCTACTGGAACTGCTGCTTCACAGCTCCTATGATTCGGGTCAGATCTTGAACTCTGGTGCTGTCTGTGTGGGGTTTGCATGTTCTCCCGGTTTCCTCTGCGTGCTCCAGCTTTCTCCAACATACGAAAGACTTGTAGGTTAATTGGCCGCTGTAAACTGCCCCTTGAATGGATAAGGGCAAATTTGGGCCCCATATCTGAGGATGGGTGTGTTGGCTCTGGAGAGGGTCCAGAGGAGGTTTACAAGAATTATTCCAGGAATGAGTGGGTTAGCATATGATGAGTGTTTGACAGCACTGGGCCTCTACTTGCTGGAATTTCGAAGATTGTGTGGGGGGACCTCATTGAAACTTACAGAATAATGAAAGGCGTAGATAGAGTGGATGTGGAAAGGATGTTTCCACTGGTGGGAGAGTCTAGGAGACCAGAGGTCATAGCCTCAGAATTAAAGGGCCTCTTTTAGAAAGCGGGTGAGGAGGAACTTCTTTAGTCGGAGAGTAGTTAATCTGTGGAACATTGCCACAGAGGGCTGTGGAGGCCAAGTCAGTGGATATTTTTAAGGCAGAGATTGTCGTGGTTTACATGACTCAAATTAAAGATATAAATGACACAGACACGGAGAATTCTTCAAGAAGACGAGAGGCTTTTAATTTGCACAAATCTGGGCCTGGAACATTCAGAGATAGTACAGCTTGGCCATTCTCCAAATGCTCACAACTATATTTTCATGCAGCATTTTATTATAATTTCAGTTCTTATCTTTGGCTGCTTAGCATTCATGTTTTTACTAACTTTAACCTCGTACTGTCCTTGTCTTTTATCTCCAATTTCTAAGTTATCATAATGTTCTAACTGAAGCAAAATAAACTAAACATTAACATGTTTTTTGGGCCTTGACTTCTGAGCACACAAAAAAGCTGACATTTGCGAGCTTTACTAAATGTTTTCAGCATATTGGTTAGATTTAAGAAGTAACGCGTTTCTTCTATATACATTCTATATAACTTCTATAAGATAGACACATTCTTGATTGGAACAGGTGTCCAGGGTTATGGGGAGAAGGCAGGAAAATGGTATTAGGAGGCAGAGATCAGCCATGCTTGAATGATGGCGTAGACTTGAAGGGACGAAAGGCTTAATTTTACTCCTATAACGTGAACATGTGATAGATGAGTTGTAGGAAGTGGGGAGACTGTTGAGAACGTGTGGGAGAATAAAATGGGTTACACTATAATTTGTTTAAACACGAGCGTTTAATGGACAGGGCGGACAGTGAGTTGAAGGGTTTGTTACTGTGCTGTGTCTGCGAGTCTATGACATTGATTCAGTGCTCTTTTTTAATTTGGCAGATTGGTAACGTGAGGATAAAGTTCAACTTCCCACGGCGTTACTTCCTGGCTTCGGCGATGGTGCTTGATCCAGGGGCCCAGGGTTTGGCCAGGCCCCAGATCAGCAAGCAGGCCGGCACGACCAAACCACTGAGGAAAGAGGCCGAGACGAAGAGCAGCGATAGGAATGGGATTCGGGGGCACAGCAGCCTCTCCACTCCGCAGCCGGAGGCACCTTTGAGGACTATATCCCAGACTTCAGGGGCACTGGGCTGTGGCCTGAAAGTCAACAGGGCACCTGCAGGGGCGCCCAGCCTTGTTGGTAACAGACAATGCAGCTGGATGAGGCGGAGTGAAAGTTCATTCAACGTGAATAACACTGGTTCCAATCACTCCCGGGCCAGGATCAGGAACGCCACATCCCTCCCTCATATAGCCAGGCACATCCCACAGGAGCCGCCCCCTGTTAAGAGCCCATGCCTCTTGGTGGCGCTGAGACCAATGAACGTTGATAAGGAGAAAGAGGCGTTTTTCAAATCTAATTACACCTACAACCCTCAGTTTGAGTATTCGGAACCCTTGAGCACTAGCATAATGAGCAAGTACAGCGAGGCATCTGACCGCTTCATTGAACAGGTGGGCACAGCTCTTTAAATCTTGGTTTCTGGAGATTCCACACTTATGTCTTATGTCGAGCGATATTAATGCCAACTCCTGGCATACTGTAAAACTCCACAAACTTCATCCCGTGCTCTGTTGAATCTTTATGAATGTACACCCAATTTCATTCAACTATCAACTCGACACTCGTTCACCCTGGTTTAGCTCCCAGTCTAATTTTAGGTTTCTCATGTTTTTGTTGAAAACCCTTGTGGCTCAAGATCTCAAACCTCCTCCTACTCTACACCCCAATAAGGTCTTGGCAGTGTCTTCTTTGGGCTTTAGGTACAAACGTTGATTTCTGTTGTCCCACCATTGGCAATCCTACTTTCAGCTGCATGGGGCCCTTGTGTATGGATTTTCCCCCCAGAAACCTGGCTTCCCCCTCTGATCTTCAAGATAGTTCTTACAACCTAATTTATTGCCTGGCTTTTGTTCAACTGCCCTAATACCTCTTTGAAAGTTTGTATGGTAACAGTTTTGTGAAACCTTGAATCTGTTACATTGCTAATGGCGCTAAGAACCGTAAATGTGCTTTAAGGCAAGACTGCTTCTGGTAATGATGTGATTCCAAGTCAGAATGCAGGTAATTGGGGAAATTCCCTTGTCGATCAAACCAGGTGATCACACAATTGTTAATGACAGACTGTTGACACAATGTATTTGAAATAATCCCCATTCACTGTTTTAATCCAGAGAAAATGCAATCTTATAAAGTGACATTTCCACAATTTCAACCAGACTTTCTCTTGCTCTTTAACTGAACTCTTTTTCCGGAGTAAATTGATTTTATTCGACAGTGCACTGCTTTCTCTGAGCCTATCTGTGCATCCACCTTCCCTCAAATTCGTTGGGTAACCCAGTGGTACCAGTAAATACTGTAGCCCTCGACTGTGAGGCATGGATCGTATTTATACAATGCCAGCACCTGTCTGGGAATTTGTCATGTTCGCTGGCCTAGCTGGAACTGGGCAGCTAGAGGTGCTGCAGGTAGTGCGGCTGTCTCACAGCTCCAACAACCCGGGTTCAATCCTGACTCCAATGCTCTCCGTGCGGAATGTGCACATTCTCCCGGTGGTGACGTAGCTTTCCACCAGGTGCTCTGGTTTCCATCTACGTCCCAAGTATGTGTAGTTTGTACATTAAATGACCATTGCAAATTGCCTGTGATGTGGGTGGGTGAGTGGTAGGGGAATCAAGGTACAGTTGTGCTTGTGTGTGAGACAATAGGTTGCAGGTGGGCAAGTGGGGGATTGGTTTGATGAAATTGCTCTTGGAGGAAGGAGAGACTTGGTGACCAGAATGGTTTATTTCTCTGTCATAAGGCAATATTACATATCACCACCATTTTAAAGCTGTCAAAAACTTAAAACACTCCATTCTCAAACACCTGCTTAAGATCACTATGCAGTAGCATTTTGAAGAAAACTGTACCCATATGATGTAGATTAATGAGCGTGAGATTTCCCTTGCTCTTCCTCCAAGTGTCTGTTGGGCTAATGTATAGAGGTGCCATGCACAGTAGTATCGAGTTGAACACATCACGCCTGGACACACAGTTGATTTTCTTTCAGGCTTTTGTGGCCCATGGATAGTCCAGAGCCCTCGTGTAGAATGAAACTTCACCACACATGTGAGCCTCCCACGTGGCCATTAATCTGCTGTTAAACTGCATGAAGTTGGCAATTTTGGTCTTGGGCCTGTTGATGAAACAATTGATAATTGGGCATGTTGTTCCGTTTCTAGCTGAGTGGCAGTTAGTGCAATAAGATGAGGCTGCATGTCTCCAGGTGTTGGAGGAACAGCACCTCGTATTCCTCTTGGGTATCAATGGTGTAAACATTGAATTCTGCAATTGTAATTAATTAACCTACCAACATTCCCCCTCCCTTTCACCAACCTACCTTTTCTACCTCTCTTCCCTGTGCCCCACCTGGATGTGCACCCATTTCACCCTTTCCCCTTTCTCCAGCCCCATCCACCTACATTCCTTCCTCTGGCTTCACATTTTACGCCTCTTCTATCCTTGTCTTCCTGTCACACTTTGATCTTTCCATTTTGGGCCTTTGGCCAACCATCTGGCAATCAACCCCCCCCCCCAACCTTCTGTATCCACACACCACTTGCCAGACTTTGTTTGCCCCCCTCTCTTCCAGCTCTCTGCCCCCTGCTACAATCAGTTTGAAAGGTCCCAACTCGAAATGTCACCGATCAGTTTTCTCCTGAGATGGTGCCTGAACTGCCGAGCTACTCCAACGCTTTGTGTCATTGTTTTACCATAATTCTAATATTATCTAGCTTAGCTTTCGCCATGCTAATCTCTGTGAAATGATCCACCGTCACGCAGGTAATTCAATTTGAAGATTAATGTCAAATCGTTGCATGCAGAAAACATTGCACTGACAGGGTAATTGGATTAAATGCTTAAAATATGTTGATAGTCAGTGGTATTTAGTGGTTTACTTTGATTACTTTAATTCCCTTTGATCTGCTTGATACCTGCAAGGATTAGATCATCGCTCTCCGAGACTCATTCAGCCGCTTGCCTTTTACTTTAGGAGCAGGAAAACCCATGTTGGCTACTTTACCCCTGACTACAAGGGACTAAATCAGGTAAAATGTCTGAATGAGATGGTGCAGGGTAACCACAGTTGCATTCCCTTGTCTCTCTTCTAGGCGGTACGAATCATGAAGAGCGTGGTCAAGATGTACGGGTGCTATGAGAATTTTGAAGTGGCCACAGGGGGTGCTATGCTATCGAAGAATAAAATATGGACCTGCATCAGGAGCTACATGCGTAAGGAAGGATGCTCTGGAGAGGTGAGGTGGATAAAATGACTGTGTCCACACAAACCCTGCATCTTCACTGTACTTACACATGCTCTAATGTTTAACTTCCTGTCTTTGTTCTGTCAGCAGAGATTAAGCTGGCTGGGCCTATACTATGGTGCGGTCGTATGAAATTATCATGGGGCTTGACAGAGTAGATCTGGGAATGATGTTTCCTGTAACTGGTCATCAAAAAACAGGCACTGTCGTAGGACAAGCGGTTGGTCATTGGGAACCGAGAAGAGAAAGATCATTTCACCCAGAGGGGAGTGAATCTTCAGAATTCTCTATCCAAGAGGGATTGGTTGATCGAAAGATACAGCAAGGAAACAGGCCCTTCGGCCCACTGAATTCATGCTATCCGTCGATCACTCATTCACACTAGTTCTGTGTTATCTCACATTCGCATCCATTCCCTACACATTTGCGGCATTCACTAAGGCCAATTTACCTAAAAAAACGTGCATGTCTTTACGATACGGGAGGAAACCTGGGCACCAAGTTGAAATCCACGCATTTACAGGAAAAACATGCAAACTCCACAGACAGCACTTGTGATCAGGACCTTGGGTTGTGAGGCAGCAGCCCTACCAGTTGCACCAATGTGCCACCATCAGTCGCTGAATGCTCAGTATAGAAATCAATAGCAATTTTGGATAGGAAGAACATTTTGGATATCTTTTATTGTATTTGTTTTGTATTAGCCTGGCAATTACCTTTCGCAAGAAAAGAAGAAAAGAAGGAATAGGCCCTAATGTTCCTGCTCTACCTTTCAATAAGATGATCATAGATGCAAGACCAATGAAAAGGAGGAAAGCTTTCCAGACATTGGCTGTTCAGCTAAAGCATTAGTGCATTAAATCACCCCATAACACGTTAGATGCATTTTCAGTAACTTCAGTTTTCCTTGTGGGCGGCACGGAGGCACAGCGGTAGATAAGTACTCACTGCCTTACAACGTTTGCAGCGCAGGAGACCCTCATTCGATCCCGACTATGGGTGCTATCTGTACAGAGTTTGCAAGTTCCCCCCGTGACCGCGCGGGTTTTCTCTGAGCGCTTCGGTTTCCTCCCATACTCCAAAGATATACCGGTTAATTGGTTTGGTTTAAATGTAAATTGTTCCTAGTGTGTGTAGGATAGTGTTAATGTGTGGGGAATGCTAGTCGGTGCTGACTCGGTGGGCCGAAGGGCCTGTTTCTACGCTGTCTCTCTAAACTAAACTAAAAGAGTCAGCACCTCTGTGCTTTGTGTCACTTTACTCTGAGACTGTCCTTTTCTTTTCCTTCTCCCTTTATTTGTCACACCCATTTTCTGCCCACTATTATTCTACTACACCATCAATTTTTCCTCTCTCATTTTCTTCTCTTTCATTTTGCACCACTTTTTTACTTCCTTTCCATGCCCTCTCATCACTGTCACATTCAACTTGAGTCTAGCAACTCCAGATAAAGCTGCCTCAAGGCTTTATGATTCATTTTGCTGTATAAATTGCTGCCTGTTATTGTTAGGCCACGGGGGAGTATAACAGATGTCACCGGACTGTCTGGCTTCACAAGTAAAAGCCAATGAACATTGTTGCTGCTGTTCCAATGAATCTGGAAAGCAGACTGGAAGGCAAAATCTTGCAGCTGCCATTCATCCTGATTAAAGCAAAGACTGCTAATTATTCTTAACGACTTCAAAATCAATTAGTCCAGAACACCTCAGCCAAGTGTATGCCCAGTGTGGAGCAGGCACTTTCTAAAGATGGCTACACTACCTGCCTCAACAATGTTCTTTTGAATTAGTCAGCTTGTAGGGACGGACGTTGAAGGTCCCCTATCCGGAGTGAATCTGTTACTTTACTACTTTCAGTGTTTCTTCCAAATGTTGTTCATCATGGACGAAGTACTGATTCATCAATTGTGCCAGAATAGTAAATGGTGATCAGGAACGGGGTTTCTAGGTTGCTGATGGTACAAAACCTCCTGGGGGTCAAGAGTCAGTGCTGAAGACTCTTGCACGCATTCCACTCCTCTGGTCGGTTTGCCCTGCTGGCTGGATAGTGACAGTGAGAATAGGATTCTGACATGTTGTCCAGAGTCACGTATAGATCAGATCAAGACAGAAGGAGTGTGGAGGGATGGGGATGGAAGAGCGGGAAGGGGATGAGAGAGGAGTTTGGAGGGGATGGGTGGAAGGACTGAAGAGGCGATGAGGGTGGGAGGGGTGGAAAGGAATGAGGAAGGAGCTGTGGGGAGGGCATGAGAGTGAGATGTGGGAAGGGGATGAGATTGGCGGGAGGATGAGGGTGGTAGGGATGAGGACGGTAGAAATGGAGTGAGATGGAAGTATGGAGAGGGGTTGGTGAGGGTGGGGTGTCGTGAAAGGATGTGGGTGGTAGTAGTGGGGAGGAGATGAAGTTGGGAAGGGTAGGGGTCATGAGATGAGAAGGTGGAGAGGGCTTTGGGGCAAGGAAGGGTAGTAGAAGGTAAGTTATGGGGATGTGGAGAGAAGGGGAAAATTGAGTGTGTGGGTCAATGTAAAAATAGCAGTTGAACGAATGTCGCACCATCTACATTGTATCCTTGTGTCTGCCACAGGATGAAGAAAGACTTGCATTGATATATCTCCACCCAAACATTTTGGACATTGAGCATCTCTTCATAGTGAAGTTTCACACAGTAGCCATGTTGTGAATAGTGAAATAGTGTCACTATCAGCAAAGTGATCAGGCCTGGATGTACTGCTTTAAGGTTGCTGTTTGTGAGAAGGATCATAATTAAACCTAAACAAAGAAATGTAAGTTAGTCTCAGTCATGCGCTCAGCAAGAACAACATTCTATGTGACAGCCTTTCATCCCTCGGCTGGCAATTTGAAACATTAGCCACATGAATGATATCCTGCAAATCTAATTGTGTACTTGTAACTATATCCCAGCATAGGCTAGTCCCTTTGGAAAAGAAGGGAGAAAACCAGAGGGAAATAAAGCCAAAACCCCTCTGTTGAGAAGAGCCGATGCTAATTAATATATAAACCATGATGTTTAGCGTGAATGTAAGGCAGCTTGTGCTTGCAGGTTGGTGGTAACTGGATGGGATGTACCCTCACATTGGCTGGAAGATAATAAGTTGCCATGCTCTAAGCCAAGAGTGGATGATCCCCATTAACTCGAGCCCTGCCTAACTGGTAGCAGCTCTGTGGCAGATCCTCAGCATTTCTGCTCCAATTACAGTTCATCCCAAGGTCATTGCTGAGAAGGATATGTTATAATTGTGCTTGCGATTCAGAAGTACTGACTTGCACTCAGTACACAGACATGGACCCCCTGTGAATACTGGCCCGCCCCTGAGGAAATTTTGGCTTCGAAATGTGTTTCATCCATGCCGAGAAACATATCACTCCTCAAACACAAGGCACTGTACAATACAACATTGAGAAATTCGACACACTTTTAAGAAAGTTAATGGCAGTTGTCAATATCAAATGGTCTCTTTAGTGGGAGATTTTGTTACAGCTAACAGTAACACAATGTTTAAAATCCATGAATTCTAACCATCTGATCCAAATATGCTTTCACAGAAGGGTTAGATTTTACCAGCACTGAAATGTTATTTAAGAGACCAGCCCTGTTTCTCTTTTGTTCACTGACAGAGAGATCTATGGTTCTCTCGAAACAAAACCGACTGCAGATTGACTCGGAAATCTCTGGAAACACTCAGCGGGTTAAACAGCACCTGCGAAGAGAAAAAACAGAGTTAATGCTTCAGGTCTGAGACCCTTCTAATGAAGTATCTTGCTGACCTATTGAGTAGTTTGACATTTTCAGTTTCTACTACAGATTTTCACCATCTATGTGATTCAATCCTGACTTCCGATGCTAAGTGTGTTGAGTTTCTACGTTCTTCCTGTGCTGTTGATTTCCTTTGGGTGTTCTAGTTTCCTCCCACATCCTAAATCTATGTAGTTTGGTTGATTAATTAGGCAGAGTAAATCACTCCCAATGCTGTAGGTTGGTGGTAGAATTTTGCAAAATTGAGGGAAATGTGGCAAGAGTAAAACTGGATTAGAGTAAATATATGGTTGAAGGCCAGCACAAACCCAGTGGACCGAATAGCCAGTCTCTGTGCTGTATGAATCTATAGGTTCACACACTAGTCAGCTAGTTATCCATCCAGACTTAAGGCATGCAATGTGGGTGGGTTAGAGTGGTAAGGAACAGATAGAGTGAGATGGGAGGTACACAAAAATGCTGGAGAAACTCAGCTGGTGCAGTCGCATCTATGGAGCGAAGGAAATAGGCAACGTTTTGGCCCGAAACGTTGCCTATTTTCTTCGCTCCATAGATGCTGCTGCACCCGCTGAGTTTCTCCAGCATTTTTGTGTACCTTCGATTTTCCAGCATCTGCGGTTCCTTCTTAAACAAAGTGAGATGGGAATTGTTTGAAATAAAGAAAGACACAAAATGCTGCAGAAACACACCAGCAGCAGTGTGGGAAGGAAGGTGGAGAGGAGTAGATAGAAGAAATGGAAGCAAGTTAACGTTTGCAGCCAGGGGAACAGAAAACTTGCTCCCAGCATATTTTCGAGAAGCAGAAATTTATGAAAATGCAAAGCTAACTTTTATTTTGGAAATAAAAAAGACTGCACACTGCACAAGGAAAAAATTATTGTGGAAGCACTTGTCGTAAATCTGACAGGATGAGATATTTGCAATTCTACCTTGGTTAGATCATCTCAGAAGTGTCATTTTTGTGTAGTGACGTTATCAGCGGAAAGAGCTGCTGGTGGTCACGTGATCAGGGAGGCTTGATGCTGGGTTAGGAGTTGCTGAAAGCTTGCTGGCAGAGACTTTACTGGTGATGACCTGTTTGTGCAGCGCTGCAGAGCCCCTAGAAGGCAACACATGGTGCTCAGCTGTGGAGCACAGGGCTGCTGGGAATCACGGCTCTTCTGGGAATCTGCTTGTGGATCCCCAGTGGATTAGGGCTGGCTAGGACTCGCAAAACCATTCACTTGAACAGAGATTTTAAGCTATGATGTAGCGAGGTAAGGATAATGTAAGATTTGTAGGAAGGAACTGCAGATGCTGGTTCATATTAAAGATAGACACCAAATTGGTGTAACTCAATAGATGATATTTCAGGTTGGAACCGCTCTTCAGACTGGGGTCTGAAGGATTTAAATATAAGGGAAGTTTGTGTTGTGATATTTAATTATTTCACTAAGTTTTAAACCAATTCAAGTGATTTATTTCATTTTTTTTCTAAATTACTGATGTAAGTTCTTTGAATTGTCATTTTTGAGTGTGTCCCAACCTCAGGGACATTGAAGATCTTTGTCTCCACTAGCAGAAAGTGACATTGGGTGGTGTTACTATTCACCATAGCTGTGTGTTCCTTCACCTGTTAGATAGAACCATTGCTATGCTGTACATAACTATGAATCGAAAATCCTTTAATGTTACATTTGTGCCTAGGAACATTGCAGTCTCTGAAATCATGGCCGCAGAATCATCCAAATGTTTACTGACATTTTGTTTTAAAGCAGATGCTGGAAATTTGAAATAAAAATAGTCAAAAATGGCTGGAAATACTCATTAGATCTCAGATCTCAGATGAAGTGTATTTGACCTGAATCCTTAACCTTAACTCTGTTTTCTTTTTCACGGATGTCACCTGACCGGTTTCCATTATTTTTTTTCTTTTCATCTCCAGAAGTTAATGCTATCACAAAGCTCTCTGAGTTGGTGCTGATGGTCCCTGCCTATTTGTTATTAGGAGAGCTCCAACAGAACAGGACTGCTCTCCCTTCTGTCTGCACTTTCCCATTTTCAACACCAACAACCTCTCCTCGAAGGATTCAGCACTCCGCACAAACACAGTGAAAACTAGTAATCTGACATTTCACTAACTGGCACGCTTCTGCAACTGGCACTTCATATGTATTGGAAGGAACTGCAGATGCTGGTTTATATATAGGTTGGAAGACACAAGGCAAGGCCTGATGGGTTTACCTGATATCTATGAACAGTGCCTGTCCATCTGAGTTTACTATGTCCTCTCCCTCTGCAGGTGGTGGTGCGGCTGAGTGATGACCTGCTGTCTCAGGCGGTGATGATGGTGGAGAACTGTCGGCCCACGCTCACCATTAACCTGGCGGGAGCTCGTCAGCACTGGCTGGAGGGAATGCTGCGGCATGAAATAGGTCCGTATCCAAAACTAATCGGGTAGGATCGAAGGACGTTCTGTGCTTTGTCATCTTTTGTCCTCTCCCCGCAATTTTCTTCTGTGTTCTCCTGATGTATTTTACTCTAGTTCCTATGGGTACCTTCTGTTGTTTGTTATTGTGACAATGTAATTGAGCCACAGTGGTTATTGTGATTGACCCTGAGCCAGTGCTGGACCCGTTTCATGTAGGCATCTGTAATGGTCTCACTGGAATGGGTAAAGGAGCAAGAACCTTGGCTGCTGTTGTGCCTAATGCCCCTGTCCCACTTAGGAAACCTGAACGGTAACCTCTGGAGACTTTGCGCCCCAACCAAGGTTTCCGTGCGGTTCCCGGAGTTTGCAGGTGGTTGCCGGAGGTTGCAGGTAGTGGATGCAGGTAGGGAGACTGACAAAAACCTCCGGGAACCTCCCGGAACCACACGGAAACCTTGGGTGGGGTGCAAAGTCTCCAGAGGTTTCCGTTCAGGTTTCTGAAGTAGGCCAGGGGCATTAAGTCACAAGTGTTAGCCCAGTTCATGCAGGCACAGAATTTTACAATAACTATAGCACTGAAAGAGGCTATTTGGCCCAACATACTGGCTCTATATAACCGCATTTCAGGAAGTCCCTTCCTCCACGTCCTCCCCATAGCTCAAAATTCTTCTCTCTAAGACACTCATCCTGCTCCCTTTCCTAAACCACAACTAACCTGCCTGTACGACTCATCCAGCAGTACATTTGAGACCCTGACCACTTTCTATGCAAAAAATCCTTTTTTTCCTTGTGACCCTTTTGTTCGTTTGCAGTCAGTCTAATTTTCCGACCTTTCCACGAGTGGGAACATTTCCTCTTTCCATCATCTCTGTCGGTATATCAGATCATCTCTGGGCCTTTTCCTTTCCAAGGAGAACAAACCCAGCTTTTCAACTTGCCTTATGCATACTGTACAATGGACAATGCACATCCCAAAACCCTAAACCTTCCTGTTCTTGTGCCCCTTTCAGAATTTAGAACCCCTTTAATATGCGTTAAAAATAATTAGTTTGTTGCCTTTTCACACTCTTCGTTTCAAAATGTAACACTTCACATAACTTAGCGTTAACTTTCTGTCATCTATGTGCCTGTTCCACCACCCTGTCTATACTTTCTTTGAAGTCTGTTAGTATTTGCCTCACAGTTCACCTCGCATCTGAATTTTGGGTCAACCAGGGGTCAAACCTAGCCACTGCCTGATTTGGACGGCATAATTCTCTGCACTGTCATCCCATCCCTTAACATTCCATTGTTAGAATTTTCATGGGGTTACAATCCCTGTCCTTCAGCTCTCACTGAGAGCCACACAGTACATGTTAAAATCTTCATGACAAACCTTTCCTTATTTGAAGTCAATTGTTACAATTTTTGGTTTCCGTGCGAAATATGCCAAAGTATATTATCACTTTGCAATCACAAACATTTTTCCTCCTGCTTCTTTAAGGAGGGATGGGAAGTGGCTGTCCCTTTAAATCTCCCTCTTCATCACAAGCAGTTCCTGGGTTCCCAGAGGTTACCCGTGCTGGAGAGGGTGCGATTATTTAGTGCCAAGCTTTTGGTAAAATTCTGCTTGTTTTGGCCGAAATTGCGTTGACCTTTCTCCCTATGATGATACTGGTGACAGAACTGTCCTTATGATGTGGTGAAGCTTTCTCTCTCCATTTGTTTATACAAAATATGTATTTGTATCAGGAACGCACTACATTCGGGGTGTCAATAACAGCCATCAGCCCTGGCACAGTGCGGCGGGCAGGAAGCTGTACAGCCTGAAGCCGGCTAACCCAACAGAAGAGGGCCTGGCCAGCTTAAACAGCGTGTTATACCGCAAGTACCCATTCCTGTGGCGAGCAGCTCTGCTCTACTACACCGTGTTCCAGGCCAGTTGGATGCCTTTCTGCCAACTTTTTCAAGACATTGCTAAGTTTGTCGAGGACCCGAACACTCGATGGGAGTACTGCGTGCGAGCCAAGAGAGGGCAAACAGATACTGCACTACCAGGTCACATACATTGATGTCTCTAAAGCCAGTTTCTTGCTATAATGTAGCAGTCACTATTTTTTATGTTTTAAGGAAGGTTTATGCTTATTGCAAAGTCACAAATTGATATTTCTCTATACGGAGATGCCTAAGTAATGTATGACAGTGTTATTACTGTCCGAAGCTCTATCTCTTTGACCCTAACCAGCATGTCCCAGCTTGATTACAGCTGTCTTTACCGCACTATTAGAGTACTTGACAAAGCTGTCACAAGCTTATCAACGTTGTAACTGGTAGGGCAAACGAATTCAAGTGATACATTTGGATTTTCAGGTCTTCAATAAGGTGCCAGTGTAGAGATTATTATACAAGATTAGAGCTCATGCATGGAATGAAAGAACAGAATTCAAAATATGGGGAAAAAACGAGTCACTGAGCCAGCAGGGTATGAGTACTAGTAGGAGGGTCTTGGACCAGAGGGCATAACCTCAAAATAAAAGGACGTACCTTCAGAAAGGAGATGTGGAGGAATTTCTTTAGCCAGAGGGTGGTGAATCTGTGGGATTAATTGCTGTGGAGGCCATGTCAATGAATATTTTTAAGGCAGAGATTGACAGATTCTTAATTAGTACGTGTGTCAGAAGTTATGGAGAGAAGGCAGGAGAATGGGGTTGAGAGGGGGTAGATCAGCCATGATTGAATAGTGGCGTAGACTTGATGGGCGAATGGCCTAAATCTGCACCTCTAATTTATGAAGAGATTTATAAAATATCAATTTTTGCTGATGATACAAAGTTGGGTAGCAGAATGGGCTCTGAAGAGGAGCGTCGGGGGATATAGACATGCTCTGAATAGACGAGGATATGAAGCCTGGGATATTGACTACAATAGTAAAGCATCAATATTGTTAGAAAAGCAGAATATGTTTTAGCATACATGAAATTGAAAGGCGTTGGAAATTGAAAGGCCTCTATTTTTGTTCATGAAACACTGAAAGTTAATAAACAGATTCAGCAAACATCTGGAAAATGACGTGTTGACCTTTTTGTAAAAGGATTCAAGTACAAGAGTAGAGATATCACATTCAATAATCAAGTAATCAGCTGAGATTGCATCTGGATTTTTTTTACAGAGGTCTCCCTATCTAAGATCAGGGACATAGAAAACATTTTTTTTACCTTGCTGGTGTAATTCAGCCCCATAGTGTAGAGACTCTATTGTCACAGGAGCAGCCAGCGTGACCGCATTCCTGGGATAACATGGTCTAAGTCCCCTCCTGCAAAACGCCACCTAGAAAATCAAGTCATTCCATGCTGTGCTGCTGTGGAAAATTACATTGCGGTCAACAGAAAGAGCCCGGTCCAATGTCCAAGTGAAATCATATGACCAGAAAATTATGTTTCTCCTCCAACAAAAAAATCACTGTCCAATTGCATAATTCTCAGAAAGTTATGTAAGTGCACGTCTAGGTCATGGTGCATCTGTTAAACATATCCCAGTTAGCCCATAACTGTAATTTCCTAAAGACTCAATGCTAAATTGACATAGGAAAACTATGCCTCACTCAGATCTTGGGTCTCTGTTGTTTGCAGGCTGTTTCAGTAAGGACCAGGTATATCTAGACGGTGTGTTGATGCTGCTTCGATACCGGAAAACCATTGATTTCAAGATGCTGGCGGCACTGGGGAAGGTAACCTTATCTACCCTGCTGCAGGGTTTTTCTCACTCAGCTACTTGCCCTATGAGCCTTACAATTCGCCATTGGTGGGGGTGGCAGGGGAGCTTTGTAACACATGCCGAAGAATAACTCAACATGCAACAATGGTGTACAGTACAGCAGAGTAGACTCATGGTAGGGGTCAGCGGGTCACCTGCGTCTTTCCAATGTCTTGTTAAACTTTGAGCAATATTGCAGCTGAAATATTGGTCCATTACTTCTTGGAATAAAAGTATTTATGCCCGTCCCACTTAGGAAACCTGAACGGAAATCTCTGGAGACTTTGTGCCCCGCCCAAGGTTTCCGTGCGGTTTCTGAAGGTTCCCGGAGGTTTTTTCTTTTTTTTCAATTAATAGTTTTTTATTGGAGGGAAAAAAAATTAAAAAATTCACAGTACATCTGATGTATGGCATTACATTTTCCTCCATTTTGTTTTTTATAAATAATAATATAAACAAAATAACCCTAACCCACCCTCCCTAAACACCCCTTGGCAGCTTATTTTTTCACAATCCAAATGTATCACAAAATCAAATACACTTTTTAACAATAATAAAGTAACAAAACTGAATAAAGGTGGATCTCCACTTACTGTCAAGTGCCCTCAGTCAATAGGTAGTTCCTTTAGACCCTCAAAGTATGATAAAAAGGGTTCCCATTTCAAATAAAACTTTTTCACAGACCCCCTCAATGTGAATTTAATCTTTTCTAACCTTAAAAAAAACATGACGTCTTCCAGCCAAGCAGCGGCAGATGGAGGAGTAGTAGATTTCCAGACCAGCAAGATTCTCCTATGGGCCAAAAGTGATGTAAATGTAATGATATCAGACAGGGTTGTATTTAAACCCAAGGTTTTATCTGTTACACCAAATACAGCTACAAGCGGGCAAGGTCTCATTGTCATCCCAAGGACTTCACTGATGGTTTTAAAAACCACTGCCCAATAGTTAACAAGTTTGGGGCAAGACCAGAATGCATGAGCTAGATTGGCTGGAGAGAACGAGCACCTGTCACAGCCAGCGTCTGTCCCTGGGATATATGTTAGCAAGCCTGGCTTTGCTTAAATGAACCCTGTGTAAAACTTTAAATTGTATGAGCCCCAATCTAGCACATGATGACGAGGAGTGGACTTTTCTCAGCGCTTCTGTCCAGCATTCCTCAGACAGATCCATACCAAGGTCATCCTCCCACCTAGCTTTAATTTTGTTCAGGTTTTGATCTCCTAAATACATCAATTGAGAATATACTGCAGAGATCAGTCCTTTATTTGCAAAGGTAAGAGTGAGTTTATCCAACACTGTGACAGGAGGGAGATCAGGAAAAGAAGGAAATTTTTTCATGACAAAGTGGCGAACCTGAATATATTTAAATAAATGATTATGTGGGAGGCCATGTTTTTTGTGTAGGTAGTCGAAACTATCAAATATGTTGTTAGTGTATAAATCCTTAATGCACATAAGACCATTCAAACCCCACTGTCGAAAGGTTGAGTCAAGTGTAGAGGGGGGGGGGGAAATAAATGGTTACTATGAATGGGACCCAGAACTGAAGCTGATGTAAGCTTATAATGGCAACAAAATTGGTTAAAAATTTTGATGGTGGATAGTTAGACAGGGTTGGATGTAAATCTAGAGGGTTTCAATGGCAGGGAGGAATATACTAAAGCTGGGAGAGACGAGGAGTAACAGGATTGTGATTCAAGCAGACACCAGTCTGCATCTGGTCGGTGGAGGCAGAATAATATCTTTTGGATATTGGATGCCCAGTAATAATTAATAAAGCTAGGAAGGCCCAGTCCACCTACTTCGCGACCTCTTTGGATAGTGCACTAATTGACCCTTGGAACCTTGTTACCATATATAAAGGAGGTTATAGATTAGTTAACTGAGTTAAAAAATGACTTGGGTAGGAAAACCGACAAACATTGGAACAAGTAAAGAAATCTGGGAGGTACAGTCATCTTCACTGACTGCACTCTCCCAGCCATAGTGAGTGGCAGACTACGCCATCTGTCAAAGTCAGCCTTCATTTGGCTAACTTGAGGCATGTAGTTAGCTGCAAGCAGGGATGTGAAAAGGCGGGTGATGTGTATTCCTAAATATACAAAACCTTCTTGAGATATGGGAAAGGGCAGGGTTTCATGTTGGATCTGTAGGGCTAGGTTGATGGGAAAGCATTTGCTTTTTTTGGAGGTTTAGTTTATAGCCGGAAAAGTCCCAAACTGATCCAACAAGGACACAATTGCAGGGCCACTGGCTGTAGGGTCACTCATATAAAGAAGAAGGTCGTCGGCATATAGAGACACACGATGTTCCCTGTTTCCTCTCCTAATGCCCTAGAATAATGTAGTTGACCTAAGTGTAATGGAGAGGGGCTCAATTCCAATCGCAAAAAGAGACGGAGACAATGGGAAGCCTTGACGAGTGCCACGGGTTAATTGAAAATAATCAGATCGCAAATAATTTGTCTGTACACATGCTAAGGGTGATTGATATAATAGCTTAACCCAGGCTACAAATATTTTGCCAAATCCAAATCTCTTCAAGACTGAACAAATATGGCCACTCCACTCGATCGAATGCCTTCTCCGCGTCCAAAGAGATAACAGCCTCTGAGCGCGGAGAAGCACTGGGCGAATAGACCACACTGGCCAATCGGCGGATATTAGAAAAGGAATGACGATTTTTAATGAAACCTGTTTGATCTAAATGGCAAGCCAGCGCCTTCGCCAACATTTTTACCTACATTCAAAAGTGAGATGGGGCGGTATGATCCATATTGAGTCGGATCCTTGTCTTTTTTAAGAAGAAGTTGTAAAATGACTTATTCCACACAAAGTGGTTAGTAGTGGGGAGGTCACTATGGTTAAAGGAACATGCACTGATCTACAGAAGTGAAATAGAAGCCTGTGAAAGAGTGTGGGGTAATGAACCTTTTTCCAAAGATTCTTGAAACATTTCTAAAAGAACAGGTGTGAGCTTATCCTTAAATTTCTTATAAAATTCTAATGGGTAGCCATCAGGGCCCGGGGTTTTACCACTCTGCATTGCCATAATGGCATTATTAATCTCTTCCTGCCCAAGGGGTTGGTCTAGATTTTCTGCGTCTTCTAATTCCAGAGTGGGTATTTCCAAATCTTCTAAGAAAGTTTCCATATTCATAGTGTCCAAGGGGAATTCTGAGGTGTAAAGAGAAGAATAAAAGGCTGTGAAAGTATTGTTTATTTCTTTTGGATTGCTTGTTATGTCTTGGTGTATGTCTCTTATCTGAGGAATAAGCCAGGACGCGGATTGATACTTCAGTTGGTGAGCCATAAGCCGACTCGCCTTATCACCATATTCATAATAAAGACCACGAGTCCGGAGAATTAGTTGTTCTGTTTGATTAGTAGATAAAAGATTGAATTTTGTTTGTAAATCAGCACGGCTTTTGTATAATTGGGTGGTGGGTGCTTCAGAATATTGCCTATCCAGGGTCAAGATGGATTTTAACAGGGTTTCCATTTCCTTCTTGCGTTCTTTATTGGCGTATGAAGTATAAGATATGATTTGACCTCTTAAGAAGGCTTTTAAAGTTTCCCAAATTAAAGAGCAGGATACGAACTCAGTTTTACTAATTTCGAGGAATGTGCCTATGTTAGCTGATACAAAACTGCAAAATTTTAAATTGAAAAGCAAAAGGGGGTTGAGTTTCCAAAGAGGTCGTTCTTTAATATTTAAAGGAAAGCCTAGGTCCAGTATCACAGGTGAGTGATCTGATATTACTATAGCGGTATATTCAATTTTCTTAACCCTAGGAATGAAGGGGCTGTCTATATTAAAAAAATAAAATAAAAAAAAAAGTCTATTCTGGAAAAAGAATGGTGAACATGAGAAAAAAAAGAGAGAATTGTCTAGCAGTTGGGTTCAGAAATCTCCAGGGGTCCACATAACCATTTTGTTGCATAAACAGTGAGAAGGTCTTTGCCATACCAGAAGGTGTCCCCTTAGAACTAGACCTATCAAGCAGTGGATTAATAGCACAGTTCAGGTCTCCCGAAAAAATTAGCTGGTGCGTGTTCAGATCGGGTATTAATGACAGAACCTTATTTGCAAAGTGAACATCATCCCAATTAGGGGCATAAACATTCACTAAAACGACAGGTTTTTGAAAAAGACACCCGGAAACTATAATAAACCGGCCATTAGGGTCACTGACTACGTCAGACGGTGTAAACTGTATTCTTTTGTTGATTAATATTGCCACACCCCTGGACCTACTATTAAATCTGGAGTGAAAAATCTGACTAACCCACGTTTTACGCAGTCTATTATGATCTTGCAGTCTTAAGTGAGTCTCTTGTAAAAGTAGTATATCTGTTTTTAGTTGTTTTAGGTGAGAAAAAACTTTAGCTCTTTTAACCGG
Source organism: Leucoraja erinaceus (assembly GCF_028641065.1). Lineage (NCBI taxonomy): Eukaryota > Metazoa > Chordata > Chondrichthyes > Rajiformes > Rajidae > Leucoraja > Leucoraja erinaceus. The sequence continues at coordinate 16,448,630 of NC_073393.1, read as the reverse complement.
ACCATTAAGCCCCTTTACATTCCAAGATATAAACCTCACAGGATTGCCTCCATCAATATCACCATTAGCCATATTTCAAAATATGATTCAAAAAATACATACAGCGTCTGCCATCCAGAACCACGCGAAGGCTGCATGTGAGAGCCCACAATGGGGGGTAGAAAAAAAAAGAGAAGAGAAAAAAAGCAAAAAAAAAAGAAAGTCGAGTGCATTTGTAACAATCAAAGAATGAGCTGCCATTACCCCAAAACCTTTCCCTCATCCCCTTATATTAACAACAAAAAAAAATGTAACCCCCAAAAACCTAGATCTTCTTCCCCCGACTGAGGATGATCGCAGGCATTACAAAACAAAAAACTTCCGAAGTGTTCCCTAACTAAAATTTTTGATCCAATTGAGGGTGGCTCCCTTCTTTGAAAGTTGTACAGTCATTTATTCTACTTTTAAGATATATAGGCTAAAGATAACCCCGGACAAGCAAAGCATTACGAGAAAGAAGGAAGTGAAAATTGTATCCCAAAGAGTAATCATAGACATTTACATTTTGCTGGCTAAAAGTCCTCGACTCACTACCCAAAATATGTAGCATTGCAGTTCAGCTCAGTCGAATTCCACAAATTAAACTGAAGAATAAACAAATCTTCCAAAGATCACCGCCGCAGGAGGCCGTGCCAATACCGCATGGATATCCTAAAAGGTCATTGTTCTTCACGGCTGTCACCTCCCCAGCGCGAGTAGTAAAACTTTTTGGCAGTCTCTGGTGTATTGAAATAGTGCTTTTTACCTTCATGAGTGACCTGGAGCCGGGCAGGATACTGGAGGCCAAACCGAACCCCTTTATTGTAAAGCAGGGATTTTATTTCCCTAAAAGTTGCACGTTTTCTCCCCAGCTCCACGCTGAAGTCCTCGTTAAAAAAAAAAACACCCGGTGCCCTCGGAAGAACAGCTCCTACCTCCGTTTGGTGATGATACGATGTTTCTCCTGGAAGTAATGAAAGAGAACCAGGAACACTCTTGGCTTAGATGGCTTGATATTCCGGACGTCTGTTGGTGTAGGTCCAATTCGGTGGGCACGCGAAAGCATAAGAGGTCTTGGGAAGAAATCCGCCCCCAGCACTTCTTCAAAAAACTCAGTTATAAATTTAACAGGGTCCGAGCCTTCCATCTTTTCAGGAATCCCGACCACCCTTAGGTTGGATCTCCGCGACCGGTTCTCGAGGTCATCTAACTTCAATTTCAGGAGTGTGTTTTCACTCTGTAATGTTCCCGGAGGTTTTTGTCAGTCTCCCTACCTGCTTCCACTACCTGCAACCTCTGGCAACCTCCGGGAACCGCACGGAAACCTAGGGTGGGGCGCAAATTCTCCAGGGGTTTCCGTTCAGGTTTCCTAAGTGGGACCGGGACATAACTCTCCATTATTATTTAAGCTTACTTAGGCCTTGCATCCTACTCCCCTCTTCACTTGATAAAACAACGTGTCATTGCAAGTTTTATTCTTACAGTCACTGTCATTGGTGGTAATATATAGGCAGATGTTTCCTGATATGAGAGAGATAAAGCTGAAAGGCATCCAGTTGGAGTTTTGAACATGACTTACAATTAGCTGAATATAATAATAATAAGCATGATGCCTCTGCATTTGAATGCAGGGCTCTTGCAAAGTATAGCTGCCTATTTTATTTTGGCATGCTGCAAGGTTAGATTGATGCCCTGTCCCTACATTCACTTAAAGCTTGCTGCCCTTTGTAATTGCCACGTTGCAGAATGGAGTGCTGACATAAGACAGCTTTCTTTCTCCATCTGTCCTGTGGAGGAGAATGTCACATTGGATATACAAGCAAAGAATTTCACTCTGCCTTGTCACAGGTGACAACGTACTCAATTTCATTCCATTCAAGGAACTGAATGATTCCCGCTTGCGATCTCCGCTGGGAGAGAATGCCATCTCTCCTCTTCTTCTGGCGCATGACTGAAAAGACATCACCATCTCGGGTCGAGCGGTGAACAAACTCTGCCCCACTACAGTGATCAGCTGCTCCTTCAGCTGAGTGATACCATCTAACACCCATTCTATGCTGCCTCTGAATCTCTAAGGGGGACCATTCACCTTGTACCACTTGTACTGGAGCCTGCTGCGTTCAGGATATGATACAATAATGAAACACTGGGCCTTTACTTAACAATTGGGTTCAACTCTCATTTAACTGAGTATGATTGTATATTGTAACCATTTTATTTGTCAATGCCTTCTATTTTTGTTTTACTTCTTTTGCCTATTCAGTTGACTCGGCAAAAGATCTTAAATGTTCTCTATTACCATTCAGTCTGTCTCTCTTCCAATCCCCTGGATCTGATTCTGTACAGCCACAGCACTATACAATAGTCCCGCTCCCTGTCATCCTTGCTTTGTGTAAGTTCCCAAGACTGGCCTCCCAAAATACTTTTTCATAGAAACATAGAAACATAGAAAATAGGTGCAGGAGTAGGCCATTCGGCCCTTCGAGCCTGCACCACCATTCTATATGATCATGGCTGCTCATCCAACTCAGTATCCTGTACCTGCCTTCTCTCCATACCCCCTGATCCCTTTAGCCACAAGGGCCACATCTAACTCTCTCTTAAATATAGCCAATGAACTGGCCTCAACTACCTTCTGCGGGAGAGAATTCCAGAGATTCAACACTCTCTGTGTGAAAAAAGTTTACCTCATCTCGGTCCTAAGAGATTTCCCTCTTATCCTTAAACTGTGTGACCCCTTGTTCTGGACTTCCCCAACATCGGGAACAATCTTTCTGCATCTAGCCTGTCCAACCCCTTAAGAATTTTGTAAGTTTCTATAAGATCCCCCCTCAATCTTCTAAATTCTAGCGAGTACAAACCAAGTCTATCCAGTCTTTCTTCATATGGAAGTCCTGACATCCCAGGAATCAGTCTGGTGAACCTTCTCTGTACTCCCTCTATGGTAAGAATGTCTTTCCTCAGATCAGGAGACCAAAACTGTACGCAATACTCCAGGCGTGGTCTCACCAAGACCCTGTACAACTGCAGTAGAACCTCCCTGCTCCTATACTCAAATCCTTCATACAAATCGAGCCCTGCCCCTAGGCTTACCATTTGTCAAGAGTCTGAAAAATCTCTGACATATAAAAAACATTTAAACATATTCAAAAATGAGTCCAAATTAACCATGGTATGAAAATATGAATAATTTTATTACATTAATTGTCTTAAAAGATTTTAAGTTAAAATGCACAGAAAAACAATCAAATACGTTTCAATATACTTGTTAACAATTAATATATGTGTTATCTCAATGAATACATCAGAAAACCCCTCACAACAGCTCATCTTCATTGAACTGTCACAGAGCCATTGGCAGGTGTGGTTTAAATGTACGATTACTGGGAAACTGCAGAAGGCTCGTGATCTACGAGGACCTGCTGGGAATTTTGGGATTTCCACGTCCCACGAATGTCCCTCGGGTGTCGTTGGGATTGACAATCTTTCCCACCACTCAGAAAGTTGTACACAACAACTTTGCATCTGATAGAGTTTCAAATTTTAATGAGCAATGTTTCTGTTGGGATTATTTCCTGGACTAATGGCAATGCAATTCAGGAACATCTTTCTCTTGCTATCTTTGTGTCTCTCTGGAGGATCAATAATACGTATCTCCCCCTTTCCACCATATCCCAGGTTTCATTCGAGGATGTGGAGCATCTGAAGAAATCCGCTACCCTGCAACGCACGCGGATCCCGCACTTCATGCGAGACCAGGGCCGCTACCTGGAGCAGCTGCACCACATCACAGCCGTCAATGGTCTGACGGACGAGGAGCTGCTCAAGCTAATCCCTCAGTAGACTCTGCCAGCAGCGGGTGGAGGAGAGTGTCTCCTGTTTTGTTTTGAAATGCACTATTTCACTGCAGCGTGCGGGTACATGCGCACACATACCCACACACATATACTGTACATACATAGACACATACATAGTACATGTGCTCACACACACAAACAGGAACATATTTCTACACATATCTGCTCATATTATACATACCTGCTCATATATATATATATATATATATGTGTGTGTATATGTATATATATATATATATAAATGCATATAATATATTTCTACACAAGTACACAAACATAAACACACCACAAACACAAAGGCACAGAGGCCTTAGCTTTTTTTTGTTGTGATGCGTTTGAGCATCCTTGGAGATTAGTATGAAAAACAAAATGGGCATTTGTAACCACTGAAGCCAAAGCCTGGAGCCGGAGCTTCACCTCCTAACTTCTGTCCCATGTGCCATGTTTTTCCTATATAAATGTATTTATTGTTGGCAATGGTGCTCCTTTTTAAAGGAAATTATTTTAACTACTTGCTGTAGAGGGAGAACAAAAGAAAAAAATTATGGATAAAAACCCAACAGACACAGTTGCATCAACATTGATTATGTGCAGTATACAATATCTGCGATTAAGACTGTTTAACTCATGCAAGGCTGTCCTCGGCTCGGGCAGAGGGATGAATCTGGCTGAGCTCTCCATTTCTTCCAGAGTCGCATCACACCTTTAAATCAATTCCGCTGTTTATGTTTTGCAAGCATGCAAAGGCTTAAATGCAAATTAAAAATGAAACCAAAATAATATATGGAAAATCATCTAGGAGGTGAGGGAGCAATGGTGAAGATAGTTAACATTTTGGCTAATGGATTTCCATTTGAACTAAATGATTATAAAGATGAATAGCTCTTTAGAAAATATAGTGTCGGGGAGAAGAAGGTTGGGAGTTGGACAGGAAGAGAGATCTGTGGTGTTTGGAAGATGTGATTAGATGGGAAATTGAATAATGGAACCAGGCAAGTAGAAATGGTGATGGACAGGCAAGGTAGCAAAAGATAGGTATTGATGAAATGGAAAAGGCAATGGTGACATTTTAACAGGATGGAGAAAGAGAAAATCTGGGAAAGAGGAGATGGCAGATTGAGGTGCAAATTGTCCAATGAAGTGTGGACAATTGTGATAGCTGTGTACCATTTGGAAATCCTGTCAAATTAACTGGGTTGGTGGTTTGTGATTTGTAATAGTGAGCTGCACATACGATGCAGGTAGATGAATTCCTAAACTTGACAATAATACGAAACTCGGAAATACAGTCGGGAACTTTAAGAGCACATTAGCTGTGAAATCAGCAGACGGGAATTAACACAGAGAAGTGTGATGTGATAGGTTGTGTTTCAAAGTCAAAAGAGTGGTGACATTAATTAAATGGGAACATGTTAAAAGTGGTACAGGAGCAGACTGGCTGCACACGCATCTTCAAAGGGTGCAGGCAAGTTAGGGTGGTTGGTCTAGAATAGGATTTAATGCATTATCAATGGAAAAGTATGTTAAAACATTATATAACTGTGTTCAGTTCTGGATTTAGTAAATTTAGTACCATTTAGTAAAGATGTATAGGAAGGGGGAGGGGGGGAGTGGGAGTTATTTGAAAAAGATAAAGTAGGATCTTTAGATGCCTTGTGAGATTTTTCTTCTTAGAGCAGAGAGATCAATGTAGTTTGATGAAGGTGTTTGATACAATATACAATCATGGTTAGTCACAGAGACAGTTCAGGTGGATACAGAGGATATCGACTGAAGAACATTGGAGAAAGTGCCAGGATTTGGATTATGAAATAAACTCAGTAGACTGTTGTGCTTTGGATATAGGAGCAGAAGACAAAAGAATGAATAATGGATTTTGATAGAAAATGTAATAATGCTTAAAGGGGAAATGAATAATGTTGTAGAGAAAGGACAGGGGAATGTGACTCTAAGAGCAGTGCCTAAGTGATAGGTCGATTGACCTCCCTCAGCGAGTATCCTTTTCTAACTGTGATGTTTGGCAGTACTTGAACTAGATCAGGTTTAAGACTTCTGATTTCTGCTGATGAAAAGGAACTGCCCACATTGGGATCCTTGTACTGAAGATCACTGTATCATTATCCACAGTTATTTTTGTGTGTTAAGATATGATCCACTGTTCCAAGTTGGGATCTCTGGTGGTTTGGTTTCAGTTAAATATTTCTGGATGCCATGAGAAGTCAAGAGCTGGATGGGTGACGGCTCCAATTGCAGCTGTGCTCAGCGGCATGGTAATATTATCTCCCTTTCACTAGATGTGATAATGCTAGATCTTTGGGGTGGGGTTACCATGAGTCTTGAGGGGTATTCAGGCATAGATTCCCACCAACTGTTCCATATTTCTTGGGATTTTCTTCCAAATAATCATGGATGGAGTTTGCGTTGCCTACCTTCCCCCTTTCCCCAAAACATTCGCTGGCAGGTTCAGTTCAGGTTTGGGCACCCCTTCCCATGACTTCTGGCTTTGCTGCTGGCAGGATCCTCACTGACCGTTCAGCAGTAAGCTACCACATTGACCAGTGGCATCAGTTGGACATTCTCAAGGCATCCACCCATTTTCACAGCTGCAACACTAACCCTGCACAAAATGGACGTTGTTTATTGCTAATGATCCCTGCACCTCTTAGGGTAAAATTAAATCTTTAAAGACTGGGATCAGCGGCTAATAGGAACTGGCGTGAGATTCTTTGTGAAAAAGATCATAATCATAAAAGGAGGGCGGGTTTTCATTTTTTGTAATAACTTATTTATTGGGTTAATGAAGTTTTGAGATTTGGGGACATAAAAGCTGTTTATACAGGGTGGGGGACAATTGTAGATGAATAAACTTGTAATGAAACCCCCAGAGATTTTTCCAGCTGATGTTGGTGACCCAGGGTTTATATAGAGGGTTAAACTGATGGTTGGTAACGCATGGTTCAGAGAAACAAAGAAACCCTGAGTGTTGGTGACCCAAGGTTCACACAGCAGGTGAAATCCTGCTCTCGTGGGAGGTACCTCCTGACAGCTGGACAGGAAAATAAGTGCTTAAATGTGTTTTTGGAACAGATTTTTATGTACTCTGGAAATTCACTGTTATCTTTCAATGTAATATGGAAACAAATGAAAAAGACTGATTTTTTTAAAATCTCGATCCAGTTTCTGTACTGTGTCCTGTTCAATAAATTTGTAATGATCGAGAGGTGACGTCACATTTTTTAGTTTCACAAGATCTCAGACATGGCCCCAAAGATTAAATGTTGATTGTACCTAATAAAATTGCAGACATTTGCAAGAGCACACAATTAAAAAAAATATTATTCGATATGGAAATTGCTTTGAAACACTTATGTGGCATTCCTTCGGAAAAATGAGGTGGTTACCTTTCACATCGGGGATCTATGTTTCCCAGTCCTCCTTCGCAGGGATAGGTTTGCAGTGGACACTACCGAGTCAGTGCACAAACTGGCCAGACATTATGTTTGGATAGCTTACAACCCAATGGTATGAACATTGAATTCTACAATTTTAGGTAACATAATGTATAACAACTCCCTCTGTCTCTCCCCCACTTTCTCCCCCTCACCCCTCTTTCTGCAATACCCTCCCCTGAGCCCCACCCGGACGCACCAATTTCTCAGCTCTCCCTCCTCCTACATTTCTTCCTTTGGCTTCTCAATTTGCAACTCCATACTTTCGGCTTCAATCTCTGGCCTTTGTCCCAACCATCTATCCATCAAATACCCTGTGTCCACCTAGTACCTGTCTCACTTTGTCTTGTCTTGCCCCTCTTCCAGCTTCCCCCTGTATTTTATATGTTTAAATAAGGCATTCAGACCCCAACCTCACAACTGTCTGCCCCCCACCCCTAATCTCATGCCCCACGCCCTGACAACCAATCCAAGGATCCTCCTGATTGACATGCAACAGATTCCATCTGCCTCAGCTTTGACACCCCACCCTGACCAGCAACTCCTCCTGCCTAATTACCGTGGACCTGACTACCCTTAACAGTGGAGTGCATTTCCAAACCTAAAGTTCCTGAAATTAACAAACTTTGGAAGATTTTGATGTGGAAAACAGTATTCAGAGTTGTACAGCACAGGAACAGGCCCTTTGGTCCACAAGGCCCATACTGGCCATAATGTCAATGTTAAACTACAGATCTGCATGCACATGTTCTATATCACTCCATTACCTACCTGTTTGTGTGTCTGTCAAAATGCATCTTAAACATTTCCATTGTATCTACTTTCACACTTCCCCTGACAGCACTTTCTTGGCAGCCGCCACTCTCTGGGCAATAATCTTGCCTGTAAATCTCCTTTAAATTTCCCCTATCTAACTTCAAAGCTATGCCTCTAGTATTCGGCCTTTCCATCCTGGGAAAGAGTATCTGACAGTCTATCTATGCTTCTCATGATTTTATATCCTGTATACTTATATCAGGTTTCTCCAAGGCTCCAGACAAAACAATCTAAGTTTGTCCAAACACTATAGCTAATACTTTCTAATTCAAACAACATCTTCTGAAGCCTTTCGAAAGCCTCCAACGTCTTCCTAAGGTATGGTGACCAGAACTGCATGCTATACTCCAAATGTGGCTTGAACATGTTTTATACAGCTGCAACATGCCTTCCTGATTTTTATACTCAATACCATGACAAATGAAGGTATGACGCAAGCTTTCTTTACCATCCTTTCCATTTTTGTTGCCACTTTAAGGGGGCTATGTGCTTGCACCCCTAGATCTCTCTACGTGCATGACCTTCAGAGCTTTCATTTCTTTTAAGAAGGGAATTAACTTAGGTCTTGGAATCTTCCACTCTTTAATGTCACTATTTTTTTCTTTTCCATGCTGTTGGACCATCATGAGTGGATTCAGTACTCCCTCACCAACGGTTTGAGATTTCCACATCCTGCAACAGGCTGGAAACATACAAGAAGGGAATTCTGATCCTAGATATAAGGAACACAACCCATTTTTCGACCTATGCAATCCATAGAACTACCAACGCAGACTTCTCCTTCTCCTTCCAGTTGCACGGTGCCATGGAGAACGTTATAACTAACCTTCGCGCAGTCTTTCTCTTCGTCTTCATAGATATCATGTGACATGCACCTGCCAGATAGGGTCAGTTTCTGTGGATCCTCGTTTTGAACCTCTTATGTCCCCTTTTGTGTACTACTGGCCATACAAACCCTATTCTGATCGTAAGGTGTTACTAAGGTCTGCAACAAACTGGCCAAACATTCCCCTCTTTCTCTTATCTGTCACACTGTACCTCAAGGACATGAATATGTAACTTGCTCCACCAGTAGAAAGGTACAGTACAGCACAGGAACTGGTCTTTTGACTCAAGATGTTACTTAAATCACTTATTGTTGATAATATTCATTGTTAACAAGTTACCTATTTTAATATAAAACACACTAACTTAGTCTAGGTGCCAAAGCATTGGACAAACTTTTACACACTTATTGCCTCAAGCTTATTCAGATCTCTGCAGGTAATGACATCTAGTAAAATACCTACCTGTGCTTAATCCTCCTCTGATTAAATTCTTAGCTTTGCTCTCTATTTCCTGCCCTCTCCACTCTAACGCACTCTGTACTTTTATTGGATCCAGATTATGCAATTGATGCTTCCAACTGCTTCTTATGTATAGCTCTGGTGTCCATAAGAAATGCATATACTCCTGAGCTACACTGTATAGAGATATAAAATGAGTGGATGGCATTCATACAGTAAATCGGTTAAAATGGAACACACTGCCCTGAATAAATGCTTAACCCAATGCCAAGAATTGGAGGAACTATATAAAGAAGTAGCTACTTTGGTTACTTCTGCAACATTCACGTGGTATATATTGCTCATTTTCTATTTATATAGCACCCTTTTATTAACTATTTTATCATCATAAAATAAGAAGGTTGTGGATTCAAATTTCACTGCAGAATGTATCGTGTACGATCTAGACTTCATTTGGCCTGTTGGGTGAATGTAATGGCCACTAGAGGAATATTTCAAGGACATTCTGAGAGAAACGCTACTGTAGGTCTTTAAAAAACGCAGTGGGTAGTAGGGGATTTTAACAGAAAACACTGAACACATCAGGAAACATCTGTGAGGCAAGAAAGTGACTGAACATTTCAGGTCAGGAATCTATCTATATTACTAAATCTCTGATCTTGACCGCTTTTGGCCGACTGTGCTGCGATTTCCGAGAGAACGCCGCCACCTACTGCGGTCATTTTTGGCCTCCTCGCTCAGAGACCCCCTCCGCCATATGAGTGCAGAGGATTTGTTCTGTCGATGAAAAATGAGGGAGATATTAATGTTTTTACAAAATTACCCATTCTCTCTGCTGCCCCCGCTGGCGGCAGGGGGAGGGACTATAAAACCAGGAAGTGTCGTGCCTCTCTCAGTCTCTGCCAGACCAGGAAACGAGAAGATCACGGCTCTCTGAGCTGTGAATAACACTGAACGCACGTCTACTCCACGGTGAGTCCCCTCGATGCGGCTGTAAAGTGGCTGCAGCCCTTTTTAACAAGTTTGTGTTCACAAGATGAATTTTGGTTGTCGGGTGTCTGCAGCTCAATTGTTTGCCTTGGCTTGGCTTTTAAAATCGTTACAACAGTTGGATGCCTGCCCAAGCATCCATACGGCCCACAATGTCTATACTAGCCCTCTGGAAACTAGTACCATCAGCCTGCAACACCCATACTAGCGCAACAGACAGCCCCCCCCCCCCCCCCCCCCCACTGGCGAGCAGTATTGGGATTGGTGGAGGTGGAATATTTCGTTGGTGACCAGCCCTCCCGTGTGATGCTGGGACCCAACTGGTCCCACTTAGTCTAGTCCTTCATACGGGTTAAAGAAGCAAGGGGAAGAAAACCTAACATTAATAGAAAGGAATAGAAAACCAAGGTCATAATCAGACCAGCCATAATCTTGAGGAATAGCAGAACAGGCCTGAGGGGCTGAGTGGCCTAATCCTGCTTCTAACTTGTACGAAGATGAAATGTTAAAAGAACAAGGACAGGGAAAAGGGTTGGGGACAGAAAGAACAAACAAAAGGGATGATAAATTATTGTGGTTACAGCAACAATGATTGAGCAACCAATAGGATGATGCCAAAGAGGGCAGTAGAACTACTGTGAGCTGTCTGAAAAATTGTGGCTATGTTTTGTGATTATTAAATAATGAGCAATCCAGAGTTTTTTAAAGTGCAATATAATAAAATGAGAACTGTTCCTTCAGCATCTAGTGAGCTTCCCTGGAACAGTGGCAACGTTGTAAAAGGCCAACATAAGAATGGGAGTGGGATGGAAAATTAACATGCCACACGGCCATAATTCATGCTTGCATATGGGCTGGAAGATTCCTGTAAGGCAGTCTTTCAATTTACATATGGTGTCTGCAGTGCAGCGCAGGGTGGGGGGGGGGGGGAGGGAGCAACTGGGACCTGAACAGCAAATAGTTTAGTTTATTATTATTGTCACGAGCCTCAGATATAGGAAAAGCGTTGTTTTGTGTGCTACCCAGTTAAACCATACCATGAGTGCAATCATTCACAAATAAAAGAGTGGAACGATTATCGTGGATAACAGTCGACCCTCTTCTGGGACAGAATGCAAAGAATCGTTACTTTCTGGCACCATCTTTCAACTCTTAGGTCCCTGAATTCAAGTCTGAACTTGCTCTCTAAAGAAGGCATTTCTGCTTCAGTTGTACGATGAACAATTGCCATTCTGAGCAGTTTCTCAGGGAATGTGACAGGGGATTCCGGTTTCTCCGCTGTCCGAGACTCGAACTCCCAAGGCTCCATCGACCGGGCCATTGGAACCACCACCCAATCATTATGAAACTGAGAACATATCTTACTAATCACTGATTGATAGACAAAGACAGGAACAATCCATGGGAGGAGTAATGAACAATGAGCCAAATGTTACCGTGAGAAGAGATGATTGGTGCAAAGTCAATAATCAGTAAGAGGGGTTTAAAAAACAGAGTGGTGAATGTTCCAATTGTAAATAAAAGAATGCAGAACATTTTGTAAATACTCCACAGCTTGCCCGGAACCTCACTGTGGCTGTGCAGGAGGCAACAAACTGAGAGGTCAGAGTGGGATTGGGATGTGGTATTGTAGTGGCAGGAATGGGAAACTCATGGTCGCTCACACCGACTGAACGCAGAGCTCCGTGAAACGGTCAACCACTCTGTGTTTGATTTCTCCAACATAGAGGAGACTGACAGTGCTGGGTTCCTCTGTGGGAATCAGGCCTCCAAGGAAGTGAACATTCATTGTCCACCTCAGTGGAGACCTGATCCGCTCAGTATGGGGCTCTAGTATCTTTGGTATGGGGAACTGCGAGAATTATAGACAATTGCTGTTACCAACATAGGAAGTGTTAGAGTTGCCAGGTGATGAAATGGAGGGAGGTAAAAGAGTGGAAATTGGGCTTGGGGATGATTGAAGAGTAGACTATGATTATGCAGAGGGAAGAATGGACTCAGAATGTTGCAATATTGGGGCCCAACGATGTGAATAATAGGCTGTTAAAAGTGATGAAAATAGTAACAAAGAGCCCGATTTCTATTTAACCTAGAATTCACTGTGAAACTTAGTGGTCTCAGCCCTGCCTTCTTGTGAATCATGTTGATCTGTGCTCACTCCATAATAACAGTTTGACCACATGAGGACTCATGTTTGACCACATGAGGATTTATGCCTCATCATTCTCATGAAATATGATGCACAGATTTGCAGGCACAGATTTCACAGCCGACACGGCTCATACAAGTACCCATCTTGTCCCTAACATTTTATACTCACCAAATTACACACAATAAACCCACTGAGTGAGGGAACAAAGAATGGCCGGAATGTACAATGCTTCCGAAAACTCCTAACCCATGATGATTTCAATTTTAGTCCAAGGCACAGGCAGCAGTCAAACCAGTTGAACAACTCTCTCACAACAGATATCGACGCCAACCAAATGCATATCATTGATTAACTTAATAAATAATAAACTAGATACAACTATTACATTATGTTTCCATTGCTTGACATGTATATCTCTTATATTGTTTATTATTTTTCTATCTTTTAAAATTAATATTGTACACTTTTGAATATCTTGTGGAAGAGTTGAATAATCTTCGAACAGTACTATTCCATTCTGTTTACTGTTCCACTTTAACTCCTTCACCAAAGATAAGATCTTGTCAGAACACAGATCAATGGAACCAGATTACCCTTCCTTGTTCAAGAAAACATTTGTTGTTATTGAAAAGGGAAAGAATCACAGTTAAATCTTTCGGTAATGTCCACAAGAATCTTCTAGCAGTTGTTGTGGTTTGCAGTCAACAAAAGAAACACTGGCCAATTCCTCTCCCTCTGCTCACTACACTACAGTCAAGATTTTAAGCAGTCAAATCTCAATGTGATATTTCTGCACCGAGCTAAAAACATATTAGGATTTTCTGTTAACCCAAGTCTCTGTATTTATTGGACACAAAAAGCTGGAGTAACTCAGCAGGACAGGCAGCATTTGTGGAATCCTTCCATCCAGAGATGCTACTTGTCCCACTGAGTTACTCCAGCTTTTTGTGTCGATCTTCAGTTTAAACCAGCATCTGCAATTCCTTCCTAAACATTTCTCTGCATTCGTTGTTCAGTGAGGCTGAACATGCATCTAGGCGGGCTCCCTTGTTTATGCTAGGTTTCGTTGAGGTTGCTGATCTCTGATAGGTCAACAATTGGGGTCTATGGTTAAAAGGACAGCGGTGGCACAGCCAGTCGAGCAGCTGTCTCAGAGCACTGGTGACCTGGATTCAATCCTGACCTCGGATACTGCCTGTGTGGAGTTTGCCTGGCAACCATGTAGGTTTCCTCTGGATTCTCTCATTTCTTCCCAAATCCCAAAGACTTGGACTAACGTCTGCCCGCGACCTGGAGAGAAGAAACCTAAAGCAGTATATACCAGAATCTGATGAATCAATTGATCATTTTCTATATGAATAAGTATCTCAAAAATTATTTTATAGCATGGGGGCATAGTAATTGTTGGAGATTCAATGTTGTTTGCGTATATTGCCAAAAAACTCTAAGTCGAGCAGACATTTTGTAGACTTGCTTATTTTCTAAGCTGAGCATTGCTGAGCATTTTTTTGAGAAGGCTGTGTGCCTTTAAGACAAATCCCCCATATAATCTGTGCTTTCAGCTTTGAGCATAATGTCTCACGAGAAGGATGAGTCATGGTGCTCATGTGGTCAAACTGTCAGTGGAGGTCAGCCTGATTTATTGGAAGACAAGCCCGAGGCCTTCACTATGAGTTGTTGGAAGTGGCGGCAGTGAGAGTTGGATTAAATGTCAAATTACGTCAGCAGATAAGCCAGTGAAAAGTAGGAAGGGAGAAACCGGAACTGCACACTGCCAGTATCCAGCCAGGATTGAACTCTGGTCACTGGAGTTGCGAGGATCATGAAACCAGTCAACAAACTGTCAGCAATGTTTTGGGCGAGTACTAGTACACGGGGAGTAGAAATCCAGAAAGGCATTGAGATGCACAAGTCTTGAAGTAGCAAATGCTCGTATTCAACAATGAAGATGTGTTTCCATTTATATGGTAACAAATAGCTGACTTCCCTACTGTACATTACATGAACCAATTCCATCAGGTCTGCAGAAAAACTCTTGAAGTTGGCATTGTGTCGGAATCCAGTCCCCCCCCCCGACCCCCCGTCATTCTCCTGACATACAGCCAATACACCACATAGAAATAGGCCTTTCAGCCCACTGCCATGGCGACCATCAACCACCCATTTATTCTAATCCTACATTCGTCCCACTTCTCGTAGATTCTACTTCTCACCTACATGCAAGGAGCAATTTACAACAGCCAATTAACCCTCAAATCACATCTATCTTTGGCTTGTTGGAGAAATCTGGAGCACCCGTATGATACCCATGTGGTCATAGGGAGATTATTTAAAATCCACGCAGACAGCATTTAGGTTTGATTGAACCCGGATCCGTGGTGCTATGAGGCAACAGATCTGCCTCTAGTGCCAAGCTGTTGAGCCATTAATGGAAATATACTAGGGTGGTTCCTGGAGTGGGCACTTGTGTGGAATGTTGACAATCTTTGTTCTTTGCTCTATTTGGGCCTGTGTTGGTTTGCTACCCGTTTCAAAGAGGAGTCAAGGCCACTGACCCGGCTGATTTCCTGGCAGAAAATATATTGATATCTTTTTACTTCACAATAGAATTAAGAATTTCAACTCCCCTTTGTAATCTGACTTTGTTTAATGTTTTTTCATGGTTCACTATTTCACAGAGTACCAGAAGGATCTCTCTCAGACACCTCTCTGAAGGGTTAAAAACTATCATCTGACAGAATTCCTTTGGTCATGACTCAGTTCTTTAACTTGTGTTGAGTAGATACAATAGTGCTTTGAGCCAAATGACCGGTTTAAGATTTGCTAATTCCACTTTTGAACTACTGAGGCAACTTCGGAGATCCTGCAAAATTTCAATTTAACACAGGAAGGGGAGAGAGAGTAGCTCATAGGAATGGCATTTCCATTTCATCTGTTCATTCATGGGAAGATACAAGGAACGTTTTGAACGAATGAACTGCAACAAATTCCTGTCCCCAACTGAGGCTGTTGGGGGGGGGGGGGGAAAAGAGTCTAATTTTCAATGGGAAGATACAAGGAACGTTTTGAACGAATGAACTGCAACAAATTCCTGTCCCCAACTGAGGCTGTTGATTACACAGATTTGAAAGATGTCCCAACAGCTGAATAATTAATTTTCACAATGTGCGCAGATGAGGTACAAGCGAAGTGCCCATTAAAGCCTCTGGAACTGCAACACAACATGAGCCTCAATGCAAAGGGATTTGGATACCCCTCCCAGCTCAAAGATCAGACACAACTTGGGATCAACACCCCAACTCTTCTTAGGGTCAGAGATTCACCGTGATTAACCCAGTTTACTCCCAAGTTTTGTGTTGGTTTAACACCTATCGCATGAGAGGTTCAAGTCAACTTCCAATTGAACTTCATAAAGAATATAACACAGAAACAAGCTGTTTGGCCTGCCATGTCCGCACTGTGCAATGCATTTTATTCCCATTTTCAGCACCTTCATAGCCTTCAATGCTTTGGCTATTCAAGCGCTTGGCTGGATACCTCTTAAGTAGAGGTTGTAAGAGTCTCATCATCCCCTTCCTGTTGGTGGAGGCAGTAGGAATTCATCCAGAACAAATTCACTACCTAGAGCGACACAGTAGAGGAGTTGGTAATGGCACTGCCTCACAGCTTCAACCAACTGGGTTCAATCCTGGCATTACATACACATTCTCTTGGTGACTACCTGGGTTTCCACTGGGATGCTTTTTCCCCTCTTTCAAACGACTTGCATGTTACTTGCTTAATTGGCTGCTGTAAATTGCTTCCTAGTGAGTGAGGGGAGTTAATGGAAGAGTGGGGAGAATAAAATACATGAGGCTATAAGTGTAAAATAGGTGATTGATAGTTGGTGTGGACTCTATTTTCCATCTCCAAATTGAAGGTAAGAAACTAGGAATTTTGCAGGAGTCAAAGTTATTATGGATAATGTTTGCGTCAATTAAGAGGAGAGAGATACATCAATTAGAAGCATAATTGGACCCAACAGGTTTAGCTAATGTGGTCATTGTGCCACAGCTGAATTACTTTATTGGGTTTGAAGCAAATTAAATAACGGTTTGTGGTAGTTATTGTAGCTCTGTTTTTCGTCATTCTCCATGCAGGTTTATCATTTAGTCCAGAACACTATTTTGAGTTTTTGTCTAATCAACGAAGAACTCAATCCAAACCGGACAGTGCTGAGATACGATTCCTCCCCATTTCCAACCATCTGGTATCCAGGGACTGCTGAGACCTTGTCGGATCACTCCCCATCTCCCTGTGAAGAGAGGAAACAAAGATATGTACTGCCTTCAATAGGTTCACAAATGGCAAATCACACAGCTGCCACATTCAAGGCTCAACCTAGTATTTGGACACATGATGTCAGTTATGAGAAAAGCCTGAATCAAAGTCTTCAAGGCTCAATGACGCACAACACCTTAGCATTTGGGGGCAGGTAACATAAATAGGTCAACAGGTCATTTCTTGAATTGCAAAAAATTGTTGTATCCTCCCATTCACTGTTTGGAGAATGATGTGAAGTGGCGGAGATTTAGAAGCTGATCAAGCTACAAGGCAAAAGACAAAGAAGAGCTGGACAACCAAGATGGCATCATTGGTATCTTTTACAGAACCTTTAGCCAGAGGTAATAATGTTTCAGAGCATGATTTTCCATTAAAACAACTTCCTTTAAAAATGTCTGTATCTGGTGTGATGTTGGACAGATATAAGAGAATGGCAGAGAGTGAGGTGAATCCCTTTTCTCTTAACTACACCCACCTCAATGCTAACTAATAGGGTGATCAACCCCATCAGGCTTGATTGTTTTAGGGGTAATTTCCAAACCATCTAAAGAGCAGGGACTATCCAAATCTTCAAGGTGAATGCCCCACTGATGGTAACCTGGAGTTGAGAGCTTGGAGCCTGACCCGGGGCTCCACAAACCTGGATTGCCTGGAAACCTGAACCCGACTCACATGCTACCACATCACCGAAGGCCTATTTCAGAGCGAAAATTAGGAAAAACATTTGGGTTATTTTCCCCATCTTCAGGCATTGGTGTAAAATGCATGAGGAAGTGACTAGAATTCTTACTTCTCATCAAAAACTGAAAGAGAGCAGATTTCAGTGAAAGAAACACATCCTCATAATCTCACAGAATGAGCTTCATTGCCTGGCTCCTCAAATGATGCAGATACTTAAAGGAAATTGTTTGATGGAAAATTGTGCTTTGACCCATTCTCATCCCTGGCATAGTGTTCTGTAAAAGACACCGATGATGCAGTCTTGGGTGTCCTGCTCGTCTCCACCTTATCCATCTGAACCTTGGAGCAGGGAAGTCAGAGACAAGCTGGAGATCAGATCCCCTCTCACTCACTCTGCTGCTGTCAGTGCACAAATGCATTGGGCTAAGAAGCTTGGTGCACTTTACATCATAGCATGTGGATATAGCACAGTGCCATTCGCTTCTTTGGGCCTCATTAAAAAGGCACACTTAGGTATGTGGTTTGTGAATTTTTATGCTTTTAATTAATTTAATCTATTTTGCAGTACTTTTATTTGAATTGCTTTTGTTCATTTGAACAACCTAAATGTTTCTGATTCTTAGAGATTTGTAAGAAGTTCAAAGGGACTTGGGCCCAGCCACCGTTTGCAGTCTGCTCTGCATCAGATAGTCATACAGCACAAAAACAGGCCCTTTGGACGAGCAAGTTGATGCCGCCTTAGTCCATCTGAGCTAGTCCTATTTGCCCACATTTGACCGATTTCCTGTTAATCCTATCCAATCCATGTACTGGTTGCAACAGCCAAGCCTTGAGCGTTTCAGTCACCACAGAACCTCAAATGTGCAGGAGCCCGTCCACAGGTCAATGGCCACTGTGGCTTCTACAAGGGAATCAAACTGGGCAGTAAATAGGAAGGAGACACCCTGATGCATGATCTGTTACTGATGAGGAGCGGCTACCTGTGTAGGCACCCTGGGCAGGCTGGTTCCACCAGATGTTGTCCTGACAGTCATCCCCAGTCTTGTTCTTGCTGCTAATGTTGGTGAACGTGTCGCTGGGTACACAGTGCTGGAAGTGATTTTCTCTTAACAGGTTGAACTCTGTGGTATCAGGCTGCAGACCAAAGTGTCCCAGAATGATGAGCTGCTTTTGTTCTGGAAGACAGAAGAGAATGTTGCTCACTTTAATGAAGCAATTCAATCAGGAAAACCTATCACATGATCACTTCATAAAAACTCAAACTGAACCTTCAAAATTCTTCGACCGTTTTATTCCCATGCCCCAACAAAGTTTTCACTGTATATCAGTACACATGACCATCATAAACCAATACCATTTAAGTCTTGCTGTACAATCGTTTGAAGTTTCTCTTGCACATGCTGCTCTCACCTTTTTAGGCTATTCATTCCATAGATCATATTGCTGTACAAGAACAAAACTCTGCTCGTGCTGCCTTACCTTAAATCCTTAACCTTATTTTTGTAAGCCTGCTGAGCATACCCTAGGCCTGTAGGATCAGGTGTCTTGGCTTTCTCCACCCAGAGGGCAAAGATCTTGAATATTCTGTCAGGGTGTGTGGTGGAAGCAAAGTCACCGACACCATTTAATAAGGTGTAACTGAGCATTTGAATTGCTTTGACATAGATGAGAGTAATATTAGTAATGGCCGCAGACTCCAACAGGATTAACTGACTCATCAGGAAGGCTAGCTCTATCCTGGGGGTGGAGTTGGATTCATGGGAGGTGGTCTTGGAGAGGAGGATGCTCCTCAAACTGCGGAGCATCCCGGGCAATACAGTTCACCCCCCTCCATAACACACTGGTCAACCTGAGGAGTATCTTCAGCAACAGACTGGTTCCACCAAGATGTAGTACAGAAGGAGATTCTTCCCTGTGGCTATTACACTGTACAACCCCTCCCCCTTCTGTCGTTGGGTAAACTGACTGACTCCCCTCCCCAATATTTGCCCATCCCCACTCGTCACTTTAATTTCATGTTTCACGTATCTTGTGTTTTATGACTGTTGGCAGATCAATTTCTCTCCTGGGATAAATTAAGTTCTATCATATCGTATGGTATTATGGGTGGCCACTGGCAGATGTAGATGTGGTGGATCAACTGGTCTGTTTCCATGTGGTATGACTCTATGACTATGACTCTACGATGAGTACAATGAGAGTCAGCAGATTCTGAAGCCTGCACCCAATCTGTTATTCCCAATCCTGAGAGGTAATAGCGACAGAGATCCTCACAGAAGCTTGTCTGATCGTTCTCTTCGCTAGCTTGGTAATTCAGAGATCAATTGCCTCATCCCTATTAGTGTTGTACAAGATTAGTTAACAGATTTCTGCTTACATTGGAATTAACCTGCTCTTTGTGCCTGAAGAGTGGACTATACACCAGGACATCGAATACAAAGACATATCCATTGGATTAGAATAGGGGCGACGGAATACCAAAATTCTAGAGAGCTATCTCCAATGTATCTATGGAGGCAGATACAAACTTCAACAGCAAATATGTTGATTCTACTTTTTAACCATTTACATGGTAAATCTGAGGATTTTGCCAATCTCCAGCTGAACCACTGGTTAAGTTATGCTACCTTTGGAAGGGTTTGAGATGGTGTACAATATTTGGGTGAGGAAGGGCCTGGAGTAGGGGTTGTATGTTAATTGTGTTACCTCCTTATACAGAGACGAGTAAATAATAAGTGGCCATCTGTCTATGAAGGAAATAATTATTATTTGATGTGAGTGATGGTCTAAGAACTTGGGTCCGCAGATAACAGTGTTTACTGAACAGACCAATTTTTTGTTTCCGTCTTGTCATGTGGTTTCTTCCTATTCAGTGATGACAGGCTCTTTATATATTATGAACAATCCATAATGTGTTCCACAGAGGAAGGTTATTCAGCCGAATATGTTTGTTCTGGTTGGGAAAAGCTCTCCAGCATAATTCCACCTTCCAGCACTTGGTCTCCAGCCTGAAGATCATGCCTATTCAATGAACATGTGTGAGGGTTGATTAAAAATGTCCTTTCAGACACTGGAGTTCAAGACCCCCATTACCCTCTGGATGATTCCTTATAAATTCCTTACATCCTCTATACTCACACGTGTCCTGCATTAAACACTGCGGCTGCACCACTCACCCGACCGACTTGACTCCTTCTTTCACACGTGCATGGCAACATTTTTGCTTAATTTACCAAAATTGTCCACTAAAGCTTCCCGTTTTCATGGAGTGAACAGGAGGTACCTGTGAGGTGTGGCCTTAGGATGTCGAGGTCCAATGCTTTGTTGCTGCTGCTCGCTTGAACTCCAGATAACTGGTTAGCCTTCAGATGGATATTGACGAGGTTGAGTGGGAGTTCTCCTATCTACGCAAGTCAGACCCAGAACAAACAGAAGGAAAATCTGCGTTAGTTTTTGAGACCTAAGGACCTGACAAAAACATTTGCAGCTTTACTAAAAAGATAAGAGGCCCCAAATTTCCATGGGTAAAAATCCTGGTTAATCCGCTCACATATGCCCACCAGTTAACGTTTGCCATATGCCAGGGTAATTTTGCAGACACTACTTTAGATCGGTACAAGCACTATTTTGGCACCACATTTCAGGGATGGCCTTCCCTTGCCTATGTTACAATGACGTTAGTAACACCTTTTCATAAGGAGTTATATAGTTATTCCACCGGGTGGTGCTTCAATGGCAGCCTCGCCTACAGTCTGTCTGTCCTATACGTCTTTTTTAAATATATATTTAGTGTGTTTTAAAAGTTTGCATTAATGTTCTTCGGTTTGTTTTACGTGGGAGGTGGGGGAGGGGGTGGGGGGAAACTTTATTTCATTCTCTTACCTTGCCGGAGATGCGATTGTTTTCCGGATCGTATCTCCGGTCGCTCTGCGGCCTAACATCGTGGAGCTGGCGGACTTGCTCGGGACTGACTTTGAGCCCCACCGCGGGGGCGTGGACTTACCACCGGAGCCGATCCCTTGCCTGTGATCGACGCTCCAACTGCGGCCTGCGGATTTTACCATCGAGAGCTCGCAGTCTCGCGTTGAACTCCAAAGGCCGCACGACATTCGACTAGCTCCGACTCAGGGTAGATCACCCGGCACGGGGGGAGCTGAGATTACCCCCTGATGCAGGAGCTTGATCGCCCCGATAAGGAAGGCCTACCACCAGCTACGGGAGTAACATTGTCCCGTCAACGGAAGGTTAGAGGCCCCCCGACCGCTGGAGGACGAAGAAGGGAGAGATTGAACTTTTCTTCGTCTTCCATCACAGTGAGGAATGTGGAGGAGTCACAGTGGTGGATATTCATATTAAAATGTATTTTGTGGGTTCTGTTGCTTTTTATTAGTATGACTATATGGCAAATGAAATTCCTCGTATTTTGCAAAACATACTTGGCTAATTAAAAAAAACCGATTATGATTAAAGCACCAATAATCTGAAATCTGACCATTTTGAAACCCTGATGATTCAGTGTCTGATTCAAAGTAATGTTTGCCATACTTTCTTGCAACTCACTGGTTGTTCCCATGCCTCTTTACACTTACTGGACCCAGTCTGTGCACTCCCTTCCCATCCACCAGTTCCCAGAACCCCAGTCAATTCACCACACCCTGTTCTACCCTCACCTTGAAACCAACCAGGGTCCCATTTCCCGCACTCCCTACCAGGTTCACTGTAAATAGTACAGAAAATGTACTAGTCCTGCACACCCCAACATCTCCAGCAAAATGTAATTGCTGTAAACAGCACATTTTATTGTAAACTGAGTGTAAGGAAGTAGCAGCAAGGGACATGCAAGGTACGTCAGAATGAAGGAAATGTTGGCAATTGGCAACATAACTACAGGACATTGGCTCTAGTGTTCTAGACCATTCCCGAATCTGTTCCACCCATGAGGCAAGTTAGAGAGTGAGAACATGGAAAACAAAACACAAAGAAGACTGCAGGAGTTGTGAAAGCTGGAGTTTGTCTATGTCCCCATCCTGTAACTCATTGACCAGGTAGCCTGGTTAACAGCTTATCAGTCAATATCAAAAAGGGTCCTTAACCAAAAAGCACTCTGTCCATTTCACTCCATGGATGTTGCATGATCCAATGAGTTCCTCAAATATTTGCTCAAGATTCCAGCATTTGCAGTACCTTGTGTCCCCTATGGTTACCCTGGTTTTACCCCACCCGAGGCATCCCCCCTTTCCCTACCCTCTCTGGTTTATTTTCCATCCTTCCCAGTTCTGGTGAAAGATTTTCAATGTAAAAAGGTGATGCTGTTTCTCTCTCCACAGGCATCTGCTTTTCTTTTGATTTTCATAGGCCCATCTGAATTTCTTCATAGAAATTACATGAAGTATCTGCCACCATTACAAGTCCACTGCAGTCTGAAATAATAAATTGTCTGTGATTTTTTTTTTGAAAGAATGAAGCAGTGTATATGCTGAAACCTTTCCTTTCCAGGTAACTTGCTGTGTGTTCCAGTAGATGGCACCATCCACTGATGGCCAGTCTTATTGCAATGAATAGGCTTGGATAATATTGTGACATACAATAAAACAGCCCATCATGACCCCACTTACACTAACCCCCTTTATCATCTTCAAATTTATATTATTCACTCCCCCCCAAATTCTACCACTCACTGAGACATTAGGGTCAATTTGAAGGAGAGGTAACTGCTTGAAACATTAAACCGAATAGATCCTCAGAGATGAGTAAGGTTTCAACAAATAGTTCCTGAGACTGTGACCGTGTGCTAAATGATACTCAACAGCAAGGGAAGGCAAGGCAAACGAGAAGATGGGGTTGGAAGAAGTGGCGAGACCAGATCACTGGAGGACTAGGAATGAAAGTAAAGGGCCTGTCCCACTTGGCCGTCATTTACAGTGACTGTCGCACGCGCCATCATGCGTCTTCATGCGTCAGCACGGCTGTCTGGAGCGAGTGACGTAATTTGAATACCTAGTTTATGATTTTGATGGTGATTTTCTAAAATGTTTCAGTTTCTTGAGTGGTAGTAATGGGAAAACTGCAGATGTAATGCCCCTATTAAAAAAAAGAGGGGAATGAAAAGTAACAAGCTGCAGACCAAATTAATCTGTAGGAAGGAACTGTAGATGCTGGTTTCAATTAAAGATAGACATAAAATACAGGCTAACCGCGCAGGACAGACAGCATCTCTGGAGAGAAGGAATGGATGATGTTTCAGGTCGAGACTCTTCTTCAGTCTGAAGAAGGGTCTCGACCCGAAAGTCACCCATTCATTCTCTCCAGAGATGCTGCCGGTCCCGCTGAGTTACTCCAGCATTTTATATCACTTATCTGGTTTGCTCTTCCATTTCTATATTGGTATGTATTGTTACGTAACCTTTCAGGAATGTGTGTTCAAGGATTTCCAGCTCGTTCTGAATACAAACATCTGCCAAACCCTCAATGTCTCATTCCTCATGTGAATTGCCTGTTGCCAAAGATTGCCAACATTCCCATTGTTCTAAAAATGCTAAATAATTATTCGCAATGTACTCTTAAATCGCGCGTGCTTATATCCATGACGCGTAAAAGGTGGGCCGACTGCGTATGGGCGGCGCGTGGCGGGGCATGGTTACGCACGGTGATGTAATCATGCGTCATCACGCACTACAAGTACGAGGTCAGGACGTCAGCGTGCGACCGCAGTACGTCCGCGTGCGTAAGTGATAAACCACACTGGTGGCGCACGAAGATTTCGTGCAGCACGATATCCTGGAGCACCGCCCGATACCGCGTGCAACTCCACACTTCTCCACACCTCTCCATGCGCCCGTCCCACGCTACCCACATGCTACCCGTGCATCACAACGTGACAACCACATTTTTGGAGGTTGCGTAAGTGGCGTGAAAATGACGGCCAAGTGGGACAGGCCCTTAAGGATTTGAGACTTTTAGTGCTGAGAAACTATGAATCTATGAGTGCATAATGTAGAACACTGTAGAGGTGATGAACATTAAAGTTACAGACACAAAGGAGAGTCCCAGGAGATCTGATCAATAAGTGAGAAACCAGGGAGCTAGGGTAACAAATGAATATGGCACGTGCAGAGATTCAAACAGTTCCCAAATAGAAGCCCTGGTTTTCTGCTCCCCCACACCTCTCCTGCCCCAGGTCCCACCCCACCCCCACCCGCCATCCTCTGCTGCCGTGATCTGGAGAGGCCAAGGTGGTGATGTTGCTCAGGTATACTTTAAACTGCATCGCATTCCCATTCCTTGATGCACATTGGAAAGGCACTGATAAAAACGTCCTTTTTAACAGTACGTTACCTTGAAGTATCCCAGCACAGGTTGGTTGTAAGGCTGGTGTCCGTTGTTCTGCTCCGGCAGCACCTCGAGGGTGTCAGCCTCGTTTAGCTCAAGGCCCGTGCTGCTGTCCCAAAGAAAGGCTACACGTTCCATCTCCTGTGAGAAAGATGGGAGCAAAATTGAGACAGCCACACTTTATCTCAAAAAGACAAATTCAAAGATGGTTTGCAGAGAGTGTGTCTTGGCTGTTTGTCTGGTGAACTGTTGCAGATGCACTGCTCTAATTATGTCAGAGCCTGTAAAAACTTGACTCAATTCTCTGCAGAGGCGTCCTCAAAGAGCAAAAAACATTTTCTCCAAATGGAAGAAAAGTTAACAGGTGGTGGCTAAAATGAGTGCAGCTTATGACTGACCACATCCAAGTACAATAAACTCAAAATAAAATCAGATAAGAGAAACTTATGGAATTAAATTAAACTGAATCCTGAGAGTTTCCGCTCAATGATCAATTATCACTGATCATTTCCACAGAATCTCCTTCAATGTGGAGATTGGAACTGACGCCAACCCTGACAGTTGTTTTGTAAAAATTGATCATACCTTCCTTGCTTTTGCACAAGAGACCTTGATGCAAGAAACCCAGGAACTCCCATGAGTTTTCAACTGTCTTTTCAACCCACCCTGCCAGCTTCATAAATTTGTGGACATTTACACGTCCAGGTCTCCCTGAAACTACCTTCCCTTTAGAAATGCCTCCTCGGTAATATACCACCCTCCTCATTGTTCACGTCACATCATTCTGCACAAAATCTCATCTGCTATCTGACTGCACATGAAGTCCAAGCTCCTTGTTGCTCCCCACCCAGTTGAACATCATTTATTGGATTTTGACTTTGTGGCCTGAACACTCAAATCCAAGTTGGTAACACAAGTTGGGAAACACAACATTCCCAGTAATCAACATCTGGGGAACTACTATCTAATTTCCTCCAATTGGGAAAAATAATGATTCACCACATAGGAACAAAATAATGAGGAGCAGGAGCAGGCCATTCTGCCCATCAAACCTCCTCTGCCTTTTAATAAGATCATACCCACAACCCCAACTGCACATTCCTATTAATTACTTCTGCCTCCTTGCTTATCAAGAGTCCATATACCTCGGCCTTACAAAGGAAAATAAGAGACTGGTTCCACTGACTTTTGAGGGAGAGATTGCCAGAGACTCATAACTCTAAGAGGAAACGTTTTGCTTTATCACTGTCTTGAATGGACACCCTTTCACTTTTGAGTAGAGACCCCCAATTGCAGATTCTCCCACAGGAGGATACATCCTCTTTACATCCACTTTGTCAAGACCCTCAGCATCTTATAAGACTCGATGGAACCTACGATTTTTGCAACCAAACAAGAGTTTTTATCCCTGATGCCACTGCTTCTTTCATCTTTCTTGTGGACATTTTTATTATATCAATTTATTAAACATATTTTTGAAGGCCATTTACCCTTCATGCATAAAGTCCTAATCAACATTCTCTGTTACATTTTCAAAAAACTCAGATTAGATAAATGCCATCCCTCCTTTCCCCATTGACCTTGAATTCATCCTATGGGTTGGGTGATTTATTCATCCCATGTAGACAGAGCCGTACATGTACCTCTTTATTCATTTTGAATCCTTCCACCATTACAATGATGTCCTCTTTGGCTCACTCAGTGGCAACATCTGCTTGACTGATGCAAATTACTCATTCAATTATTCCTTCTGCCTTGACGAGCAGGACCCAAATTGTCCACTTTCTTCCTCGAACTATTCAATGAATCTGCTCATGGAAGATCTTAGTGTTTCCTGTGTCTAAGAGTTTTAAAGCTGTACTGAACAGAAACTGGCCCTTCGTCCCACCTCATCCATGCCGACCTTTTTGCCCTTCCATGCTAATGCTACGTGCTGCATTAGGAACATATCTTTATTTGACACCTCTTTAAGTGTCTGTCTAAATGCATCTTAAACCGAGTAATTTTATTTCATTCCACACCCCCTCTGCAGCAAATCCCTGGTATTAAATCAAACTCAGTGTAAAAGGCTTACCCTTCATATCTCCTTTAAAACTGCTTCTTCTTTAAACCTATGCCCTCTGCTTCTTGATACTATCAGGGGAGTAACATTTTGACTATACTTTATCAGTGGCGCTCATTATCTTATATTCTTCAATCAACCACATTAGCTTTTTCGCTCCAGGGAAAACAAGCCCAGCCTATTATGTTGACTTTGAATCTATTTACTCTCGAAATCCTCTGTTCCACCCAGTTCTCTCTTGTGCTGTGAACCTGACAACTATTATGTTTCATTGTTCTTTATCTCTCTACCCCATCTATATCTCCCATTTCCCTTTCCCCCGACTAGTCTGAAGAAGGTTCTCAACCCGAAACGTCACCCATTCCTTCTCTCCCGATATGCTTCCCGTCCTGTTGAGTTACTTCAGCTTTATGTGTACATATCTTTGGTTTAAACCAGTAGGTGCAGTTCCTGCACTTATTGTTTCCCTTGTTCAGTGCATCTTATTCGCTCTTTTTTGTCATTTAAAGAGCTGCAGCTTCAGTTACTCCACCTTGTCCCTTGAGCAAATGACCCATCCCTCGTTAAAGGTTGCTCATTATTCCATCCGTATTGTTTCTGGCAACATTAGGGTTAATGTTTACTTTCAACTCACTAATTCTGGTTCTCCTCCCTTTTAGTTTATTTTCAATGCAAACTTGCTCCGTGAACTTTTCCAATGCTAACCAAATATTTATGATATCTTAACCGATGGTTTTTATATGTTAGCTTCAAAATACCAGTTTGAACATTCCAGTTTCCCTGAACCAATTCAGCATGTCTTTCTTCCCCACTGGAACCCTTACAAATGCACCAGAAATTCTCTCTTTCTTTGTCTTTTACACTATTATAATCACTGCTTATATCAGGATAATGGGGGTCCTTGTTGCGGATGTAGCCCAGTCCATCACATAGTCCAGACCGTCCACTGTTGATTCCATCTACACCATGCAGCCTCGTAAAAGCAGACAGCTGAAAGACTTGACCCACCCGGGCATTCCTTCTTGTCCCTGCTGCCGACAGGCATGTGATACAGAAGTTTGAAAGCATGCACCACCAGACTCAGGAACAGCTTCTTCCCCTCTCTCACCAGGCTTTAGGACGGTCCTTCCATAAGATAGGGTACTGTCCAATTCACCTCCACCCCCTCCGGTACTCTGAAACTGGTGTGCTAAATGCTGAGAAATATATACTGCACTCTGCATCTTTCCCTTTGCCCTACCTGTTTTTACTTGAGTTTGCCTTGATTGTACCTATATATATTATCTGATTTGACTGGATAGCATGCAAAAAAAAAGCTTTTCACTGTACCATTTTCACATGACAGTAATAAATCTCTGAACCTCCTCCAAACCCTCACTGTAAAATGGCTGTTATAACGGAGTCATTTCCACAAAAAAAATTCATCTGCCAACCATTGAAAGACTCCTTTAGAATAAGCCTATATTGTTTCGTATCTCTAACTAAAAGGATTCCTTCTTAAACCTTTAGTCTTTCTACCTTCACTCCTGCTCTTGAATAGAGAAGCAATGAATGTAGTTTTGTTTCTTATAGCACTAGAGTCCTTGGTTCAATGCTGACTTTGGATTTTGTTTGTTTGGAGTTTGCATGCTTTCCCTGTGATTGTGCAACTTTTGCTGGGTGCAGCGGTGTCCTCTCGCACCCCAAAAGACATGGTGGTTGGTAGGTTAATTGAGTAATATAAATTACTTCTAGTGGGGATCGGTAGGGTGTTTAAAGTAGATCATAGGGAAATAATGGGGGAATGGGGTTGATGGGATTGCTTTAGTAGCTGCACAAACCGGATAGGCCAAATGGCCTCCTTTGCAGTTGTACGAAATATGATGATATAGAACCTGTCACTTCAAGAACATTTGGTATAATGAAGACACAAGGAAGTATGTATGCTGGTTTACCAAAAAAGACACAATGTGCTGGAGTAACTCAGTGATCCAGGCAGCATCTCTGGAGAACATGGATGGACGATGTTCAGAGTATGAAGAAGGGTTCTGACCCAAAATGTCACCTATCCATGTTTTCCTGAGCTGCTGCCTGACCCGCTAAGTTACTCCAGTAATTTGTGTCTTTTTTTTGCTTACTATGATGACCTTACATGAATCAGTATCAAACTTAAATACATAGTGCCCCTGTGAAGTACTTGGCCCATTTTAATACATTGATTAGCTATACAAAGACAAAATGCAACTGTTTACTTAATTAGGTGGAACTGATAATTTAGTGAAATAACTTTAACCTTGATGGTACCTTTTCCTCTTGTCCTTCTGGGTTTTCCAACACAACATACTTCCAACTTCCCCGGTCAGTTTTCCATTCCTGCAATGCAGCAATGGTGGGCTTCTCGAATTCCGAACATAGCTGGGGAAAGCAAAGACAGCAGAGGATTAATAATGTGATGCACATGGGAGATGATGACAGATACATTAGCTGTTGGGGAGTGAAGTACAATAATGGAATAATCAAGTAAGATCAATAAAACTTGTTCACTCAGCGGATGTTCAGGACTTCTTCAAATCAACCTGTGGCAATAGATAATATCAACCTAAAAGGATAAAAGGACACAAAGTGCTGGAGTAAGTCAGGCAGCATCTCTGGGAAACATGGATAGGTGGCGTTTGGGGTTGAGACCCTTCTTTAGACTGATTGTAGGGGGAAGGAAGGAGAAGAGAAAAGAAAAGGGGAGAGGCAGGACAACAGGGCCAGATATAGGAATAGTAGGTGTGAGACAGGTTTTGATGAGTTGTGAATGGTGAAGCCAGGGGAGAAGAGAACAGTGAGTCTACTAGGGGGGGGGGGGGGGGGGGGGGGGGGGGGGGGGGGGGGGGGGGGGGTGGGGTGGGGGGGGGGGGGGGGGGGGGGGGGGGGGAGATTTGGGGGGGGTTGCTTAGAGGTTACCCAAACTTGGAGAATTCAACATTCATACCATTGGTTTGTAAGCTACCCAAACGGAATAAACGGTGCTATTCCTCCAGTTTGTCTGCAGCCTCACTCAGGTAATGCAGGAGGCCCAGGTCAGAAATGTCAGCATGGGAATGGGAAGGCAAGTTAAAATGAGAAAATGCATTTCTACTCAGACATAAATGGCTTCCTCCCCAACCTTAAATTGTGACCCTTGATCCTAGAGTCCATGGCCATTAGTAACATCCTGCATTAGTAATCTCCCTGCATTGATTCTATCCAGTCTTGTAAGAATTGTGCCTGTTTCGATACTATATCCTCTCTTTCTTCTAATCAATAAAAGTGTAAATAACCTAATTTGCCTTCATTGGTCAATCCTGCCATCCCAGGAATCAGTCTGGTGAATCTTCTTTGAACACCTTCCACAGCAAGAGCATCCTTCCTCGTAATGGGAACCCCGGAACAGAAACTGTATAATGCTTTTACCTAAAGCCAGGGAAAGATCCAAAGCCAATACCACTCTGCAACTGTGCAGGAAGGAACTCTCTATGTTTCTGTCTGCCACCAAAATAAACATTTACAAGTCTGGATTGTTTACAGGTTAAAGTATGCACTACGTGGCTCTCATATGTGCCTGTTTGTAAATGGACTAATTGAGGATTTCTGGAACACTAAGATGTACTCTGCCAATAGACTGCAAGTGCTTAGCTGTAGATCACCTAAAGGTTTTTCAAAATATATGCTGGCTAATGGCCACTGCTGGACAAGAGCAGATGTTAAGTGAAGCAAATGGCTGCGGTTCTACAGATCTGTTGAGACTCACTGGATAAGTCCTGAAGAACAATCACTTGTTCAGAGTGGCAGAGAGAAGCTAGTACTCATGGAAATTCACCCCACAGCAAGGCATTAGTAGAGGGGGAGTTTAAACCCAACATCGATGATATACGCCTAGATTTTCAATTGTAGTACACACTCCCTGTCCCCCAACGCAATATACAAACACTCACCCATAGCCCCCAATTGCACAGGTGTGGCTGATGGGATCCTGTTGTGATGCCAGAGATCCCCGTTGTGACGAGAGTCAAAATGACAATCTCAAAATGGGCACGGCAACCCTTCCCTAACTGCATACGGATAGATACCGGTCTCGGAAACCCGCCCCCAACTGTGCAGGGTGGCTGGCCAGTGGTGGCACGACTGCCAAGTTTAAAATGTCAATAACTTTTAAAATATAACAACAATCTGAACGAAACTCGCTACTGCATACCCCAGGACAATGGCGAGTGCTATCGTGTACCGTTTTGGCTGTATTTCGGGATCAAATAAACAAGTCAAGTCGTCACATTTATTTATATAGCACATTTGAAAATCAACTCTCGTTGGCCAAAGTGCTTTACATTTGTTATAAGAATAGTATAAACAAACAAACTACATACATATATACACAGAGCCCTCGCTCAGTGGACGTCAGGAAAGGCTTGGGAGTATAGATAGGTTTTTAGTCTTGACTTAAAGGAGTCGATGGAGGGGGCAGTTCTGATGGGAAGGGGGATGCTGTTCCACAGTCTAGGAGCTGCAACCGCAAAGGTGCGGTCGCCCCTAAGCTTATGCCTTAACAAATATGTACACAAACAAACAAGATGAGTGTTTTAGGTATATATATACCTAAATATATATATATATATTGAACATAGAACCGTACACCACAGGATCAGGCCCTTCAGACCACAATGTTGAACATGATGCTTACTTGGCTAATCCCTTCTGTCTGCACGTGCTTACTATCCTTCCATTCCCTGCATATTGTCTATCTAAAAGCCACATTAAAAAAATACTATTGTATCTGTTTCCACAACCACCCCTGGCAGCACCAGCATTCACCAATCTCTGTGCAAAAAACTTGCTTTGTGCTTCTCCTTTAAACTTTCTCCATCTGACTTTATGGTTAAGCCCTCCAGTATGAGATTGAGAAACAAGAATAATACTGTTAGAGACATCAGCCAAACCTTTGGCTTACCAAAATCAACTGTTTGGAACATAATTGAGAAGAAAGAGAGCACTGGGGAGCTTACTAATCGCAAAGCGACTGGCAGGCCAAGGATGACCTCCACAGCTGATGACAGAAGAATTCTCTCTATAATAAAGAAAAATCCGCAAACACCTGTCTGACTGATCAGAAACACTCTTCAGGAGTCAGGTGTAGATTTGTCAATGACCACTGTCCGCAGAAGACTTAATGAACAGAAATACAAAGGCTACACTGCAAGGTGCAAACCATTGGTTACCCCCCAAAATTGGATGGCCTGGTTATAGTTTGCCAAGAAGTACTTAAAAGAGCAACCACAGTTCAGGAAAAAGGTCTTGTGGACAGATGATGATTAACTTATATCAGCGTGATGGCAAGAGCAAAGTATGGAGGAGAGAAGGAACTGCCCAAGATCCAAAGCATATCACCTCATCTGTGAAACACGGTGGTGGGGGTGTTATGGCCTGGGCATGTATGGCTGCTGAAGGTACTGGCTCACTTATCTTCATTGATGATGCAACTGCTGTTGGTAGTGGCATAATGAATTCTGAAGTGTATAGACACTTCCTATCTGCTCAAGTTCAAACAAATGTCTCAAAACTCATTGGCCGGTGGTTCATTCTACAGCAAGACAATGATCTCATACATACTGCTAAAGAAACAAATTAGTTTTTCAACACATCTGATCACAATTGAGCATGCACTTTATATGCTGCACTTTATAAGAGAAAACTGAACGGGACAAGCCCCCAAAACAAGCAGAAGCTAAATATGGCTGTAATACAAGCCTGATAGATAGAGCATCACCAGAGAAGACACCCAGCAACTGGTGATGTCCATGAATCGCAGACTTCAAGCAGTCATTGCATGCAAAGGATATGCAACAAAGTATTAAACATGACAACCTTCATTTACATGACATTGCTGAGTCCCAAACATAATGTTGCCCTGAAATGGGGGGGACAATGTATAAACACTGCTGTAATTTCTACATGGTGAAACCAAAATGTATAAAAATGGCCTTTATTAAAATCTGACTATGCACTTTAACCACATGTGATTGTGTCTATTACAAATCTCATATTGTGGAGAACAGAGGCAAATAAATAAATGATGGGTCTTTGTCCCAAACATTATTGGAGGGCACTGTACATGGTGAGCACATCCAGGGGGGGGGGGGGGGGGGGGGGGGGGGGGGGGTGAACTGAATTATTGCCAGATATTTTTACAAGTAGTCATTATGGATCACAGAACCTAGACCATCAAGGTCAGAGTTCAAAGGAGAAAGAAACATTCTGACTAGTTAGTGTGGATGGAATGTGAAATGAAGGCAACAGATGAGGTCGGCAGGGAGTTTGTTTGTGTAGAACACACCAGGATGAGAGAGAGGTTAAACTCGGCAGGTCACTAACTCTGTCAAATCCATTCCTTCTGCCCTGTCATTCATTTACTACATCTGCTCAGAAACAGTTCTGTTTGGAATACTTACCAATGCCTACAGAAAAATATTTCCCCATTTTCTACTTTCTAGCATTGCACATTATAATGTCCCTGAATAATTCAGATACACTAGGTGAGGAATTCATGCACATAAAACCAAAAATATTATTTTAAGATATTGAAAAATCACATGATGGCAGAGTGAAGTAATTCTCCCAGGTTTCTGGTGGCTTGGCAACAATCCTGATTAAATTACGTGAGATTTTATTGTTCTCAAATGCTGCTTATCCAGTGTTAAACTAACCCTAAACACAATACCAACAGAAATGCAATGCTCAAGTTTTCCACTCCCTGATGGAACTTACCACTAAGCCACTTTATTCTGAAAATTATACTCGCTGTTCACTCACAAAATATCCAGCTCCTCTCAGCCAGAGGGCTCAGAAGCAATGATATTTAAAAAGGGCCAAACACATAAAACATGCATTTACAATCAGACTGCTGCACAGCACTTCAGTTCACTGTGCAATGCTCAGACTTTTGACAGAACCTTCCCTGCGTTTTGAAGTAGGCAACATGGACATGTGTCTAGATCTATCATTGCTCTTCATGCATGTCATAGACCTGGAACGGACATCTCCCATGGCAACCACCACAGAATGCAACGTGTTATGTACCATGAGAAGCCACACTCTTGTCATTGCTTCTGGGGGAGGAACAATGGCTACTCAGGCTGTGCCATTAAAAGGTAGTCAACACTGACATCTGTAATGTCATAAAACCTTAAATACAAGCTTGCAAATGTGCCTACACTGCCCTGATAGTCAAATCACCACCTTCTCAAGTTCCTAACCCCAGGATCTTTCCACTGCAGTTGCTGATGTAGTCACAAAGTATGATCACCATTACATTAGAGAGGTTACTGGCGCTCTCTACTCCATTAGGCCACACTTGACCTACTTGCTCATTAGTCAAGCACCCTGGGTATTTGTTGCAGGTGGGTTCCCAAAGGTCCAGACATTCATGCCAACTGGAACTCCCATTGTTGATCTGAATCTGAATCTGAATCTAACACTATTCATTAACAGTGGAGCTGGGATGGACTATCAAATGATTAGCCTGATCAAAGTCCTATGCAGCTGAGACATGACTTCTTGGTTCTTATTCACAATGATCTGATCAATGAAGGCAAGCATTTATTTTTGCCTTCTTTACAAGAGCCGGTAAATCATGCAAGGATTATTAGTTAAGACACAGCT
This sequence comes from Leucoraja erinaceus, assembly GCF_028641065.1. Classification (NCBI taxonomy): domain Eukaryota; kingdom Metazoa; phylum Chordata; class Chondrichthyes; order Rajiformes; family Rajidae; genus Leucoraja; species Leucoraja erinaceus. The sequence continues at coordinate 16,414,008 of NC_073393.1, read as the reverse complement.
GAAGTCCAGTGTACACCTCTGGATACCAACCTACAGGATGAAAATGGGTGAAAGCATTGGAAGAACATAGGAGATTTTTTTTCAGGTCATTGCCAAAGCTGGTCAATTATAGTTATGAAGAGAGACTGACAAGGCTTGAGTTCCTATCTTTTTAACAGCAGAGAGGTACAGGAGATTAGTTCAAGGCGTGTGAAGTGATTAAATGTCTAGACAGGGATTAGGGAGTTGAGAGCAGGGAAGATTCAAACAAGAGGACATGACTTGAGAATTAAGGGACAGAAGTTTAGGGGTAATATGAGGGGGAGCTTCTTTACTCAGAGAGTGGTAGCTGTGTGGAATGAGCTTCCAGTGGAAGTGGTGGAGGCAGGTTCAATTTTATCATTTAAAAATAAATTGGATAGGTATATGGACGGGAAAGGAATGGAGGGTTATGGTCTGAGTGCAGGTAGATGGGACTAGGGGAGAATAAGTGTTCGGCATGGACTAGAAGGGCTGAGATGGCCTGTTTCCGTGCTGTAATTGTTATATGGTTATATGGTTATATGGATGAGCACCTAAAAGGATGAGCACCTTGCCTTACAAGGCAGCAGATTGAGAACTAAAATATAGTAGCATTATTTTTGGCCACCTTGGACATGATGATTGAATGGACACTTTCTAATTTGTAAATTTTTAATGTTTCCAATACCCTGTCCTCCCTTGATTTTGTACTCATCCCTTGAACTATTTACTAAATCTGCTATATCCCTTTATTGCCTCTCACCTTAAGATCATCTGCCCCTAAAGCTATAACTGCAGAATTGTCCCTCCATTCTCAAAGTTGTGCCATCACATAGGAATGTTGCTCCCAAAGATCCCTTCCCCCACTAGCTTTCTAACAGCTGAAGAAAGCCTCCTCATCACATTCACCTCTTCCCTATGATTGTCTCCTGCAGGCCACTGGAGCTTCCAGTCGTAATGGGACTTGAGCTCTCTGGATCCCCTCACCCAGGTCAGCTGATTGTCTTCATTCCCTCCTCCCGATTCCCCTCTCCTTCCGCAGACTCAAGCTGTAGGTTGTTCACTGTGGGAACTTGCTGAGTTACCACCAGCCCTCTGCTCACTCCCTGCAGCAGGAGCTGTGCAGTCGAGGTCTGAGCCTATAAATGATCTCAGTTCCTATGGGGCAGCATTGACAGGGCTTCCTCCCCTCTAACCATCAGTCAGTTAGAGCACTAAATTAGGTTTTATTTAACTTCCAGGAATAAATGTTTTGAAAGCAGAAATGTTTAATTTGTGATCACACTTCTCATTTTGCGAGAGGTCATTAACAAGGCTACATTTTGACATGAGATCCTTTAGACTTTATACTGGAGCTGAATGTTGCACAATTCAAACAGAACTGTAATCTACTCAAAGTTCATTGTGCAACAAGTGACACTACTGACTAAGCCAAAAATAACATTCATTATTGATTGCAAAGTATTCTACTGTAACTTCCATGCATAACCAATCTCTGATAATAGGGTACTCAGAAGATCATAAGAATTAGGAGCAAGAAAAGACGATCCAGCTGATCGAACCTATTACATAGATACATAGAAAATAGGTGCATTCGGCCCTTCGAGCCTGCATCGCCATTCAATATGATCATGGCTGATCATCCAACTCAGTATCCCATACCTGCCTTCTCTCCATACCCATACATGCTTGCCATCAAATCGCTGGTGGTTTAGTGCTGGCATGAAAGACCAACAGAATAGAGAGCAAAGGAAACAAACTGAACATCATGGTCTGAGATTCACTGGCCCCCCTGGGCTACTCCATACCCCCTGATCCCTTTAGCCACAAGGGCCCCATCTAACTCCCTCTTAAATATAGTCAATGAACTGGCCTCAACTACCCTCTGTGGCAGAGAGTTCCAGAGATTCACCACTCTCTGTGTGAAAAATGTTTTTCTCATCTCGGTCTTAAAGGTTTTCCCCCTTATACTTAACCTTGTCCCTATTCTATCATTCTCTCCACATTCTTGGGATAATATACTACATGGGCCTCTCAGTCCTTAAGATTACCTCACCCCACCGGTCTCCCCCAAAAAAATCCAGAACTGTCTCACCCCTCTTGTCCTGCAAAATTAATTGATTCTCTATAAATACCCCACCACCCCTATTTCTTTTCTTATAGGTGTTTTTCTAACTTTCCTAATATGATGTTGGGCCAATAGGTCAGATGTTTCCTATGTTCTTTTGTTCTCCATTTTAAAATATATAATAGCAAGATTTCCCTTGCAAATTAGTACGTTTTTGGAATTTTCCCAAGTGTTTCGTTGTGCTTACAGTGAAAAGACTCTATGTGTAAAACTAGGCAAGGCAATTAAGCGAAGAGTTACCTTATCCAAGGCATCTTCATGCAGCACCTCCTGAATGGCCAATAGCTTGATCCTGCAACAGATGCAACAACATTAGTCACATCAACTGGGAACCATTAAGCCCTCAACAAGTAATCATTCACTTTTCACAGAATGGCGTTAAATGGAGTAGGGCGATTTTGGTAGCATTTGAACCTCCTCCTTACCAACGTCATCTCCACCGATTGGAAAATCCTTCTATTATTTTCTCACTTTTGTGATTATTTCCTTTCTATTTTCTTAAACACCCCATTTGGTTAGTTTTACTTTTAATCTTGTTAAATAGATAAATATATCGAGGACAATATTTGCAGTAAAACTGAACCTCACATTGGTATGCATACAGAGGGAGATATCAGTAAACATGCTTGAAAAACAGAAAGCAAGAGGATTCCGATATTGGGGTAGATGTTGATTACTCTGGGGAAGGGAGCAGCCAAACTGGGCCGAAAGCAATGGTCACAGCTTAAAAAGGCTTTGTAGGGACTACATAACGACTTAAATGACTGGAGGAACAAGATGGAGATTGAGGATTTTCCTTCTCTTTCCCTCAATTTACTAAAGAGTTACCACAACTTCTTGTCACTGGTAATCAATCCCAGGAGACACAAAATACTTTTTTGCTCAAGATTTCAGCATCTGCAAAGTCCTGGAGGAACTCAGAGGGTCAGCCAACATCTTGGGGGTAAAATGGACAGACAACATTTTGGGCAGGACCTTTCTTTAGACTGATGATTTATCTGTCTGAAGAAGGGTAGACCTGAAGTTTCATCTGTACATTCCTACCACAGATGCTGCCTGACCCTCAAGTTTCTCCAGCATTTGCTTGTTGCCAGTGAATCTCAGACCATGATGTTCAGTTTGTTTGCTTTGCTCTCTATTCTGTTGGTCTTTCATGCCAGCACTAAACCACCAGTAATTTGATGGCAAGCATGTAGCATTGGTGCTGCATGCATCTCCCAAGACATTATTTCCATATTGCAAGGAAAGTATTACAGAATGCATGGGAAAAAAATAGCATTATGTTCTTTGTACAATAATTGGTAGCTCATAATGGATCCCCATGTGGTTAAAAACTAACCAACTCCTTCATTTGTAGCACTGAAGGAAGCAATATTATGAATACCACAGTTCAGAGAATGGAATAATCAGCAAGGAGAGACTCAAGATATGGCTTGTCATCTTGGTGTAGGTTCCTGTGATGGGGTGGAAAGGAATGACCATATCTGGACTAGAGTGATAGCAGAATCAGGCATGGTTGTGTGGGACATGATACTGAATAGCACATCATGCTTCACTGCACAAACTCACAGAGAAAACCAAACAAATCTATTAGTCCAGTGTCCATGGTACTATTTTCTGCAGCCATGTTATTCTTTGGAGAGGACATAGAAAATTGGATTATTTTTGTTTGAAAGCTGGTGAGCGGTGGATGCAAGGAATAACAGTTCAATAGAACTTTTAGGAAGAACTATCTTCAATGTCTACCTCCTCAATAAACTGATTTTTTACCGAAGGCATGAAACCAAGTGAGATTGTGGGGTACAAGAGGAATGTAAAGTGGCTTTCAGACTGATAGGAGAAGTTGAGGGTCTGAGCAAACAGATGACAGATTCAGAATAGTTACTGTCAATACTTTGGTAGAAAAACAAAAAGGCAGAATATTATTTAAATAGTGATAGATTGGAAAATGTTAATGTATGAATAAAGATATGAAGCAAACATGGGCATCAAGCAGTTAAAAAGCCAATGGAATGTTGACTGTCATTGTAAGAAGGTTTGTATACAGGATCAAAAATGTTGTTTTAGAATTATACATATGTTTGGTGAGACTATTCTTGGAGTGTAGCATGTAGATTTGGTCTTCTTGCCTAATAATATAGGTACTTTCCATAGAGACCATACAGCAAAGCTCCACTAGACAGATTCTTGGCATGGTAGCAGTGTCACGTGAGGGGATGGATCAACTATGCATGTATTAGGACTAATTTATAAGAGCAAGAGGCACTGGGCTAAATGGACTGAAAGCAAGGATTTTGTTCCGTCTGCCTGTGGGTTCTGGAATGAGGATCACACTCAGCGCACAGTGTAATATGTTTGGATAAGGGGACAATTCTTCACTTAGTGGGTGGTAAAGCTGCAAATTCTCCATCACAGAAGGCCATCATTGAATATATTAAAAAATACACAGATAGATTTATGGACTCAAACGTTATCAAGGTTTATGGGAAGTGAATGACAACAGGCAACATGATAGCAGGAGAGAGATTATGCCATGTCCATATGAAATGGCAAAAATAACTTACTGTGTTATTTTCTAAACTTAATGTATGCTTTGAGTCCCATTCCTTGCTTGGTTGTATATGTCTGAACTTCAGGTACTAAGAATCTGGACAGAGAAAGTATGAGTAACAAGACGCCCACATTATGTTTACATTTATCTATCTATTTCCTGCCATTACACATACAAGGACATACCTTTAAAAAGGAGATGAGGAGGAATTTATTTAATGAGGGAGTGATGAATCTGTGGAATTCATTGCCACAGAAGGCTGTGGAGGCCGTCAATTGATATTTTTAAGGTGGAGATTGATAGATTCCTGATTAGTACGGATGTTAGGGGTTATGGGGAGAACTTGAGAAGGAAGGAGAATGGGGTTAAGAAGGAAAGATATATCAGCCATGTGGAAGAAAGATCTGCAGATGCTGGTTTAAACTGAAGATAGACACAAAAAGCTGGAATAACTTAGCGGGACAGGCAGCATCTCTGGACAAAAAGAATGGATGGCATTTTGGGTCGCGACCCTTCTTCAGACATCATTAAGTGGTGCAGTCTTGATGCAGTGGTGCAGTCTTGATGGGCCAAATGGCCTAATTCTCCTCCTACAATTTACCAACATATATTCTTGGCATGTGGATGTTGCTGAAAAGACTGGTATTTGTTGTGTTGGCCTAGTAGACCAGCTCGCTTTCTGAACAAAATGATGAAGGAAGGGATACAAAGCACTACAAGTAGGGCATTCCAGGATTTTGACTAAGCAATGACATTGGAACAGCGATATCTATCTGTATTGTTCCAATATGTTCACTAAAATTAGTGATAACAGGGAAACCAGCCTTGATTCGCACTTTGCATCTTGCTAAGTAAATAGCTGCACACCTTGAGTACTGAAAGCAAACTGTAGCACCCTAGCTGCTTTATTGAAACAGTCATTCAATAAATATTGATTTCAACCTTGGTTTATAAAGAACTGCTCAGAGGCTGTTATCACCCACATAACGCTGCTTGATCACAAAGGCAGATTTGTTTCCAATCATTTAGAAGTTAGAAAATAAAATATGTTAACCAACACCACTAAGTTCCTTTTCTATAAAGGATTGAGATTGTTTATAGTTGATTTGATCTAAACACTCACTCTCTTCACCATCAATGTATCAAGGCTTCAGTGTACATTCTAAGAACATACCACAGCTACCTATTTTTCAATGCTTTTTCAACAGTCACACAGCTTCAGCTACCCAGGTTTGATTCTGTCCCTTGCTTCTTTTTGTATAGAGTTTGCATGGTCTCCATGTGACCATACGTGTTTTCCCCCAGATACTCCAGTTTCCTCCTGCATCCATATACATGCTGATGGGTTAATTGTCCGCTGTAAATTTCCCCCTGAACTTAATAAGTGGTGAATCAAAGAATGCAAAAACGTGTAGGAGCAGATGAGAAAAGATGAGGGGTATTGGGATTGATGAATTTGTTCTGTAAGGAGCTGGCACCTCCTGAACCTGCAACCTTGACTAGCAGAATGAACAAGACTAGCTGACACACCATCAATTATGTTTCCCTTTACAGAAAATATTCTATCCTTTCACTGTCACTGGGTTAAAATGCTTAAGCACCCTATATTACAGCCATCTCAAATTCAATAGACAATAGGTGCAGGAGTAGGCCATTTGGCCCTTCGAGCCAGCACCGCTGGGGATGGGCAAATAATCATCTACACCTGCAGGGATAAAGGAAAAATCTAATAATAAAAAAAAAAATTTGCTGAGGTATAGTTGAAGTGTATTGTTGGGGTTTAGTAGTTGAGTCAAAGTTAGAGGTGGACAGCATGGAAACTGGACCTTCAGCCCAACTTGTCTATGCTGACCAAGTTGCCAAACCAAACTCCATGGCCTTATCCCTCCAAACCTTTCTTCTCCAAGTATCTTTTTAATGCCATTAGTGTATCAGCTCTACCATGCTGTAGACACCATCTTCTGCATGAGAAACCTGCCCCTCAGCTCCTTTTTTAATCTTTCCCCTCTCACCATCAATCTATATATACCCTCTAAAACTAGTTATCTGGAACTATAGAGTATAGATTTATTGTGAAAGGGGAAAGACGCCCTGACTCTGGGCAGAAGACCGTGTCTGTTCACATTATCTATTCCCTTTAGGATTTTATACAACTCTGTAAGGTCATCTCTCATCCTCATATGTTCCAGTAAAAAAGACCCAGCATCTCCATAGAGCACAGAAACAGGCCCATCTGTCCAACTGCCCAAGCCAACGAAGATGTCCCATCTAAACTAATCCCACCGGCCTACATTTGGCCCCTTTACTTCTCAACCTTCCCTATCCTTTTGCACTTGTCCAAATGTCTTTTAAGTATTGTACCTTCCCCAACTACCTACTCTGATAAATTGTTCCATATACCTACCACTCTATGTGAAAAAGTTGCTTCTCAGGCACCTATTAAAATTTTACCCTCTCACCTTAAACGTATATCATTTGGTTCTCGATTCGTCTACTCTGGGTAAAAGACTGTGCCTTCACCCTATCTATCCCCTTTATGATCTCATGCATCTCTAAGATCACTCCTCATCCTCCAATGCTCCAAAGTATATAGTCCTCACCTGTCCAACCTATCCCTATATCTCAGGCCCTCAAATCCTGGCAACATCCTGGCAAATCTTCTACACATTCTTTACAACTTAACAGCATCCTTCCTATAGCAAAGTGACCAAAACTGAACACAATACCCCTAATGCAGCCTCACCTATATCTTGTCACCAATGTAACATAACATTCCACCTTCTATACTCAATATCCTGACTGATGAAGGCCAATGAACCAAAAGCCTTCTTGACCAACCTATCTGGTGTGATGCCACTTTCACAGAACTATGTATCTATACTCCTAGAAAGCTCTGCTCTCCAACACTTCCCAGGACCCTGCCATTCACTGTGTAGGTCTTGCCCAGGTTTGACTTCGCAAAGTGCAGCACCTCACACTTATCTGCATTAAACTCCATTAACCATTCCTCAGCCCACTTGAAGGGAAAATAACAGCGTTCATTCAAGTCATGGGTGATGATTTATACTCTATACAGAGGAGTGTAATAAAATGAAGGAGGACATGAATACATCTGCACAATTGAAAGCCCAATTTGGAATTAAACTGAAGTGCAGCCAAATGCCAGGTAATACACTTTGGCGAAGGCTCACGTGGAACATAAACACAGGTGTGGACCTACGGTACTGAACGCGCTTTTTCTATGCTTTAATAGGGTGATTTCACGAAAGGTCACTGGGTCATAGGTCTTCACGCACGGAGCCGCAAAATCCAACTGGGGTACAAACGTCACTTCCAGTACATGTTATTGATGCTAGAAACGCGTACTTTCAAACCTGTTAAAAACCGCGAAAACGTTAGTTTTTGCGTTGTAAATAACTGTGCCAGTCGGGATGACCGTGAGACAGTTATCCTGCTTTAGAGTTCTAAAGATTAAGGAAAATGAAGGTAAAGAGAAGAGAGAGCTGAAGGGAAAATAACAGCGGAAGTTGTTGGCCGTGCAGATATAAAGATAGAAAATATCGGGAATTATCGCGTTTGCTCACTGCATTTCATCAAAACTAAGGCATTATTGATGACCCAGTGATCTTTTGTGAAATCACCCTATACACAGACTTTGTGGAACTGCTTTCTGTATACCAGACTCATAAGAATCGATTTGAGATAGGATAATGAATTCTTTTGGCTTAAGACCAAACACTACTTACGGCACTCGTCAGTTGCGGTTGGCAGTAAGAAGTCTGCAAACCATAAAAATTAGAGTTGTCTGTTTTTAGTGATTTGGTGCTAAAAGGGTTCAATGGATGTACAGATGGAGAGAAGCATAAACAGCGCCATGAGCCTTATGGGTTTCAGGTCGCATGATGCTAGTTCAATGATTGAGTGAAGTGATTACAAACCCCTGCTCAAGTAGGGTCATGCAGATGACTTCCCTCACTCCAGGATTGTTGACCTTGTCCAAGTTGAGACGTTGCAGGTTCCATGTGGCGACACGAATGACCCTCCTGCCGTCGAGACAGTCGGTGAAGGTTGAATGTAGAGCGTCCAGCGAGGGGGTGCGAGGCCGGATCCCCGTTTTCAGGCTCAGGTCCTGCAGGCTGCAGAAAGGGAGGGCGCTGGCCCGCTGCGCGGATAAGGTGGCCTTCGGCAGGGCAGCGCTGAGTCGGGAGTTGATGGGCGTCAGGGAGAAGGCGTCGTCACCCGTCACCCGCAGCAGGTCGTTGGCGTGCCGGTAGGGCCGGTGGAGGACGATGCGGTGAGCCAGGTCCTTGGACACCCCCAGCAAGGTGGTGAGCTGTTTCTCCGAGGCCAGGTTGATGTTCAGTGTGGCGCAGGAGAGCAGGTCGTAGCTGGAGAGGTTCTCCACGGAGCGAGAGAGCCCTCGTTGGCTCACACCGACCTCGGGCTTCCCCTGCTGAGGCTTGGTAGCTCCCACATCAACCTCGGGCCTCGTCTGCTGCAGGCCTGCGGCCCTGACACCGACCTCAGGCCCCGCCTGCAGCGTCTCGACGGCCCCCACGCAGACCTCGGGCCTCATCTGCTGCAGCCTGGCCGCACCCACCCCTGTCACCAGAGCCACGTCCTCGATCTTGCGGAAGCCCCCGATCTTGTCCCGGTACAACACGATGTTGTGAGCCAACAACCGGTTGATGCCCGGCAGGGTCATCAGCTCCTCCTCGGTTGCCGTGTTGATGTTGACCTGGTGTCCGAGATGGCTGGCTGGTCGCTCCTTCAGTCGCTTCCTTCCCTTCGGATATCGGGCCCCTGGGTCGCGCTGCGGCCGGTGACAGCTCAAAGGGTAGCCCATTGTTTAACCTTCCTGAGAAAATTCAAGTACATAGTAATTAGGACTTTCATTTTGCTGTCTAAAGCTGCTCTTTATAGTCAATTCATTAGTACGGTTCAGGAAGGCTGATGAAGGTTAATTTATCTGAAAACGTAGCTCCATTTCTCTCTTCATATATGGTGCCTGGCCTGCTGAACATTCCCTACATTTTTGTTCTTTAAAATAAAACGTTTAAGCACCTACAGTGTGTTGTTTTACATGAAAGAACAATCTTAATGGCACTGGGGTAGTCTTGTTCCATTTTCGCCAGGCAATAAAATTGGGAATTACAGAAAGACACTGGTTGTTAATGAGCTGATTTATTCTGTAGGTAATTTTCTCATTCCTATTCAATTAGTCACATGGAGGGGATGTATATTGCCTTGGTGCTAACATATTTCATCATGGTGACATAGAGGTGCTGACACAGCGCCAGAAATCCAGGTTCGATTCTGACCTCAGGTGTGGAGTTTGCATGTTCTCCCAATAACTACTTGGATTTTCTCCGGGTGCTCTATTCCTCCCACAACCCCAAAACGTGTGACCCTGTAGGTTACACTCTGGCCTCTGTAAATTATCCTCAGTGTGCAGGGAGCGGATGAGAAAGTGTGATAACGTGGAACTAGTGTGATCAGATGGTCAGTGTGGACTGAAGGGCCCGTTTCCATGCTGTATCTCTAAACTAAACTATTGAGTATGACACTTGAATGTATGGACATTAGATTATTTGAAGAATATTTAGGTCAGCACAGTGGTAGACTTGTTGCCTTATAGCGCCAGAGATCCAGGTTCAATCTGGACTACGGGTCGACTACATTCCAAAATGTACCGGTTTGTAGGTTAATTGGCTTCGGTAAATATTCCGCAGTGTGTAGGATAGTGCTAGTGTACGGGGTGATTGCTGGCTGGCACGGACTTGGTGGGATAAAGGGCATGTTTCCATAATGCATCCCTAAAGTCTAACGTAAAGTCTAAGGATAAAGAAGGCCATTTGGCACAATGAGTCTGTGCTATTTCTTAGAGCAATCCCATTTCTTGGAGCAATCCCATTCCCCCACATATTTCCCTCTATTCTATCTCACATAAGTTTGCAGATGATACAAAATTAGGTGGAAGGGTAGGTAGTGTAGAGAAAGCAGTAGGACTTGGACAGGTTGGGAGAGTGGGTAGAGAAGTGGCAGATAGAATATAGTGTAACAAAGTGTGGAGTCATGCATTTTGGTAACAGGAATAAAGGCATTGACTATTTTCTAAATGGGGAGAGAATCCAGAAATCAGATGTGCAAAGGGACTTTTGAGAGTGCTGGTGCAGGATTCCCAAAAAGTTAATCTGCAAATCGAATCGGTAGTAAAGAAAACAAACTCAATGCTAGCATTTATTTCAAGAGGGCTTGTATAAAAAGCAGGGAGGCTCTATAAGGCACTGGTAAGACCGCATTTGGAATATTGTGAGCAATTTTGGGTACCATATCTGAGGAAGGATGTGCCGGCTCTGGAGAGAATCCAGAGGAGGTTTACAAGAATGATCCCAGGGATAAGTAGGTGAACCCATGATGAGCGTTTGTTGGCACTGGGCCTGTACTCGCTGAAGATTAGAAGAATGAGGGTGGATAGATAGATTTTTGATTTTTGATTAGTACAGGTGTCCGAGGTTATGGGGAGAAGGCAGGAGAATGGGGTTAGAGGGAGAGATAGGTCGGCCATGATTGAATGTCGGAGTAGACTTGATGGGCCGAATGGCCTACTTCTCCTCCTATCACTTACGGCCTTATGACATATCTTTAGGATGTGGAGGAAACCCATACAGTCACATGGAGAACATGTAAACTCCACACTGGCAGCACTGGAGGTCGGGATCAAACCTGGATTACTGGAGCTTTGAGGGAGCTTATTACCCGTTGCATCATTGTGGCACAGGTAGTGCAGACAAAATAAGATAAAGAATCATTTGATCTTGTCTCAATCTATTCCCAAAAGATTGTATAGTTTCCCATCCATCTCATGGATTTAACTTGTTCTTACAAACATACACATTAGGAGCAGGAGTAGGCCTTTTGGTGCTGGTAGTCAATTTTTGTATTCAATTACATCATGATTGATTTGATTGTAACCTCAAATATGTATTCCCGCCTATCCTCCCTTGCTTAACAAGAATCTATCCATCTCTGCCTTAAAAACAACAGAAATGTTTCTTCCACTTCCCTTTGAGGAAGAAAGTACCAAACACTCACTGCTTTCAGGGAGAGAGAAAAATCACGTCACCTGTCTTAAATGGGCAACAATTTATTTTTAGATAATGACCCTTAGTTCTAGATTCTTCTAAAATAAAACATCTGTTTCGCATGCAACTGTTCTGGACCCCTCAGGGTTTTCACTGTGGTATAAAAGTCTCATAAAAAAAAAACAATTTTGAAATAAGTTTATTAACATCAGTATTGATGCCTTAAACAGAGAAATGTCTTTTTAGGCATTTACCATACTTAAAATACAGAGGAGGTACTAAGTGAGAGCCGGAATTTAAACATTGGACTGTTCTGACACGCCCTCCTTTCAAGTGAATTATGTTGTTGGTGCCATAATCTTCTTTACAAGTTTGAGCCATCATGCCTTGTTCTACTGCCCCAACTGATTCAATACCTTATAGCGGATAATCTTCAGATTTCTACTAAGGGTCTCACCATTCAATAGCAATTAGGGAAATATGTACCTTCTCATATGTTTCCCTTCGAAAAAAATTAGAATCATTCACTGAAATATCCTGTTCAAAAAAGTTGACATCCAATCCCATGGTAGAATATCCCAGGAACTTCCATCTCATTCAACTGTGATGTAATTTTCCTAGATTCAAACCACAACAAAACTTTTATTTATGTGCCTCGACCCGAAACGTCGCCCATTCCTTCTCTCCATAGATGCTGCCTCACCTGCTGAGTTACTCCAGCATTTTGTGTCTACCTTTTTTTTTTATAGGGCTCCTATAACACAACCAAATGTCCCAAACACGACACAAGAGCACAATCCTACAAAATTAGATACCAAGCCATATAATTTGGTATTAGTGCAGATGATCAGAGGTTGGTTGTAAGTAATGGCTTAAACAAAGGATTAGAGGAGAGGCGGAATGATTTAACAAGGGAATCCCAGAACTTAGAACAGAGATAATTGAAGGTGCAGTAGTGGAGTTCTAACATTTTGTAAAGACCTAGAATCAAGAATTGGAGGAATAGCAATTTTCGGGAGGATTGTCGGATGAAGGTTTTTAATGGATGTGGGAGGGAGTAATCCTCTGAAGACAAAAAATGGTTAGAGAAATGGATGAGCTGAGCCATCTGTTGCTGGCCCCGGTTTGTTCTGGCCTTTTTATCGCCTTCAGTTTCCCCCACCTCTACTTTCAAACTGAAAGTCACCTATTCTTTGTCACCAGAGTTGCTGGCTGCCCAGCCTGTTGAATTACTCTCGCACTTTGTGTCTATCTTTGGTGTAAACCAGTATCTGCGGTTCCTTCCTACACAGGGGTGGAATTAGAGTCAGTTGCAAAGACTGAATTGGTCAGTCTTGGTTCTGATGCTTTTCTCTTTTGTTTAACGTAGATACTGCACCTGCCAAGTGCTTCCAGCATTTTTAGTTTTTATTTCAGATTTCAAAACTCTGAAGTTTTTTTTAAATTTTCCAACTTTAGTAATGATGTGGATATGTATCAGAAGTTCATCTCATGTTCAAATACGACACCCAATTTATGAACAGCCTGATTCAAGTTTGGACAATTACCAGAGAGGGAGACAGATTCAATAGCCAGAGAACAGAATTGATGATAGGGAATAAAGACAATGGGATTATTTTGTCCAATATTTAATTGGTACTATTAAAAGGTGTATGACTTGTTGCTTAAGAGCTTTTTGTGCAGAACGAGTCAAAAACAACTCATCGGATTCAGGCAGGAATCCTTCATTCTCTCAGATCCTACAGAAAGTGTACAGATTGATTAGCTGGGAGGTAGTGCACTCAGCCTGCCGAATTCACTCCGACAAAAAAAAAACACATCTTATAATCCCGTGAACCCTATGATCTTTCCGTGTCACAACACCAATCCACTCCCCAACTTATTTTGCAGCACAATCTTTACTATCTGCAATAGAGCAAACTCAAGGACCAATCGTTTACGTGCAGTCTTCTCACAGACATATTCAGCTTGTGCTTGGCAGAGATTAATGTTATGTGAGGTCTTATACAGAATTGGCCTGACTTTGGTATGCAGCACTGCTTTAATGCTCCTTTTAAGGTATGATATATTTTCAAAGACAGTGCCTTGAGAATTTGTCTATATTTTCTTGCAGTTTGTACACGGGACGATTTACAGCAATTAAGAAATGATATATAATGTTATAAAGGAAGAGTGAAAATCAAGTCACAAGTGAATGATACAATGTAAGGATCTCTAATTATATAATGAACACAATAGCCACTGTTATTATAGCTCTCCTGGTGCATTTATTAATTGAATTCCTGAAACCAGCACGTCAATAATCTAAATGATAATGTTTTTTTTGGATCTGTGGCTTTCATTCTGTTAGTTACTGTGTCACATTTAGGATTTGTTAACAATTCTTTAGGCCCTTCATCCCAGACTGCCTTACACAACAGTCATTAGAATACAAATGAGCTCTAAGAAATAGGGTTGTAGGATATTGATCTAGCAAGCAGAGGTCATTTTCCCCAAAGGACCTCCCATTTAAAGAAACATAGAAAATAGGTGCAGGGGTAGGCCATTCAGTCCTACGAGCCTGTGCCGCCATTCAATATGATCATGGCTGATCATCCAAAACCCAGTTCCTGCTTTCTCCCCATATTCCTTGATTCCGCTAGCCCTAAGAGCTATACCTAACTCTCTCTTGAAAACACCCAGTGAATTGACCTCCACTGCCTTTTGTGGCAGAGTATTTCACAGATTCACAACTCTCTGGGTGAAATGTTTACTGGTTCTGGACTCCCCCAACATCGGAACCATTTTTCCGGCATCTAGCCTATCCAATCCCTTAAGAATTGTATATGTTTCTATAAGACCCCCCGTCATCCTAAATTCCAGTGAAAATGAGCCCAGTCGATCCATTCTTTCATCATATGTCAGTCCTGCCATCCCCGGAATTAACCTGGTGAACCTACGCTGCACTCTCTCAATAGCAAGAATATCCTTCCTCAAATTAGGAGACCAAAACTGCACACAATATTCCAGCTATGGTCTCACCAAGGCTCTGTACAACTACAGTAGGACCTCTTTGTAGATGTAGCTGGTTGGGTTAACTATTGCCTATTTCCATAATATATCTTAAGAAAACTATAATTTTCAGATAGTGGTGAAGCTGGGCTGGTAATGAGTCAAACAGTCACTATAGCTATATTTATGCTGCAGTTATATGGTGGTCAGTCTGGATTGAGAATATATTTTTTTTAAAAGCAAGTTGGACCACCGATTAGCTACTAAAAACGGGTGAGCCCCCAAAATAAAGCAAGTGGAGAGAAACCATGGATATCTCTCACTCGCGTTCCTGCAGATGCACCATCTCCAGTGGGTTAACAAGATCTTTGCACCTGTGCAAAGTACTGCAAATGCCAGAAGTGCAAGGTAAAGGGCCTGTCCCACTTACGTGTCCTTGGCACGCAAATTACGCGACCTCGTTGTCGTGTTGAGGAGCACGGGCATCGTGTGGCCGCGTGGGGTATGTAGTTGTGCGCGACATCGAGCGGGGCTCTGAAATTTTTGTAGCGAACGAAATCTTCGCGCACCAACGGCCTATCGCGTAACTGATGGCCAAAGTGGGACAGGCCCAAGATCCTGGTGCGACGCTATGTCTCACCTTCAACAGCAGCAAGCAAACGATCGCCGAACTCAGCCTGGAGCTCACGGCCGTTGCAGTCCGGATCCGCCCCCACTTCGACTCCCAGAGCGGGGCCAAGAAAATTGAAGCTAGACAAAAATTGCTGGAGTAACTCAGCGGGACCGGCAGCATATCTGGAGAGAAGCAATGGGTGACGATTCGGGTCAAGACCCTTCTTTCAGACTGAAGAAGAGTCTCGACATGAAACGTCACCCATTCCTTCTCTCCAGAGATGCTGCCGGTCCCACTGAGTTACTCCTGCATTTTATGTCTATCTTCAAATGACATCATGCGCCCCAGACGGCTGTGTGGTCAAATGAAATCACGCACAACCTTCGCGGTACCGTCGCGCCTCAACGCGACCATGAGGTCACGTAATTAGCGTGCCAAGGACACGCAAGTGGGACAGGGGCTTAAGAATGTTATTGCTGTTCCTCTCTCCACAGATATTACTCAAAGCTCATAACCTAGGTGCTTCCTGCACTTATAGTGATCCAAGAGCACAAAGGGTGCAATGGATTGGGAAGAAGCTATTAGAGGCAGTCCTTTTATTTATAATGGCACTTGCCACAGTAAGAAGTAACCAGCTGGACTGAGAAATAGATTCAAAGATGTGGTCAAAGCCTCTTTGAAAAGACAATCCATCCTCACTGCCTCCTGGCAATTTCTGGCGCATGACCAAAAGGAAAAGGAGAATTCAGGATGGCATTGTGAGCCTTGAGTGCACGTATCGGGGGTACAGAGAAGCAAGGAGCATGTGGTGTGCAACTCTTCACAAATATCAAGTATACAAGTTGCAAACAAATATAGTACAAAGCTCATCTCCAAACCTGTGGAACTTGGAGTCAGCACTCACCTCTACAACTGGATCCTCGATTTCCTGACAACTGACCACCAGCAGTGAGGATATGTGACAAATAATCTTCTACGATAATTCCCAACCCTGGTGCCCCACAAGGATGTGTTCTGCGCAGTCAAATATAAATACAACTCAATTTGCAAATTCACAGATGACACCACTGTAGATTGCCGGATATCAAATAATGACGAGACAGAGTACAGGGAGGAGATTGAGAACCTCGTTACCTGGTGCCAAGACAACAACTTTTCCCTCAATGTCAGAAAGACAAAGGAGATTGTGATCAACTTCAGGAGGTACACATTACATTAACAGCGCTGAAATAGAGCTTCAAGATCTGTGGAGTAAATATCACCGGCGACTTGTCCTGGACCATCCATATCGAAGCAACAGCCAAGAATGCACACCAACGCCTCTACTTCCTTAGAAGGCATGAGATGATGTTTGGCATGTCCCCAACAACTCTCACCAATTTCAACAGATAAACCATAAAAGCATTCTATCACGATGAATCACAGCATGGTTTGGAAACAACTCCATCCAAGTCTGCTGGAAATTGCAGTGAATTGTGGACGCAGCCCAGACCATTGCGCAAACTAACCTCCCTTCCATTAACTCCATCTACACTTCACGTTTTCTCAGCAAGGCCACTAACATCAAGGACAAGTCTCACTCTGGACATTCCCTCTTCTCCCCTCTCCCAACAGGCAAGAGGTACAGAAGTGTGAAAATGCATGCCTTCAGATTCAGGGACAGTTTATTCCCAACTGTTATCAGGCAACTGAGCCATCCTACCAACAACTAGATAAAGGTCGTGACCTACCACCTACCCCATTGGGAACCCTCAGATTATTTTTCTTCGGACTTTACTCGACTTTATCTTGCACTAAACCTCATTCCCTTTATCCTGTATCTGTACACTGGAAGGCTTGATTGTGATCATGTATAACCTTTCCGCTAAATGAATAGCACACAACAAAAAAGCTTTTCATTGTACCCCAGTACACATGACAATGAATTAAACTACACTAAACAATGCACGGTGCAAAGGCATATTAACGCAGTGCCACATACGAGACTCACTCACTTCTGTTTATGGCACCATGTGACAGTACCTGTTGGTCACATGAACCAGCTGTGGAACAGTCTGTGATCTCCACATTGGCTTCAGTCATCTTAGAATTTACAAACAAATGGAAGCAACTCATGCTTGGTCCAAGGGACTGCTTAGGAGGATTAATGCTAGTGTCCTGTTGTACAGATAAAGGCTCCATAATACAATGCTGGCTGAGACTTGCACGTATTTGAACAATGTCAAAAGAGGAGTGAAGAGTCACAGTTCAGCTGTACTTTCCAGTGTATAAAATCTCCCGGAATGTCCCTGTCAGTCCCCACCTTTGTTTATCATGGGAGCAGGTGGCACCACACCTCCTAGTAATTTAGAGACATTGGCCGCTTATTCACAGTATAGAACAGGGTGGAAATATCACTTAGAGAAAATTGAAGTGAAGTCTGTTGAGGTTACTCATTCCTTCCCTTGGATCCTGTATCCTCTCTGTGCCAGGAAGTCACAATGGCAGACTGTGATTTCATTGCTAAACACTTTTGACTGGAATTTAAAAAAAGGCAAATTCTGCCAAAGTAAACTTTCATTCACACCCTCACTCCTAATATTAAATTAAATAATACCAGGCATCTCTGCCAGGGCCAGAGTACAAAGCTGGGACAATACCAGTTTGTCAACACTCTAAAGAACAGATACGGTCTAGTTATAATCCTGCATCTAATATAGAGGTTGCTTTCCGCTTTTAAACGAATACCATTTTGTATTTTAAGGCTGATTTCCATATCCTTCAACAAACTCAAAATTGTGCCAGACACCCGCCTGTTCTGAACTGTCAGATCTGGTATATTTGAAGGAAGGCGAGGGTTGACGATACGGTTCTGGATGAATTGGGTCCAGATGATTGATTCAAACCGAAACAAAATCCGACAGAAGACTGAAAAGAGAAATTTAACGTGTTGTACTCCATAACTTAATCGAGAGTTGAAACCATTTCCCTGCTGCATTATCCCGAGCCACGCTAGTTTACATATACTAGGTTACGAAAAGTATTTGAGTGTAATTAATGTAAAAGTTACCTGTATGGTCTTGATAAAAACTACAGTTTCCAAGTTTCTTGAGCACAATGATCTGGTTGTAACCTTTTGCAGGAAGAATCTACATTGTGCCCGCACGCTGACACATTTGCGTAAATACTTTGTTGCAGGTTGACGGGACCAAATATCAATCCTTAATAACTTTGAGAGTATCACTGTTTAGGATAGGCTGACGCAGAGAGGTACCGCCTTGGGTCAAACAGCATCAGAGAGAGGCGTGTCATGCAAATCACCAACTTGATGTTTAATATTTGAGGACTGCCCATTACTTCTCTTTCATCGCCAGGGTTGCATTTCGACCAGAGGCTTTTTTTTCCCCCCAAAGCCCTAATTGTCTGATCGTGTGAAGCATGCCTTTCAAAAAACAAAAATTGCAGTTGCAAAACATTTAAATATACACAAAAAAAACCCACTGGAATTTTTCAGGAGAATCAGGCAGCAACCGCTGAGGGAAATAAGACAGATAATATTTCCGGCCGTTAACTATCATTAGGATTGATCATCAACGTGAAGCATTAGCAAAAAACGGTCTGTTGGAGGAACTCAGGGGGCCAGGCAATGTCTGTGACAGACGACGTTCGGGTCTTCCAGTACTGCCTGACCCGTTGAATATTTCCAGCATTTCTTGTTTGTCTTGCCCCAATTTCATGAGGTGGATTTGATGTCTACCGTGGGTGTGCGGTGGTTCATGGGTTGATTCAGACTCCATCTGGAGCACTAATTGCTCAGAAATGATACATTAGACTGGGTGGGGCGGGGAGGGGTAGTGAGATTCTTCAAATCGACACCACAGCTTTGTGCGTAAAATTGTATTTACTTGAGTTTGCTATGTTGAGAAGCGACCTAATCACGTTCTACAGAGTACCAGGGGTGTTTGTTTGCAATTCGAGTCAGTGATTCAATTAGAACTCCGGACTGACTGCCTGTTAGAGCTTCCAGCGTAAGAGGATGAGACCCTCAAGCTCACTATGTTCGTGCCAAACAAGATGCCAAATTAAACTAATCTCTTCTCTTGCAAATGATCACAATCCCTCCCTTCTATCTATTACATGCCTTTATGAAAGCCTCTTCAGTGCCACAATAGTGTCTGTTTTTACTATCACCCCAAGGAAATTCCAGACACCCACCACTCTCTGCAGAAAAAAATCTTGCCCCTCATATCCTTAAACATTCCCCCATTCACGTTAAAGCTATGCCCTTTAATATTTGACAGTTTCACGCTGGGAGCAAGGGTCCTGACTATCTATGTCTCTCATAAATTTATAACATTTAATCATGTCTCCTCTCAGCCTCTGACACCAGAGAAAATCAACCAAGTCTGTCCAACCTCTCATTATAACTAATACTCTCTAGTCCAGACTGGTTAAACTCTTCTACAACCTCTCATGCCATCTAAGAATCCCTTAGCTTTCCATCCTTGTCTCTCCCATCTTATTGGAATAAATGGTGCTGAACTCTAATCAACTGGTCTTTAAATGACCTTCACACATTGCCCATTAACATCTGCTCCCGATTTACTCTCCCTAGTTCCTGCCTAATAATATGGAAATTCCATATCCCAATTTTGTACTTTTTCCAAGACCAGATTTATCCTTTTTCATAACTATTTTAAAAACTGAAGGAGTTGTGATCACTGTTCCCCAAAAGCTCTCCCACTGAAACACTGGCCAATCTTGTTTCCTAATGCAAGGTCCAATATGACTCTGTTTGAATATCTTCATGCTGTTTCAATAAACCCTCTAGGATGCACTTAAAGAAAATTCTGTCCATTCTAAGCCTTTTGCACTGAAAATGCCCCAGTCAATATTGAGGAAGTTAAAGTCACTGAATACAATAACACTGTTGCTTTTATATATTTCCATAATCTGTCTCTATGTCTGCAAAAGGCAAAGTTGTGGTAGAGAGGGATAATGTGTGCATTCAGCAAAGCAAACAGGTTGGTGTGTAATATAAGCAAATTCAAACAGGTGTCTGCTTATTTAAGGCAGCTGTAAATTAATTTTGAAAGAAAAAAAGTTGTCAATCATCCATTACTATGGTGATTTCAAGGATACCAATGAGAAAATGGTGCTGTGCTAATAAACACTGACACCAGCCACAGCACATCAAGGTTAAAACAACCAACCAGCAGAGCATTGTAGCCAAACCCTCCTCTAATTATCCTCCTCGAACTTGCTGCTTCATGTTGGGATACAGGTTTGGCTGGTTTCACTGGTCGCTCATCCAAGTGGCGAGGCACTTATTCATGTGTGCACCGAGGTCACGGGAGGAAATTCCATGCAGTCCACCAATTCCAGAGAAATACGGAAATTGTCAACTGTGTACTCATGCCATTCTCATTAAAATACGGCAATATTTTCAGACATATGAGGTCCTTGCATCCAAGCCACACACCAAGGAAAAGGTTATTGACTTCAGGAAGTGAAGCAGTACACATACCCCGTTACCGATGCAATGACAGTGCCGAAGTAGAGATGGTTGAAATCTTTGTTTCTAGGTGTAAATATCACCAGCACATTGTCCTGGACCACCCATATCAAAGCCATGGACAAGAAGGCACACCAACAAATCTATTTCCTTAGAAGGCTTAGGAAGTTCTGCATGTTCCCAATTTCTACACATGCACCATAAAAAACAAATTTTCGGGATCCATCACAGCATGATTTGGGAACAGCTCCATCCAAGACTGCAAGAAACTGCAGAGAATTGTGGACGCAGCCGAGACCATCACACAAATCAACCTCCCTTCCATTGACTCAATTTACCCTTCACCCTTCAGCAAGGCCACCAGCATAATCAAGGATGAGTCTCACCTTGGTCACTCCCTCCTCCCTTCTCCCACCAGGCAAAAGGTACAGAAGTGTGAAAATGCGCATCTCCAGATTCAGGAATAATTTTTGGGGTGGAAGATTGCAACCTTCACGTGGTCCGCCCTGTTTCGACTAATGCAATCAACTCGACGTGCACAAATGGAAGATCAAATACAACAAGTTGTCCTACAACTTTAGGATGTGCACGCCATACGAAAGAAGAAGGAGGAATAATTTCCTCCCAGCTATTATCAGGCAACTGAATCATCCTATCAACAACTAGAGGGCAGTCCTACCTCATCTCAAACTATTTTTAATTGGACTTTTCTGGACTTTATGTTGCACCAAACCTTATTCCCTTTTTCATGTTACACTGTGGATGGCTCGTTTGTAACCATGTATAGCCTTTCCACTGATTCATTAGCATGCAACAAAGGCTTTTCACTGTACCTTGGTATGCGTGAGAATAAACTAAACTAAACTATCCTGACTTTCAGATGTATTGCTGTTTCCTTCATTATTTTGGGTCTAAATTGAATGTTTTCATATGGCGATCTGAGGATAGGAATTCATTTATTCTATTTAAGAAGGTCATTATGAGGTTATTGCCATGGTGCACCCACTTTACAACACTACTAAATATGGTATTTTTACAGCTGTGCGATTATGATAATAATAATGAGCATTGTGGATGAGCACAAACGTTGCTGCCTGCTGGACAGATTTCAGCTCTCGAGTCACTTGGGTAATTAAATAAATGGTAATGTATTTTAAATTCATTTTCTGGGTAAGTTAGCATCACTGACAGGGCCAAGGTTCATTGCCACACCTAGTTCCCCTTGAGAAGCAGGTGGTGAGACTTCCCTCAAAAAACGTAATTGCTTCTGATGAAAAGGCTTCCATGGTGCTGTTGGTGAGGAGTTCCTGGATTTAGACCCAGTGAAGATGAAAGATCGGTGATATATTTCCAAGTCTGGATTTTGTGTGACCTGAAGACATGCAACTCAATTTTTCAGGAGAATCAGGCAGCAACAGCAGAGGGGGCCAGGCAGTATGTGTGACAGATGACATTCGGGTCTTCCAGTACTGCCTGGCCCGTTGAATATTTCCAGCATTTCGTGGTTGTTTTGCACCAATTTCATCGGGCGGATTTTATGTCGACCGTGGGTGTGCAGTGGTTTATGGGCTGGTTCAGACTCCATCTGGAGCACTGATAGCATCTTACGATACCTCAGAAATGACACATTAGGCTGGGTGGGGCAGGGTGGGGAGGGGTAGTGACATTCATCAAATCTACACCACGGTTTTGTGCGTAAAATTGTATTTACTTGAGTTTGCTATGTTGAGAGGCCTGTTTCCATGCTGCATCTTTAAACTAAACTAATTTAGTTTCCTCTCCTGCATATAAAACTCGATGGTAGGTTAGATACAGATTGCACCGGCAATGGTTGGGTGTGGTAGCCAGGCAAAATGCCTCAAAGTGTTTTTGGAAAAATTAATTTGTTTCTAGGTGGGGCCAGGTCACTTAGTTCATGGGAAGTTTCCATCGGATCATTTTTCATGGCCTGAACGCCACTTCCTTGGTGTTTTAAGGATTTAAGTTTCCTTTAGTCAATATTTTGCACATTTTTGTAAAAACATATGAGCTGTTTTTCTTCATGTTGCCAGATCTTAGAGGTATTGGGAGGAAAGAACATGTATTTGTATCAGCAGGTTATATTTGTCTGTAGGTTTTGAAACAGGTAATAGCATTTAAAGTGTAATCGCTCTGCCATGTAGAAATACAACAGGTTAGTGCACAATCTCCCATAATGGTTAAATATGCTGGAGTAGAATTCCAAATTAGAAAGGCTGATCTTCTCCAACCAATTAAAACTGAATGGGAATGTAAGTGACATTTTCCCTATGATTTTGCGAAGTGCTCACCATTCAAGTTAGTAAACCACAACCAACGATGCATGCGATGCATGCGATGCATGCTATCAGCATTGCATTACTGCGAGTGGAAGGTTTAAACTGTGTTATTTGGGAACTATCTGTCCCAGTGCGATGCAAATGCCAGCAATTATAAATTACAAATTGGTTTCTAATCTCACCCAAGGGCCTGTCCCACTTGGCCGTCATTTACGCGACAGGCTGGTAGTGACTGACGCACGGCGGTTGCGCGCGTCATCATGCGTCCACACAGCCGTCTGGAGCGCGTGACGTCATTTGGAGATAGACACAAAATGCTGGAGTAACTCAGCGGGACTGGCAGCATCTCTGGAGAGAAGGAATGGATGATGTTTCAGGTCGAGACTCTTCTTCAGTTTGAAGAAGGGTCTCGACCCGGTATTGGGGGTTCAGTATTGATGTGGATAAAGAACTGGCTGGCAGACAGGAAGCAAAGAGTAGGAGTAAACGGGTCCTTTTCAGAATGGCAGGCAGTGACTAGTGGGGTACCGCAAGGCTCAGTGCTGGGACCCCAGCTATTTACAATACATATTAATGATCTGGATGAGGGAATTGAATGCAACATCTCCAAGTTTGTGGATGACACGAAGCTGGGGTGCAGTGTTAGCTGTGAGGAGGATGCTAGGAAGCTGCAAGGTGACTTGGATAGGCTGGGTGAGTGGGCAAATGCATGGCAGATGCAGTATAAATGTGGATATCCAATGTGAGGGTTACTCCACTTTGGTGGCCGAAGGAAAAGGGGAGATGGACAAGACCTAGTGTCATGGTACATCATTGAATAGGTGGCTGATTAGTGAAGAAAGGGGAGTTGCATTCAACAAAAGACCTGAGTATAAGAGCAGGGAGTCATGCAGTTGTACAGGGTGTTGGTGAGACACAGTCATTGCGAAAGTTTAGGTCTCCTAATCTTGAAAGGTGCCTTAGAGGGAGTACAGAGAAGGTTCAGCAGACGGATTTGAGTGTAGGAGCAGCTGGGAGGTTGTACTAGGGGGCAGTTGTACAGGGTCTTGGTGAGACCACACCTAGAATATTGCGTAAAGTTTTGGTCTCCTAATCAGAGTAAAGACATTCTTGCCATAGAGGGAGTACAGAGAAGGTTCACCAGACTGGCTATATTTAAGAGGGAGTTAGATGTGGCCCTTGTGGCTAAAGGGATCAGGGGGTATGAAGAGAGGGCAGGGATAGGATACTGAGTTGGATGATCAGCCATGATCATATTGAATGGCAGTGCAGGCTCGAAGAGCCGAATGGCCTACTCCTGCACCTAATTTCTATGTTTCTACGTTTCTATGACCTGAAACATCACCCATTACTTCTCTCCAGAGATGCTGCCGGTCCCGCTGAGTTACTCCAGCATTTTGTGTCTATCTCCAATCGTCTTGGTCCCGTTCTGGGAGTAGGATTGGGGGCGGATCTGGATCCGCAACTGCCGTGAGACCCAGGCCGAGAACGGCGATCGTTTGCCTGCGTCTGCTGCTGTTGGAGGTGAGACGTTGCGCCGTGCCAGGGTCTTGGGCCTGTCCCACTTTGGCCGTCAGTTACGTGACAGGCCTGTGACGCACAAAGATTTTGTGCAGGATGAAGTCCACACTCCATGCGCTTGTCCCGCGCTACCCACATGCTACCCACGCGCTGCCCACATGTTACCCACGCGCTAGCAGGTCGCGTAAATGCCGCGCGAATGACGGCCAAGTGGGACAGGCCCTCTCCCAGATTTAATTTGAAGATAGACACAAAATGCTGAAGCAACTCAGCGGGTCAGGCAGCATCTCTGGCAACCAAAAACAGGTGACGTTTCGGGTCGGAACACTTCTTCAGGCTGAGGAATTTTTGAGGGATTAGCCATGTTTGTGTTGAGCAATGAATTTTACATGGTCCAGGTGCCCCCTCTACTGACTGAAAATAGGTATTACAGCAGCTCAGCATTGTTAGGCCAATAGTGGGTGATAAATTCTACAGTCCCAAATGGGATTGTAATGGGCCTGTTCCACTCACGCGACTTTTTCGGCGACTGCCGGCACCCGTCATAGGTCGTTACAGGTCACCGAAAATTTTCAACATGTTGTTCCATGACGTACCAGAACAAGGTATGTCTCTTTGGGCGACTACTCATGACCATGCAGGCTTCACCCCGTGACATGTCGCCAGGGTGTCGCCTGTATGGTCGTGAGTAGTCTCCTCAGTCGCCCAAAAAGTCGTGGTGTCTTTCTGGTCACCGTTGAATTTTTCATACGTTGAAAATTTTCACCGACCTGCAACGACATATGGCGGGTGCCAGCAGTCGCCGAAAAAGTCGTGTAAGTGGTTCAGGGTCATTAGGATCACAATGTTAAAAGTACGATTAAACCACACCGATTGATTGCTTCGTGATATTTTCATTTTGAATGATTATGTTCTGTCCCATTGCTCAGTGGCTGAATATATTAGTTGGGGGCCAATATTGTTAGATATCATGAAATACTGTGTAATTAAGTGGAGGTCCATTGATACAATACAATACAATACCATTTATTGTCATTTGAGCCTCAGTGAGGCTCAAACAAAATTCCGTTTCCACAGCCATACAAACAAAGACAGTTTCCTACAGACATACACACAATTTAATTCACACAAACATCCATCACAGTGAACCCACTGTGATGGAAGGCAAAGTCTTTTCTCTCCCCTGTTCTCCATTTCTCTCCCGATGTCCAAGCCCCAGGTGGGCGATGCTAAGTCCCACGGCCATTTTAGGCCGTGCCGGGCAATTTACGGCCCCGCTCCCGGTCTAAAAGTCACAATGTTGGAGCCCCCGGCGGGTGCTGGAATGTTTCACGGCCATGAAGCCGCGCCGGGCGATGTAGCTTGTCCAGTCCTTTTATAATTTTATATGTTTCTATAAGATTCCCTCTCATCCTTCTAAATTCCAGTGAATACAAGCCCAGTCTTTCCAATCTTTCCTCATATGACAGTCCTGCCATCCCGGGGATTAACCTCGTGAGCCTATGCTGCACTGACTCAATAGCAAGGATGTCCTTCCTCAAATTAGGTGACCAAAACTGCACACAATACTTCAGATGTGGTTTCACCAGTGTGTACAACTGCAGAAGGACCTCTTTACTCGGGTCCAAGCTTAAGACATTTTCGACTTATTATGCTGACTCATTACCTGAACCTGTTTGGGGAGGCAATCACGCCCGCTTAGATAGATTATGATAAATTCGATCAGTCATCAGGGATACAAAGGTATTACAGAGGAAGGGACATAGGTGGAAGGAGAAACAAAGGAATGGGAAGAAACAGGTGTGATTCCAGTTGGGGCATAGGGAAGAGAGGGGGAAAAAGGGAGTGGAAGAGAAAAGATGGATTTATTTAATATTTAACTAAAACTGGAGAATTCAATGTTCATACCATTTGTTTGCAAGCAAGCCCAGCAGAAATGAGGTGCTGCTTCTCCAGTTTGCACGTGGCCTAACTGTGGCAATGGAGGAGGCTCAGTATAGAAAGGTCAAAATGGGAATGGGAATGGGAGTTAAAATGCTCATTTAACTCCAGCAGGCCTTGTGCAAGTGTCGCCTGTTTTATGTGATCTCGCCGATGTAGAGGAGGCCACATTGGGAACATCGAATAGAGGAGGTGTACGTGATCTTCTGTCCCACCTGGAAGGACTGCTGGGGTTAATGGATGGATGTGAGGGAAGAGGATTAGGGAAAGGTGCTACATCCGCCCCCAAAAACATTAATTTCCCAAGTAAAGTTACTCTCACAAACACAGCTTCAAGTTGAAATGTATTTCTTTCACAATGGGATATGGTGTTTACTGCTGGTAATGCAGTCTCTTCCATTGTAGGGAGAGAAATACAGATTGCTGGCTATTTTGTTGAACATTTCTGCTAGCTATTTTCCAGTTAACTTGTCACTTGAATTCAAGGTCTTTCTCCCTCAATGCTCTTCATTGGTTTCACTTAAAATACTTTAATTAGTTTCTGCTTATGTTTGGCCTCACCTGACAGAATCCCGTTCAATAGACAGGAGAACAAATGTAAGCATCATGTAAGATTGCATGACTCAGCAAATTCACACAAAAAATCTTGCTCCTAAAATCCTGGGTTTAAACTTACTTGTTTGGATCTGAGATAGCTTTTGTAATTGTACACGGTGGATATAGGGCCCACTCATAGAAATGAAGAATTGAACATATCCAGTCAAAACCCATACATGTTATCGGCTGGTGAAACGTCCAAATTTGACTTTTGCCCAGCCTGTGGCTAACAGTTTAATTTTCCCAGTCAGGAAATGTATTTTTATTTGAAATGCGTTTTGATTTTAGTGAATGGAATGGAGCGAGTGTAATACCGATTATCCAGAATAATTGTGGAGATTAAGGGAGCCAAAGGGCAGGTTACATAAATGTCTTTTCTTGTTTTAAAGTGTAGACAATTGAGCAATGTTCAAAACACTGCTTTTGATATGGTTGGTGAAGAGAAATAGTTCAGGAATACAGAACAGGGATAGTCAATCTTAAAAATAGAGCCGAGCTTGTGAAGGGAAGGTTATGAAGTATTTCCTATGAAATACAGTTGAAAGGTGAAATTCTCTTTGCAATTGGATTCTGAACATTGAAACAAGGGCCTGTCCCACCAGCATGTGATTGCATGCGTCTAGCGAGACCAAACATGGTCGCTTGAGGTGTACGGTCTTGCGGGGCTAGTCCTACGGCATATAGAGTTGTGTGGGGCTGGTCCCGACATCGCGCGGGGCTCCAAAAATCTTGCACTGTCCGAAAATCCCGCACACCAACGGCCTGTCAGCCCGCAGCTGCATTGAAACATAGAAACATAGAAAATAGGTGCAGGAGTAGGTCATTCGGCCCTTTGAGCCTGCACCGCCATTCAATATGATCATGGCTGATCATCCAACTCAGTATCCTGTACCTGCCTTCTCTCCATACCCCCTGATCCCTTTAGCCACAAGGGCCACATCTAACTCCCTCTTAAATATAGCCAATGATCTGGCCTCAACTACCTTCTGTGGCAGAGAATTCCAGAGATTCACCACTCTCTGTGTGAAAAATGTTTTCCTCATCTCGGTCCTAAAAGATTTCCCCCTTATCCTTAAACTGTGACTCCTTGTTCTGGACTTCCCCAACATCGGGAACAATCTTCCTGCATCTAGCCTGTCCAACCCCTTAAGAATTTTGTAAGTTTCTATAAGATCCCCCCTCAATCTTCTAAATTCTAGCGAGTACAAACCGAGTCTATCCAGTCTTTCTTCATATGAAAGTCCTGACATCCCAGGAATCAGTCTGGTGAACCTTTTCTGTACTCTCTCTATGGCAAGATTGTCCTTCCTCAGATTAGGAGACCAAAACTGTACGCAATACTCCAGGTGTGGTCTCACCAAGACCCTGTACAACTGCAGTAGAACCTCCCTGCTACTATACTCAAATCCTTTTGCAATGAATGCTAACATACCATTCGCCTTCTTCACTGCCTGCTGCACCTGCATGCCTACTTTTAATGACTGGTGTACCATGACACCCAGGTGTCGTTGCATCTCCCCTTTTCCTAATCGGCCACCATTCAGATAATAGTCTGCTTTCCTGTTTTTGCCACCAAAGTGGATAACCTCACATTTATCCACATTATACTGCATCTGCCATGCATTTGCCCACTCACCCAGCCTATCCAAGTCACCTTGCAGCCTCCTAGCATCCTCCACACAGCTAACACTGCCCCCCAGCTTTGTGTCATCCGCAAATTTGGAGATGTTGCATTCAATTCCCTCGTCCAAATCATTAATATATATCGTAAATAGCTGGGGTCCCAGCATTGAGCCTTGCGGTACCCCACTAGTCATTGCCTGCCATTGTAAAAAGGACCCGTTTACTCCTACTCTCTGCTTGAGGCCGTAAACAGCGTCTCGACGGACGTACGCAGCGTCTTGACGGCGTATGCCTAGCGAGTGGCGCTGCGCGATGACACTACTGCCCGGTGTGCCGTTGCGTGATGACGTCACCGCCTGACGCCGTGCGACGTCCAAATTCAGTCGGTCCGCCTCCTGCCCAGCTGAGTATGATGTCGGGACCAGCCCCGCATAACTCCATACGCCTCCACGGTTTGAAGTGGGACCGGCCCAGCACGGCCGTACGCCTCAAGCGACCATGTTTGGTTGCGCTAGACGCATGCAATCGCATGCTGGTGGGACAGGCCCTTAAGGCTGTTGCCAAGAAGGGGAAAACACTACGCAGCCTAAAAATAGTTCTGAAAAAAACATAGATCCTGATTAACTAAGAACAATTTGATGTGAAAAGAAGTAATTAGAGTCATAGTCACAGAGTGATACAGCATGGAAACAGGGCCTTCAGCCCAATTGGCCCACACCGGCCAACAATGTTTCAGCTACACTCGTCCCACTTGCCTGCACTTGGTCCATATCCCCTTAAAACTGTCCGATCCAAGTACCTGTCTAAATGTTTCTTAGGGGTGGGAGATTGCAACCTTCACATGGTCCACCCTGTTTCGACTAATGCAATCAACCGACATGCACAAACAAATAGATTAAATAGAACAAGTTGACCTACAACTTTAGGCTGTGCATGCCATACACAAGAAGAACAAGACTGATTCTTAAACAATGGGATAGTCCCAGTCTCAACTACCTCCTCTGGCAGCTTGGTCCATGCACCCACCACCCTTTGTGTGAAAAAGTTACCACTCGGATTCCTATTAAATATTTTCCCCTTCACCTTGAACCTGTGTCCTCTGGTCCTCAATTCCCCTCCAAGAGACTCTGTGCATCTCCCTGATCTATTCCTCTCATGATTTTGCACACCTCTATAAGATATGCCCTCATTTCCCTGCGCTCCATGGAATAGAGACTCAGCCTCTCAACTTCTCCCTATAGCTCACACCCTCTAGTCCTGGCAACATCCTCGTAAATCTTTTCTGAATCCTTTCAAGCTTGGCAATATCTTTCCTGTAACATGGTGCCCAAAACTGAACACAATATTCTAAATGCGGTCTCATTTAGTGAACCTCAGCAATTGCATTTTGCAAAAGGCAACAGTATCCATATGAATTTAAGATGTGCTTCAGCCATGTTCTAACGACAGGGAAGAACTGGCATGAAGGATTGAATCGTCAAATCTCGTTCCCAGGCCTCATAGTGGAGCAACTTTCTACATTTGCCATTAATTTAAAGGAATATTACAGTGCTGATTACATGTTTGGTGTTGTGACATCAGTGTTAAAAATGTGAATAAAGACTGTTCTTTGTGCAATAAGCTCCACTGGGACTTTTTTTTTTAGAATTTTGGGGTATAAAGCTGGGATTGAATTTTTGAAAAATATTGATGGATTAAAACTATGCAAGCTATGCAGTGACTTCTGTATCTATATTGTTGCAATGCATGTTTTACATTGTGTAATAATGATAACTGAGGTGGTTTAATCTCGTGTTTGAACACAATAGTTTTGATAAAATATTGCAACACTCTCCAGAAACACTTGAGTTCAACAGTAATTTTAGGTCTGTGCAAATTGCAATATTTGGGCCAGTCTTTGTTCTATTGATAAGAGGATATTTATCTTCGGTACATTGGCATCTTTCAATGTAACAACGTAACCTTTGAAAGCATTCCTTTGTTTGACAATGCATCTTGCATGGTCTATGTTTGAATGTTTCAGGAGAAACTTTTGTGTAGTTTTCAGCAGAATTGGTGATCTGTTTTGTTGGGAATTGGACGAGTGGAAAATTTATCGAAAATTAAGGAATTTAAGACTGGCTACTTCACCATTTCAGTTATTGTCCATCCACAGATACCGGCATAGATTCATACTGTGGGGAGGTCACAAGGACAGCCAAGTAGTACCACAGTCGCACAATCATTCTTTCTCAAACAGTAGATCAAACAATAACAAAAGTAAAATTGCCAGGTTTAATAATATCCTTGCCCAAACATTATGCCAGTTAACCCTCTAAATGGGATTATTGACTGGTAAATTGCAATGAGAAACATGTCTCTTCGTTCACTTAATGCCAGAACTGTCAATACTTATGTTTACGTATATACGAGAGCAGTCCCTCAGGATTGAGGATCACTTTCTTCCACTCTGGTTTTGTGGGTTCTCTGCGAGAATTGCTAACTTTTCCTCATGTGGGGCAGGAGGTGGATGGCAAGGAGTTTGGGTAGGCGGGCTGAGATTGTGTGCCCATTGCCCTGCTTATGTTAGACCCCTGAATGCCTCTTGTGAATATTCTCCATGTTCTCAACACCTTCCAAATGGCCCTCCTGTAATTTGAGTGCTTTCGGATTAGAGATATGTTTCCCAGGTTTTTTGTAATTCATCAAATAAATTTGGGGTACATCTTTGATATTTGTTCTCCTCTCTCACACTGCTATTCTCTCTTCAAGCCAGAGCTTTGAGTAATGTCTGTTTTGCAAGTCTGCAGTGGGGCATGTAAATGGCAAACCCTGCCCTTTGTAGCTGAGTGCTGGTGATGTTATTGTTGCAGAAAACCTTCAGTGCCTTGCTTGTCCTTCCAGTAAATTTGGAGGCTTTTTGTTAAGACAGGTTAGGTGGTATTTTCCCAGTGCATGGAGATGCTGGCTGTGGGCAGTCCAGGACTCAGAAGCATACAAAAGAGAAGGAATTACTGCTGCCAAGTAGTCCTTTAAATGCATGCCAAATCTGAGGTCTTAATCTTCAAAAACCCTTTATTGACTGCAGGCTCTGAAGTCGGAGGTGAACCCCATCATCAACGACTGCCTTCGCTGAGAGGTATGGGATGTATTTGATGTTTTCATTGCTCAGTGCAAACCTTTGTTGTCAGTGGGCAGTGTGGTGAATGGAGGCATGTTGGAAGTGAGCTTTTATTAAATTGCAGTTAAGATCAGATGAAGCTTCCTCGTCTGTGCAACGATAAGGCGGTGGAACATGCCAGCTGGCAAGACCAAGCTACAGAAAAAAGAAAAAAAATGAGCCAAAATTATGACTGGAATAGATGGAAGATGGGTTGGCGGTCCTTAAGCCTGAGATGGGCCTTGTTACAGTGCAGGAGGCCACAGATCGAAAGGTCAGAGGCCTTTCCAATTGTGACCATCTGTAAGTGGCCTCTTTCTACTACCCTTCATTAACGGTACATTACATAAAGAAGCTTAATCTGATTTTAAATTATTTTGAAACATCATATTCTATACATTGAGTCTCACTCAACCGTAGATATTTCCTCTGTTCTCGCCATCCCTACCACACCTTCTCTGCTGCCTAAAACAAACTAGTTTTCTCTCTTTCTCAGTTGTGATAAAGGGTCGCAGACCTGAAACGTCAGCCGATTCACTTTCCATTCATGCTCACCGATCTGCTGTGTGTTTTCAGCATTTGCACCACTATATTAAGGCAAATTCTCTGATCTTACTATTTGGAGGATCTTTAAGTTATAGAATCAGCATTATTATATGGGAACCTTATTTCGATCTACACTATGACTCAGCTCAAATGCTATACATATCCCACTGCCCCCCCCCTGCAACTGCACAAATAGACTGCAATTTGTTGTGTATTACATTGTATGAAGCTCAAGGTTCTACAATACAGCATGTCATTCAATCTGCTGCGGGCAACAAACATGTGATTTACGTTGTGCATGTGAATATCACATTACCAAGCATCGATGACCTCAATTTATAATGTCATGCGTTGTTAGAAACAAAGGGTATTTAGTGGGAGAGGTTGAAATTTGCAGGCAGTTACTGACTAATGGCTTTATATACAGTTGAAATGTGTTGAACTTGCCTAGTAAGATGGGGTTCAAAGGCACAGGCCAGGCAAGTAGCTAAACACCACAGCGATCCTGACCTGGAATATCACAGGCAATTCCATTGTTGAGTCTTAGATTATACAGCATAAAAACAGATTCTTCAGACCACACATCAGTGCCAACCAAATTGTGTTTTCGAATTTGTCCTATTTGCCTTCATATGGCTCATGTCCCTCTAAATCTTTCCTACCTATGTACCTGTCCAAATATCTTTAAAATCTTACAATTGTATCCACCTCTACCACATCCTCTGACAGCTCATTCTTAATACCCGCCACCCAGAGCATGAAAAACATGTCTTGTAGGTCCCCTTTAAATCTTTCATCAAAATGTATTCCTGAGAAGACACCCCAAAGTTATGCTGCCAGTTTTAGATTCCCCTATCTTACGATAAAAACTGTGACTATTCACATTATGATTTTACAAACCTCTACATGGTCAGCCCTCAGCTTCCTATGCCCCAGCCTATAGTCCCAGCCTATTCAGTAAATTCTCAAAACTCAAGCCCTCTAG
The DNA here is from genome assembly GCF_028641065.1 of Leucoraja erinaceus. Classification (NCBI taxonomy): domain Eukaryota; kingdom Metazoa; phylum Chordata; class Chondrichthyes; order Rajiformes; family Rajidae; genus Leucoraja; species Leucoraja erinaceus. Next base: position 16,380,497 of record NC_073393.1, on the reverse strand, counting down.
AGCCAACAAAACGTTTGTGAATGCATATGTAAACCATGAGACTGGAGGCAATCAACAAGACCCTTCTAACTTCCAAGTAAACCAACTATTAGTATCTATTCCCAAAGATAGACACAAAAAGCTAGAGTAACTCAGCGGGACAGGTAGCATCTCTGTTGAGAAGGAATGGGTGACCTTTTGGGTTGAGACCCTTCTTCAGACTATCTCCAAATCCCTCTGCAGTGGACCATCTCTTTACAGTTAGATGAATTTGATTTTCAATGCCATCTACGGTGACACAGAGGTAGCTAGTAGACCTGCTACTTCACAGCTCCAGCGATCTGTGTTCAATCCTGATCTCCAGTGTGGAGCTTGCACATTCTCGCTGTGACAGAATGGGTTGCTCCAGGCATTCCAGTTCCTTCTCACCTCCTACAGACATGTGGGTTGGTAGGAGAGTTGGCCTTTGTAAATTGCCTTGAGAGTGTGGGCGAGTGATCGAATCAGAAGAACTGGTGGGATTGTAGAGGAATATAATATGGGATCAGTGTAAATGGGTGGTTGATGGTCAGTGTGTACTCAGTGAATTGAGGGCCTATACCCATGTTGTATTACTTTATGTTAATTACAATTGTGGTTATCCTGTTCCATACATAGCTAACATCTCAAAGTATTAAATTAGGGATTTCCTTCAGTAATCCTTCTCCTGGATTACAGCTTTTCCCACGGATAGGAGATATCAGGACACATCAGGATTTTTTTGGTCCATGAGTTTTTTCCCTCACCGCATGTGCCAGAATCCCACATATCTCACCTTTAGAATTAAATAATGAAATCATCGAGAGCATACAACATGTCAGCACAGGAACAGGCTCTTGAGTTCATGATGTCCATGCCATCAATGTTGCCAAATTAAATTAGTTCCATCTGCGAAATGTGATTCATATCCCTCCATTCCCGTAAATCCATGTGCTTATCTTAAAGATCTTAAACACCATGATCATAACTGCTTTCATCAGCATCCCTGGCTGACTATATGTTCACACCAATTTACAGGACCACACTGAAAAAGCCAGGAGTTCATACTGTTTTGTAACTCTTGTAGGGTCCCTGTATAAGCATGATAGGTCAAATGCTTCTATCTCAATAATGTTGCTTTCCTAGTAATGTTGTATATACTGCTTATACTACATGGTTTAAAATCTTTGTTTTACATATTTTCTGGCCTTATCTCTGTGTGACTCCCACACACATGCCACATCTGTTTGCCTGCCAAGTTTAAAACATCTCAAGTTAACTAGCCTTTTGAACTTTTATCTTTTGCAATTTAATTGTGTATCAATCTTTTAATCAGGACATTGATTCTGTCGGAAGGAAGATTCTACTCTTGGTCCTCTGTTTTCTCTCTCTTACATGTTTCCAATAAAGCTCTCGGTAAATTCAAGTAAAGATATTCCGTCTTCCAACTGCTTATTACAGCCCTCATAAGAACGCAGTAACAAATGTGGTTCTCACTGTAGTTTAGTTTAGACCACGGATACTGTGTGGAAACAGGCCCTCGGCCCACAGACCAGCGATCCCCACACATTAACACTATCCTATACACACTAGGGACAATTTACATATATACCAAGCCAATTAACCTACAAACCCGAATTTCTTTGGAATGTGGAAGGAAACCGAAAATCTTGGAGAAAATCCACGCAGGTCCTGGGGAGAACATACAAACTCCGTACAAACAGCACCCATAGTCAGGATCAAACTCGGGTCTCTAGCGTTGTCCCACTGCGGTGACCTAATTCACGAGTTCAGACGAGTTTGCCCCCGACTCATACTCGCAGCATGGTCGACACAAAGTCCTAGTAGGTCTTTGTAACTCTCCGTCATGCTCAAGAGTAGTCCCCGCGTACTCGAGGCCTCAGCTAGGTCGCGGCGGATTTTTTCAATATGCTGAAAAATGTCGGCGAGTAAGAAAACGTTGCCAAAGAAAAAAATTGATATATTTTTACTCGTGGGTTTAGTCGAGGTAGGTCCTAGTAGGTCATAATGCTATTTGTAGGTAGTCGAAGTTAATCGAAGGTAGTCTAAGGTAAAGCTCATTGAGAAAAAAAAGGTAAGTAAACCGACCGGTAATGTTAAATGCCCGCTAAACTTTATTAAACGTTGTCTGGCTTCTTAAAAGTGTCTCCACTCCTTCTCCCTCCTTCTCTCCCCTTCTCTCCCCTCTCTCCCCTTCTCTCCCCTTCTCTCCCTTCTCTCCCCTTCTCTCACCCTCTCTCCCCTCTCTCTCTCCCCCCCCCCCCCCCCCCCGCGCTCTCTAAAGGACATACTGAACTGTGCCAGCCGTCTTTTACCTTCCTGTTCATCATGGGTGTGAATTTTAGACAGCGCTCCCCCGCTTATCCCTGGCCTCCGCCTTTGCGGTGTGTGTGTGTGTGTGTGTGTGTGTGTGTGTGTGTGTGTGTGTGTGTGTGTGTGTGTGTGTGTGTGTGTGTGTGTGTGTGTGTGTGTGTGTGTGTGTGTGTGTGTGTGTGTGTGTGTGTGTGCAGACTGTTGATCCGGCTCGTGGTTTCATCGCTGACGGTCGATCCAACACGAGGTTTTACAGGTCGAACACAGTCGCTGAAAAGTCGCGTCAGTGGGACAGGCCCTTAAGGCAGCACCGTGCCGTTCATAACAGGATCAGTTTTGTTTTTGGGGGTTCTTGGGAGTGAACTAAATGTAGGTTTGGACCCTGAGATTGAAAATCAGTGCCTGAACAGGCGACTTGAACACTGGATCCTCTGGTTAAATGTTTAAATGTCTGATGCTCTACTGATCGAGCTATTCAGGCTGTACTGTGACACAAATCAGGATAGGCCTATACTGATATCTAGCAGTTGTTTCTCTTTATTGAGATCTCACAGACATTAAATTGAATGGTGGGCTTGAGCTGAGGAGGGAAAGCCAACAGTGGCAGGACAGTGGCACTGTCCCATGGATAGCCTATCCCCTTACTGGAATAAGTCTATATTTATAAATGAATGGACAAGAGTAACTATTACTTGATTTTTCTGCAAAAAAAAATTCTGAATAATCTGCTGTATAATTAATACTGTAATAGCAATGTCTCTGGAGGGAAGACAACTAAGGTTATAAGAAAGGTTGCCTTCATAAAAAGGAGAGAACAATCATCAGATGTTACCAAAAATCAACACAAAGGGCTGGATTAACTCAGCTGGTCAGGCAGCATCTCTGGAGAAAAGGATGGGCTACATTTCTGGTCTGAAGAAGGGTCTTGACCTGAAACGTCACCCATTCTAGTTCTCCAGAGATGCTGCCTGACCCACCGAGTTACTTAAGCACTTTGTGTCTATCTTTGGTGTAGACCAGCATCTGCAGTTCTTATTTTTTACAAGCATCAGATGTTATCTATCATGCCGACTGAAATGTTTGCACATTTGGCAAGGGTCAGGTTTGGCTCTGACACCTTCCATACTTCCACTTTGTTTGGATATCCTGCCAATTATTACCACCAGCACTCAGAAAGTCCTTGGGATGACGTTAACCAGATGAGCTGGTATCAGTACTGTCAGCTGAGGGAAAATGAGAGGAGAACATTGGGTGCAAATATTGCTTTGGTTTTCAGATCCAAACGGATAACAAGGTGATGTTTTATCTTTAAGTACGGCCATTGAGTGTTTTACTTCCTTTGGTTTGGGTGCCATACTTAGAAAACAGTGAATGAGCTCCCCCGGCACAGTTTATATTTAAGGCAGAGATCAAGAGATTGGTTTTAGATGTTCATGAAATCAAGAGTTATGGGGTTAATTCTTGGAAAGTGGTGCTGAGATCAAAGCTCATCCATGCTGTTTTTGAATGGTAGCAGGAGGGTCTGAGTGGCCTGCTCCTGGTTCTACATCTTGCTTTGTTATGACAACAGTTTTAGTGGAAGAATCATTATACCAATTAGCATGAAATGTACACCATTATAGGAAGTATTTATATCTGCTTTGGACAAACAGAAATCAAAAGGATAGCTTTAAGAATATTGTTGGTGCAAGCTGAGAGTTTCTTTCAGTGTGCAGTGTCCCATTGGACTTAACTTATCTTTTTGTTTAAGAAGGAACTGCAGATGCTGGAAAATCGAAGGTAGACAAAAGTGCTGGAGAAATTCAGCGGGTGCAGCAGCATCTATGGAGCGAAGGAAATAGGCAACGTTTCGGGCCAAAACCCTTCTTCAGACTTAACCTGTCATTTGATCCGCCATCTACTCAAACACTCCCTGTGGAGCACTGTAGCTCCAGCCTAAAACTTAGTGAAATGAAGAAATGAATTGTTTCTTGTGGAATCTGTTTACACAGCAAAACAAATTTCATAGGGAAGTCACAGAACTTTGGTTTCCTGTGCCATAGATAACCGTGGTTTGTACATTTCAGTTCCTCTCTTTGGCAGTAATTAGTTATCAGCATCATTGGAAATAATGTTGGCTCTGACCCTTTATAAGACCCTATATAATTTTGTAATGCTCAATTAATTAGTTCATTTTGGGGCAATTTCCCCCCAAAACAACTTACAATTTGCTTTTTGACACTGAGCAGGATGGCAGAAAAAAGACAGGAAAGTGTTATTGTACTTTTGTAACCCTTCTCCCTCTCAGTCTCTGAGAATCACTATATCGGGGTGAGCTACCTTTTTTTAATGGCATTTCATTGGTTTTAATTGTCTTCAATTATTTCAATTAAGGTCCTGCTAATCAGTGAACTCAGGAGGGAGAGGGTGAGGGTGAAGGGGGGAGGGTGAAGGGGTGAGGGTGGAGGAGTATAAGGATGGAGGAGTATAAGGATGAACACAGGACACCTAACCAAAAGGAGCTGGCTGGGAACTGGAAAATGGCAACTTACCTAACGAAGAAAAAACTGATATGGGCACAAATTCACTGACTCAAGGAGGAGACAAACAACAGGTGATGAGTGTAATAAAGCATTGAACTTCTAAATTTGCAATCATCCCAGTCAAAGTTGTTGTAGGAATCTTCCTAATGTTGCCACTGATTTGAAAACCAACACATCTATCATTCATCAGACTGGAATAATATGATTATGTGAAGATCAACTCTGATATTTAGCTAGCCTCTCTTAACAGACAGTGGCAGGCAATGGAGGTCCTTAGGATATGTGTGAGGTCTTGCAATGTGTTTTGATAAGCTGAATGATACAAAAAAAGTAAAAATATTCCATCTTGTTAACCAAGCCCCAGCTTTTCTCAAACGTTTCTGATAAAAGTATATGTGTGATTGCGAATTAATTGTTAGTGGTTTTAAACTTGTCATAGCAATCGTTATTATTTTCCTTTCCAAAATCAAATCTTAATTTACATTGGGAACATTGCATTGGATATCTAGTTGCTGCAGCTATTAAGCTTATTGTTCTTTGATATTAAATCCCAGTACAATAAAACATCAGTTTCAATAGTTTGGATCCATTCTTCTTCGGAGAATTGTTATGGATTATAGAGTATCCTGTTGCCAATTTGCTCAGTGGTGTTTGGTTACTGCAATGGAATGTTTTAACTTTCTCAGCAAACACATTCTCACTTAGCTTAGCAAGGTTTCAGACTGATCACCAGTCTCTCCTTTTCCCTGCTGCTGTATTTTTTAAACAAATTTTAGAGGCAGACACTGCCACAGTTCTCTCAAGCAAATCTCCCTGATACAATATGTTTGGCTGCATTTACTGAAGGCAACCAAGGCTTAAACATTGGTTCATGCACAGTGTTGCCACTGACCCATATCACATGCATCAGAAAGCTGGAACTGATAGAACCTGATATCTCTACCTGCAGTGAAGCTGAAACATTATCTTGAGCTGCAAACGTTCACTATCCCATCATACCTTATTAATGGAGTTGGAGAGACAAAGAGACGGAAAATAACGGCTGCACCTCTTCAAAGGCTGCAGTTACCATTGAGAAGAAAAGATGTGTTAAAGCACTGAGCAGGTTCTGCAGTGCATCAAGCTGTTTGCATGTTTATCATTTTCCTCAAAGGCACCCTATTGAAATAAATGTTCGTGGTGCTGAGAGCATGAAGGTGGATATCCACATACAATGTATCAGCTGAGACAGGAGCAGCACTCCTGGCTAAGACAATGCACCATCCACCTCACTCTTATCAGAAAACAAAGAGGAATAGCGTTGGGCACCCTAAACTGAAAAACATTTCTACTGTGGACCCAAACGGCACTCCAATAATTGAATTTTTTCAAATTTTGTTTTGATTTAAATAACAAAAGAACAAAAACCCAAACCAAACCAAACGTAAAATACAAAACTAGAAATTCAAGATGGGAATTGCCGAATCATCCGGAGGTTATCAGTTCAATCACAATACATTTTGGATAATGCAGCCAAACTACATTCCCGTATTGCTCAAGAAAGCTGTGTGACAGCAAGCAGGTTAGTTGAAGTGAGTCAGCTACACCCCTTTATATAATTGAAGTGAATTATAATTGCGAATACAAGCAAAAGGCAACAATATTAACATCTAAAGTAACTTAAAGTAAGAGCAGATTGGACGAGGAATTTTTTATAAAATAAATCAACAGAAAATAGTAATAGTGTGAGGTGCAGTACAAAGACTGGAACTCAAGCACAGAGATTCAGAGAGAAAAGTGGGACAGCCTGCTAATAGAGGTCCCATGACATATAGAACTTGGAGCCTGTACACACTGTGAGAACACTATGCTTTTGTTGGTATTTTTGTCGGTCTACGGACATTGACACAAAAAGGCTTGTAACATCTTCTGGTTTCAACTAAGATCAACTCCCATACAGTGTTCTATAGGCCGGGCACGTTCCCTAGGCAATCCAGCCTGTCATGATGAAGCAATAGTCTAGTTTGCCTTTATATTTGAAAGGGCAAACTATTCTGTTAAACCTATTATTAATTTCATATTTATTTTGAAACAGATGACACGCTAGCATTTATTGCCAATTCCTTAATGTCTTTGAGGAGATAATACTAATCCACCTCCTGAAATACTGCAATCATTTCAGTAAATGTGCTTCGAGGGAGGACGTTCTAGGATTTTGATGCAACAATAATGAAGGAACAACAACAGATTTCCAAGGCAGAATGGTGTGACTAGGTGGGAATATTCAGCTGGTTGTATTATCATTAGCTTGATATCCTTGTCCTTCTCAGTGGTTTAGTTTACAGGTTTCAGAGATACTACCGGGAGTAGCCTGGGTAAAGAACGGCAGTGTGGTTTGTAGATTGTACACACTGTAATCACCTTTGCACCGGAACGGGAGGAAATTAGTGTTTATGGTGGTGGATGGCGCACCTATTAAGTGGGCAGTATTGATATGTTTAGTGTTGGAACTGCACCATTCCAGAGTGTAAATAGTATTTTAACAACTCCTCATGGATGGTTTAACCGCCTTATGGATGGTTGAAAATTTCTGGAATGTCAGGAAATGAGACACTCCCCACAAGATACCAGCCTCTGACTCGCTTCTGTAGTCACAGTATTCATAAGGCTGCTCAATTCCTTTTCTCCTCAGTAGTGAACCACATGATATTGGTGGAGAAGCTGATGCTGGCAATGCCATTGAATGTCACAATCGGTTGTTACTCCCTTACTCTAAATAATCAGTGCCTGACCTTCTGCAGTGGAAATTGTATTAGATATTTATCAGGCTGTTTTGAAATGTTGTCCAGGTCTTGTTACCTGCATACATGGATTCCTTTATTTGCTGAAGGGTTGTAAATGTTGCTCAATATTGTTCCAGAATTGGATAACATCTTCATGTATAATCTTATGATGGAACAAAGGTCTTTGGTGGGAACACAGGAGACGGCAGATGCTTAAATCTAGAGAAAAAAATAAACTGCTGGAGAGCTCACAAGGTCAATCAGCATGTGTGTAGACAAAATAAATATGTTGACATTTCAGGTAATGACCCATTAGTTGACAGTTGCTGATCCATTGGGTTCTTCCAGCAGTTTATTTTATCATTGCTGAAGCAGCTGATGATTGTTGTGCCTAGGACATCATCTTGAGGAATTCATGCAGTGATGGGACTGAGATGATTAACCTCCAAAACCTGTAAGCAATCTTCCTTTGAATGAGATTTGATTCCATTCTCTGATCTGGTTTCCCCTCGATGTTCATTGACTTCAGTATTACAGGAGCTTCTTGATGCCACACTTGGTCAAATGCTGACTGATTACCTCGCCTCTGCAATTTAGTTATTTGGTCCATGTTTGGACCAAGGCTACGATGAGGCCTTGAGCCAAGTGGTCCTGACAAAACTAGTCAACCATGTAGAACATTACTCAGGTATGGAACATGTGACTATTGGTAAACAGGCACTCATTGACAACACTACTAACAAACTAACCAAAAAGTCTTTAATCGCTTTGCTGTCATTTGAGCGCAGGCTATCTGTGTAGTAATTATCCAGGTCAGATGTTCCATATCTGAGTAATGTTCCACAGGGTTGGCCGATTGCTAGAACTGTAACTTTACTGGAACAGCCTTGACTGCAAGCATGGTCAGTGCTAGAGTTCAAGTTGTCAATGCTGCAGCTTTCCCCAGAGCATTTGTTGTATCATGTGCTCTCAGACATTTCTTGATTATAACAGAGTTTTTTAAATAGCAAATCTAAATTTTCTTCATAAAAATACAAAACAGTAAATGGTTTTCTTAACATTCGTAGGTGTTGTCAAGTCTATACATTCAATGTGCCATCAAGGTAATACATTCTATGTACTAAGCACCTATGTGGCCGCATAGCAGAAGCATCCATGTCACGGGGCTGGAAACTGGAAGTATCCTGAGCTAATTCTGCCACCAGCATCATCTACTGCGACAGGTGATGGCTTCCACTGATTGTCGGCGGAAGCTTGCGTCCTTTTCAGGACAGACGATGACAGCGAGGCCAACATTTGTAACAGGATGAATACGAAAAGAAGAAGAGGCACCAATGTTACCCATGTGGCCTCATGAACAATACACTTTCCAGTGCTCCAGGGAACCAGCCCGTCAGTGCTCTGTGGTAGAAATAGAGTGGGTCTGGTGGACTGCAGACTGGCTTTACGATGATGGAAAACTTAGCTCATAGCTGAGTTCCAAATCCAAATCCAATTGTTTTTGACATATATGAGCTATCTTCTGCCATCACTGAGGACAGGGATGTTCTTGGCACTCCCTTCTATTACATGTATTATTATTCCTTCCCCTTCATAAGCTCCCCATTTGGAGCTTTAGTTTTACCCCTCAGTTCCGGGATTGCTCTGTTTATTGTATGTTGCTTTTGGTGTTTCAGATGCATGTTGTCCCATGTTCCAGTTTTGCTCCCGGCGTTCATTCAACCAGGGTTGTTTTTCTGGCTAGATTGTAAAGGTGGAGTATGGGATATGCCGAGTCATTGTTGTAGTTAAATGTATATAAATATATTTTACTACAGCAATGACTCAGCACATGATGACGGGTTGAAATTTCAGAATTAGTCTATTCAATGCACATATTCTGAAAGCCCCCAACAGTCATGATGATTGGAATTTGCATGGATACATGTTGGGTCTGGTGTTTGCCCACCACGGTTCTCCTTGGTTTAGAAGGATGTGTGTTAAGGGTATGCCGCAGAGATGAGCACCTGATTAAGGCTAACATTCGACCCATTTCGGAGGATGTCCTACACTACTGGAGGTCCCATTTTTAGAATGGAATAATAAAAAACAAGGATCTGACCACCAGGTTCAATAATAGCTTCTTTCCCACAACCATCAGGCTTCTGAACATGACAAAATACTAAAAATGTAAACCATGGACTGTCTTTCGCTGCACAAAGGACTTTGGATTCTATTGCATCTTTACTGAGGTTGTTAATTATTTTTTTTGTTTATGTTACGTTATCTATGAGTATTATCTTTATAGGCCTGTTATGCTGCTGCAAGTAAGAATTTCATGTTTCTTTGTCGTACATATGGCTATAAACACTCTGTTGACTTGGATTTAAGTGGAAGATGGCATGACATTATTTAATTATGAGAGCAGGAGGGAGATTTTCCTTGTATATCAGCTAGTGTTTATCTTCCAATCACTATTATTAATGATTGCTGATTGTGGTTTTTGCGGTTTTAATTGGGGGGGGGGGGGGGGTCGAGGGGAGAAGAAGAGGGGCGGGATACTTGCCTTTGGATAGTGCTGCGGCTGGGAGTTACAGAGCCACGTCACCGCCCCCGCCCCCGCCCCCCTTTGAGCGGAGCAGTGTGATTATATAAGAAGGAATTGTAAGGCAGCTGGTCAGCGCATTTGACATCAGCAGACATGGCAGAGAGTATGCTTCTGTTCTGGGGCTCCGGCTCCCCGCCTTGCTGGAGGGTCACCATCGCCTTGGAAGAGAAGAAACTGCAAGGCTACAAGGGAAAAGTGCTGTCCTTCGAGAAGATGGAGCACAAATCGAATGAGGTTTTGGAGATAAATCCCAGGGGCCAGGTGCAGAATGAGAGTTTGCTACTTTCCTCACCCCCCCCCCCCCCCCTCCCCCGTTCCGGACACCTTAACGACAGTTATTTTGTAAATCATTCACTACAGTTACTTGTGTCTCTACAGCTTGTATATTTGTGGATTAAATAGCTGTTTTACAGTCCCAGGTCGCAGCGCAGATATTTGAATTTATATGTAATCGGATTTAAATAAACGAAATTTAAATCAAGCTTTTTTTAAAAATATGAACATTGTTGTTGCAGTTACCCAGTTTCCGCCATGGGAAAATCGTCCTGAATGAATCTATTGGAATCTGTCTCTATTTAGAGGTAAGAGGGTTTTATTTTCCCCCCTGAAGGCTTTCGTCGAAAATGTTGCTTTTTTATAAACCCGAGACGTGTTTTTTCCTCCGTATTGAGTTAGTTTACGACTACTGTTGACTTGGTATCAGCGGTTTGCTGGCTTGTTTCCCAGGTTTTAATGTCTTGTTCACTCTCTGAACTTGCCTTCCCCAGAACCAGTTCAAGTCTCAAGGTACCCAGCTGATTCCGGATTCCGGGGCTGAGCAGGCTCTTGTTTACCAGAGAATGTTTGAGGTTCTGACTCTGCAGGAGAAAGTGGGTAAGTTTCCCTTAGCTTCCCATGTGTGCCAACTGTTGCTATGGGTGTTCTTGCTTCAAAACGCGGTTGCCAACCAAGCCGTATAAAGGTTGATCCCCCAGTGTATTTTCTCCCTCTGAGCGCTGACGAGCTGCTTCTGAATGGTACAAGTACCGTTCCTTCCTTCCTTCCATTCAAAGCAGCGAAGACAAAGATCCTGCACCACAAACATTAAGCCAATGCTAAACGCAAGATTATCTTGGTGTTTTATCGACCTACAAAGTTAATGTTCACTATTCTGTGTTCAGCATTGTTAAACACTTTTAAAACGTGAATGTTGTAGCATCGTCCTGTTTGTAGTTCTAGTACCTGCATTAATGGCTATTTGCAGCAATCCTGCTTTTATTAATGCTTTCTATGGCAATTGTATCTTTGTTTGTTGTCTGCCTTGTATTAGTCCAATACTTCAAATGATGTAATTCCTATTTATAGAAGGTGAGTATTTTGGTAAACAGCAGCAAGCACAGGTGTGCTGTGTGATGGTGATAAATTTCCAAGGTGGAATTGAATGGGACTTGATGTTCCCATGCATCTATTACATTGGCCCTTCTATGTAATTTGAGGTTGCTGTTCTTTGTCGTTTGCAATGTACTAATTTGTAACTATTTGCAACCACTCCAGCTTCCCAAGCTTGTGTCCCTCCATTTTGTGTGATTGTGCAGTTTGCTGCAGTTTTTTTTTTCAACAACAGTATTGTTCAATATCAACAATAGATGGGTTGGCAGTGTAACCCACTTACCAGGCCAAGGCTGAAAGTTGTCTAGTTCTTCAATTTGCACAAAGGAACTACTTTTTTCCCCCAAGAAGTTGGTTACAATGGAGTATGTAATTAAGTATTAGCATTTGGGAGCGAGATGGTTGGGCTTGGGGCACTGAATAAGGTTAAAAGTAGTGAGAAATAATGGAATTAATGAAGCATGATAAATAGCATTGGACACAATCAGTATGTAGCAATGTTACAACATTTTGAGATTAAATAAACCAAGGCTGCAAGTAATCCCATCAGATAAAGCATAAAAAGTTTAATCTAGAAAGATTCACTCAATATAATCAAAGTTATTATTTTTTGGCACAATACATGGGACTAATAGTATAAAAAATATTGACTACGAATAGACAATAACACAAAATACAGACTATTTAGATGCTCTTATTACATGATTGTCCAAAAAAAAAGAACATTTAAATCATCTTGCAAGTGGGTTTTTCTGGAACGAGATCGATTGGAACGTTGCATTTGCAGTGAATTTGAACTCCATATTGGCAGGAAAAACACTGCCGGTTTGTAGGGGACCCAAATCACATTTTCGCAATATAAAAGTAGATTAAAGCCATCCCAAGAAGCAAGTTAATTTGTAAAATAAACAACTTGCCTTTTGTTTTATCCCGTTCTTGCGATCCGTCACGTTGTAGGCGTTGAGCGCATTAGAAGTCGCATTTTATTTTAATCTAATTATTAAATTGTTTCGCGATTATTATTTTAAAAAAAAAAAATAAAATCTGGAAAGGAACTCCGATCAATTAGTCGCTAGCAGCCCGAGAAAATCCGCCACTGACAGGCAGTAGAAAACTGCATTTTAATCCACCCCCCCCCCCCCCCCCTCCTCAAAGGCGCCAAAGTCGCGCACACAGCCAGTGGCAGAATTGCAGCACCGCTGAAGGTAAGTTTTGTAACATCGCTACATTATGGCTTTGTTGGGAGGTGCAGTGGACAGTGTAGCTCTTGAAATCGTGACCTTGGGTGCTGTCTCCATGAAGTTTCTCCATGAAGTTTGCAAAGGGGGGAGGAGGGGTGTCATTGGATGCTTGGTGATCTGCATGATGCCTCTGCAAGCCTAAAGGACTTTTCATGTTAGATTTCTTTTTACCTGACAGATTGGATAAAGATGAATTAACTAATATGGTAAAATATGTTTTTGATATTTAGCAGTCATTTCAGGATCCACTCTACACCTATTGGACAAAACTAGAGCATGCAATACTGGGTGTATTGTGCCATTGAGGATTAGTCGGATGAGTATAAATGAGGCCCTTTGGGTAGGAAGGCTGTGAACAATGGGATGCTGGAGCCCTACATGCTCCTAATGCTATTTTGTGATTTGGATGAGGGGATTGTAGAGAATGAATTCAAGTTTGCTGATGATACAAGGCCAGGTGAGCTTTGAAGAAGATGCAGAGGGGCTTCACAAAATGTAAGTTAATACACGAGGTCATGGCAGATAGAATATCATTAGGGAAACTGGGACGGTAGTGTTTTAAAAAATGCACTGGGAATGAATATAAGGTCATGGTTCATTTGACAATTTAGCAGCAATTCATAGCAAATTATATTTTACCTCTTTTCCAAAAGAATCTGAATATCAAAATAAAAATATCTTGCTCCAATTGTATTAAGCGGAGAATTTGTACAGATCAAACATGTATGTCTTTGTAGTTCATCAATTGGTTCCTGGTCAAGGTGGATTAAATAGTGTGACTAACAATAAAAGCAAGTTGAGAAGATATCCTGTTGCACACGACTTGCCTGACACCACATCCCTCCCCTTACCTGGATCAGTGCAGTCCCATCGGCGCTCGGAGCCAACAGCATCCAGGGCAGGGAACACTCTCGGCAACAGTACTGGTGATTTTGTCACTTGCAAAGATGTGAGGTCTTTTAATAGCTTCACTGTTCATCACACCCAATAGTTTTTGGTGGAATAAAAGTATCAGGCCCATCTACCTGTTCTGCTCTCTTGTGAGATAGTTGCCTTTATAATCTGCCTTCAAACAATTGCATTTTGGGGTTCCAATGTGTCCGACTCTTTAATGAAAATGATCTTTGGAATCCTTGGTTATCAGATCTGTGGACAAAACCACAGTTCTGGGCTGAATGGGCTTTAATTTTTAGCTCTGTTTCTATCTCCACAGATACTGCCAGAAAAGTGTGTGTTTTATTTTTGTCTTTGCTTACAAAAGATAGTTGCTGGACCTGCATTTTTTGTGTCTCCTGTCTTTTGTCGAGGGAGAGAAGATTTGTGCATCAAGTCTTAACCATCATGCAGCTACTGCCTCTAGAGGCAATTCCATCTAATGCAAATGTTTTCTTCACCATTCCCCTTTTCGCTGCAACTAAAAATTCCCTTATTTTCTTGCAATTTAAAATCTACAGATTATCTTCCTTTTAACCTGCCAAAATCTTTCCATGCTGCATTTTGTCACTTGTGACATCTTTATAATTTTCGTTCTGCAAGGCTTGCTGTCATTGAGTTTTGTCTGAAGTAAATGTTTTTTTACCTCATTTCGGAAGCTTTTGGTTTGACAGTCTTGGCCTCTGTCTTCATTGGTGATATGTTCTCTTGAAATCCTTGAATCTTCTCCTTGCACTCTTTGCCATTGAGCAGTTCATTTGAGTCCATTTGCTGAATTATTTGTTTTAAATTGATTTTGATGCACATTGAACTTTCCATGTCCTTTACTATAACTCTTGTTAATCATTGAATTTTGTTTAGAATCTGTTTCCAATTTAAAATGCCTGGCTTGATTCCCAAACTAATCCAGAATTGCTTCTATGATTGTTGAAACCTCTGAAGGAAACCAATTCATTCACTATAGCTGAAGATGGCTAGACCCCATCTTGCAAATGCATGTTAGTGCTGCTTCTTGGCATGAATGTAGTTTCACTTTTAGTGGCATGTCTGTTCCATTTAGGACAGTTTCCTGATTCCTCAGTGGATATTGGGCACAAGCTTCTACTTTTGCAGAATACTTCTGCTTCTGAAGCATTTCAGCTTGTATGTCCTTTTCAGCTACTAGATTGGTTTAATTTTCCAAGTTGAAATAGCAGTGGTACCAACTAATGTAGGTGAGCATATCCTTTGCAAATTATCTTGGTCATACAAATGGTGTCATGAGTCATTTCATCCACTGCAGTTGAAATTTTGCAATAGGCTGTCATCTGGCCTTAAATTAAGAGAATGCTCGTAGAACTTGGTGAGCCAGGCAGCATCTGTGGAGCAAAATGAACAGAATATTTTTGATCAGAGTAAGAATCCTGTCTGGCAGCTGATCCTCTGAGCCTGGTTGGTTCAAGCAATAGTGCTGTTATGGAGATGTTAATAGACTGAAGTTTCCTGTCCTTGATGTTTTTAAGAAGGTTCTATGTTGATATCCTGACAGGTAATGCAGTGATATTAATTGATAAGATTATCACCCGAGGACATGAATCTTATGAGTCCTCCACGCTTGGTCTACATGATTTTAGTCTTGACTGTTTGCTTTAGTCCCCACAAACCAAATTTTTCCCCATGACACTCAAGTTGTTTCTCTTTCGATAAAACTGCCCAACATTCTTGAGGAAAGCAATTCACAGCTGCTCTCCAGGTTATGTATTCTAGATGGTTGCTGTAAAGGAGATTAATTTTCCTTTAAACAGTTGGATTATACACTTCATCTGTGCACATCAGAAGAGGTTTCTTCCACTTGCTCCATATTTCCTCAATTTAAAGTAATGGGGTTGTGTCTCCCATCTTTACACTTGGAGCAATTTGTCTCCAATTGATCTCCATAGCTGGAATCGTGGGTTTAGCCTCGTCCGATTCTCTGGAGACTCTGACTTGTTTTCAAAAGGTTGTTGCCATGCAATCTACAGTTACCATTAAGGCCTGAATGTTTATAAATATTTACCATCTAGTCACTTTGTAAGAAGAAACTAGACGTACATTGCTCATTTAACTCAATCTTGCATTGACCATGCTCTCTGTATGTTAAATTGTGCTTTCTCACAAAGGTATGTCATGTTGAGCATTCTATGTTAAACATCTTACGCTGTCCACTTCAGTCTGTTGTAATCTGGTAGCTGGATAACATTTAATTGGATTTCCTACTTTATGTCTTGCTACATTTTAAAATAGTACTTCACTAATCCGACCTATCCATGTTTGGTCCCTATCCCTCCAAACCTGTCCTAACCATGTACCTGTTTAGCTGGTTCTAAAACAATGGGATTGTCCCAACCCCAACCACCTCTTCAGACGGCTTGTTCCAAACATCAACCACCTAGGTTACCCCTTGGATTCCTATTCGATCTTTTCCCCTTCTCCATAAACCTATGTCATCGATTCACCGACTCTGTGCATCTACTTGATCTATTCCTCCCATGATTTTATGTACCTCTGTAAGATCCTCTTGTCTCCTGCGCTCCAATGAATAGAGTCTCAACCTATTCGACCTCTCCCTATAGCTCAAACCCTCTAGTCCTGACAACATCCTCGTAAATCTTCTCTCTACACTTTCCAGCTTGACAACATCTTTCCTATAACATGGTGCCCAGAATTGAACATAATACTCTAAATGTGGCCTTGCCAACATTTTTTACATCTGCAACATGACATCTCAGTTTCACAACTTCTATACTCAATATACGATACTTCTATCTGACCTGTTAATTTTGATTGCCACCAAACATGTGTTTTAAGATCCCCAATCACTCGAGGCTTTGTTTACAATACTTCCTCATCCCCTCCAGGAACTCTACTTTTGCTTTAATCTCCTTCAGAGTAATTAAGACCTCGACACTGATACTGTTCCAACCATTTAATCTATCTCTTCTCTGATGGCTTTCAAAGAAGTCATACTTCACTCCATAGCCCTGTTAATTTTGTCCACATGCATTCTTATTTTGTACTTGTCCAAACTTAAAGATGCATGGAAATGGCTTCCATCTTTTTGTCTATTCTTCCAGCTTGAATTGTTGGAAAGACACTCATTCTTTGCTCTTTCTTTTGCTGGTATCTTCAAACTGGACCTAATTAACTCATTCAGCAGAGTGCAATTCTTCCCCACCAGAACCACTTGGTTCTGCCTCCAAGGTTAAAATGTTCCAACATTACTCATAACTGAGGTACATGTGATATCATCCACCAAGCGTTGCCACACTTTCATCTTTGAGTTATTTATAATGACAATTAGTCTTCAGTTTATGTTATCCTTCTCACACTATGGCTTATAGGTTTGCTATTCAAGCATCCACTCAATTTCAATACATCTTCCCCATTTAAAACCCATTAATCCATTTTATCTGTATAACCCTATGCAGTTTGAAGTGTTACTTTAACTTTTTATAAAGCAGATTGGCTAACCCATCGCTCTCCTACCTACGTTCTTTAAAAAGTATCACTGGATGTATGCTGATGAGGATCACTTCTTCCAACTTTATCATGTCTTATGTTGGTTTCCCATACCAAGTTCAACTCCAGCTCCCAATTCTGTACAAATTTCTATTAAACTTTCTCTAGTGATGTTCTTCAGCACAATCATGCCTGACATTGTAGCCATGACATTTGCAATTCCTTGCTCCTCTCTGCTAACAGTTTGCAAACCTCTTGCTGAATATCCCATTGAGCAAAGGCCAACTGGTCTTTTCATTTTCCATACTCTTGCTTATTGTAAATGGCATTTCAAGCCCCATCGGATAATATTGTTCTTGTTGTATCGGTTGATAACTTTCATTTCTCTGTTTGAATACAGCAGCTAATTTATTCTGATTTCCTTGCAGTGGCCATAATCTATTACTTCTGGAAGGTTCCAGAAAATGAGCGCCATGAATCTGCTCTAGAGAGGAACAAAAAGGCGCTGAATGCCGAGCTGAATATGTGGGAAGGATACCTTGGGAAGGTAAAAGGGCATATATGAACGGACTTGTATAAATGAACTGTCAAGAGAATTAAATCACCTGACCACTGAATCTACTTTCTCTTCTAGCTGCCTCCAAATTCTCACATTACGGGGAAAAACTTTACAATGGCAGATGTAATGCTGTTTCCACAGTTGGCCTGTGCTTTTCGTTTTGGGTGAGTTATTTCTGAAAATGTAAAATGATTCAATTTGTTAATCTTTTGCTAGGATAGCCATGTGTTATTGGAGAGCAGTATCTTTTGCTGTCTATCAATAATTCCAGCCTGAAGAAATCAGCAGCTAAAAAGTGTAAAGGTAGCCCCAGTCACCTATCATCTCATGGTTTTAGTTTGAGATTAAAAGTGACCAAATTACCAGGAGCAACTACCCTATATATCTTTAGAAATTGTGTAAAGCAGCCTCCTTGGCATCTGAGAGCTAGTTTGTTTTATCAATAATTGCTCCTCAGTACAATTGTCCCTCGTGTTCCTCTGGAGCATCAGTGTGGAATCTTGTGCTTGGCCTTTATATGTTAAAACCTTGGTTCCCTGACACTTTATCGGCACTCTCTGTAACCAACGTTTCCAAGAGCCTAGCTAAACCTGGACTAGAGCTGTGCTGGGAATTGCTAAAACTGTACTGGGGCTCACTGTTGCATCTTGCTCTTTGGAACTTGGTTAATCTTCTTTCGTGTCCTTCTCTCATGTTTCAAATGTTGACATCGCCGTCCTGAAAAAGGATGTAAATTTCCAGTGACAATCAGTGAAAGCCATCTCTTGCAATAGATGATGGTGGTAGCAGAATTAGCTCAGAAAACTTCCAGTTTCCAGCCCAGCGATGTGGACGCTTCTGCTATGGGGCCACTTGGGTAATAGAGTTGATTAACAATTGAATATTATAGACTTTTGTTACTTCCCTTAATCCATAATGCTAAAGATTGGATAATAAGGTGTAATTTAAATCTTCACTAACCAGCGTATTTGATCAGTCGGTGTCTCCCTCCCTGTCATAAATATAATGGATAGTAAGGTTCCATTGCAGTTGAATTTGAACCCGACTGTCATGGAGGTGAGTCCTTTGGAAGTGCAAATGACTGTAGATGCTGCAATTTTGAGCAAAACATTAGGATCTCTGGGTCGGCAGTGTCTGCAGAGGGAAGGGCGGGTGACATTTCAGGTCTGGAATCTTTTTCCCACTGATAGGAGGAACTGTAGAGCAGAAAATGAGGTGGGAGCAAAGGTGAAAGAGTAGGCCAAAGCCTGGCAAATAATAGGTGGGGTAGAGCCGTGGGAGTTTGTTGGTAAATTATTCAGTAAGTTGTCATCTTGAGGCTACATCACAAGATTAGATACTGTTCAGTCAGAGCTGAACACTCTTCTCTGCATCTTCATTGTAGGCAGTGAGATTGGCAGCTGTGCATTGGTTTTCTAGCTGAGGGCCTTTCAGCAGATGTTCCATTGTTTGCGATGCAATACCACATTCGCAGGTGACACCGTTGGAGTTTAGAGACGCCTTAGCTCTGCCGACACCAGTTCTCAATCGATTGAGACATTTCCATCTGGCCCAACTTGCATCTGCACCAGGAGGGAGTTGCTCACTTGCCGTTAGTCCCATAGTAGTCAAGGGAGGTAGAGTGGCTATTTTATCACCCCATAAGGAGACTCGTGCTTCATTTGTTATAATGCCAGCCTCGAGAGGTCGCGCAGTTAAGAAAACATTTCCTCAAATTTAAGCAGCTGTTTTTGGTGTTTCTTTAAATCTCAAATGTATTTTTCTTAAAAGATTGTCACAGAAATTTGTTTTCGTATTTTTCTTGTGATCCAATTTTAAGGCGTTTATGACTTATTCCTTGGTTTCTGGCAGTTTGAGATATTGTTCATTAGATGTGATGTGAACTGAAGCCAGGGACGGTGTTGCACTAATACCATTGACACTTGCTGTAATCTTTATGAATTGCACTGTAGCAGTTTTGTTTTTAAGATCTAGCTGGGTTTCTCTGATTTCAGGTAAGCCCATGTATGGATAAAATATTTACTGGGAGCTGAAGAAAATTTGAAGTGCTGCTCAGAAACTGATTGCTGGTCTTGCTTCCAAGTTAAATGCTCCAATGTCTGAATTATTGGATTACAGCTTCTGAACTAAATTTGTCCGTTAAATTGCAAACTGTTGCATTTAAAATATGTAAATTCAATGTCTATTAATATTGAAGAAGTAATACCCCTGGGTAAAATTTAAAATTCATCTGGACCTTGTGATTTGGATGAACATCTTTTGACTTGAGCATGAATAATTGAGATCAGTAATTATCCCAGCTCGTTTATCCGGTAGTTGCAACATTTAGTTTTTAAGTGGATTCATGTGCTAAAACAGGATGATAACCCGACCACTGATTAAATTTCATAATTTTGCTTTTCAATTTTCTAGCCTGGCGACTGATAAATATCCCAAAATGTTTGAGTACTACTCCAGAGTGAAAGAGCGGCCCAGCGTCAAGGCTTCATGGCCTCCCCATTGGAACGAGAGCCCTCCAATGATGGACGTGCTGAAGGATATCTGAGTTCACAGCAACCGTCACTTAATCCTGCACCTTTTCAATTTAAATCGTGTAATAGACCATTGGCACTATCAGTGCCACGGAAGATTGTGTCCAGGCTCAAGAAGGCTATGTTTGTTGCTTTAAATATTATTAAACTATTATACACACCACTTTGTAACATTCAGCATGGTCCTCTGTTTATCCTGATTTAATAAGAATCCAAGTCATTTATTTACTACAACTTTAAAATATAGTTTTTTTGTTTTGTTTCTCATTTGGATGAAGCCTCTTCCGATTGCATATCCAAATATGCATTATAGTGAAAGGTGGAAGAAATTCATCTGGACCTTGTGATTTGGATGAACATCTTTTGACTTGAGCATGAATAATTGAGATCAGTAATTATCCCAGCTCGTTTATCCGGTAGTTGCAACATTTAGTTTTTAAGTGGATTAATGTGCTAAAACAGGATGATAACCCGACCACTGATTAAATTTCATAATTTTGCTTTTCAATTTTCTAGCCTGGCGACTGATAAATATCCCAGAATGTTTGAGTACTACTCCAGAGTGAAAGAGCGGCCCAGCGTCAAGGCTTCATGGCCTCCCCATTGGAACGAGAGCCCTCCAATGATGGACGTGCTGAAGGATATCTGAGTTCGCAGCAACCGTCACTTAATCCTGCACCTTTTCAATTTAAATCGTGTAATAGACCATTGGCACTATCAGTGCCACGGAAGATTGTGTCCTGCTCAAAGAAGGCTATGTTTGTTGCTTTAAATATTATTAAACTATTATACACACCACTTTGTAACATTCAGCATGGTCCTCTGTTTATCCTGATTTAATAAGAATCCGAGTCATTTATTTACTGCAACTTTAAAATATAGTTTTTTTGTTTTGTTTCTCATTTGGATGAAGCCTCTTCCGATTGCATATCCAAATATGCATTATAGTGAAAGGTGGAAGATGCTTGTAGGTTTTTTTCTTTTTTTTAATCTCCCTGTTCAGGAATGGCTGTTACACATGCACATTATGTACAGTCTTGGTCCAAGATCATTAGAGACCAAGCTCTTTAGTGCCAACACAAAGGCAACCACCTGCATGTACAGATGCATGCTGTATACAAACAATTATTACTCGCCTCTTTAACTTCCCTTCCTATCTCTTGGATGAGATTGTACAAGGTCTGAAGTTTGCAAATAACACTAAAATGGGTATTATGTAGTTATCAAGAATTCCAGTGACATCTTGATCAGCTGGGGAAGTTGGCAAAGGAATAGAGTTCAATTCTGGTTTGAGGTGTTGCATTTTGAGAAGTCAAACCAGGTCGGGGTCATCACAGTGAATGATGGGGATTGTTTTCGAGCAGAGCAATCTAGGAGTGCAACTAAATAATTCTCTGCAGTTAGAGAGGAAGGCGCTTGAAATGTCTGCATTCATTAGCTAGGGTATCGAGTATAGAAGTTGGGATGTTATGTTACAATTGCACAAGATGTTGATGAGGCTGCACCATTTCATCCACCCCCTTCAAGGACCTCTTTCTCTCTTTCTTTTCCCCCTCCTTTCCACTGACCCCTTATACTTATTTCACTCCCTCTGACTTTGATATATTTGACCGTTTTTCTTCTTTTCAGTTCCAGTCTTTGTCAATTACTTTTCCAATCAAACCCATGTCCCTGTATCCAGATATCTCTTGCTGTGCTTTATCTTTATTCGACCTCTCCTTTCTCCCTCCAACTACTATCGGTCTGATAAAGAGTCCTGGCCTGAAACATCACCTGCCCATCCCCACCATTAATGCTGCCTGCTCTCCAGTCTGGCTGTCACTGGGGCACAATGTTTGCTGAAGTTAGTAGAACAAGGCAGCAGATGGCGACAAAGGAGAAGGTTTCAAGGTTTGTCCTCGTTAGCCTATGGTTTACTTGAGGTCTGTACTTTGTCATTGTGTTAACCGAGGCAATCCATGTCTAGATGTTGCCACAATTTGTGAGTGGAGTCGGCGTGGCAGACGCAGTCCTAGAAAAGGGCCTTGGAGCGATTTTCCATAACACAATATTCATCAGCGCTTCTGTCAAGAAATGGAAATTGAAACCAAAAATATTATGTTTATTTACTTATTTTTCATATTAATTTTAAGAGCAGATCAATACATATACCCACCACCCTCTGTGTAAAAAGGTTGTCTCTCTAGTTTAGAGACCTGGGCTTGATTCCGACCTCAACTGCTGTCTGTTTGGGGGTTTGACTTCTCCCTGTGACTGTGCTGGTTTCCTCCCAAATCTCAAAGACATGCCGGGTGGTGGGTTGATTGGCCTCTGTAAATTGTCCCTAGTGTTTAGGGAGTGGATGCCGAAGTGGGTTGACCTGATACTACTGTGAACACGTGATCGATATTGGCATGGATTGGTAGGCCAAATGGCCCGTTTCCATGTGATATCACTAGATTGGACTAGATATAAATGTAGATAGGTTGGTGAATAAGTTTGCATATACACCAAATTTGGAGGAGTTGCAGACAGTGAGAAAGGCCGTCGGAAGATATGGTGGGATATATGACAATAAAGGAAATTCAATTCAATTCAATAGATGAGCTGCAGAAATTGATGGAGAAACGGCAAGTGGAATTCAACCCAGGCAAGTGCTTGGTGTTGCACCTCGGGTGGTTGAATGTAAGGAGAGACCATATAATTAATGACAGGACCTTTAACAGCAATGATGTGCAGAGGGATCTTGGAGTACAGGTTCATAGCTCGGTAAAGGTGGCAGCTAGGTGCAATGAATATCAGAGTCAGGAGGTCGATGCTGTTCTATAGGACTTTGGTTAAGCCATATTTGGAGCATTGTGTGCAGTTATGGTCGCTGTATTACATCAAAGATGTGGAAGCTTTGCAGAGGAGGTTTACCAAAATGCTGCTTGGATTGGAGGGTTTCAACTGCAGGGTGAGGTTGGATAGACTTGGTTTGTTTTCTTTGGAACATCAGAGGTTGAGTGGGGCTTGATAGGTGCATGTGTATAAAATTATGAGAGGCATCGATAGGCTAGGCAGCCAGAAACTTTTGCCCAGTGTGGAAATATCCAGCACTAAAGGGCATAGCTGTAAGGTGAGAGGGAGAAAGTTATTTGCACAGAGGGTGGTGGACCCCTGGAATGCATTTCCAGTACTCTGTTTTATATAAACTAAGCCAAACAAAAGTAAACTAACCTGAACTGAGCTAAAATAAACTAATCTAAACTGAACTAAAGCATCAATGGCAGCACGGTGGCGCAGCAGTAGAGTTGCTGTCTTACAGCGCTTGCATCGCCAGAGACCTGGGTTCAATCCCGACTACGGTTAGTTGTCTGCGCAGAGTTTGCACGTTCTCCCTGTAACCGCATGGGTTTTTTTCTGTGATCTTCGGTTTCCTCCCACGCTCCAAAGACATACAGGCTCAAAGGTCAGTTTATTGTCTCATGTACCAATTAAGGTACAGTGAAACTCTAATTACCATACAGCCAGACTAAATAAAAGCAACAAGACACACAACTACATAAAAGTTAACATAAACATCCACCACAGCAGATTCCCCATATTCCTCACTATGATGGAAGATAATAAAGTCATATGCGCAACACCCTACCCCCCACATAAAACAAGCCAAAGAACACTAAAACATATATTTGACACAGACTAAAAAGCAACAAAGAAAGAAGGGACGAGACAGACTGTTGGCAAGGTGGCCATTATGGGCGCTGCCCAGTGGTTTGTAGGTTAATTGGCTTGAGTTTGTCTAAATTATCCATGGTGCCTAGTGGGTGTAGGCTAATGTGCGGGGATCGCTGGTTGGTGCAGACTCAGTGGACCGATGGGCAGTGATGGAAATGGGTTTTAGAAACTAGGGGTACTCTAAGGTCCATGAGGTTGGGAAGGAAGGGGAGGCATGGGATAGTCTTCACCCTACCATAGTTACCCAACCACACGCAACTAACTTTAAGATAGCTCTTTTTTCCCCAAGAACCATTTTTTGCTTAAGTCCAGAGTCAAGAAAGTTTTATTGTCATGTGTTCCAGATAGGACAATGAAATTCTTGCTTGTTGCAGCACAACAGAATATGTAAACATAATACAGAACAGGAGGTAAAAGTTCAGTGTGTTTATATACCATAGACCATATATATACACAATAAATAAGCAGATAAAATGCAATTGGTGTTATTGTTCAGAGTTTGGTGATGGACCCTCCACCACCTCCAGTTTAAATTCCATTTAGAATATTTTTGGAGGACCAGGAAACCAAGAAGCAAGAGTTACTCCAGCTCCAGGGAGTGATTCTGCGTTGGTTTTCAGCAGTCGCGGCAAGGAGACGACCGGACAGTAATGGCGGCCAGATCTCCCACAATGCAAAAGGAGAGAGAAAGTGCCCGGCGCTGACCAGTTGCCATGGCAGTGCGCATGTGTAGGGCGGCCGATGATGTGCTGGCCGTGGTTGTGCTCATGTGCAAGGCAGCCGGCCCTGCTGGCGGATGAGGAGCGGCAGAGAGCGGACAACTGGTGGCCCGGTTACGGATGGCGGGTGGGGATGGAGAGTGACAGAGAGAGATAGAGAGGGGCCCCGCTCATAGTTGAACGGCAGGTATCCCGAGTGCTTGCCAAGCCGGGCAAAATTACACGACTTTTAGGTTGCCCGGCAGGACGTTAGGTGGCCAATGGCACCTGGGCAACCTAAAAGTTGTGTAATTTCGAGTCCTAAACTGAAAAGTAGGGGAACGCCATCCCCCTGCGTACACCCCCATTTCCATCACTGCCGATGGGCCTGTTTCTGCAATGTATCTTTAAACTTAACCCAATGTCATTAATCCTACATTAATTCCAGTTTATGCTCCAGACTCTCAACAACCTCTCTGGAGATTCTATCATTCAACTACACATTGACAATTGGGGCAATTCACAGAGCAATTTACAGCAGTCGACTAACTCACCTACCCATATGTCTTTGGGATGTGGGTGGAAACTGGAGCACTTGGAGGAAACCCATGCAGTCACGAGGAAAATACGCAATCTCTACTCAGAGAGAAACCGGTCAAATAATTGAATCTATGTAGCTAATTCAGTCTCGGAAGCAAAAGAGGAAGTGCTGTAGTCCATGGGTCAGGACAGCATCTCTGGAGATAATGGATAGGTGACATTTTTGCTCTTCTTCGGACTGATTGTGGTGGAAATGGAGATAAATCCATATCTGCAGTTCCACGTATCTCTAATGCTGCCGTTAGGCTAATCTCATTCCATTGTCTTCTCTTTCTAACCCCTATATTAAAATAGTGAGGTTACATTTGCCACTCTACAATCTGTTTGAACTATTCCCCATGGACCTGTCCCACTTAGGCGACTTTTTAGGCGGGTGCAGGAGACTCTGCACTCGCCACATGATCGTGACATGGTCGCCACATGTTCGCTGGTGGTCTCTGGTGAGTCTCCTTTAGGGTCGCGAGGAGTTCCCGCATTCTGGGGAACTAGTCGAGTCCTCAGTATGGTCACCACAAATT
Organism: Leucoraja erinaceus; assembly: GCF_028641065.1. Lineage (NCBI taxonomy): Eukaryota > Metazoa > Chordata > Chondrichthyes > Rajiformes > Rajidae > Leucoraja > Leucoraja erinaceus. The sequence goes on along the minus strand of NC_073393.1, from coordinate 16,354,671 downwards.
TTTCAACATGGTGAAAAATGTTCTGCGACCAAAAACTGGTTGCCATGGAGAAAATCAATAATCCTGTAGTCGTAGGTGCAGTTGTAGTGGGGTCGCCATGTGGTTACAGGTAGTCGAGGTAGTTTAGTTAATTGCATTTGCTGACTGGTCATTTTCATTGGCTCATTGGGGAAAAAAACATGAGGATGAGTTTTCAGAATCAAGGATAACCAACCGGTAATGTTAAATGCCTGCAGAACTTCACAGCTGTGTATCTCTGGCTTATTAAAAGTTCTCTGGCTTCTTAAAAGTTGTTTCCACTCCTTCTCCCCCCTTCTCCCTTCCCCACCCCCCCCTCTTTTAAAGGACTTGCTAGCCTTTCTGTTCATCGCGGTGTGTGTCTGTATCACCTTAGCTTTGCACCGTGTGAATTTCAGACAGCGCTCCCCTCGCTTGCCCTGGCCCCTGCCTTTGCGATGTGTTTGTGTGTGTGTTTCACTCTGACAGTCGCCGTTCCAGTTCTCGGATTTTCAGGCGACTGCCGGCAACTTGACAGAGTCGCTGGTAGTCTGCTGAAAAATCCCCTAAGTGGGACAGGCCCATTTGTCTGTGGAATCTTAGAAAATGAAACCAATGCATTCACTATTTCCATGGCTACATGTTTTTATGCATTCTGGGGTGTAGATTATTAGGCCTTCTGCGGTCACTGGTTTTCAGTCACAATAATTTCTCCAGTGCTGTGGTTTAAAACAAATCCTTTGATGCAACAATTAGATAAAGAGGTTCAATGAAGTGCCAGCTGTAAAGAACACACATATCTACCTTCACAGAAGAGGAGACAAGGAATCTCCCAGAAACAGTGGAAGAATCCAGAGCAAATGAGGAGCTCAAAGAACCTAGCAGCAGTTTGGAGGTGGTGCAGTGGCACGCTAAGCAGAACAGCTGCCTCACAGTCCCAGAGACCTGTGTTTAATCCCAACCTCTGCTGCTTTCTGTGTGAGTTTACACAGACCACGGTTAATCCTGTCTATGGGTGCTGAATGCACGGAGTTTGTACATTCTCCCCGTGACCTGTGTAGGTTTTCTCTGAGATCTTTGGTTTCCTCACCCACTAGGTTAATTGTTTTGCTTTAATAGAAATGTAAAATTATCCCTAGTGTCTGTAAGATAGTGTTAGTGTGTGGGGGTCGCTGGTCGGTGTGGACTTGGTGGGCCGAAGGGCCTGTTTCCCCTCTAAACTAAACTAATATCAGTGTTTTTACCTCTGATTCCTACCAGGCCTGGCTTGAGAGGGCATCCCTATATGTTTATCTAGCTTAGCCTAACATGTATCAATAGACAATAGACAATAGGTGCAGGAGTAGGCCATTCAGCCCTTTGAGCCAGCACCGCCATTCAATGTGATCATGGCTGATCATCCACAGTATCAGTGTCATGTGCCTCAACTTTTCCCCATGGCAGTAACTTTCCATTTGTATGTTTATATTTTCCATTTTCGGTAGGGAAAATAAATTTATTTTGCATTTGCCATTTAAGATATAAATACTGCTCTGTTGAGTATGATGTTGAGATCAGTTGTTTTAAAATGGCAGGATGATTTGGCAAAAAAGAGCCCTTGCTGAAAGGTTGAAAAGTTAAAGACAATGAACAAGAAATGCTGGTTCTGCAGCTGTTGTGTGGCAATGCAGGAATGTTAAAACAGGACAGGAAATGCTCATTCATAATCTTGCTAGATTCACCAGGAGTTAAGTAGAAAGCACAGGACAAATATGTCAACTATTTACATAGTACACTTATCTCCAGTGCTAATCTTTCCAGTTCTAGTCAACAAGATGGCAGTCAAAAGTGCAAATAAACATGTAAAAACGGATGCAAAAGTGTGCTGAGAGCTGTACAAATTACTATTGAGCAGTAAATTCCCTGCAGGTGGTGCCATTTGAATTATTTGCCATGAACGTTATGGCTTTTATGGAAGATGGTATGATTTTGCTCCCTTAGATTTCACAGATGCTTTTCACGCAGTGTTAAAGATCTTAGGAGGGTTCAGCCCATTCAGTTGGGATGCTTCAGTTGCTGTGAGCCTGGGAGAGTTTTGCACTTGCCTGAGTGGTTAGCAATGTATTATTACTCTGTTTACTACTCCAGCTAGTGCACTACAATTGCTCAAAGTCATCATTGTGGGTTAACAACTTCCTGTTGCCTGTAAGGCAGTGTTCTATTTTTGCAATGCCGATAATATTTGCTGAGGGCCATGTCTGATTTCTCAAGATACTATCTTGAAGATTGCACCTCATGGGGCTGCTTTGTCCACTATGAGTATCTGGTTTTGCCACTGCATTGAATTAAGGGTGGTTACACTCTATGTAAAATCTATTAAAAGAGGCTTACAATTATATTGGACTCCAACGCATTACTCAAGCTTTCCAGAACATTTCACACAAAGCCTTCAAAAGCTGGGTAACCATTGGTCGATTAGCCTAACCTGTTACTGGCAAAAATATTTGAATCAATTATTCAGGAATTAACAGCAACCCATTTGGGAAATGATAATCTAATCAAGCAGAGTCACCGTGGCATAATGAAGGAGAAATTGTGCCTGCCAAGTTCATTAGAGTATTTTGTGCTCTATGATCCCATGGTGGCTAAATAGTTCTTATTAAGCTGTCCTATACAATCGAATATGACTGTGACCAAAGCAATGTCACCCCTCTTCTACTTTGCCACCTGTATGCAGTCTTTGGCATTGTATCTACACGATATGAATGAGGGCAGAATTCCATCACTTTTGCTCAGCTCAGTGGAGTAACATCACTTACTTCAGTTTTTATCCATCTGCCTGTGACTGAAGTATCTTAAAAAATGAGCTCCCACCACACATCTGCACCATAACTTCTCCTGTTTATTCTGCATCAAATCTCCCTCCCTTGCCTCGTCGTCTGTTCACTGCTCTCCTGCTCTATTAACCAAAAACAACACAAAGTGATGGAGTAACTTAATGGGTCAGGCAGCATCTGTGGAGGGAATAAGTAGGTGGCGTTTGGGGTCTGGACCCTTCTTCAGTCTCAACCCAAAAAGTCACCTAACCTTTCCCTACACTGATGCTGCCTGACCCGCTGAGTTACTCCAGCCACTTGTGTTTTGCAACAGCTCAAAAAACATGATCGAGTTACCTGCCGCGTACAAAGCCAGGTAAACAAGTCCTACCACTCATACACATTATAGTTATGATAAGGTTAAGCTCTTCTCAATATTCTGAAAATTCTCATGAGAAGAGGTCAGTGTTTGTATGGCGAATGCCAGCGGTTAGCAGCTCTTCTCAGTCGGCTGCCTATAATTCCAATTTTCTTATGAGAAAAGGCAGATCAGTTTGTAATGGTGCGAATGCCATGCCGTGGGGGCATCGATCCCAATAATTCCATTAAGCACTATAGTCGCATTTGAGGCAGCTGATGTAATTCCATACCATCCGGTTCGACATCCGCAGGTGCCCGCCCTAAAAAGGGCGCATGCTCTGGGTTGGTGACAAGCTGTGGCACTGCTGCTGCCGCCTCTGTTTGTTGTCGTTCGCCTGACTGAGGTCAGCTGACAGGGCTGACCACAGGGAGGTCGACAACATGAGTCCCGCACTATAGGCAATTTGCAAGGGCAAATTGACCTGGGAAACCACATGTTTTCCAGATGTGGGAGGAAACCAGAGCAGCCTGAGGCAACCCATGCAGCTACAGGGAGAATGTGCAGCACCAGAGGTCAGGATTGAAGGTTACTGCAGCTATGCAGTAGCTCTACCAGATGTGCTATCAGGATGCTCTTATACCTCATGGTCTTTCCCTGGCCAGGTTATTAGATCTTCTCCAGCACTGAAATCTAATTTTGGAATAAGTTTGAGAGCCTTGGTAACCTAAATCCATAACTGTTTCTGTGGATATTTCATCAGAAGAGTACCTCCCTGCTGTTTTGCACTGGCTTAACCAACACCTTTTTACCTCTAACCCTCAAAGCCCATTTCACAACATTGTTTTTGCTGTCCAACAGCTGCAGCAGTCCTCTAGTCAAAACCACCACAGCCAACCATCAACAACACATCAGCAATCTGCAGAAGGTACACTTCTGGAGCAACAGAATCAACAATTTCAAATAAGTGGTCACAAAGTTTAGATAAAGCATTCACACCTCTGAGTGCCAGTGCCACTTCAATTACTCAGAATTTCTCATGATTATAAATAATAGAAACATAGAAAATAGGTGCAGGAGTAGGCCATTCGGTCCTTCGAGCCAGCACCGCCATTCAATATGATGATGGCTGATCATCCAAAATCAGTACCCCGTTCTGGCTTTTTCCCCCATATCCCTCGATTCCCGTAGCCCTAAGAGCTAAATCTAACTCTCTCTCACTAATAAGCTTAGTTGAAGAGGTACATTTACTGGAACCCACACCTGATTACAATCGCTACACAGATACCTAATGGTGTCGACTACCACTCTGTCAGCTAGCTGTGACCAACACATTCCGTCAGTAGCAAGACCACAGCAAGCTGCTGCAACAGAAGTGCTGTAGAATACAGATTGTACTTTGCAATGATGTAAATATTCCAGTAATTTGTGAAAATGGGCAGTGGCAGCTAAAGAAAACCATACCAATCAATATGTTCATCAAAGTTTTATTTAAAATTGCAAGTTAAGCTGCCATTACAACAGCATCGACCAATACACACTTAGAGGCACGAGGAACTGCAGATGGTAGAATCTTGGGCAAAAACACAGAGAACAGGAAGAACTCATACAGCACCTGTGGAAATAATTGACAGACAACATTTCAGGTCAGAACCCTCCTGTGCCCTTACAAAATTTATTAAGGCCTTAAGTGAGGGGATGCATTTGGCTCTTTCCATTGATTTTCAGGTAGGTTGGGAAATTAAAAAAAAAAAACTGGATGAGGGTCAAATCCAGAATTGAAAATCTCCACAAAATTCATTAAAAGGATAATTTATTTGATGATCAGGCTTTTGCAATCATCACTTTGGTTAACATCAATAGTTCCAACTTAATCCACAGCAACAGTCTACAGATTAAAGCTATTTTGCAAAGTTAAAATAATCAACATCACATTTGTGTACAAATCCTGATAATTATTCTATAACCTGTTTATATATAATCCTAAAATACGACTTTAATTTTAGAACATTTGTTTTAATAAACAAAATCTAATCACAATGTTCTGGAAATTTTAGATCAAATAGCAGCTACTATAGCAACCACAAACAAAAGATTAAATTTAATGCACTGTACATTGCTTCCATTTTACAATCTCAGGCAAAATAAATCCACATCAGTATCTTTAATGTAAAACGATTCAGACAGTTTTCCTTAATTCAAGATGCACAATTTATGTGCTTAAAGAATATACATAATTTATATTTGTTAAATCCAAACTGTGATTATCCTGGATTTTCCTTAGTAGGATTCAATGCCTAGTATTTTCCATTGCACTGAACACAATCCTAATCTCAGATGCTGTCTATGTGGATGAAAATGCTGGAGAAACTCAGCGGGTGAGGCAGCATCTGTGGAGCGAAGGAAATAGGCAACGTTTTGGGTCGAAACATTACCTATTTCCTTTGCTTCATAGATGCTGCCTCACCCGCTGAGTTTCTCCAGCATTTTGTCTACCTTTGATTTTCCAGCATCTTCAGTTCCTTCTTAAACATGCTGTCTATGTGGAGTTTGCATGTTCCTTGTGTAACCAGGTGGGTTTCTCCAGCTACTACTGTTTACTCAGCATTCCAAAAAAGTGTGGTTTCACCAGTTAATTGCACCTAGTGTGTAAGTTAGTGCTGGAATGTAGATGGGGTTGTTGGATATGCGAGGAGAATGAAGTGGGGTGAGTCTAGGGTGGGTGTAAATGGGTGGTTGATGGTCAGCATGGATTTGGTGGGTTGAAGGGCCGGTTTCTGAGCTTCATGACTCTATGACTAAACAATTTGGAACCATAAAAACAGCCTGGAGCAGTGAATTTTTCACACTTGTAAGGCTTTACGAAGTGGCAAGGTTCCATCTAACTATTCCATCTGCCAAAGGTTTTAATGCTTAGCAATGATTTGATTATTTAAAAACTATAAAAAATAAATAAAAACAGATTTCACAATTGTATTTTAAAAAGCAAAAACAAAATTTAAATAGCTTAAAACATTAAAGGAGTTCAATGACAGTTTCTTTCCATTTTATCAGTCACTCTCCAACTGAGTGACATCCATCATATTGTCTAACTTGGCCTATATCTGAAGGCAGATTCCTTGGCATAAGTCCTGGGGAATTTGTGCAATGCCCTGCTCTAACATTGAATTATGTACTGCACTGAACTGTTTTGAAAGGAACTGTGTGTGCAGCTGAGAAGTCAATAAAATGGTTTGGCCCGAGAGACTGTAATTTCAGTTGGATTCCTAGAACCTGTACGTTTACATTGCAGAAATCCAAGAAATTCCCTGTTAAATCCTGGCCAAAATAGCTGAGTAATAGTTCATAACTATCTTGGAGAAAACAACAATAGTTCAAATAGTGTCGGGAAGGCTGTACTTATTTTGTTTTATATTCTACATGGTCACCAAAACAAAATTACAATGTATTGCATGGTCTTTAATTTAACAATTGTAGCTCTGCAAACTGCCACACTTTCACACCTCAAACAGCTCTCCAACTTATTTAGTTTTCTTTTACTGTCTTCCAGTTTCATCTATTCCTCTTTGTTTCTTCAGGACTCAGCATAAACCACCAGTTACATATCACAATGTGTTGTGTAAGCTTCCATTTAAAGCAGCCTGGCTTTTTGCTTACATCTTTTTCTACCTGATACAAAGTGGAAACTGCTTCCTTACTGGTGCACCGCTCATAGCTCATGTTCTCAAAGCTCTGTGGACAGCGAGGCTTGGAAATGTATGAAGGGTTCAGTTTCTGACCCTTGATAATGTCCTGAAGTTAAAATGCATGAGCTTAGTTTTAAAACTTTAATAAGTTCTTAGCTAACATTAAATAACTGACTAAAAGATTAACGGCTGCAGGTGATGCAATACAGGCAAACTTTACATTTTCTATCCTTGTCTCTGTGCAGCAGCCCTTGTTCACTGTGTGGTTAATGTCCCCTTTCCGAGAAATTAGTTTCATTTATAGAGGCAAGATTGCCCCTCTAAGTGCAACATAGTGAAGGCAACAAAGGGAAACAAAGGAATGAAGAGATTGGTTGATTGCTATGTATTAATCATGTTAAGGACATTCTGCAAACTCACCAAGCAGATGGGTTCTCACAGCATTTTCTTCTTTTTTTAGGCTTTGTTCCTTTATTGTTGGAGAACGAGCTGTTTGAGGTGTGAAAGTGTGGCAGTTTGCAGAGCTACAACAGTTAAATTAATACGTTACTTTCCCTCTCTCCCAGGGGTGGTCTTGGAACTATTTTCCTTTCCTAGCTGTGCATGCAATGGGTGGTCGGTGGGAGTGGGTTGTGGAAGGGAGGATTGTTGGCTAATATTGCATATGAAGGTGTAGAGTGGAGGCAAGCCACTCTCCCATACCCCAACAATTCTGAAGCACCTTAATGTCAACCATATGCACAAACGTGCATGGCTATAACATGCAATAAGTTTGCTTCTCTGAAAGCAGCCGGATCACACACTGCTTGCAATGGCCTGGATTTTTCACCTTCATTTCCATGCTTTCCTTTTAATATTTGAAGATGGCACAAAGTATATTGCAGATAATGTACTGCACTTGCCAATGACACCAGATGAGGCTCTGACGTCTCTACTTACAAATCTCACTATTTTCTGCTCCATTGTTTATGCACTAAAATGCCACAATGTGCATTTTACATCAATTTACATCTTCCTTATTAAAGACTTTTCTCCCTGAAAAGTTAAGAGAAAGAAGGGTACATTTCTCATATACTAGAGAATCTATTTCTAATTTGTATTGAAGGAACAAGCAACGCTTTTATTCTTTCAGCAAACTGAACCAGCTGACAGCTGTGCTGTCTAAAAACAGCTTTGGCTTAAACAGAATCTTGACTCTCTCATTGATAGATTAAACTTCATGAAAACCTCAACCTTTAATTCTACACAGCTAGGACTTGAAACTATAGCTCACAGAACCGGCCGTGGGACTCTAAACGTAACTAACAGATACTTTATAAAAATTTAGCTCTTTTTACTCTAGACTCTAATTATAATTCAGTAAGCAAAATTTTGTGATCTGTCCTCAAGCTCTCATAGCTTTGTGTTCCTACATCCCTTCCATTCTCTAACTCCACCACATTTTTAAGGGGTTACCATTTATTTAATTTTATTTCTCTGCAGGCATCCTACCAAAATTGATCACTGCTCACTTATTTGTGTAACATTTCATTTTCCATATGTCTCTTTACTTCACCAGGCCATCTCTAACTATAGGTTTATTACTATCCTGCACCTTGTAAACTACAGTTTGGTTTTATGTTTTGACTTTATTACCAATCCAGAATATTGATACATATTAAGATGTATAGTGATTCTAACACTAGGTCCTGATGGATCTTGTATTCTTCAATTTATTGTAGAAAAGCAATTGATCTAATGCTGGCTATTGCTTAGGTAATTTTGCAACATGCATTAATTCAGAAGGCTTTAATTCTACATCAATTATTTTATTTGGTATTTTATTAATTTAAAAGTTTGCAAGAACAGTAAAACTCTAGTCATCCAATATATTTGGGAATTTGTTAGTGCTGGACCTGGCAGATTGTTTAGATGGTTGCAGATTTTTCAGATGGTTCCACTGGAGGAACATGTGTTGCGTGGGAAAAGCAAGTTATCCCCAAAGCCAGGCGAAGAGCGGGGGGAGTGCTGATCCCAAAAGAAAAACAGCTGATCCCCACCATCGAACAGTTTTGGCAAATAAACCTTCTTAACATAGAAGGCAAGATATTTTTCAGTGTGTTAGCGGAAAGACTCACAAAGTATCTGAAACAAAACTATTTCATTGATACGTCAATCCAAAAGGCTGGCATAGCAGGCTTCTCAGGATGCCTTGAGCATACCAGCGTCATATGACATCAAATCTAGGCAGCTAAGAAAGAACAAAATAATCTGCATGTCATGTTCCTCCACCTGGCCAATGCCTATGGATCAGTTCTTCATTCGCTACTGTGGACTGCTTTTGAATTCTGATAGGTGCCTACAACAATAACAAATCTGGTAAAAAAAACTACTTCCAGGATCTGCAATTTTGTCTCACAACATCAGACTTTACCACAGCTTGGCAACCGCTGGAAGTAAGCATCATGGCGGGGTGCACCATCTCCCCATTGACCTTCACTACAGCAATGGAGCTCATTGTCAGAGCATCAAAATGGGTTGTGGGATGAAAAAGGTGACAGTGTGGTCAGTGATTACCACCTATACGAGCCTATATGGACGATATAACAACACTAACGACAACTGTCCCCTGCACCGAGAGACTTCTGGAAAAACGTCATCAAAACATCACATGGGGAAGGATGAAGCTCAACCCAGCAAGTGCAGAAGCATCTCCATTGTCAAAGGTCAAGTCAAGGATCAAAGATTTCATATTGATGGAATACCTGTTCCAACTGTTTCAGAAATGCCAGTGAAGAGCTTGGGCCGATGGCATGATGCAAAGCTCAAGGACACCGAGCAGTTTGAACAACTCAAAAAGGATAACATCACGCATATAGCTCGCATCAACAAGACCTTGCTACCAGGAAAACTCAAGCTGTGGTGCTTCCAGTTTGGCATACTACCAAGATTCATGTGGCCTTTAACTGTGTATGAAATCCCCATCAACAAAGTGGAAAAGCTGGAAAGAATTATCAGCACACATATGAAGCAGTGGCTTGGACTTCCATGATGCTTAAGTCCTGTCGGACTGTATGTGAGTGGCAAATTGGAATTACGCATTACAGGTCTTGTGGAAGAGTTCAAATGCACTAAAGCAAGGTTGGTCATGAACCTCACTGAATCTGAAGATACTGTTATTCGAACAGCGGCCCCCCACATGACAATGGGGAGGAAGTGGACCCCATCTTAGCCGTTCAGAGTGCTAAATCTGCGCTTCATTTCAGGGATGTGGTTGGCCGAGTCCAACACGGGCGAGCCGGGCTCGGGCTTGTCCCAAAAGCTCCTCAATGGCACAAGGCAACATCAGTGCAGAAGAGACGGCTCATGGTGGAGGAGGTGAGAAGACGGGAGGAGACAGAGCAACACGCCAAGACCATCTCAATGGTCAAGCAGGACAAACTGGGAGAGCTTGGAAAAGAGGAAACTCAGCTGGCTTAACATCTGGCGGATGGAGGGATCTCGGCTAAGTTTTGTCATCTGAGCCACTTATAATGTTCTCCCATCGCCCCAGAACCTGAAGCAGTGGTTCGGAGAAGACCCCGTTTTCTCTCTTTGCCAAGCACCTGCTGAGGCACATTTTAACAGGATGCACTATGAGCCTCACCCAAAGGCGTTACACTAGGCGGCACAACCATGTTCTCAGACAGCTGGCATCAATCTTGAACAGATGCAAATGACCACAAATATTTCACCACAAACATCGGAAGGAAATGTACACTTCACAACATTGTACCAGCAGGCCAATCTCCAGAGCACCAGATAACATCAAAAGATGCAAACATTCTGCAGCCTGCTCAGGATTGGAAAATGGATGTAGACTTGGAAAAAAAGCTTGTGTTTCCCGCAGACATTGTGGCTACAAAACTCCGGGCCAGACATGGTCCTGTGGTCCACAACAGCCAAGCTGGCATACGTTGTGGCATTGACAGTTCCATGGGAAGATGGTGTTGAAGAAGCTTATGAGAGAAAAAAAGACCAAATACTCTGAATTGGCGACTGAAGCTGCCCAGAATGGATGGAAGATGAAAAATTTCCCTGTAGAAGTGGGATGCAGGGGATTCGTTGCTGCATCTACGACCAGTCTATTGCAGAAAATGGGGGTGAGAGGTCGCTCCCTCCAACGAGCAATCAAGTTATTATCAAATTCAGCAGAAAAAAAGCAGAAATTAGCTTTGCATTAAAAAGGAAAGACAACAACTGGGCTGGAAAATGAAGACAGGAGGTTATGGCACTGAGGGGGGTTGTGCCTGGACTCCAGGTATCACCGTTGTGCTCTCTGGAGACGTTGTGGGCCTATCAATGACACATCAAAGAAGGAGGGTGCCCACCTGATGACCCCGATGAAGTACCTACCCTAGCTTTCACTACTCCAATCCCACTGCCAATATCAAGAGTGACGACTTAATACAGGGATTGAAACATCACGTTCTATTAGCTCTACTCTTGTTAATGTTCTTAATATTTATATTATTCTTAATAGTATTAATTGATATTAATGAATAGTATTAATATTAAATGCATTTGCATTTAATAATACACTTTTAATAAATGTCTTGAAACTTACTTTAACGGACTTTTCTTTTGATGATACAGGGTAGTATAATCATTTTTTCAGTGAACACTGTGAGTTTAAAAGGGGTATGAAAATAAGGTCCCGGTGAGTTCAAAGGGAACACAGGTGAGCTGATGCTGAACCATCGGAATTTCTGAGCAAGCGTACAGTGGACCTTTGAAGTTTCACTATGTAAGATCAATGGCATTAACTTCAACCCAGCCTTCCCACACCCCCCCCCCCCCCCATTTTGGGTCGAGATGTCTGAAGAAAGGTCTCGGCCTGCAATGTCCCATATTCCTTTTCCCCAGAGATGCTACCTGACCTGCTGAGTTATTCAAACATTTTGTGTCCAGCTTCCCTTGTTCCCTTTGCTTTCTATATGCAGCTTGGCTTATGATTTTGAACTTGCCATTTCCCTTATCTTTTCTATTTGAATCTCTTTCTTTTGGAGATACATTCTCGGCCACTGGTGCTAATGTGCACATGTAGCAGCTGATTGCTGCCTGTGACTTTTAGGTAACCTGTTACCATGAAATTGGATTGTATAGCAGCATGTATTTAGCACCGCAAAGTTAAATTTAAATGTTCTTTTGCACAATTGCAAATGTGTGGCCATTTAGCATGAATCATTGATGTGGAAATTCTACCGGACGCTTAGGTCTTGACACGAGTGTAGCCATCTCTGAAGTCAGTGTGTAGGATGTGGATAGAATGGCCTTATCAGCCAAGCTATTCTTATCGACAGCTGATGTTGAGTAGCGTTTAGTTTGGCTTCTTGCTGAGGTCTTTGCCTTTACAGGAGGTTGTTTACAACCAGTATGATTCGCACTAACCATAGAATTCCAGAATGGCTGAGTAATATTCCATAAAGCAAATAGTATGGACCAGGCAACACCCTAGCTGTATTGCTGAAAGATTGCACTCCAGACTCAGCCACCATTGTGGCCAAGCAGTACCAGTTACAAGAATAGGATGTACCTGGAATGTTGTTCAGGTATGTTATAAAACATAGAATATACAGTGCCCTCCACAATGTTTGGGACAAAGACCCATCATTTATTTATTTGCATCTGTACTCCACAATTTGAGATTTGTAATAGAAAAAAAATCACATGTGCTTAAAGTGCACATTGTCAGATTTTAATAAAGGCCATTTCTATACAATTTGGTTTCACCATGTAGCGTTTATACATTGTCTTCCAATTTCAGTGTACCATGATGTTTGGGACACAGCAATGTCATGTAAATGAAAGTAGTCATGTTTAGTATTTTGGTGCATATCCTTTACATGCAATGACTGCTTGAAGTCTGTGATTCATGGACATCACCAGTTGCTGGGTGTCTTCTCTGGCCAGGCCTGTATTGCAGCCATCTTTAGCTTATGGGGCTAATCCCCTTCAGGTTTCTCTTCAGCATATAAAAGGCATGCTCAATTAGGTTCAGATCAGGTGATTGACTTGGCCACTCAAGAATTGACCATTTCTTAGCTTTGAAGAACTCCTTTGTTGCTTTAGCAGTATGTTTGGGATCATTGTCTTGCTGTAGAATGAACCACTGGCCAATGAGGATTGAGGCATTTGTTTGAACTGGAGCAGATAGGATGTGTCATTCACTTCAGAATTCATTATGCTACTACCATCAGCAGTTGTATCATCAATGAAGATAAGTGACCCAGTACTTTCAGCAGCCATACATGCCCAGGCCATAACACCCCCCACCACCATGCTTCACAGATGAGGTGGTATTCTTTGGATCTTGGGCAGTTCCTTCCCTCCTCCATACTTTGCTCTTGCCAGCACTCTGATATAAGTTAATCTTCGTCTCATCTGTCCACAAGACCTTTTTCCAGAACTGTGGTTGCTCTTTAAAGTACTTCTTGGCAATCTGTACCCTGGCCATCCTAAAATTTTGCGGCTAACCAGTGGTTTGCATCTTGTAGTATAGCCTCTCTATCTCTGTTCATGAAGTCTTCTGTGGACAGTGGTCATTGACAAATCCACACCTGACTCTTGAAGAGTGTTTCTGATCTGTCGGACTGGTGTTTGGGTTTTTTTCTTTATTATAGAGAGAATTCCTCTGTCATCAGCTGTGGAGGCCTTCCTTGGCCTTCCAGTCCCTTTGCAATTGGTAAGCTCACCAGTGCTCTCTTTCTTCTTAAAGATGCTCCAGACAGTTGATTTTGGTAAGTTTTATTTGTGTTTCTCTCATAATGGCTTCCTTGACTTCCATTGGCACAACTTCGATCCTCATGTTGGTAAACAGCATTAAATGTTTCCAAAAGTCTTGGAAAGACTGGAGGAAAGACTAGGTGCTGAGTGCTCTCTAATAGCTGCATCCGAGCAATTACAAACATCTGTGAAGCCATATGTCCCAAACATTATGGTGCCCTGAAATGGGGGGACTATGTATAATCCAGGCACATGCCGTGAGTAATTACTCAGATAGGCACTAGGCAGTCAGTTGACTTTTAAAAATCCTAAAAATCTGCGCATGTGCCGAAAATCGTGACAATCGCACATACGTAGAAAAATCGTAAAAAGCGCGCATGCGCAAATCTGTCCTGCAGGCAGTCAGTCAACTTTTTAAAAATCTTAAAAACTGCGCATGTGCAGATTGGTCTCTTCTCCTGTGGGCATGCACAGCACCTTGCGTGCAGTCCATAGTGCAAAGGCAGAATTTCAGCTGCCTTTATGGAACAGAATAAATGAATAAAAAGCAAGTGTGAAACAGCATACAAAAAACAAAAACATATTTATAGTGTCATAAACAATATCTATAAATAAATGAAATCATATGTGTCTGAAAAGCAGGAAGAAGCCAAAGCTTTTTAATTCTCACCCCTTATTCAACTGCTTGTAATTATCTTATACAAATTTATGTACACCATATGTACACCAGCCACTATATGTACACCACATTATTTACATGTAAACACTAATCAAATATTTACAAAGCCATACAAAAAAGGAAAAAAGAAGAAAAGAAAAAACCCTCATATACTGTACAGTATCTTAGTCATATATACAACCCATCACTCTATAATCACCCTTCCCAATACAATTAGTGTAACAAATATCCAACTCACAATCACCTATCCTCATCCCAATATCCTTTTAAACAAGTGTTTTGTACATCTTTTTAAACTGAATTATGCTTGTGCTAGGTTTTATCTCCTGTTCCAGACCATTCCACAAATTCACACCACAGATTGCTATGCACATACTTTTAAGAGTTGTTCTGACATTGAGTTTTTTTAAATTATGTTCCCCTCAAATTATACCCACCCTGTCTTTCCATAAATAAATATTTGTATATTTCTTGGAAGAAATTATTCTTTGCTTTGTACATGATTTGCACAGTCTTAAATTTGCCTAAGATCAATTATGAAAATAATAACCATTTAATAATAGATATTGAATTTAGTAAATGAATTGGAAATCTTAACTATTTATATTTAATAATTACCTTTTTATAATTTTATTCCGGGTAGGCAGTGCCTCCCTTGCTGACCCTGACGGCATGCGCCTGGTATAAACACTGGTGTAATTTCTACACGGTGAAACCAAAATGTATAAAAATGACTTTATTAAAATCTGACTGTGCACTTTAACCACACGTGATTTTTTTCTATTACAAATCTCAAATTGTGGAGTACAGAGGCAATAAATAAATGATGGGTCTTTGTCCCAAACATTATGGACGGCATTGTAGTACAGTACAGGTACAGGCCCTTGTACAAAACATGATGCCAAGATCAATTCTTAGCTGCCTGCACATAATTCATATTATTCCATTCCCTACATATCCATATGCCTATTAATAAACTAAAAGTTTATTAAATACCACCATCACATCTGCCTCCACTACCACCGCCCCGAGCAGCTTCTTCTTAGACAACTTGTTCTGTTTTATCTTCTGTTTGTGCACGCCAGGTTAATTGCATTCGTCGAAACAGGGTGGACCACGTGAAGGTTGCGATCTCCCACCCCACCCCGAGCAGCATGTTCCAGGCACTCATCCCCCTCTGAATAAAAAAACTCGCCCGCAGATCTACTTTAAACTTGAACCTCTCACCTTAAAGCTGTGCCCTCTAGCATTTGATATTTCCACCATGGGAGAAAGATTCTGACTGCCTAACTTTGCCTCGCATTATTTTATATACTTCAATCAGGTCTCCCTGCAACAACTAAAAAGCACGATAACTACAATCCCGTTAATTACCACCTCATCAGTCTATCATCAATCATCAGCAAAGTGATGGAAGGTGACAGCCACACTGCTATCAAGCTGCATTTACTCCCCTATAACCTGCTCCCAATTTGACTATCACCAGGATTGCTCAGCTACAGATCTTACCATGGCCTGGTTGAAAAAGGAAGGAATTACAGAGATCAGCATGAGTATTCTTGACATTAAGGCAACATTTGTTTAGGGCATGAAGGAGCCCTGGTAAATGTGAACTCCGGGGCAATCAAGGGGGGAAAAAATCACCAGTGACATCAAAGAAAGTTATGTCCCTGACTTGGCAAACCTTGCAGAACGGAGGGAGATTGCACAAGGCTTTAGATGATTGCAACATTCACGTGGTCCGCCCTGTTTCAACGAATGCAATCAACCTGGCGTGCACAATCAAATAAGAACAAATAGAACAAGTTGTCCTACAACTTTAGGCTGTGCACGCCATACGCAAAAAGAAGTTAAATAAGGTTTGTGCTTCATTGTATGTCAATGAACGTTCTTATATATCACTGGAGCAATCAGGCCAAAATTCAGGCATCAGTGTGTCAGACCAAGACTGAAAGTGACACTTGCTACATTGAAAGTACAATGTCCAACTATTCCATTAACATGTTGTGGTGCTCCCATTGGTGAGAATTTGAATTACCTAACCAAATCCAGTGTATGTTCAAGACTAGGGAAAAGCCTTACAACCTTCACAACCTGGGAGAACCTCGTCCTCAAAATCTGTGAGAGATGGAATTAACATATTTGACTGGCATCTTTTCATTCTGTTCATGAATAGTTCCAGAATGTCGTGCTTTTATTTCAGATTTGTAAAAGCA
This sequence comes from Leucoraja erinaceus, assembly GCF_028641065.1. Taxonomy (NCBI): domain Eukaryota; kingdom Metazoa; phylum Chordata; class Chondrichthyes; order Rajiformes; family Rajidae; genus Leucoraja; species Leucoraja erinaceus. Next base: position 16,338,196 of record NC_073393.1, on the reverse strand, counting down.
GCAGTTTAAAAAATATGTATATTTGACATCAGGTTAGAGCACATGTCAAGTTAAATGCTCTGTGGAGATGTTCTTTTACCAACTTATTGTTTAGATTTTTGTTCTCTTTTTTTTTGGTATTAGGAAGCTCATTTCCAATGCAACTTGGAAGATATAAACCGGTCGCACGAGGAAGTGAACTATAGCGCCACCCAGTGTAAGCTGTTCATTTTTGGTCTTATTTTCCAGCCAGAGTTCTATGTAGAATTGAAACATCTTCGATAACTTGAAAGTAAGAGGCATAGTTGGACACCACTCATCCAGAAATCTGTTTGGAATGTATAACTGATGCTGTCATTAATTGGCAATCAGTTCATTGATGAAGTTCTTTAAATTGCTCGGCTAACGCTCATCTGTTTTTGTTTTACAAGGTTTAATTTAGAGATTCAATGCGGAAACAGGCCCTTAGGCCCCTCGAGTCCATGCAATCCCTGCACAATATACAGCACACACTAGAGACAATTTACAATTTTCCCAAGTCAATTCGGAAGATACAGGACCTTTTCATTTCAAAGAGGAAGGAAGATTCTGAAGGGAGATTGAGGCGACTGTGACTGACAAGGGAAGTCAAAGACAGCATAAAGCTAAACAAGTGAAGGCAGAAAACATTACAAAGATTAGTGGGAAGCTAGAGGATTGGGAACCTTTTCAAAAACAACAGCAGGTAACTAAAAATACAATAAGGGGAGAAAAGTTGAAATATAAAAGTAAGCCAGCCAGTAATATAAAAGAGAACAGTAAAAGATTATTCAGATCTATGAAGTGTCACAAGGAGGCAAGAGTGGATATTGGACCTCTGTAAAATTATGCTGGAGAAGTGATAATGAGGAATAAAGAAATGGCAGATGAATTAAATACGTTTTTTTTGCAACAGTTTTCACGGTGGAAGACACCAGCCGGAAATTCAAGAGAGTCAGGTGGAAGTTAGCGGAATGGTTATTACTAAAAGCCCTGACCCACGGTACGAGTTCATTCTCCCGAGTTTAAAAAAAAATCAAACTCGTGGTAAGCATGGAGAATGAACCTAGCGGGTATGTTGGAGCTCGGGGACGTCTCTTGGCGGAAAAATGTTGAAAACATGTCCACGACAGCCCCGAGTACCGACGAGTGGCCAATACCGTAAATATCCGAGTTCGAATCAGGGCAAAACTCGGGAGAACTCTTGGAATGAACTCGTACCATGGGACAGGGCTTTAAGGAGAAGGTGCTTGGGAAGCTGAAAGGTCTGAAGTTTGCTAAGTCACCTGGACTGCACCTCAGGGTTCTGAACAAGTTGGCTTTAAAAATGTGGAGGCAATTGTGGACAAGCTAGAAAAATGTTCCCAATGTTGGGCAAGTCCAGAACCAGGGGCCACAGACTTAGAATAAAGGGGAGGCCATTTAAGACTGAGGTGAGAAAAAGCTTTTTCACCCAGAAAGTTGTGTATTTGTGGGATTCCCTGCCACAGAGGGCAGTGGAGGCCAAATCACTGGATGGAGTTAGATAGAGGGTTAGTGGATATGGGGAGAAGGCAGGCACGGGTTATTGATTGGGGCCGATCAGCCATGATCGCAATGAATGGCGGTGCTGGCTCGAAGGGCCGAATGGCTTCCTCCTGCACCTATTTTCTATGTTTCTGGTAGTGATCATTCAAGCATCACTCTAGTCAGGAGTGGTTCCAGATGATTGGAAAATTGTGAATATTACTCCACTGTCCAAGACGTGAACAAAGAAGAAGAATGAAAACTATAGCCTGACTTCAGTGTATGGTAAGATTTTGGAGTTCAATATAAAGGATGAGATTTCTGAGTACTTAGAAGCGCACAATAAAATAGGATGAAGTGAGCATGGTTTTGTGAAAGGGAGATCTTGCCTGACGAACCTTTTGGAATTCTTTGAGTAAATAATTCGCAGGATAGACAAAGGAGAGTCAATGGATGTTGTTAACCTGGATTCTCGGAAGGCCTTTGATAAGGTGCCACACGTGAGGCTGTTAAAGAAGGTTGGATAACCATGGTATCAGAGGGAAGATATAAGCATGGATAGCAAGTTGGCTGGATGATGGGAGGCAGAGAGTGGCAATAAAGGGGGGATTTTGCTGCAAGTGACTAGCAGTGTCCCATCGAGGTCGGTGCTGGGGCCGTTACTCTTCACGTTGTATATCAATGATTTGGATTAGGGAATTGAAGACTTTGTGGCCAAGTTTTCAGATGATACGAAGATAAATGGGGGGGCATATAGTGTAGAGAAAGCGGGAACTCTGTAGAAGGACTTCACCAAATTGCGAATTAACGCCTTGCTTATTGCTTGGAAGTGGATCTGAAATGGTCAGTTCATGTTCTGTTCCTTGCAAATTGATTTAACATATTGGACCAAAGTTTACTACTTGACAGAAAAATAGGGTAGATAGATTATATAAACAAAATTCTTTGATCTCGTATCATAGATGTGAATAATATTAATACCTTAAAGGACTTCAGTTGTCTGTTTCGTTTACATTCCTTTTCTCTTATATTTATTTGTGTTTCAATATTTCTTCTGTTAATTTATCTCCATGCATTATGCTATTTATGATATTGTTGGGAAATTGGGAAGGGCAAGTTAATGACGTGTTTGTGGAGGAGCCACTTGGGATCAGTGACCACAGTTCGATTAGGTTAAAGTAGCAATGTTACAAAATTTTGAGATTTAAAAAATCAAATCTGCAATTTATCCCATCAGATAAAGCATAAAAAGAAGTTTAATTTGACACCTCACTTTCATATCTTCAGTATTAAAAAAGTTATGGCCATTTTCATACTCTGAAATTAGCATCTTGTTCCCTATTGCTTTTCCATTGACTTAACTCAAAAGCTGTGATCGAGGACAGTCAAAAGCCCATAACTTTCTTAAAAATTAAGAGAACTGAATGAAATTTTCAGTTATTATAGATTGAAACATTCTGAAACAAATATGAAACAATCTTACTTGGATGACCTGAAATTAAGGTATATACCATATAACCATATAACCATATAACAATTACAGCACGGAAACAGGCCATCTCGACCCTTCTAGTCCGTGCCGAACACATAATCTCCCCTAGTCCCATATACCTGCACTCAGACCATAACCCTCCATTCCCTTCCCATCCATATAACTATCCAATTTATTTTTAAATGATAAAAACGAACCTGCCTCCACCACTTCCACTGGAAGCTCATTCCACACAGCTACCACTCACTGAGTAAAGAAGTTCCCCCTCATGTTACCCCTAAACTTCAGTCCCTTAATTCTCAAGTCATGTCCCCTTGTTTGAATCTTCCCTACTCTCAGTGGGAAAAGCTTTTCCACGTCAACTCTGTCTATCCCTCTCATCATTTTAAAAACCTCTATCAAGTCCCCCCTTAACCTTCTGCGCTCCAAAGAATAAAGCCCTAACTTGTTCAACCTTTTTTTTTTTTTTTTTTTTTTTTTTTTTTTTTTTTTTTTTTTTTTTTTTTTTTTTTTTTTTTTAAATTTATTGTTTGGATTTTTGTATGTAATTTATGCGCCTCGTGTTAGTTGTATGTTCTGTTGTTCTGCCTGTTTTATGATGTCTTGCTTGTTTTCTTTTTTCTGTACAGCACTTTGGTCAGCTTTGGTTGTTTTTAAGGTGCTTAACAAATAAAGTTATTATTATTTCTCTGTAACTTAGTTGCTGAAACCCAGGCAACATTCTAGTAAATCTCCTCTGTACTCTCTCTATTTTGTTGACATCCTTCCTATAATTAGGCGACCAAAATTGTACACCATACTCCAGAATTGGCCTCACCAATGCCTTGTACAATTTTAACATTAAATCCCAACTTCTATACTCAATATAATTAGTTTGTTACCTAATTGTAGCTAATAACAAAATTCAATAACTAGATCTAAACATCTATCCATTTCTTAAGAAAAGATTAACATTTTTAAATAGCCTAAGTGTCCAAATAACATTCACACAAGAATTCACAATATAACATGATTTTAAAATCTCATTGTCATGAATTTATAGGCCAAATGGAAGGAATTTAATGTTTAATTCCCGTAAATTAATGGGCATTTAAATCGAGTGGGTTTTTGTGGAACGCGATCGATTGGAACGTTGCGATCGTGGTGAATTTGAACCCCATATCAGCAGGAAAAACACTGTCAGTTCGTATGGGGCAAAAATCACATTTTTGCCAAGGATATTTTGATTGAAGTCACCCCAAGAAGCAAGTTTATATGTAAAATAAACGACTTACCCAGTGTTTTGTCCCCTACTTGAGATCCGTCACGTTGTAGGCGTTGACGGCGTTAGAAGTAGCTTTTTATTTTAATCCAGCGATTAAATTGTCCCTCGATTTAAAAAAAAAAACCATATAGAGAATGGAAGTCCAGTCGATTGTTCTACAGCAGCTGGCAGCCCGAGGAAGTTCACCTCCGACAGGCAGGAGAAAACGACATTTTAATCCCCCCCCTTAAAGGTGCCAAAGTCGCGCACACTGCCAGTGGCAGAACTGCAGCGCCGCTGAAGGTAAGTTTTGTACCATCGCTAATTAAAGATAGTTATGGATAGGGTCCATGGAGCGGATCCATGTGTTAAAATGCTCAAGTGGGGTAAGGCCAGCTTTGAGGGTATGAGAGAAGGTCTCGCTCAAGTTGACTGGAGCTGGATATTTGAGGGGAAAGGAACATGTTTTTAAAACGTGTGTTTTAAATGTGCGCTGACAAAAACTCAGGATATATATGTCCCCGTTTGAGTGAAGGGCAAAGCAGGCAAAGGTAAGGAAGCCTGGCTGATGACGGAAATTGAGGCGTTGGCCAAAAACATGAAGGATGCATGGGACAGGTATTGGCAGTTGGAACAAGTGCATTCCTGGAGGAGTTCCGGTAAGTAAGGAGTAAATTGAAAAAGGATATCAGAAGGGCAAAAAGGGGCCAGGAGATAGCTTTGGCGGGTAGCATTAAGGACAATCCCAAAAGATTTTATAAATACGTAAGGGGGGAAAGGGGTAACTAGAAAGAGAATGGGACTTCTCAGGAATCAAAGCGGTCACCACTATGTGGAGCCACGAAAGATGGGCAAGGTCATCAATGAGTATTTCTCCTCTGTATTTACCTTGGAGAAAGACAATAGGACGGAGGAACTTGGGGCAGTCAATGGAAGTGTCTTGAGAGCAGTCAGTGTTACTGTCTAAGAAGTACTGAAGTTTCTGTCGTGTATGAAGGTAGACAAATCTCCAGGGCCTGATCAGACATATCTGAGGACATTGCCGGAAACTTGAGACAAAAATTGCGAGAGCTCTGGTTAAAATCGATGAGTCGTCCTTAAATACAGGAGAGGTGCCGGAAGACTGGAGGGTGGAAAATATTGTGCTTCTTTCCAAGAAGGGCTGCAGGGAAAATGCTGGGAATTATAAGCCGGTGAGCTTAACATCTGTAGTTGGAAAGTTATTAGAGAGTATTCTGAGGAAGAGGTTATACAGGAATTTGGATGGGCAAGGGTTGATTAGGGATAGTCAGCATGGTTTTGTACGTGGGAGGTCGTGTCTCACAAATCAGATTGATTTTTTTGAAGAAGTGACCAAAAAGGTAAATGAGGGCAGATCTGTAGATGTGTACATGGATTTCAGTAAAGCGTTCGGCAAGGTTCCGAATGGTAGCTGCTCTGGAAGGTTAGATCACAGGGGATACAAGGAGACATAGGTGAATGGATAGGAAATTGGCTCCATGGACCGAAGCAGAGGGTGATGGTGAAAGGTTGCTTCTCGGACTGGAGGACTGTGACTTGTGGTGTGCCACAGGGATTGGTGCTGGGCCCGTTACTGTTTGTAGTCTACATCAATGATTTGGATGAGAACATACAGGGCAATATTAACAAGTTTGCTGATGATACAAAAGTTAGTGTTTTTGCAGATAATGAAGATGAGTGTGAAAGATTGCAGCAGGATCTGGACTGATTGGCCAGGTGGGTGGAGGAATGGTTAATGGAATTTAACACAGAGAAGTGTGAGGTGTTGCATTTTGGGACTGGGAACAAGGGCAGGACCTACACAGTAAATGGTAGGCCTCTGGGTAGTGTTGTGGAGCAGTGGGATCTAGGAGTACAAGTGCATGGTTCATTGAAGGTTGAGTCACAGTAGATAAGGTGGTCAAAAAGGTGGAAAGATATTGTCAAGCTTGAAATGGTCCAGAAAAGATTTACCAGGATGTTGCCAGGACTAGAGGGTGTGAGCTATAAGGAGAGGTTGAGTAGGCTAGGTCTCTATTCCATTGGGTGCAGCAGGAAAGGTGAATGAAAGATAAAGACGGTACTTAGGGCAAATCTATGGAAGAGATGCTGAAAGCACCAATAATCAAGGAAATTTGGCACTCACAATTTTTCACCGTTGGCTGTGGAATAGGCCAAGTTAGATGCGACTTGACATGATGTATATTTGGGTCATTTTGTTTCCATTTTAGATTTCAAAAATCTGAATGCTTTCTTTATTTCCTCAAAATTGTGTCTTGGGAAATATTAACTACCACACATGGTCGCATGATCTCCTGCTCTCTTGTCACCGTAATATATTGATGGGAGTATATTTACAATTCATTAAAAAAAAGTTGAACAATGCATAGATTAATAAATATCAACTATCCCTGCAGATCAGCTTCAACATCTGAATGACAAAGTAAGCGGTCTGCGTCGAATAGTTTACTATAAAACTTTATTGCTGATGCATTTTTGGACAATAACGGGCAACATGCTGGTTTTATTCTCACTGTGGCATACACGGATTGCTCACGAGATCCCGTTCATCGGCCATCTTTTATAAACAAGGAAACAAATAACTCTTAATCGGCATGCGTATTAATTACAAATTAAAGTCATAGAAATATATCAAATGACCAAATAACCAAAACCAATAAAATGGAAATTACTCGAGACTGATCAAGCTACGAGAATGTAATATTTTATCCCAAGCTGATGAAATTATTTATCTATGTTCACATATTAGGAAATATGTCCTCAATAGATGTTATTCTTATATATCCGTTACACGTATGTGAATAGATACTTAAGTAGTTCAATACAAGGATTTTTTATCATGCGATAGTACTTATTAGAAGCTGATCCCTTAAAAGTGTACATGCACAACGACCATTCCGTATTTTGTGGGGGTTTTTCCTGCAATGTTCCACACATTTATTGCTTCAACGTAAAAGTGCTCCTTCTCATTGATGCTGAACCATCAAACACACGTTCCGATTACCCCCCCAAAAATATAAAGTTTCAAAGTTGTAAAGACAATAGTAAGAAAATTAAAAACTAAATTAGAATTTCTTCCAGTGTAATTTCCGCGGCTGATCTGAACGTAATAGACATTAGCATACGTTTTATCCATGGGACTTTCAGTTATCGGATTTGAATCAACATTCGTACAATGTCCATACAACACGTCATTACTTAACAGTTGCAAACGCGAATTTCTGCAGACTACTTAGTTGAATATATTGATCAGAACACTAGCCAGTGTAATGTTTCTCCTGTCGTTGGGAACATTCTCCTGGGTAAAGCGTTGTTCAATTTTCCACCTGCCTTCATTTGTAAACAAAGTTCTGGCTAGCTTTCAACTTGGTAGAGCTAAATGCAATTCGTCCTCGAGACTGTATGTTTTAACCTACCATCTAAACGCCGGTTTTTTTTTAACAGCATTGCTTTTTCTTGACAGTGTTTTGCAAGAGTTGTTGAACAGATTTCGTTCAACGTAATGCAACTGCCCGAAGAAGTGGTTTTATCCAAAGGGGGTGAACAATACCTACTGCATATTCCCCAACGGATCAAATGATTCTTGCAACCCTCAGTTACAAGATATAAATCATCCTTCATATAATGTAAACCACGCCCTGATAGGATGTAATAAGAAGAATACCCTTTTAATTATAATTTTCACCACTCTGCTATCTGCGGCCGATTTGATTCTAGAAGACATTAGCGAATCCAAAGGATCAAATGATACTTGCAACCCCTATTACAGGATGTGAATCATACTTCATAGGATATAAACCACGCCCTCACTTAACAGTTGCCAAAGCAGCTTTCTGTGGACAAATTAGTTGTAGCTGTTGGCCGGAATGGAAATCGGAATAATATTTAACTTGCTGATCGTCGGTGGGAATATTTACATAGGTACAGCTTTGTTCATTATTCCATGTGCTTATTTATAAACTAATTGTAAGGTCTATCGTCCGTATGCCGCCGTCAACTGAATTACCTTTCCTTGACTGTGTTTCCTAACAGGCGGGGAACAGATTTCGTACAACGTACAGCAAATGCCTAAAGAAGTGATTTTACACAAAGGAGGGAACACCAAATTCTACTGCATATTCCCCATTTCTCAAGACCAATCTCGGGTAAGAGTCAAATGGTGGAAACAGGGCGAGAGTGAATACCAACTTACAAGTACCGACGGCAGGAAACGTTTTGGCGTGAGTGATCGAGCAAGCGGGTACTTTGAGTTAAAGAATGCAACGATCCAAGATTCTGGAGTGTATCTGTGTTCGGTGACGCGTAAAGGATTGGTTCCAAGAAATTCAACCGGATCACGTCTAATAGTATATGGTAAGCGAAAAATAATTGGAGAAGGAGGTATTTATTATGGAATATAATAGGTGGGAATACCGATTCACCATGTCCTTTAATACGTTGTGTGTATATTATGATGAACATAAGGGTGGAATGGTAACCGAAAATAATTGAGGGGTGAAACATAATGTAGTATATATCAAATATAACATGCGGTAAAACCCATTCACTGTGAAGATATATTTTTATACTTTTGTCGATATTATGTTTAATAAATATGTATTATTATTGTATCAAATCTCTGCGTGTAATAGAAAGGTTGAAGCTCCACGCTGCGTTTCTCAATTCACACAATGTTTGACCATCTTCGCTCTTCTCGTCAACACTGGTTACGTATCTACAATACTCCAACGCTGTCTGACCATTGCCTTATGAAGCATTACATCCCTGCTTTTTTTTTTAAACATTCCAATCCTCTCTCAATAAATGCTAACGTTTTTAGTTACCGTATGTTGGATTTTAAAGAGGTAGGTAAACATCTGTTATTGTATTGGGAGATTATGATAAAGCAATGTCAGTAGACAGTAGACAATAGGTGCAGGAGTAGGCCATTCGGCCCTTCGAGCTAGCACCGCCATTCGCTGTGATCATGGCTGATCATACACAACCTGCCATCTCCCCATATCCCTTGACTCCGCTATCTTTAATAGCTGCATCTAACTGTCGCTTGAAAGCATCCAGAAAATCGGCCTCCACTGTCTTCTGAGGCAGAGAATTCCACAGATTCACAACTCTGGGTGAAAAAGATTTTCCTCATCTCCGTTCTAAATGGCCTACGCCTTATTCTTAAAATGTGGCCCCTGGTACTGGACTCCCCCAACATCGGGACAGGTTTCCTCCCTCTAACATGTCCAATCCCTTAATAGTCTTCTATGTTTCAATAAGATCCACTCACATCCTTCTAAATTTAAGTGTATACAAGCCCAGCCACTCCATTCTTTCAACATATGACTGTCCCGCCAGCCCGGGAATTAACCTTCGTCACAAAATTAGTGTCGAAATATTACCAGAGTAAAACACAAATCCTACCACCTATTCACATTACAATAGCAGAAGACAAGGAAATATATGTCTCAAGAACATTCACTTGGAAACGTTTCTTATCATAAACACGGTCTGAACACATTGCTACTTGGAGTCTCAGAGTTGCACAGCACAGGAACAGCCTTCCGGTCCTCCAAGTCCATCCGAGCTATTTCTCCATCTACTCCAATTCAATTTACCAGCGTTAGGTCCTTATCGACTACGAGTTGCCTATTATAATGTCTGTGAATCCCCAGGGCCTGATGGTTGGCATCCCAGGGTACTTACGGAAGTGGCTCTAGAAATCGTGGACACATTGGTGATAATTTTACAATGTTCTATAGACTCAGGATCAGTTCCTGTGGATTGGAGGTTAGCAAATGTTATCCCACTTTTCAAGATAGGCGGGAGAGAGAAAACGGGGAATTATAGACCAGTTAGCCTGACATCGGTGGTGGGGAAGATGCTGGAGTCAAATATAAAAGATGAGGTAGCCGGACATATCGATAACAGGATCAGTCCGAGTGAGCATGGATTTACAAGAGGAAATCATGCTTAACTAATCTTCTGGAATTTTTTGAAGATATAAGTAGGAAAATGGACAAGGGAGAGCCAGTGGATGTAGTGTACCTGGACTTTCAGAAAGCATTTGATAAGATCTCACATTGGAGATTAGTGGGCAAAATTAGGGCACATGGTATTGGGGGTAGAGTGCTGACATGGATAGAGAAGTGGATGGCAGACAGGAAACTTAGAGTAGGGATTAACGGGTCCCTTTCAGAATGGCAGGCAGTGACTAGTGGGGTACCGCAAGGCTTGGTGCTGGTACCACAGCCATTTACAATATACATCAATGACTTGGATGAAGGGATTCAAAGTAACACGAGCAAATTTGCAGATGACACAAAGCTGCGTGGCAGTGTGAACTATGAGGAGGATGCTATGAGAATGCAATGTGACTTGGACAGGTTGTGGGGAGTGGGTAGATGTATGGCAGATGAAGTTTAATGCGGATAAATGTGAGGTTATCCCCCCCCCCCCCCCCCCCCCCCTCCCCCCCCCCCTCCCCACCCCCCTCTAAGGACAACCATGACGGGACAATCACAACATTCGTCCAATGTTGAATCCAGAACTGCTGCGAATACTCTAAATGTTGATTTACGCTTTTGGTAAAGTTCTTACATAAGGTACTACCATTTATATTGTATATCCTCGCCTATGAAGGTACGCCTGAAAGAGTTGATATAGTTCGCAGGATGTAATGTGTTGGTAAAACAACATATTTTCCTCACCATTTTCTGTGCCCCTGCTCTGCTTCTTCTGCAAAACCGACTTGCTTTCTCACTTGATCATTAAAGTCAAGTCGTCAAGTTTCTTTGTCACATACACATACGAGATGTGTAGTGAAATGAAAGTGGCAATGCTCGTGGACTTTTGTGCAAAAGACAAACAACCAAACAACCAAACAAACTATAAACACAATCATAACACACATATTCTTTTGCATAATAAATAATGGAAGGAAAAACGTTCAGTAGATTTAGTCCCTGGTGAGATAGGCGTTTACAGTCCGAATGGCCTCTGGGAAGAAACTGCTTCTCAACCTCTCCGTTCTCACCGTATGGCAACGGAGGCGTTTGCCTGACCGTTGCAGCTGGAACAGTCCGTTGCAGGGGTGGAAGGGGTCTCTCATGATATTGTTGGCTCTGGAGTTGCACCTCCTGATGTATAGTTCCTGCAGGGGGGCAAGTGAAGTTCCCATAGTGCGTTCGGCCGAACGCACTACTCTCTGCAGAGCCTTCTTGTCGTTGGCAGAGCAATTCCCAAACCAGATGGTAATGTTCCCGGACAAGATGCTTTCCACCGCCGCTGCGTAGAAGCACTGGAGGATCCTCGGAGTCACTCTGAATTTCCTCAATTGCCTGAGGTGGTAAAGGCGCTGCCTTGCCTTACTCACGAGTGCTGATGCGTGTGATGCCCATGTCATATCCTCGGAGATGTGGACTCCCAGATATTTAAAACAGTTCACCCTATCCACAGGATCCTCATTTATTCTCAATGGAGTGTACGTCCTTGGATGATGTGCCCTCTTAAAGTCCATGATCAGCTCCTTCGTTTTTTTGATGTTCAAGAGGAGGCTGTTATCCTGGGACCAGAGTGCTAGACCAGCCACCTCCTCCTGGTAGGCCTTCTCGTCGTTGGCTGAGATCAGGCCCACCACCACAGTGTCATCAGCAAACTTAATTATTGAGTTCGAGCTGAACCTAGCCGCACAGTCATGTGTGTACAGGGAGTACAATAGGGGGCTGAGGACGCAACCCTGGGGTGATCCTGTGCTCAGGGTGAGGGACTTCGATGTATTCCCTCCCATCTTGACTATCTGGGGCCTGGCGGTGAGAAAGACCAGGACCCAGGCACACAGGGAGGTGTTGCGCCCCAATTCCATTAGCTTCCCGGCCAGTCTGGTGGAGACTATCGTGTTGAAGGCTGAACTGTAGTCTATGAACAGCATCCTCATGTAGCCCCCCTTCTGGCTGTCCAGATGGGAGAGAGCGGTGTGCAAGACCTGGGAGACCGCATCGTCGGTGGATTTGTTCGGACTGTATGCGAACTGCAACGGGTCCATGTTCCGAGGGAGAAAGGCGCAGGTGTGTTTCTTCACCAGCCTCTCAAAGCATTTCATGACTACCGAGGTAAGGGCCACCGGACGGTAGTCATTCAGACAGGCTGGGGAGGCATTTTTTGGTACCGGTACAATGATGGATTTTTTGAAGCAGGCAGGGACCACGGACTTGTCCAGGGAGAGGTTGAATAATGTAGTGAGCACTGGAGCTAGCTGCGTAGCACAGGACTTGAGTACTCGCCCCCAGAATACTCGTCGTTATCTTTGAGTAAAAAACTCAGAGAATCCCATCGTGGTAACATATGTCGAGTTGTATTTGATTTATTATTCAAACTCTTAGAAGATAAACCTACATTATCGCTGAATCGGCAAGACTCGTTAAACACCGACCTGAAAGAGCCATTTGGACCAGGCATGAGCACGTAGTCTAAGTAATATCAAATACATTTTCCAATGCGTCATTATTACAACGCACTCGAGGTTAATAATAGCAACCCTTCAACGGCGTAATGTGATTTAATTTTGTTCATGTTCTGTTCCGCAGCAGTTCCAACTCCACTGAAAATTTTCACCAAGACTCGTGAAAAGAATCCAGCCGCGAGTTGTATTCATGTGTGTGAAACAGCCGCATTCTATCCCGAGAATTTCACGCTTAATTGGTATAAAAATGGGAACGAAACAACATCGGAAATAAAGATCGAAACAAAGAAGAACGCCGAAGGATTGTATATGGTTTCCAGCACTTTGATCGCGAGGCCGCCATTTCAGAGCGATAACAAATATACCTGTTTAATAACTCATGTCTCCCTCAATACTCCAGCTCAGGCTGTCATCGCTGGTTCCGAATGTAACCAAGGTACAATGCCACCAAATCCATCCCCTGTTCAGTTCGTAAAAATAAACTACTATTTCTATTTGTTCCAGCCCGCGAGGAAAATTCATCTTAGTTCAATTGAAAGTTGCAGTTCTTTTTCATTTAAAATAAAACGACCGGATGCAACAAACCTGTTATCAATTCGTTGTACATTCGTTTTCAATGAAAATGTCTTATTTGCCCTCCAAAATAGAAAAACAAATTTAAACATGTTGCCTCTCTATTGGGTAGTGTTGATGTTTCTTTCATGTTGCTTTCAAAAATGTTTCCCAATGCACCGTTGATTCCACACTTGGCGGCACAACTGATTTCAGGAGCTTAGGGTTTCCCTCACGCTTCCTCGGTTTTTATCCTGATGCCGAATCCTTTGCTTCGCCGTGATCGCCTTCGCTAAAATCCAACCACCCCTGCTCCCGAAATTCCTCGGTGCGGCATCCACTCCCACTGCCACCGTGACAAATTCAAGTACGGAAATCTAAAAGAAGAGAGGCTTCAATTGAGGCGTCAATACCGTCGCCAACGGACACGGTATCATTTAGTAAATTGACAGAATAGGGGGAATGTCTTCAATTAGGAGGATTCAGGGAGAGAAGGGGGCTAGGAAGGGGAGAGGGGTTATGGAGGGAGGGAGTGGCTGTGGGTAGGGGAAAGGAGTGGGAGGGAGAGGTGATGGAGGGAGTGGGGAGGGGAGGAGGAGGGGAAAGAAGAGGAAGGATGTAGAGGAGGAGGAGGAGGAGGGAATGCTGGGGCAAGAGGGGGAATAGAGGAGGATAGGGGTAGGATGAGGGATGGCGAGGCGCAGTTGGGGGAGGGTTGCCATGAATCGCGTCATAACGGGGATCCCTGGCGTCACAACGCGAACCCCTCAGCCACTCCTGCGCAGTTGGGGGATATGGGTCAGTGGCGGAATTATGCCTTGGGGGACGGGCATGGTGTAGTCTCCTATAATCGTTGCCCCTGTCAACTTAATACTATGTCCCTATTCTTTGATATTGCTATCCTTGCAAAAAGATTCTGACTGGCTACACTATCTATGTCTCTCATAATTTTGTATACTTCTATCAGGTCTCCCTTCAATCTTCCACATGTTTGTTCAATCCCCCCTTGCAGCAAATGCCCCTTAATTCAGGCAACATTTTGTAAACTTTTTCACATCCTTCATGTAATGAGGCGGCAATAACTGCACGTATTATTACAAATGCTTTCTAACTAAAGCGCCAGGGAGCCGTATCATGACTCCCTGACTTATGTACCAATGAAGGCAAACACGCCACACGCCTTCTTTACCACTCTTTCTACTGGTGTTGTCACTTTCAGGAAGCTATTGATCAGGACCCCAACATTCCTCTGCGGATCAATATTGTAAAGGGCCATTAACCGTATACTTTTCCTTTACATTTAACCCTGAAATATATCGATTTACAATTGCATCTGGCGATTGTTAATTTAGATATCGAATTTAGCTATCAATATTATAAGCAATGGTGGGAACCTTAAATTCCCCAGTTTTCCAATTATGTAACAATCTCCCTTCCCCGTATTTCTTTCCTGTGCCCTTCCCCCATCCCGGTACGCACACATTTATTCCGCTGTTCTGCCGTTCTCTCCCCCCTTAGATCCCACCCCACCCCCCCCCCCCCCCGCCCTGATGTCCATATACCAAACTATATCCCCCCATCTGGCCTTAAATTTCATTCCTGTCCTATCTTTAACTGTCAGCCTTTTATTTGCATTTTATTTCCAGCCTTCCCCCACCACCAGCTTCTAATCCAACCCCCTTCACCTGTATCCACTTAGGTCTTTTCCAGCTTTCTCCCTCTACTACAACACATTTGAAGAAGGACTCAAATAGTCACCTATCCATCTTTCCGTAGATGCCGGCTGGCCTGTTGTGTTACTCCTTCATGTAATTATCTCGTGTTATTCTCAAGACCCGTTTATGCGGTTCCTTATATCTACGTTGTTTTTGTTTGCATGTGTGTGGCTTGACAGGCATCCTAGTTCTACAACGGCGTGCCGACTTCCACATTGATTCACCAGCATCCTCATTTGAACAAGCGCACCGTTGAGCAAATGGTATTCGGTGATTGTCACTATTTCTGGCCATTCACTGCTTTGCACTGAAAAACGCGAACCACCTGTGACTTTCCCTGAGGAAAGACCATAAGGGAAGTTGCGTATACCGTCCTGCATTGGGTTGAGCAAAGCAACTATTTCATTGTCCACATCTGCTAATTATTCGAAGCTCGCACACACGCACACACGCGCGCACACACACACACACACACACACACACACACACACACACACACACACACACACACACACACACACACACACACACACACACACACACACACACACACACACACACACACACACACACACACACACACACACACACACACACACACACACACACACACACACACACACGAATTAATTTGCTCCTATTATTTCTGCAGTTAATGCTTTCGCCTTCCACATTAGACATGCTCTGGGCTTCCTGGTGCTCCTGATCCTGATTGGTGCCGTTATTGGGACGCACTGTCAGTTGCTGTTTTATAAAAGGTACGTTATATATGGAAAAAATATGTTTGTACAATATTTCATGGAATTAGGAAAGATATTTGCGAAAGTTTGTGTATGGTGCAGAGGATCATAAATATAATTATAATTTAAATCTGAAGGACTTGGACTGTGATGTAAATTCTTTGAAATGCCAATATATTCTTGGCAACTTAGCATGAAGAATTATACACAGCGTTGACAGTAAGAGGAACTGGTTGCAAGTAAATTAACTATAAGCATCAGTGATTGCTCATGTTGTTTATTCTGGTTAAATCCAATGAGCTGACAAGGAATCCAAGAGCCGGTAAGATCACGCTCCCTCTCGTGCAACTTTTGGCTTCAATCATTCTTCGCCGGTAATATTCAATATTGAAGAGTGTTGAAGCGCAGATATTTTGTTAAATGCAAAGAGTAAAGTTTCATGTTTCTCTAAAGTCTGCATCCAGACTGATGAAACATGCAAGTTATGCCAAGATGCATATTTTCCAGGAGAAGATGCGAATATCCGTCGTCTTTTCACTTTCAATTTGAAATTATTTCCCGAAGAATAGGCGAAAATAGTGTAAAATTCCCTGCAAAATCCTTATCAATTGTTTCTATGTTCCTCAATTGTATTTACACCTAAAATGCAGAGATAAAAAAACAGCATAAATAAAATAAAACTTGAAAGAAATTCAGGTTCAGCCAGACCCAGATCCCCCCCCCCCCCCCCCCACACTCTTGCTCCCTCTCAATCCGGGTTTTAAACCAGCAATGAAAAATGATGACTTCAGTCTCTACAAATTTTACTTCATGCAATGAGTCCACTCACTCTTTTTAAACTTAAAATACTTATGGTTTTCAATCCCTTTGGAGTAAATGGGATAAAAGTAAACTTTTGTCTTTACTGAAATTGTACCCATTTATAAATGTGATGTTATTTATAACTGTTGAATATATTTTATCCGCCTGAGAAAATATCCTTAAACTATCTTCTATAGAACAAATGTTTGCATAATTAAATTGTACCGATAGTTAGCAAGGTTTTCTCCACCCTCTCTTGTTTGTGCAGGGTCCATGTAAGAAAAAGCCATCAAATAGAAAGTGTTGGAAACCTCAAGCAGGATCAACCAAGCGCCACCCAATGAACCTGGCCACCATTGAAGCCCCAGCCTTCCAGCAAATACTGTATGGTTACCCAAGATTATTGTAATTGTAAGATGTGCCAACACAGTAGCCTACAAAACTTAAACATTCATAATTTGCATTTCATCCGACAGACGAATTAGATATAGGCACTGAAATTCTGGAAAAATAATATGTTCAGTACCGGTCGACGTACTCACATCTACATTATTGATTGTGAGTTACTTGTGGGATTAATGATTAAATATTGACGCCTTGCTATGAAAATTAATACATATTTTGTAATATGTGTTGTGTTTAACTGATAAAGTAACTTTCCAAACACTTTGAATTACGTTATTATTATCCGTTACATAACTAAAATAGACGTTTTATGGTTACTTCTGATCGCATGGTCATTTTCAATATATTTGTTATTTCCGAAAGAAAAACTATGAGGCGAGGGATTTAGGCCCTATATTGTTCTGTCTCATTTCATTCTGACCTAAATACAGACAGTTTTCAGCATACCAAGGACTATAGACACTTAATTTTTCACAACAACCATCACACCATTTTGTCGAGAGTTTGATCAATATCCTTTGAAATCTATTCTGGCAGAATATTTTTTTAACGCATTTATACTACGACCATTGTTGTCCACAGTGTTCTGCTGTCAAGGTAGGATCATTAGTTTTCAAGCACTTTTAGGAACCTAATCATTGTACGAAAATAGCGAAAATATAGTTAATTAACGAGAAAACCGCTGCCACACAAGAATTTGAATCCGCGTCATGAAATTCCCGGATATCCCATTTCCGCCCAACCAGAATGCAACGATCAAATTAATACATTTACCTGGAATAAAAACACCCTTGACAGTATGAAAAACAAACCTGCCGGTACTTCTAAAAGGCTTTTCCATGAAATTTGCTAGAATGTCTTGCTCCAGTGTTCATTGGACTCCAGCTCCACCATTTTCAACACAGTAAAAGTAGGCAATAGACAATAGGTGCAGGAGTAGGCCATTTGGCCCTTCAAGCCAGCACCGCCATTCAATGTGATCATGGCTAATCATCCCCAATCAGTACCCCGTTCCTGCCTTCTCCCCATATCCCCTGACTCCGCTATTTTTAAGATCCCTATCTAGCTCTCTCTTGAAAGCATCCAGAGAACCTGCCTCCACCGCCCTCTGAGGCAGAGAATTCCACAGACTCACCACTCTCTGGGAGAAAAAGTGTTTCTTCGTCTCCGTTCTAAATGGCTTACTCCTTATTCTTAAACTGTGGCCCCTGGTTCTGGACTCCCCCAACATCGGGAACATGTTTCCTGACAGTAGATCATTTGGTTGGGTTCACTGGTCTGGCAACCAGCATAATCCCGAATAATCAGTGCCACTTTCCTGCATTATTCTTATTTAATTCAGATACATTAATGCATAACGCGTTGTTCCTGTCTGGAATACACGTGGACACGTGTACACTAAGATTTCGAAGTCCACATGAACATAGAATTCCCAATATTATTAATCTTTTGTTCCGCTTCTCTCCAACAGTCTTTTACAAAAATGTTTCAAATTATTTGGCCTCAGATCTTCTACAAATCATAAACATGTCCCTTCTCTCAGGTGCCTTCCCAAAGGCCATAAAAAACTGAAGTCATCAAGACACTCTAAAAAAGGGCAATCTAGACACTCACTAATGTGCAAATGCAGGCCCATATCAAACCTTCCCTTTTTAAGAAACTCATTGAAAAAGCTGTTTCAACAGCTTAACTTGTCCCTAAACAACTACTTTGATGTCTTTCAGTCAGGTTTTCGACTGCACCACAGCACTGAGACTGCTCATGGTAAGGTCTTTAATGACATCCACTTATATACAGACAGTGGCAAAATTTCAGTCTTAGTATTACTGGATCGCAGTGCCACATTTGACACGGTCGACCACACCATCTTAACTAGACCGATTGGAAAACTGGGTTGGACTTTCTGGTACAGAACTTAACTGGTTTTAATCCTACTTAAAGAACAGGGACTACTTTGTGGCTCTAGGTAATTACACATCAGAGTGGACAAACATGACGTGTGGAGTTCCCCAGGGCTCCATTCTGGGGCCTCATCTGATTAACATCTACATGCTCCCACTGATTCAGATTATGGAAAACAACAAAATAAGTTACCATAATTATGCAGACGAGTGATGTGATCCACTTTCTTGGTCTTAGAGAGGACTCGAGCAGCAGCATTCTGAATCAGCTGCATCTGTCTAATCGATTTTTTGGGGAGACCTGTGAAGACAGCATTACGGTAGTCAAGTCTACTGAAGATAGATGCATGGACAAGATTTTCAAAATCCTGCTGAACTATTGGGCCTTTAACGTTTTTCTCATCTCAGTTTTAAATGGCCTCTCCTTTATTCTTAGACTGTGGCCCCTGGTTCTGGACTCCCTCAACATTGGGAACATATTTCCTGCATCAAGCTTGTCCAGTCCTGTTATAATTGTATACGTTCCTATCAGATCCTCTCTCATCCTTCTAAATTCCAGCGAATACAAGCCCAGTCTTTCCAATCTTTCAACAAATGACAGTCCCGCCATCCCTGGGATTAACCTTGTGAACCTACCTCAATAGCAAGGATGTTGTTCCTCAAATTAGGAGAACAAACTGGCACACAATACTCCAGATGTGGTCTCACCAGTGCCCTGTACAACTGCAGAATGACCTCTTTACTCAAATAAATCCTTTACCACCTCACTCAAAAGTCACCCTGCAACCTCCTAGCATCCTTTTTGCAGTTCACATTGCCGCCCAGCTTTGTGTCATCTGCAAATTTGCTAGTGTAACTTTTAATCCCATCATCTAAATCATGAATATATATTGTAAATAGTTGTGGCACTCCACTCGCCACTACCTGTTAATGTGACAGGGACCTGTTTATTCCTGCTCTTTGTTTCCTGTCTGCCAACCAATTCTCTATCCATGTCAATATCCTACCCCCAATACCATGAGCTCTAATTTTGCCCACTCATCTCCTGTGTGGGATCTTAGTGCAGTCAGAACTAAAGTGCCTGTTCAACTCTTCTGTTATGGGGAACACATTATTATTTGTTCCCCATAATAATTTCACCTGTTTCTGCCTTTAAGGGACCCACATTTGTCTTTACTAATCTATTTATCTAAACATACCTAATTAAGCTTTTACTATCCTTCTTTATATTCTTGGCCAGTTTACCCTCGTACTTCATCTTTTACCCCGTCTTGCCCTTTTTGTTACCTTCAGTTGGCCCTTGAACGTGTTCCATTTCTCTGGGTTCCTGCTACTCTTTGCTAGTTATACACCTTTTCCTTTAGTTTTATTCCATCCCTAACTTCCTTTGTCAGCTACGGTTGCATCTTACTCCCCTTAGAATCTTTCTTCCTCTTTGGAATGAAATGATCCTGCATCTTCTTGATTATGCCCAGAAATTCCTATCATTCCCGTCATTCCTGCTAGGATCCTTTCCCAGTCGACCTTGAACAGCTCCTCTCTCATGCCTTCATAGTCCCAATTGTTTAACTGCAACACTGGCACTCTTAATTTAATCTTCGCCCTCTCAAATTGCAGATTAAACCGTATCATATTATGATCACTGCCTCCTAGCGGTTCCTTTACCTTAAGGTCCTTTATTAAATCTGATTCATTGAACAACACTAAATCCAGAATTGCCTTCTCTCTGGTAGGCTCCAGTACAAGCTGCTCTAAGAATCCATTTTGGAGGCACTCTACAAACTCCCTTTCTTGGGACCCAGATCCAACCTGATTTTCCCAGTCCGCCTGCATATTGAAATCTCCCATAACCACAGTGGCATTACCTTTGTTACATGCAAATTTTAACTCCTGCTGCAACTTGCACGTACCTATCTCCAGGCTACTGTTTGGGGGCCAGTAGATAACTCCTATCAGTGTCTTCTTAGCTTTACAATTGCTCAATTCTATCCACAGCAAATCGACATCATCAGTCCCTATGTCACCCCTCGCAGGGGACTGAATTTCATCCCTCACCAAGAGAGCTACCCCACCTTCCCCTCCCACCTGCCTGTCCTTTCTATAGGACGTATAACCCTGAATATTCAGAATATTCCGTGAAATAATCCTGATTAGGCGTTCAAACTACTGTATTACAATCCATCAGTATTATATTCCAGCTTTTCCCAAATGCAACTGCCTTGCAAATACTCGTTTTCTCAATCTTATTCTGTTTTAAAATAGTGGGATAACAGTTTCTACATTTTTTTAGAATTGTTTGAGATCACTAGGACGTTTGCGCGTCTGACAAAAGCATCCATGATTTCGTTCCCACATGTGACATTAATAGACGGAATAAGAAATTTGTGAGGTAACATCTATGGTAGACAAGTTGCTGGAGAGGATTCTGAGATATAATATCAACATATTTGAATAAAGGGGGACAGAGTAGACCTAACCAGCATGGTCAGGTACATGTGAGATTGTGTCCCACAAATTTGATTGAGTTTCCTGAAGAAATAACCAAGTACATGGGCGACAAGGTGGTTCAGCGGCAGAGCTACTGCCTTCCAGTGGCAGAGACCTGGGTTCGATCCTGACCGCGGGTGCTTCACGCAGTTTGTACGTTCTCACCTTGACCTGCGTGTATTTTCTCCAAGATCTTCGGTTTCCTCTCACACAACAAATACGTAGCGGTTTGAAAGTTAATTGGCTTGGAATAAATGTAAAAAGTGTCACCAGTACGTGCAGGATAGTGTTAATACATAGATACATAGAAAATAGGTGCAGGAGTAGGCCATTCGGCCCTTCGAGCCTGCACCGCCATTCAATATGATCATGGCTGATCATCCAACTCAGTATCCCATACCTGCCTTCTCTCCATACCCCCTGATCATTTTAGCCACAGGGGCCACATCTAACTCCCTCTTAAATATAGCCAATGAACTGGCCTCAACTACCCTCTGTGGCAGAGAGTTCCAGAGATTCACCACTCTCTGTGTGAACAATGTTTTTCTCACCTCGGTCTTTAAGGATATCCCCCTTATCCTTAAGGTGTGACCCCTTGTCCTGGACGTCCCCAACATTGGGAACAATCTTCCTGCATCTAGCCTGTCCAACCCCTTAAGAATTTTGTAAGTTTCTATAAGGTCCCCTCTCAATCTCCTAAATTCTAGAGAGTATAAACCAAGTCTATCCAGTCTTTCTTCATAAGACAGTCCTGACATCCCAGGAATCAGTCTGGTGAACCTTCTCTGCACCTTCTCTGCACTCACTCTATGGCAATAATGTCCTTCCTCAGATTTGGAGACCAAAACTGTACGCAATACTCCAGGTGTGGTCTCCCCGAGACCCTGTGCAACTGCAGTAGAACCTCCCTGCTCCTATACTCAAATCCTTTTGCTATAAAAGCTAACATACCATTCTCTTTATTCACTGCCTGCTGCACCTGCATGCCTACTTTCAATGACTGGTGCACCATGACACCCAGGTCTCGCTGCATCTCCCCTTTTCCTAATCGGCCACCATTTAGATAATAGTCTGTTTTCCTGTTTTTGCCACCAAAGTGGATAACCTCACATGTATCCACATTATACTGCATCTGCCAAACATTTTCCCACTCACCCAGCCTATCCAAATCACCTTGCAGCCTCCCAGCATCCTCCTCACAGCTAACATTGCCCCCCAGCTTCGTGTCATCCGCAAACTTGGAGATGTTGCATTCAATTCCCTCGTCCAAATCATTAATGTATATCGTAAATAGCTGGGGTCCCAGAACTGAGCCTTGCGGTACCCCACTAGTCACTGCCTGCCAGTGTGAAAATGACCCGTTCACTCCTACTCTTTGCTTCCTGTTTGCCAAGCAGTTCTCTATCCACATCAATACTGAACCCCCAATACCGTGTGCTTTAAGTTTGTATACTAATCTCTCATGTGGGACTTTGTCGAAAGCCTTCTGAATGTGCGGTCGTGCGGTCGTAGGTCGGCGGGGTGGGCCAAATAACGCCGTATCTCCAAACTAAGGACTAGGCTGCAGAAAGGCCGTTGATACTGTTTTGCATCATATCACTGGTGGCCATCGGACTATCGTTGATTCGGACTTTGCTGGGACCTTGCACTAAACGTTGTTCCTGTAACATTTGTCTCTACACGAAATGGTCAGTTGTAGTCATGTATTGTCTTTCCGCTGACTGGATAACAAGCAACAAAAGCTTTTCACTGTACCTCGGTACACGTGTCAATAAACTAACGTGAAACTTATGGCTGACTATATTCCTTCACATCAACTTCAGAATAAAAAAAATAAAAAAGGGAGAATGCGGAGTCAAATATTTTATTGATAAACATTATTCCAGATGCTTGAAGTTGATAAAAGTGATATTTTCTTTTAATTCTGGCTCCGTTTTGCGCAAACTGTTCACGACACGGAAATACATCGTTCAACCTTTATCACGAGAGAAATAAAAATCGTAGTTTAACATGTGTTTCAATTACAGATTAAAGTGAAAGAAAATTGCCATATCATTCCTCTAGTCCAATAAAACTGAAATTGCCAGGTAGTGGAACAACCAAAGAACACATATATATTTCACACCGAGCAGACGAAATTCTTGATCATCATTTTCATATTAGATAATATGTAATCAGCAGAACGAATGTTACTTATGCACTTGATACTGTTATGAATTCACTCTTACAGTTTTCAAAGTTATGCTTAAATCATGAATAGCGCGCATTAGAAACGGATCAGTTAATAGTTATACGAGCACAACCACCAATCCGTACTGTTTCCATAAACGATGTTTTGCACGCATAAACTATTTATTCTCGTTGTTCAATCCGCCGATAGATGATTACCTTGGTCGGTCGTTAGAGAAGCGAAGCTGTTCTAACGGCTGGGAATGATGGTCTGAGCTGTGTGAACTTGAAGGATGCAATGAGTCTTTCGGCTATCCTTTCGCTGAACACCTCCGCTTAGTCCGCCTTAACCTACCCGATCTCCCAGTTGCTCAGCACTCTAACGGCCCCTCCCATTCCCAATCTGACCTTTCTGTCCTGGGCCTCCTCCATTGCCAGAGTGAGGCCCAGCGCAAATTTGAGGAACAGCACCTCATACATCTATAACCTCAAATAGCCCTTGCTTTCCCCCCTCTCTCCATCTCCTCCCCTTTCCAGTTCTCCCACCAGTCTTACTGTCTCCGACTACATTCTATCTCTGTCCCGCCCATTCCCCTGACATCGGTCTGAAGCAGGGTCTCGACCCGAAACGTCACCCATCCCTCATCTCCAGAGATGCTGCCTGTCCCGTTGAGTTTCTCCAGCTTCTTGTGTCTATCTTCGAATTATCCCAGCATCTGCAGTTCTTTCCCACACGATGCAACGAGAATCCGGTTTGATCAACGCTCGGTCCCAGTGCCTCTACCCAACCGCCCACTGAATCACGACATGGAACACAAGTGATCACGGACTGACACATAAGCAGATGCTGATCGATGGAGCACACGCTCGAGTCAACAACCAGCGTATCAGGCATTTATTGTATGCAGTCTGCGAAAAAATCCTACTTATTATTGGCAAATTGATTTTGAATATCGATGATAGTCCAAACGGTGCAAAAAAATGGTATTAATGAACTAATTGTGGACGTAAATGCTTGAAATCTTGCCAATTTTCTATGTCATCATTTCTATGTCTTATATGATCGAGAATTAAATTTAAAATCGAGAGTAGGAGTAAAAGCACTAAGAAGAATAACATTTAAATTATAATTTCCACTACTTTGCTACGCGCGGCCGATTTGATTTTAGAAATCCAACCAGTCTAATGATAATTGCAAACTTCGGTTACAGGATATGAATCATCGTTCATCGGCTGTAAACCACACCCTCACTTTACACTTGCCAACGCTGCTTTCTGCCGACAAACTAGTTGTAGCTGGTGGCCGGAATGGAAACCAGTATGATATTTCACTTACTGGCAGTCGTTGGGAATATTTGCATAGGCACGACTTTGTTCTTGTTCCGCTTTAGCTTATAAAATAATTTCCGACACGTTTACACCTTAATGTAGCTACATGTAAGGTCGTCCCTTTTATTATACCGTCCGTTTGCCGTCATCAACATAATCACCTTTCCTTGACTGTGTTTCCTAACAGGTGGGGAACAGATTTCGTACAACGTACAGCCATTACCCAAAGAAGTGATTTTACACAAAGGAGGGAACACCAAATTCTACTGCATATTCCCCATTTCTCAAGACCAATCTCGGGTAAGAGTCAAATGGTGGAAACAGGGCGAGAATGAATACCAACGTACAAGTACTGACGGCAGGAAACGTTTTGGCGTGCGTAATCGAGCAAGCTGGTACTTTGAGTTGAAGAATGCAAAGATTCAAGATTCTGGAATGTATCAGTGTTCGGTGATTCGTAAAGGAATGGCTCCAAGAAATTCAACCGGATCACGTCTAATAGTATATGGTAAGCGAAAAATAATTGTTTTTTATCATGGAATATAATGGTTTGCAAACCGAATCACTGTGAAGATGTCCTTTAATGCCTTTTTGTGTATGGTATGTTCAGTATATCTGATCTACCGCTCTATCTACATTCTGCGAACAAGAGGGTTGAACCTCCGCATGCCTATCCTCCTTTGTGAAATTCCCTTCCACTTCACTCATCTCGCCAAAATTGGAAACGCGATGTCCGATTTTATAAAATCAAATTAATATTTTTTTTAATTCCTTCAAAGTTCACCATGGATCTTTAACCTATGGAAATCCAATGTCCAAGAACATATTTCCTTGAATGTTCATTGAGTTGCAGTCGGTTGAATTGTACAGTTTTGCCCAAAGCAGGATGCAATCGCTCCAGTGTTGTCAGCATTAACTGAAAGTGAACCTCTGCTCATGTTCTACTTCTTTAGTTGGAGAATGTTACTCAGATCATATATTTTAAATGGCCTTGGCCAATTCACTCTGGCATCACCTAATTAATCTCTTTAAATGTTATAATTCTGACGTGAAGCGCAATGGAACGTAATATACAAAGTTCATAAATTCATGTTCATAAATCATAGGACCAGACTAAGACCATTCGACCCATCGAGGCTACTGGACCATTCAATCATAGCTGATCAATATTTCCTTTTTAACCTCATTTTCCTGTCTTCGACTCATAACCTTTCACATAAAACTCAAAAACCCGTCAATCTCAGTTTAAAAATATAGAAGTCTTGGCCGCCACGGCCATCTGATGTAATTAGTTCCATAGTTTCATCACCCTCTGACTAAATAAATTCCTCAGTGTCTCCTTTCCAAACGAATGTCCTTTTGTTATGAGACTGTGCCCACTGGTCTTATACTCTCCCAGTCCTGGAAACACCCTGTCCACATCCACTCCATCCGGGTCCTTACACCATTTGGTAAGTTTCAATAAGGTCCCCTCCATATAGTTCTAAACTACAGATTGCATCGGCCCAGATCCGTCAATCGCTCAATATACGTTAACCCAATCGCCCCCTGGATAATTCTCGTAAATCTCATCTGAACTATTTTCAATGCTAGAAAATCCCTCCTCAGATATGGGGGCCCAAAATTGTTTACAATACTCCAACGCGGTCTGACCATTGCCTTATGAAGCCTCAGCATTACATCCCTGTTTTTTTTAAACATTCCAATCCTCTCTTAATATATGCTAACGTTTTTAGTTATTGTATGTTGGATTTTAAAGAGGTCGGTAAACATATTTTATTGTATTGGGATATTATGATAACGCAATGTCAGTAGACAGTAGACAATAGGTGCAGGAGTAGGCCATTCGGCCCTTCGAGCTAGCACCGCCATTCGCTGTGATCATGGCTGATCACACACAACCTGCCCTCCCCATATCCATTGACTCCGCTATCTTTAGTAGCTGCATCTAACTCTCGCTTGAAAGCATCCAGAAAATCGGCCTCCACTGCCTTCTGAGGCAGAGAATTCCACAGATTCACAACTCTGGGTGAAAAAGGTTTTCCTCATCTCCGTTCTAAATGGCCTACGCCTTATTCTTAAAATGTGGCCCCTGGTACTGGACTCCCCCAACATCGGGACATGTTTCCTCCCTCTAACATGTCCAATCCCTTAATAGTCTTCTATGTTTCAATAAGATCCACTCACATCCTTCTAAATTTCAGTGTATACAAGCCCAGCCACTCCATTCTTTCAACGTATGACTGTCCCGCCAGCCCGGGAATTAACCTTCGTCACAAAAATAGTGTCGAAATATTACCAGAGTAAAACACAAAATCCTACCACCTATTCACATTACAATAGCAGAAGACAAAGAAATATATGTCTCAAGAACATTCACTTGGAAACGTTTCTTATCATAAACACGGTCTGAACACATTGCTACTTGGAGTCTCAGAGTTGCACAGCACAGGGACAGCCTTCCGGTCCTCCAAGTCCATCCGACCTATTTCTCCATCTACTCAAATTCAATTTACCAGCGTTAGGTCCTTATCTACTACGAGTTGCCTATTATAATGTCTGTGAATCCCCAGGGCCTGATGGTCGGCATCCCAGGGTACTTACGGAAGTGGCTCTAGATATCGTGGACACATTGGTGATAATTTTACAATGTTCTATAGACTCAGGATCAGTTCCTGTGGATTGGAGGTTAGCAAATGTTATCCCACTTTTCAAGATAGGCGGGAGAGAGAAAACGGGGAATTATAGGCCAGTTAGCCTGACATCGGTGGTGGGGAAGATGCTGGAGTCAATTATAAAAGATGAGATAGCTGCACATTTGGATAGCAGCAACAGGATCAGTCCGAGTGAGCGTGGATTTACAAGGGAAAATCATGCTTGACTAATCTTCTAGAATTTTTTGAAGATGTAAGTAGGAAAATGGACAAGGGAGAGCCAGTGGACGTAGTGTACCTAGACTTTCAGAAAGCATTTGATAAGAACCCACATTGGAGATTAGTAGGCAAAATCAGGGCACATGGTATTGGGGGTAGAGTGCTGACATGGATAGAGAAGTGGTTGGCAGACAGGAAACAAAGAGTAGGGATTAACGGGTCCCTTTCAGAATGGCAGGCAGTGACTAGTGGGGTACCGCAAGGCTTGGTGCTGGTACCGCATCAATGATTTGGATGAAGGGGTTCAAAGTATCATTAGCAAATTTGCAGATGACACAAAGCTGGGTGGCAGTGTGAACTATGAGGAGGATGCTATGAGAATGCAGTGTGACTTGGACAGGTTGTGGGAGTGGGCAGATGCATGGCAGATGAAGTTTAATTCGGATAAATGTGAGGTTATCCCCACTCCCCCACCCCCCACCCCCTCCAAGGACAGCCATGACGGAACAATCACAGCATTCGTCCAATGTTGAATCCAGAACTGCCGCGAATACTCTAAATATTGATTTACGATTTTGGTAAAGTTAAGGTTTACCATTTATATTGTATGTCCTCGCCTATGAAGG
This sequence comes from Leucoraja erinaceus, assembly GCF_028641065.1. Classification (NCBI taxonomy): domain Eukaryota; kingdom Metazoa; phylum Chordata; class Chondrichthyes; order Rajiformes; family Rajidae; genus Leucoraja; species Leucoraja erinaceus. Next base: position 16,309,896 of record NC_073393.1, on the reverse strand, counting down.
TACGCCTGAAAGAGTTGATATAGTTCGCAGGATGTAATGTGTTGGTAAAACAACATATTTTCCTCACCATTTTCTGTGCCCCTGCTCTGCTTCTTCTGCAAAACCGACTCGCTTTCTCATTTGATCATTAATGATGCGCAGAAAACTCATCGTTATCTTTGAGTAAATAACTCAGAGAATCCCATCGTGGTAACATATGTCGAGTTGTATTAGATTATTTATTCAAACTCTAAGAAGATTAATACATAAATATTTGAATGAAGCGTCATTATCACTGAATCGGCAAGACTCGTGAAACACCGACCTGAAAGAGCCATTTGGACCAGGCATGAGCACGTAGTCTAAGTAATATCAAATACATTTTCCAATGCGTCATTATTACAACGCACTCGAGGTTAATAATAGCAACCCTTCAACGGCGTAATGTGATTTAATTCTGTTCATGTTCTGTTCTGCAGCGCTTCCAACTCCACTGAAAATTTTCACCAAGACTCGTGAAAAGAATCCAGCCGCGAGTTGTATTCATGTGTGTGAAACAGCCGCATTCTATCCCGAGCATTTCACGCTTAATTGGTATAAAAATGGGAACGAAACAACATCGGAAATAAAGATCGAAACAAAGAAGAACGCCGAAGGGTTGTATATGGTTTCCAGCACTTTGATCGCCAGGCCGCCATTTCAGAGCGGTAACAAATATACCTGTTTAATAACTCATGTCTACCTCAATACTCCAGCCCAGGCTGTCATCGCTGGTTCCGAATGTATCCAAGGTACAATGCCACCAAATCCATCCCCTGTTCAGTTCGTAAAATTAAACTACTATTTCTATTTGTTCCAGGCCGCGAGGAAAATTCACCTTTGTTCAATTGAAAGTTGCAGTTCTTTTTCATTTAAAATAAAACGACCGGATGCAACAAACCTGTTATCAATTCGTTGTACATTCGTTTTCAATGAAAATGTCTTATTTGCCCTCCAAAATAGAAAAACAAATTTAAACATGTTGCCTCTCTATTGGGTAGTGTTGATGTTTCTTTCATGTTGCTTTCAAAAATGTTTCCCAATGCACCGTTGATTCCACACTTGGCGGCACAACTGATTTCAGGAGCTTAGGTTTTCACTCACGCTTCCTCGGTTTTTATCCTGATGCCGAATCCTTTGCTTCGCCGTGATCACCTTCGCTAAAATCCAACCACCCCTGCTCCCGAAATTCCTCGGTGCGGCATCCACTCCCACTGCCACCGTGACAAGTTCAAGTACGGAATTCTAAAAGAAGAGAGGCTTCAATTGAGGCGTCAATACCGTCGCCAACGGACACGGTGTCATTTAGTAAATTGACAGAATAATTGTCTTCAATTAGGAGGATTCAGGGAGAGAAGGGGGCTAGGAAGGGGAGAGGGGTTATGGAGGGAGGGAGTGGCTGTGGGTAGGGGAAAGGCGTGGGAGGGAGAGGTGATGGAGGGAGTGGGGAGGGGAGGAGGAGGGGAAAGAAGAGGAAGGATGTAGAGGAGGAGGAGGAGGGAATGCTGGGGCAAGAGGGGGAATAGAGGAGGATAGGGATAGGACGAGGGATGGCGAGGCGCAGTTGGGGGAGGGTTGCCATGAATCGCGTCATAACGGGGATCCCTCAGCCACTCCTGCGCAGTTGGGGGATATGGGTCAGTGGCGGGATTTTGCCTTGGACGGGACTGGTGTAGTCTCCTATAATCGTTGCCCCTGTCAACTTAATACTATGTCCCTATTCTTTGATATTGCTATCCATGCAAATAGATTCTGACTGGCTACACTATCTATGTCTCTCATAATTTTGTATACTTCTAGCAGGTCTCCCTTCAATCTTCCACATGTTTGTTCAATCCCCACTTGCAGCAAAATGCCCCTTAATTCAGGCAACATTTTGTAAACTTCTTCACATCCTTCCTGTAATGAGGCGGCAATAACTGCACGTATTATTACAAATGCTTTCTAGCTAAAGCGCCAGGGAGCCGTATCATGACTCCCGTACGGTTCAATGCCGCGACCAATGAAGGCAAACACGCCACACGCCTTCTTTACCACTCTTTCTACTGGTGTTGTCACTTTCAGGAAGCTATTGATCACGACCTCAACATTCCTCTGCGGATCAATATTGTAAAGGGCAATTAACCGTATACTTTCCCTTTACATTTAACCATGAAATATATGGATTTACAATTGCATCTGGTGATTGTTAATTTAGATATCGAATTTAGCTATCAATATTATAAGCAATGGTGGGAACATTAAATTCACCAGTTTTCCAATTATGTAACACTCTCCCTTCCCCGTATTTCTTTCCTGTGTCCTTCCCCCATCCCGGTACGCACACATTTATTCCGCTATTCCGCCCTTCTCTCTCTCTCCCCCCCCCCCCCCCCCCCCCGCCCTAATGTCTATATTCCCCCCATCTGGCCTTAAATTTCATTCCTGTCCTATCTTTAACTGTCAGCCTTTTATTTGCTTTGTAGTTCCAGCCTTTCTCCACCACCGGCTTCTAATCCAACCCCCTTCACCTGTATCCACTTAGGTCTTTTCCAGCTTTCTCCCTCTACTACAACACATTTGAAGAAGGACTCAAATAGTCACCTATCCATCTTTCCGTAGATGCCGGCTGGCCTGTTGTGTTACTCCAGCATTTGTGTTATTCTCAAGACCCGTTTATGCGGTTCCTTATATCTACGTTGTTTTTGTTTGCATGTGTGTGGCTTGACAGGCATCCTAGTTCTACAACGGCGTGCCGACTTCCACATTGATTCACCAGCATTCTCATTTGAACAAGCGCACCGTTGAGCAAATGGTATTCGGTGATTGTCACTATTTCTGGCCATTCACTGCTTTGCACTGAAAAACTCGAACCACCTGTGACTTTCCCTGAGGAAAGACCATAAGGGAAGTTGCATATACCGTCCTGCATTGGGTTGAGCAAAGCAACTATTTCATTGTCCACACCTGCTAATTATTCGAAGCTCGATTGTGAATCTCCCCGTTCACTCCGGTGAAGAATAATCTCCGCAGAATGGATTCCCAAGCAGACATCGTTTCTATACTCAGAAATAATTAGCACAAATTTCACCAATCACACACACACACACAAACACACACACACACACACAGGAATTAATTTGCTCCTATTATTTCTGCAGTTAATGCTTTCGCCTTCCACATTAGACATGCTCTGGGCTTCCTGGTGCTCCTGATCCTGATTGGTGCCGTTATTGGGACGCACTGTCAGTTGCTGTTTTATAAAAGGTACGTTATATATGGAAAAAATATGTTTGTACAATATTTCATGGAATTAGGAAAGATATTTGCGAAAGTTTGTGTATGGCGCAGAGGATCATAAATATAATTATAATTTAAATCTGAAGGACTTGGACTGTGATGTAAATTCTTTGAAATGCCAATATATTCTTGGCAACTTAGCATGAAGAATTATACACAGCGTTGACAGTAAGAGGAACTGGTTGCAAGTAAATTAACTATAAGCATCAGTGATTGCTCAAGTTGTTTATTCTGGTTAAATCCAATGAGCTGACAAGGAATCCAAGAGCCGGTAAGATCACGCTCCCTCTCGTGCAACTTTTGTCTTCAATCATTCTTCGCCGGTAATATTCAATATTGAAGAGTGTTGAAGCGCAGATATTTTGTCAAATGCAAATAGTAAAGTTTCATGTTTCTCTAAAGTCTGCATCCAGACTGATGAAACACGCAAGTCATGCCAAGATGCATATTTTCCAGGAGAAGATGCGAATATCCGTCGTCTTTTCACTTTTAATTTGAAATTATTTCCCGAAGAATAGGCGAAAATAGTGTAAAGTTACCTGCAAAATCCTTATCAATTGTTTCTATGTTCCTCAATTGCATTTACACCTAAAATGCAGAGAAAAAAAAAAAACAGCATAAATAAACTAAAACTTGAAAGAAATTCAGGTTCAGCCAGACCCAGATCCCCCCCCCCCCCCCCCCCCCCCCCCACTCTTGCTCCCTCTCAATCCGGGTTTTCAACCAGCAATGAAAAATGATGACTTCAGTCTCTACAAATTTTACTTCATGCAATGAGTCCACTCACTCTTTTTTAAACTTAAAATACTTATGGTTTTCAATCCCTTTGGAGTAAATGGGATAAAAGTAAACTTTTGTCTTTACTGAAATTGTACCCATTTATAAATGTGATGTTATTTATAACTGTTGAATATATTTTATCCGCCTGAGAAAATATCCTTAAACTATCTTCTATAGAACAAATGTTTGCATAATTAAATTGTACCGATAGTTAGCAAGGTTTTCTCCACCCTCTCTTGTTTGTGCAGGGTCCATGTAAGAAAAAGCCATCAAATAGAGAGTGTTGGAAACCTCAAGCAGGATCAACCAAGCGCCACCCAATGAACCTGGCCACCATTGAAGCCCCAGCCTTCCAGCGAATACTGTATGGTTACCCAAGATTATTGTAATTGTAAGATGTGCCTACACAGTAGCCTACAAAACTTAAACATTCATAATTTGAATTTCAGACGAATTAGATATAGGCACTGAAATTCTGGAAAAATAATATGTTCAGTACCGGTCGACGTACTCACGTCTACATTATTGATTGTGAGTTACTTGTGGGATTAATGATTAAATATTGACGCCTTGCTATGAAATTTAATACATATTTTGTAATATGTGTTGTGTTTAACTGATAAAGTAACTTTCCAAACACTTTGAATTACGTTATTATTATCCGTTACATAACTAAAATAGACGTTTTATGGTTAGTTCTGATCGCATGGTAATTTTCAATGTATTTGTTATTTCCGAAAGAAAAACTATGAGGCGAGGGATTTAGGCCCTATATTGTTCTGTCTCATTTCATTCTGACCTAAATACAGACAGTTTTCAGCATACCAAAGACTATAGACACTTAATTTTTCACAACAACCATCACAACATTTTGTCGAGAGTTTGATCAATTTCCTTTGAAATCTATTCTGGCAGAATATTTTTTAACGCATTTATACTACGACCATTGTTGTCCACAGTGTTCTGCTGTCAAGGTAGGATCATTAGTTTTCAAGCACTTTCAGGAACCTAATCATTGTAGGAAAATAGCGAAAATATAGTTAATTAACGAGAAAACCGCTGCCACACAATAATTTGAATCCGCGTCATGAAATTCCCGGATATCCCATTTCCGCCCAACCAGAATGCAACGATCAAATTAATACATTTACCTGGTATAAAAACACCCTTGACAGTATGAAAAACAAACCTGCCGGTACTTCTAAAAGGCTTTTCCATGAAATTCGCTAGAATGTCTTGCTCCAGTGTTCATTGGACTGCACCATTTTCAACACAGTAAAAGTAGACAATAGACAATAGGTGCAGGAGTAGGCCATTCGGCCCTTCTAGCCAGCACCGCCATTCAATGTGATCATGGCTAATCATGCCCAATCACTACCCCGTTCCTGCCTTCTCCCCATATCCCCTGACTCCGCTATTTTTAAGAGCCCTATCTAGCTCTCTCTTGAAAGCATCCAGAGAATCTGCCTCCACCGCCCTCTGAGGCAGAGAATTCCACAGACTCACCACTCTCTGGGAGAAAAAGTGTTTCTTCGTCTCCGTTCTAAATGGCTTACTCCTTATTCTTAAACTGTGGCCCCTGGTTCTGGACTCCCCCAACATCGGGAACATGTTTCCTGACAGTAGATCATTTGGTTGGGTTCACTGCTCTGGCAACCAGCATAATCCCGAATAATCAGTGCCACTTTCCTGCATTATTCTTATTTAATTCAGATACATTAATGCATAACGTGTTGTTCCTGTCTGAAATACACGTGGACACGTGTACACTAAGATTTCGAAGTCCACATGAACATAGAATTCCCAATATTATTGATCTTTTATTCCGCTTCTCTCCAACAGTCTTTTACAAAAATGTTTCAAATTATTTGGCCTCAGATCTTCTACAAATACATAAACACGTCCCTTCTCTCAGGTGCCTTCCCAAGGGCCATGAAAACTGCAGTCATCAAGCCACTCTTAAAAAAAGGACAATCTAAACACTCACTAATGTGCAAATGCAGGCCCATATCAAACCTTCCCTTTTTAATAAACTCATTGAAAAAGCTGTTTTTCAACAGCTTAACAACTTCTTGTCCCTAAACAACTACTTTGATGTCTTTCAGTCAGATTTTCAACTGCACCACAGCACTGAGACTGCTCATGGTAAGGTCTTTAATGACATACACTTATATACAGACAGTGGCAAAATTTCAGTCTTAGTATTACTGGATCGCAGTGCCACATTTGACACGGTCGACCACACCATATTAACTAGACCGATTGGAAAACTGGGTTGGACTTTCTGGTACAGAACTTAACTGGTTTTAATCCTACTTAAAGAACAGGGACTACTTTGTGTCTCTAGGTAATTACACATCAGAGTGGACAAACATGACGTGTGGAGTTCCCCAGGGCTCCATTCTGGGGCCCCTTCTGATTAACATCTACATGCTCCCACTGATTCAGATTATGGAAAACAACAAAATAAGTTACCATAATTATGCATACGACGCAAACATTTAGATAACTATATCACCAGGGGGACTATGGTCCAATACAAATACTGAGTAGGTGCATCGAACAAATCAAAGATTGGCTGTGCCAAAACTGAGGTAGTTTAAGCCAAAGAGGATCGATTAAAAGTCAGTGCAGCTTCAACCGGCAATGTTATAAATCACGGACAAAGCCAGAACTCTTGGTGTAGTCATGGACTCAGACCTGAATTTCAACAGCCACGTTAAAACAATTACAAAGTCAGCCTACTATAACCTTAAGAATATATCAAGGGTTAAAGGACCAATGGTTCAGCAGGATTTGGAAAATCTTGTCCATGCATCTATCTTCAGTAGACTTGACTACCGTAATGCTGTCTTCACAGATCTCCCCAGAAAATCGATCAGATAGCTGCAGCTGATTCAGAATGCTGCTGCTCGAGTCCTCTCTAAGACCAAGAAAGTGGATCACATCACTCCAGTTTTGAGGTCTTTACTGTCAAAGAATTGATTTCAAAATATTACTGTTGCTTTATAAATCATTGAATGTTCTGGGCCAAAATGCATTGCTGATCTTCTGCTGCATTATGAACCATCCAGACCTCTGAGATCATCAGGGACAGGCTGCTTTCTGTCCCCAGAGTCAGAACTATACTTGGAGAAGCAGCGTTTAGTTTTTATGCACCACATATATGGAACAAACTTCCAGAAAAATGCAGGTCAGCACCATCTCTCAATTCTTTGAAATCGGGGCTGAAGTCTTTTCTGTTTGACATTGCCTTTGATTAAATAAAATAATTATTCATTTCTTACACTGCGCTGTAACTTTTATTCTTGTATTTTATACTTGTCTTATTTTATTTTAGCTTGTTTTTATTTTCTATTCTTTTTAATGAATGTTTTTTTAATTACTTTGATTGCTCTTTAATGCTTTGTGTAAAGCACTTTGAATTGCCTTGTTGCTGAAATTTGCTAGATAAATACATTTGTTTGCTTGCTCTGAACACTACATGGAAGTTAGAATAAACAGTGTCCAATATTAGCTGAATACACCCTGTACACCCTGAATAATACTCTCAATGGCAAAATGATTTTCTTTCACAAATTCACATTCAGATGCTGACCATGTGGAGAATGCATGTTCTCCCTACGAATATATGTCTACTTCCCATCGAGCCTAAGCATGACCTGACTGGAAGGTAAATTGTTTCCTGTAAAATTGCACTGTGGGACATCACGGGAGAATCGCAATGGAGTTAATTACCACAGGAAGGAAAAGAGGTACAAAAATAAAGGAAATAATTGGATTTATGTGAACAGGCCTAGAATCGAAGATTTTCCTTCTGTTTCGTAGGATCATAGAAACATAGAAATATAGAGACATAGAAAGTAGGTGCAGGAGGAGGCCATTTGGCACTTCAAGTTTTAAATTCATCCAGTGAATTGACCTCTAGTGCCTTCTGTGGCAGAGAATTCCACAAATACACAACTCCGGGTGAAAACGTTTTTCTCATCTCAGTTTTAAATGGCCTCTCCTTTATTCTTAGACTGTGGCCCCTGGTTCTGGACTCCCTCAACATTGGGAACATATTTCCTGCATCAAGCTTGTCCAGTCCTGTTATAATTGTATACGTTCCTATAAGATCCTCTCTCATCCTTCTAAATTCCAGCGAATACAAGCCCAGTCTTTCCAATCTTTCAACAACTGAGTTCCGCCATCCCAGGGATTAACCTTGTGAACCTACCTCAATAGCAAGGATGTCGTTCCTCAAATTAGGAGAACAAACTGGCACACAATACTCCAGATGTGGTCTCACCAGTGCCCTGTACAACTGCAGAATGACCTCTTTACTCGAATAAATCCTTTACCACCTCACTCAAAAGTCACCCTGCAACCTCCTAGCATCCTTTTCGCAGTTCACATTGCCGCCCAGCTTTGTGTCATCTGCAAATTTGCTAGTGTAACTTTTAATCCCATCATCTAAATCATGAATATGTATTGTAAATAGTTGCGGCACTCCACTCGCCACTACCTGTTAATGTGACAGGGACCTGTTTATTCCTGCTCTTTGTTTCCTGTCTGCCAACCAATTCTCTATCCATGTCAATATCCTACCCCCAATACCATGAGCTCTAATTTTGCCCACTCATCTCCTGTGTGGGATCTTAGTGAAGCCAGAACTAAAGTGCCTGTTCAACTCTTCTGTTATGGGGAACAAATTATTATTTGTTCCCCATAATAATTTCACCTGTTTCTGCCTTTAAGGGACCCACATTTGTCTTTACTAATCTATTTATCTAAACATACCTAATTAAGCTTTTACTATCCTTCTTTATATTCTTGGCCAGTTTACCCTCGTACTTCATCTTTTACCCCGTCTTGCCCTTTTTGTTACCTTCAGTTGTCCTTTGAACGTGTTCCATTTCTCTGGCTTCCTGCTACTCTTTGCTATGTTATACACCTTTTCCTTTAGTTTTATTCCATCCCTAACTTCCTTTGTCAGCTACGGTTGCATCTTACTTCCCTTAGAATCTTTCTTCCTCTTTGGAATGAAATGATCCTGCATCTTCTGGATTATGCCCAGAAATTCCTATCATTCCCGTCATTCCTGCTAGGATCCTTTCCCAGTCGACCTTGAACAGCTCCTCTCTCATGCCTTCATAGTCCCAATTGTTTAACTGCAACACTGGCACTTCTAATTTAACCTTCGCCCTCCCAAATTGCAGATTAAACTGTATCATATTATGATCACTGCCTCCTAGCGGTTCCTTTACCTTAAGGTCCTTTATTAAATCTGGTTCATTGAACAACACTAAATCCAGAATTGCCTTCTCTCTGGTAGGCTCCAGTACAAGTTGCTCTAATAATCCATTTTGGAGGCACTCTACAAACTCCCTTTCTTGGGATCCAGAACCAACCTGATTTTCCCAGTCCGCCTGCATATTGAAATCTCCCATAACCACAGTGGCATTACCTTTGTTACATGCAAATTTTAACTCCTGCTGCAACTTGCACGTATCTATCTCCAGGCTACTGTTTGGGGGCCAGTAGCTAATTCCTATCAGTATCAATTGCTCAATTCTATCCACAGCAAATCGACATCATCAGTCCCTATGTCACCCCTCGCAGGGGACTGAATTCCATCCCTCACCAAGAGAGCTACCCCACCTTCCCGTCCCACCTGCCTGTCCTTTCTATAGGACGTATAACCCTGAATATTCAGAATATTCCGTGAAATAATCTTGATTAGGCGTTCAAACTACTGTATTACAATCCATCAGTATTATATTCCAGCTTTTCCCAAATGCAACTGCCTTGCAAATACTCGTTTTCTCAATCTTATTCTGTTTTAAAATAGTGGGATAACAGTTTCTACAATGTTTTAGAATTGTTTGAGATCAATAGGACGTTTGCGCGTCTGACAAAAGCATCCATGATTTCGTTCCCACATGTGACATTAATAGACGGAATAAGAAATTTGTGAGGTAACATCTATGGTAGACAAGTTGCTGGAGAGGATTCTGTAATATAATATCGACATATTTGAATAAAGGGGGACTGAGTAGACATAACCAGCATGGTCAGGTACATGTGAGATTGTGTCCCACAAATTTGATTGAGTTTCCTGAAGAAATAACCAAGTACATGGGCGGCAAGGTGGTTCAGCGGTAGAGCTACTGCCTTCCAGCGCCAGAGACCTGGGTTCGATCCTGACCGCGGGTGCTTCACACAGTTTGTACGTTCTCACCTTGACCTGCGTGTATTTTCTCCAAGATCTTCGGTTTCCTCTCACACAACAAAATACGTAGAGGTTGAAAGTTAATTGGCTTGGATAAAA